>NC_047022.1:11381011-13781011 GCF_902652985.1 Pecten maximus | reverse complement strand
ACGGGGTAGCTTTTTCGTTGATAAAAAATGTAATAAACAGAATATCTAACAGTGTCTTCAGTAATACCAAATATATTTCACTCATGTGGCTAATATTTAGATATTTTTCACTCGGGCTGCGCAATCGTGAAAAATATCAGAATATTAGCCCCACTCGTGAAATATAATTGGTATTACTGAAAACACTGTTAGATATCCTCTATATATTAATTACTGTTATACGGAAAGGCAAAATTCATCACATATTAAACAGAGAAACGTACGATATGTAAAGGTATAAGGCTGGAAATAAACCTGATTATGAGAGTAGGGTATAGTTTCAAAAATAACAAACAATGGGTAATTTCAATTGGACGACGTAATAGCGCTGAGCTTTTCAGGATAAACAAGCATGCTGAGTATTGCTAAAGCAATGCATGACCCCTACCGTCCCCCACTGAAAAGTAACCATGACCTTGACCTTGATCCAAAAAACCCAAAACTAAATTTATCTGTAGCTACTCATACTGAATTTACATACCAATTTTCATACCTGACTGACATGGCTGAGAAAAGTGCGGAAAACAGCGAACGGACCGACAAACGGATGGACACACAGACGGATTTTGGTCACCGGTAGGGGACTAATAAATATATCATTTCAACTGCCTTTATATGATTTGAGGTCAACTCAATGTCAAAAGGTAGCCTTGTATAGTTCTCTTTTGAAACTAATACTGTTCGCATTTTCATATCTTTGGTATATCTATATTCACATATTCTTGCATTATCATTATACAATATATGAACCAAAGATAATTCTATTTGATGTTAACAAAATATTTGGACTGGAAGGGGACAATATACATCTGTGAGAGGAACACTATACGACCGTGAGGGGAACAATATACGTCCGTGAGAGGAACACTTTACGTCCGTGAGAGGAGATATTTATACGTGCGGGAGAGAAACAATATACGTGCGTGAGAGGAACACTTTACGTCCGTGAGAGGAATAATATACGTCCGTGAGAGGAACAATTAACGTCCGTGAGAGTAACAATATACGTCCGTGAGTAGAATAATATACGTCCGTGAGAGGAACAATTTACGTCCGTGAGAGTAACAATATACGTCCGTGAGAGGAATAATATACGCCCGTGAGAGGAACAATATACGCCCGTGAGAGGAACAATATACGTCCGTGAGAGGAACAATATACGTCCGTGAGAGGAACAATATACGTCCGTGAGAAGAATAATATACATCCGTTAGAGGAATAATATACGTCCGTGAGAGGAACAATATACGCCCGTGAGAGGAACCATATACGTCCGTGAGGGGAACAATAAACGTCCGTGAGAGGATATATATAAACGTGCGGGAGAGAAACAACATACGTCCGTGAGAGGAAAAATATACGTCCGTGAGAGAAACAATATACGCCCGTGAGAGAAACAATATACATCCGTGAGAGGAACATTGTATATCTGTGGGGGGAGGGGAACAACATACGTCCATGAGAAGTAAGATTATATATTTGTTGTTATTCGATATAATATACAGTTAACGATAGATAATTATTGATTACACAAATTTATCATTAAAATAGCACAGTCCATTCATCTTGCAATAATTTTGCCATTTTTACAGAAACTGTACAGCACCAACACCGTATATTTACACTCTAAACTATAATCTCAATGTACCTAAGGCTTCATCCTTCATGCATTATTGTAACATATGTATAGACATTTCACGAAATGTTAATTAAACACAAAAATATAATTACCTGAAAATTAGAGAATAGAAGACTACATCCGGATATACCGTACAGGAACATCCCGACGAAAGCCAACCAGGGGAGGTCTATAGAACAGGTAGTCATATCATCAATTACAAGTAGGGAAGTTCTGTTGAACAGGTAGTTTATTATATTGAAAGAATAAAGAAACGCAACTTCTTTAATTGTTAAATATTTTGTATTGAATATGCATTGCCATATAAAAAGTAAGGGGGTATTATGCGCCTTTGCCTAACTGAAATACCTCATAAAATATTCAAAATATATCATTCGTGACAAATAAAAACGTATCCACTTCTGCTGCGCTTTAATTACCACATTTACATACCGTGACTGTACCAATGCATGCGTTCTTTTCTATTCAATCGAGTGTCAATTTCTGACTATCACCAATCACTAAAATGCATGCTCGCCAATACATTTGAAATTTAAAATTGTTTTACAGATATGCCACGGCTACCCCAAAGTTGATAGAGGACGGGCTCTTGCGATACTAATGGGCGGCATCACTAAACAATAAGTCGCTACTCACTTCGAGGTTAATAAATCGACTATAAATTCGTACCTCTCAACACCACGGGAAGAATTGACGACAGTCCGAATCCGGACGTCAACATGCAACGTCGCGACGTCAAGATCGGTTGATTACGCTTGCCCACTTGCTTGACGTCAGATTAATGGCAACAGAAACGGCATGAAATACCATTGGTAATGCAAACCGTCGGACTCACCATAAAATGTGAGAAATAGACTGTGAGAGTCAATATTACGCGCATGTCGTCAGTACGTTGGCTTAACACTGACACTTCAACGCCTCGCGCGTCGTACGCGATTGTTGGCGGTATATGTTTCCAGACATTTATAAATGCGACGTTGACAGTCGATGCTCTTCCCGTTATTTCGATCAGATAGCCGTCAACGTGTGTACCGACGTCGAGGTGAGCGTTTTGCAGACATTTGTGTCTTTGAGCGCGACATATATAGAGTGGGATCAATTGTGGTCTGTGGAGGAATTTCTTATTAGTTAAAGGCACATTTAGTGATCATTAACGGAAATTGAACGCATGTACGTTATCGATAAGACCCTAAGACCTTATATTGTACCATTCATTAGGAGGCACCATTTAACCTTTCAGCAGGATAACGCTAGACCACACGTTGCTTGAGTTTGTAGGGACTTTCTTGCAACCCAAAACAGAATCACTATTGCATGGCCTCCGCATAACCCCGATTTGTTCCCCATTGAACACTCTTGGGATGAATTAGACAGAAGGGTTTGGAAAGGGCCAAACATCCAATTTACCTCTCCCAAACATTGGCTAACGTCTTACAGAGAAATGGAATTACATTCCTCTATGGACTGTTCATGGCCTTATGAACTCCATGCCTCGCAGAATTAGAGACGCTATAACTGTTCGGGGAGGACACACACGATATTATGGATCTGTCTGACAACAGCCGTTATTTCAACATTATGTACATGAGGGTACCCTTATTCATGGCGGCCTAATGGAGTCCTCAATTGTTGAAAACATCAGAAAATTTGAAAACGGATGGTCGAATATTCGAACTTTTTATTATAACATTTCACATTTAGGTAATTTGCACACAAATATTATTTCATTAAACCGTGAAGATGAAGTTGCGATTCTTTATCCTTTCGGTATTTCAATCAATGTGGATGAATGTACATTATTATGAAGGGACTAACATTCAAATAACACATTTTAGTTTCAATGAGGTATTTGATGGTTTTTCCAAAACATGTTGTGAGTTGCGTTTCCGTTTTTCATCAATGTTATTAAAATAAGACTTTTAATTCCGCTCTTATACGATACTGTTTTGCAGTGTCCACGATACACTGTTTTGCAATGTCCACGATGCACTGTTTTGCAGTGTCCACGGTACACTGTTTTGCAGTGTATCGTAGAAGAGCGTTAATTAATATCTAGTTTTAATTACATTGTACATTTCATAGAATAAGATTAGTAAATGTTAATATGTTACTTACCGGGTGTAGTGAATGCTACCAGTAATGAGCCTACCATAAAACTAAATCTGAAATTCATACAAGAATAAATGGAATTAGAATAAGTCATATTTCAAGTTATTTTGTCTATTGAAAAATTTAAAATTCAAAATCAAGGACACAAACAGAAATGGTCAAGTATGGAAACTTAACAAATCATCAATTCAAGATAATATTAAAACAAAAGTAAAACAATCGATCTAAATGTCCATATTACCGAGACAAATTAATTTGCGATTAAGCTATTATATATATTGGCTCTGTGTGAACAAGTTGTCTGAGAGCATTTTACTTACATATTTGTGTACATGCTGCTGAGCCTGAGGAAGCGAGTTACAAACTTGTGTCCGAGTTGTCTGAGAGCGTTTTACTTACATGCTACTGAGCCTGAGGAAGCGAGTTACAAACTTGCGTCCGAGTTGTCTATGAGTGTATTACTTACATGCTACTGAGCCTGAGAAAGCGAGTTCCAAACTTGTGTCCGAGTTGTCTATGAGTGTATTACTTACATGCTACTGAGCCTGAGGAAGCGAGTTCCAAACTTGTGTCCGAGTTGTCCTAATATGCCATAGAAAAATGGCCAAAGCCCGCTTACAATGGTAAATCCCAAGTTAAATTTCTTATCTTGAGCAGGACATCCCACTTTTGTGCCCAAAACTCTGGCAATGTTTTTGTTAGTAGCATTATTCTTCAGTTCCTGAGTCACATTTTCACTGTAAACGTCATATCCGGCGGAAGTATGACCACTGTATAGAGTTACATTAACATTACCATAATACAAAGTTCTGGGCGTTAACCCGTACTGCATGTCATCGGATCCAGTTGCTTCAGTGTCACAGAGATAACCATACACCCCTTCCTCCTTAAGCATGAATACAAGGGTACCCCAGCCGAAAAACAGTCCAGCAAATAGGAATATCTCCAATAATGCCCACAAAATGGCGAACACTTTCCGGGAACGCGTGTTTAATGCTATTAAAGTCATTCTAGACACAGGAACAGTCACGACAGCTCAGGAACACCATATCAGTCATTCGTCGGATAGTTATACATGTTACAAAGGCATCCAAGCTGTCGAATATAATAAGATAATAACATTTATATTACCGTTAAAACGTCCACGTAATAAAACAATGGTAGGAAACAGCTGGTATATTAACACCTGTGTATTGTCATTGTTTGTTTTGTTTCATCAAAACCAAAACTAACTTTCGAGATAAAATAAAACTTGTCAGCTTTACAAGGAACATAAATCTTATAAGAGCTCAAGTGTGATGTGTAAGTAAGTATTCTGTTTAAACGGGATCGGTACCGTAAAATATATTGACATTCGGTGTATTTATTACGTATCCGACAAGAGGCCTGCACTCAACAACATTCATAGCAGATCCAAGTCAGACAAGAAGCCTCCTGGTCAAATACATTTGTAGTTATTTAAACCAAGGTGGTTCTCCTAATAGAAACATTTCACACACATACACAGCTGTACAGAATACGGGCTAGATAGGAGAAGATTGGTGACCTAAGTATGTAGAAGACATGAACTCGTGGATATATAACCACGGTCAACCACTTAATGTTATGTCGGGCCTTTTAACATAAACAATGACACTCAATTCACACAGCATTTCCCGAGCAGTGAGCAACATTGTTTTGCGTTGTGCCTATAAAATAACGAAACCTCCTATACAATATGTTGATAGCTTTCCATGTTGTCTAAAACACGTTGTATTTAAACTTGTTCAATTGCTTATCTGATTTTGTCAAATTTAATTTTGTGAAAGTCGTGGTAATGCTAGGTAAGCTCAAAATATACATGACAAATAAACATGTGCATACATTACCTCATACATATTACTAGGCATTTAAATGATAATTGTACAAGGTGTAAAAACTATTATTTGTGCTTTGGAAGTGTGCAGTGATAGCAATCATCATGCTTCGCTGCATACCGATTTGTTTGATTAACTTATACTTGTATTTATGTTTTCTAGTAAACAGGAAATAATAAAATTGTGCTGTAGAATTCAATGTGTTATGCATTACATATTGATAGTTGGTGAAAGTAAGAATCAAGTAAAATCAAACCTTTTCTGTATGTTGGCTGCACATTACAGCACGTGCATACCCCGTACGCCAACACAGGACTTGAGGTGTCGAGTCACAGTACCGGTAGACTTCGTCACGTAGTCCTCAAACTCAATACGGAGTTCAAACATTTGCTGCCGATATTCCTTAATATCCTCTCTGTGCCTTTCAAGGTCACAGGTTTGTCAGTCGTTGATAGATATAGGCGGCGACTCGATGTGTAATCACAAAATCACATTGTATTCAACGCGAGCGAGCGGACCTGGCACTTGTAGACAACGTAAGAGTCGGGTCACCTGTGTAGTATACACCTTGTGTACCGATAACGAGGCCGTTTAAAAAAAAGAATGGTGTGCATAATATGCAACAGTGACTAAGACTTCATTTACAAGATTTAGTATATTTTTAACTGTCTCGAATCAATTAAGATAATTTGGTCAAAAGATTTTTTTTCTTCCAAAATTTAGGGGATAAGAGCAGGCCTTTCAACATATATCGATATATGTGGTCTAGATACACCAGCCCTGGTCACGTAGGGGTGTTCTCCGTTTGCCCACATTTTAAAGTTCAAAGAAAAGTGTTGATATAGGAGAACAAAGGGAAACCAATTATAGTCTGTATCATATTAATTTTAGCTGCGTTTTACCTGTAGTCATTTACCTGTGCTACAGGTAGAAAGTAGGGAAACAGAAACATATGTGCATGAACCTCTTACCTGTGAAAATGTGGGGAAACAATTCTCTGTTGAAAACCTTAATATATATAATCATTATTCCAATTCAGTCAGCAAGCAAAATAAAACACTTGTATTACATGTACATGTAGTTGAAATTAAACATGAAAAAATAAGAAACATATAGAAAATGCATTTCAGTCAGCAACATATATCAACAAGAAATAACTAATTATTATATTTCAGTCAGTATGCAATATTGGAAAAGAAAGCTCTAATATTACATGTACACATATAGTTGAAATTAAATACGAAAAAAATAAGGATACACCTACAATTATAAAGCACAACATTTCAGTTTATTCAAAGAAATATGAAAAATATCTACATTTATACAACATCTAAAATTGAGTCCTACAGTATATGTCATCAATAATGGCTTTACAGTTCATACTTATATTTTCATCTTTACTCCGAGTAAAGAAGGCGTGATGCTGCGTCGGCGTAGTCCATCAGGCTGTGTGGTTCTGCAAGCATTCCTTGAGTTGGGCGAGGCGGTGGTCGATGTTCCGGTATCTCTTGGTGCGTGGTCTGGTTGGTCCTCCTGGGTCCTTCTGTATCCTGCTAATCTCGTTGCTGGCCTGGATCTCATGGAAGACTTTGTTGATGGTGAAGATGTTGGGATGGGAGTGGCTAACTTTCTTCTTCAGTTCCCCATGCCTGGCTTCCGGGTCGTTGGTAGTGCGGCGTCCCTCTGTCTAAGTAGTGGTTCCCCAACTCTCTCTCTCTCTCTCTCTCTCTCTCTCTCTCTCTCTCTCTCTCTCTCTCTCTCTCTCTCTCTCTCTCTCTCTCTCTCTCTCTCTCTCCATTGTGACACGACGTAGTCGGGTAGGTCAGCATCATCTAGTTCTTCTAAGAACCACACGTCCTCCACATTCGCACTCTCCATTGGCACTCAGCGTAATACAGCAGTCAGGCGTACCAGTCTAAAATTGTCGGTCCTGTAAAGCTGCTGCAAACCTTTCTCCGTATACATTGTGTGAAGTGGGACAAAAATCCCTTTACTGCGACCCCGGGGGAAACCCTGACGAATGGCGTTGTGGGCAGCTGTCTCTAATCTACAGACATGGTGGCTGGCTTTTATCTTGTGCTGGACACTTGTTTTAGTTATCTGTGTGACTTAGAATTATTCCACGCTACATCTTAACCAAAAGTAACACTATAGAAGAAAGTATTAAGGCTTTCGAAGGATGTGTCCAAAAATAGGATTAGTAATACAATGGAAGATTGCGTTTTCTTTAATACTATGGAGGATTCTAATATCGGGCACGTGCACGTAAGGACATCTTTTGTATGATGTACTTACATATATAAACAGGAGCATTCCTATAATTATCTAGTGGTCGGACACTGGTGGTATTTTTTTCATTCTGGGTCATATGTATACACAGGTTATCACCCCGGGTTTAGTGATACATGTACGAACAAACAGTCGAAACTTATAAACCCGCAAACTTCTGTACATGTAGGTCATTCATTGGAGTCTATTTATGAAAAGGAACAATATCCCTATGTTCTCCATTAAAGTATCACTTCATCGTTACTTCATCTATATGATTATCGACTCGTCTGTAATCAATATGCTAATCAAATTCAACTCGACGGGTCATTCTGGTCGGACTATAGTAAGTCTATATATATATATATATATATATATATATATATACTTCAAAGGATTAAATGAACAAAGTATCAAACAAATATGCTTAATAGAAGACTCTTAATATATCCTTATAAGGGTAGAGTTTACAGAAAGGTTATAAGGGCAGAAAAGGGATCTTTTCCTGATATATGTGATGTGACATTATGTGATGCAAAACAAAAGCATAGAATCATGGCTGATTAGATCACATAAAGATTAAAACGCCTAGATTTACCAATAAATATATGCACATCCTGAAGCAATCTAATTAAAATATAGATGCTCATTCTAACTACATTACATAAACATCTTACGACATTTAACGTTCTTGTGACCTTTGTTATCTCAATATTTCACTTTCAGGTCGAATTGTCAATTTTTCGATGTCAACGATCTCACCCATTTGTCACATCATTCATCTGAAGCTAACCATTTCGGTACAGCATGTATATAGCTATATACTTCGAGGACGAAATGACTTGAAACAGATTGACAGAATATGCAAGCTATCCACTCTAGACATGCTATTTCGCACATACGAAATTCACTTCCAAGATTCTGTAAGTTGTGATTTGATTGGTTAATCCGAAAGGTCATCCTGACGTGATCCCTTATGCGATGTCGTCAGATGTTCATGTAACCTATGGAGAATAACTATTTAGATTTTGATTAGATTGATCCTTAAGTAATGATCTGTTTATTGTTCTGTCACAGTCCGGACAGACTTTGAGAAAAATGTTGGTGAAAATATGGTTATAATTCCACAACTACTAACAATACAGAAAGTTTAATGTGGTCATATGCTGGACACTCTAGAAAATAACGGAAGACGGTTTCGTATTCAAAGGAGCAGGCACAAGAAGGATTGTTTCTGAAAGTTCTTTAGGTGATCAGTAAATATATATAAATTTGAATGTCTACAAGAATGTCTAATTTGACAAAGAAAAATATTAACCCTTCTACCCCCTTCTATTTAAAAAATTTGTGCTGACTCAACTTCACTAATGACATCTGATTTAGTTAGTGTTTTAAAGCTGAAAGAGTAGGGGAGCTAAGGACGTCATTATCAGAAGTATTCATTGTTCGACGCTTTAGAGGGGAGAATCTATCAAAAAAGTATTAGTTCTGCATAATGATGGATTGAATATTCTTTTTGTCTGAGAGAATAGGAGTTGTTGTTTTGATTATTGATAAAATGATTTAGAACATTTTGTAGGTACTCAGGTGAAAGTCCATGCATTATTTTATGCGTCATTGTTTACTGATAGTGCATCCATCCAAGTTCTGTATATAGTATATTGTGTAATGTTCCAGATCTAAGTCCTGTTATAATTCTAACTGCTTCTAATTGGACTGATTCTGAAAGTTCTTTAGCTTGTTGAGTTCAATTATGTCTGCATATTCTAACATTGGTCTAATAAATGCTTGGTTTGTTTTTGTTTAACGTCCTATTAACAGCCAGGGTCATTTAAGGACGTGCCAGGTTTTAGAGTCGGAGGAAAGCCGGAGTACCCGGAGAAAACCACCGGCCTACGGTCAGTACCTGGCAACTGCCCCACGTAGGTTTCGGACTAGCAAACCCAGAGGTGGAGTGCTAGTGTTAAAGTGTCGGTACACCTTAACCATTCAGCCACCGCGACCCCAAAATCTAATAAATGCGGTGTAACTTTTAATTAATGACTTACGATTAACTTTATTTGAAAATATAGCGAAGGATGTTAAACCTACTTTAAGCTTTTTCATATATATTAAGAATATGTTGCTTCCAAGTTGTATCATCCTTAAATGTAAGACCTAGGTGTGGTCTGTTGTATCAGTGATTTGATTGCTTTGGAAATTTATTGGGACGTGATTTTTGTGATGCTTTCTAGAAAATAATACTCACTTGGTTTATGTTGTCCCAGATACTTGCTCATTTATAATTGTTAGAGAGATCAGATGTTATTAAGGAGGTGTTTGGTTTCGTTTGTTTTTGTTTAACGTCCTATTAACAGCCAGGGTCATTTAAGGACGTGCCAGGTTTTGGAGGTGGAGGAAAGCCGGAGTATCCGGAGAAAAACCACCGGCCTACGGTCAGTACCTGGCAGCTGCCCCACGTAAGTTTCGAACTCGCAACCCAGAGATGGAGGGCTAGTGTTAAAGTGTCGGGACACCTTAACCACTCGGCCACCGCGGTACCTAGTAAGGAGGTGTCGTCTGCAAAAAAAATGTATATCAGTAGAAACACTTTCAGTGATGTCATTTATATAGAGGAGAAAAAGAAGAGGCCCAAGAACAGATCCCTGAGGTACCCCTGTATTTACAACCTTCAACTGTGAATGAAAGCCTTCAGTGGTCACTCTTTGTAATGTATCGGAGAAGGTACATTATCAAACCACTGAAGCAAATTTCCATTTATTCCATACATTGTGAGCTTGTGCAAGAGACCTTTGTGCCATACACTGTCGAAAGTTTTGCTAATATCACAAAAAAAAAAAATCTAAGCTCCTTTCCCTGGTCAATATTACTAACAATTTCATTATAAATAAACAATAATTGATTAACAGTAGAATCACCAGGTATAAATCTAGACTGATATTTGGTTAAGATAGAATTTTCAGCGAGGATAGTTGTACAGTTTTAAATACATGTTACAAATACATTATTTTACTGAAACATGAGATTGGTCTGCAATTGAGAACATAATTAGATGAACAATTCCCTTTATATAAAGTGTTTTATTAAATAAAAGAATGAGGGGGATGTATAAGTGAATTAGTCAGTTGTTGGGTTTTTTTTCATGAACCACACCATCAGTACTAGGAGGTTTGTTTATGTTAAAAATACTAATTTGGTCAGATACATCGTGTTGATTGATGTGAATGTTGACAAGTGAGTAAGGAGTAAGAGTATAAGGCTGTGCGGTCTGGGGTCAGGTGATGATGTAGAGATATACGCAAAATGATTGTTAAGGATTTCTGATTTATCAAAAGGATGGTTTGGTGAATGATTTTGGTCATAGAAGAGGATTTATTGGTGAAGTTAGTAATATATTTTGATATTTCCTGTCGAACATAGATTATAACTTATGTAATGCCGGGAAGTTAAACAGTCCTTGCAACGAATATACAATATATTCTACCTTTCTTTTTTACGAAGGTTCTTTACCAGTGCCCATAATGTGAATAATTGAATCTTACTTGGGCATGTTCTGTGGACAGGAATATCTTCACCCGAGTGTAAGAGTTTGGCTGACCAGAACTAGGCTTGCCGAGTGCTGGCCAGCAAACCTCTTACACGAGGGATGCTATATATATATATATATAGGCCCATGTTTGATTACTTTTAAACATACTGTACTTTAAATAGTAACTTTTTTCCTCGCGCCGTCTGAAAATGTGAGTAGAAATTCGGATTATCAATTTGCGATGTGGTAACGCTACATAAAATGATGAGGCTATGATATAGTGAGTGGTGCCTTAGTGTGTGTCGACTCTCTCCTCATCTCACTATTTATAAGAAGAAATCACCGTTAATGCGTATGAAATCTACAGATCTAGTTTCTTTACTTCTCTGATAGTATTTTTTGTCGTCTAGAATATGTTGTTTTTAAACTTTCTTCTATCAATTTCATGTTATAATAACACTCCGTACACTTTGGAGATGTGCACCGATCCAACGAAAGGCAAATGCTAGACCTAAGTTTAAAGTTGAAAAGTCTTTCATTTAACTGACGTCATCATGTTCATAATGTCCAGTGGCAATACAAATACATTAACTCCAATAAAACAAACCATTGAATAGGCCCTATTGTCGAACTCGTCCCAGACCCTGTTGATATGATGTTGCATAAATAGTTTTATGAAAATCGATTCATATTTACTTAAGTTTTTCGTTTTCACAAGGTCTAATAGCAATAAAACTCCGAAAGGCTACAGCCCTATAAGTAACGATTGAAAATCAAACTCATTTCCGATCTTATTGATATATGTCTGCCTGAAAATACATTTATGTTTACTCAAGTAATCGTGTTATTAAAATAAGTTTGATGGACAAAAGACGGAGGTCAGTTGCCCTTATAAAACATTAACCAGTGTAACTAAAAACACTTAAATAGAATATGACCTAGCGACAAGTTTGTCCTTTATCACACATTATACACATCCGTTTTACTGGTTATCCTGAGTGGGTATCCGGTACAAAGGAGGAGAATATGCCTTTTACAAGTATCCCGGAGAACAAAAGGTCATTATTGTGTGTCAGTAAATGACTCAGTGTTCAAGAAATCAAAACCTAACAAGGACGGCCAGGAGTTAGAGAAGACCTCAACACTGGTGGGTTGCTTTTATTAATTTTCTTTTTCTTTTTTTTTTCTTCTTTTTTTATGGGGGGTGGGGGGGATGGGGGGGGGGGGGGGGGCTTTATTGTATAAACATCGGCATGACAACTTTATGTGATATTTCTCTCATGTATATCGAATGAGGGAAGGGCGTGACCGTAATTTGATATATATTTTTCTTCAGCACGATCATTAGTTATAATTATGAATCTGATATTGCTGCCTGTAAGGCGTACCATTGATTCTGATTTTGTCTTTATGTATTTCTAACAAAGAGACGTTGGAGGGATCTGGGATGGAGTCGGCTTTGTACTTGTTCGTACTGCTGGTAGCGGTCGGTATACAGACAAGTCAAGGTAAGTCATGTTTTCCATCAACGTCAACGATAGATTATTACAAAAATACAGCCTTTCCATTTATATATTTGACAGTGTATTGAACAAGTAGTTAGATGTAACAGCAAACTGTTACTATGCATAGCAAACTGTTACTATGCATCTATGCAGCATACTCCTCTATTCATATCTATTCGTTATTAGTGAAAATAATGTTCATCCTTTAATGAATATATAGTGATTAATCTATTCCATTAAAAGATTTATATTTTAATGGCAGTTTGATGGGGTAATGTATTTAATTTATTGCAATATTGTGCTGAACCTGTGATGATGCGAAGTCAATCAAAATGGCGTTAAAATTTGATGGCTCATAATTATTATGTGGGCGAAAAGCTGGTGATCCCGTAGAAATGGTAGATAACACTAGACAAATATAGGATGAATATCATATTTGAAGGTTTTTTTTTAATCATGTGTATAGCCTATGCGAGTGTGTCCGTTGGATATCATTCAAAATATTAATTGATAAATACGTTTTCCTTAAGTGTGGTGAACATTTGATGAATATTAGCTGTGTTTTATATGGGTGAATATTAGTTTACAATCAGGTATGGTTTCCATGTGTGAACATTTGATCACAATCACGCATGGTTATTGGTGAAAATTTAGTTAATATCAGTTATGGTTGATATGGGCGAACATCTGTTCACTATCAGCTATTGTTTATATGGATGATATATGATCACAATTAATTATGGTTGATATTGGTGAACATTTGATCACAATCAGTTATGGTTGATAAGGGTGAACATTTGATCACTCTCAGTTATGGCTTAAATGGGTGAACATTTGATCACTATCAGCTATGGTTTATATGGGTGAACATTTGATTAAAATCAGTTACGGTTTATCCGCGCCAATAAGCGTGATTAATATAAATTAATATAATTTCGCAATTGCGAAAAAAAAACAAAGTTAACATTACGCTACTCCGTACATGCGATTCAACCTACTGTTAGTTTACAATAATTCATACCTTTTTCATCTTACGTAAAAATCAATAATACTTTTGACTAAATTCAGAAAGAATATGATGGCTTGCTTCATGTCACTTTACATGGAAGATGACATCCATGTGGGGTTTTGTAATTAGGTGAAAATGTTTCGAAATCGATTTTTCGGGTATGTCAATTTATTTTTACATTATATTTGTTTTGTTTATGTTTTCCTTTCTTTAGGTGAACTATGGGAAGTGTCTATTTACATCGATACCAGGGACTACTCCGAATCTAATGATCACCTTTTTATGGACGTCGTAGGTACTGTGTCGAATGGCTCGCGCCTTTATTTAGGAAACAGGTTCCGAAATGGTGAGACAAGGCAAAGGGTTTTTAATCAAAACTACGGGAAAGTCAGCCACATCAGGTTATACCAGTCAGGGAAGGATGGGATACGTGTACAAAAGGTAAGAAAGTTGTTCCATTTTAAGAATGTTGCTTAACCAAGATTTGGCCTAGATTTTCAATGCGGGGATCTGTGAAGCTTACTCTCCCGAAACACCTGGTATTATTCTCCAGGTGCTTCTTCAGGGGTCTTCGTGCAAATTTGTAGTTTTCGTTCGTACCTTGGCCTTGTTTTTCGTTTTTGTGTTAGAATTACCGTTTTGTCGTGTAAAATCGGGGGTGAACAAGACTTAAGAGGTGAATTCTCTTTTTTTTTTTATTGACGTAGCAGAAAAGAACCGACAACACATAAGATACACAACAAATACAAACATAGAACAGACTATAGACTATGAATACAAAACGAAAGTACAATTATTTCACACATGTATACAATTGTCCACGCGGATAGGCTCTTTATAGAAATAATAACCAGAAAGTATAGACTACATCTGAAGTGTTGCTAGTGGTTACAGGCGGGTCGAAGGGAGCGATGGGTAAAGTTCGTGGTAATAACTCACGACACACCACTCACGTGACCACATACACAATACTTTAACACACAATGATACTCCCATGTACATACATTTTGTATATGATATAGGCCATCCTAGTCCACAGTCAGTATATCGGTACTCACTATTGTTCGTTACTTACTAATTTGAAAAAAAACTACACATCAGATATGAGAAACAACCAGTAAACCTAAATGCTATGCTTAATTTGACTATAATTTCCAAATATCTGCATGTACGGAACTTGTTTTGTAGGTAAATGAACTTGTTGATAATAAGCTTTTGTTCGAGAAATTTTACAGATATCGCCGAAATGTCAATCAATTCACTTTTGGTGGTTTTTTTTCTCTTTTGCATTATTTCTAACTATTTAACTGGAGACTGTAGAAGTAAAATGTACATTTGTATATTTACCTTCCCCTTCAACCTCTGATCATGTTGTGAAAGATGACCGAATATACAATGTTATATGCTCAGTATCTATATTGCTGACAATGGCAAGTTTAGTTTACAATCACACAAGTATGGGTGTGTAAAATACGTCCTAATACGAGCTTGACCAAGTTTAACCCATATTTTAGTCACGCGAGGCCGAACATCACCTTCGGGACGAGCTGACATAAACACCTTAGCTTAAAAAAGTCAGTTCGTCAAATGACTACTGAGCCTGAGCTTGAACGGGCATCTCAACCCCTGACCTCACGGCAGGACAACATGAGGAACAAATATTCATCTTCTGCAGAGAGAGCCGACGTTCTACCTGGAGTCTTCTGACAAGACTCCGTTCGCCAAAGGAACGGTCGTACCAAGTTATCGATGCATGGACCCCCAATCGAAAATTGCCAAGGCAGTGGCTGAGCCGAGCCATCACCAAAAGCGTTATGTCCATCACCAAAAGCGTTATGTCCCCCAGCACCCCCAAACGACAGAAGAGCGGCTGCAACCCCCTGAAAGATACCATCATTGAGCTACTGGGTATGGGGCATAGCGTACATGCAGTCCCGGAGAACATGCAACAGAGGCAACAATACCCAAGGAACTACACTAAACCATCCACTGGACGGGACGAGAAACTTTGGACCAGTGTCACGCTCCAACTTTGTCAAAGAACCTTCCATGAATTTATGGGTCACAGCCGGCACAATAAATGCCGCACGGCTCCCTCTGGTGCACGACCGGAGAACTGCCAAGAATTCCCGGTCAGCACCCTCACGAACGTCTTGACAAAATTTCCACCACCCAACAGATCAAGCAAGCTATCCCTAACGCCGCCGCATCTGCCCAATTCTGTCATATCTGGTACAGAGACCCTAAGGCCATCACCTCCAACTAGCCAGACAAACCTGAGGACATCAGGGAGCTCTGCAACCGATCATGGTGACCATTCCCATCACACCCGTGATCCCTAGCATAACAAAAGATCAGTGATCGTAGCGGGTTCTTTTCATGTGAGGCATCCGCAATTTAATCCACAGATGAGGCTAGGATTAAGCTACATGATTGAGGTCGCCATCGTGTCGCAAAGATGCGGCATTGCTTTCGCCTGGCACGGGATTAATCACCATACAACACCGGTAGATGCGGCTTCGTCTTCAGTCTATTAGGCAAACAGTCAATAGACCCTCCATTGAGCATAATGTCGGCGAACCCTCATTATTGTGAATAAAACCACCATACACATAACCCCCAATCCAACAGGAAACTTGCGGCGGCATACGAGTCCTAACCACACCCATCGACACACTGAAGGGCCGACCTCCGCACGGACTAAGAAGATGTTCAACATATGTCCATAGGTCACAGACAACAAAGACGCAGGTCCGTCTTTCGTTTCCCATCATCATTGTTCAAAGGTTCCCGTAATGATAAAGTCACAATACCCACAGGCAGGACTGCAAACTCTGTGACCAGCATCATATCTCATAAAGGATCCAGTGACTTTCCGATCATCCGACCAGTCTTGCCTGTTACTGTACTAAATACGTCGTTGGTAATCCTATCAAGAGATTCAGGAATGACAAACTACTGCCAAAGCCAAAACAACCCTTGTCATTAGCATTTGAAGGCCCTTGCCACGACACGGATCAATAGACAACTCCTCTGAAAGCCACAACTGTTGCAGCGAGACCTAATACATTGTACATCCAACATCAAAACGTATGGAAGTTATTCTCTCCAACTGTTCATTTAAATAACTTGTTCCTGGCAGCTTGCTACTTTTATCAGTAAGGGAATAAGGACCTACCATCAAACAATACATGTAGGATTTACATCAATCCCAGTAGCTGTATCCTGGCATCAGTAATGTCGCTTGGCTATATAATTTTGAAGTGCTTGACCCAAAACTGCCTTTGATGCCTCCAAATGGACACTTTAATAATCCATCGTCCTTCACTCGCTGAATCGGTCCAGGGATTGAGAACATAGGAATTGGATGGATTGAAAGCGTCACTATCCAATCTATCTCATGCATAAGAGCGACATAAAGCAACGTGTTGACAGCAATCGCACGGACCTCCACACAGAAGGAACTTGCCCCCATTGCCTCCTAATCACATACATTCCCATCAAGGGTTCTCTCACCACAGGACTACCCCTCTAAGGCCTCCGTTCTACATGAACCCAAATCTAGGGCTTCCTTAGAACTGGGAATTACATCTACTACCTCGTCGCAACTGGTTTCAAAACCCGGGACTTCTGTAGCACCGATATCGATTGTACTTATGACATTAAAACTTCTAACTTCGGAGCCTTCATCATGACTGAAATCTTTCCCACACACAACCCTCATTCAAACTACAAGGCATTTGCTGCGGTGACTTCAAAGAACCGTCTGAATTACGGGAGATACCCGAGGAGGATTTCCGGTGCTCAATTATAATTTTAAGGTTATGATTTTCAGTAATGAGGTCTGCCAGCGTATCTCCCGTTCACTGATCCCCGTTAACGTTACCAAACATAACGGCATCCGATCTAGAAAGACACGTGTTAACATCGAACGGATACCTGAACACTGCTATGTACGTAACAATCGCACTGAACATGCGCCATCCTGCGACGTGTGGCTATAAATATCTACCACTACGTATATGCACACAGTGAATCGCTGTAAAGGCACTGCTTAGATAATACCCGTTTACTACTGACACCAATGTTGTGAAAGATGACTGAATATACAATGTTATATGCTCAATATCTTTATTGCCGCAATTGCAGGTGTAGTCTACGCATAGGTTGGTGCGTACAATACGAGCTTGACCAAGTGTAGACTACCCCGATTGTTTAATCAATCACTAACTTTCAGCTGCCATGCTTTCTTATAATTGATGATCTATTGTTTAATGAACTTTAACGTTGACGTATCAGTAAACAAGAACTACAATTGATACACATGTATCAGTAAGTAGTGTTTTAGCATATTGTGTTAACACTTCTCGTTATCATCGCTGACAAACTAATATAAAACCATAATCCTCATTTTGAGATCGTGATATCCTCTGGGAATTTTACCTTCCTGTCGGGTGTCGTTCATAGCCCTTCCAGAACATATTGTTTTATTTCTCATGGACTGGAAGGTTGGGGCGGCGGTGGCCGAGTGGTCAAGATGTCCCAACGCTTTTTCACTAGCCCTCCAGCTCTGGGTCACGAGTTCGGAGCCCACGGGGGCAGTTGCAGAACATATTTTTTGTTTAGGTGAGGATGGAGAGTGTTGGTGGACGGATGTACACGTTCCGGTGTGACTGCTGGATACAGACTGACCAACCGGCAGACGATAGTAAACCATCATGGCTTCTCAAATCTGAAGGTAGGGATTCAGTTTGCACATATTTCATCATCCTTATCTACATCAATAGTTACTACAAGGACTAGTTGCTCTAAAGATCATTAGATTTATCACAATTGAACAACAATTTTAAAAATCCTGATACAATCATATCTGGTCAAACTAGCTTGACAAAAGTTTATGAAAATATAACACTCATCAGTTTTTACCTGCTTGGTTTGAGAAATATTTTTGAATTAAAGGAGAAATAATATTTCACTTATTAATTGATTAGGTTAATCACATGTTAAACGCTAGGCCCAGATGCTATCATTTCTAGAATAATCTATATACAGGAAAATTAATTCATAACGAATTCCACGGGAACAGGGAAAATAGCTCGTTATATACATAGCGAGTATTACTTTCACTCTCGTTATTTACAAAAACACGAGCTCAAGCAAGAAATACCATATACAACATCCACGAGTTTGTGTTACCTGTTTCTACCACAAAAACTACTATGAGGATGAATTGACCTGTTTTGTGTCACGTGTGTTCTTTTCATAATATCAGGTATGGTTATCTTGATTTAAAAAAACCTTTTTATTTGATTTAAATGCATTAAAGATTAGGCAACATAACTAAGTCCTTCTCCGCAATACATAATATATTAATTGAGAAACAGCATAACGTGATCACAATGAATACCTTTTTTTTTTATTCTTTTTTTTTACAAATAATTAAAAAAAAAGATGTATATCATAACATATTACCAAAACCTTTAGGTGGATTTTAAATGATTTTGCACACTTCTAAAAATGTTTGTGTTTTCATCTACTGGCAGGATGTGACCTAAAGTGACAAGCTGCTTATCAATATGCAAAACTTACAATTTCTAAAATATGTGCAGTTATTGCAATTTAGTATCAATCATTTTTCAAAGCAATAATTGGATAGAAATCGACATGAAATTAAATCATCACAAAGACCATTGCGAGCTACCTTGTGTGTGTCATCATTTCCGCGACACCGAGAAGCGGCCTTCAAGTGTTTGCCAATCAAACCCCTGTGATTAAAAATTAGTCCAGGTCAAAGGTTACAGTGTTAACTAATCAAAACACGTATAGAGAGTGTCCGTTGATAAGTACATTAAGGCAGATACTCGTTATGTAAACCAATAAATGCCACCTTTTTTTCTTTTAACCTCAGATTGCTACTGGAATGATCCCATTCCACACTGTGCTACTGTAGTACGTGTAACATGTCAGACCGGCAAATGCGATGCGTGTGTGGACGGCTATCACCTTGATGAGGGAGTCTGTATAGGTAGCTATTGACCCTTGCTCATTTGGTAGGATTCAACCCTCGGCGCAGAATACTATCCTCATTCAGTTTAATATTTGGTTGAATATCAGTTATGGTTTGTATGGGCACAAATGTCTGCTTCTGGTTAGCAAATTGAAAAACAATATTTATTATCTGCTATATCAACAAGGTGTACTACTCGAAAAGTCGGAAGAGGGGGTGAGTTTCAATTAACTTTAAACTTAGTTCAGTCCGACCACAATATCAAGTGCAAACAAACTTCAATAACGTACCTTGGTTTAGAAACCTTATATATCAATGCATGTTATTCTTATGCCGTGCTATTTTGATTTAAAGATAAGAAAATGGACCAAAAGCGGTGTTATTGGTGAATATATGGTTAATATCAGTTATGGTTTATATGGTTGAACATTCGGTTAAGATCGGTTATGGTTTATATGGTTGAACATTTGATCACTATCAGTTATGGTTTATATGGTTGAACATTCGGTTAATATCAGTTATGGTTGAACATTCGGTTAATATCAGTTATGGTTGAACATTCGGTTAATATCAGTTATGGTTTATACGGGTAAACATTTGATTGATATCAGTTCTGGTTTATACGGTTGAACATTTGTTAGTTCCAGTTATGGTTTATATGGTTGAACATTCGGTTGATATCGGTTATGGTTTATATGGGTGAACATTCGGTTAATATCAGTCGCCGTGTATAAGGGTGAACGTTTGGTTAATATCAGTTATGGTTTATATGGGTGAACATTTGTTAATATCAGTCGCCGTGTATAAGGGTGAACGTTTGGTTAATATCAGTTATGGTTAGGGTGAGGCTACGGTTCATATCGGGTATGGTTTAAATTGTTAAACATTCGATAAATACCAGATACAATGTATAGTTTATCTGGGTGAAGCGATTCCACTTGCTGCCAATTTCTGATAAATAATTGCTATTTTTATATGTTCATACAATATATAATCTATCGCTAATATCGAATCCATGTTTAGTATTGATATCGTGTGTAAATGTTTGAGGTCATAAACCGGGTTTATCCATTTATTACCACCAAATCGTATTTGTTTTGTTTAGATTTTTGTTTTCCTTTCTTCGTTTTAGGTGAACAATGGGAAGTGTCTATATACATCGATACCAGGGTCAACGCCCAATCTAATAACCAGCTTTTTATGGACGTCCTAGGTACTGTATCGAATGATTCGAGACTCTATCTAGGAAACAATTTTCGAAGCGGTGAGATAAGTCGAAAGTCTTTTATGTTAAGCAGAAACATCGGAATAGTCAACTACATCAGGTTATACCAAGCCGGGGATGATGGGCTACGTGTACGAAAGGTAATATACTTCAATAACAGACTTAAATGAAATCCGTTGGACTAACGTTATTATCATTTTGAGAATGTGACTTAATCCGACTTTACCTAGATTTTTACGGTGGGTGTCAATGAAGCAGAAAACGCTTACTCCTTCCGTAGGGGCCGCGGTGGCAGAGTGGTTAAGGTGTCCCGACACTTTATCACTAGCCCTCCACCTCTGGGTTCGAAACCTACGTGGGACAGTTTCCAGGTACTGACTGTAGGCCGGTGGTTTTTCTCCGGATACTCCGGCTCTCCTCCACCTCTAAAACCTGGCACGTCCTTACTATTCCGGAGTACAAGGTCCTATTCGAAGTGTACTTGTTTCCAAAGACTTCATGCATGCCTTTATTTATTGGTCGTAGTTTGTCCTTGTTAAATGTTGATATATGGAAACGTTTTAAGCATGCGACTGTTGTCATGGACCTTAATCCTGGTATGCGTCATGTTTGTCAGTGTTTTATAGATCTTCAATTGCGGTTCCATTAACACATCTGTATTTATGTAAACGGAGTGCCTCAGTGATCGGATACAGCACACAACCACATGCTGAGTTCCAATTATGGATTTATTGTCGAATAGACATGGTGTGAATGGAACCCTGTAACAAATATAGATGACATTTATTTTGTCACACGCATTCACAGCACACACGTAGACGTACATTAAAGGGACATAACTCTTACAATACAGATGCTATCATCTTGTCCTGTTTCGATCCAAATAACCAATACAATCACTTTGCAAATGGAAATAAATAACATTGAAATTATTAATCAACACTTAAATATTTCTGATATTAAATAAACATTAAATATACTTATCATAAATATTTATATTGGCTTTGACCTACCTGCGTTTGGTGCTAGCTATACGTACATGTACATCTGTATGCAGGTAGAAAAATACAAAAATAATACAATGCACACTTACTATTACACGTGTGGCGGAATACATGATAGCACAGTCTTTTAAATTGATTTTAGTCTTTTCAAATAGTATACACAAATATCTTACTGAAATGACAAGTACTGCCCTGTTTACATTTAGCAAATCTCTAAATGTATAATATACATGATAGAATAGTTTCAATGTATATTACATCATTAGACAAGTGATATACAAGTATAACGATATGATAATTCGTGGTGTTAATTAACGGACGTATAACTTGCATGTCTCTGACTTGTCTTTGTCGTCTCGGTAAATACGTCTGTCTACCCGGATTGGAATGTACTCCCACCAACTGACCACACAAATACAACGACCACAATAAACTGACCAATCAGAACACAAGACGCAATTTGGCACACTAAGACGTAACGCTGTGTAGGATACGAACAACACAAAGAATACTACATGTTCATGTTCTTTATTACTTTAAACCATTTGGTTCATCAGTACACTGCATATATATACAGTGCAAACATATGGACGCAAATACTGCGTACGTCCGTACAGACGGACGGACGGAAGGACGTAACGGTAACATACACACGACTTAGCATATTAACAAACAAACCACATTAAATCTATCCCTACTTTATCCATAATAGATAACATCCTACTCCCGGTAAAACCGGAAATTGACGAAAGCTTATGATACTCAGTACGATTAAGGAATTATAAAAATTAAGAAGAAATCTGTCGTGTAAATGAATGTTGTTTATTAGTCAAGATTGACTATTCACGATCAAGTATGTCCTTTAGGTGAGGATGGAGAGCGAAAGTGGACGGATGTACATATTCCGGTGTGACTGCTGGATACAGACTGACCAGCCTGCGAACGACAGCAGACCATCCTGGCTTCTCCAACCTGAAGGTAGGGGTATATTCTACACCGGCTTCCATGATCAATACCTCTATCTAGTTAAATTATTATCCTGGAGTAATATTTATTAGAAATTTTGTTTTGTATGTTGAATGTCCGAAAACATTGTTTGGTATTATACAAAAGTAGTATAACATCATATTTGAAAACTTTGAAATTCGCATAGAAAAGAGTATTAAAATATACTGACCCGATTCTTGATGATGAGAGGAGGGGGTTTTCATAGATATGCACCGCAAGGTTAACTGCCCACAAATCCAGAAAACGTGGTCATGTTGATGATTTTGATTGACAGACGACAAAAAAATCAAAAGAAGACAAGATAGTAGAAGTAGTCCGGTGTCAAAAGTCGAAGGCTAACCAATCAAAATTGTTGGGAGGTCAGAGAAAACCAATCGGAGGCTTTCATTTGGAAGTGGTGTGTAAACAAACAATTACACACAGTTTCGAAGTTTATCACATGGCATATCAGTTGTGAAATGGGTGCAGTTATGGGATGAATATGTATTTCAAATTAATTTCAAAATAATAAATATTCGATCTAAAACATCGGCCAACGTCCTAGCGCGGTTTTTTATCGAGCCCTCAAGCACTCGGCATTATCCGAGGTAAGTATATCGCTTTACTCACTCTATAATGTCAACACCATGTTTTATATCAAACTAATTAATTGAACGTTTATTTGGAAAATTTAATGACAAATTGATTTAAATAATTCAGTGTGTGTGTGTGTGTGTGTGTGTGTGTGTGTGTGTGTGTGTGTGTGTGTGTGTGTGTGTGTGTGTGTGTGTGTGTGTGTGTGTGTGTGCGTGTGTGTGTGTGTGTGTGTGTGTGTGTGTGTGTGGGTGTGTGTGTGTGTGTGTGGGTGTGTGTGGGTGTGTGTGCGTGTGTGTGTGTGTGTGTGTGTGTGTGTGTGTGTGTTATTATAGCTGAAGTAATTATTAATTGCTATTATGGTTGTGTCTATTTGAATAGATAGGAGTACTCGTTTTATTATGTCACATGCAAAACGTAACTAATAATTTTTTCAACTTCAATTTTGTATTTCATTTTTAATATTTTAACGTAAAGTTACAAGTATGGAATTTATATACTTTCGCGAATAGCAATGAATATACATGATTATCTTTCTTTCTCTGAAACTTTCAAAGACAGAGTTTGTGTGGCCCACTGAAAAATTCGCACACTAGAGAAATAAATGCTGGTTTCCTATTACGCCACGCATCAGTGACCTTGAACTGTTAAACGTGACATTTTGAGTGCTAATTTTACTAGTGGTGGGTCGTTGTATATTAAGTGCAACACAGCTCTCATCAATGTGACCTGTTGGTTGAAAGTTCGTGGAAACCAGGATCTATATTGTGTAGATAAAACTTACTGAGTTTAGAAGAGGGATCGGTTTAGTGAAGGTAGTAAAACGTACACCAGACCTATTAGCAAAGACAATATGTGTCAACATGTGTAGGAGAGGCTCCACCCAAATGAGGACGAAATCGACATGCGACTTTAAACAACACACTGATGATGATTGGCCGACATGCGTGACGATGTTAAACACCAGGAGACCACTTCCGGTCAAATATGGACGTTAAATGTAAGTAGTTTATATATCCACATGTGTAGGCAATAGACCGTAAACACACTATATGTGATGTTATGTGGTCAATGACGTAGATCGGTATGCCCTTTATGTGTGTAATGCGTACATGTACCTTATATCGTGTCTAGGACGATGAGCAACTGCATATAGAAACTATAAAATACTGCTGTACATGAACGTGCTTTATATTTTATCTATTCCCTTCTCAATACATATTTGCAACATTCAACAAAAACAATATATATCTATATGGAGGACAAATAAAAACTTTTTAAAACAGTACTTTGATAACTTTACATAAATTATTAGAGTTTTTATGTTGATAGAGTCAATCAGCAGTGTCTATTTAAAAATATTAGTATGGAATGAAAGTATTTTTTATGATATACTTTTCGTTTAACAGTCGCAAATGGGCATTTTATGATAAATAATGAAGTTCATCACCGATGTTGTTGGTATCACAGTGTACACTGTACATGTTGTTATGTTTTTACAACGCAGTTACATCGCTATCAAATGTTTGTACTAGCGACACAGACAATTAAAAATATACTTAGAGATATTATAGATATATTTAGATAAGTACGTAATCGACTGAAACCCTTGACTTTGGACCTTTGTGTTTAATGCTAATGTAGGCTTATATGTATCTATACACTTCTGAAGAGCCACACAAACTTTTACTTGTAATCTAGCATATATTTCATATTTGATTAATGCATACTGCAATCGCCTTTCCGACTTTCAACTTGATGTTTTGTTGTCCGAATATCTTCCAAGGCAATACGTCACCTTTAGATCAAATAGTTGTTGTTCAAAATACAGGTAGAAAGCTGAGGTTACCGATACAAAAGATACACTTTTACAATTTTATTTATTCTGTATTCAGCATGCAGCATATAGGATTATAATGTACATATATATTATAACATAGTTCATTTACAAGATGTCGGAGAACACAGGAAGACTATCTGCTTGTTAATGTGTCAATATGGACAGTGGTCAGTTACTTTTTTTCCATTTTTACGTTTTGGTGATCACTCTCAGATAGATTGATCAAAGTATAAAAAATATCAAAGTTCGACTGTCAGCCTGCAAAAGTCGACACTAAGAATTACTGCATAACTGCAATAATTCGTCGACAGAAAACAAACTCTCGCTATTGTGACGCATTACACACGGTATATATAATTATGCATACAGGATTCGTTATAATACGAGTGGGCAATAGTGTTGAAATCCAGAAAATTAAGAAAACCAAAAGGTTATAAGTCAACATTTATATCAAAATGTATTCTAACGTATCATGTACAATCGACCGTAAAATCAATATGTCATTGTAAGAGTACATTATCCAAGCAAATTTAGGCTTATCAATTCAAATTGTTTTGAGAGGAGAGTTTTCCATATCTTATCTGGGTGAAGCAATGTTATATTGTGTAATAATTTATCCACAGATTTTGGCCAGTTGTCGCTAGAGATCGGGAAAGAGTGGAGTCTTTTGGCCTACGAGTTGGGCTTCAGTGATTCTCAGCTGGACCACCTCCGATCAGCTTTCCCTTACAACATACAACAATGCATCGCGTGCATGCTTGCCAAGTGGCACGAGACGGTCTTGAAGCATCGCGTTGATCCTCTTCCGCTGCTGACGCGGTCTTTGGCGGGAGTTGACCGCTACGACTTGGTACAGAAGCTCAACAGTGATTTCGATGGTATGGCACTGTTTGGTTTAAAGTGTTAGGTCCATTTTCTCAGTTTGCAAACGTACTGAATCCTTGCAAATCGAAGTTTAGATTTTAGTTGCCATATATTATTTTAGCTGAATAATTTTCCCCTAGATTTATTTCGTAACACTTCCTTATTAGGTAAGTATCGTCAATGCACTGCTATTATATATGGACACGACGTTTTCATGTTAACACTCACTATAAGAATTAAAAAATGTAAACTTTATCGACAGTGGTCTCGTGATATTCACACATAAGAATGTTTTGTTTTGTGTGTGTTTTGTCTGTTTGCTTGGGTTTTCTTTTTACCTTTTTGTTTTTAGCTTTTAACACTTCTTCTTTGAAGAGTAGTTGTTTACTCGGTACTAATGTTAATTTTTGAACTCCAAACAGATCCGGATACGGGACCCCAAGTTAATGAAAGCAATGGAAACCTGGTCGATTTCCACGCCACACTGAGAAAGATCCGCTTTGGTCATATACAGGGCGACATGCAGATGTACATGGGTACGTGTTATGTATATACTTTTCTTAAGACATCTGACTGCCCAAGGAAGGTTGGTTTTTACTCCACAACGGAATGCTGATAAAGACTGTCCAAACGACACATACGTTAACAAAACAGTGACATTTAAATACGATTATTGCCACAGAATTGTCGAATGATAAGTATGAGACTACACCATACAGCTATTTTGTGTATCTAGGACCGGTCAGTGATGCTTGAGGGCAGCATTGACAATTGAAAATACATTTTCGAGACAAAAAAAAAACAAAACAAAAACAAAAACAAACAAAAACAAACAAAAAAGAGAGCGAAAAAAATCAGTGTTGTATGTAGTTTAAAATGCTTTTATAACCATTTAAAATGCTCTTTGAATTTGATGAAAATATGAAGATTTTCATGTAAGAGCAATCTATTGTAAGGACAGTGTATGAGGGATGGTGTTGGGGTTGCTCATCAAAATGTCATACTGTACAAGAACGGTCAATAATCCATTTTTTGTTTACAGATCAGACCCAGAGATTTCTAGAGTTCCAAATGAAAGATAAAAGTCAATTTGTCAATACACGTGCTGCAAAAGAGGCGTTCAACCTCCTTTCCTCGAAAGGAACGATAACTCTAATTGGTAACCCGGGTGATGGAAAGTCTGCCATAGCTGTTAACCTACTGAACCAGCTCCAAAATGAAGGTTTAGCCGTTCTTGTTTTATCCGACCCTGCCCTCATAGAACGTATCTATGACGACGAAAAGCAAATAGTATATTTTGTGGATGATGCTTTTGGAACACCAACAATGAATATGAGACTTTTGGAAACATGGACGCGACTTCATGATAAAATTGAAAGCCTCATCAAACTGGACAAGTGCAAACTTCTCTTAACATCACGAAAGCATGTTTACATGAAGTGTCAGTCATTATTGTATAAATGTCCTTCTTACCGGGACAATCTTGTCGACCTCTCTGGGGATGAATATCGCCTCAGTATGATAGAGAAAAAAAGGATAGCTGCAAATCATTGCCAAGGACATGGCCTTTTCCCGCCACAGTTAGGATTAACAAATGCAAACGTTTATGTACCCGGCTTCCCTCTCCTTTGTAAGATGTTTGCCAATGACAAACGTATGCAGGAATTAGACGTGTACTTAGACCAGACGCTTTCTATCTTGCACAGCCAGTTACAACTTTTGGCCACAACCGATGTTCACGCGTTCTGTGGCTTGGTGCTTATCATGATGTTTGACGGTAGGCTTCCGCGGGATGTCTTTGATCAGTTCTCACCGTGTGATGAACAGGTGCAAACAAAATTCCAGACAATCCTGAAGGTGTACGGTATTCGGGCATCTGAGGGTGGCAAAGTGGTTGATTGTCTCGACGAAATGATCGGTGTTTACGTTGAAGAAATAGAGGAAGAATTTAGATTTATCCATGACGCCATCTTTGATACTATTTGTCTGCTATTCGGTACACGCTATCCCAATGAAATAATTCGGGTGGCGTCGTCGACCTTCATAGAGAAGAGGATAAGAACAGAACATATTCCTGACGCAAATTCAAACAGTCTCGCCGACGTTATTATATTGAAGAAATCGAAGTATCACGTGTTGGCCGCTAGGTGGATTAAAGACGCGTCACGTGGTATAATCCGGGCTATGTTCATCAATCCGAGTATCCGAGACGTGGGTATGCAGTTGGCTTTTGCTGACCGGGTAATGAAACTACCTCCACAAGCTGCAATGGATTTGCTCACTAGTGTAGAATCAAAGACCTCGTCAACGAGCCATTTTGAAGAAACCGTTCTGTTTTTGGCTTGTCAAAATGGGCTTGTCTCTCTCGTAAAAGCTCTCATGGAAAAGCAGAAGATATTGAAAGATAACAACAACCTGGAATACGCATCTCGCCTGTCTATACCAGACATCTGTATGATGGAGTCTGTCAATCGGATACACTTGAATGTTGTGCAAGTGTTACTAGACAACGGCGCGATGGTTAACTTTGCGTATGGGTCCATGTGTGATCGATGTCTCCATGTCGCGTGTAAGAAAGGCAGCCTAGATTTAGTTAAACTATTGCTCCGTCATGGGGCGGATGTTAATCTCCAAGATCACAACGGTAAACAGGCAGTGCATTTCGCGAGTGAATTCGGTCATCTAGATATTCTAAAAGAATTCGGTACCAATAATGCGTCATTGTCGGTGAAGGACAATACCGGCAAACAAGCAATCCACTATGCGGGCAAGGCTGGAAGTCTTGAGTGTGTTCAATTTCTGCTGCAGGAAGGAATTCGGTTGAACGTAACTGACAGGATGGATAAGACTGTACTACATTACGCGTCAACTGCAGATTACCCAGACCTCATAAGACACCTTGTATCCAAGGGGGCATACACTAACTCTCCGGATAGCATGGGGGCAACTCCTCTACATTTCGCATGTAAGGCGAATTTACCCAAGAACGTGGCGATTCTTTTAAGTAATGGTGCAGATCCCGATAGAGAAGACGCGTCTATGTGTGTACCTCTACACTCCGTCTGTAAAGGGCATAGTTCGGAATCTGACGGAAGCAACTCCTTTCAATGTGTCGAGCTTCTCTTGAACGTAGTTAGCGATGTGAACGCTGTGGACAGTTATGGTAAAACAGCCCTTCATTATGCTTGCGCCTGGGCTCGAGATCGACGATTAGATTGCGTGACGTTGCTGTTGTCTAAGGGAGCGAACCCTAATATTACGGATGACCATGGACACCAGCCTGTATTTTATGCTTGTGAGAGTGGGAACCTGAAATGTCTACAGGCGCTTGTAAACCATGGCATTGACGTGAATCATCGAGGACATCAGGGGAAGCAACCCATTCATTATGCGTGTGGACGGGGCAATATCGATGTTGTCAAGATGTTGGTTGCCAAGGGAGCATCCATTACATCTGTGGACGACAAAGGGAAACAACCCATTCACTACGCCAGTCAGCACGGTAACGATGAATGTGCAAATTATCTTCTAGATTGTAACATTGATGTGAACTGTGTTGATGAACGGGGCTGGCGTCCCTTACACTACGCCTGCAAATGGTGCCGCCCTAACGCCGTCCGTCTGTTAATGAGTAAAGGCGCTGCTTCTGCGGATACAGACAATGACAACAAGAAACCAGATGACCTCGTGCCTAACTGGTCATCTAGAAGAAGTCGAATCAAGAGGTACCTCCGTGGAAATAGTCTTGATAAAAATGCTTTTGAATGACAGGGGACACTGTATTTGATACCAATTGAAAGGACTAGTTACGGATAAATGTCTTACCGTCTATCAGACTAAATGAACTATAGTTTGATTATCATTTCGCTGAAGGTCATCTGAATGGCCGTATCACAGTATATTGGAGCCTGATTAGTTTGCAGTCTGAATATCATGTAGATACATGTATCTAATTTAGTCTGAATACCATGCTGTCATGCGTCTCTAAGACGGTTTGTATAATACATAGAGATGTATCTCTAAAACAAGCTGTATCACATGAGGATATTTTTTTGCGCGAAAACGGTCTAAATATCGTGTGTTTCTAATGCAATGTGTATACACTTTACAACGTAGACATGTGTCTTTACATAGTCCCAACGAGGACGGATATTTCTTCAAATATTTCGGACATCTTATCAATATATGTCTATTACAACTTTAATGTCGGGTGATAGGTCTGAATATCGTATAGACACGTGTCTCTGATAGGTCTTAATATCGTATAGACACATGTCTCTGATACGGTCTGAATACTGTATAGGCACGTGTCTCTGATAGGTCTGAATACCATATAGGCACGGTTCTCATATAGGTCTGAATACCATATAGGCACGTGTCTCTGATAGGTATGAATACGATAAAGACACGTGTCTCTGATTGGTCTGAAGACGATAGAGACACGTGTCTCTGATAGGTCTGAATACGATAGGGACACGTGTCTCTGATATGTCTGAATACGATAGAAACACGTGTCTCTGATAGGTATGAATACGATAAAGACACGTGTCTCTGATAGGTCTGAATACGATAGAGACACGTGTCTCTGATAGGTCTGAATACGTTAGGGACACGTGTCTCTGATAGGTCTGAATATCTTATAGACACGTGTCTCTGATAGGTCTGAATACGATAGGGACACATGTCTCGGATATGTCTGAATACGATAGAAACACGTGTCTCTGATGCGGTTTGAATACGATAAAGACATGTGCCTCTGATAGGTCTGAATAAATCAACACCATTCTATATAACCGGATATACGTGATATGTACAGACATCCTTTTGATTTGCGCATTACTTTGGTAGCCATGATTCCTTTTGATAAATCCAATATATATAGATACCATCTCGTTTTACAGAAGCTGGTTGATATTCAATATTGTAGGATGAAGTACAAAAAATAAATATAAGATTACTATGGTTAATATCGTAGAAACTGCCCAATGTAGTTATGTGTATCCCTTGGATAAAAACGTAAATACAAACATAAACGTATACTTGTCGCTGTAAACAGAATTTGACTTGTCCATAAACAAAGATACAAATACATATTTCTTTCTTACTATCAGGAATATTTTATACATCCACACATATATATATATACCTTTTTATGAAATAAAAAAGAAATGCTTCTATTGGAAAAGTGACTTCATCTTTTACGAGTGATCCTTTGAATTATGGTTTTATTATTATATCGATAGACTTTGTCGTTTTTGTTCCATCTCTTATTTCTATCCATATTTCTTCTGTCCATTCCCTGTGTTGTTATATATTTCGTCTGTCCTTTCCTAGTGTTTTTATGTATTATTTGAAGTGACTTGAACATCTTTGTTAGACCCCAGCTCCTGGAAAGCATCCTGTATCTCCACACTTCCTCACGGACTCGACGTACTTCGCTTAGGTACTTCCCAGAAATGATTTCTGAAGCGATAAGATATCTGCATTGCTCTGATTGTTCACAATGACTGGTGTGTCCTCCAGATATGTAGTAAGAATTGTACCTGCTGCTTGAGTGGATGTAACCAAATATTTGATGCTGTTCGTCTGTCATATAACATTTCATTCCCAACCTCTTCCTTGACACGGTTTACCGTTTGATATTTGAGTTGAGCGTTCGACCCTGTGAGCAAGGCTTTGGGTTCTATCCCCATGGACGAGATACACCAACACCATTTAAACTGAATGAACTGCCCCCAGGACTTGACACACCAGCGCAAATAGAAGTGTATGCTCTACCCCATAAGGCGTGACACACCAACGCCAATAAAATTTATATTCTACAATTATAGTCTGCCCCCAGGACGTGACTTACCAACGCCATTAAAATTTTAAGGTCTGCCCCCAGGACGTGACACACCAACGATATTAAAATTTTAAGGTCTGCCCCCAGGACGTGACACACCGTCATTAAAATTGTAAGGTCTGTCCCCAGGACGTGACACACCAGCGCCATTAAAATTCATGTTCTACCCCATAGGACGTGACACAACAACGCCATTAAAATTTTAAGGTCTATCCCCAGGACTTGACATACCAACGCCATTAAAATTTTAAGGTCTATCCCCAGGACTTGACATACCAACGCCATTAAAATTTTAAGGTCTGTCCCCAGGATTTGACATACCGCCATTAAAATTTTAAGGTCTGTCCCCAGGACGTGACACACCAACGCCATTAAAATGTTAAGGTCTATCCCCAGGACGTGACACACCAACGCCAGTAGAATTGTATGTTTTGGCCCAAGGATATGACATAATTTCGAACTTGTAGCATTAAATTACCAATTGAATACGGAAGATGGAATAACATCCCCATGCAAAGAAAATGGAATATGTAGTCTTTGCAACCTGAACGAAATAGGAGACGAGTTCCATTATTATTAATTAATTGTAGTGATCAACCAATATCATTAAAATGGGGAAATATATATCTAGATACTATTATGAAAGACCCAGTACATTCAAGTTTGATGCCCTTTTTATTTTGTGGTAGATGCTGAATTGAAATCACTTGTGAAATTAATTAACTCAACACTATTAAATATAATTTAACAAAAGTATCCACGTCATTTATACTGTACACTGTACATCCCTACCCCAGGACGTGACACACCAACGCCTTAAATTTAACCATAAATTGATCTGATAATATTTTGATTTATTACATTTTTACCAGTGAAATATCAAAAAATGATTCATTCTATAAAAGTGATATTTTTTACTTGTGAAAAATATCAGTGAAAAATATCACTGTTGCTGATTTGACCAATCAAATTAATGATTAGAAAATACAAAAATAATTGACCAATCAGAAAGTCCGACATATGTCAGCACCTGGACAAGGGGAACTACTTTTTTTGTTTACAAAGTATCGCTGTAGGCCTAGTTAACATACGGGGTAGGTTTTTCGTTGATAAAAAATGTAATAAACAGAATATCTAACAGTGTCTTCAGTAATACCAAATATATTTCACTCGTGCGGCTAATATTTTGTTACTCGTGCTGCGCACTCGTGAAAAATATCAAAATATTAGCCGCACGAGTGAAATATATTTGGTATTACTGAAGACACTGTTAGATATCCTCTATTTCTTTTCGCGATATTATCATTTTCTGGAATAATAAAATGCTGCTGTCCTGATATTCATTTCATATTTTGAACCCTACTCGAAAACGCTGATATATTCAGAGGAATTTTGTAGCTTTATGGACAAAGATCTGAACATAGAGGCAAGTATGCCTGCGTTCAGAATATACGAAGTTATACTAAGTTTATATTGAAAAACAAAAATGATAATGATAAATCTTGTACAGGTCTTTTCAAAGTAAAGACCTCAACGGAGGCGTTTCATTAGCATTTTTATTTTTCAATATAAAAATACAAATACCTGTGGTACATTACGCACCATTGTGTACACACTGCACCATGTGATATGGAGTAATACAGTAGGAATGTCATACCTTGTGTATTACACCTGTGGCACACGAGACAGGAGACACGACACACCTGAGTACAGCACACACGCTCCACACCAGTGTCTACACAACGTCACTACCTGTGCGATGTTGTTATCTATGGAAATACCGGGGTAGCCGTAATGGAGGCCGAGTAAATCTCTAACCGTCCTGAAGTGACAGACACCCGAGGACGGATGGACCGACTGGTGGACGTACCTGGTCGGAAAATAATTCGAGGATGTTTACCTGTATTTGTCATACAGCTGTTCGCCATTCTGTCATGTGGTTTGTACTTACTCTAAGTCTTTCTATTGTTATTGTCTAGAGCCTTTCACTTCTATATACAGGAGTGCACATGGGCCTTAACCCCTCACCAACATTCACGCTGATCGTATATAGGGAAATCGGTAATGTAGGATTCTAGGTTAAATCAATCTAGGCCGATAGTGTGAGTAACCCGTGTGTGAGGTTGATATATGTACATGTGTTTCGCATATTTACGTCAGGTAAACCTATGTCACACCTTGGCGGTTATGTGTACAGTAAAAACCTTATCACCTAAAATATTAATGTGGTAGTCGATAGTTATTTTCGGAGGGAAATGAGTCGAGCTTCGGGCTATTGAGTGGCGCTAGACACAGGGACATGTTAATTTGATACAGGCTACGTTATTTAGATCGATTCCAATTTGTTTATCACCTTATGGGTTTAGATTAACATTTGGTACAGTTGATAACCCTCGGTGTTAACCCCCTAATCTACACCCCTCCCCCAAGACGTTTGAATATGTGCTATACATACTAGGATAGGTCCAAATACACGTTTAACAAATTATCAGGTCCCTGTGCTACACACACTATGAAAGGTCCAAATACACATATACCTAACAAATTATCAGGTCCCTGTGCTACACACACTAGGATAGGTCCAAATACACATACACATAACAAATTATCAGGTCCCTGTGCTACACACACTAGGATAGGTCCAAATACACATATACCTAACAAATTATCAGGTCCCTGTGCTACACACACTATGATAGGTCCAAATACACATATACCTAACAAATTATCAGGTCCCTGTGCTACACACACTATGATAGGCCCAAATACACATACACATAACAAATTATCAGGCCCCTGTGCTACACACACTATGAAAGGTCCAAATACACATATACCTAACAAATTATCAGGTCCCTGTGCTACACACACTATGATAGGTCCAAATACACATATACCTAACAAATTATCAGATCCCTGTGCTACATACACTAGGATAGGTCCAAATACACATATACCTAACGAATTATCAGGTCCCTGTGCTACACACACTATGATAGGTCCAAATACACATATACATAACAAATTATCATATCCCTGTGCTACACACACTAGGATAGGTCCAACTACACATATACCTAACAAATCAACATATATGATTATGATGTACACTGTACACTCTATATCGTTGTGTATTGTATGTCCAGCTGTGCCTCTGGGTTTTATTGACATATGTAATTACTGTCAGTCGTAATGGTGTTTCTGTACAAACACGGACATTTTATCTACTGTTTTTATTTTGGACAGGCGCAGTTGTGTCTTACTTATGTTAATACATTCTGAGTGATTCGATAAATTGTATACTACATGCATAACATTTTTGTTTTATACATTTAACGTTCCTCGCCACACTTGTGTTGCACTCTGCCAAAGTTGTAATATCTGGCCATCATAAAACAGTATGACTGGATGTGTAAATGAGATCTATATGTTTTTCTCGAAACTGTTGAAAAGGGTTGGTCCTTTCCTCGGCATTGTTGAAGAGGATTATTGCTTTTCGCGGAATTGTTGAACCACTTGGTTGCATATGCTCCAACCAATAGTTGTCATGATCCCTAAACATTTTAAACATTAAGATATAATGAAACATGTCGTTTTCAGGGACGTATATGACCATTATATGGGAGACAGAGGGCTCAATCGATATAAACAATGTATACAGTTGTACGTCAAATACATCCTGGCCGAGATGTATTGATTGTCGTAATGACGGCCCCAAGTCGTGCCCGATTAATACCTGTAAACAGGTACACACGTACACTAGCAATATCGACCACAAAACGTAGATACTCAAATACTACCAGAACTTTTATAAGATAAGATTTATGTTTTGAGACACTATAAATATTTACATTTCAAATATTAAAAATAGATATACATAAAAACACTGAAGTCGCCTTTGGCAGGACATGATATTTATATGACTTGGTACATATTCATAGTTCCAGGGACATATTATATAAATAGTGCCCTTGTCTGAGGGGAATATGGAGGATTGTTTCCCCGAGGGAACATTATCTTCTCGAGCCGATAGGCGAGGGAAGATAATGTTCTCGAGGGGAAACAATCCTCCATATTCCCCTCAGACAAGGGCACTATTTATTTTATTATACCGAATAGATATCAATTTATCGATATCCTCAAATATTGGGGCAAACCTCTTGGACGTCTGCTCCATGTTTACAATTTGTCTGTGTCACTGTTGTGTTTGTAAGAATTGTCTCCCTTCTCAATGTTCGGGATTTTCCGTAAGAAACAATCGTGTGTTTTCGGGCGGAGCGGGGAACATTGCAATATCCCACGGCAATGTTGACCGCTGTTTCTGACACTGCATATTGTTTCAGGTCATGTGATTAGGAATTGACCAATAATAAGACGATAATCTTACATAAGGTATAATAATAATAAACATGTTTCTAAAACTCGGTTTTATTTTATTTTGCAGTCAAGAAACAAATAATTGTCTAACCAATCCATCTATTGTCATACCAAACAACCAATTGTCTTATCAAACCATCAATAATCTTACCAAACAAACATTTGTCGTACCAAATCGCCAATTGTCTTACCAAACCATCCATTGTCTTACCAAACAACCAATTGTCTTACCAAACAACCAATTGTCTTACTAAACCATCCATTGTCATACCAAACCAACAATTGTCTTACCAAACCAACATTTGTCGTACCAGATCACTATTGTCTTACCAAACAATCAATTGTCTTACCAAACCAACAAATGTCTTACTAAACCAACAATTGTCTTGCAAAAACATCAATTGTCTTACCAGCCCATCCCTCGTCTTAAAAACCCACCAACTGTCTTACAAATCAACAATTGTCTTACCAAATCTTCAATGGTCTTGCCAAAATCTAACCATGCACCCATTCTCCTACCACCCCGTCAATTGTCTTACCAACTCACCAATTGTCCTATTAAACCAACATTTGCCTTACAGAATCATCAATTGTCTTAAGAAACCACCAATAGCCATTTCAATCAAATCAATAACTGGCTTGTCAAACTATCGATAAAGAAAATATTTGAATTTGAATACATTCTTTGAGACTCAATGACACTCTTTTTGACATAAAAGATGAAATCTTCGAACAGGGACTTATTGTTCGCCGATGTGTTCATAGCAGATTGTTATATCTGAATTTCAACATATTCATGATATAACAGAAGCATTGACGTATTCGATAAAAATATATTTAGTGAACTGTTCCTTTCAAACTGCTGAACAGTCTGAGAGGGTGAAGGAGGGGGGATTAGGCTGTCGATATCAATAGGAAACCGCCGCTTGTAATTTTTTACTTCCCTATTTACACATCAGTGCATTATAAGATTTTAAACGGGTTGGAGGTGGTAAGGGCTTTGGGGAGTCTGTAAATATTTTAGTCAGCCTTTGTGCACTGTGGGTTTCCTAACAATTTCATATAATGATGTTACCCTTCAAATGGAATCTGTAGTTGATCATCGTAAGATCATGTTGTATTTGTTTTTTCCTCCATCCTCGACTTCATTTTAATATGACTGTCACAAAAATATACAAATATATTATGGGTGTCTGCGCAATAGTCCAGAATATTGACACGAGGTACTAGTAATCGACCGCTGTTTTATTGCACGGGGCCGAAGGCCGTGTGCAATAGAACTGCGGTCGATTACCAGTACCTCGTGTCAAATATTCTGGACTATTGCAAGGACACCCATGATATACTTGTTTTATTACATAATCACTGAAACACACTTAGAATCACTGAAATCTCGACTTTCCTGTAGGCCTAGAAGTCGCCATAATTGTCGTCTGGCTGTGTTGACATCTGAGTAACTTTGACGCTTGAAAGGGTAGGACTAAACTCCGAAACGTCATAGATGTTCAATAATTCGCACGTGACCAAATTCCGAAGCGTCACAGGTGTTCAATAGTTCGCACGTGACCGTGCAATAGTCATTTTAGCCGTGCAATAGTTCATAATATACCTTATGCGTATAGTTAAGGAAAATCAAACGCATTATGTAATAAATATATACAGGTCTGCGATGCTGTGTCATTATTGTGGTTACATATCTTTACGTGTTGCTTTATTGTGTGATAAGTATGCAGCTTACAATTGTAACTTTCTATCAAGTTAAAGTCCTATGGAATAAGCAAACTTTGAATATGTATTTAACCATTGATAGGACCGAGGGTGGAGGCGGAGTGTGTTATCAGATTGTACTACAATCTTAGTGCTGAAGTACCGAGCTATGTCGACCAGACCTGTGAGATAGCGTGCTGTGGTCACTATCCTAACGTGTACTGCTGCGACCAGTGTGATTCTACATTCCGGAATGCGGACGGACATCTGTAAGTACGGAAAAGAGTATTAGATGTAAATCACGGGGACCTGACATCGTAACATGTGATGGGCATTTGGATATTTCCTAGTGTATATAGAATATTTTACCTGTTTTAAGGGGTTAGATTTGTACAGAAGGGAGGAATGCTCGCCATGTTCAAAAATCATACCTACTGAGGCTTCCTAATAAAAATCATAATTCTGGTGAGTATGCAAAAATTTCTTCTGTTCTTTTTATACGCCAGACGAAATATGTTGGCGGGCGGGCGGGCACATATGGTGTCCGGACCATAACGCCAATACTACTCGACCCAGGCTCTCCATACTTGACACAAACATACATCTTGATGAGACGGAGTGTCGCATACCACAATCATGCCTCTTACCCCCGTATTTGTGGAGTTATTCCCCTTTGATGATTTTACTTGTCCGGACCATAACTCTAGTACTACTCGACCGAGGCTCTCCATACTTGACACAAATATACATATTGGTGAGCCGGAGTGTCGCATACCAAAATCATACCCCTTACCCTCTTATTTGTGGAGTTATTCCCCTTTGATGATTTTACTTCGGGCACATATGGTGTTGAGCTCTCCATATCGATACATTTTATATTCTTATACGCCGAAGAAAATCAATTTCATCCACAAAGACAGTCAATTTCCTGTTGTTTATTGTTCGAATATCACTCGTGTGGACATTGCACAGCTGCAATGTCATTGGCTGGCTATCTTAAGGTACTTTTTGTTCCTTCGAGGCAGCCAATCACATTGCAGCAGCGAAATGATTACACGGCTTCGTGTTTATATGCTTTGCTATGTGGCTATAGTTGAAAGAAGCGTTTTTGATTATTTCATATGTATCTATGGTTACAGAGGAAGTGGTGCCGTGACTGGCATTGTACTCGGGCATTCTGATTGGACTTGTCATCTTGTTTGTGATATTTGTGTACGTATACGGACGATGGCGACGGGACAAGGACCCCGTTGGCCGGGCAATGTATCGACTATACAGGATGTCAACTCGTAAGTTATATATAATATATTAATGTAGCGGAACTGGACTGGGTCGATCATCGGCGACCAGGTAACTCAGTGGTAGAGTGTCCGTCTAGTGTTCGGAGGGTTCCGGTTTCGAACCCCGGTTTTTCTGCTACATTTTCTCCTTCTCCTGTTACATTAATGACTAAATAGTTGTTTTCTGTAGCTATAGCAGTATTACTGGAAATAAAAAACAAATGATGTTCACTTAGCGTATCATTAGTCTACAACCTTTGCAGTTGATATGTCAATAGTTTGCTTTGTTTCTTCCTCAGGACGTCGTCGTCGCCCAAAGCCCCAGACAGGACAGGATGGCCAGACATCACCTAATGGACCCTCCACCATCCAAGTGCCAAACGGGGGTACACAGAATCGAGCGTTCAGCGATGACCAAGGAAACTACCCCAGATCCAGGCGCCGCACCCCTAGGACTACAGAAACGCCTATGACCGAGGAACAATTGTCAAAGCCACCCCGACCCGGTCACCTTGTTCCTAGACGAACAGACAAAAATCCTACTCCCTCAAGCGAGGGAACAGTACAAGGAAACCCACCTCCCAAATATGGAAAACTCGATCCTCCCCAATCCCAAAGTTACAAAGATTCCACACCATCCGCTCCACCACTTGAATTGAACACTTTTAGACTAGAAAATCAGTCAAATACCAACTATAAACATCTCCCTCAGAGTGGCGGTGCTCAAGGATATGACAACACTAAACCATATATTAGTCATAACGATAAACAATACGAGGCGTTAGGTAAAAGACAAGATGAGCATCCGTACACAACCCCTCAAAATGGTAACCAGCGTGATCGGTATGGCATGCAGAGGGACAGAGGAGATAGAGAGAAACTCCCATCTGAATCGAGACTAGGTCCGCCAGCTAAACCTCACCAATATGGCGGAGAAAGTAAAACGTCACATCCGCTAGACGGACATATACAGCAACCGCCAAGTAGAAATTTACCATATCAATCTGACAAGCAAACATCAAAACCACCTAACAGATATACATCACAGCCACCCCATTCATCGGACAAAAATACCGCGCATCAACAAGACAGACAAACATCGCACCCGCCAAACAGAGATACGTCATATCCGTCTCAACCAACTAACAGAAATACGTCATATCCGTCCGACAGACACACGTCACATTCGTCAGACAAACAAGCAGCATATCAAAATGTAAACAACGATACCCAATATAGGAGAGAACCCCGTCCTACTTATCCCCCTACAAACGAGGGTAGGGGCGGCCCGGGATATCCTACCTACAGTTCAACTCCGGAGAGGGGTGGTGCATCCCGACAGCCTCAGTACAAAGACATGCCAATTGGACAAAGGCCGGGATTATCGGCCGGCAGACGATAATCGTGGCGTTATTTTAGGTAATTCTGGCGGACCAAGACAGTCACAGATATGACCGACTTTGTTAGCAACACCTACACAATTTGTTTATTGTTATTCTCAAAACAACGACGTGTGGGACTACTTTCCTTACACGAAACCAGTCGGATCACCACTTGTCCATGGTTTCAATAACACGTACCTCGATCTTATTGAAGGACATTCAATATAATCATTGTGTTTGTTTTCGCGTCACCACGTTACCTATGACGGCTGATGTATTTTGTGTTTTCGCTATCAGGAGAACATATTGAGTGTTTTTCAGAATTCTTTATCTCCGAGGAAGCTAACCTAGGAAGACTATAAAGAAACCTCAAAATCAACCATTGGTGCCATTATAAGAGTAATGGGGTTTGTTAAAAAAATAACATATTCGTGTGGGTAAAATTCTCTTTGTTATGTACAACTGAGAGTTATGGAATGAACAGATCACTATCCGTGGTACACATTAAAAGAAAATGTGTAGACTTCGAAGAAAGTTGAGGCGTTCCACGACATGCCTGTCTATAAATAGTTACATTTAATCGTTAGTATCGCTTCATTATCATTATCATCATCAATAAAACATGTTAAGCTTTAACGACATATTGTTTTCTGCAGGATCCTCATGTATTCACACTGTACTCCATACTGCTAGATTTTTACGCTCAATATAAAATGTAATATATAAGTATGATATTTATCACTAGATATATTTTTACATATGATTGATAATAAAAACAGTCTTAATTTGCGTATTTGTCTTACTGTTAACATGAACATTTATGGTATATGAAAATATGTAATAAACCGGAAGAAGATTTCGAGGACGCGAGACGCCATTACAGTCACTGTATACCCACACGCCGGAAGTTGGTACTAAAGCGGTGACGAACATATGAAAAACTGACTTGTTTTACAGGCCTGTTTTATTTGTTTAGCCCGTATGTAGCTATTGTTACTTTCAAAGATATCATATATGTGATCCATATGTGATTCTTAGACCCTCGGTATAAGATATTTTCTTCAAAAACTTGGGTGTGAATGTCCACGTCTTTCAAGTAGTCTAGCTATCACATCGACAATGAAGACAAGTCATGTTAAGGAATATTCATGTTCTACGATGTCTGACATTGATAGCCATTTGTGAAACAAGAAGTTATAAAATAGATCGATATAATATGTTGTGTACGGTGGTTTCCTTTAATCAACATGTCGTATATCCAAGTATCCAACTCCAGTACACTCGGTCCTCTATATCTCGTCCTGGTAAAACATTTATTACAGAACAACTAGGCATACATACAAACCCACATACCATTATACATTCAAATGATATGAGAAACGTAACCAGGGAAGTACCTATCATCCAATATCATGATTCATCCATAAGATACTGCATATCGTTTCAAAACCTACCTGCGTGTCGTGCGTTAGCCATCTATTTAGTAATTTTCTAGGGTATAGATATATTGTTGAGTCTTAATCTGGTGGCAGATTAAATCTGAGCTCATCTTTATGCAGATCAAATTATGAGCGATAATGAGGCCTAATATAAAATGTATATTATAATGAATCAAAGAACCATGCTTGGACAGCATATGCATAGTTTATTAAGGAAAGACATTCTACGGATTGGAATATCCAGTTTATGATAAGATTAAGTGTTTTAATGGATACGTACCAACCAAGACACAATATATTATCATAGGCCTACGGTAGTAAAATGAGACATCCATCGCTGAAATATATATAGACATTCCTTAAACGTATACTGTAAAACGTGACTCTAAAAGAGTATAACCAATGCGGGCATTCTTGATTCGGATAACCAGCCGATGTAAATCCTATAGATCTTATTCCAGCAAATTGTATTACATGTATAAGGTACAACCAACAGTCTAAATAATGGATGGCTATACAGCTAGAGCCTTATCAGACCATCAGAAAGACATCGTCCAATATTTACCAATGAAAAGTAGAAAACATGTTCAAACTAATTATGACATAAGTATTTCTTATGGAAGAAATGTATTCTAGTTTCTAACGGAAACGGCTATTAATTAAATGATTAAGTTTCCTGAAATTACTACTCTAGAGGCCTATCTCAAGCAGAGGTGGTCGTAGGAAGGGAGATAACTCGTATAAGTCAGACGTCAAATTGTTATTTTGATTTTACTCGCCATCCCTCAAACAAGATAACGACAAATATATACCAGGACATGAGTTCTAATGTCAGAACGTTTCTGTGCGTTCAAATATGTTGTTGTTGATTTACGATACAAGATCTATTTCGCAAAAATAAAATTATCCGAAGAGTTATCACCGGCAAACATTTTGAATATTAGTCACATCCGGATGTCAACTGGAGACGGCGGGAGGGTGTGGATGTGGCCTTGAAGTGTAATTCCCTGCCATATCATATAGTAAAGGTAAGATACGTGAATTACATCCAGTTTAAAATGCTATATTCAGTTCTTGGGATTGGCGTGTTTATTTCTGTTTTACACTATGTCGGTGACAGGAGACAAGAGTCTGTCGTTTATCGAGGTTTCTTCTCGATTCATGTTTTTATTTGTTACACGATTCGTATTACGAGTGTATCGAATCGCCTGATGGCTCTAGCAGGGTCAAATGATCAGGCTTACATTGAATATTGTTTAACATCCTAATCGGGTAGCAATAGTTCATTCCAGAAAGTCAAATACAGGGCTAAAACAGAACTCGCACCACTGCCTTCCAGCACGTCGTTACATCTAGTTACTAAACCCAGAGATGCTCCGCGGGATGCCAGCCACGTGACCACAGTCTTAGAAATACATATATATCTAAGTCTGTGATTATACATAATATCAAATCTTCCATCTTTTGAAAGAACAATATTAATTACAGCGTGAATGAGCATCTCTCTTGTCATGTGTGATAATCAGTGTTTATATTATTGTTGAATATTGTATCATGTCATAATACTCTTCTTTTTTTTTTTATTTGCTAATTTATGTGCTAATGAAAAAATATTAAATAAAATATTAAAATTTTATTTGGTATCTTTTTGTATTATTTTCATATATGGAGATGTACAAGGATACTGCATGTATCTGATCACAAAACAAACAATCTTTGATTTATAGTCCGTTTACACCTTACCTTTTAATACCCGTAAAATACCCCTTATCTTTTGGTTATTGTGAAAAATTCTGTATATTTGAACACAGATTCCCGGGACTTTAAAAGTTTATCAAAGTAATTTATCTAAAAAAAAGCCCACTTCATCCTTGACTAATACAGGCCAGGCAGTAGATACACTGCTCCTGTACAACAATAAATGGAAACTTACACTTAATGTAAATAAAACGAAAATATTGATTTTTAGGAATGGTGGACGGGTAAGAGAAGATGAAAAATGGTTTTATAATAACATTGAAATTGAAGATGTAAATGAGTTTAATTATTTGGGTATGCTTTTTAATTTTAACGGCAAATTCAACAAAACACAGCAACATGCGGCAGAAAAGGGAAGAAAATCATATTTTACATTATTAAATAAGATGAAAAATCATAACTTTAATGTTGAACTTTATGTTCAGTTTTTGACACATATGTAAGTAGTGTATTAGGGTATGCAAGTGAAATATGGGGTTTTCACAGAGCTGTAGATGTTGAGAGAGTGCATACACGCTTCTGTAAATATGTCTTAGGTGTTGCCAAAAATACATGTAATGACCTAGTTTATTTTGAATTAGGTAGACTGCCAATGTATATTGTTAGAAAATTAAAAATATTGAAATATTGGATCAAAGTTAAAGATACAGATAATTGTGTGGTGAAAGCATGCTATGAGCAAAGGTTGTTAGATAATGATGAATGGACTGTAAATATCAGATTAGAATTGGATAAGTTAGGGTTGGGATAACTATGGAACAGTAAATACGAAGGGAAAACAATGTATAAATTGATTGAAAACAAATTCCATGAAATTCATACACATGAAATGTTGTCAAATATTAGAAACTCTCCGAAAGGTGTTTTGTATCAACATTTGATAGATAATGACGGTCTGCAATTTTATTTAAGAAAACCTATTGATAAATTATATAAGAAAAGTATTTCAAGAATACGATTGTCCTCACATCAGCTTAATATAGAAAGTGGAAGATATACTAATATCGCTAGATCAGATAGATTGTGTACGGTATGTAATAACCGTGATATTGAGGACGAGTTTCATTTTATTCTGAAATGTCCTTTTTATTCAAATCTACGTGCTAAATACTTGAAGCCATACTATTTTCGTAAACCTAGTGTATTCAAACTTGTTCAACTACTTAGCGTAAATATGTCAAAGAGTTGAATAATCTGGGGAAATTTATACATTTTGCATTTAAGCAACGCTCTGATGCATCATAATTTAGGTAAATTTATAAATGGAAATCTTGAAAAATAATATCTATGTACATCTTAGTATCTTTAATATTAGGACAATGTATAGCCATGTTACTCTCGTGTGCATTCACTACAAGTACTGTTTGGTATATTGTATGTGTATTGGTGTACGTGGGCGAGTATGCGTGCGCATGCGTACCCGTGAGGATGTGATCATGTGTGAGTAACTGTGTAGGTATTCTTGTAGTGGTGCGTTTATATATATTTGTCACTCTCCTGTTAATTGCTGCATCAATTGTGTACTATTATTATCATGTTATATGTCATGAATCTCATAAGCCGTAAGGCTTACTGAATAAACAAAATGAATTGAATTGAATTGATTAAAAGTTGTTTGAATTTGTACTGCGTCGAGTTTCTTATTTACACAGATCATCCCGTTCGGACAATCAAGTTAGCTCATGATTACTTTGCCCGTATATTAGTGTTGTGGCTTGTGCATGGAAACCTGAGAAAGACTGGGGAGTGATGATTTTCAGATATTTGCTTTTACTTTTATTTGCTAATGTCAATGATGAGCTTTGACGGGAGCGTACATTCTGATCTGTTTATGTCGTATGAAATAATCTATCAATTTCATCGTCACATTCGCCGACACTTCTATAACTAAATAAATGTCTGTCCTATACTACAGAGATGATGGATGTACGTGACGACGCCGTATCCATGGTTTCGGAGGTGTGTGACGACGCTGTTTCTATGGCTACGAAAGTGTGTGACGAGTCTGACGATACCGTCTCCAAGGTGACGGAAGTATGCGATGACGAGGAATCCATAGTAACCAACACAACACGGAACAGTGAAGACAATGACGATCGCTTTCTATTCGGCCTACAGATGTAAGTATTAGTCGTATATTCACACTATCGTCCTACTTTCCTTAATTGTTCACATATATTATTTTCCGTCCGACATGTCAATAGATAATTGGCTGAACTGTGTTTTATCGAATTATGATACTGTGCTATTTATATGCCAAAGTACTGATAGATACTGACATATTGACAGAGTACTAACCGTTTGAACGTATAGGCCATTCAATTCAATTCAATGCATTTATTACCTTAAACCTTACGGTTTAAATGACAGATAATTACATCCAATATAGAAAAAGGTAGCTAATAAACACATAACTTGTGTGGTCATTAGGGGACTTGTATTGCTTTGTAGCAATACTCATTCTGCTTGTTCAAATTAAGAAGGAAGAAAAAAAAAAGAAATAAATAAGAGATCGCTTGGCCTCTTCCCTAGCGAACTATTTTAAATGGAAGAATAGAGATTTGTTTTTTTTCAGATCCGTACACGTAAACAATATTTTGCATGTGCTCTGTGTCGGTGTCACACTTGATTCGCTCACATTTTCCAGTTTTGTTAGAGGGATGTTTCAATATGGCTTAACCATCCCGCACTAAACGTAGTGGCAATTTAAACTATTAGTTGAAAGTCACAGAACGTTGATCTAACAATATTTCCCGCCATATTTTCAAACCGACTTTTTTCAAAGTACGTAGTGATGAAATACGTTACGATCATTACGATTCAGGGTACAGTCTCAAATCTACAATCACTATCTGTATAGGTGATTAAGTACTGCTTGTTACTAAATGGTGTTTAATGAAAAATTACACGAATGTATTGTTATTTTAGGCTGGAAAATAGCAGGATCCAGCAGGTAGATGTCACAGGTAAGATAGCCATAGAATCGATTATATAATACGTGTTCATTGACACTGAAAATGAAAGTTTGGTAATCTGACCGTATTTCAACACACTGTAATAGTTTGACTCTACCAATTCTTCTAATGTCCAGAGATATATTGCTCCTTTTATCTAACAATACAAGCGATCCATCACCGGAGGTTACAACACTTGACATTCCTAGCTCGGCACACTGTTGCTAGCGAGTTGCTTTCAGCTGCACCACAGAACCAAATCACATTATTTTCAATATTCCAAAAGTATGGCCGCGCTAAATGTGAGCTATCAAGCTCTGACAAACATACCACTTTCATGCATATTTTGGTCATGAAACATTATCATGTCTAATTCATAAATAGTACTTTTCTACTTATGTAGGATTAAGGAACATTCCTATTTATATATGAAGGTTTTCACAATTCTTGAATCTCGGGGATAATTGAGAGAAACAAACGGCCTGTCAATTATGTCCAAACATAGGCTCTGCTCACATTATCATATTATAATTGTAACATTGTTGTATACTTGTTTGACCTCTTGTTACACACTCTCAAGCGTGTCAGAGAGTAATAAAAATCTTGAATCTTGTAAAAATGGTCGTACTAATAAGGCTTGGTCATGACGTAGGTTTGATTTTTTCTCTGGACGGTTTGATCTACGATGAGGAATTGTTCATAGTATGTCGTGCTCGAGCCTACAATTTTTGGTTTAAGGATGGGCCTGAACTGCTATTTGACGCAAGTGTTCGGATAATAGTATTTTGCACTATGTCAATATATAATATGAACCATGGGTGGAGAAATTGTGCCAAGTCCCTGTGCCTCACTCTATAAACCACAAACCATCTTATTACACGTATGAATAATTTAATGATTTTGAAGTGCAAGACTTTTCCTGGTACTTTATATTAGATTTATTTATTTCAAGTATTTTGACAACCTAAAGTACGAAAGCCGGTTGGGACCATTCTACGAAAATGGTCCCAACCGGCTTTCGTACTAAAGAAATATTCCGAGTAATGTCGGTTGTTTTCTTTCCTGCTGTTGCAGATAAAACGTTATCGCCAGTTTTGCCCGTCCAATCTCCAATATGGCGTTACAAGGTAAGATGGTTCGTACAGGAAGCATCATTGACGATATTATCATTTTATCTGTCTGAGCATACATACATGTACAGGACACTAGCGATTACGACGCTCAACTACGGGCAGCAGTAAGATTTAGTTTAACCAGATGACGGATTCCGTCACGTTTACATTGCTAGGCAAATTCAAGTTTCTTGCCTCGTTGTAGTAGCCACATGTCTATTTTTGTTTTACCAACTTGTATATACTCCCATATCATCTAACAGGTAAAGGAGGCCACTGACCTTTCAGATGTTGAAAACTCCGACCGAGATTCTGTTATTTCAGAGTCATTACTTGGACATACAGGATTGAACTGTGCACAACATATTGATTCGAGAAATATATCGGAGAGCCAAATGTCCCAACTACTTTTCGATGACACCCAGAGTTCCTGTACACAGAGTGAAATATTACCCATGCAGTATGTAAAAGCAGAGTATCACCATTCCACAGGTTCCACTAAATCCCTAACTCAATACAACTCCCCTAACGCGAACACTCAGAGTCACCTAAGTGGTACAACAGGTAGTCAAACAGAGGACCTTGGAATTACTTCTGGAGACAAGGATTTTCATCCAGGTATAAGTCAGAGTTCCGAAGATACCGATGTTCAACCGACCAAAGAATTTCACCTTTGTAGTGGTCAAAACTCGGAAGAAATTGATGGTCAAACGACCAATGTTATCCAGTCGGATGTCACTCGGAACTTAAGAGTGAATAATAGCGAACCTGTTAACGTAGCCAACGCAAGTTCGGGAGACCATGCAATAAGTACACCCTCAATTAGTACACAGAGTTTCGGAGTCAAGGGAAAAGGGACATCCCCAATTAGTACCCAGAGTTCCGGAGTCAAGGGAAAAGGGGCATCCCCAAGTAGTACCCAGAGTTCCGGAGTCAAGGGAAAAGGGACATCCGCAAGTAGTACTCAAAGTTCCGGAGTCAAAGTAAAAGGGACACCCGCAAGTAGCACTCGGAGTTCCGGGGTCGTCCAGGAAAAAAAGAAACGTGTAATTAGTAGTGATCAGAGTTCCGCAGTTCAGAGGGAACGGACATCCACAAGAAGTATTCGGAATTCTGGAAATATTGACGGTTATCAGGTAAGTGTGTTTCACCAAGGACAAACCGGTAGCTTAGCGAGGAGGGTCAAAGAAAAATGCAGGATACTCGATGCAGATCAAGAGCATTTGTCTGGGGAGTCACCTCGGAAATCCAAGCGTATCAACACTGAGGCTGTTGCAGGTAAAGTTCAACTTCATGATCCAGATAACGTTTCGATATTTTTACGCAATATATACTAGTCGATGATTAAACGTGTTTTTTTTGTGTCGCCTTGAAAAGGTGACATATAGATATTACTATGTCGGCGTCGGCGGCGTCGTCCGCACAATGGTTTCCGTGCAATAACTTGAGTTCCCTTTGGCCAATCAAACTCAAACTTCATACTGTGCTTCCTTACTAAAATTGCTTGCCTGGGATTGCTTTTCAGGTTCAAAGGTCATAGGTCACGGTCACTGTTACTATTAATAGAAAATTGGGATCCGTGTAATAACTTGAATTCCCTTTGGCCAATCAAACTCAAACTTCATACAGTGCTTCCATACCAAAAGTGCTTGATTGGGATTGCTTTTCAGGTTCAAAAGTCAAAGGTCAAGATCACTGTTACTATTAATAGAAAAAAAATTGGTTTCCCTGCAATAACTGGAGTTCCCTTTGCCCAATCATACTCAAACTTCATACTGTGCTTCCTTACAAAAGGTGCTTGCTTGGCATTGCTTTTAAGGTTTAAAGGTCAAAGGTCAAGGTCATTGTTAGTATTAAAAGAAAATTGGTTTCTATGTAATAACTCGAGTTCCCTTAGGCCAATCAACCTCAAACTTCACTCTGTGCTTCCTTACTTAAAGTGCTTGCTTAGGATTGTTTTTCAGGCTCAAAGGTCAAAGGTCCTTCATACCACAAATAGAAAATAGGTTTGCTTGCGATAACTTGAGATCCCTTGGGCCAATCAAACTCAAACTTGATGCATTGCTTTTTTATAGGAAGTGCTTGCTTTGGATTGCTTTAAGTTTCGATGTTCAAAGGTCAAGGTCACTGTTGCTATTAATAAAAACTTTGTTTCCATTTGATAACTCGAGTTCCCTTGGACCAATTAAACTCAAATTTTGTATAGTACTTCCTTATCAAAAGTGCTTGCTTGGGATTGCTTTTTAGGTTCAAGGGTCAAAGGTCAATGTTAATAAATAGAAAATCTGTCCAGTTCCCTTTGGGTCAATCAACCTAAAACTTCATATAGTGCTTTCTGGTTTCTGTATGAAAAACAATTAAATTTTGCATGAAACTTTTTGATTTGCAAAGCAGATCAGTTTGATTTTTTTCAAATTCTGCAAATATTTGTACTGATCGGAAAGTTTTACTTAAAACTGATGGATCTATATATTTCCAATTTTTGTATCGCCGTGTTCATTCATTGTATGGGAAATCCATCCGGCAAATGATAATCATATAAATTATACTTGGAATAGATGCAATGAATATCCAAGCTGTTTTTTTAATTCAAATTCTAGCTTGCTGTGAAGGCGACACATCCACTTCCGGGGAATTCTTGTTATCACTACTCTTGGTCAAACATAAAATGTCTCACCTTCGGTAACGGTCTCTTATATCACAGTGATCGCCTTTTGTCTGTTATCAGTAACGTATTATAATAATAATGCATGACAAGAACGAAAACAGTATGAAACACGTGAAACTTATTTATATTTGATATAATGGCTCAGCCCTGGTTAAAATAACTATTTCTGGTCATTTGATAGCATGGCAATTAAGGCCCTGACCCAATTATTAATTAATGTTGTTAGTATTGTAAGGATAAGAATATGTTTACCAACAACATCTTCAAAACGAGATTTTCTGGAATCAAAACCTACAACGGCCGATTCTCAAATGAAACAGTACATAGTCCTTAAGAAAGGAAATGCCGAGTATAACTGTGTCGCGGAAAGGACTAGAATTGTGATAAATAATGTCTGGTACCTTAATCCATTCTTACAAATGCAGTTATAAATATGCTAAATGATAGGGACAAAATGCTCTATCAGCATTATGACTATTGCGCCTGTTTAACGTTAGTTCTATAGAATAGTAACTGGGTTTACATATTAATTGAAGATAATTTAGTAACTAATTTTAATTTGGTAACTTTATTTTCATGACTATGATCATAGAATGCCTTTAATTTCCTTTAAGTTGATAAAATGACCAATGAAGATATACAAAAGATCTTGATGAGACAATAAGAAACAACGGTTATAATGTAACGGTATACATACTTGTACGATCATCGATATTTGGCCTGCAAGTTATTACATTGTGCATGATGATAATTCCTTATCATATTGTTGTTGAGATCAGTTACACATTAACATACCTTTAGATACGCCATTTTCCTAGTTATTACATTCATTGTACACCCCTTGTCATGAGAACAAACCGTATGCTACATATACACTCCAGTTACTTTTTATGCTGATGGTTCTCTTCTAGTCACTTTCGCCACGTCTATACAATAACATAAAAACAGATGTGTCTTGTTTACAATTCACACGAGATTTAAATACTATATCTGCTTTTTTTCAGATGGCGAACAGAAGAAACGGACATTTACATCCCAAAAGGAAAATGCAAGTCAGTCAAGTTTATCAACACACGAAACCAGTCCAATAGCGACCGAGGTAGGCAGACAAAACAATAATTTGAAGTTCATACATGTCTCAAAGCGGGTCACAAAACTCTATCGATACTTTACAATAAGGAAATAAGTGAAATTGAATCAATTACACAGATAATGGATTTCCTAGCTCGTAAACAACTTATCACCAGTTTGCTAGGGTCCATTATAATTGGTACAACTACTTGGCTATTTTAGTGTTAAGAGAAATTATGTTATTTACGGAAATAACGGTATCTGTGTCATCAGTGAATTATCGATATAAACAGCTATTTCTATAAGCAATAAGCAATCTTAAGCAATACATTTCCCTACCTGCGGCCACGACTAAAACATTAGCAGTGACCTTGACCCAAAAAACTGAACTTAGAACGGTTCTGAGATATTACGGTCTTTTATCATTGTGTGAAGTTTGATCAAAATACTTTGAGGAATGAAGACGCTAGAGTTCTGATGATCTTTGGCGTTACGTACATGCGTACGTACAAGACGGACGGAGGGGACCTATGGTATCCCCGGTTTCACCGATAGGGGACTAATAACTTACGTATATATAGAATTAATCTTTTATGTAAAAAGATTTCTACATTTGTCCTCCCGCCGGGGTTTTCCTTGGTTCTTTTCTTCTGCCATCATTCATTTTGCTATCTCCATGATTCAAGTTTCGCATATAAAGTCCTTCAGTGCTGTCACTATGACTTAAAATGTCAATTATTTCTTCGCGATATGCTAACAATACGTCTGATTTAATTACTATTTTATTGATAGCACGAGCGAGAAGAGACAATATTCAGAAAGATCGTCAAACAGCAAGATTATGTCGACAAGCAACTGCGGAAATCATACCTTCGGGGTACGTATCACGATCTTATTCAAAGCTGATAATAATGATAATCTAACTGTGTTAATTCAAAGCATTTCAACAATGTTAAAGATGAGTAATAAGACCAATAAAATCAATATTTTCTATTTATATATATAGAGCAGCGTTAAAATACAGCTTAATTTGAATTCTTCTTCTAGACGTTGATAAATTAAAACAACACCTGGAAACACTTCAGTCGCTGTTGCGAAAACTTAGCGACCAGCAAAAGTCTGAGAGACATCGTCTGACTGCTGATGTACGGGCAAGATCTAAAACAAAACAAGACAGACTGCGATATAAAAGCGAAATTGAACAACTCGGGAAACGTCAGAGACAACTGATCCAACTGGTCCAAAGGCAAAAGACGCTTAGCTCGAAGTTAAAAGATATGGAACATCCAAATAATGATCTTGAATATCCGATAACAACCGGAAGCTTGCCAGAGAAATCTCAACATCTGGAAAGTCAAATGACCGGGTCGAGCCAAATAACCGTTACTCCATCCAGAGGGAAAGGAAACACGAATGCATGACACACAGTCATCTGAATCATCCCGTCTTACTACAAAATCATGCTCACAAAGTTTACTGTTAGGTTATACAAACGATGTTTCTTTAAGAGAAAATATACCACAAAACAGCGAGGTGATGTCGCTAACGAGAAAGAGTTTCAACAAGAATGGCTCGATAGACAAAAACAGTACGTTATCGAGGCCGAGACATGAACATACTAGTAATGTATTGACGAACTCTTCTGAAGGTTCTCTGTCACAAGAAAAGTCAAATTTCAATCCACCTGATTCTCTTCAGGAGTCAAACACTTGTCTGGTAACGCAATTGGACCAGGCACCGCCAATTACCGGTATCAAGGCAAGACCTTCCCCAGTGCAACCAAATGCTCATGTCGTGGATCAGCCTGCTCCGATGCCACCTGGTACACAGGAGATGAGTGCTTCAATGCAACCAAGTATCCGCGTAGATGGACGTGCTGCTGGCCCTACACATCTGGTACAATCAAGTACGTGTTTCAATAAAAGGACCAATGGTTGTGTACAGTCAAGCAGTTGTGTTGAGGAAGGATCTTCGAGAGCCCACATCAACAGACTTGAAGTTTCTAGCGAAGCAGGACCATCTCTACAAGTTTACAAAATATCCTCCCTCAGTAAAGCTGGACTGAACACTCAGGTTGGTTACAATATTTCACTATGTAGCTGATAAAACAATATAAAAATGTTCACATACATACTTTCTGAATCTCCTCCGCACATTTTTTCCTTGGGTCATGTTCAACAGACAAAAACACAATATTTTATAAAACAAACGTCATCAAAGTACTTTTTTCCAATTTTCACTAAAACTGTATAGGCGAAAAATGCATTTAATTGTTCAAGTGTAGCCTGACTCAGCTGATATAATTTAACATTGTGTTACACATATATTGTAAAATACGGACACATATTTTGCTTCAAATGTTGAATATATTTTATTGCACTCTCAATTTATTAGCGCGGACAAATGATAAGTGATGAAGATTTATTCTTATCATTAATTCAGCAATTTGATGGCAAGAAAACATCGAAGACGGCGTCACATTTGGTCGCTCGAAAACAAAACGTACCGCCAAGCTTGAAGGCTAAGGATTCATTTTCAAGAACTGTTATTACTCCAAGCGTTCGAATGTGTACTCCAGCTCCAGGCACCAAACCGGCAACTGCAAAGTCCAAGCCTAGATTTATGCCACCTGTAGTAGTGAAACCGCAGTTAAATTCTTCAACAATAATGTCCAGCTCCCCACCTCCATCTAACAGACAGATACCGCCATATGATCGTATGTTCAAATCTCCAACATTACAGAATTCAACTGCTGTTGATAATATTTCGCCGAGTACTGCATCATGTAGTGATGTGTTTCCTGTCAAATCAAAGGAAATCAGTAGACGAATCCAGCAAAGACGACTTTTGGCTGAAAGTCAGAGGCATCAAACGACTGAATATGAAGTTCCAGACCCAGTGTCGAAGCATCTCAGAGAGCCACACACCAAACATGTTGAAGTGCCACAGGTTACGGCAGTGTTTCAGGTCAGTGTATTGAGAAGAACACACTATAATCTTTGATAAGCGACAATTCTATAATTGCAAACTTTCGTCTAATGTACAGCCATCATTTTCCTACTATCTTCCATTTTTAATTTGAAAAGGAGCCTGAAGAGCCTTATAACACACAGTTGCATCCCAAATATCCATCTCTTGGAACTCTAATAGACCGCGGTGTTCTTATACCTGCTAAGGGCTGCCTTGTCACAGAATCACAGGTGAAGTACAAATCCATATCTGTCAAGAGGCAAATTGAAATTGATATTTCCATTGATAAATTCTCACATTAGTTTGATTGACCCAACGGAAGTTTTTGTTTTCAATAACTGTCTAATAATACTTAAATTCACAGTAAGCAATTTATATCCGTGATAATTCTGAGATATATCCTTGACTTACAATGTATTTTAATTGGCCTGTTAAATATTTTCACGAATAAAACGGAGAAATAATTGATATACCATTAGTTTAACTGGCACTACTTTAGTTGATATATGTTTTGTGTTGGGTAGCCAGTTTACAGAACCGTTGAATAATTAAGCAAGCCAGCGAATCTTAAATTTATTAGTGAATGTAAACGATTTGACAACCAAGAAACTATGGTAAACCGTTAAATTTCTTGTCAAGGAGACAACATTTCGGAGATATCAGCTTATTTTCCACGGTTTTTAAGTCTGCATATCACAAATTCGTATTATCCCTCTGTGTGCATTTTTGCTGGCTGTAATTTAATGGAATCACCATACAGGATTTTCTGATTTGGTCATATTCATCAATCACTCTTTCGTCGTATTGTTTTTAAGCATGGCCGATATGTCGGAAGCTTAATGGAGTCTGGGTTGATCAGAGGACCAGGGGGTGAGGTGTTTAAAACCCCTGTCCAGTGGGTGTCGGCTGTTAATGACGGCGTGTTGGTGAAGAAGAGGCGAGCTTACAGAGAGGTAGTTTGGTACTACGTAAATATTAACAAATACATGGATACGATTTGGTATATCTAACCATACCTTTTACCTATCTATAGATATATAATTTTGCCACATTGAAGATATTAACACTGATTGCTTTCAATTATCTCTGCCATTCCATGTATGATTGTTACTTTGACTAATTTGATAAGCGAATACCTCACCGTCCTGTTCCTGTTTGGATTGTTAGAATTAACTTAAGAATGTTTTTGGCAAAATTACTATTGGTCAAGACGTGACCATTTTTCACTAGTCACATGTTTTATTTGCTAGAACACCTGATGATTTAGGTTCTGCGTTTTTCGGTGATTGTAAAGCGATTTTTAGATGTTTCTTAGACTCATTTTAGTCACCTGAATAGACGGACGATAGAAAGAATCCAAAAAGAGGAAAATAAAGTCGGAAGGCAAAATGAAAGTCTGGACAAATATGTTATGTATACGATTGGCATTCTCATGATGTTCAAAACATCGCAAACACGCCATACTTTATTTAAGAACTCGGTGAAATCATCCTCTGATATTTGTTAGAGTTTGAGAGGTAACAATGAAATCTGCTCTTATGTTGTTTCCCTTTGATATACACTGTAGAGCGGTGTTGTGTTGTAATGGACTGTAATTGTTCCTCAGGTCTTCTACCAAGGGAAGCCACTGCTGTCATTTGTTGATCCATGTTACCTGCCTGAAATCGGTATATAGTCTCTCATCATGGAGTCGTATTGTCAGTGTTAATGTCAACAGTTTTTCACGATATCGATATTCTGTTTCATTCAAACATAAAGTAATATGTTATGATGTCTTTGTCACAAAGTTAAATACACAAAATGTTGTAATTTGACATTGAAAATTTTAATAGAGGATGCAAGAAAATGAATAACAATGAAAATTCGCGAAAATAATGTGAACAATCCATTGTTTCGTGTTTATTTCTTTTTCTTTGATTCCATATACAGATTTAACCAAGACTATTGACGAACCTGTGAGTAAAAGGTAAAATCTATAAGACACTAAACGTGTACCGTACTTTTCTTCTTAGTTTTTTTTAATTGATAAACCCGCACCTGCGAGTAATACATTGAGTGTTTACTTTTCTTAAATCTGGTAGTGCACGTTAAAACGTTAAAAAAAATTCCAACTGAGATTAAAAAAAATATATAAGTTTCAGTTTTCAGAAATCGTTTCGTAGATACCACCCACCCTCCGTTCTACTTGCACTGTCAGCTTTAAGTGACTATTAATATATTTTTACATTTTTGAAAGCTAACGAATATGTAATACTGTTATATGTACACGCACACCAGAAAAATGAAAATGAAACACAAATTTTATATCACATTTAAGTTTAGCTCACGGTGTATACACAGGAAATTGTTCAGGCAATATGCACAGACAATAAACAAATTCCAAGGATCGGTAGTCGTTCTTGCATTTATGATTTTAATTCATTTTATAATGCTTAACTGATATAAAGATTAGGCTTGTATTTAAAATTTCATACTTGTCTACATGATGTTTCGATTAATAATATCTTTTCGTATTAACCCGAGGACAAGGTTTCGAAGAAGTGCTCTTATAATTTGTTTTATCTTAAATGTATTTCACATCAACTTGATCTTATTCACATGCCGTTTATTTGTAGGGGTCCCGATGACGAAGTGATGAAGAGCAGCGTTTGTGTTCCAAAAACACATACTTTTGATTTGGAAACCCTACTTCGGAACTGTACAGTGAGAATAATTTCAGACAACGAAATCGTGCCATCTTCAGATCTCCCCGAAAACTTCTGGAGTGCCGAATTTAGCAATGTCAGAATACCAAAAAGCATACAAGAGCAAATAGATTGTTGGTGATTGGGGAAGAAATGATTGAGACGTCGAGGAATATTGGCTTTTTATAGGTTGGTTGAATTTCATTATTATTTTAAACACGTAATAAGTTACAGAAATTCGTTACGCTTCAGTGTGTAATCAACAGAATTGTACAACCAACACTTCATTGTTGAAGTCGTTATTTATTGTCGAGGGAAAAAGGCTTTAAACACTCTTACTTGAAAACTTATTTTCCTTGTCAATTGAAAAAAATATATCCAAAATACATCAGTTTTTTTTCTCGTACATTTTTTTTCCAAATGAAAATTATTCCAATATGAATTGATATCTCAAACATCCTTATCGGTCCCATCTTCGCGCACTAGGTGTTGCAATACTACAGCTGACACATGGATCGCTTTACAAATAAACAATTCTGATTAGTTTAGTCTAGTCTTTTATGATTTATCGAAATTACATATTCGTTGTTTTTTGGATTTTTTTTTCAAACGTTCAATCAAACATTCTGCTTTCTATAACCGTTTGTCGAAAATTTCTTGTTTCATAGGTGCCCGGTCTGGACGTAATGCATAGTCTTATTTAGTAGTTTGTCAATATTTTAAAAGTGGTAAAATACTCCCTATTTTGTGAGAGCTTAGTCTAAATCTATATTTGAGTGGCATGCCAGTGTTCAGCTTTTGAATAAAAGGCAAAACATAAATAGTTTCCGTCTCTGTAATATAATCTAGATTAGTCATGATTTCTGTTTTCATTGTTGGTTTTACTGTTTATTCTTCTTAGTTAATAGTCCATAGTTAATACCTTCCGTGTTATTGTTAACGAAAGTTTCCGTATTATAACAGACCAATAAAATGTTGTGTTTGTTAATCATGTTGACAATTCAAAATAAAAAAGGTAGATAATTCATTTTATATGTTTGATTAGTCATCACGCCCTCAATTTTGAGAATACAAACTCGTCTGTCTGTTCTATAATGTAAATATTCATAATAAATTACTCTAACCGGTGATGAAAGATATTTTGTTATTACGTTACTATCATCACTTCTTGGTTCTGTTTTCTTAACTCTATTCATCTTTTGTTCCCCCAATAGTTTTACATATAATGGCATATGTACAAAACACCTTGTAAATTATTTTTTTCATTCACTAATAAAGCCTGATTGGTTTGATTATTAAAATTTCCAATAAATATTCCCTATCAAAATATTTTGACGTGCTCTTGAGGATATTTTGCCCTTCAGGATTTTTCTAGTCACGTATGCCATTGCAAATTCCAAGAATCTTTCAATTCATAAAAAATATATATATATGCTCATTTTTGGTAATTGCAATACAAATGATTAATTTCATGCGGTTTTTTTCACGAGTAATGTAGCTTTGTTACATGTCCAACAGATGTAAATATACTAAATGAGTTCTGTGAATGTATATGCTATCCACATGCTGTTTTATCTTCTTTATTACAACGTTATACAGAATAAGATTCATCTATGTTGAATGGTTTTTTCCTTGTTACAGTTTCCTTCATGTTTAAAAGTCGTTTTGAAAATAAATAAAGGCACATCAGATAACAGGTATTTTGTAATTTTACTAAGTGCGTGATAGACAAGAATAGATAACGATTGTCAGATTGGTCTTAGGTCGCTTATCATGAAACCGAAGTACGCTGTCGTCTGATTTTCCCATGATCTGTGCATGTGTCTGACAGAGTTACTCTCAGAATTAAGTAAACACTGTAAGGTATTTGTGTTTATTTTTCAAGTCTTATTAAGCAAGGTATATAATGTTCCTGATCAAGCACCAATGGGCTATTGATGGGAGAAAAATGAAAGTAAGCAAAATGTTGTTATTGTAATAGCAGTATCAAAATGGAATCAGGAAACACTTTAGTCTAAACGTTAAACGTTATATGTGTCATTGGAAATAATGATACTTGGACCACGTGATCTCTGTCGTCATTTTAATTCATTTCAATGGAAATAGAAATAAAATTGGCATCAAGCGCTAGTCACTTTCTCATCAATGGTATCATCCGAATTTCTTAAATAGATTATACATTTCCAGAGCTGAAGTGAAACTAAAGTAGATACAGAGGGGGTGACTTACGCCAACTAGAATATTCCACAAATCAGGACCGAGGAAGTTTCTTTCTATATCGTTCACTTCGTAAAATCTCCCATATACAAAACTTTCTATGATCCAGAACACGAAGTTGTACATAGCAAGCAACAGCATTACTGATCGTAGGGAAGACATGTTCTCGTTGGCGTGTTTCCTTTTGCAGCGTTTAGCATGAAGAATGAATACTGTCTGTGTGTAGGAAATTAGCCCTATGATTACATATAAAGCTACACGTACATTATTATACGGACTTGCAAAATGAGAAAAAATCAAAACACTAAAGGTACATGAAAATAGTGCGCCGATCGAGGATATTATAAATATATAATCACTTCCGGATACTGGAACGCGAATAATGTTCGGCTCCGTGTGTTTTGAGAGGAGATAATAGCCTGTATGTATATATATGGCCATCATAGACGTAGCAAATGTCTCGCACACGGTACGTGCATTCGTCAGACTTTGGTCGTCACCCTTAGTAACTTTTACTAAGTACATAATCAAAATAGCGACGATGACTGTGCAAGAGCAGAGCGCGTTGACATAGAACAAAAATGACGGTTTGAAGCCTACAGATGCATGGGAATTATCTAAAAGTGGAGTCCGTTGATTCAATTCTGATGAGGTAGTATCGTTTTCTCTCTCAGAGTCGCTATCGACAGTCACGGCGGTTAACTCGTCACTGTCTCCTTTGTTGGTTGTCTCCCAATTGGGCAACAAATTCTGAACAAGTGTTATAGCAAGGAAAGAGCATTCCAAAAACGTTGGAGAAAGGATTTTGTCAGAAACACCAAGCAGATGTGTGAATGTTTGGTTTGTACAATTGAGAGCAATCCAAGTATTATTTCCAATTTGCACATATTCATCGCCACTGTCTCTAAAACCATAAGCGCACATTGTCAAGTTTGTCGATATAATTATCAGAATCCAGTATTGAAGTCTCACGGGGTTATTGAACTGATAAGGTTTTAGATATGTTAGAAAAATCATCTGTATTATCAGAAATAATCCCATGATGATATAGTAAATACATTCCACCAGTGAAATATTTAAAGCGACACTAGGCTCCAGAAACGAAATCTCACACTCTGCCAGTCGACCGGATTTTATTGAACAAAAGACGACTGATGCAATGCCAGAGAACCAAAGGAAACCGATGTGGATGTTAGAGGTATTACGTTCAGACCTTGGTTCCAGTAATTTATTGAAGCCCTTCCACTTGAGGACAATCATCATAGCCATATAGGAGAGCAATCCTATAAAGGCAATTATGGACAAAATCACATGGAATCCAAAAAACTTGGTGTGGGTTTCGTTGGGGCCTGTAATCGTTTTCGCCATGAGAAGAATGAACGAAAGAATGAATGTTTTGAAGACTAATGAAGAGGTTCTTCCATCAGAAAGGCGTATTTGATTTCCCTTGGGATTTCCTGCCGTGAGCGGGAGCACAAATACAGATCGTAATACATCCGACCAGGTCATGTTGACGGCTTTTCTGGCATAAACAAAAATCATTTGCATTAATATATCGTCAAACAATATGTGATAGGTATTTTAATATACCCAGATTTTTTATTTGGATTGATAATGCAGCTTTGACAACGCTGGAGGTCGTAGAAGGACGAGAGTTTTTAAAATTTGATATAACTACGCTAATGTTTAAGTATTTAAAGGTACAACATTTTTCTATGGATATAATTTGCTCTTGTATAAGATATTAAAACCAAATCATTTATCTTCATCGATCTTATTTATGGTATAAAATGTGTCTATGATAATATTGTACTATGTGCTATACTTACAATTTTGTCGAGGATTCGTTCAACGTTTACGGTGCATAAACCACTGAAGGATTGTCAGGATACCTTCCTTATTAAAAACGTTAATTGTATGCATGAATTGACACTATCTGGGTAAAATCTTCCTTGTTTCATACACTACGTTTATCTTGAATACAGGACTTTTTCTTTCTTTTACAATTGTCAGGTTGTGTGATTACTGTGAGATACTGTGGGTATTTAGGCGTTTGATATATTGTATCTGTCTTCACTGATTATGTGATTTGGCTTTTGATGTTGCAGCAAAAAGGACCTAATGGTGAATATAACAGGGGCAGACACATTCTGTCACTGAAAACACGTGTGTAAGAAGTGAACTGTGTCATGTGTCGTTAAACTATTATACCTTGTGCCGTTAGTTTGTTTAATGATATTCTTACTCGATAATAAATCGCACATGGGATGGAAAACCATGTAAGATTATTAATCAAACCCATCAATACGGCAATATTACGGTATTATGGATTTGCCTGCACTTGGTTCTTAAAATACACGTATTAATTTCATTATTCTAGAGGCTTGACTTTCTTTACACAACTGTCGCTCTTTCCTTTCTCCAATGCTTGATCCATAAGATGTTACTAAAGTTTGGCTCGTCGTCTTTCTAAAAATCTTCTTTGACACTGACTCACGTTTGGTCTTTTTCTGAATGTTCACCGTTGTCTTGGCGGTTGTGTTTATGGATTATTTCCCCTGGAGGAAACGAACCAAGGTCTATAAAATGTATTTGATGTTATCTGCTTGCTTAAAATCATCTCAGTGTAAGTATGGTGCTGCCGTGTACCGACGTGAAATTTCAGCAAAATGGCAATATAAAACTGTCCGTCTGGGTCCTAATCAATAATTGAAACCGTCCTTAAATGACCTGATTGTTAGGTCAGAGACCCATGCCGTGTGTCGTCCGTCGTAAACAATTTACGTTTTCGATTTCTGCTCAATACCCAACAGGACAAGGGCCATGATATTGGTCAGGTAGCATGCTGGGATTAAAGGCTACCAAGTTTGGTGAAATTAATCACTTTCACCTGCTACCACGGTCACAGGGGTCAAATGTGCTGAATTATTAAAACGACTTCTCAATAGTCAAGAGGTCCAGGGTCATGATAGTAAGCCAGTAGCATGCTGGGATGAATGGAAAGAAGTTGGTTTTAATGAGGTAAATGAAACATACTCGCAAGGTATCAAAGGTCGAATGTATTTACATCTTTAAATATTCTATGTACCAGTATCAAATATTCGAATTGTACAACCAACACTTCATTGTTGAAGTCGTTATTTATCATCGAGGAAAAAAGCTTTTAAGCACTCTTACTTGGAAAATTATTTTTCTTCTCTATTGAAGAAAATATATCCAAAATATATCACGATTTTTTTTTCTCATACATTTATTTTCCAAATAAAAATCATTCCAATATGATTTTATATCTCAAACATCCTTATTGGTCCCATCTAAGTGCACTAGGTGTTGCAATACTACAGCTGACACATTCAATAGGCATTTCACATTTCCTATAGTAACCTTTTGTTGGAAATTTCTTGTTTCTTAGGTGCCCGGTCTGGAATTAATTCATAGTCGTATTTAGTATATTTTTTTTTTGTTAATATTAAACAGTGGTAATTTTTCCCCTATTTTGTGAGTGCCTAGTCTAAATTTATATTCGAGTGGCATGTCAGTGTTCAGCTTTTGTTTTAACGTAAAACATAAATAGTTTCTGTGTAATAAAATCTAGATTTGTCCTTATTTCTGTTTTCCGTGTTGGTTTTACTGTTTATTCTTCTTCTTGTTATCCTCCATAGTTTATACCTCGCGTGTTACTGTTAACGAAAGTGTTAGTATTATAACAGGACAATAGAATGTATTTATTAATCATGTTGACAATTCAAATTAAGAAACTTATGCCATTGAAAATTCCTAGAATCCTTTAATTCATCAATCAAAATATATCTTTTGGCTCATATTTGGTAATACTAATATCAAGGTTTTTTTTCACGAGTATACAGTAAAGTAGCTTTGTTATATGTCTAACAGATGTAAATATACTAAATGAGTTCTGTGAATGTACATGCTATCCACAGGCTGTTTTATCTTCTTTATTACAACGTTATACAGAATAAGATTCATCTATCGTGAATTATTTTTTCCTTTTAACAGTTTCCTTCATGTTTAAAAGTCGTTTTGAAAATAAATAAAGGCACATCAGATAACAGGTATTTTGTGATTTTACTAAGTGCGTGATAGACAAGAATAGATAACGATTGTCAGATTGGTCTTAGGTCGCTTATCATGAAACCGAAGTACGCTGTCGTCTGATTTTCCCATGATCTGTGCATGTGTCTGACAGAGTTACTCTCAGAATTAAGTAAACACTGTAAGGTATTTGTGTTTATTTTTCAAGTCTTATTAAGCAAGGTATATAATGTTCCTGATCAAGGCACCAATGGGTTATTGATGGGAGAAAAAATGAAAGTAAGCAAAATGTTGTTATTGTAATAGCAGTATCAAAATGGAATCAGGAAACACTTTAGTCTAAACGTTAAAAGTTGTATATGTCATTGGCAATAATGATACTTGGACCACGTGATCTCTGTCGTCATTTTAATTCATTTCAATGGAAATAGAAATAAAATTGGCATCAAGCGCTAGTCACTTTCTCATCAATGGTATCATCCGAATTTCTTAAATAGATTGTACATTTCGAGAGCTGAAGTGAAACTAAAGTACATATAGAGGGGGTGACTTACGCTAACTCGAATATTCCACAAATCAGGACCGAGGTAGTTTCTTTCTATAGCTTTCACTTCGTAAAATCTCCCATATACAAAACTTTCTATGATCCAGAACACGAAGTTGTACATAGCAAGCAACAGCATTACTGACCGTAGGGAAGACATGTTCTCGTTGGCGTGTTTCCTTTTGCAGCGTTTAGCATGAAGAATGAATACTGTCTGTGTGTAGGATATTAGCCCTATGATAACACGTGAAGCTACATGTACATTATTATACGGACTTGCAAAATGAGAAAAAATCAAAACACTAAAGGTGCATGAAAATAGTGCGCCGATCGAGGATATTATGAATATATATTCACTTCCGGATACTGGAACGCGAATAGTGTTCGGCTCCGTGTGTTTTGAGAGGAGATAATAGCCTGTATGTATATATATGGCCATCATAGACGTAGCAAGTGTCTCGCACACGTCACGTGCATTCGTCATACTTTGGTCGTCACCCTTAGTAACTTTTACTAAGTACATTATCAAAACAGCGACGCCGACTGTGCAAGAGCAGAGCACATTGACATAGAACAAAAAAGACGGTTTGAAGCCTACGGATACATGGGAATTATCTAATAGTGGAGTCCGTTGATTCAATTCTGATGAGGTAGTATCGTTTTCTCTCTCAGAGTCGCTATCGACAGTCACGGCGGTTAACTCGTCACTGTCTCCTTTGTTGGTTGTCTCCCGATTGGGCAACAAATTCTGAACAAGTGTTATAGCTAGGAAAGAGCATTCCAAAAACGTTGGAGAAAGGATTTTGTCAGAAACACCAAGCAGATGTGTGAATGTTTGGTTTGTACAATTGAGAGCAATCCAAGTATTATTTCCAATTTGCACATATTCATCGCCACTGTCTCTAAAACCATAAGCGCACATGGTCAAATTTGTCGATATAATTATCAGAATCCAGTATTGAAGTCTCAAGGGGTTATTGAACTGATAAGTTTTTAGATATGTTAGAAAAATCATCTGTATTATTAGAAATAATCCCAGGATGATATAGTAAATACATTCCACCAGTGAAATATTTAAAGCGACACTAGGCTCCAGAAACGGAATCTCACACTCTGCCAGTCGACCGGTTTTTATTGAACAAAAAACGACTGATGCAATGCCAGAGAACCAAAGGAAACCGATGTGGATATTAGAGGTATTACGTTCAGACCTTGGTTCCAGTAATTTGTTGAAGCCCTTCCACTTGAGGACAATCATCATAGCCATATAGGAGAGCAATCCTATAAAGGCAATTATGGACATAATCACATGGAATCCAAAAAACTTGGTGTGGGTTTCGTTGGGGCCTGTAATCGTTTTCGCCATGAGAAGAATGAACGAAAGAAGGAATGTATTGAAGACTAATGAAGAGGTTCTTCCATCAGAAAGGCGTATTTGATTTCCCTTGGGATTTCCTGCCGTCAGCGGGAGCACAAATACAGATCGTAATACATCCGACCAGGTCATGTTGACGGCTTTTCTGACATAAACAAAAATCATATATCGTCAAACAAAATGTGATAGGTATTCTAATATACCCTGAATTTTTATTTGGATTGATAATACAGCTTTGACGACGCTGGAGGTCGTAGAAGGACGAGAGTTTTTAAAATTTGATATAACTACGCTAATATTTAAGTATTTAAAGGTACAAAACTGTTCTATGGATATATTTTGCTCGTGTATAAGATATTAAAACTAAATCATTTATCTTCATCGATCTTATTTATGGTATAAAAGTTGTCTATGTTATATAATATATATTGTACTATGTCTTATACTTACAATTTTGTCGAGGATTCGTTCAACGTTTACGGTGCATAAACCACTGAAGGATTGTCAGGATACCTTCCTTATTAAAAACGTTAATTGTATGCATGAATTGACACTGTCTGAATAAGATCTTCCTTGTTTCATAAACTACAACTTATCTTGGATACAGGACATTTTTGTTCTTTTACAAGTGTCAGGTTGTGTGACTACTGTGAGATACTGTGGGTATTTAGGCGTTTGTAACATTGTATCTGTCTTCACTGATTATGTGCTTTGGCTTTTGATGTTGCAGCTGAAAGGACCTAATGGTGAATATAACAGGGGCAGACACATTCTGTCACTGGAAACACGTGTGTAAGAAGTGAATTGTGTCATGTGTCGTGAAACGATTATACCTTGTGCCGTTAGTTTGTTTAATGATATTCTTACTCGATAATTAATCTCACATGGGATGGAAAGCCATGTAAGATTATTAATCAAACCCATCAATACGGCAATATTACGGTATTATGGATTTGCCTGCACTTGGTTCTTAAAATACACGTATTAATTTCATTATTCTAGAGGCTTTACTTTCTTTACACAACTGCCGCTCTTTCCTTTCTCGAATGTTTGATCCATAAGATGTTACTAAAGTTTGGCTCGTCGTCTTTCTAAAATCTCCTTTGACGCTGACTCACGTTTGGTCTTTTTCTGAATGTTCACCGTTGTCTTGGCGGTTGTGTTTATGGATTATTTCCCCTGGAGGAAACGAACCAAGGTCTATAAAATGTATTTGATGCTATCTGCTTGCTTAACATCATCTCAGTGTAAGTATGGTGCTGCCGTGTACCGATGTGATATTTCAGCAAAATGGCAATATAAAACTGTCCGTCTGGGTCCTACTCAATAGTTGAAACTGTCCTTAAATGACCTTATTGTTAGGTCAGAGACCCATGCCGTGTGTCGTCCGTCGTAAACAATTTACGTTTTCGATTTCTGCTCAATACCCAACAGGACAAGGGCCATGATATTGGTCAGGTAGCATGCTGGGATTAAGGGCTACCAAGTTTGGTGAAATTAATCACTTTCACCTGCTACCACGGTCACAGGGGTCAAATGTGCTGAATTATTAAAACGACTTCTCAATAGTCAAGAGGTCCAGGGTCATGATAGTAAGCCAGTAGCATGCTGGGATGAATGGAAAGAAGTTGGTTTTAATGAGGTAAATGAAACATACTCGCAAGGTATCAAAGGTCGAATGTATTTACATCTTTAAATATTCTATGTACCAGTATCAAATATTCGAATTGTACAACCAACACTTCATTGTTGAAGTCGTTATTTATCATCGAGGAAAAAAGCTTTTAAGCACTCTTACTTGGAAAATTATTTTTCTTCTCTATTGAAGAAAATATATCCAAAATATATCACGATTTTTTTTCTCTCATACATTTATTTTCCAAATAAAAATCATTCCAATATGATTTTATATCTCAAACATCCTTATTGGTCCCATCTAAGTGCACTAGGTGTTGCAATACTACAGCTGACACATTCAATAGGCATTTCACATTTCCTATAGTAACCTTTCGTTGGAAATTTCTTGTTTCATAGGTGCCCGGTCTGGAATTAATTCATAGTCGTATTTAGTATATTTTTTTTGTTAATATTAAACAGTGGTACTTTTTCCCTATTTTGTGAGTGCCTAGTCTAAATTGATATTCGAGTGGCATGTCAGTGTTCAGCTTTTGATTTAACGTAAAACATAAATAGTTTCTGTGTAATAAAATCTAGATTTGTCCTTATTTCTTTTTTCAGTGTTGGTTTTACTGTTTATTCTTCTTCTTCTTGTTATCCTCCATAGTTTATACCTCGCGTGTTACTGTTAACGAAAGTGTTAGTATTATAACAGGACAATAGAATGTATTTATTAATCAGGTTGACATTTCAAATTAAGAAACTTATCCCATTGAAAATTTTCCTAGAATCCTTTAATTCATCAATCAAAATATATCTTTTGGCTCATATTTGGTAATACTAGTATCAAGTTTGTTTTTCACGAGTATACAGTAAAGTAGCTTTGTTATATGTCTAACAGATGTAAATATACTAAATGAGTTCTGTGAATGTACATGCTATCCACCGGCTGTTTTATCTTCTTTATTACAACGTTATACAGAATAAGATTCATCTATCGTGAATTATTTTTTCCTTTTAACAGTTTCCTTCATGTTTAAAAGTCGTTTTGAAAATAAATAAAGGCACATCAGATAACAGGTATTTTGTAATTTTACTAAGTGCGTGATAGACAAGAATAGATAACGATTGTCAGATTGGTCTTAGGTCGCTTATCATGAAACCGAAGTACGCTGTCGTCTGATTTTCCCATGATCTGTGCATGTGTCTGACAGAGTTACTCTCAGAATTAAGTAAACACTGTAAGGTATTTGTGTTTATTTTTCAAGTCTTATTAAGCAAGTTATATAATGTTCCTGATCAAGGCACCAATGGGTTATTGATGGGAGAAAAATGAAAGTAAGCAAAATGTTGTTATTGTAATAGCAGTATCAAAATGGAATCAGGAAACACTTTAGTCTAAACGTTAAACGTTATATGTGTCATTGGCAATAATGATACTTGGACCACGTGATCTCTGTCGTCATTTTAATTCATTTCAATGGAAATAGAAATAAAATTGGCATCAAGCGCTAGTCACTTTCTCATCAATGGTATCATCCGAATTTCTTAAATAGATTGTACATTTCGAGAGCTGAAGTGAAACTAAAGTACATATAGAGGGGGTGACTTACGCTAACTCGAATATTCCACAAATCAGGACCGAGGTAGTTTCTTTCTATAGCTTTCACTTCGTAAAATCTCCCATATACAAAACTTTCTATGATCCAGAACACGAAGTTGTACATAGCAAGCAACAGCATTACTGACCGTAGGGAAGACATGTTCTCGTTGGCATGTTTCCTTTTGCAGCGTTTAGCATGAAGAATGAATACTGTCTGTGTGTAGGATATTAGCCCTATGATAACACGTGAAGCTACATGTACATTATTATACGGACTTGCAAAATGAGAAAAAATCAAAACACTAAAGGTACATGAAAATAGTGCGCCGATCGAGGATATTATGAATATATATTCACTTCCGGATACTGGAACGCGAATAGTGTTCGGCTCCGTGTGTTTTGAGAGGAGATAATAGCCTGTATGTATATATATGGCCATCATAGACGTAGCAAGTGTCTCGCACACGTCACGTGCATTCGTCATACTTTGGTCGTCACCCTTAGTAACTTTTACTAAGTACATTATCAAAACAGCGACGCCGACTGTGCAAGAGCAGAGCACATTGACATAGAACAAAAAAGACGGTTTGAAGCCTACGGATACATGGGAATTATCTAATAGTGGAGTCCGTTGATTCAATTCTGATGAGGTAGTATCGTTTTCTCTCTCAGAGTCGCTATCGACAGTCACGGCGGTTAACTCGTCACTGTCTCCTTTGTTGGTTGTCTCCCGATTGGGCAACAAATTCTGAACAAGTGTTATAGCTAGGAAAGAGCATTCCAAAAACGTTGGAGAAAGGATTTTGTGAGAAACACCAAGCAGATGTGTGAATGTTTGGTTTGTACAATTGAGAGCAATCCAAGTATTATTTCCAATTTGCACATATTCATCGCCACTGTCTCTAAAACCATAAGCGCACATGGTCAAATTTGTCGATATAATTATCAGAATCCAGTATTGAAGTCTCAAGGGGTTATTGAACTGATAAGTTTTTAGATATGTTAGAAAAATCATCTGTATTATTAGAAATAATCCCATGATGATATAGTAAATACATTCCACCAGTGAAATATTTAAAGCGACACTAGGCTCCAGAAACGGAATCTCACACTCTGCCAGTCGACCGGTTTTTATTGAACAAAAAACGACTGATGCAATGCCAGAGAACCAAAGGAAACCGATGTGGATATTAGAGGTATTACGTTCAGACCTTGGTTCCAGTAATTTGTTGAAGCCCTTCCGCTTGAGAACAATCATCATAGCCATATAGGAGAGCAATCCTATAAAGGCAATTATGGACATAATCACATGGAATCCAAAAAACTTGGTGTGGGTTTCGTTGGGGCCTGTAATCGTTTTCGCCATGAGAAGAATGAACGAAAGAAGGAATGTATTGAAGACTAATGAAGAGGTTCTTCCATCAGAAAGGCGTTTTTGATTTCCCTTGGGATTTCCTGCCGTGAGCGGGAGCACAAATACAGATCGTAATACATCCGACCAGGTCATGTTGACGGCTTTTCTGGCATAAACAAAAATCATATATCGTCAAACAAAATGTGATAGGTATTCTAATATACCCTGAATTTTTATTTGGATTGATAATACAGCTTTGACGACGCTGGAGGTCGTAGAAGGACGAGAGTTTTTAAAAATTGATATAACTACGCTAATATTTAAGTATTTAAAGGTACAAAACTGTTCTATGGATATATTTTGCTCTTGTATAAGATATTAAAACTAAATCATTTATCTTCATCGATCTTATTTATGGTATGAAATTTGTCTATGTTATATAATATATATTGTACTATGTCTTATACTTACAATTTTGTCGAGGATTCGTTCAACGTTTACGGTGCATAAACCACTGAAGGATTGTCAGGATACCTTCCTCATTAAAAACGATGATTGTATGCATGAATTGACACTGTCTGAATAAGATCTTCCTTGTTTCATAAACTACAACTTATCATGGATACAGGACATATTTGTTCTTTTACAAGTGTCAGGTTTTGTGATTACTGTGAGATACTGCGGGTATTTAGGCGCTTGTAACATTGTGTCTGTCTTCACTGATTATATGCTTTGGCTTTTGATGTGGCAGCAAAAAGGACCTAATGGTGAACATAACAGGGGCAGACACATTCTGTCACTGAAAACACGTGTGTAAGAAGTGAACTGTGTCATGTGTCGTGAAACGATTATACCTTGTGCCGTTAGTTTGTTTAATGATATTCTTACTCGTTAATAAATCTCACATGGGATGGAAAGCCACGTATTAATTTCATTATTCTAGAGGCTTAACTTCCTTTACACAACTGCCGTTCTTTCCCTCCTCCATTGCTTGATCCATAAAATGTTACTAAAGCTTGGGTCGTTTTTAGGAAGCATTACATAATTTAAGGTAGATATTCCATTTAAATTATATAATGCTTTAGTATCCAGTGCTAATTTCGAGTTAAAGAATTTCCTTTATTTAGGTACGTTTGTGAAACCGGGGACTGTAGGAAAAGATAATTATCTTGAATTCAGAGTAAGTGAGATATGTGTGTGTATGTGAGGTCTGTGTGTTTATTAGCTACCTTTTTCTATATCGCATGTAGTTATCTGTCATGTGTGTACTGTATACATATGTATTTGTACTGATAAACCGTAAGGTTTAAGGTAATAAATGAATTGAATTGAGAGAAAGAGAGAAAAAAAAAGCTTAGGTCGACGTCTTTCTTAAAACTCCCTTGACACCGACTCACGTTTGGTCTTTTTCTAAATGTTCGCCATTGTCTGGGCGGTTGTGTTTATGGATTATTTCCCCTGGAGGAAACAAACCAAGGCCTATACAATGTATTTGATGTTATCTGCTTGCTTAAAATCATCACAGTGTAAGTATGGTGCTACCGTGTACCGATGTGATATTTGAGCAAAATGGCAATATAAAACTGTCCGTCTGGGTCCTAATCAATAGTTGAAACCGTCCTTACTGTCGACGCGGGATTACCTCGAAAGGCAAACGTGCAATACTACCCAGACAGACGAAGGAAGTTCCTTTGATCACGACAGCCGGTTATTGAATGGGTGAATGGGAGAATAGTACGCGCGAGGCGATTGGACAAGTCTTGCTTCATAAGCCCCGCCTCCACAAACAATGTTACAAATTGTAGTTGACTTTGACATGACCTTGCTCCCGATTTTACAAACATACAATAACTTGCTAATTTGGAAGTTTACAATGCTTTACTTTACCAAAATTTACACATAACCACAATTTGAGAACAACTTTGAAAGTACCATGTCGGGAATGTTAGTCAAGGAATTAACCACTGAAAATTCCGTGTATTCGTACGAAAGTCTTGAGGTTTTTTTTCATTCCGTCCCTCATCATTTTAAATATAAATTCTGCGGGGTTGAGTTCCGGTGAATATGGTGGCAAAAATATCAGTTCAACTCCGTGCTTAGCCAGCATGTTTCGGAGGACCGCCTCCCCAAACCGTTGGTGGTGAAAACCACAGTTGTCCATAATGACACAATCTCCGGGGAGAAACACTGGATTTCCTACCGAATTTGTTTGCTCCAATGCTTCGCCAAAAAAATTAATCATTATATTAGCGTTGGATGGTCCGTCAATGACATTAAAATAATCAACACCAAAGAAACCACAGCATAAAATGACGGTGTATGTAGCGTTACTTGCATATTTTTGAACTTCAACTGCAGGTTCTCCGACAAAGGCATGTCCTCGACGACGATGACCTGCTGTACGAATAACGGACGCCTCATCAAAGAAATGCAATTGATGCGCTTTGTAAATCAAAACAGTTGACAGGAAGTTGTCAAGTTTTGTTTGAAACTGGGCAGTTGTTGTTTCAGCCGGAATGATGCCGAGTAACTTGTAACTCATTCCCAACTCGTTTTTCAGAGCATCCTGTATCGTACGTACGCTGGGCACGTTATCTGCCGTACACACATTTTCCTGTAATAATTTTACGTGAATTTCCTTTGCGTAAATCGAAGGCTTACTTGTTTTCTGGTATTCTATGAATTTTAAAACTTCATCAGTTATTTTTGTTCGAGGTTTGGTTGTATGATAGGATTTCTCCACACTGCCCTTAGACACAAAACTACCGACTATTCCGTGACAAGTTGATAATGCCAGAACGGTTTTCCTCCTTATTTCTGGAAATGAGGAACCGCCAGCATATAAACCTATCACCTTACTCCTGAGTTCGTCCGATGTCCTCACTCCTTGTTTTCTCTCCATATTACATGTCACGTTTATAGCAAATACGTGTACCAACTTCACAGTCGAGTGTCACCTCGGCCAACACACGTGTAATCGAGCGTGACGTCTGACCTTGACCGATTAACTGTTCGTGTCAAGAGACTTGCCCATGTCCCAATATTATGGTGTTTTTTATTGAAATGATTATGGCATGCTCAAGTGGGAAAAGTCCCTATAATGAAATAAAAAAATAAATGTATTGATATCAATATATAAATGGCTCGTTGATTGGTGTATGAACTTGTGTCAATAATAGAACAATTTATTTCAATTAATAAATATTATAGCACAAAATCAGGCCTAAAAAATACCTGTGTTTCCGCAAACACTATATTTTTGTGCCTACCCTCAAGTTTTCTTGGACATTTTCAAGGAAGGACTATTAAAGTCAAGATTCCTCGTCTATATAACCTTAGTAAAAACTATTTAGAAATTAAAAAGATTTTCCTACCTGCCCTATGTTTTCTAGCATGTTAGTGGAAACACGTGCATTATTTTTTTAGGCCTCAGTGCCACCTACCAGAAACATCATAATTCAAATTATTTATAAATTAATAATATCAACAAATCAGTGTTTTTACCGATCAATGTGTATTCCTTTACTGTTGATATCCCGATGTTTTATTGTTGTGCGAGTGTTGATCAGAGCAATTTAAAATAATTATTAGTAACGGTAGTAAGAGGTTCCAACATTGTCGAAGATTACAATTTTATCTGAATTTAAGTACATCCCTATTTAATCTTGCGGGGTGATTGTGCATCATATTTGTACAATGTAATGAAATAAAGATAGACTTTTAATTTTAAAGTCTTTTGTGGGATTATATTACAAATGACACTATAATAAAATTTATGACTTTGATTTGAAAGTTATAGAAGTAAAGTGATATTGGGGTGGGATTGCAAGCAGACAAAAGAATGAAATTCTGAATACCATTTATTAGTATTTAGTAACTACATGCATTTGGCCAACTCACATACAGTATGCTGATAAGTCTTTAAGTAATTTACATGTACCACAGGCATTTACTGCCATAAAAGTTCCCTTTTCAGTCATCAACATTCATTTTGGAATTATTTCAATTTAATACAACATTGTTAAAAGAACCTGTATCACAGGTATTTAAACTTAAGCTCGAAATGAGGATGAACAAACAAAAAAGTCCGGGTCATTGTCAAACACTGAAAGTCAGAAGACAAAACATCATGTGTTTTGAATTAGAGTTTAACTAATGGTCATCATCAGGTGGCAGTGGGGGGGGGGGGGGGGTTCTGATTTGATCATCACAAACTTCATGTAATGGAAGGGGAGGGAAGATTTCCTGGTCTGGCCTCGATACAGTACAGGTGGGGGATCCATACATGTAGGATGCTGAGGAATTCCATGAAGCAGCACTGGTAGCAGGCCTAGGTACACTCGGATTAACAGGCCAATATGAATAGGGCGTGTTCCAGGCGTACATTGAAGGACTAGCAACAGAATTCCAGGGATACCACACTGGAGCAGGACTGCTGGTAATGGTTGCAGACGCAGGGCAAATTGGAATGGTTGTCACTGTGGTACATGGAGTAATATTACTTGTGTCGGTCATGGAGGAAACATCTACATTGTCATCAATATTTCCACAATTTAGAGTGATTTTGTTTCGGCCATCATTGAGTAACTTCTCGACATCGCCTGCGTTAAGTCTCTCTGGTACTTTTCCCCCTGTTGCTACCTTTAACAACCTGATATCTTTCTGCAGCCTTTGGTTGCCATCTCTATTGCAGTATTTATTTGGAAACAGACCCTTTAACTGGACTTTCACTTGTGTTACAAAAGATGTTGCATTGGTTTTCATGAAAATTTTTAACGACTGCAGCTGTGCCGATTGATCTTTCAGTGTTCTATCAAGGGAAGCAATTTCTTTCTCCATCTGAAAATTAGAAATAAAATAAAAGTGAAAATCTTGGGCACATGATGGGACAAATAAAGAACAGGGTTTGTGTCTTCTCTATATTCAGTAAATTAAGACACTAATTGTGCATTTTCAATTATCAACAAAATAACCGAACATACTCCATGGTATCAGGAGTAGACTCAAAATTCTAAAGTTTTTTTTATAGACAATTACATTTTTTTCTATTAACAAAATAAAATACAACTTCCATGTTGATCAATTGTGAGATTGGAACCATAATGGCTTTTCATTATTTTTATTGTACTCATTTTCAAGTCTGTATGATATTATTTTGTGACTGAATTGTGCACAGATGTACAGATTACTCAATTATACATGTATTGTACAGGGCTGGGGTGGTAAAAGGGGACCTCACACTATATAATTTCAAAATACCTCAGTCAATTCTGCTTTGAATTCCTTGTGCTTGTTTAGCAAGCCACAGTAGTGGAAGCCTCCACATTTGAGATATGGACAGGCTTTGTTGCCTCGATTCCCATTTGCCCGGTGTCCAGGATGGTGGCAATTATCGCAGACAACTTTTAAGGGCGTGCATCCTGAAAAGAACAAAACATGATGCTTTAGGCCTTCATAGCACACAAAGATACGAAATTCATTCTTATCTCATTTAAATCGTTACTAGCCCCTGTGCTTTGAGAGCCTGAAATACGAACTCGGAGTATTCACAAAGTATTCTCGTTTATAACCTTTGTTAGTTCAATCATAATATCTAAATTATGATAAGAATAGATGAAGTTGCTTGATATTCCAACAATATTAGAGGATTACACGGCGAGAAATGTATGACAATGGCATCAGAACAAACAAATAGCCCGTTACACTGGTTGCATTGACACGACGGGACGGACGGACCAGACACATTGTACGTGTTTACAAGTTTATATTATCGTTGCGACCCCATATGGCCGGACATGTATTGAATGATGTTTGGTAGCTGCGATATCGTAGCCGTGGTGTAGATTAGCTAAGTAGATATATGCTCACTCTTCATCAGATTACAACAGATTTACGGAGTCAAGAATTATTGCACATTAGCGTCGATAAATAAACAATTACGGCATATATGTGTATCATGTGTAAACTAACCTGGTATGGATATCGGCTTAGGAGGGACAGGTGGCATCCTTTTTAAGTTTAAGTCTTCTCTTTTCTGGGTTAGTTCACAGGGACACATTACAATAGTAATGTATGTATAAAATATATCGGGGGGTCAATATAAACATTGCGTGGTCTCCAGTTCCGACCTTTTTGGGGATCGGCTCATCATCGCATTTGTTGAGGTCATCAATCAAGTTAGCAGGGGTGAATAAACGTTTTCTGTTCTTATTGTCACTTGTCCTGACCATCGAAGTGAAAGGACTGGTATCTTTTTTCATGGCCGCTCTTGTTTCAGGTGATTGCAGACCGATAACTTTATCGGTAAGTAGTCGTTTGAACACATCCGGGATTTTCATTTCAGATATCTCCCTCGGTCTCAGGTATTTGAGAGTTGCCAAACTTGTGACTGACCGCATGAACAGCTCATCTTTGTAAGTAAGGAGTCCAGGGTCGATACTTTCTATAAAATCATCCATTTCTAGCCGCATAGACGATCATAGATGTAGATCTGTCAAGTTACATGCGCGGGAAAACTGACACTCAGATGATGGCGGAAATGGGCGTGCTTACAAATGGGTCAACCAATGAAAACAGGCGACACTCCACATGAATAATTTAACTGCTTCATGACTCGCTCTCATGTGTATTAGATGTACCGGTAACTAGGCCATCCACATATCGATGTAGTAATGCACGTTTGCCTTTCGAGGTAATCCCGCGTCGACAGTAAATGACCTTATTGTTAGGTCAGAGACCCATGCCGTGTGTCGTCCGTCGTAAACAATTTACGTTTTCGATTTCTGCTCAATACCCAACAGGACAAGGGCCATGATATTGGTCAGGTAGCATACTGGGATTAAGGGCTAACAAGTTTGGTGAAAATAATCACTTTCACCTGCTACCACGGTCACAGGGGTCAAATGTGCTGAATTATTAAAACGACTTCTCAATAGTCAAGAGGTCCAGGATCATGATAGTAAGCCAGTAGCATGCTGGGATGAATGGAAAGAAGTTGGTTTTAATGAGGTAAATGAAACATACTCGCAAGGTATCAAAGGTCGAATGTATTTACATCTTTAAATATTCTGTGTACCAGTATCAAATATTCGAATTGTACAACCAACACTTCATTGTTGAAGTCGTTATTTATCATGGAGGAAAAAAGCTTTTAAGCACTCTTACTTGGAAAATTATTTTTCTTCTCTATTGAAGAAAATATATCCAAAATATATCACGATTTTTTTTTTTTTTTTTCTCATACATTTATTTTCCAAATAAAAATCTTTCCAATATGATTTTATATCTCAAACATCCTTATTGGTCCCATCTAAGTGCACTAGGTGTTGCAATACTACAGCTGATACATTCAATAAGCATTTCACATTTCCTATAGTAACCTTTTGGAAATTTCTTGTTCCATAGGTGCCCGGTCTGGACGTAATTCATAGTCGTATTTAGTATTATTTTTTTGTTAATATTAAACAGTGGTAATTTTTCTCTATGTTGTGAGTGCCTAGTCTCAATTTATATTCGAGTGGCATGCCAGTGTTCAGCTTTTGATTTAACGTAAAACATAAATAGTTTCTGTGTAGTAAAATCTAGATTTGTCCTTATTTCTGTTTTCAGTGTTGGTTTTACTGTTTATTCTTCTTCTTCTTGTTATCCTCCATAGTTAATACCCTGCGTGTTACTGTTAACGAAAGTGTTAGTATTATAACAGGACAATAAAATGTATTTATTAATCATGTTGACAATTCAAATTAAGAAACTTATGCCATTGAAAATTCCTAGAATCCTTTAATCCATCAATCAAAATATATCTACAGTAAAGTAGCTTTGTTACATGTCTAACAGATGTAAATATACTAAATGAATTCTGTGAATATACATGCTATCCACCGGCTGTTTTATCTTCTTTATTACAACGTTATACAGAATAAGATTCATCTATCGTGAATTATTTTTTCCTTTTAACAGTTTCCTTCATGTTTAAAAGTCGTTTTGAAAATAAATAAAGGCACATCAGATAACAGGTATTTTGTAATTTTACTAAGTACGTGATAGACAAGAATAGGTAACGATTGTCAGATTGGTCTTGGGTCGCTTATCATGAAACCGAAGTACGCTGTCGTCTGATTTTCCCATGATCTGTGCATGTGTCTGACAGAGTTACTCTCAGAATTAAGTAAACACTGTAAGGTATTTGTGTTTATTTTTCAAGTCTTATTAAGCAAGGTATATAATGTTCCTGATCAAGGCACCAATGGGCTATTGATGGGAGAAAAATGAAAGTAAGCAAAATGTTGTTATTGTAATAGCAGTATCAAAATGGAATCAGGAAACACTTTAGTCTAAACGTTAAACGTTATATGTGTCATTGGCAATAATGATACTTGGACCACGTGATCTCTGTCGTCATTTTAATTCATTTCAATGGAAATAGAAATAAAATTGGCATCAAGCGCTAGTCACTTTCTCATCAATGGTATCATCCGAATTTCTTAAATAGATTGTACATTTCGAGAGCTGAAGTGAAACTAAAGTACATATAGAGGGGGTGACTTACGCTAACTCGAATATTCCACAAATCAGGACCGAGGTAGTTTCTTTCTATAGCTTTCACTTCGTAAAATCTCCCATATACAAAACTTTCTATGATCCAGAACACGAAGTTGTACATAGCAAGCAACAGCATTACTGACCGTAGGGAAGACATGTTCTCGTTGGCGTGTTTCCTTTTGCAGCGTTTAGCATGAAGAATGAATACTGTTTGTGTGTAGGATATTAGCCCTATGATAACACGTGAAGCTACATGTACATTATTATACGGACTTGCAAAATGAGAAAAAATCAAAACACTAAAGGTACATGAAAATAGTGCGCCGATCGAGGATATTATGAATATATATTCACTTCCGGATACTGGAACGCGAATAGTGTTCGGCTCCGTGTGTTTTGAGAGGAGATAATAGCCTGTATGTATATATATGGCCATCATAGACGTAGCAAGTGTCTCGCACACGGTACGTGCATTCGTCATACTTTGGTCGTCACCCTTAGTAACTTTTACTAAGTACATTATCAAAACAGCGACGCCGACTGTGCAAGAGCAGAGCGCATTGACATAGAACAAAAAAGACGGTTTGAAGCCTACGGATACATGGGAATTATCTAAAAGTTGAGTCCGTTGATTCAATTCTGATGAGGTAGTATCGTTTTCTCTCTCAGAGTCGCTATCGACAGTCACGGCGGTTAACTCGTCACTGTCTCCTTTGTTGGTTGTCTCCCGATTGGGCAACAAATTCTGAACAAGTGTTATAGCTAGGAAAGAGCATTCCAAAAACGTTGGAGAAAGGATTTTGTCAGAAACACCAAGCAGATGTGTGAATGTTTGGTTTGTACAATTGAGAGCAATCCAAGTATTATTTCCAATTTGCACATATTCATCGCCACTGTCTCTAAAACCATAAGCGCACATTGTCAAATTTGTCGATATAATTATCAGAATCCAGTATTGAAGTCTCAAGGGGTTATTGAACTGATAAGTTTTTAGATATGTTAGAAAAATCATCTGTATTATTAGAAATAATCCCATGATGATATAGTAAATACATTCCACCAGTGAAATATTTAAAGCGACACTAGGGTCCAGAAACGGAATCTCACACTCTGCCAGTCGACCGGTTTTTATTGAACAAAAAACGACTGATGCAATGCCAGAGAACCAAAGGAAACCGATGTGGATATTAGAGGTTTTACGTTCAGACCTTGGTTCCAGTAATTTGTTGAAGCCCTTCCACTTGAGGACAATCATCATAGCCATATAGGAGAGTAATCCTATAAAGGCAAATATGGACATAATCACATGGAATCCAAAAAACTTGGTGTGGGTTTCGTTGGGGCCTGTAATCGTTTTCGCCATGAGAAGAATGAACGAAAGAAGGAATGTATTGAAGACTAATGAAGAGGTTCTTCCATCAGAAAGGCGTATTTGATTTCCCTTGGGATTTCCTGCCGTCAGCGGGAGCACAAATACAGATCGTAATACATCCGACCAGGTCATGTTGACGGCTTTTCTGGCATAAACAAAAATCATATATCGTCAAACAATATGTGATAGGTATTCTAATATACCCTGAATTTTTATTTGGATTGATAATACAGCTTTGACGACGCTGGAGGTCGTAGAAGGACGAGAGTTTTTAAAATTTAATATAACTACGCTAATATTTAAGTATTTAAAGGTACAAAACTGTTCTATGGATATATTTTGCTCTTGTATAAGATATTAAAACTAAATCATTTATCTTCATCGATCTTATTTATGGTATAAAATTTGTCTATGTTATATAATATGTGTTGTACTATGTGCTATACTTACAATTTTGTCGAGGATTCGTTCAACGTTTACGGTGCATAAACCACTGAAGGATTGTCAGGATTCCTTCCTTATTAAAAACGTTAATTGTATGCATGAATTGACACTGTCTGGGTAAAATCTTCCTTGTTTCATAAACTACAACCTATCTTGAATACAGGACTTTTTTCTTTTACAAGTGTCAGGTTGTGTGATTACTGTGAGATACTGTGGGTATTTAGGCGTTTGATATATTATTGTATCTGTCTTCACTGATTATGTGATTTGGCTTTTGATGTTGCAGCTAAAAGGACCTAATGGTGAATATAACAGGGGCAGACACATTCTGTCACTGAAAACACGTGTGTAAGAAGTGAACTGTGTCATGTGTCGTTAAACGATTATAACTTGTGGCGTTAGTTTGTTTAATGATATTCTTACTCGATAATAAATCGCACATGGGATAGAAAGCCATGTAAGATTATTAATCAAACCCATCAATACGGCAATATTACGGTATTATGAATTTACCTGCGCTTCGTTCTTTAAATACACGTATTAATTTCATTATTCTAGAGGCTTAACTTCCTTTACACAACTGCCGCTCTTTCCCTCCTCCATTGCTTGATCCATAAAATGTTACTAAAGCTTGGGTCGTTTTTAAAGCATTACATAATTTAAGGCAGATATTCCATTTAAATTATATAATGCTTTAGTATCCAATGCTAATTTCGAGTTAAAGAATTTCCTTTATTTAGGTACGTTGATGAAACCGGGGACTCTAGGAAAAGATAATTATCTTGAATTGAGAGTAAGTGAGATATGTGTGTGCATGTGTGGTCTGTGTGTTTATTAGCTACCTTTTTCTATATCGTATGTAGTTATCTGTCATGTGTGTACTGTATACATATGAATTTGTACTGATAAACCGTAAGGTTTAAGGTAATAAATGAATTGAATTGAGAGAAAGAGAAAAAAAAGCTTAGGTCGTCGTCTTTCTAGAATCTCCCTTGACATCGACTCACGTTTGGTCTTTTACTAAATGTTCGCCATTGTCTGGGCGGTTGTGCTTATGGATTATTTCCCCTGGATGTTTCAAGGTCTATAAAATGTATTTGATGTTATCTGCTTGCTTAACATTATCTAAGTGTAAGTATGGTGCTACCGTGTACCGACGTGAAATTTCAGCAAAATGACAATATAAAACTGTCCCAATCAATAGTTGAAACCGTCCTTAAATGACCTTATTGTTAGGTCAAAGTCCCAGGTGAGCTATTGCGATCACCTTTTGCCTGGTGTCGTGTATCGTCCGTCGTGCGTCATAAACAATTTACGTTTTCGATTTCTACTCAATACCCAACAGGACAAGGGCCATGATATTGGTCAAGTTAGGTGAAATGAATCACTTTCACCTGATATCAAGGTCACAGGGGTCAAATGTGCTGAAATATTAAAACGACTTCTCAATAGTCAAGAGGCCCAGGATCATGATCGTAAGTCAGTAGCATGCTGGGATGAATGGGAAAAAGTTGACTTAAATGAGGTAAATGAAACGTACTATTAAGGTATCAAAGGTCAAATGTATTTACATCTTTAAATAATATCCTCTTAATAACCAATAACCTTTTCAGGTGACCGTTAAGGCCCGAGGGACTCTTAGACTTAAATATTCTTTGTACCAGTATCAAATATTCGAATACATGTATTTGTGATTCTTTGGTGAAACAAATTCCTGTGATGCCTGACTAAAACTACTTCCGTTTCTGTGACTTTAACTAGCTCTAGAGATCGATTAAGTAGAGATATTTTCATCACTTGTATTGTAAGTTATTGTAAGAGGTTTTTCTTGATATCGTTACTTATCGTAACGTTATGAATGTTTTTGAACCCAATTTGGTCAGAACCATCCTTGTGGGAAGTTGAACAGATTTTGCATAAACGGTGATTCTCATCCCCTGGGGCAGAGGGGCATCAAGAGATAAACACAATCCTGATGTAAAATTAGGCCCTGGGGTCTTTCCCCACGCCAAGGGACTTAGTTTCTTGGTTATATACCGGTATTTGAAATTGTTGCGATCCCCATCCCATAACCAAATATACTATTTTTGTGTATCTAGAGATAAACACAATTCTGATGTAAAAATGGACCCTGGGGTCTTTCCCCACCCAGGGGACTTACTTTCTTTAGATATAATCATGTTATAAAAACAACCCCTGGGGTCTTTCCACACCCCAAGGGAGTCTGGACTTCGTTTCAGGGTTATGTCTTTAAAGCAGTTGCGATCCCTACGCCATAACCATATATAGCCATGTTAGACATCAACGAATTGAACATGACATTATTTTGATGTTTGGTCAAACCTTGCCAGTTGAGAGATATAGCCCCTCTGGACCTCTTGTTCTTGAAAAGAACTGAAGGGATGTTTCTCAAACGTGATGAGTAAATTTCTCTTGGTCCCTAGTTGTGCCAATTCAATTTTGATGTTTAAACAAAAAACTAAATGTCCGACAGTCGGCCATGTTGGATTTTAAGAATTGAAGTTTGTTATCGCTATTACTTGAAAAGAACTGGAGAGAAAATTCTCAAACTCCATGTATAGATTCCCGTTGGTACCTTATATGCCAAGTCAATTTTCATTTTTTATCAGAAAAACAACATGGTCGACAGGGGGCCATCTTGGGTTTTGAGAATTGACGTTTGATATCGCTTTATTTTTTAAAGGAACTGAGGGTATGTTTCTCAAAAGTGATGAGTAGGTTTCCCTCGGTCCCTAGTTATGCCAATTAAATTTAGAGTTTTAGCCAGAAAATGAAAGGCAGCCATCTTGGATTTTGAGAAATGAAAGTTTTATCGCTATTTCTTGAAAGTACTTGAGGGATATTCCTCAAACTTGTAGGTTACACTTGTTCTTGTTATCAGATTATGATATTTTATATTTTATATCAAGGTGCTGGATATAAATGTACAGGTGTTTCTACTACTCTATTTAAAACGTCATAATGATATAAAATTACATTCTACATGCATTAACTCGAATACTAATAGGTATCGATACAACCAAATTTGATGTGTATAGCGATAAATATTAACGATACTGTGAAATATATTAATATGGTGTTAAATTTTAAGATGTATGATACGACTGATTATGTATGAATCAAAAGGAATATATAAAAATATGCGTTAGAATTAGAAATAAGTAATATTCCGATCACGTTGATAAGTCTACTAATAGGTAAATAGCAATGGATGATAAACGGAAACTTTATACAAAATCTTTAAACCGGTTTAGTGACAACAATATCATTAGACATATTTAAGAGCAAAACGTCAAAGATCATATCACAAAAACAAATGCATAATGACGAACACAAAGCTTCCGCATTTATAACAGCCATTTACCTGCGAATTAACTAACATGTTTCTGTCAAGAGAAAGAAAAATTGTCCTAAGTGTTAGCAACGAACCCAGTTCATTGTTTATATATATACATTGTATATTCGTTAAACAATGCATCAGGGAAGAAGATAGGAAAAGGGATAAAATCATTATGTTTAAACCAGTAAAGCTGTGTTTCTGCGAAATCGCATAATAATTTTTGACTCACTGCATATTATATTTTGTTTTCCTTTCTGCTCTTTCTTCCTGTGCTATGTATGTGTGTTCTGTTTGAGTCCACCTAAACACCAGTTTTGATATTGCCATGTCTATTTCCAAAACACCGAATCTCAATAAACTATAACAAACGTCATATACAAAACATAATTTGGAGAAGATTTACAAATTTTATATACATTTAATATCATTTAATATAGTAAACAAAAGGCACACAAGATATTGGCTACTTTCAAAATAAATTGATATTCATAAAAAGTACAGACAAAAGGAATCAGACTGTATCATACAGTTTCGTCAGTGATACCAAGGCCTCAAGTTCGTATGTCGAGGAGGCGACTAAAAATAGAAATAGGTCAAAGAAATGCCACAACCTGACTTGGGAGGTGCAAAAAAACAAAATTCAATAAATATTTCATAAAATTCCATATTGGATTTCAAAAACCTGTAAGTACATTTGTATATTCTGAACTGTGCAACTATTCAAATGAATAACTTCACAAAAAATGTATACTATCAGGTCATCACTTCCATTTAAAGGCAATGAGGAATTCATATAAAATCTGATCGAACTAAAAACGTGTTTAGGTCCCAAATTTCTTATACAATCCATATAGTTCTAGTGCCGAGGCCAATCTGAAGAAGACATTCAAAGGATGACAAACATGGTAACTCATTTCCAACATGGCTGGACCTAGCATCTTCAGGAAGCTAAAAGTGACAGACAAGACCCCAAACACCCACAGAACAGTCATTTGAAAACGAGAAGTCGATACATCTCTTCGTGGCACCATGATGGAGTGAAAACATTCGATCATGATGACAACGACAGCAATTATACAGGACAGCAAACCAAGGGAGACGACAATGGACAAAAAGATTTGGTTTACCCTGGGGGACTAAATCTTGCTACGGAGGTATCCTAGGAGTTTCTGGCAGGCCAGTGCTAAGTCTAAATATAATAATCCTGATCTTGTAATGCTTGCCACGTGATATCCTGGGAGCTAAAGGCAGGATTATGGTTTTCTCCAGGCTGGAGATGTTGGTTCCTCTTGCGAGAGGTGGTTTCGGTTTTTTACAAGTGCAGGCAAAATCTGCTAGGTCAGAGGGCAAGGGGCTTTATGTCCGGGTACCTGCGGGTAGACATTTAGCATGTGTCCTTGCCTTTGCATGCACTTGTAATAATAAGTTTTGGCTGCGGCCATTGTCATGCTAAATTCATAAATTGATAAGCCTGCTCGCCATATTCTGAGGTTGTATACGTTTCATATTAAATGAGGCTGCGGTCATTTAAATCCAAATTCATTGTTTGTTTTTTGGTTATAAAGAAGAAAAGTATACTAAAATAAATGATTGTGTGTAGCATACCTAGTGTGACAGTGTAACTCCTCGAAGCAACCATATACATGTAGACAGCTCTGGAGCAGATAACTACCACTAACTGAGTCCTTATTTCCAAATTCAAGTTCCCTTGTGTGTGAGCAAACGTCATTGTAAGTATTGTGTATTATTTTTTTTACATAAACGTCTGTTCGTAAACTATAAGGAAATAATACAGGTTGTTGAAAGAAGTCAATTGTTTTCTAGGAAATCGTGATATATTCCTTTTGTTTTGTTTTGTTTTAATCTAAGTGTGTATTGGCCACTGAGGTATACAATAATAGTGAACTGTTATCAGATACAGATCCTATCACCGTGAGACTATGGCGGTAATTCCTGTCCCTAACTATTTATCGATGAACATGTATGTATACAGCCTAAGTCTTCATTTTACATGGTGTTAAGTAATCGACTCTCGTCCATGATCCTCTGTCCGTCCAAATAATTGTAATCACCGTTTATTAGCTAGGACTGAAAAGATGGTGTATAAGATGTCAGGATTTTATGAAATCCTCTCTAGATATGGTTTATATAAAAACCGTAGTACATGTACCATATTATCAATCATTATCGGCCAAGTAAGTTTCAAGGTTACATTTGACCACTTTTCATACATCTGTCAAATTTTGACAGGAGTATCATTGTATGGCGGTGTCCGTCCGTCCGTCCGGCATATTTTTTTCCGGGAATATCCTTGTCTGCATTTTTTCAACCGATTTCCTTGAAACCTGGTAGGCTTCATCATCATATGAAGTTGAGGTTTCCTGGGCGGCAATTTGTTTCAGCTAATTTTTCTAAAGAGACTACCTTTGTATGTTTCAGTATTTGATTTCGGTCCGGAGATCTTCTCCAGCAGTTTTTAAACGATCTCTATGAAACTTCGTCGGTTTTATGATCCTGATATGCAGTTATTGTACGTTCCCGCAGTTTTCAGACTTCATGTTATTTCTTTGAAGATTTGTACATTTTGCTTCTCCATGACATTTTGATCAGCCAATGTTCATTTCTACATATCTTGAATTCATTTCGTTACAATAATGCATTTCCCTTTGACACTGGACGGGCTGTACACTAAGATATAAAATGCTTCAATACGTCAAACCATATACAAATTTGGGGAGGGCGATAGCTGGATTGGATCTAATTTCACTGTAGTCTCCATTAGAGTTTCCTGGTGGACTGTGACCAAATTACATACAAATGGCATAATACAATGAAAAACCATGAAAGATTTTATTACAAAATTCCAATGTAAAAATGACTGCTATATTTACATGTAATCACACAGTTATATATTTGTTTCATGTTGCAAAACTCTCAGTTTTTCATTTTTTTTTACGATTGTTATTAACAACACATTATCATGTACAAATATGTAATCAGTAGGTGCGAAGAAATGTAGACACCCAGGACAAGTTATTTGATTGACACGTTATTTGTATTTATTTATTTATTTTGTTTTCATTATTATTTCTTTTTCATCAAGCAGGTCCATTCATTTCTTACATTTTTTTTCTTCTTCGAGAATTTGATTGTTAATATTTTCTAAACTAATAGTAAGAGATCTATTCATTGGGATTAGGGCACTTGAACACATCTTTCGCGACAGGAAAAATATATCGATATCAACCCTAAAGACTAACTGAAGAAAATGACGTTTGATTATGTTTGGTTTGGTAGTAGGTTTGTTCAGAATGACTTATTGATATATCTGTAATTATCGATCTGTCACTTAAGATACCGTGGGCAGTACCCAACCCAACAGTTAATACTTTTTGCTATAACACAAAAAGAAGAGTATACTCTCAATAAATCACGAATCAGTTTTGGTGACAGTACACTCCAGATTTTTGTGGTATAGCCCTCTAACATTAAAAAAAAACTATTTCACGTTAATCCTTACTGTACACAATCACAGAAATTATTACTCCGCTGTATCAACCAATCAAAAGTGGCGTTACAAACAGCAGTGAGGTCATTTTTGCATTACAGGCTGATATATCAATCCAATGAAAATGAATGTTACAAATAAGATCATTTTTTCCTGGAATGTTGTGAAATGTGTTTACTTGCAGTACATGAATGTGTTTATTGTTTCATTCGTGTATTTTTGCTGTACACATGATATATACAATGTACGTATATATCGTTCCAATGGCTATTTTCATATACATTTTAATGCATTTTTACTTCAGCAATTTCAATGAATATATTATATGCAATATTAAAGCAAAATCAAAATGAAAAGATATCATATGGTGGAAATTACGAATGAACAGCGATGTTAAGGTTCATGACCAGACTTCAAGTAAAAAATATTTGCTATTGAAATCGTTTGTACAAACACCAGGGTGTTTGCGAGATTAGCTATGGTTTTACCTGTGTTTCTTTTGAAAATGGAACACTTTGTATTCACAAAGGCTTACCAATTCTTCCTAATAAACCAAATTGTTGGTTCGTTTACAGCGAGAATAAGTAGAAACTTTAAAAAAAAATCCATCTCAAAACAGGAAACAGGTACGAAATTATACTTTTCCAAGGATAACCATATGACATTTACAAAGGTACTCCTATGCTTGAATTCTAAAAATATAATTTAGATTTTTACTTTCAGTGTTGCAAGCTCACCTACCCTATGTAACAACAGACCACTTCAGAGGGGGTTGGTACAGATTCAGATTTTCAGATTCAGATATGTTTATTAGAGTGTCGCGTATTGATACATAAAATATACATAAAATACAAGCATCATTTCATTAAAAACGTTAAAATGCATCAAAACCCAGCCATATTTGGCTTATGAGACACTACTACAGTAAAATCTTGAGAGTCAATTAACATTAAGACTTATTGATAAAAAGTTTTGTCTTCTTTGGTACATATCAAACATTAACCTGGCGACATCCTTTTGCAAATTATCTTCTTTTATAAGAAATATTAATTTATCTGCTGTTTAAAGCATTAAAATTCTGTAAATTAGCTTCTGCTTTATTAAAAACTAAAAGTCTCAAGTCAGAGTAAAAATCGCAATCAATAAAAAAGTGAGTTTCATCCTCAACATGATTTGATGTACAATATATACATTTCCTTTCTTGTAAAGGAATTATTGGCCTGGCGTATCTACCCGTTTCTATAGCTAATGGCAGATCACCACTTCTAAAATTAGATAAAATTCTTCTGTGTGATCTATTTCTAATATTTTTAACATAAAAACTTGTACTAATTTCATTTTTATATAGGCGATAGGTACGCAACTTATTACCATTTACACGGTTACTATCATTAAAAAGACATGTCAATTATTTTTTGGTATTTATAATCAATACTCAGATAAAATATTGATAGCAGTACCTTTCAGACAAATGGATCAACAACTTGATTTATTTTTATAATGATGCTAGTTCCAGAAATGGCTCTGGATTTTTTTGAAAGGAAATAATTCATGCTATTGTATTTGCTAATATTGGGCAATGTATAGGTGAAATATACAAATGGTTATGTCCTTGGATTGTAAAAGTGCAAGGTAACCTGGGGTCCACTGCGGGTACAGTATATATTTTCAATGGAATCTTGCATAACAACATGTTTCAGTTTCGTTAAATACCCAATGCAGTACCTCACCAGCAAACCCTGTTTGGAAGCCAGTAAGGTGTCTGCGGTCAAGCATGAAGGTGTTACAATAGGATTCAATGAGAGTGTTGTCTCAGTAGCCCTGGGCATATACGGCCAGGTGTGATTACCGTAGTCGCTTCGTAAGAAGCCCTGGGTTTACAGGTAAAATAAACCTGAATGGAGATTTTATATCAGATGTGTGGACATGTACCTTAACGACGGTATATTTCGTAATTTTAGTCTTATTTAATTTGTCTACTTGTGAATTTATCCCTCATGCACAAGTGACCAGATCACTATATTTACATCTCTCCTTCTTAAGTGTAGTAAACTCTGACTGCGTTAAAATTAGCGTAAACGCAATGATAAAAAGCCTCAATGGATTAATAAGCGCGGCAATCAGTAACATAATCGTCTTGACGTTGTCTCTTTGTGGCGTTACCTGAACGTCAACTAGACGGCGCCATTTTCAAAGGACTGATCAATGCAATTTAGCGTTTTCTCCTGTTACCCAATGATCTGTGTGAAAAAGCTAATGTCAAGTGAGTATTTTGCCAAAAAATAAACTGAAGATTGCGGAAATGAGTGAATATTTAACTTCTCCACGAGGTAAGCTTACAACAAATCGCTGAAGCGTACAGTTCCTATAGAACTTTCAACCACGTCACCACTAAATCTGTGTCAATAACCGCAGTGCTTGACAACATACTTTAGTCGTTAATCCGAAACGGAAATTGCGGATTTTGAATATATCAAGCCGTTGAAAACGTAAAATATATTAAACAAAAATGTTGAGTTGTTTCTTTTCATTTTGTTAACAATACTGGTTCCTTTACGTAGATTCATTGGAACTATATTATCTTAGCAACCACGGCTGCCATAGTCACCAACCTCGCAACACATCACGACTTTTATTTTCTTCGTACAGTATTTCAACGATGTGTTTAATGCAAATATATGCATGGAACGGTGTTTTTATTGCGTCTACATTGGTATGAAAGAAATAGGATACAGACATATTAAGTATATAGTATAAACGCGCGATATAGAATATGTCTGTATCCCATTGCGTTCCTACCACCATAAACGCAATAAAAACACCATTCAATCCCTATTTGGTCCTCATTTATAGATGTTGTCTGAAGGAACCAAATACTTGTTTAGGTCCCAAATTTCTTATACAATTCATACAGTTCTAGTGCCGAGGCAAATCTAAAGAAGACATCCAAAGGATGACAAACATTGTGACTCATTTTCAACATGGCTGGACCTAGTATCTCGTTTTCGGCCTTATCTAAATCAGGATGACTGCCGATTATAAAACTATCGACGATCCAAATTCCGCAATTGTACAAAGACAGTAAAAGTAAAACACCCTTCAACGAAGTGGTCCGGTGGTGACGCTTTGGGTTACAGCGGCTAGCATGCAGGATCAGCACAGTCTGTAGGTAGCAAAGTATACAAAACATTACCCGTGAAGGCAGGAAAAGAGAGCTCGGATATTCCATTTTGATTGAAGCTAGTATTCGCAGTAAACTTCCAGTCAGTGCTCCAATTGCGGAGATAATGAAGACGTATTCACCTCCGGAAATAGACTTGGACTTGAGTGGAGGACGAGTGTCTCTTGTCACTAAAAAATACCCAGTAAATGTACATACAGTCATCATAATAGCAACTACGAATTCCAAACAAAGAAGCCATCCTTTTGTTATTTGTGTATGACCGGTAACTCGGACAATATATCCAATAAAAATACTGACGCCAACTAAACAGGACAACATGAAACTTATATAAAACAAAACAGATTGTCTTTGTTTTCTCTTAACTGTAGTACCACTCCCGGATAATAATGGAGTTTCAGCGTCATTTTGAACAGTGGAATCCCGAGATTCCTCTGAAGTTATCACCTCATTTGTTTCTGTTAAACTGTGGATTTCTATATCTTCGTGTTCCCTTTCGTCATTGTACGTTTCCCATTTCATGGACAGATTTTGTGTCATCGTAATTGCTAACATGGAGTATTCCAAGAATATCGGTGGAAGAATTTGATCTGAAACATGGAGCATACGTGTAAATGTTAAGTTTGTACAATTGGTATGCCACGTGTCGTTTCCAAGTTTTTCCTTTGAGTTAGTATTATGGTCCATTAAAGCGTAAACCCACATCGTCAGGTTAGAAGCTAGAACTAAAAGTATCATATACTGAATCCGTAAGGACCTTTTGAATCGGTACGGCGTCAGATAGGTAAGAGTTAACATCTGAACAGGCAACAACACGAAGATGATTCCGTAGTATACACACTCCATGACATGGACGTCATCGGTGAAATTTGGTCCTTGAATATGGATACACTCTACTATATGGCCGCTCTTCAGGAAGCTAAAAGTGACAGACAAGACCCCAAACACCCATAGAACAGTCATTTGAAAACGAGAAGTCGAGACATCTCTTCGTGGCACCATGATGGAGTGAAAACCTTTGATCTTGATGACAACGACAGCAATTATACAGGACAGCAAACCAAGGGAGACGACAATGGACAAAAAGATTTGTACCCAAACGAACTTAATCAAGGTGTGTTCTGGGTCCGTCATGGTCGTCACCAGCAGAAAGATTAAGGAGAAAAAGAACATTCTAACAACAACAGTAGATGAAGTTCCGTCTAAATCCAATGGTCGGTTCCGAACGGTCCTCGAATTTCCTGCAGTGAACGGCAGCACGAGAATTGCTTGTAATACATCTGTCCACGCCATCTTGTTTTGTTGTTGCTGCTTTTGCTGCTGTTGAGTTATGCTGTTGTTTTGACGGGACCTGAAGAGCAGAGAATAATATTATCAACCCACTGATAAAAACTATCATGACGTGTGTTTGTGTTGAAGTTTTATGTCATTGTGAATTCAAGATGTCTGAGAGTCATTTGCGAGATGAAAGCAAGAATTCGCAACTATTGGCAGTGTCTCGTTCTGCTGGAACTCTTCAGTGATGTTAGACGTAAACTAATAGGTACATCATATATAGAAGGGCATCTACATTACCTGAAAGGCATTATTTAAGCATTTGAATAACTGTTTTGGAGACTAACGCTTTAACGTTGAAATCCATCGTGATGGATGTATAAAGCGCGTCTAGACTGTTAGTCATTTGTAGTTGTACGTTCGTTGAGATTTTATAATTGGTCTTGTTAAATGTCTCTTATTATACACTATCGTGTATCATTCTCTGCATTGACAGGTTTCATTGCTATAGCGTTGCATTTATATTATACAAGCTTGACGAATGATATACTGTACATGCAGTTTGATTGTGTACGAGTGTTTTGAATGTTATTCATTTACCTGCACAAGCTCGTTAATTAATCGAAAGCCCACGAATGATATCAATTCCTTTCTTTCCATTTCCCAATTTTATACACTTTAGTGTGAGGGATTCTTGAAGGACAAAACATGTACATGGCATGGCGTAGTTTTATATTCTGTATTCTACAGTGTATTCTATATCTATTAATAAGTTTATTTTATAATGATACTTTTTACGTGTGTGTTATTTATACAGTCTGTAACTCAGTATACCAAGATCAGGGAACGAAATCATAAAGCCATGCTCATGCTCAAAATATATATGTGCGCAGTCTCAAATAATTCTGGGGGTCAATGTAATATCATAATTATTATTTTTTCAGTGATTTGAAGGAATTTCGGAAAGACTTCTAGTAAGATATTATTTTCAATGTTAATATGTGTTTAGGTCATCTGACCGGAAGGGTCATGTTGACATATAGTCATCGTGCTTCATCCGTCGTCGTCCGTCGTCCGTACATTTTAAACTTCCCCTCAAATTCTACTATTGGTATTTAGCTCTAAGTTATCTGAAATGATCCTGAGATGATCATGACCAAGTGCTGTTATTTTTTGGGTCGGTCCAAAATTAAAGATGGTCTCCATGGCAGCCATCTTAAAAAAACATATTTTAAACTACTTATCCAGTTCCACTGGTGCCATTGAGCTGGAAATTGGTTAGGATGTTAAGGAACGAGAGCCAACAATGTGTTGTTTTGTTAAACATACGCCACAGTGGACAACAACACAGTTGTATATAATTAAATTTTTGTTTATTAACAAAATAACAAAAAATAATTCACAAAATGCCTATTCTCTTATACATCACACTCCACCATATACACCCATATACATACCACTTACATACCATATTATAGAAAACTGTACAGCAGAGAACTGAAGCGGGTGCTATTACGTCACAGTATGACGTAATAGCACAACATAAGCTGTTTGCGTTGTCCACGTGACTACTATTATTTTGCAGTCTCGTAAAAACTTTGACATGGCCGCGACAGTGGCCATTTTGTAACATGACTGCGCAATCATGGTTTTCCTGAACAACACCTATTTCAAACTTCTCAAGTTCAACCAGTGGCATTCAGCTCCAACTTAACTCTTATGATCCTGAGATGGTCCTGACTAAGTGTTGTTATTTTTTCCGGGTCGGTCCAAAATCAAAGATGGCCGCCATGGCAAACATTGCCACTATACTTGCTATTGAGTATGTATACTACAATAGTACAAGGAGGGTTTTCAGAGTCAGATGACTGTTAAGGCCCATGGGCCTCTTGTTTTGTTTTAAATAGTTATTTCAGGATATAATCGAGTTTAAAGGAATTTGGGTTGAGCACATATTTTATGCTTGAGTATGGGAACGGTTAGGCCTCAGACTCACATTTAATGGTAAGCAATACATTGCGAGTTGGAGAATGTACACGAGTTACTGTTTAAGATTATGCGCATAGCAACATCTACGTGTTCACTACAATGTAATACTTTTCATGAAATCATCAATCACTGTGTACATCATCATTCAAAATAGACACAGAATATACATTTTATGAGACATGTTTCCAGTGTAAGACTGGGGAATGACAAGAGTCAAAAACTGCTATCCAATGTGTGAAAGTAGTCTTGTAACTGAAGAAGGTTTACCTACGGAAACTGTTTAAGCTGTTTATTCATTAATACGTGTTGTGTGTAAACCTGAGCAGTTTTTAAGATCACAACAATGTAACAAAATATAATTTAACATACCTAGTATATCACCGTAACTCCTCGTACCAACAATGGACTTTTAGACAGTACTGGCACATAGCGCTCTACACAAATTAGCACTGACGGCTTCCTCGTCTACATCCTAAATCTTCCTTGTGTGTGAACCGGGGTCAGTGAGGTCATTGTGAGCCGGGGTCAGTGAGGTCATCATGCTCCATGTCCTTTCCTGGATTTTCTGGTAGTTTTTATTATCAAATACGGAAATTGTACCGGTGTGTGAGCGATACATCAATTTTTAGCTTACTAGAGTTTTCTAAGAAATCTTTAAGAAAATTTATGCAATGAGAAAGTACTGATACAATCAGTGTTTTTATCAATGATCGAGGGACCATTGACGATTTCAGTTTTATGTATCTGTTAATATTTCTAAAGAGTTTAAACAATTATTATCAGCGATCTTCCTGGGGATAATCTTGAAGGATATTTCTCGTCATATGAAGGTCCTTTGTAAATGGTCTCTAGAAGTACATGATTGAGTTGTAGATCGGGATCATTGATTCGACGTTAGAGTTTCACTGTTTGTCAGATTTCTATTGCTAATGTTTGCTTTACATAATACAGATCTTACAGTACAAAGTCGTTATCCTTCGTCGACAAGAAAAATACATTGATATCAACATCAGGGTTTTGTCTAATGAAGGTGACAATGCACATACTAGTCATCGAAACGTCAGGTATAAACGTTCATTGGTTGTGTTACGAACATCCCTACATAAACTATGCTTTCTAACCTGAAGAAAATGTTCAGAACTATTAATATCAACAGTTTAATTTAATGGAGACTCTGAGGCTGTAACTTTGTTTTGACTTTAGGTTTGTTCAAAAATCAATGTATTTGTATTTTTTTTCTTAACCAATTAATATTAAGTATATACAATATATTCATAGATTAATAGAAAAAATAAAGTTAATTTTGTTTTCATCATTTCACATGAGATTTAATGAAACTTATCTCGAAATAATTTTTGCTCGTCAAAGCTTGCAAAAATACAAACCTATAAAAGTCTTTTCATAAAGTCTCATATTAGATGAAAGGTCATTTAAGATCCTATTTACACCATTGAAGGTTGCAGATTGGGTTATACCATGATCTGCAGCGATAAGAGGTTCAAACCTACCGGGCCGTCACTCTTTTTGTTTAATTATCCTTACGCTTTTATGTGGTATAATTATTTCTTATATTCAAAACACTAAAATGACTTTCGGTACAACGTATATCAATATATACATGTACCAGGCCACAGGCACACGTATGTAATAAACCAAATTTATAATTACATGAGTACGTTATGTCTGTCATGTCATGTCATGTTGAGCCGCAGTGGCCGAATGGTTAAGGTGTCCCAACACGTTATCATTAGCCCTCCACCTCTGGGGTGCGAGTTCGAAACCCACGTGAAGCAGTTGCCTGGGACTGACCGTAGGCCGGTGGTTTTCCTCGTGGTACGTACTTTCCTTTACCTCAAAAACCTGGAACGTCATTAAATGAACATATGTTAATAGGACTTTCAACAAAATAAACCAATAAACCAAATTTAATGTCAAGTCATGTCATATATTTAGCAAGTGCTTGTGGTATGAACGGCTACGTGTTAGGTCAATCCTAGCTTATACCTAGAACTTGTATAATTTGTCAAATAACTACATTATCGGCTATTTAGGTTTTATATGCATGCGTTATGGTTAAAATATTAATTCATTTCTTTTGTATTCTTCATGTTCACTTTTTTAAACACAGACGTAGTAAGAGTTATCGTTCTTGTTATAAAAGCGTTTCTAGTGTAAGGGCGACAACTCGTCCTGTATTGCGTTTGAGAGGACTATTTTTCCAGACATAGTTTTACTTGACACAATGATGACAGTTGTCGCTTTGTCAAAATTTAAAATTTTGCTTAGCTTGTTAAGCTTCTTAAGTTTGATTATAAGCTTTGCTATCTATGAATCTCAGATACAGGATAAATCATATCAACGAACATTCACGCACCTGCGCAGCAGAACGCTACTGCTATACTAGATAACATTGTATATTTGGGAGAAGTCTTATCTCATACTGTAGACAGGTGCTTGTTTTGTTATCAATCACTGGTGGTTTACTAGTGAGTCAGCAGACGACGGGTTTTACTTTCACTCATAAGGGCAGCATCTCAAAGGTCTACGTCATTTCCGGTTAAAGTTTACATGAAAAGATCTTGTTTAACAACTACAAATGATTCATGCGGACACAACCTGCGGTTTTTGTAACAATGCCTGCAATAAATTACGTATCAAATGACAAATCATAAAGGCCCATTAGGAGATGGTAGTTACGTATGATCTTATGAATGTATGTAACTATTTGAATACATGTTCGTGTATATCTAATTACAACGTTAGGTGGATTTTTCTCGCTGATATTCGTGCTCTTCATCAAAGGAGGGTTGTTTTTTTTTGGGGGGGGGGGGGGGGGGGGGGGTAATATGTTTTGTTTTGTTTTTGTTAATTTCATTTTTAAGAAGTTGTAGAATTCCATATCGCTGCATGTAGTACTTTCATCTTCGCTAGCCAAGGCTTCTGATTACGTTACACTCCACGAACGTAATCAGAAGCCTTGGCTAGCGAAGATGGTAGTACTTTATGATTATATATCAAATACATGTATGCATGAAAAACAGTTGTGAAACAAGCAGAAGGCTAGTTATTAATGTACATTTAATTCGGTCACGTTTTACAACAATAAAAATGAAATTTAAAAAAAATCAAATGCTATCTTATCAAACAATAATGCTTCCTGATCTGTTCGTTATAGCTTGCAATCTACGCTAAAACAGACCATGTGCGGATTTTTTGGGGTTTTTTTTTTAACAGGAAAGGTTAGCTGCTTTGTTTAGGAAGACGTACACAGATATATTAAGATTAGTGACTGTGTTTTATACAAGTAGTCTCTGTTTAAGGTTAGGTTTTGTATTTATATTTGTATATCCTGTATCATAACTTACACGCGTTAAATACTGACAAGTAGGTATGTAAGATATGTTCTTTGGGGCACTGATAAGCCACCTCCTTACCTGTTCTTACCTGACGTCGGAGAATGTTAAACACTTGAACAGGAGCAAGATATATTTAATTTACTGTCTACAAGTATCCTAGCCCGGGTTTCTTCTGACCCAAACACCAGAGGTCAAATATTTTGACGGACAGATAACTATATAGTCTGTCAAAGTGTCTTACGTCTGGTGTTGGGGTCAGAGGAATCACGGACCATCAGTACAAGACAAACAGTAACAGTACTCCCATTAGAAACATAGGGGCTTGACACGTACCTATGATCCATAATAAAAAATAACATCAGGGTCTGCATCCCTAGATCGCTTGTTATTGAATAATAAGTAATCTAAGGGTCGGACCCTGGGGTTAAAAATAAAACAAGTGACCTAGGGGTCGGGCCCTGGGGTAAGTTTTCAATCTGGGTCAAATCAACTTGGCATCCCCGTGATGAGAATCGGACCCGATAGTCCCAGTTTCCAGCCTCCATTGTCGGATACACACGAATTATAAAGTCGGAGACCTGGATTCGGAATGTGTTTTAACCTATTCTTAGCTTACCGATGTTAACACGTAACAAACATTTAGTTTAGCATTGTAACAACTTTACAGACATTTAGTTTAGTATTTTTACAACGTAACAGACATCTAGTTTAGCATTGTTACAACGTAACAGACATTTAGTTTAGTATTGTTACAACGTAACAAACATTTAGTTGAGCATTGTTACAACGTAACAGACATTTAATTGAGCATTGTTACAACGTAACAGACATTTAGTTTAGTATTGTTACAACATAACAGACATTTAGTTTAGCATTATGACAACGTAACAGACATTTAGTTGAGCATTGTTACAACGTTACAGACATTTAGTTGAGCATTGTTACAACGTAACAGACATTTAGTTGAGTATTGTTACAACGTTACAGACATTTAGTTGAGAATTGTTACAACTTTACAGACATTTAGTTGAGTATTGTTACAACGTAACAGACATTTAGTTGAGCATTGTTACAACGTAACGGACATTTTGTTGAGCATTGCTACAACGTAACGGACATTTAGTTTAGTATTGTAACAACTTTACAGACATTTAGTTGAGCATTGTTACAACGTAACAGACATTTTGTTGAGCATTGTTACAACGTAACAGACATTTAGTTTAGTATTGTAACAACTTTACAGACATTTAGTTGAGCATTGTTACAACGTTACAGACATTTAGTTGAGCATTGTTACAACTTTACAGACATTTAGTTTAGCATTGTTACAACGTTACAGACATTTAGTTGGGCATTGCTACGTAACGACGGTGAAAATAGACCATCGTTGAAAATTGACCAATGATGTCCCTGAATGCCGTTGAAAATTGAACCATCAGCGCATTCCTCACTCCGACCCGTGGGATATGGACCCCGTTGACAACATTATCTCAGATGAAGATTCGAGGTGCGTGGTTCGGCGCTCCCTACCTGTGTCGGTGTCTGTTTCTCGGGAAGCTGAGAAACAGACTGGTCTGTGATGTCGTCATTGTGTCCTTGTGCAATCCACTTTACTCCAATTGCTTTGGATGATATGTGACGGGTCTCTGGTATGTTGTTCAGTTGAGGTAGCCACACACTACTACAAGGAGACACTGTCTCAAAGTTACCCTGACTGTTCGCGGGGCGATAAACCCAGCAAACAAACATGGCAGACTAATCTTTATATCGTTTCGTTGAGAAAAATATTTCGAAAAATTGCAAACGTTTTCATTGTTATCAGAGGCGGTTTCTGTTGTAATCAGGGACGTGTGCTGTGATTAGGGGCGTGTGTTGTAATTAGGGGTCTGTGTTGTAATCAGGGACGTGTGTTGTAATCGGGGACGTGTGTTGTAATCAGGGGCGTGTGTTGTAATCGGGGACGTGTGTTGTAATCAGGGACGTGTATTGTAATTAGGGATCTGTGTTGTAATCAGGGACCTGTGCTGTAATCAGGGACGTGTGTTGTAATCAGGGACGTGTATTGTAATCGGGGACGTGTGTTGTAATCAGGGGCGTGTATTGTAATCAGGGACGTGTGTTGTAATCAGGGACGTGTGCTGTGATTAGGGGCGTGTGTTGTAATCAGGGACGTTTGTTGTAATTAGGGGCGTGTTGTAATCAGGGGCGTGTGTTGTAATCAGGGACGTGTGTTGTAATCAGGGACGTGTGCTGAGATTAGGGGCGTGTGTTGTAATCAGGGACGTGTGTTGTGATTAGGGGCGTGTGTTGTAATCAGGGACGTTTGTTGTAATTAGGGGCGTGTTGTAATCAGGGACGTGTGTTGTAATCAGGGATCTGTGTTGTAATCAGGGGCGTGTGTTGTAATCAGGGACGTGTGTTATAATCAGGGACATGTGTTGTAATCAGGGACGTGTGTTGTAATCAGGGACGTGTATTGTAATCAGGGACGTGTGTTGTAATCAGGGACGTGTGTTGTAATCAGGGGCGTGTGTTGTAATCAGGGACGTGTGTTGTAATCAGGGACGTGAGTTGTAATTAGGGGTCTGTGTTGTAATCAGGGACGTGTGTTGTAATCAGGGACGTGTGTTATAATCAGGGACGTGTATTGTAATCAGGGTCGTGTATTGTAATCAGGGACCTGTGCTGTATAAGACGATTTGCATCATTTCGGTTGCTGATTTGTATTCTAAATGTAAAAGGAACAGTCACCGTGGTTCTCTGACAGACAGCTGACGAAGCATGCTTCTTTGGCTCAGCCGGTAGAGTCGTGGCTTATCACGCCGGAGATCCGGGTTCGATTCTGTCGAGGCACTCGACAGGAATGTGTTGTTCCCAGTTCTTTGACACTAAAATAGTGATGTTTACATATTTTCAATGTCATAACGTGTGTCCCACTAGGTAATGACGGAAGAAATATATGAACTGGTGATTCCAAAGATAGTGTAGTCTGTTATTGTCACCTGAATATATTCCTGTCCTTTATAAAACTTCTTGTCCTTTATACAGCAGATTGACCCGGGAATGATGACCCTTGTATCTACAGCCTGTATCAACCCTCGCTTTAAAGAGGTAATAAACTAGATTACTTGATTACCTCTGCCATTACGATTTTATTACCAAACCTACAATAATTAGGATATGATCGACGTGTGTATTGATAACAGTGAACCATTACATACACTCAATGTAGGTAATGGAGGCGACCAGGTTTTCCCGCTGTGTAATATACCTGTATATTAGTCCTTATCGTCTAGTATCTCAGGTAAAGACTTTATAAACAATAACATACGCTCTGCTTGGTATAACACGCGTGTAACAAGTCCCTCAGGTAGCCTACACAGGTAAAACTACAGGTACGCTCCTTCCTTTGATTCACCTGAATTAGTCATCAAGAATTTGGGAAACAGTTCACCCGGATCGATTTGTTAGACATGCGTCCTCGGGCTTTTTAGTATTCATGGCATTTCTATAAATAGAATACGTCCGCTACCCTCACACACCTTTAATGGTACACATATACATGTATGAGCGACTGTCATACCGCTAGTGTGCGCCGGATCGGAAGTTTAAACTTTAACAATCTTAATACCCGGATTAGACCTAAGGAAAAGGTGAAAAAATTAGATATATGATCGAGTGATTAGTCATCGAACACTAGGGCTGATTTCTACCACCTGAGCGGTGACGCGCTGTAGTGCATACCTGGAATATATCAATACAGCACACATTTCCGCCATAAGCCCTGAAGTCAACAACAGTACGTTATCAACTCTAGGCGTGGGCTGGCAATATGGCATAGACGTGCCTTTCTACATTATACGTGTTTCGGTGGATCTAAATTACAAAATGTAGAGATTCAATGTTAATTGTGTTATTGAGTTTTCGTTGTGTGGATTATATAACTGGAGATTCAAGGTGTGAGTTTGTATACAATTTTTAAAATTTGATTGGTTCACCTTTAAAGAATTCCAAGATGGCGACCGCCATACAGGTAACTTTGTGTATAATATTTAACGTTTGTATTTTCGGGATTCTTTATCCGTTTACTGGAGTGTCTGCCCTTGTGGTAGAGATTGAGATCCCCAGTAATGCACCAGAAGGTTTCAAAATAACAAAAGTCGGTTGTACCGGAAAGGACATCATATTTGACGTTCCAGGAAATGAAGTCCAACTGTTTTCCATAACGGAAACTGGTGAATTGGTTTTAAAACAAACTGTAAATAACTATGAAAACCAACAACTGACGGTGTACATAACTAGATTAACATCTACAGCAGGTTGTGTACAGTGTACAGATATACCCCAAATTTCCAGTCTCCTCGTTTCGGTTAAACCTCCATCACATTTTATAAGTTTTCCAGAGGACAAAAGAGAACTCCGGGGTTATTTAGACCTGACCGGATCCTCCCAGGTACAGGGAAAGGACATCGATATCCTGTTCAGGACTTTTGATTTCCTATCCCCCACTTATTCGCTCATTGGAAGTATGAAAGCAGCAGATCTGTTTGAATTTCGAAAAGACACAACTGGTAACTTGCATTTACACATGTCCATCTCCAATGTCCCCGCCTGTCGGATTTACCGTCTCATCTGTAAAATGGTCACTGCGGACAATCGTGTCTTGTTTACTGACCTCCGTGTGGAAATGATTAACGAGCACAACATGATGTCAGCCGTCAATCACGACAACTACGGCGCGCGCGAACCATCAGTAGCCATTACTCCTAATCATGACCTTCAGACACAAGGCCATGATTTAACGGTCATCTTTGACCAGTACAAGACAATGACCGGTGAATTGACCGCAAGACGGACAAACTTTCATCATAGACACAGGCGCCAGGTACAAACCGCCGCGGTCACTAAAACCATCAGCGAGGGCACCACAGGAATTCTCTACAACTTCACTAGACAAGGTACCGGAACCACATTCCAGCTAAAACAGGCGGTACCGGATATGGTTACTGTGAACCAAAACGGTCAAGTATTTCTCAAGCCGGGTCAGGTGTTAGATTTCGACAACGGCCCGCAATCGATCCAGGTGGAGGTGTTCGAGACAACCGGAAATAGTGGAACAGGTAATTATCCTATAATCACAGGAACCACTTGTGGTGTTAGCTAGTTGATGTTACTAAAGTGCATCCCGTGTGGTTTATAACACGAAGATAAAAGTAGGTAAGATTTCCATGAGGTATGTTTGTTAATCGATTAAAAGGTCAATACCTGTTATATAATTAATGTGCTATTCGGGTACACGGGGATAGCATATATACAGGTACACATGGATAACTTATACAGGTACACATGGGTAGCTTATACAGGTACACATGGGTAACGTATACAGGTACACATTGGTAGCTTATACAGGTACACATGGTAACTTATACAGGTACACACGGATAACTTATACAGGTACATAAAGGTAACTTAATACAGATACATAAATGTAACTTATACAGCTACATAAATGTAACTTATAAAGATACACATTGGTAACTTATACAGGTACATAAAGGTAACTTATACAGGTACATTAATGTAACTTATACAGGTACACATGGGAAACATACAGGTACACATGGGTAACTTATACAGGTTCACATGGGTAACTTATACAGGTACACATTGGTAACTTATACAGGTACACATGGATAACTTATACAGGTACACATTGGTAACTTATACAGGTACATAAAGGTAACTTATACAGGTACACATGGATAACTTATACAGGTACACATGGGTAACTTATACAAGTACATAATGGTAACTTATACAGGTACACATGGGTAACTTATACAGGTACACATTGGTAATTTATACAGGTACACATGGATAACTTATACAGGTACACATGGGTAACTTATACAGGTACACATTGGTAACTTATACAGGTACATAAAGGTAACCTATACAGGTACACATTGGTAACTTATATATGTACACATTGGTAACTTATACAGGTACACATGGATAACTTATACAGGTACACATGGGTAACTTATACAGGTACACATTGGTAACTTATACAGGTACACATGGATAACTTATACAGGTACTCATGGGTAACTTATACAGGTACACATGGATAACTTATACAGGTAAACATGGGTAACTTATACAGGTACACATTGGTAACTTATACAGGTACACATGGATAACTTATACAGGTACACACGGGTACCTTATACAGGTACACATTGGTAACTTATACAGGTAAACATTGGTAACTTATACAGGTACACGTTGGTAACGTATACAGGTAAACATGGGTAACTTATACAGGTACACATGGGTAACTTATACAGGTACACATGGCTAACTTATACAGGTACACATTGGTAACTTATACAGGTACATAAAGGTAACTTATACAGGTAAACATTGGTAACTTATACAGGTACACATGGGTAGCTTATACAGGTACACATGGGTAACGTATACAGGTACACATTGGTAGCTTATACAGGTACACATGGTAACTTATACAGGTACACACGGATAACTTATACAGGTACATAAAGGTAACTTAATACAGATACATAAATGTAACTTATACAGCTACATAAATGTAACTTATAAAGATACACATTGGTAACTTATACAGGTACATAAAGGTAACTTATACAGGTACATTAATGTAACTTATACAGGTACACATGGGAAACATACAGGTACACATGGGTAACTTATACAGGTTCACATGGGTAACTTATACAGGTACACATTGGTAACTTATACAGGTACACATGGATAACTTATACAGGTACACATTGGTAACTTATACAGGTACATAAAGGTAACTTATACAGGTACACATGGATAACTTATACAGGTACACATGGGTAACTTATACAAGTACATAATGGTAACTTATACAGGTACACATGGGTAACTTATACAGGTACACATTGGTAATTTATACAGGTACACATGGATAACTTATACAGGTACACATGGGTAACTTATACAGGTACACATTGGTAACTTATACAGGTACATAAAGGTAACCTATACAGGTACACATTGGTAACTTATATATGTACACATTGGTAACTTATACAGGTACACATGGATAACTTATACAGGTACACATGGGTAACTTATACAGGTACACATGGGTAACTTATACAGGTACACATGGGTAACTTATACAGGTACACATGGGTAACTTATACAGGTACGCATGGGTAACTTATACAGGTACGCATGGGTAACTTATACAGGTACACATGGGTAACTTATACAAGTACACATTGGTAACTTATACAGGTACACATTGGTAACTTATACAGGTACACATGGATAACTTATACAGGTACTCATGGGTAACTTATACAGGTACACATGGATAACTTATACAGGTAAACATGGATAACTTATACAGGTACACATTGGTAACTTATACAGGTACACATGGATAACTTATACAGGTACACACGGGTACCTTATACAGGTACACATTGGTAACTTATACAGGTACACATTGGTAACTTATACAGGTAAACATTGGTAACTTATACAGGTACACGTTGGTAACGTATACAGGTAAACATGGGTAACTTATACAGGTACACATGGGTAACTTATACAGGTACACATGGATAACTTATACAGGTACACATTGGTAACTTATACAGGTACATAAAGGTAACTTATACAGGTAAACATTGGTAACTTATACAGGTACACATTGGTAACTTATACAGGTACGCATGGGTAACTTATACAGGTACACATGGGTAACTTATACAAGTACACATTGGTAACTTATACAGGTACACATGGATAACTTATACAGGTACTCATTGGTAACTTATACAGGTACACATGGATAACTTATACAGGTACACATGGGTAACTTATACAGGTACACATTGGTAACTTATACAGGTACACATGGGTAACTTATACAGGTACACATGGATAACTTATACAGGTACACATTGGTAACTTATACAGGTACATAAAGGTAACTTATACAGGTACACATGGATACCTTATACAGGTACACATGGATAACTTATACAGGTACACATTGGTAACTTATACAGATACACATGGATAACTTATACAGGTACACATTGGTAAATTATACAGGTACATAAAGGTAACTTATACAGGTACACATCGGAATGAGGCCTACAATCAGACTCAAATACTAAGGTAGGAAAATTTCGAATCATATTTATTTTTGAAAAGGAGAACCGTTTTCCCCTATTTTTGATTGCCGCAATTATAAGGCACCTGTAAACATAGGTGTTTCTCTTTTACTTTGTTCTTCCTTCGTGTTTATTAAAAATAGCTACATCAAAGTTAATACCCAAAAGCGTACATCGATTGTAGTATTACATTGTATTAATACTTGGTGTACTTGATAGGACTAGTGCCAATTACACAGGTACCAAACATCTAAACATTAGGATCACCTGTCTGTTTACACGGTAGTACTGCCAAGGGCTCACAACATACCTGTACGTGATAGGGGATATACTACAATTTATCGGAAGTTGTTGGAATCTTGGGTATTGTGTACATGTACACCGTGTAACTATTGCATGTAAGGCAGGATTATGATGGGGAGGGGGAGGGCCGGGGGGGGGGGGGGGGGGGGGGGGGTAGAGATATGTCCGGGATAAGAGGTATCTAATGTTTAGGATCATATGTCGGAAGGGGTATTTGGTACATTTAGTTGTCATGTTTCACACAGAAATGTATAGCACAGTAGAACCGTGCACAGGGACTTGGTACGAATTACCAATATATATGTATGCGTTACAATATCTATAATACATTTCAGACAGTAGGTTAGGAATTCGTGACAAGTCACTGTGGTACCGTGTGATAATATGGTGTAAACATCTGATCCGGAAATATAATATTTTCATTCCATTAACTGACAGTCGGTATAAACAATGATCTATTGTGTAACTTGAGTAACATTCTGACAATAAATAATTAATATCTGCAGACAGCTGCATGCTTAGTTTAAAATCATGTTTTTAATAAATTGGCTTCCGCCATCAATAATTTTAGACTCAAAATGAATACTGTAGTAATCATATAACGGCCAGGATCACGTCACAACGTTACTAGTTGTTCGGTAACTGGCAGGATTACGTCACAGTGTCACGTGTTTTATCCGTTAACCGCGAGTTCACTACGTCATGCGGGGTCATACGTTTATAATGCCTTAATATATAGATGCAAAGCATGAAACCGTGGGATCAGAGCAATTCCTATCAAGTGTGAATGTTATTTAACGACCGCGCCGGTTTTTTTTTTAAATCACAAAAGGACATAAACATGTACTACAGGTAAACGTTTTTGTTGGGTTGGACCTTGACAGTATACTCGTACAAGTTATATTATACATTCATTATACAACTGGCGAGAGTACCCGGGGCCCTACGAGGTAGCACAGGTTTCCATCTCGAGTCCCTTTTGTTGACACGATAACGGATCGACAGGTGACTAATTCATACCTGAAAGGTCAACCACGGTATCCCTTCAAGGTTAACCGTTGTCCATATGGATCAGAATCCGGCGTCCATAAAACGTTACCTGTATGTGTATAGAATTGAGAACATTTGGACACGACATTGAAAAAAAAAAAATAAAAAAAACCTCTTATTTCCGGTGTTTTGTAACGAGTGTTTACAATGGATTGGAGGAAATATATACCTGCAGTTTGAATGCCTACACGTAGATTTATACAATTAACCTGCCAGACGACATCTGAATGTATATACAATATAACCTAGTAAGTTAACACTAATGCCACGATAAGAAGTGAATTTAGCATTCAATGGGGAAATATATATTCTCATATTTGTACAGAAATTGGGGAAATGGTGTAGATTTTCATTCTAGGAAAATAGTTCAGGAGGTTTCAGAAAAAAAAATCTAAACGTGTCTCTAGTAGCAATGAATAATATGTATTTATTCGTTGGGTTTGTTTATTAGATGAACACAGACTTATAACATGTAATTAGTCTAGTGATATCAACTGTTTAATTCAATAATCACTGTAAAGATATATACAAAAGTTAAACGTACGTGTACTTATATATATATGACCATGTGACCGGGTTGTACACATACCGGACCGTACTTGGTATAATTGACTTACAAAAGACCTATAATAGGATCAGTGTTGTTGCGGAATGTTGTTATATGTAGGCGATCATTGTCCACAATTCCCAGGACTAAAGAATCACATTCCTTATATCATTCCGTTTTGTGGTGTTTGGTACTTGTCACGTGGGGTTTTTGTACATGTATCTATAAACACAAATGTATAGTACATAGCACTAATCAGGTTTACAAATTATATACGTATAAGATAAGCATATGCTTTTGTTTTAGATTATCAATTGTTTCACGAATAAACAAAGTACAGTGTATACTGTTTGCGTCCTCGCTTTGGTTGCCGAATGTAAATAATGAACTTATAGCTATATATAGCCATTCTAATAATAAATATTGATTCATACTTATCATTATGTATATATTTTGTATTCTCAATATCATAAGTTGGTTTTACATGAGAATGACATCTTGAATCAATCGACAACATGTCGGTTTAGTTTGTCAACTCAATTTGAAATTGAATCATTATGTCACAACCGTTCGTCGGACCGTTTTGTTTTGTGTTTCTAAAAAAAAAACTTGATAGATTAGTAGCGGCTACAACTGAAGTCACGTTCGTCTGTTATCAATGATGACGTCATGTTACCCCGCAGGACATTCCATGCATTCCGCCCGGAGACCTATTACATAATATCGTTGGTTTTACTTTGTCGGTATTGAATGTACATTTATGAACCGTTTTTAAATGACCCCCAGAAATAAAGTCACTCTGGGAAAATCAAATACATAGAGACATGGTTGAAAGTTCAAACGGGATTGAATTTACATTCTCTGGGAGTGGTGCTCGTTCACTTTGGCACGAGTCTTCAGCTTGCCATACAAATATAATACGATTGTAAAACTATAAATATTGTATGAAGTGGACTCCACACCAGGCGACGGGAGATTACAGGTGTACGATTGTAAAAGTCAGCCACCAAGTGTAACTTCCCTTTTTAACGACCTTTACTAAATTTGGTCTGCATGAAAAAGAGAGTATCGTATTGAACACCCTTGGCTAGCGAAGTTGGCATTTATTAGGGGGTATGCCGATTTTCCTAAGGCCCTAACATGTACACCAGACTTGGATCTTCTGACAGATATATGTCACAATGTCCAAGTCTGGTGTCAGACCCAGGGGAAACTCGGGTAATTAGAGGGTAAAATTTAAACTTAGATTTGTTTGATAAATGTCATATAATACGTATTCCTGTGATCTTTTGTTTTATTTCCGCGTGGACATTTCGCGAAACGATATCAAATTTAAACTAAATCATACCTACATGTAGATCTGTCCGAGTAGGTATGTATGTAGATCTGTCCGACTGGAGTCGAATTTTTACTTTGGATGTATAAGCAGCCGATGGCGATCGAGAGTGATATAAGTTTAAGCGAACAATAATAATCAATGATCTTTTCTCTTATTAAACTTCTCGGGAATATATTAATTGTTCTTGGGTAAAATCCCATGTCTAGGCGAAATTTGATTGCAATGCCTCAATATTTCCATATGTCTAAAACGCATATACCATCATTTTAATAACGATGAGGTTTGTTGGATTGTTTCAATTTTTTTTTTGGGGGGGGGGGGGGGGGGGGGGGGGTAGAAAAATGTTAAGTGGGGTTTTGGAGTTTACTTTAAACATGAAGCTGACAAAGAGGGACTGTATAATTTAATCATTGGGGGCACCGCATTTTAGCTAACCAGGGTTACACTAAGCTAATTATATCAGCTCCATTTTGCTTTTTGCTTAGCGTAGTGCAACCCTTGGTTGGTACCACAATCATCGAAGCTGTGATTTTCAAACTGCTGTGACGTACTGTATAAGCTAACGACTAAGTCAAAACCGCTTGATTAATATGATCGATCATGCAGTGATGTGGCTATCAATAATAAATTGAAACTGGACGTCATCCGTGACTCCGTGCTAAACAAGAGAGCTGAAATGACATGTCCGACAAACCGGAAGATGTAGTCATGCATGCTATAGGTATTTCTGACTAATTTTATCATATAACACTTTCCGTGTCCCTGTGGTTTAACACTTGAATAATTAATGCAACAGCCGCCGTAACTGTTACAAGATCTTTACAAATAATTTGCTATAGCATACGTTTTGTTGATTAAACTTATACATGATATTCTGTATTGATAGTTAACATATATATCGTATTTCTTCTTTCTATATATGAACATTGATCATTACAAAACGGGGCGCTCAGTGTGATTCACACAGGGGCCTGAGACTTCGTTAGAGTAGCTACCTGTTGTGTATAATAACCGCTCCTGAAGGCCATTTTGGTGTTGGACGCGTAGTGTACGTTCAAGTTCAAGTTCTTTATTGACTTTGAGTCTGCCGACTCATCAGTATCATATACATACATACATTGTAATATACATATTTTACATAACATAAATCCCTGCTCCGCCTTCATACTAGAGCGGGAAAATTCGAACCAAAAATCCTAAGAACCGGTATACACACAAGTTCTCATGAAAAGGCTATGAGATGCTTGTTCAGGAGCATACAGTTGTGTTTAAGAGGGTGGCCTTCCTTGCATTCACGGATTTTTTTATACATATAATTGATGCTAGCTATCGTTTACTTTTTTTCAGCGGAATATGAGCACACCTTAACTTTGACAATTGAGAATGTCAATGACGAAATCCCGAATTTCACCAACATTCCAACGCCAATGTTAGCCACGGTGGACGCCTGGGCCCCCGTGGGGACCACTTTTTACACCCTGACGGCCCTGGACCAGGACCCCGGCAGTGTACTGGGATTTTACATGGAAGGTAAGGTGTCATCATGTAATCGGCCTGTTTTTTTCCGTGAATGTCACTTATATATCACACCCAGGAGCGTAATTTTCACTGCCTGCGTCAGTCGTAAAAAATAAAATAAAAATGTGATGTCATAAAACGGACAATGAGGTTACTTTAAATGATAGTGGCTGCGTCCATATGATTTTGTCTTCCGCATTATGAATTAAACATCTGTCAAAATGATTTAAATAGCTCAACTATTTTTCTTGTTATTTGAGATTTTTTGAAACTGGTCTTTATATCAACTTAAATAAATGACATAATAAAACGGTCTACATGTATAATTATTGATTTTACAGGAACAAGTACTAAATTTGAGGTTGTGGAGCTGACAGGAGAAATTAAAACAAAGGCCACCCTGACACAGAATTATGATGAGGACATCACTGTGTACTGTAAGGATACCAGTGCTCCTACAGAGCAAATCAGCAGTACGCAAAAAGTGTCCATCACAACAAAATATCGGCCTCCGCAGTTTTATCTCTCTGAGTACTTTGGACATATTCCCGAGAATGCACGAACAGGACAAACGTAGGTTTCTCATTTACTGGAATGGTAGTACAGTGTATCTGCCAAGTGTTACCAATGTATAAATATCGTAAATAAAGTATTAATATACAGGTATTTATATTATATACAGGTGTTATATAATATACAGGTGTTATATAATATACAGGTATTATATAATATACAGGTGTTATATAATATACAGGTATTATATAATATACAGGTGTTATATAATATACAGGTGTTATATAATATACAGGTATTATATAATATACATGGTTATATAATATACAGGTATTATATGATATACAGGTATATAAGGTATTATATGATATACAGGTATTATATAATATACATGGTTATATAATATACAGGTGTTATATAATATACAGGTGTTATATGATATACAGGTATTATATAATATACATGGTTATATAATATACATGGTTATATAATATACAGGTGTTATATGATATACAGGTATTATATAATATACAGGTGTTATATAATATACAGGTGTTATATAATATATAGGTATTATATAATATACAGGTATTATATAATATACAGGTATTATATAATATACAGGTGTTATATAATATACAGGTGTTATATAATATACATGGTTATATGATATACAGGTATTATATAATATACAGGTGTTATATATGATATACAGGTATTATATGATATACAGGTATTATATAATATACAGGTATTATATAATATACATGGTTATATAAAATACAGGTGTTATATAACATACAGGTGTTTTATTATATACAGGTATTATATAATTTACAGGTGTTTTATTATATACAGGTATTATATAATATACAATATACAGAGCCTACAGTACCATTCATTCCTCTCTTTGTTATTTTGCAGCTTCAGTCTACAGAACTCTGATTCAAATAATGTAGATCTTCGGACTGTCAACTTTCAAAATGGAGCCACATCTTATTCCATTATCAATCCGAGGACACTGGGACCTAGTGCACAGTTTGACATTACTCAAGATGGGAAGCTGTTAACTCTGCAGGAGTATGACCATGAGAAGACACCACAGTATAATCTACTACTACAGGCCAGAGACAGCGCATCACAGCTCACCAGTACAGTCAGCGTAAGTCTACTGATTAGGGAGTATGTCAGAACTCACCAGTTAGGCAGATAGATATTTACAGTTGTGGAAGTTAGGCAGATCATGCTTAAAACAGGTGTCAAAGTTAGGCAGATAGATATTTACAGCTGTGGAAGTTAGGCAGATCATGCTTAAAACAGGTGTCAAAGTTAGGCAGATAGATACAGAGATAAGTATACATATAAGCAGTAAATTCAATAAGATACTGTAACAATTGTATGCAGATATTTATTAGGTGGTAAAGTTAGGCAGATAGGTGTGTACTTATAGAGGGGCCACAGTGGTCAGTCAGTTAGAACCTTAGCCAGTAACTTCAGGTTGAAGATCAGAGATATCAAGTTTGACATTCCCTACCCCTGGTGATTGGTGGTGTGTCTCAGAAAGTTGAAAAACATACCAGTGTCCTTGGGCAAGACGCTCTGGATGGCATGCTGGCATCCCTTATGATGTTCAGTGAGGTAGTCACCAACTACTACAAGGAGATCTGCATTAAAATGACAGTTCATGGGATGATAAACCCAGCAAACAAACAATTATACGTATAGTGTATTCAAACAATTAAGTCTGTAAATTGGATGTATATGTATAATAATATATGTATTTGTTTGACAGTTGACAGTAAAAATCACTGATATCAATGAGTACGATCCCGGTCTTCCCTGTGTCCCCAGCCTTCTATGTTGTGAAGGAGTCTCTGCCAGTTGGGAGAACAGCTATGTCAGGTAATCTTATCATACAATTGACCTGAGGTGATTGAAATGCTAGGTGTTATCACAGGTATGAAATACACTTTAAAGGTGACATTATCATTTGTGATATGACTATAATACATGTTGTTCACAGTCTTAAAATCATTAACATATTACTTTTAATTGATGGCAACAATTAATATCACAGAGGAAAATCTTTCATCATAGCTGAGTTACCCCCCTTGTGTCTGTTCAAGTATTATTTAATTATTTAACTTCTGTCTTAGTAATAAGGTTCTTTTCCCATCAGTCTTTGACAAATAATTACAATTATCTGATAGCTGTTGAAGTATCTCCAGTAAAACATCTACCCCACCCCAGGACTCCAGGTTTGGTTAAGGGGTACCACCTACAGAATTTAGTTGATAAATTACACAGAAGTAATAGGAAGGCAATCCAACCATTTATAGAAGTGATTTAGCGGTGAGTCCTAGGGTCAGGTAGATATTTTAGTGGAATAGCCCTAAATATTCATCGGAGTAACCTACAAAATATATACATCGATCTGGATCAATCCAGATTTTCATAATCAGCAATTGAGAAACGTTTGATATATATTATATGGATAGTCATGTATATCAACCTTTAATATGGTAGGTACATCTCTCCATCACAAAGTTCACATTGTATGACAAGAAATATTATTTATAGGGTTTCATTCAGCATTTTCATTGTTGAAATCCTCTACTTTTTTTCAGTAACTGCTACGGACAAGGACACAAGTTCAACTATCACTTACTCTCTGGTCGATGAATGGTTTGATGTTGTCACAGTAAATAATGTTGGAAATATCCAAATAAAAAAGTAAGTATCATGCATAGTGTTTTAAAATAAGGTATCAAACCTTCAAAAACTAAGTTTTCAGGGTCTACTAAGGTAGGTTTGTCCATCCGTCCATCTGTCCGTCCGGCCGTCCATCTGTCCATCCATCATCCATCTGTCCATACAACTATAGATAGGATACTGAATTAATGCCTGCTACAGTTTTTGTTTGATTTTTTTCTGAAGTTCAACTGATTTAAATATTAAAATCTGATGTCTTACCTGTTGCTTTTAAATCTAGTTAGTCTATACAAATTTGCTTAAAATCTCATTTCCTTTTAGAAATAAATATATAGCTGTTAACATTTTACCAAAGTAGACGTAATTGTTTCGCTTTCTGCATCATAAAAAAAAAAAAAAATGATGTGTTTATCCTCAAATTAGCCCTCTATTATAACTTTTAGGAGCAAAGTTAAAGGAGGGGTTATTTTTTAACCACTTTTAGTTAAAATTGATGATTCTGCAAAAACGAAGAAGAGGGCATATTTGTAAACATAGGTAGGGACTTTTTTGTGGTGAGGGGATTATAATATTAATAATATTATAAATAAAAATATTAATCTTAAATATATCCAACTGGTGAATTGTATGTGATCCAGTAGTACAAAGATATTGCAAGCTGTTGTCATGTTTCTTGAGAGTCTTTGGCTTAATGTAGCAGTTACAAAATATAATTACATTTGTCTATTTGTTTCAATAATTAGTTTCACATACCAGTAATGTAAAGTGAATCAAAATAAAATGCCGATATTTTGGAAATGTAACGAAAAAAACCCAGTTTTATTCATTATTCATTATGCAAGTTCTTTTTTTCAGAGAGGATAAGTTTGGAACCATTTCTAGTGATTCTGAAAATTATGACCTTGTGTAAAAATTGTCGAAATTTCTTCATTATGTTATTAAGAGACATGTCTGACCCTGTACTAAATTTTGTGATAACTTCTGTATTTCCAGACTCCTTGACTATGAGAGTACTCCGAACCACATGCATACCTTTACCTTGATTGCTGTGGATGACGGTGGCGTACAGAACTTAAAAAGGACGAGTTCTGTCTCCGTCATTGTTGAAATTGAGAACGTCAATACATGGCCACCTGAGTTTGTCGACTCTTCCATATCAATGAAAGTTCTGGATGATGCAGATGCCCCAGATTCCACTGTGGATCGAAAGCTTGTCCTGGATATGACGGCTTATGACCCTGACGGGGATGGTATCACATACCAATTTGGAGGTATGCTTATGTAGAAACAATTTTTTTGTTATCTCGCCAGTATAAGTTGTTTTTCTAGTTAAAAGGATTAACTTTGTCTGTTTTAACGATATACAATGTAATGTCTTAAGAAAACTATGTTTGAAATTTTCTTTTACTATATGAAAAATTTGATTTTTGTATGTTGAAAAACAGTATAGATACCTGATAATTGTTATTGGTATGATAATAACAAGTTGGCAAAAAAACAATTTTCAATATCTTCTTTATTACGATTATGACATTGAAAACAAAACAATCTAAATTATTTTTAAAATTGTTTGTTCAACTTGAGAATTGTTTCCCTGAAAACTGCATTGACATGTATTTTTGATGTAGATATCGTAGAACCTTAGAATTTATTAGTCACTTTCCCTACTGGTGACACCGAGGTGGAGTGGGGGATTCCCTACTGGTGACACCGAGGTGGAGTGGGGGGATTCCCTACTGGTGACACCGAGGTGGAGTGGGGGATTCCCTACTGGTGACACCGAGGTGGAGTGGGGGATTCCCTACTGGTGACACCGAGGTGGAGTGGGGGATTCCCTACTGGTGACACCGAGGTGGAGTGGGGGAATCCCCTTCTGGTGACACCGAGGTGGAGTGGGGGATTCCCTACTGGTGACACCGAGGTGGAGTGGGGGATTCCCTACTGGTGACACCGAGGTGGAGTGGGGGATTCCCTACTGGTGACACCGAGGTGGAGTGAGGGATTCCCTACTGGTGACACCGAGGTGGAGTGGGGAAACTATGATTTTCCTCTCCATCCATCTTGTATGTACGTCACTTTGGTGGCTTCCTTTCACTCAAAAGGACCATGGTATCTGGTGTTTAAGGGTTGATAGGTCAAGATCTAGGTTATTGTTACTATTTTTAGAAAATCCTTTTAAATAAGAATCATTATCTCTTCCTTTCTGTATTAATTGTTTTCTTCTCTACTTTCTCCTGTCTCTGTCCTCTGTATTTCCATTTGTGTCCTTACATGACCTTTACCTTTCAAAGGTCACCAGACAAGCTCAAAGCACTTGAAGTGGATTCACTTTGGATGTAGTCGGAGGGAGGGAGGGGGGGACTCAAACTGTAATCCTTTCTAGTTGGTATATAGGCAACCTAGCATTAGTTCTTACTTTCTTACTTGATGGTTTTGTAACACATTTTAGGTTTCAATTATTAATTAATTATTATTTTATATCAATTTGTATGTGCAGCTCAAGCAAGCCATGTGATATTAGATATAGACTAATCACTTGTGTTTCTAAGTAAAATATTTTACCATTTATTTCAGTTGTTGCTGTTCACCTATTTGACATATGTTTATGTAAATCCTAATCATGATACATAGTGTTTAAAAAAATTAGAGAATAAATATTAAATAATTTAATATGTTTTAGGTGGCAACCACAACATTTTTGACATAAATTCGCACACCGGTATTATAAGGCTCAAAACAGCGGCCGACATTATTCCTGATAATGTCAACGAGTACAACTTTGAGGTTCTGGCTGTGGATGACAACGGCTGCTGTAATGAAAAGTCAGTTCCACTTCACACCAGCACAGCCTCTGTGACTGTCTATATCGTAGATGCTGTGAATCGTAAACCACGCTTCAATTGTAACTACAAGCCTCAGTTGAAGGAGCAGGAGCCAGTAGGAACACATGTTGTTACCGTAGGTTGAGTCTATTACTTTCTCCAAAAATGATAAAAAAAATTCAAATATACAATTTGTAGTTAGTAAAAATTATGTGAAATTTATGCCAAGCCTAGAAATGTAGAAAATTAAAAAAAATAGTGCATTTTCTGATGAAATTTAGTTTCTTGTCTATTGCTTTCTCCAAAAATGTTAAAAAAATTCAAATATACAATTTGTGGTTAGTAGAAATTATGTGTAATTTATGTCAAGCCTAGAAATGTAGAAAATTAAAAAATAGTGCATTTTCTGATGAAATTTAGTTTCTTGTTTAAATGTATGGGTTTGTAATACATATATGAAGTGAAGCATATCAAATACAGATGTTATAACGTCCTTTTTTAACTTGGAGTCTGAAAGGGAAAGGATAGAAAAAAATAATACATTGTACATACAAAATTTAACATTACAGATTTGAATTCTGCATTATAATACACAGTTATTTCCCTTCATTAACAGGAATTTGGCACTTATTCTCATCATAAATCATATATATCATGTACATATTGTTGATATCTGTTATAATACATATATATGAACTGAAAGGTAATTGGGATTTCCTGCCAAGTTCTGTTCCTTCATTCATATGCCAGTGCAATTTGGAATGTGTTTTCCATTTTATTTTTGTTATCTAATCTGTTTTTATGAGGGACAGCGAGGTGACAATATGGAATCTTGAGTTACCCAGGCAATATGTCTTCACGTGAATTTCATGTGAAAAGCGGTAAAAAAGTGAATTTCACGTGAAATTTTTGTCCATTTGATTTTTATATGCTGTTTTTTTCACGTGAAATTCACATGAAATTCACGTGAAATTCATGTGAATTTTTTCACGTGAAATTCATGTGAATTTTTTCACGTGAAATTCACGTGAAGAAACATTGGCTGTGTACATGACGAGTATGTTAAGTTTTAACGATGTTATCTAAACTTATCATTTTCTACCTCAGACAATTGCAAATGACACCAGTCGTGGCGATAAGAGTGAAATAGTCTACAGTCTACGGCCAGATAGAAACTTCAACTCTTCAAAGTATTTCACTATTGACAAGAAGACTGGTAACATCACCACAACTAGGGTGCTTGACAGGGAAGAATTTAACGAACCTATATCCATCACGGTCATGGCTACTGACCGCGGAGACCCTCCCCTGAGTGATCTATGTACGTTTGTCGTGGACCTTATAGATATTAATGATCACGAGCCCAGGTTTACATCCTCATCATACTCGCAGACTCTTTATACAGGGTCCGCTGTGGGTACTCCTGGTATTGTTGTCTTGGCGACTGATGCGGACACTGGTGTCAATGCAGATGTAACATATCAGTTGACTCAGAATCCAGATGGATATTTCTCCATAGACGACAATACCAAGGGCATTATAAGCATCGCTCAGAGTCTTACCACTGCTGTAAGTATTTAAGCTGCTTCATATGTACTGTTATTATTGTTAACACTGGCCTAAATTCTATCAGCTTCATTTCCATCGGCAACATTTTCTGTGTTTTAATTTTCACAGCAGCAACATACACATGTATGTTTTGAAGCTTTAAGGGTAAAATGTATGAAGCTGGAGATCTTTAATTTGGAAATTTTTTTCAAAACCGGAGATAATTAGTTTGCTATTTTAATTTTAATAATAATTTTGTTTCTTAAAAATTGATAACTTTCTGTACTGTAATCATGAATTCAGTTTTTTTAAGAGCTATAATACACATTATGTTAATATATTAGTGAAAACAAAAGATTTTATAAACTAAGCTCATGTCCAGAATGGTGACATGACATGAGAGCATTGACAGTATATCAGATATCCTTTGAATTACAGACTTCTCCCATAGAGCTGGTGGTGATAGCTCGTGATGGAGGTACCACACAGAAGTCTAGCTCCGTTACTATCACCATGACGTTACAGTCCGACTACCCACCCCCAAGTACAACACAGTCACAGTACGCCTTCTCTATGTCTGAAGTTGATGACATTGGAACAGTTGTAGGACAAATAACTGTCACGTCCAATGTCGACCAGCCTGCTGTCAGTCTTCAGATTGTTAACAATATTGACACTCTGATCGCAATCCGAGAATCTGATCCCAACACGAATAATGGCATATTTGATCTTGTGGTCGGCAGAGAAAGGATAAAATACGAAATTTATCCAATGTTACAGCTAGTACTCCGAGCATCTGTAAGTTTATTGTCAATAGTCAAAAATTTTAGGTGAAAAATATCTGTACATTTTGTTCCTATGTAAAATTTGAACCTAGCTCGCACATTTAGATTATAAGCTGTATGATAAAGAACATATACTGTAAAAGTGGGAATATTCGCGGTGTGGAAATTTTCGCTTATTTCGCTATCAGTAAATCTCCGCGAAAATTTTCACACGCGAATATATTAACACATAAAAATACTAAATATAAAAGATACAAGTTAGCACAAAAATATCTTGACAGCGCGAAAATATCCACACCGCGAACACTTTGGAAGCTGGCTAAGCGAAAATTTTCACACGCGAAAATATCCACTTTTACAGTACCAGAATATCACAAACCATGATATAGAGATGATATTGTATTAAATCTGATCAGTTCAAGGCCTGGATATATAGAGAAAGTATAGGAACTCTCTTTTTGAGGAACTCTTTGTTAAAACATTCTGTCTCCCTTAAATGCACAGATGATATATACATAAACCAAAATTGGATATCACCAGGAAGCATTCACTAGAATCCTTTGATTTCTCCGTAACAGAACGAGCAACAGGAGCCACAAAATACATATATCTGGGTGGACCTCCAAAACCAGGATGCAAACATGCAGATTCCGTTATACCTTGGTGAACCGTATGTCAGTGCAGACAATTATAATATCAAACTGGACGTGTTGGAAGGCCTGCCCTTTCCAGAGCTTGTGGGTTCCGTGGTGGCTATAGATGAAGATTTCACTCCAGCATTTAGAAATGTAAGTACATATGTATGTGTATACATAAAAAAATTATAATATTTACTTTGATTATACTTTCAGGGACCATTGTTTAAACCTTATCAATTCTAAATTCTAGCTTAAAGGAACTTATGCAGAATTTCAGCACATTTGATTAGATTTTGGATTTGTTTTCTATCGACACTCATGACATTTTACAGGTAATTGAAAAGAGGAAAAAAGATTGTACTTAAACCTTGTAACAAAGATGGACACTAAATTTCTTTGGAATGTCCTGTTCAGTGTTTCATTAATTTGCTAGAAAGTTTTAAAACTTAGAAATAAATTCTGTGATGGTCCAATGGATATGGGCATTTCAGCTGCATATAGTATACTTCAAAGTTTTAAGAATTTTTTCATACATGTTTGTAAATAACTTGTTACCATGAGTTTCTCCTCCCCAGTAACAAGACACTGGGATTTGGACATGAAAGTAACACAGCATCAGTATCATGGTTGTGTCCTGGCTCTCAGATAGTCCAATAGCTAGCTCTTGAGGCTGTGCTGTTGAGTGTTGTGTATAAACGGGGCTATGACTATGATGGTTGACTGCTCCATTGCCTCTGTTTGCCATTTCAATTCTTTCTATGTTGATAGATACACTCCATGATAGGATGTATTTGGGTTTGTTACAGGTAACATATTACGAACAAAGTTCAACCTCCAGTCAGTTCTTCAGCATCAACAGTGTGACTGGAGAAATCACCACCAAACAGGTTTTTGATGCAGAGCAGGAACAGATTTATTACTTCAGTATTATCGCAAAGGATGGAGCGCCGTCAGCTAGACCAAATCACCAACCTGAAGGAACACCAAACAGTGGTAAGTAATCCCCAGCGGTCAGTCATTACATGGTCAGTCAGCAGTCAGCCAGTGGTCAGTCAGTGTTGAAGGTCAGTCAGAGGACAGTCAGTGTTCAGTCAGCGGTCAGTCAGTGGTCAGTCAGTGTTGAAGGTCAGTCAGAGGACAGTCAGTGTTCAGTCAGCGGTCAGTCAGTGTTGAAGGACAGTCAGAGGACAGTCAGTAGTCAGTCAGTGGTCAGTCAGTGGTCAGTCAGTGGCCAGTCAGCGGTCAGTCAGTGTTGAAGGTCAGTCAGAGGACAGTCAGTGTTCAATCAGTGGTCAGTCAGTGGTCAGTCAGTGGCCAGTCAGCGGTCAGTCAGTGTTGAAGGTCAATCAGAGGACAGTCAGTGTTCAGTCAGTGGTCAGATGGCGTTGACGGTCACCAGTCAAAGGACAGTAAGCGGGCAGTCAGTGGTCTGATGGTATTGACGGTTAGTCATTATAAAGGACTGTCAGTGGTCAGTCAGTGGTCCATCAGCTTTCAGTCTGTGTACTGTTGGCTCAAAGTGTCTTTCTAATCCTCAGCTTTACTCTGTTAGCAGTCTCACAACCTTGTTATTTCGCTGCCCCTAATTTACGGTGGTAATTTAATGAGTAGTCACAGCCTTGTTATTTCGCTGCCCCTAATTTACGGTGGTAATTTAATGAGTAGTCACAGCCTTGTTATTTCGCTGCCCCTAATTTACGGTGGTAATTTAATGAGTAGTCACAACCTTGTTATTTCGCTGCCCCTAATTTACAGTGGTAATTCAATGAGTAGTCACATCCTTGTTATTTCGCTGCCCCTAATTTACAGTGGTAATTTAATGAGTAGTCACATCCTTGTTATTTCGCTGCCCCTAATTTACAGTGATAATCTAATGAGTAGTCACATCATTAATTGTTTGTGAAGCACTTTAAGACGGCTCTGTTGCTGTGATAATTAGCGGTATGTAAAACTCCAAATTATCATAATTATTATTAATTGATAAAAGAAACAAAAGACATCATTAGTAATTAATCTTTTGTTAAATAAATACAACAAATTACTACAGTGTATTAACAATGAAATATTCATTTTATACATATTTATTGCTAAATTGAATGATACAAGAATTCATGGTACTAAAATATGTATCCAGTCAGATATAAGCAAACTTGTACTGTAGTCATCAAGTTTAACCAACTTAAATTATATATAGATTGGAATAGCCATTGATTAAAACAAAATATTTAGCTGTTATATAACTCATATACAGAGGAGCCTACTTATTTGCATATCGCTTATTTGCATATCCTGCTTATTTGCATAAAATTATCATGTCCCGATTTTCTTCTTCTTTATCTTTGTATTTTAATCCCTTGTATTTGCATCGACTAAAACACCGACTCCCGCTTATATGCATATAAAAATTCCCAAAAATCGAAATTTTTTAATTGATTTTAGGGTATTTTTGTGATTTTCCCGTAATTAAAGTTTTATGAAAAGTGTTTGAACTTGCATATTGATTTGACACGATGTACAACGTTATCTAATCATTGGTTCCCACTTCGTCAAAACAGGTTATGTTCAATGCGCACATCGATATTGACATTTAGTTATTGTACATGCATGGTAATAGTATATAAAATGTTGCATCCAAGTAAAACAAGTTTACTTGGTGTCCCTATTTGAGTGTATATACCAGCCTACTATATACAGGCACAGGGGCTTGGCATGTTCAAGGGGACCCTGGGGTTAATTATTTCATTTTGGGTTTTAGGAATGTGTCGAGCCCCTGTGTAGACAGGGACACAGTGATAGTGAGCTGACACTTGTACCACAACATTGTATGCACTCACCACACCTTTTATTTCCGTGGTAGACATACATGTACATATATATAACTTGTTTTATGCATGATTTCTTTTAGCTACTGCAACAGTACAGATACAGATCAGCGATGCCAACGACAATGCCCCAACATTTGATTTACAACAGTATGCCGCAAGTATTCCCGAGGACGCACTGATTCTGACATCTGTTTTAGACCTCCATGCATCTGACCCAGATTCAGGTTTGTGAATCTTGTCCTGGTCATTCAGGAGTTCAAACTCATTTATACATGTATATTAAACATTATTAACAACACATAGGTGACAGGCACCATCACAGTAGACAATGGTGAATAAAAGTGTTTCACGGCTGTTCCATCATTTTATGACAAACTGAAATTCTGGAAACCAGAATTGATGTTGAGGAAATCAATACTGGTCACGACAAACAATTAAATGTTACTAAGACAGAAAGTGACATTAAATCACTCTATGATTCAATCAAGTTGCTTAATCTAATGATAATTCAGCTGAAAGCCTTCAGTACGAAAAGGGCTGAAATAAAATCACAGGTTTGTTTGTTAATGGTATTAAGTGTGGTGAGTTATCGTAAAACTTTAGCTGTTTTTTAACAGGCCACGTGTTCCGATTTACAATGGATTGTAACATAGCTACAGGAGCGGTAATACCATTTGCTGTTAACTGGACAAGTGGAGTGATCTATGTCTCCGGTAACCTTGACTACGAAACAAAAAATAGAGTAAGTAATTACAATTCACGGATATATATGTGTACATATTTAATGCAACTGATGTATTCCTTAAGGGATTTTGATCAAACTTCACACAAAGAACAATAAAATCTCTCGACAAGTTTGAGTTTGGGAGTTTTAGACTCAAGGTCAAGGACACTGCTACTATTATAGAGATCCTTCCATATGTGATGTGGTACTTATAGATACAGTGTATTGGTGAGTTATGTATATGATTGTGATTCTATTTTACAGATCATGGTTTTAGTAATTGTATATAGTTTACAACCAATTCATCATTTCCTTTCTAATAATCTATGGTGCTGTTGTTTTTTCGCAGTATAATTGCATTGCAAAAGTTTTTGATGGGAAATTCACAGCACAAACGAATGTAAATATTACTGTGCTGGATGTGAACGACAACCCTCCCACGTTTTCGCAGTCGACATACAACTTTAATGATGTCAACGAGGGAGACTATCTCAACAACCCATTCTGGATTGGTCAGGTGAGAATCTGCATTTTGTAATCTCCAACAATTCCTCGATTGAACATGTTTTCTCCAGGTACTCTGCATGGTTTCCTCCCACAGTAAGACCCTCCCACAGTAAGTCCCTTCCACAGTAAGACCCTCCCACAGTAAGACCCTCCCACAGTAAGACCCTCCCACAGTAAGTCCCTCCCACAGTAAGACCCCTCCCACAGTAAGACCCTCCCACAGTAAGACCCTCCCACATTAATTCCCCACCACAGTAAGACCCTCCCACAGTAAGTCCCTTCCACAGTAAGACCCTCCCACAGTAAGACCCTCCCACAGTAAGTCCCTCCCACAGTAAGACCCTCCCATAGTAAGACCCCACCACAGTAAGACCCTCCCACAGTAAGACCCTCCCACAGTAAGACCCTCCCACAGTAAGACCCTCCCACAGTAAGACCCTCCCACAGTAAGACCCCACCACAGTAAGACCCCACCACAGTAAGACCCTCCCACAGTAAGACCCTCCCACAGTAAGACCCTCCCATAGTAAGACCCTCCCACAGTAAGACCCCTCCCACAGTAAGACCCTCCCACAGTAAGACCCTCCCACATTAATTCCCCACCACAGTAAGACCCTCCCACATTAATTCCCCACCACAGTAAGACCCTCCCACAGTAAGTCCCTTCCACAGTAAGACCCTCCCACAGTAAGACCCTCCCACAGTAAGTCCCTCCCACAGTAAGACCCTCCCATAGTAAGACCCCACCACAGTAAGACCCTCCCACAGTAAGACCCTCCCACAGTAAGTCCCTCCCACAGTAAGACCCCACCACAGTAAGACCCCACCACAGTAAGACCCTCCCATAGTAAGACCCTCCCATAGTAAGACCCTCCCACAGTAAGACCCTCCCACAGTAAGACCCTCCCATAGTAAGACCCTCCCACAGTAAGTCCCTCCCACAGTAAGACCCTCACACAGTAAGACCCTCCCACAGTAAGACCCTCCCATAGTAAGACCCTCCCACAGTAAGACCCCACCACAGTAAGACCCTCCCACAGTAAGACCCTCCCATAGTAAGACCCTCCCACAGTAAGTCCCTCCCACAGTAAGACCCTCACACAGTAAGACCCTCCCACAGTAAGACCCCTCGTACACTTCCATCCAGGCCAACAAGTCTTAGAGTGATTAGTATAAGTTGGTAAATCTTTTTTCACGATTTTGATAAAATATAATAAAATTGATAAGTGTCTCCCACACAAAAATGCCTGAGTTTATAGCATAGTGTGACTGTCCAGTTCATGCTATAGACTGACGGTTTTTAGGTAAATTATCAAAGACAACGCATTGTTTTTGTCCAAAGTACTTGGAAATATAGTAAGGAATTCATGTAGTTGTATATACTGAATTTAGTTTTAAAAGAAAACGACTGCTGTTGGTCTTTCTAGGTATCGGCCACTGATGGGGATACCGGCAGAGTATCACAGACAAACATTATGTATAGCATTCTAACAGAGCCGGGGGATACCTCCATCAGTAGTATATTTGAACTCGGAGCAACGTCAGGAAATCTGACAGTAAAGGGATTGCTGGATAGAGACAGTCAACCCGTCATAAAATTTATTGTGAGAGCGATTGATGAACCATCATCTAGCCTCCAGCAGACAAGTTACGCCACCGTCGAAATTCGTCCGCGAGATATGAACGACAACAGCCCAATATTTGATAACAGCACCCTAGAAGGCAGTGTGAAAGAAGAACTTGCTGTTGGTAAGCTGTCAATCCAGTCCTTATCAATTGTTTATTACTTTGTAAGTAGCGGCAAAAAATATAACCTGAAAGCTTGATTAAATTTCTTATTTTGAAATTGTTTGATGTAAGTGTTTAAGGAGAATTTTGTGTTACAGGTACTAGTGTGATGACTGTCCATGCTGATGATATCGACCAGGGTCCCAATGGCGAGGTTTCCTATAGCTTAGTTCCTACCATCAACCCTGATTTCAGAATCCTTAATAGTAACTCTGGGCAGATTCAAACCAATACAGTTATTGACCGTGAGAAAAACGACCATTTTACTGTTGTTCTTACTGCTCAAGATGGCGCCACTGGTGCCACTGCTAAAACCACAACCGCCACCGCCACCATCTATGTGATAGACATCAATGACAACAATCCTCATTGTAACGACAGTTTACTCTCTGTATCGATTCCGGAGACCAAGGGCGGTGCAATCATCGCAGTTCACGCATACGACCCGGATTTCTCAGATGTTTTGTCCTATAGTGTTTCAACTACCGATTTTGTACATTTTGCAACAGAACAAGAAGATAGCATTGCTTATCTACGAGTCCATAATGTAAGTATGACTGATGTCAATATACGTCAGATCTCTACCCTATATAGATACAGTAAACATACCTACATAAGTAAGTGTACCTACATATGTAAGTTAATGTACCTACATATGTAAGTTAATGTACCTACATATGTAAGTTAATGTACCTACATATGTAAGTTAATGTACCTACATATGTAAATGTACCTACATATGTAAATGTACCTACATATGTAAGTTAATGTACCTACATATGTAAGTTAATGTACCTACATATGTAAATGTACCTACATATGTAAATGTACCTACATATGTAAGTTAATGTACCTACATATGTAAGTTAATGTACCTACATATGTAAATGTACCTACATATGTAAATGTACCTACATATGTAAGTTAATGTACCTACATATGTAAATGTACCTACATAATGTACTTTGGTGTATTCATATTTTAGCACAATATCATGATTAAGTAGATTAACACTGCCATGAATCGGCCCATCCACATTACTTGTATAGAAATGGCACAAAGATATAATAATAGCAAAAATAAGATTACTGTACGAATATGTCCCTGCATTTTTAGTATTGTCCCTTAAAGTCGTACAAATTGTATGTGTATAATTATTCCTAAGAGTGTATCTATATATTCATTGAATGTCAAAGGGCAGAAGAAAAAAACAACTGCATTACTGATTATTTGGGCAAGTTTAAGTTAAAAAGTACTTGCCCAAAGGTGAAACAAACCTGTTGATTCAATGTGTCAAATCTGACCGGTGAATCCAATTTTAAAATGTTGTAATGTAGCTTTGATAACTTACAGATTCCTATCCAGGTGTTATGCTGTAGAATTCAGCAGTTAAACATTGAACAATTATATAAAATATATACAGTTGTACATGTATATTTTTTTTTTCATTTTTTTTCTTTGTTTTTTTTTTTTTTTGGAAATGAACCTCAAAAACATACCTGTGCAGTATACATGTGTGTGCACTATACACAAATATTGATGGTAGTGACCCAGTTAAATTGAATTGGTAGTATTGTAAGTTACTCTAAAGAAAAAGTGAAAATTAGGAGAAATTTTGCACTATCCAATCAGCAAGTGGTCACCATTTTTTACCTGCCCACAGACCAAATCTTTCTGGCCCTGGGTTTTTTTCTCGTCCTACTCTCATCTATATTAAACATATTCTGTCACACTTGAAAATACAAAATATTTATTGAAATTATTTAAATTCAATCCAAACATGCATGTCCATTATACTTATATATACCTGCAGCTCCCTCAAAATACTCTCAACAGATTTAAATTACTATGCTATGGTAAGATTTGGTTATATAAGTAACTTGACAAGCATTTCCTCATGAAGGAGCTGCTTTGATATAAACTTTTAACCTCTTTGTTACCTGCAGAAGGAACGTTCAAATGGTAAAATTTAAATGTTTTTTTTTATTATTATTATTTACATTCTGTCAATGTTTTCACAATTTCTCATGTTTTTCTTGGCTTTACTTTTCCAGAAGCCAGATTATGATGTGGGTGAGACTTTTTTCAATGTCTCGGTAACGGTCACAGACGGGGTCAACTCTGATGTTTGTTATGTCCAAGTCACAGTAGAAGATGTCAATGACAACGCTCCTGTCTTCTCCGACATCAACGTTCTTCAAGGAGGCAATTTCTCTGAAGACACTGCTGTCAACACAGTGGTCGCTAACTTTACAGCATCTGATATTGATTCTGGTGACAACAAGATATTTGAGTAAGTGGCAGCAATCCTTGACAGAAACTTATTGTTGATGTATTTGTTTGCTGGGTTTATCACCCCGTGAACAGCCAGGGTCATTTTGAGGTGAAGCCCCATTGTAGTAGTTGGTGACTTCCTCACTGAACAACATACAGGAGGCCTGTCACATGCCATTCCGCAGCAATTAGGGTAAAGTGTCTTGCCTATGGACACAACCACAATAGCAAAAACGGGCCTGTTTCTCAGCTTCCGGAGAAACACAAACCGACACAGATAGTGAGCATCGAATCGTGTACCTCATATATTTACCTAATGTTATGTGGCCAGCGCTCTGACTGAGCTATTGCGACCCCCTTACAGAAAACATCCTCCTTGCAGACTTTGGAAGATATAAATCTTAGTGTTTTATTATTAATAAATATTTGATCAAATTTGTACTTCTTTTTCAGATTCTTTATTTTGCTGGATTCTGATCCAAACAAGTACTTCAAAATAGAAAATACGGCACAGGATCAAGGACAAATCAAAATACAGAAGGAATTGGACCGTGAAACTGTACCACAGTTCAATCTTACACTTCTGGCTATAGATTCAGGTAAGATACTGGCAGTCATTCTATTTAAAACTTTAATGTGTGATATGAATAAATTGTTCATGTCCTACATAATATTGTTGTAAATGGTAGGATTAACTTTAATGTCAAATATACCTCGACAAGGCGACTTAAGGATGTATGCTACCTTCCTCTGACATGGCCGACTTAAGGATGTATGCTTCCTTCCTATGACATGAAGACTTAAGGATGTATGCTACCTTCCTCTGACATGGCAACTTAAGGATGCATGCTACCTTAGTCTGACATGGCAACTTAAGGATGTATGCTACCTTCCTCTGACATGAAGACTTAAGGATGTATGCTACCTTCCTCTGACTTTGAGGCTTAAGGATGCATGCTACCTTCCTCTGACAGGGAGTCTTAAGGATGTATGCTCCTTCCTCTGACAAGGAGTCTTAAAGAAACTTAGGATACATGCTACCTTCCTGTGACAGGAAGACTTAAGGATGTAGCTACCTTCCTTTGACATGAAGACTTAAGGATGTATGCTACCTTCCTCTGACAGGAAGACTTAAGGATGTATGCTACCTTCCTTTGACATGAAGACTTAAGGATGTAGCTACCTTCCTTTGACATAAAGACTTAAGGATGTATGCTACCTTCCTCTGACAGGAAGACTTAAGGATGTATGCTACCTTCCTTTGACAGGGAGTCTTAAAGAAACTTAGGATACATGCTACCTTCCTGTGACAGGAAGACTTAAGGATGTATGCTACCTTCCTTTGACATGAAGACTTAAGGATGTATGCTACCTTCCTCTGACATAAAGACTTAAGGATGCATGCTACCTTTTTGTGACAGGGAGACTTAAGGATGCATGCTACCTTTCTGTGACAGGGAGACTTAAGGATTTATTCTAGACTAAGTGTCCTCATTAAATCTCTCTTTGTGGCAAAACACTTCAAATCACTTGCTTTCAACTGGTTTTTTTTCAGCATGTATTTAATGTTCAACTTTATATTTCAATTGATCAGTATGAAAGTATTGGCTGTGATCTTGATGATTATGTATCACTACTTTTGTAGGTTCCCCTCCTCAGACTGGGAGCACCACCATCAGTATTGTCCTGGGAGATGTAAATGACAATGGACCCAGACTACTGGTAACACAAGTGTCTATAAAGGAAAACCTTCCACCTCAGGCCAACTTTGTGTCACTGTATGCGTTTGATCCGGACAGTCCTGAGAATGGCCCACCATTTAGTTTCAACAACGTTGTATGTGACTCAAACTTTCCAACAGTGTGCGGCAAATTTGATTTCGGCATCAGATCTGTTGGTGAGAAGAAATCATTACTTATTCAATAATAGCTGACATGGTCAGGTGATACTCTACATAACCTTCCATTATCTACTGTATTTTTGTCCCTTTACGACTTAGTCAGGCATACTATTTTACCCCTTAATCCATCCAGCCATCTGTCCATCTACTGTCAATATATAGGTTGAAGCTTTCTTAGCATGTCTTTTGAGGTCATTTGTGTGGTTTAAAATTAAGCAGAGACCATGAGGGGCATCATGTTGTATCAACATATTTTTATGCTTTCTGTTTTTTAACTCTTTGAAGAGATGTTCTGGCTTGTTTGGTATAAGTTATCATACAAAATATATTGTGATACATGTATCAATGAAAACAAATGTATATAATATCTGATATCATGGAGCATCGTTAGGCCCTTTGTTAGTCATGTTTATTAATTATCATGCAATAAGATCCAAATATTATGCGTCTGTATTTAGATCCAGTATCTGTATGTTTCAGACTCCACTTTAGGTGGTCAGGCCCTATCAGTGAGCTCTACGAAGTCGCTGGACCGTGAGGAAGTTAGCCAATACCTTGTTGATGTGGTGATAAAGGATAAGGCTAGCGTCTCCGCCACCAGCACCCTTACGATCCTCATCGAGGGTGAAAACGACAACATCAATACAGATGCTGACCAATCCCTATTTGCCTACGACTATAATGGTTGGTTTAATTTAAAAAATGTTAATTATAGTTTTATTTTAATTCTTTTCTTCTGTGTACCATATATAGATAAACCCATTCTGATTAAAATTAGACTTGTAATTTCCACTCCTCTACAATGTTGTAGGTATTTCTTTATATTACATGATGTTGTAGGTATTTCTTTATATTACATGATGTTGTAGGTATTTCTTTATATTACATAATGTTGTAGGTATTTCTTTGTATTACATAATGTTGTAGGTATTTCTTTATATATTACATAGTATACACATTGTTATGTTATGGTGGTAGTAATTGAATATCTCTTTATTGAATATCGGCAATATATTGTATAGAGTTCTTTTTTGATTATTTTACGATGTATGCACGTTAAATCAAAGTATTCCATATATGTAGGCATCTTGGAGAACGTGGTGATTGGCCGAGTAGGTTTCAATGATCTGGACGGAGATGAAGACAGGGCTACCAAGACATTCGAGAAAATATCGGACTATACAGATTCTTATGTCAAGTAAGTATGTAACAGATTAGAGAAAGAAACGTGTTTACCTATATAGTGACCGAGTCTGACCGGGCATCTCGCACAGAGGAGAGAAAATGCAATACAAAACTAAATGCTAACAGTCTGACCTATTTAGATTTGATTTGTTTGGAGCAAGACAATCTAGTTTTAACCCTCCAGAAGGATTCTTTAATGTCCAGCTGATGACTCCACCAAAGATCCACCAAGTGCTGGATTATAGAATCCAGTCCGAAGGGTGACGGTGTAACTATGACACTAATGATGTACTCCTATCTGGTTTCAATCACGTTCAAGTCTCGTTTTTATCTTGTGTGAGGTATTTTTGTAATATTTACCAAAATATGGCAAATCTTAAAAATGTTTCAAAAATCTTGACGTCTGTTGTTTATAGAACTTTTTTCACAAGAATTTTAATAAATTACCAATTCAGCAGCCATTTTTAAAAGTTGTATTTGACCTTTCAGACGTGTACATGTATATCCTTTTTTTTCTCATTCCAAACCATGTCATGTTTGACCATCTTCATCATGCATCAATTATACATTTCAAACCATGAGTGGCAAGGGGAATATCTTTAATTTGCCTTTTTACCTACACCTCTTACACGATTATTACACCTAAGCAAATATAGTTCACTGAAAACAGCTATATATCTGCCCATTTTAGACTGTCTTGATTCAATGTTATTCATGACTGAAAAGAATAATTATATCAATACTTAGAATCAATAAGAAATCAGGTGGAAAATCTATGAACAACCCATCATACTGGTACATGTCTCTATATGTTCTTTGTTGCCCATGTTGACCTTGAGAAATAAATTACCTTTCTTGATTACTAACCTCATATCGTTTCTGTAACTGCACATTTTCTATAAGCTGTACATGTATGAGTGTATAAACTAAATTTATCAGTTAGTTGATCAAACCTCTCTGTTACAGTGTGAAAACCAATGGCAGTATTGAGATATTACGAAATGTTCCGTATGGTTCGTTCGATTTCAAAGTAAAAGTGGTAGACTCAGCAGTAAAAATCGGAGGAAGCATAAGGTCTGTCACGTCCACAACTACTGTAACAGTTACTCTGGAAGAACTGGATGAAGAGGCTCCCTACAAGGCTGGCTCTGTCAGAATCAGTGGTAGGTTAACTGGTTCAAGAAGCTTGGAATATCCTCAGTTTAAGCTCAGTTTAAATCAGGAGTAACCAAGTGCCAATGCTATTCGGCATGCAAGCATCTGCATCCATGCCAGCATCAGCCCAAAACAAATATTTTAGTTTGAGGAGAAATTTACGATATTCCATAAGTATACATCCTTCACCCTTTCTATTTGGTATCTTCATTCATTAGAGGTATCGGTATGATAAATAATGACAATTTAGTGTTAAAAATATTAAAATTATTTGGAACTTTTTTGTATTTCACAATTGTTTGGATTCAACTGTTTTGGACATGAAAATTGAACTTGTTGGGACTAACTTTTAAAATCTACATTAAAATCTATAGTGTTTGTGTATATCAAATGGATTATTTTGTATCCTTACAAATTTAGTGTTAAAAATATTAAAATTATTTGGAACTTTTTTGTATTTCACAATTGTTTGGATTCAACTGTGTTGGACATGAAAATTGAACTTGTTGGGACTAACTTTTAAAATCTACATTAAAATCTATAGTGTTTGTGTATATCAAATGTATTATTTTGTATCCTTACAAATTTCTGAAAGTTAACATAAAGCTATATTTTTGTTTGTATGTTCTCATCATCAGGAATCACTGCAGCAGAGTTCATCAAGACTTCGTCTAATGGTAAGAGCCATTACGACAATTTACGCGAAAAGATGGCTGATAAACTGGGTAAACCTGTTGACTATGTACAGATAGTGACCGTACTTGACAAAGGTGATGATAAGAACAAACTCTTGGAAGTACGGTTCGCAGCCCATGGATCCCCATACTATACAAGTGCTCGCCTGAATGGGATCGTTACTGGAAATAAAAATGAGGTATGCTGATCACCAATCTACTTTATCAATGTTTAGAATCAAATTGAGTAAGGGTTTATTGTGATTACCTTATTTATCCACAAATAAGCCTTTTGTCAACAAATAAGCCCCTTGTCAACAAATAAGCCCTTGTCAACAAATAAACCCTTGTTAACAAATAAGCCCTTGTCCACAAATAAGCCCTTTGCCAACCAATAAGCCCTTTGAAGGAAGTGGACTAATATAAGCTTTCAAGCTTGTTTCCATATCCTGTTTCTGTTTGTTGTTGTTACTAAAATGCTGTCATATACTCTACCAAAAGAAACGAAATAAAGTTTACATCAATAAGCCCTTTGTCAACAAATAAGCCCCTGTCAACCAATAAGCCCTTTGTCAACAAATAAGTCCTTGTCCACAAATAAGCCCTTTGTCAACCAATAAGCCCTTTGTCAACAAATAAGCCCCTCTCCACAAATGAGCCCCCTTCATTTTTGCAGATCATCAGTTTTAAAATAAAGTTAAAAGTGGTTCACAGATGACTTTGTAACTTGATATGAAGATTTATTCCTAATTTGTATAAAATACTTTTCATCCGACACAGTTCCAAACGGCTCTCGGTGGTAAGATTGAGACAATAGGAGTGTCGGAATGTCTCAAGGAGTCTTGTGAAGGTGGCTGTTGGGATAAACTAGTTGTGGAGAACGCCCCTAATGTTGTGAACGCTGGTACAGACACTAAAGTGGGTGTGGTGTCGGGTGTGGTAGCACAGTGTGGGTGTCGCGTACCAGTCAGCCAGAGGGAGTGCACACCCGACTACTGCTTCAATGATGGTCAATGTGTCAAAGACGACTATGGACTACTCTCGTACGTTATTATCTCTATCAGTTAAAGTGTCTGTAATGAATTATGAATCTGAAACCATTTATGGAGATCGCATTGTTTTCATATTCAAGTTTGTTATATCTTATAGAAGTCCTTTATGCAGCTTTTTTTTTTTTAAGAATATATTTCTCAAAGCAAAATAATTCAAATATATTGTATTTATTCAGTAAATTTATTTTCTTATTCAATTTTTTTTTATTCAACACATTTATCCAATAAATTTATTCATTTAATATATTCATTTTTTATTCAGTAAATTCATTCAATAAATTAATTCATTTATTCCAATATATTTATTCATTTATTCAAATGATTATGGTAATTAATCAATTTATTTATAAAATATACCCTTCTTTGTTTGCTAGATGTCTATGTACAGCAGCATTTGATGGTCCTCGATGCCAGAACACCAAGAAAGGATTTACAGGAACTGGTTATGCTCTGTTTAAACCCCTGGAGCAGTGCCTTAAGTGGGAGACCAGTATTGAGTTCATCACAGTGAGTGAGAACGGGTTAATCTTCTACAACGGACCTCTAAATTTTACAAACCCATCAACATACACAGACCCTACTGACTACCTGGTCCTACAGCTCCGCAATGGCTATCCCGAGCTCTCAGTTGACCTTGGCACTGGGGCACTGACCTTGTACCTCACTACCAATAAGCTCAGCGACGGCAAGTGGCATCATATCAACATCATTAAGAATGGCAAGGTACATCATGTTTATGTTTTATTTACTTAGGTACAATATATGAATTGTTTTATGCCTTTCCCTGGTAACATATAGCCGGTTATTGTCGGTGGGATATTTTCACACTTTCATGTGCAATTGATATATAGTCATGAAAATTTGACCCACAAAATATGATTCAAGACATGGGTAAATTTTATCTGCAAAATAATATGCTGCCTGTTATCATCTTTATAATGAGTTAAAATTCCATTTGACAGACTTGAGTGTAAAATTCTGGTTATCACATAATTTTTTATATCTTTGAGAATGTAAGTGAAAACGTGTGACGTCATATATTGTGATTTCTTAAAGTTACTATTTTTGACACCATATGGTATTTTATTGTGACACTATAAAGTATTCTATTGTCATGAAGTATTTGTGATATGTCACAATAGTGTTGTTTAAAGCATATATCCTACAATATTTATAACATAGCTAGCTGTATTACATTATAGAACAGACCAGTTATATGTAAATATTAATGTTTGTAGATGATCACCCTGACAGTTGACTATTGTCGGACAGCCTCGGGTACAAACAGAAGTAATTGTGAAGTTTCTGGCTATACCAAGAGTACACACATGTATCTCAATATAAACACCCCGCTTCAGATGGGTGGGTTGTCGCCATCAACCTTAAAAACCCCCACTGGTGTAACTGACGCCCGATTTGCTGGCTGTATGAGAAACCTACGACACAAGGGAGAGGTATGATATTAATGTGCCAGGATGATGATGTTGATTGTACTTATTGTATCATATAGGTAATATAAGTACTGTAATTGTTATAGGTATAGGTAAGATGTCAGTTTATTAGTATGACATTTCATTGACATTTATACTTACTGATTATCTATATCATTGTTTAGTTACATAAACCCTACTAGGATGCACTAGTGTACAATTTGAAGTCATTTTTAGCTCACCTGGACCAAAGGTCCGGTGAGCTTATGTCATGGCGCAGCGTCCGTCGTCCGTCCGTCGTCCGTCCGTCCGTCGTCCGTCAACATTTACTTCAAATCGCTACTAGTCAAGAAGTTCTTATTGGATTTTGACCAAATTTGGCCAGAAACATCCTTGGCAGAAGGGGAACAGATTTTGCATAAATGGTGACTCTGACCTCCGAGGGGCCAAAGGGGCGGGGCCCAATAGGGGAAATAGAGGTCATTCTTTTAAATCGTTACTAGTCATAAAGTTATGAATGGATTTGAACCCAACTTGGTCAGAGACATCCTTGGGGGAAAGGGAACAGATTTTGCATAAATGGTGGCTCTGACCCCTGAGGGGCCAAAGGGATGGGGCCCCAATAGGGGAAATAGAGGTAATTCCTTTAAATCGCTACTAGTCATAAAGTTATGAATGGATTTGAACCCAACTTGGTCAGAAACATCCTTTGGGGAAGGGAAACAGATTTTGCATAAATGGTGACTCTGACCCCCGAGGGGCCAAAGGGGCGGGGCCCAATAGGGGAAATAGATGTAATTCCTTTAAATCGCTACTTGTCATAAAGTTATGAATGGACTTGAACCCAATTTGGTCAGAGACATCCTTGGGGGAATGGAAACAGATTTTGCATAAATGGTGACTCTAACCCTAAAGGGGCCAAAGGGGCGGGGCCCAATAGGGGAAATAGAGTTAATTCATTTAAATCGCTACTAGTTATAAAGTTATGAATGGATTTTAATCCAATTTGGTCAGAAACATCCTTGGGGGAAGGGGAACAGATTTTGCATAAATGGTGACTCTGACCCCCGAAGGGCCAAAGGGGCGGGGCCCAAAAGGGGAAATAGAGGTAATTCCTTTAAATCTCTACTAGTCATTAAGTTATGAATGGATTTTAACCCAATTTGGTCAGAGACATCCTTGGGGGAAGGGGAACAGATTTTGCATAAATGGTGACTCTGACCCCAAAGGGGCCAAAAGGGCGGGGCCCAATAGGGGAAATAGAGGTAATTCCTTTAAATCGCTACTTGTCATAAAGTTATGAATGGATTTGAACCCAATTTGGTCAGAAACATCCTTGGGGGAAGGGGAACAGATTTTGCATAAATGGTGGCTCTGACCTCAAAGGGACCAAAGGGGCGGGGCCCAATAGGGGAAATAGAGGTAATTCCTTTAAATCGCTACTAGTCATAAAGTTATGAATGGATTTGAACCCAATTTGGTCAGAAACATCCTTGGGGGAAAGGGGAACACATTTTGCATAAATGGTGACTCTGACCCCCCGAGGGGCCAAAAGGGTGGGGACCAATAGGGGAAATAGATGTAATTCCTTTAAATCGCTACTAGTCATAAAGTTATGAATGGATTTGAACCCAATTTGGTCAGAAACATCCTTGGGGGGAAAGGGGAACACATTTTGCATAAATGGTGACTCTGACCCCCCGAGGGGCCAAAAGGGTGGGGCCCAATAGGGGAAATAGATGTAATTCCTTTAAAGTGCTACTAGTTATAAAGTGATGAATGCATGCATGTTCTAAAAACTATTCTTGAGATCTTTCAGACCTTTAGAGAGTCTGGACTTCATTAATCTTTTAAGCAGTTCGGATTCCCACACTATAACCATATATAGCATTGTTAGAGATTTACAAATAAAACAAATTCAATATGAACATTATTTTGACATTTGGTCCAATTCAACCAGGTGAGCGATACAGGCCCCATGGGCCTCTTGTTAAGTTAAACATCTTACATTTGATACATGTTTATCAGAAAAGATAATGTCTGTTTGTATCAGAGTAACCCAAAGGTGGAAAATGAGAGTTACAATTATAGAATTATATACATGCATGTATGTGTATAATTTATATTTATCGGACAATAAACCAGCCTATTTCTTTTAATTAATAAGTCATCACTCATTTATATTGCAGTTCATCATAAATGCTATTTCATTGTCTTGCAATATGCCCATTTATCCCCGTTTTGTTTGAAAGTTATTTGGCTTATTACAAGATAAATATGTGCAGAGTTATGGCTCTTGTTTATATCAAAGTAATTTCCTGTTTTGTTTCAAAGTTCACGAGTTGACCCCACTTGGCTAATTACAAGATAAATATGTAGAGTTAAAGCCAGGTTTATATACAAAAAGTTTTTCGGAGGCCTTATTTAATTGTGCCAGTCTATCTTGTAATACTCATGTTAAAATGTTGATATTAATCCTCTGTTAACATAACAGTTAATACTACAATGTCTTTTGACTGTTTTTATATGATCATTGTTTTGTGACCTTGAACAGCTCTATGACCTTCACACTGGGGATGTGTATGATGGAGTCAAAGACAGTTGTTCTGAGGAAGATCAAGCCTGTCAAAACAAGTGTGGTGACCATGGAGAATGTCGTGTCACTGATATTGCTGTTACACAAAAAACCACTGAATGTATCTGTGATGCTGGTTACCGTGGCAGCAACTGTGATACAGGTAATTCTCCCTGTCCTTAAGCCCTACTCATCGGGACTTATTTCTTTCATTTTTGACATTAGAATTAAATTTGATGAAGATATGTTATAGATAATGAAAGTGAGTTTGAAACCCATGTGGGGTTGCTGGGTTTTTCTTTTCGGATACTCCAGCTTTCCTCTACCTCCAAAACCAGGCACATCCTTAAATGACCCTGTTAATAGGATGTTAAACTAAATAAATGTTTTAGTGATAGTATCAGTAGTTTAGATATTCTAGCTACAAAGTTCTCAGGGTCATTTACTACCTGGTTTATTACATGTGATTTTCTCCTACTGTATTTATTACTATAAAAATTATGTTACCTAATCTTTTATACAATATCATGTAATGAAATATAAACATGATTTATACAATATTAGGTGAAAATGATTATACAGTAATTTTGGTTTTTGTATCTCCTGCAAAAAGCAGGTGACATATATAGCTGTTTGGTGTCAGCGTCGGCACAGAGGTTTCCATACAATAACTCTTAGTTCTCTTGGGCCGATCAAATTCTTGATCTGGTTTTAATTTTTCTTACTAATCTGCTTCAGTAGACAATGTAGGGCAGAAAGTTTGCATCCAAAACTTTCTGCCTTGCAGTTCACTGATGACTAAACTATTAATTTAAAAATAAATCTCTGCTATTCTACCCTATGCTGATGGTTATAGGTTTGACATACGAGTTGGTATTTTGTACAGCATACATTGATCACCTGGGTTAAATATGAATATTTGTTTGTGTTTCAGTCACAACCACAGTGGATTTTGGTGTCAATAGTTTCATGGAATGGTCACTAGTTAACTCATTTGCAAACCAGCTGACGGTCAAGGAAACAGAACTACAACTCATGTATCGGTCAAGAGATCAACAAGGTGTGCTCTTCCATCTGTCTTCTCCTGATGCTGATAAGTTCATGCGATTAGAGGTGAGAGAAGATTTCCCTGAACACTATAGAAAAGTGATTCAAATCATGAAGAATCTGTAACTAACAAGTCTGGTAATTATATTACCATTCTGCAGGGCTCAAAGTGGATATTTTTACCAGGTGGCCTATTTGGCTACCAAGTCATAAAATCTAGGCCTATAGTTGTCTTAAATTAAAAAAAAAAATCTGAATTCTTTAGATCAGTAGTACACCTCTCTGTAATTTTTTGTATTGTGAACATCATTTTAGCATTGACTGCAACCTTTGAAAGATTAACCAAATCGCAAATTTACACAGTTTTTTTAGGGGCCATGCAGGCGCCTTATAGGTCAATAACTGGTCCCCAATGGTGAATTTAAGGCGCCATGGCCACTAAAATAGGCGCCACTTTGAGCTCTGTTCTAATTTCTATAGTCGCACCCGTGTTGTGTAAGTCACATTGATACCATAAGTTGTTTGACATGACAAATGATTTTGATTAAATTTTTTATAATGGTTACATGTATCATAATGTACTAGCTTGGTGGTTTGGTCATTGTCAAGTTCACATGCTCTGAAACACACCTGTCTCAAAATGAAGTGGTTTGGTCACTGTCAAGTTGACACATGCTCTGAAATATTAGTTTTATATACCACTATATTAGAGAAAGCGGTCCACAATTTATTATCCTTGGTTATTAGGTCTTAAGCAACCAGCCAATGACTTTCTCAATTTTCTGGGGAACAAACAGTCGGAGCTGCCATTTCAGTGCCGAACAGCTAACGGCTTACACACATCATTTCTTGCACTGTCCTACCACATACTCATTAAAAACTAAGTCGACTGGAACACAACGGATCCGGAGTAAAGCATCTTTTTCAAGGATACAACACAGCGTTCATCCCAGGGCTCGTACAAGGATGTAATTTATGCAACAATAAACAGGCTGGGAATTGTTAAAGCAATATATACATGTCCCCTACTGGCCTACACTAAAATTAGTATCAGTGACCTTGACCTTGACTTAAAAAACTTGAACTTGATCTGTAGCTACTTATACTCAAGTTACATACCAACCTTCAACAACATATGGTGGAGCATGGCTAATAAAAGTGCAGAAAACTTGAGTGGACTGATAGACGGAAAGACAGACAGACATATGGACGTGGAGGAAACCTATTACAGTACCCTGAGTGTCACCGGTAGGGGACTAATAATATATAGTATAAAATTTGACTTTTTTGTGGTTGCTTGGCTGATCTATTTTGTTTTTGTCCACAGATTATGGATAATGTGCTGATGTTATTGTATAATCTTGGTGGAGATGAAGGGCTCCTCGCCATGCCTGGAGTAGCGGCCAGTGATGGTCAATGGCACACTGTCAACATCAAGCGTGTTAGTAAGACCATTATAATGTCGATGGATGGTGGAGAGGGACCGTTCTATGTCACCACCCACGGGCCAGCAAATGGTCAGGGGGAGATAACTCTCTTACCACAACAGATATATGCTGGAGCAGAATTGAGATATGCAGACAACTCGGACACAACTGGAACATTTGAGGGCAAGGACTTCAACAGCTGTGAGTAGACGTTTAGATTCCTGCACTTAACAGTTTTAAACGTCTAATTAAGTGTCAATGTAATGTATATTTTCAAGGCTCCAGTTTTTGAATTGAGCATCCAGTTTATTTCAGTAAACTTGGCAATCTCCAGTAAAAAATTGTTTTGTCTGAAACTGGATATATTTGAAAATGACATTGTTATTTTTTACTTACCTGTGACTACAAATTAGTTTTATCCTTAAGTAACTTGAATACTGTACAACCGGTGTTTTAGCAACAAAAATGATTGAACTAAAAAATTGAAAAAGTCTTTATAGGCATATACTACTGTCAAAGTCTTGATAGGCATAGTACTGTCAAAGTCTTGATAGACATAGTACTGTCAAAGTCTTGATAGGCATATAGTACTGTCAAAGTCTTTATAGACATATAGTACTGTCAAAGTCTTGATAGACATATAGTACTGTCAAAGTCTTGATAGGCATATAGTCCTGTCAATTTAAGTCTTGATAGACATATAGTACTGTCAAAGTCTTGATAGACATATAGTACTGTCAAAGTCTTGATAGACATATAGTACTGTCAAAGTCTTGATAGACATAGTACTGTCAAAGTCTTGATAGACATATAGTACTGTCAAAGTCTTGATAGACATATAGTACTGTCAAAGTCTTGATAGACATATAGTACTGTCAAAGTCTTGATAGACATATTGTACTGTCAAAGTCTTGATAGCCATATAGTACTGTCAAAGTCTTGATAGACATATAGTACTGTCAAAGTCTTGATAGACATATAGTTCTGGCAAAGTCTTGATAGACATATATTACTGTCAAAGTCTTGATAGACATATAGTACTGTCAAAGTCTTGATAGACATAGTTCTGTCAAAGTCTTGATAGACATAGTACTGTCAAAGTCTTGATAGACATATAGTTCTGTCAAAGTCTTGATAGACATAGTACTGTCAAAGTCTTGATAGACATATAGTACTGTCAAAGTCTTGATAGACATATAGTACTGTCAAAGTCTTGATAGACATAGTACTGTCAAAGTCTTGATAGACATATAGTACTGTCAAAGTCTTGATAGACATAGTACTGTCAAAGTCTTGATAGACATATAGTACTGTCAAAGTCTTGATAGACATAGTACTGTCAAAGTCTTGATAGACATATAGTACTGTCAAAGTCTTGATAGACATAGTACTTTCAATATAAACTTCACCTTCAAGCATATTGTTTGGGAACTTTTTCAAAACAATTTACATAATAATGTCAAACCCTGTTTAAAAACTTTGTGTTAAAATTATGTTGTAGCTTGTTACAATGACATCAGGCTGGAGACAGCTTGGTTCCCAATGACTACACAGGAATCTGGCAACAACCAAAATATCAACCTTCTCAAGCGCACATCTATTCAAAATAATTGTGTCCGGAACGACTGTGTTGGAATCACCTGTCCGTCTACCTTCGTCTGTAAAGGCCTCTGGGAGGCTTACAGCTGTGTGTAAGTATACAGCTCAGAGTCTAACAACTAACAGTAGGATAACAGTTACCAGGGTTACAGAAACATCATTTGACCCCACTCATAGGTGTTCATACATCATCTTACTTCTCTCATAGGTGTTCATACATCATCTTACTTCTCTCATAGGAGTTCATACATCTTTTGACCCCTTTCATAGGTCTATACATCTATGGACCCTTGACCATTCTAATATGTCTATACAACAGTTGACCCTTTGACAGCTCTAATAGGTCTGTGTACATCAATTGACCCTTTGACCCCTCAAATAGGCCTGTATATATTAATTGACCCTTTGACCGCTCTAATAGGTCTGTATACATCAATTGACCCTTTGACCGCTCTCATAGTTCTTTATACATCAATTGACCCTTTGGTGCTCTAATAGGTCTGTATACATCAATTGACCCTTTGACCCTAGCTCTCATAGTTCTTTATACATCGATTGACCCTTTGGTGCTCTAATAGGTCTGTATCAATGGACTATTTGACCACTCTTCATAACCGCTGATCGGAATTTAAACAAATTTGGTCAGAAGCATCCCTTAGGTAGGGGACTCAAAATTGTACAAATGATGGGGCTGACCCCCTGGGGGTCTCAGGGGCAGGGCAAAAAGGGGTCAATTGGGCTATATTGATATAAACGACTTCTCTGAAATAGAGCAATAAATATCGCTCATATTTGCCTGGTAGCATCCCCTTGGGGTAGGGATTCAAAATTGTACAAATGACAGGGCTGGACCCCCTTGGGACTGAGGGGCTGGGCCAAAAGGGGTCAATTTGGCTAAAACTGACATAAACAACTTCTCCTCTGAAACTAAGCAATGGATATTGCTCATATTTGCCTGGTAGCATCCCTATGGGTGGGGATTAAAAATTGTACAATTAGTGGGGCTGATCCCCGGGGTCCTGAGGGGCAGGGCCAAAAGTAGTCAATTTGTTTAAACAACTTCTTCTCTCAAACTAAGCAGTGGATATCACTCACATTTGTATGGTAGCATGGTTATGGAGTGGGGATTTAAAATTGTACAAATGTTGGGGTTGACCCCCAGAGGGCTGAGGGCATGGGGCCAAAAGGGGTCAATTTGGCTAAATTGATATAAACAACTTCTTCTCTGAAACTTAGCAATGGATATAGCTCATATTTGTGTGGTAGCATCCCTATGGGGTTGCGCCAAATGTCAAGTTCATTTCATGGATTAATGCACTTTTTGGCATAAAATCCTCACATTTTTAGAATTATATGTACCCATATAAAATATCTATGATATATTGATATAGCAATACCAGCAACAAATATACTTGAGCATCATTCTTGTTTCATATCTCATGAAACCAGGTGAGCGATACAGGCCATCTAGGCCTCTTGTTTATACATTAATTAATTGACCCTTCGACCCCTCTTAATAGGTCTTTATACACCAATGCATCATCCTAAACCCCTCTGACAGATACGGATATATATCAACATACCAGTATTGTAAAATCTCTCCACATATACTACAGGTGTCCCAGTGGCAAAGTGGAGGTGGATAACACCTGTGTGGACATCAACTATTGTCTGGACAGTCCGTGTATGGGCTCGGCTACATGCAGTAATGGAAACGGCACCTTTATTTGTGAATGTCCCCAAGGCTGGAAGGGAAAGAGATGCAACCAGCTAGCTATCGTTGAGGTTGTCCCGGAAGCTGGTGTTAATGTTGGACTCATCGTTGGTATCATTGTAGCTGTGGTTCTTGGTAAGACTTCCTGTAAAGAAATTTTTATTTACCAAAACTTAAAGGTAAAACAGATGTATTTTTTTCACAAAATTTGTCAGATGCAAATCATATTTCCCATGTTTCATTTTCAAGGAATTTGTATTTTTGTTGTTTTATTCCGCTTACAAAATATAGAAACTCTTTTATAAAAATGGTAACCTTTACAGTAGTATAAAAAGATAAAAAAAAAAAAAGGGGGGGGTCGCTGTTTATTAAACATCCTCGATACTCCAGGGAATAACCTCTGGGTCAGAAGCCTTAATCCCAGGAGTATTAAGCAGGTGTTTTCTAATGAAAATATGTTTTTCTTCTCCTGTTGCCTTCCTAGCCTAATGTTTCCACATGATCCTTTCATAACAAGAGAAAACTGTATTACAGAAGTTTTTCTTCTCTCAGGCATATCGCCTAACTAGCCAAGTGTGGCCACATAGTCCTTCCAATACCATTAATAGTTAACAGCCTTTAAGGGCCTGTGGACTAGATAGCAAATCTATGGTAAAGAACTATCTATTATGTCCAGATAACTCCCTCAACTCAAGGTTAACATCTTGTCAAATGTGTTAGAATTTGAAATGACTCTACCATACAGATATTGATCCTGTTACGTGTATGTATGCTGGTTAACAAGACTGTTCAAACAAACAGGGCCATGGCCTGATTTGTACACCTAAAGGTCTTGTTAAAAAACTTCAAATTACCAAAATATCCATGGTCATGTGGAATGCTGTTAGGTATGGTTTGAGGTGCTGTACCAAGTATATTGACCTACTATCAAATGACCAGTCAATGGTTGTGTAAGATGAAGGTTTCATGGATGATACTAAAAAAAAAGATATTTTCTTTTTCAGTTCTGATCATTGCGTTTCTGGTGGTACTGCTGTATAGACGGTGTGCTGGCAATGACGACATGGCTAATCTAGTAGAGGATGAGAAGGAGGATTATGATATCAGGGAGAACATTGTAGCTTATGATGAGGAAGGTGCAGGTAAGTCTAAATGATGTCCTGGGTTTGGGTAGAGACTTTGTGACCTATGATGAGGAAGGCACAGGTAAGTAAATAATATCCTGGGTTTGGGGTGGGTAGAGACTTTGCAACCTATGATGAGAAAGGTGCAGGTAAGTCTAAATGATGCCCTTAAAGGGTTATGATGAAGAAGGTAGGGTAAGTCAATAATGTCCTGGTGGGGTAGGGGGAGCTATGTTTACGTAGCTTATGATGAGGAAGGTGCAAGTAAGTATAAAATTATGTCGGTGATGGGTGGGTGGGGACATTGTGACTTATGATGGGGAAGCCAGAGGTAAGTATAAATGATGTCAGTGATGGGTGGTGGGGACATCGTGACCTTTGATGGGGAAGCCAGAGGTAAGTATAAATTATGTCAGTGATGGGTGGGTGGGGACATCGTGACTTATGATGGGGAAGCCAGAGTTAAGTATGAATTATGTCGGTGATGGGTGGATGGGGACATCGTGACCTTTTGGTGGGGAAGCCAGAGGTAAGTATAAATGATGTCAGTGATGGGTGGGTGGGGACATCGTGACCTATGACGGGGAAGCCAGAGGTAAGTATAAATGATGTCCTGGGGTTGGGCTGGGGATGGATGAGGACATTGTAGCTTATGATGAGGAGAGCACAGGTAAGAGTTGTGTGTATTTTTTTTTGGGGAGGGGGGGAGGGGGGGGGTTGTCATATTCAAAAACACAGCAGAATTTCTTGCCATTTTGAAAGCGTTAGATCTACCTAACAATACAGAAATCATTCATAATTCTAAGCTATATGTTTCAACAGTGACTGCATGTTTTTTTGTTTTTTTTTTACTAGGCGAGGAAGACCATGAGGGATACGACCTCAACAGACTCCGTAAACCCATGGACATGACCAGAGTTGATAAACCTCTCATGAACATGGAAAATGAGAGACCTGTCAAATGTAGGTCGTCATCATCATCATCATCATCAGTCAATTTTTCATCATCATCTAAAACAAGTCAATTCTTCATCATCATCATTTAAAAACAACAAGTTAATTTTTTATCATTATCTTAACAACATCAGTCAAATTTTCATCATCATCATCATCATTTAAAAACAAGTTAATCAACACCAGTCAATTCTTCCTTATCACATAAACAACAAATCAATTCTTCTTCTCCAATAAAGTGGAGGAGGCATCATTAAATAAATACAAGATACTCCACAGTACTGATGAAGTTGTCTGCAATAATCTACAACATTATAAAACAATCAAAACAGTTAAGGGATATATGCTGCATTTTATTTTGAAATATCCATCAAAATTTGGACTTAAAATATTACGGGACTTCAGAAATATTGTAGGCAAATTAAACACACAAAGTGTGCAGTACAAAATTACTCGAATGTTTCCATTGATCATTGGCATTATGTGTTCAGATCAGTTAAGAATAGAACGAACGGCAGAGAGAAGTGACCCATGTGTAACAAAACCGTTTCTTTTTTGTTCAATTTTCAACAGTTTGTTATGCAATGGGTCTTAACTCTATGAGAAGTGTTCCCATTCATCTGTCTACAATCAGAGAGTCTGTATATGTCTCTGCTACAATGTATCTTTCACAAAGTTAAGAAGCTTGCGATTGTGACCATTGATAGTAACAGATACTGATATTGGGCATGAGCTCCTTTAGGAGCAAACATCAATGCCATGCATGCAGTCAAATAGGGGAAACTTTTCTCTTTTTTTTTCGAAAATATTTTCGACTAAAAAAATAAGTGAAATTTTGTGTTTAGCTCATATTTCATCAAAGCAGGGACCGGTACATTTGTATATACATATTTCAAAAACAAGTAAGAATTATGTAGTAAGTTGATTAATATTTTGTCCCTTACAGCTGGTCCTCCCCAAGGCCCTGGTATTGGAGAGTTTATTGGTGATCGTCTGGGCGACGCTGACGAAGACCCAGTAGCACCTCCTTATGACACACTTATGGAACTAAACTATGAGGGAGGCGGCAGCTCTGCCGGTTCTTTAAGTTCTCTCAATACATCGTCCAGCGGCGGAGACCAGGATTATGACTACCTCAACAACTGGGGACCTAAGTTTGCCAAATTGGCTGACATGTACAACCAGTATGAGGACTCGGATTAAACCAAAAATCATGGAGGATTACACATCGCTTTTCAAGGCAGAAGATGGATGATAAGATTACGAGACTTTATGAGCTGCGATATTTCTCATCTGTTGTGCCAAAAGCAACTGAAAAAAACAAACATTTGTTAAAGGCCTATGAAGTAACGTGAAGAATTCCATTATCCATTTCACAGTTACCCGTTACGATGACTAATTCAATGTGTAATTCACGGATTCCAGGACAGAATCCACGCCAGTTATTCATCCAGCTCACACATGTGTTAAAAGTCTCATTTCCGCTAGGATGTCAATCAGACAGCATTGTGTGATTAGTTTCGCCTTTATCATTTTTACCTGTGACTCTTTCTGCGAGAGACAGTGGCAAGTGCCCTGAGAGTTTATCCCCTCAGAAAGGGATCCGTGGTATTAGATGATGTTTATTGTCCTCCTATAGGGATGTAATTATATTTCTCTACAGGTTTTTGACGTCATCAGCGATTTGGTTCAAATCTGATGTAATAATAAATATGCAGAATAACGGTGTTTGGTGTATCAGGAACTATATATTTGTTACATAGACAGTTGTAACACAATTCAAATATATCATTTGAATAAGAAATCATATATTATGCAAAATGAAAAGAGATGAATTATTTTTGATGATATACATGTCGCATTTCATCTATATTCCATTTCATTCCTGAAGATTATTGCCAATGGTTATACACAGGGACTTTGCAAATTCCCAACCCACAGTCCATAAATAAATATTTATGTGAGTTGGGAACATTCACCAAGTCCCTGTGCAGTTTATGCATTGTTAATTAACGTTATATGGTTTGTCTAATGAGTATGATTTAGTGGACTACACCAGCAGCTAACAAGCTCCATCATATACATGTTCACATCCCACGATAAGGTGAAAAGGTCAAACACCTCTAAAATGCCAAACATCATAGATCATGCCTGGTAATATAGTCCGCTGAGAGAATCATAGCCATTCCTGTGATATTCAATATCTCAGTATTCATTACTACCAGTAATTGCCAATGTGTCATAACTACAAACGATATACATATACATGTATATATATTGACGATGGAACGGTTTATATTTAGTGGTAATTAAGCAGGTTAACTCAGACTGAGACTTGGTTTGTGTTCGTGTTTTCTCAAGTGTAGATTATACAAGTTCTAGGCTATAAATAGTTACATTTTTACCTGTAGTATACAGCCAATATAGGTAGCCAGGTATGAAGTAACATACCTGTAGATTATAGGTAACACAGCTCATACTGGGTGTAAACAAACAAACAGATATGTTTGACTTCTACATCATCAGGAGGGCTCAGGTTTTACTCAACGCTTCATGAGGATGTGTATTCTCCTTTGTAAATTTCCAATGTAAATCATGACTATTGTCGTGCGACTGTTTGGATGAAGGTACGTAACAGAGGATAGGGTCTTTATTTTAGACATGCTTGGTTCTCCACATTGACTTTATGGGGATGTAGTTGTGGTATTTAAAACCAAAGAGCATTAAGTTTAAGGAATCTGCGGCAGTATTGGTTTTCTAGTGAATAAAATGTTTCATATTCAATCCAAATAACCATCACATCCTAGGTGTTACGATAGAGTCATCCATAGATAACGATAGAAACTGTATTATATGTACAACCCTTCTCTCCCTTTGTAATAAAGGTGGAATAATTTGTCTTTTCTTTTGGACAAGTCTAAATTGGTCTGAAGGGTTGAAAGTTTGATTATAGTGATTTATTTCTATAGACTAAAGATTTTGTATATATATATATAGATATGTGAAAAAAAGTGCTCTGCATTATGGATGAAGAATTGGAGTGTATCACTGTGTACTACGCATATATTAAAATTCCATGACAGATAATTACATCTTTAATAAAGGATAAATATTAAAAGTTATATTATATATATTTTCTTAAAATCATATTCCAAGAATGAAATATTTTGCTTGCTGCTCATTCCAGCTGGAATCACGACCTAGTCATTATGGTGTGAGGAAATAGGATTTTATCAACCCTTGTATGAAGCATATCGACCACAATGTATAAGTGTAATAAAGAGTGTGAAGTTATGTCATGTCCGTCATATCTATATAATCAATAATTCAATAGCCAAAGTTTCCTCTGGCCCACTAACACTAGCCCTCCACCTCTGGGTTGCGAGTTCGAAACCTACGTGGGGCAGTTGCCAGGTACTGACCGTCGACCGGTGGTTTTTCTCCGGGTACTCCGGCTTTCCTCCACCTCCAAAACCTGGCACGTCCTTAAATGACTCTGGCTGTTAATAGGACGTTAAACAAAAACAAACCAAACCTCTGGCCCAACATGTCTGATTCTGATGTGGACTCTGTCCAACAAATTGCATGTGCAAATAAAAGTAGAGAATATAAGGTCACCTTACTTTCTCAGACTAGCGGGAATTTCCCTTTAGCCTAGTGGTAGGATGTGGAGAGTATAAGGTCACCTTACTATCTCAGACTAGCGGGAATTTCCCTTTAGCCTAGTGGTAGAATGTTTGCCTTGAGAGGGAGAAGTCATTAGTTCGAGCGCCAGCATGGGCAGGATATTTTTAATTATTCCCTCCTGTAACCTATCTGGGGCCTGTTAAACTGAATTGTTGATATTTGAAAGATTTTGTCAAGGCTCATCTAAAAGCAACATAAACTCACTAGGTCAACCTCATTTCATAAACAATGTTAGGTTTAATTGGTCAAATCATTTAGACCATGGTAAATGAAGTCATACATTTGCGTGGAGGCCAGAGGAAACTCGGACTATATAACCACATCAGAAGTCGAGCATGGAACTAGAAATCACGATAACAATCACATCAGTATTCCATTATCATTCCTAATGCTGACACTGCCTATGTGTGCTAGAGTAGCTTCAGCTATGAATAGATACGCCTAAACAAGATTTATATATCACTCATTCTACGGTTGTGACTGTTCTACACAAATCATTTGTGTTGATCATTGGAATTTACTTCCATCAAGTCTATGGCAGTAAATCTAATAGTAGTGTGTGTGTGCTTTTCAATTTTTTTTTTTTTTTTTTTATCAAATGAACAATTTAATTGTATTTGTTTCAATATGAACAAATTTATTGTTGTTTCGATATTTTGCAGTCATTTGTTTTTTCTCATGGCTTCATTCAAAACCTGTAATGGATAGCTTCTGTTTTGGTCAGGTTATGAAGTGTAAGCTCTAATTGAGAAACATTAAGATGTGAAGTCATTTAGAATTATATATAAGTAAACTCTACAATCACCTGTCCATAAGGTACAAGTTTAGTTTTGAAATATTTTGAGTGAATGTCTGTTAAGAGTGTATATGTATATAACTCTGACTAGTTATAGGTAACATTGTGTCAATTATTATCAAATTTGTTTCTTTTTCTTAAAAAATAATGTTTAAAATCATTCATTTTGAAACACAAATAGTATATCTTGCCACAGTTAAATAATTAAAGTGATACTAATTCAAACTGATCAGAAATATTAACAGAGTTCTGTGGATGGTTGACATTTCCAGTACTTTCCCTCGTAGATTTAATTGTTGAATGTATCTTACTAAATGCATGACACATTATTTATGAGACTATTATAACTAGGAAATGTTGAAAATAATACACATTTTGTCGTCATCATTATTAGTTGATAAAATTACCAGTCTCTATAATTAATACAAGATATCAAGATCCTCTGTGATATTTGACATTCTTACAAATTGATATAGCTGTATTTACTGGTAGGGTTGGTGAAATGTGCTCGTCTCTTAAAACATCAGATAGATGAGGTGTACTAATTAAAGTAGTCTTGTCTCCTAGACTACGGAGTGTTTTTCATTCAATTTGGTACATGTTCTTTAAAATAAGAATAAGAATGAAAATAATTTGTCTTGAAATCATGGAAGTTCTGAAAAAGGCCTGCTATGAATTGTTTTCTATCTTTGATCCAAGAGATCACTGAAGTTCTGAAAAAGACCTGCTATGAATTGTATCACATCTAGAGATCATGTAAGTTTGGGAAAAAAAAACCTGCTTTGAATTGTAAATCTTTCTTTAAATATCATGACTCGATCTATCATTCAATTTCATGATCCTTCCTGATGATTCTTTACTGTATGTTAAAGGAGTGTTGTGCTTCATAATTACACAAAGTTATTGTATTTTGAAATCAAATCGTTTACAATTTTACCGGTTAACTATATTTTTAAAAAATCCAATTCAATCATTCTTTTTGTATTGACTTAATATCGATAGTCATTAGGGTTTTTTTTTCATGTAAATTATAATTATTATTGTGTATATGCTTGTCTCAGAAAAAGCCACAGATTTCATATTTTTACCCTATATATTCTATGGGGAGTAGAATTTCATATTCTTATTTTGAATAATAAAAATCACATTTTTTAATACAATGTATTGTCATTGTTTTCTGTTTACCAGTAATTCTGCATTCAGAGGTAAAAAATGACCATGACAACCTCTAGCTGGGTTTCAAAACTGAAATCCAAATGTTTACTAGTTTCGACACTAAGGCGTGTCGTAATCAGAACGAGTTTGAAATAAAAGTAAGTCTGCATTGTTATTGTTATTGTCATCAGTAAAAAAAACATCACAGAAACAACTGATTCAGGCCCATTGGGCCTGATGCTTGTACTACAGCTGTACCTTGTTATCTTGAATTCAATGGAGCCATGAAAATTTTTTCGAGATAACCAAGTACACATATATAATTTATACAATTTTTTCTGATGGTACTGAATTTTTACTTAGGCAGGGCTATTCCAGTGAAATATCTACCCAATGGGAGGACTCCATATTCCAGTAAAATATCTACCCAATGGGAGGACTCCATATTCCAGTGAAATATCTACCCAATGGGAAGACTCCATATTCCAGTGAAATATCTACCCAATGGGAGGACTCCATATTCCAGTAAAATATCTACCCAATGGGAAGACTCGATATTCCAGTGAAATATCTACCCAATGGGAGGACTCCATATTCCAGTGAAATATCTACCCAATGGGAAGACTCCATATTCCAGTGAAATATCTACCCAATGGGAAGACTCCATATTCCAGTGAAATATCTACCCAATGGGAGGACTCCATATTCCAGTGAATATATCTACCTAATGGGAAGACTCCATATTCCAGTGAATATATCTTCCCAATGGGAAGACTTCAGGTGTGTCAGACAGGGACCACCTAGTATTAGAAGTGATTCAATCCAGACAGAACTACATTTGTATAATAGGCTGCATTCTCAAGCACCCGCCATTCCTAAAATTGCTCTATGTCTGACTTCCGTTGGATATATATATACTGGAAAAGCCCTTGTGAGGGTTTTACTGTCTTTTATAAAATCTTCGTGACAGAATTGAAAGCACAGATTATTGATGTACCCACAACACATATAAAGATCATTGAAACTGTAACATACTCTTCACATATAAAATTTATTTACTGTTACAGCATTATGTACAAAATATACACAATTTCAATGTAATCAATTTAACAAATATTAATAAGATATTATATTGTACAGCAGTCTCTAAATATGGCATAGCTGCCAATGTCTGGACTATCTACTGGGGGAGCATACAATTGATAGAATGTCTTTAAAATCATAATATCTACCGGGGGAGCATACAATTGATAGAATGTCTTTAAAATCATATCTTGTGTAACAATAATGGTACAATATTAATGCTCAAGCTTCTCGATGCAATGTATTAAACCACATATGAATACATGTCGATACAAATGAAGCAAAGTCATGAAAATGTAGAAGGTTCTACGAGTTAAAATATAGGGAGACTACCCCAGAAATTCGGAGAGCAACAGGGGCCTGTTTGTTTATGTGGACAAACCGGTTCATCTGTTTTTAAATGTAATATTTCAGGTGTATATCTTGACGGACCTGCAGATGTTAATGCATGCCTTGACAAAGCTTGTCTGAAAACAACAAAATGTCACTAGGTTCGTATTTCATAAAAGAACAACTCGGGGTCCAATTGGTCCAACCATTTGGACCGCGATAAACGAAAACAGCCCAGGTCTACAATAAGATGAATCTGTTTCTGTAACCATACAGACTCTCACACATCCTCTCAACCTAAATAATCTACTACAAAGCAACCATGACCCCTCAACAAACACACATCCTATCAAACTTCATGATGCACTGTGAACTTGCACAAGATTACAGCCCGATACATCAAATAAATGCTTTCTGAAGCAAATTTTACACAAGTTACAGACCTGAGTCTGCACAAGATTACAGCCTGATACATCAAATAAATGCTTTCTGAAGCAAATTTTACACAAGTTACAGACCTGAGCCCTTAACACTTGTTTGTTTTCTAGAACAAACTGCCAAGGTCATGACCTCTGCCTATCAGATATCAGTTTTAATGTCAACTATCAAAAGACCTCCCATCAAGTTGTTACATCCATCATGTTGGACTGTTTCTGTGCAGATTTCACGTCTTTCTTTTTCTTTGCTTTCTTCACTTTAACAGGAACATTTTCATCCTTTCCCTGGATTTTCTTTACTTTAGCTGGTGAACCTCCCACCTCACCGTTTACTTTAATATCTGTTGAAACTTCCACTTTTTCTGATGAGTTTGCATGATCTTCCTTTATTTTTCTTTTCTTCTTTTTCGTCCCCTCATTCTTCTTTCCACTGTACAAATAACAAATTATGTGTTAAGAATAGTTTTCATCAATTCCTTAAAACACACTCTCTCATTGATTACACATTTGCTAGAAACTAGATTCAAGCTTTTGATCAATTCCCATTATAACGACTTTTAAAAAATTGAAAAAGAGGCCCAATGGGTCTGCATCACTTACCTGGAATTCAAAACTTTTTTATATTTGAAGTTGATCAAAATCAAAATTTTTTAAACCAGCTTGAATGAAAAAGATGATGCTGGACAGACAACGGATGTTGTACCTTTGATTCACTTACCCTTCAGGCAGGGGAGCTAAAAATATATTCTGATTATCTGGAATCTTCTTTTCAAACTTAAGTTTTAATTTGTTTCCCCATTTTAACATGGAATGTAACAGTGTATGAACAAGTTCAAGACAGAAATCTTATAAAATTATACCTTGGCTCTTTCTCAAAATCTGGGTTTGCTTTCCTCAATAACATGCGAGCCAAGCGACGATTCTCTTTGCTGCATCGTGGAAGCAGATCTATCAAATGAGTCTGGCTGTCTGTAGATAACACACACCCCTGAAAATAACAATATATTTAGTACACGAACCTATCTACCCTGTTTTATTTCAGTACACACCCTCAAATACAATGGAATATAATGTACAACACCTAGACGTTTTTGTTTTGAAATATGATACAGAAAACATTTAAACCAGGGTATCGTAGAACAGGGTCCATTATCATGTAACAATTTTTAACAGTTGTTCATTTAAGAATAAGGACAGACCTAGTGATATTACTTACTTTCTATGAGCCTTGACAACAACTTTTAAAGTTCTGTATTGATATCTGAATGTTTGCCAAGATTTATGCCCGATATGTTACATTTAAGAAATTGATGGACCTAGCCCTTGTATACCGACTTGAGATGGACCTAGCCCTTGTATACCGACCCGAGCCTGACCTGGCCTCTGTATACCGACCCAATTTGGACCTGGCCCATGTATACCAACCTGAGTTTGACCCAGCCCTTGTATACTGGCCTAAGCTGAACCTGGCCAGTGTATACCGACCCAAGCTGAACCTGACCCATGTATACCAACCCAAGCTGAACCTGGTCTGTGTATACCAACCCGAGCCTGACCTGGCCCGTTTATACCGACCTGAGCCTGACCTGGCCTGTGTATACCAACCCAAGCTGAACCTGGCCTGTGTATACCAACCCAAGCTGAGCCTGGCCTGTGTATACCAACCCAAGCTAGCCCTGGTTCCTGTATACCGACCCAAGCTGGACCTGGTCCCTGTATACTGACCTGAGCTGGACCTGCCAGTGAGGAGATCTTGATGAGGATTTGCAATATGTTGTGCATCAGTTTCTCAAAATAGTTGTCCTTTGTGGTACCACATATGACCTGAAAATGAAAGAATTGTTGAATGATACATTGTAATACAACATAATTACTCAGTTATTGGATAGAAATATACAGATCCCATTCAACTTTGTACCTGAACCGAGTGTTGATATATTATTAATATCCAATTAACAACTTAGAAAAAAATATTTAAAAAAAAAACGATCATTTACCAATCAAAGAGAAGGATTACTAAATTATGTACAAGTTGTTCTATGGAGCTTCTGTTTGGTAGCCATTGATAAATCAAGATGTTCGCAGGGACGAAATGACTTTTTATATCAGTCTTTAAGAAAATCATCTAGAATATAATAATTATTTGAAACCTTCATTTCCTACCTTTGTAAGTGTGGCAAATGTTGATGAGGCAAACTCTGTCCACACCTCCTCGCCTAACTTTTCCACCTGAATCAGAAACAAGACTACTATAGGATGTCGTTCTAATGCTATGTAGTATCACCTCATTTAACAACAGTGTCAAAAGCTTGGAATGCATGGATGAATTCTTGTAAAAACGTGTATGAAATAATGAACGGCTAAAAGGAACTACATCTTATAGGATAGTTCACACAATAGATGAAACATGCATGTGATGTGGTGAAAATAACAGATTGTCTCCCTTTAACTGATGTAGCGGGACTGGACTGGGTCGATCATCGGTGACCAGGTAGCTCAATTGGTAGAGCATCCGGCTAGTGTTCGGAGGTCCCGGGTTCGAACCCCGGTCTGGCCGCTACCTTTTCTCCTCTCCTGTTACAAAATTGGCGCCCAACGTGAGACCCTTATACCACCACCGTGGGTATTTTAGTTGGGCGCCAATTTTGTAACAGGAGAGGAGAAAATGTAGCGGCCAGACCGGGGTTCGAACCCGGGACCCTTCGAACACTAGCCGGATGCTCTACCAATTGAGCTACCTGGTCACCGATGATCGTCCCAGTCCAGTCCCGCTACACTGATAATCATTATTCCCTTATAACCAGATATTCCAAATCACCAATTAATCACAAGCAGATTTTCCTAAACAACAAAAGTGCAACAAGTTACCTAATCAGCAAGTTTCATCAAAAGCTGTGCTCATTTTGATTGAGTTATTGTGAGGAAACTCAAACAATTCAGCGTACAGCATGCTATTTCACAGTCTACAATGTTCCCAACTTTGAAGTTGTTTACCTACCACATCTTTATTGAGCATGTTCACCAACATGGCACTGGCCTGTGTCTGAAAATACCAAGGAGTAAGGATTAATATAGTGTATAGCTATTTCTATCAGTTAATATTTCTATTCACATACCAGGGTTTAACAAGAGGCCCATGGGGCCTGTATCGCTCACCTGGTTGGATTAGACCAAATGTCAAAATATTGTTCATATTCAATTTGTTTTATTTGTAAATCTCAAACAATGCTATATATGGTTATAGTGTGGGAATCCGAACTGCTTTAAAGATTAATGAAGTCCAGACTCTCTAAGGTCTGAAAGACCTCAAGAATTGTTTTTAGAACATGCATTCATCACTTTATGACTAGTAGCGATTTAAAGGAATTACCTCCATTTCCCCTACTGGGCCCCGCCCCTTTGGCCCCTTTGGGGTCAGTCACCATTTATGTAAAATCTGCTCCCCTTCCCCCAAGGATGTTTCTGATCAAATTGGGTTCAAATCCATTCATAACTTAATAACTAGTAGCGATTTAAAGGAATTACCTCTATTTCCCCTATTGGGCCCCGCCCCTTTGGCCCCTCCGGGGTCAGAGCTACCATTTATGCAAAATCTGTCCCCCTTCCCCCAAGGATGTTTCTAAGCAAATTGGGTTCAAATCCATTCATAACTTTATGACTAGTAGTGATTTAAAGGAATTACCTCTATTTCCCCTATTGGGCCCCGTCCCTTTGGCCCCTTTGGGGTCAGAGCCACCATTTATGCAAAATATGTTCCCCTTCCCCCAAGGATGTTTCTGACTAAATTGGGTTCAAATCCATTCATAACTTTATGACAAGTAGCGATTTAAAGGAATTACCTCTATTTCCCCTATTGGGCCCCGCCCCTTTGGCCCCTTTGGGGTCAGAGTCACCATTTATGCAAAATCTGTTCCCCTACCCCCAAGGATGTTTCTGACTCAATTGGGTTCAAATCCATTCATAACTTTATGACTAGTAGCGATTTAAAGGAATTACCTCTATTTCCCCTATTGGGCCCCGCCCCTTTGGCCCCTCAGGGGTCAGAGTCACCATTTATGCAAAATCTGTTCCCCTTCCCCCAAGGATGTTTCTGAGCAAATTGGGTTCAAATCCATTCATAACTTTATGACTAGTAGTGATTTAAAGGAATTACCTCTATTTCCCCTATTGGGCCCCGCCCCTTTGGCCCCTTGGGGGTCAGAGCTACCATTTATGCAAAATCTGTTCCCCTTCCCCCAAGGATGTTTCTGAGCAAATTGGGTTCAAATCCATTCATAACTTTATGACTAGTAGTGATTTAAAGGAATTACCTCTATTTCCCCTATTGGGCCCCGCCCCTTTGGCCCCTTGGGGGTCAGAGCTACCATTTATGCAAAATCTGTTCCCCTTCCCCCAAGGATGTTTCTGAGCAAATTGGGTTCAAATCCATTCATAACTTTATGACTAGTAGTGATTTAAAGGAATTACCTCTATTTCCCCTATTGGGCCCCGCCCCTTTGGCCCCTTTGGGGTCAGAGTCACCATTTATGCAAAATCTGTTCCCCTACCCCCAAGGATGTTTCTGACTAAATTGGGTTCAAATCCATTCATAACTTTATGACTAGTAGCGATTTAAAGGAATTACCTCTATTTCCCCTATTGGGCCCCGCCCCTTTGGCCCCTCAGGGGTCAGAGTCACCATTTATGCAAAATCTGTTCCCCTTCCCCCAAGGATGTTTCTGGCCAAATTTGGTCAAAATCCAATTAGAACTTTTTGACTAGTAGCGATTTGAAGCAAATGTTGACGGACGGACGGACGGACGGACGGACGACGGACGACGGACGACGGACGTGTATACCAACCCAAGCTGAACCTGGCCCGTGTATACCGACCCGAGTTGAGCCTGGCCTGTGTATACCAACCCGAGATGGACCTGGCCCTTGTATACCAACCCGAGCCTGACCTGGCCCCTGTATACCGACCCCAAGCCTGACCTGGCCCCTGTATACCGACCCCAAGCCTGACCTGGCCCCTGTATACCAACCCGAGCCTGACCTAGCCCCTGTATACCAACCCGAGCCTGACCTGGCCTGTGTATACCAACCCAAGCCTGACCTGGCCTGTGTATACCAACCCAAGCCTGACCTGGCCTGTGTATACCAACCCAAGCCTGACCTGGCCTGTGTATACCAACCCGAGATGGACCTGGCCCCTGTATACCAACCCAAGTTGGACCTGGCCCGTGTATACCAACCCGAGCCTGACCTGACCCGTGTATACCAACCCAAGCTGAACCTGGTTCCTGTATACCAACCCCAAGCTGAACATGGCCCTTGTATACCAACCCAAGCTGGACCTGGCCCTTGTATACCAACCCAAGCTGAACATGGCCCGTGTATACCGACCCAAGCTGAGCCTGGCCTGTGTATACCAACCTGAGCCTGACCTGGCCTGTGTATACCAACCCAAGCTGAGCCTGGCCTGTGTACACCAACCCGAGATGGACCTGGCCCGTGTATACCAACCCAAGCTGAGCCTGGCCCTTGTATACCGACCCAAGCTGGACCTGGCCCTTGTATACCAACCCGAGATGGACCTGACCCGCGTATACCAACCCAAGCCTGACCTGGCCTGTGTACACCGAACTGAGATGGACCTGGCCCCTGTATACCAACCCAAGCCTGACCTGGCCTGTGTATACCAACCCAAGCTGGATCTGGTCCCTGTATACTGACCTGAGCTGGACCTGCCAGTGAGGAGATCTTGATGAGGATTTGCAATATGTTGTGCATCAGTTTCTCAAAATAGTTGTCCTTTGTGGTACCACATATGACCTGAAAATGAATGAATTGATGAATGATGCATTGTAATACAACATAATTACTCAGTTATTGGATAGAAATACACAGATCTCATTCAACTTTGTACCTGAACCGAGTGTTGTTATATTATTAATATCCAATTAACAACTTTGAAAAAAATATTTAAAAAAAAATGATAATTTACCAATCAAAGAGAAGGATTACTAAATTATGTATATGTTGTTCTTTGGAGCTTCTGTTTGGTAGCCATTGATAAATCAAGATGTTCGCAGGGACGAAATGACTTTTTATATCAGTCTTTAAGAAAATCATCTAGAATATAATAATAATTTGAAACCTTCATTTCCTACCTTTGTAAGTGTGGCAAATGTTGATGAGGCAAACTCTGTCCACACCTCCTCGCCTAACTTTTCCACCTGAATCAGAAACAAGACTACTATAGGATGTCGTTCTAATGCTATGTAGTATCACCTCATTTAACAACAGTGTCAAAAGCTTGGAATGCATGGATGAATTCTTGTAAAAACGTGTATGAAATAATGAACGGCTAAAAGGAACTACATCTTATAGGATAGTTCACACAATAGATGAAACATGCATGTGATGATGTGAAAATACCAGATTGTCTCCCTTTAACTGATAATCATTATTCCCGTATAACCAGATATTCCAAATCGCCAATTAATCACAAGCAGATTTTCCTAAACAACAAAAGTGCAACAAGTTACCTAATCAGCAAGTTTCATCAAAAGCTGTGCTCATTTTGATTCAGTTATTGTGAGGAAACTCAAACAATTCAGAGTACAGCATGCTAGTTCACAGTCTAAAATGTTCCCAACTTTGAACTTGTTTACCTACCACATCTTTATTGAGCATGTTCACCAACATGGCACTGGCCTGTGTCTGAAAATACCAAGGAGTAAGGATCAATATAGTGTAAAGCTAATTCTATCAGTTAATATTTCTATTCACATACCAGGGTTTAAAGAGGAAGGTATTTGTGATTGCTACAAAATAATTCCATTTGAGAGCTGAATAGTTATTTATCATAGTAACTACATCATCCTGATTGCAGGTTAAGTGCTATGCATCACTTGAAGCATTTTTATACACCCGCAGGGATAATTCTGGGTCATGAATAATATGGGAGGGTATCAGGGTTAGGGACAAAGTAGATGAGATTTTCTTACATAATAAAGCACATCTGAGAATTTAGTAAGATTTTCAGTAAAATCACAGGTGAAAATTACTAAATCCTGCCCCAAAGTGATCCTAGTATTTGGAAGAATCAGGAGATGACCTTTGTTTTAAATGACCTTTGACCTGTAATAATCATGTGATTACCTCTGTTTTAAATGACCTTTGACCTGTACTTACCTTATTGTAAACTTTGACACTGCTGTCATCATACACCTCCACCAGAGAACTTGTCACATCCCAGAATAGGACCTACAATAGATTGTATATATCATACACAATTCCTATATAGCTAACCTACTGAGCTTCCACAAAATACACAATGTCACATCACAATAAGATTGCAACACTGGAAAAAATTTGACATCGCTATCAAATTGTAAGATTGAACAAATATCAAACATTGTAAATTTTCAATTTTTGTTAATATTGAGATACAATATGTATTTGACATATCTACTTCAGTTTAGAGAAAACTATTTCCATAATAATCTTAAGGAACAAGTACTTACGGGATATTTTGTGAATATATTCAGGAACAGTGATGGATTCAAGTGCAAGTCTCTGTAAGCACAACACAATAGAGATCAAGGAAATGTTAACTTTAAATATTGTATACAAACAGTATAAATTACAGTAGATTTTCAATAAAAATTATCTAACAGTTAACTAGTATTTACAATGTATACTGATATCAATATCAGAAAATCTTTTACAAAATTTAATATAATCATCACTCATCCATAAGTCGTTTAAAATTGGTAACTGTCAGTAAATTAGGATGTGACTTACTCACCTGTCAGTAAATTAGGATGTGACTTACTCACCTGTCAATAAATTAGGATGTGACTTACTCACCTGTCAATAAATTAGGATGTGGATAACTCACCTATCCGTTAATGAGCATGTGAATAACTCACCTGTCAGTAAATTAGGATGTGACTAACTCACCTGTAAGTAAATTAGCATGTGACTAACTCACCTGTAAGTAAGTTAGGATGTGACTAACTCACCTGTCAGTAAATTAGCATGTGACTAACTCACCTGTCAGTAAATTAGCATGTGACTAACTCACCTGTAAGTAAGTTAGGATGTGACTAACTCACCTGTCAGTAAATTAGCATGTGACTAACTCACCTGTCAGTAAATTAGCATGTGACTAACTCACCTGTAAGTAAATTAGCATGTGACTAACTCACCTGTAAGTACATTTGCATGTGACTAACTCACCTGTCAGTAAATTAGCATGTGACTAACTCACCTGTCAGTAAATTAGCATGTGACTAACTCACCTGTCAGTAAATTAGCATGTGACTAACTCACCTGTCATTAAATTAGCATGTGACTAACTCACCTGTCAGTGAATTAGGATGTGACTAACTCATCTGCCAGTGAATTAGGATTTGACTAACTCACCTGTCAGCAAATTAGCATGTGAATAACTCACCTGTCAGTTTTGTCCTTAATTGACCGTCCATGAAGACAGTTGTTGAGGTTGTCAGTGATAATCTCCAATACTTCCTCGTGTCTGGTCTATAAGGTGACAGATAAATTTGTAAATGTCACATACTCATGAGTTATATGAAACCGAGATATATTAAATTTACCTGAAATATCTCATGTTGTTACAATTTTAATTAAGTTTTTAACAAATTTTATACCTATGTATATCTATATGACCACTGGCAGCCACAGTGATCTTTTTAAAATCTGGCTCAAAATCAAACAAGTTGGAAATCCCAAGCATGCATTTTTGGTAAAGAGGCAACAGCAAAAGCAAGAATTTTCAGGTAAGAAAACATTGCAGAATGTAGAAAATATATGATTGGCTTGTTAGACCTCCAGTTATTATGTGAAAGGTGATTATCTATTTACAGTAATGGCAACCTTTGACCCATGACCTTCAGATTTGAAAAATGAAATTAAGCCTATACTTTCAGGAAGGAAACACCATATACAATGTGTGATATTAATCCATAAGAAAATTCAAATTAATGTGCAAAAACACATCCCCTCTAACTGATACTGTCAGCTCCTCTTCTGATCCTACACATACATACACGCATACATCTCACACACAGGGGAGCCATCCTTAAATGGCCAGCATCTCACACACAGGGGAGCCATCCTTAAATGGCCAGCATCTCACATACAGGCCTTAGGGGAGCCATCCTTAAATGGCCAGCATCTCGCACACAGGGGAAGCCATCCTTAAATGGCCAGCATCTCGCACATAGGGGAGCCATCCTTAAATGGCCAGCATCTCGCACACAGGGGAGCCATCCTTAAATGGCCAGCATCTCGCACACAGGGGAGCCATCCTTAAATGGCCAGTATCTCACACACAGGGGAGCCATCCTTAAATGGCCAGCATCTCGCACGCAGGGGAGCCATCCTTAAATGGCCAGTATCTCGCACACAGGGGAGCCATCCTTAAATGGCCAGCATCTCGCACACAGGGGAGCCATCCTTAAATGGCCAGTATCTCGCACACAGGGGAGTCATCCTTAAATGGCCAGCATCTCGCACACAGGCCTTAGGGGAGCCATCCTTAAATGGCCAGCATCTCGCACACAGGGGAGCCATCCTTAAATGGCCAGCATCTCGCACACAGGGGAGCCATCCTTAAATGGCCAGCATCTCGCACACAGGCCTTAGGGGAGCCATCCTTAAATGGCCAGCATCTCGCACACAGGGGAGCCATCCTTAAATGGCCAGTATCTCGCACACAGGGGAGTCATCCTTAAATGGCCAGCATCTCGCACACAGGCCTTAGGGGAGCCATCCTTAAATAGCCAGCATCTCGCACACAGGGGAGCCATCCTTAAATGGCCAGCATCTCGCACACAGGGGAGCCATCCTTAAATGGCCAGCATCTCGCACACAGGGAAGCCATCCCTAAATGGCCAGCATCTCGCACACAGGCCTTAGGGGAGCCATCCTTAAATGGCCAGTATCTCGCACACAGGGGAGCCATCCTTAAATGGCCAGCATCTCGCACACAGGGAAGCCATCCCTAAATGGCCAGCATCTCGCACACAGGCCTTAGGGGAGCCATCCTTAAATGGCCAGTATCTCGCACACAGGGGAGCCATCCTTAAATGGCCAGCATCTCGCACACAGGGAAGCCATCCTTAAATGGCCAGTATCTCGCACACAGGGGAGCCATCCTTAAATGTCCAGCATCTTGCACACAGGGGAGCCATCCTTAAATGGCCAGCATCTCACACACAGGCCTTGGGGGAGCCATCCTTAAATGGCCAGCATCTCGCACACAGGGGAGCCATCCTTAAATGGCCAGTATCTCGCACACAGGGGAGCCATCCTTAAATGGCCAGCATCTCACACACAGGCCTTGGGGGAGCCATCCTTAAATGGCCAGTATCTCGCACACAGGGGAGCCATCCTTAAATGGCCAGCATCTCGCACACAGGGAAGCCATCCTTAAATGGCCAGTATCTCGCACACAGGGGAGCCATCCTTAAATGGCCAGCATCTCGCACACAGGGGAGCCATCCTTAAATGGCCAGCATCTCGCACACAGGGGAGCCATCCTTAAATGGCCAGTATCTCGCACACAGGCCTTAGGGGAGCCATCCTTAAATGGCCAGCATCTCACACACAGGGGAGCCATCCTTAAATGGCCAGTATCTCACACACAGGGGAGCCATCCTTAAATGGCCAGCACCTCACACACAGGGGAGCCATCCTTAAATGGCCAGCACCTCACACACAGGTTTTAGGGAAGCCATCCTTAAATGGCCAGCATCTCACACACAGGTTTTAGGGAAGCCATCCTTAAATGGCCATAGTTGTTGATAGGATGTTAAACAATACAAAGCCAAACCTAACTTCTGTTTCCATATATCATACCTTTGTGGCGTTGGCCTTTTCTTTCTTGGATCCCTTGTGTGAGCGAGTCCTGACAGGTGAGGGTCCCACATCAGCAGCGCTCATGTTCATAAATAACCGGATCTGTACAATCATATGTTAAACATCAGAAGCAGTAAATATCACAGACAGTCAAAGACTTATACTGATAGTAAAATCTGGTGTCATGGTAAAGTAACAGATATCACAGACAGTCTAAGACTTATACTGATAGTAAAATCTGGTATGGTAAAGTAACAGATATCACAGACAGTCAAAGACTTATACTGATAGTAAAATCTGGTGTCATGGTAAAGTAACAGATATCACAGACAGTCAAAGACTTATACTGATAGTAAAATCTGGTATGGTAAAGTAACAGACATCACAGACAGTCAAAGACTTATACTGATAGTAAAATCTGGTATGGTAAAGTAACAGATATCACAGACAGTCAAAGACTTATACTGATAGTAAAATCTGGTATGGTAAAGTAACAGATATCACAGACAGTCAAAGACTTATACTGATAGTAAAATCTGGTATGGTAAAGTAACAGATATCACAGACAGTCAACGACTTATACTGATAGTAAAATCTGGTATGGTAAAGTAACAGATATCACAGACAGCCAAAGACTTATACTTATAGTAAAATCTGGTATGGTAAAGTAACAGATATCACAGACAGTCAAAGACTTATACTGATAGTAAAATCTGGTATGGTAAAGTAACAGATACACTTAATACATTATATATAGTGAGATTTATTTTAGCATTGAACGGCTTTCAGTTGGCATTCATATTGACTATGAATGCCAACTGAAAGCCGTTCAATGCTTATATTTACCATCTGCGATTTTTTATTTGTCGTGCGATTTTTTTTTGAAATTTTCAAATTCAAATTTCAGTTGGCAGTTCATAAGCTGGTGAACTCGCAACTGAATTGGTAGGGTTATATAGTGGCAGTGCCATACAATGGTAAATATATTCATTTAAATGATGTGTTGTTCATACAGACTGAGTTTTAACTGTAAGTTTAGCAATACCTACCACAAGTAGACAGGCATCCGAAACCGAGTTGACAAGAGACTGACTCAAAATGGCTGCAGACAAAGACACAGAACCAAGTGAGAAGGATATTACCATATAACACATACAAAATCCACAGGAAAAACAATTGTAATATTCATAACGATGTTTATTTATTTTTAGCATTAAAATGTTTTCTCTTGGTATCTAAATAATAAAGCTAAATTTAATTGGCACTTTCAGTCCTTATATGGTAATCATAAATACCACAAACATGTATCGGAGACTTAAGATGTAGCTTACGTCGTGTGGAGAAATGTATGATGTCCATAATACGGTCTGTGTAGGCCTCTTTGTCAAGGTTAACAGGAAGTAGCTCCTACAAACATATAAAGATCATTTCATTTCTTCACATGTAACCTATAAACTTTAAGATTATTTCACTTCTTCACATGTAACCAAGTACAATACAGGGTTAATCAAACTGTAAATTAACTAAAAGAGAAAACTTCTCAGAAAGAAACAGCTAATATAATACTAGGGTGACAGCATTAGCAAAAATTTCAAGACCGCGGATATGGTGGCCATTTTGAATGCACTTGTTTGTTTAGGAATAACAAAGTCTTATATCAATAACAGGAGTCTTATTCCTGGACGAGTATCAGTAACGTGCATAGCTTATTGCCAGTCTACTAGGAGCCTTGTTTCTGAAAGATTATGTCAATAACAAGCATTATTTATTGACAGTCTAAAACAAGTCTTGTTTCTGGACGAATATCAGTAACGAGCATAGCTCATTGCCAGTCTACTAGGAGTCTTGTTTCTGGACGAATATCAGTAAAAAGCAAAGCTTAGTGCCAGTCTACTAGGAGTCTTGTTTCTGGACAAATATCAGTAACGAGCATTATTTATAGACAGCGTACAAGGAGTCTTGTTTCTGGACGAATATCAGTAACAAGCATAGCTCATTGCCAGTCTACTAGGAGCCTTGTTTCTGAAAGATTATGTCAATAACAAGCATTATTTATTGACAGTCTAAAACAAGTCTTGTTTCTGGACGAATATCAGTAACGAGCATTATTTATAGACAGCCTACAAGGAGTCTTGTTTCTGGACGAATATCAGTAACGAGCATAGCTCATTGCCAGTCTACTAGGAGTCTTGTTTCTGGACGAATATCAGTAACGAGCAAAGCTTAGTGCCAGTCTACTAGGAGTCTTGTTTCTGGACGAATATCAGTAATAAGCATTACTTAGTGCCAGTCTACTAGGAGTCTTGTTTCTGGACGAATATCAGTAATAAGCATTACTTAGAGACAGCCTACAAGGAGTCTTGTTTCTGGACGAGTATCAGTAATAATAAGCATTACTTAGAGACAGCCTACCTTTCCTTGTCTGTACATTAACTGAGACAATTTCTGGGCATGCTGTCCGAGTGCTCGTTCTTCTTTCTTCTTCTCTCCATTTAGCATCAGTTCAAGTAAAGGCAGATTCAGTTCCTGAGTGACACAAGTAATCAGACAAGTTCAGTGGAAATAGATAAAGTCATTTATATACCGGGTAACATCCTCAACAATGGATTGAATATTGCTGATAAATGAAACATTTCATACTATTCTTAAACTTCATTTTTTTTATCAAATAAAGTAATATGATTTAATAACAAATGACTACGTTTTGATCCTAACACAATAATCGACAATGACAGGCTAATTATTTGTACTCCTTTTTCAGGTTTTTATCAGAAGAACACGTTCTAAGTATAGGCCTAGGACTCAAAACTTGTATATCACTTGTCCCTATCATTTGTATATGATTTATCCTGTATTAAATTAGTCATTAGAAATAGCTTACCATGACAACATCAGCCGACATCTTCTCCTTGGCTAGCACTATCAGTAAATCCAGTAGCCTGTTAAGATACAATAATATCTAGACTAACTAATTATTCCTTCTGTGTCTGAATCATTTTCAGACTAAAACATTTCTTGTAATTTTTTCCCCTATCTAATCACCAATGAAGTTAAGAAATAGTCAAATTAAATAACCTTTCTGGTGAGAGATCAAAGAGTTGAGCCAACGCCGTTTCTTTGATGGAAGTTTGGTTGATTCAGAATATCCATTGCCTGGATACCACCCGGTATGCAGGGCAATTGAAGAATAGGGACAAACCAGGTATAAATCACAACATGCTCGGGATAATGGTATCACCCGAACTTCAGGAAGCCCAAGTTCGAGCAAAACCCATAGACGTTCCAAGTAATGAAATAAGAACGGGCAAAACCCGTACACGTTTCCTAATAATAAATAAGAACGGGCAAAACCTGTACACGTTTCCTAATAATAAAATAAGAACCAACTTATATTGAACTTGTTGCTATTGATTACTCTTCGTAATTTTTTGAGGATATCTATTGTCATTTTTCACCCGACTGTGTGACTCTGAATATCTAACGAAAGCTAAGTTGGCATTAGATCCTTTTGAGAAACACTTGTAAATACAGTCTAACAAGATCTCCCAAGAAATGATGATTAGCCCAACAGGATAAGACAGATACATAGTAACATTACCGTATCTTGAAAGCCAGCATCTGTTTCTTGTTATCCTTGGATTCTTTAGCTTTTGCTTGCCTCATATTTTTAAAGACTGCAGCAATCATACCATCTAGTTTAAACATTTGGCTGTCACTCATATCTTCGTCATCCTTTAAACGATAAAAAGTTTTCAAATGTATATCTTCGTCATCTTTAAACGAAAATATTTTCAAATATTTCTGAAAAGTGAACATACTTTGTATATAGTTCATAAAACAATCCTACAATATGTATATGCATCATCTGTCATCAGCTGTTGTGCTCATAAAACTTATTTACGAGAACACAACAGCTAGCAATTCAAAAGGATAAAGTCTAACTGTAGCAAAGTTCTCTGTATTGAAATTACAGGTCATACTATCAAAATTGAGTCAATTCCAACAAATATATACAAAATAATGTTTTACAGAACATAACAAGAGGTCCATGGGCCTTTAGGGTCGTCTGACTATAAGGTTCTATACTGGTCAGTATGCCTACTCAGTAGTGGTTTAGTGGTAGGTACTGGGAACAATATTGTAAAGTAATAATGTATGACGTCCCAAAAAATAACAACCAATGGTCAGAACCATCTTGGAATCATTCCTATTAGGATTCAATTATAATTGATAGTTCTTTATGAAAACTATGAACGACAATCATGTGATAAAATGACTGCCATGCTAGCTTCTATGTTAGAATTTGGACCATCAACACTTGAGCAGGACCATCTTAGAATCATTCCTAGCAGGTTTAAGATAATAATTTGTCAGCTTCCTTTCCTTAAAATCCCCATCAAATTTTAGCTCAACAGAACCAATGGAATTGGAGAATATGTTCAATAAAATGTGCTTTTCAAGACGGAAGTCATGGTGATTATATCATATTTCAGACTGACACAAAAAATATGAACACTTGGTCTGGACCATCTCTGACAGGATCATTCATGGCTATTTATAGCTAAATCCCACTGGTAGAACTTAAGAAGTTTGAAATGTGAAAAGTTTATGCATGGTGGATGACGAACAAAACATGATGGCTATAAGTTATCAGGAGGCTTCAGTAAGTTAACCTAAACAGAGTTAAAGTATACAAATGTTCCAGCCGCAGGATGACTGGCATGAAATGTTAAAATATTTGTTCTCTGTTCAAATGATTTATGCTTAATTCTTCAAGACAGCTCCTCTGACACAAGGTCTTAAACAACAAATATCTTATGTTTACCCCATATCTATCAAGCAGTCTCCTGTAACTGACCTCAGAGTCGCTTTCCTCCACATCAGCAGCGGGTCCCAATGCTGACCTCAACTTCAGACGGAACACCTCGTCCACCAATCCTTCCTCCTCCGACTCACTTGACTCTGATTCTTCCTCCTCAGATTCCCCGTCTTCCTCTCCTATTCACATATTACACAATACGAAGTTGTAGTTACTGATGTATTACAGAAATATATACTATATCCTGCAACATATTCCAAAGGTCACATACCATGAAATTCCATAAGCCAACTTCCAGGCAACTTTCAATTAGCTAGCCAAAATTTTGATTAGCCAAACTCCTGTCCTGTCCCCAACATCATAAGTTTACCTGTTGTTATTTTATAATAGACTCTTACATGGTTCTGTTCTGTGGAGTGAGTCCAAGTGTTAGTGTTTGGCTGGTCAGCAATAGGCTTCAGGAAGGTTATTTTTCTCACATTCATTACGAGTACATCACAGCGTGTGCCAGCTGTCTTCCCCGACCCCGTGTGAGACAAGCTGTCTTCCCCGACCCCGTGTGAGACAAGCTGTCTTCCCCGACCCCGTGTGAGACAAGCTGTCTTCCCCAACCCCGTGTGAGACAAGCTGTCTTCCCCGACCCCGTGTGAGACAAGCTGTCTTCCCCGACCCCGTGTGAGACAAGCTGTCTTCCCCGACCCCGTGTGAGACAAGCTGTCTTCCCCGACCCCGTGTGAGACAAGCTGTCTTCCCCGACCCCGTGTGAGACACGCCGTCTTTCCCAACCCATATGGGACGGATTGCCATGTCCAATCTTGTACGAGACAAACTGTATTTCCAAATCTCATATGAGACAAGCTATCTTTCCCTACACCATATAAGGATTCTGTTGAAGATGTCACATTAAATAATTTCCTAATATCTTAGTAAAAGTTTTCAAAGCATTGTTAATGACATTTCGCCTGATCCTTACTGTTTTTATGTTAGTGCTACATATTTTAATGTATCAAAACTATTTATGACAATTATTAATATCAAAGTATGAATTATAGAAAATTAGAATGTAGCAAAACTATGACAACCTGGCATTTAAAATTTAAATCAGGTAATTTAGTCTTACCATCCCCTTCCTCAACACCATCCATCTCATCATTGACATCATCCTGGTCATTATTTTCAAAGCTTACCAGGTCATCATTTCCTTCTTTGTCATCTGCCATTAGAACCTGCCCAACAAAGTTTTAGTTGTGTCAATTAGGAAAAACAAGGTAGATTTCCTCTTGGTTTCAAGTTTACAACAAAGTGACTCCTTCCTTTTGCTAGGTTTCATCTCATTAACAACAAAGATTTTTTTTTGAGAGTTTAGAAAGATTTATAGTCAGACAGTAACAAGAGCTCCGCAAGTGGGAGCATGATATGCCCGTCACTGGAAAAGCTACCACAGGAAATAGGAGCGATTAGCAATGAGGTAAATATGTTGGAAGTTTAAGTTCCCAGTTTGGAATTAAATTTGATAAGGTACGGACTGACATATGGACAGCACAGGGTATACCATAATTTGACCCGTCGTTGACAGGTGTATAAAAACAACAATTATAGAACTTCTCAAAACTGATTTTCTCTAAAACCAATTACACCTTAATTGGTAGCAAACAACCAAGTGTAGAATTTTATTTCTACAGAACTTCTATGTGGCCGTTCAACTTGAAATATACTTACGTCAATAATAAGCTGCACAGAGGCCGGAGTTATGTGGTCAGCTAAAGCCATGTACACGTCTGTGGCAGTTGTCCTGGCCAACACTGACCCCTGTGACATCATACTGACCAGGAGCTCTGTCATCACTTCTATCCAATCTGGCTCTAAACATACAAATGTCAGGATGAAGGTAATGTAAACATAACGATACTGACATGGTCAAGCATGTAAACAGCTTCCTTGATCTGATGAGAGTTGATCAGAAGGGAAGTGAAGCTCTTTGGATGATCAATCAGGCAAATCTATTGACAATAGAATTAATCAAATACAATAAGTAAATCTGCAGGGGAGTTATAAAATAGTATGATACAAGAACAAGAGGCCCATGGGGCCTGTATCGCTCACCTGGTTGGATTTGACCAAATGTCAAAATAATGTTCATGTTCAATTCCTTTTGTTTGTTAACCTCAAACAATGCTATATATGGTTATAGCGTGTGTATCCCAACTGCTTTAAAGAAATAATGAAGATGCATTCATAAATTTATGACTAGTAGTGATTTAAAGGAATTACCTCTATTTCCCATATGAGTCACCATTTATGCAAAATCTGTTCCCCTTCCACCAAGAATGTTTCTTACCAAATTGGGTTCAAATCCATTCATAACTTTATGACTAGTAGCGATTTGAAGGAATTACCTCTATTTCCCCATTAGGCCCCGCCCCTTTGGCCCCTTGGGGGTCAGAGTCACCATTTATGCAAAATCTGTTCCCCTTCGCCAAAGGATGTTTCTTATTAAATTGGGTTAAAATCCATTCGTAACTTTATGATCATTAGTAGCGATTTAAAGGAATTACATCTATTTTCCATGTGGGGCCCCGCCCCTTTGGCCCCTCGGGGGTCAGAGTCACCATTTAAGCAAAATCTGTTCCCCTTCCCCAAAGGATGTTTCTTGTTATATTGGGTTAAAATCCATTCATAAATTTATGACTAGTAGCAATTTTAAGGAATTGCCTCTATTTCCCATATGGGGCCCCGCCCCTTTGGCCCCTTGGGGGTCAAAGTCACCATTTATGCAAAATTTGTTCCCCTTTACATAAGAATGTTTCTGACCAATTTGGGTTCAAATCCATTCATAACTTTATGACTAGTAGCGATTTAAAGGAATTGCCTCAATTTCCCCTATTTGGCCCCGCCCCTCAGGCCCCTTGGGGGTCAGAGTCACCATTTATGCAAAATCTGTTCCTCTTCCCCCAAGAATGTTTCTGACCAAATTGGGTTCAAATCCATTCATAACTTTATGACTAGTAGCGATTTGAAGGAATTACCTCTATTTCCCCATTAGGCCCCGCCCCTTTGGCCCTTTAGGGGTCAGAGTCACCATTTATGCAAAATCTGTTCCCCTTCCCCAAAGGATGTTTCTGACCAAATTGGGTTCAAATCCATTCATAACTTTATGACTAGTAGCGATTTAAAGGAATTGCCTCAATTTCCCCTATTGGGCCCCGCCCCTCAGGCCCCTTGGGGGTCAGAGTCACCATTTATGCAAAATCTGATCCCATTCTGCCAAGGATGTTTCTAACCAAATTTGGTCAAAATCCAATAAGAACTTTTTGACTAGTAGCGATTTGAAGCAAATGTTGACGGACGACGGACACCGGACGACGGACGACAGACGACGGACGCCGCACCATGGCATAAGCTCACCGGACCTTCGGTCCAGGTGAGCTAAAAATGATCATCCCCTACCTTTAGAACGAAAATCTCTAACCCTTTGATATTCTCTCTTTCCCTCGGCAGACCTTAGGATATGATAACGTAGAATATTACCCCTCAAGTAGGAGATTTCTTTATCATACCCTCAAGATTCTATTAATCTGCAGCAATATCGTTTATTAAAATAAGGACATTTAAACACTTAAACACACTAGAAATGAAATAGATATCTTACCATCAGGAGATTTCTTAGAAACTGATTTTCTTTTTGACTTGAAGGCATTCTCCAGACATCCGTACACATCCTATAAAATAAATCTCATTTTAGTACCGTATTTGAGAATATGCCAGAGATATCAAGCTTCACATATTAAATATCTAACCCTCCTAATATCTCTATCAAGAAATTTTATATTTTTTTTTTATACTTGGTCTGAGTGATAACTGACATCACACAATGAGAGACGACAAAATAATTTTATTAAAGGACAAACAAATCAGATTCTATATTAATTTTGTAAACATAAATAACACTGATAATGATCCGTGAGCACCATAAATAACTTAATACCTTAAACAGTACAGTATACTTCTAAATGACTGGAGGTAGAAACAGGGTACACCGGGACATTAACCTCTAAATGACTGGAGGCAGCAGGGGGTCGACCAGGAAACTTACTTCAAAATGACTGGAGGTAGTAGTGGGTCGACCGGGTAACTTACCTCTAAATGACTGGAGGTAGTAGTGGGTCGACCGGGTAACTTACCTCTAAATGACTGGAGGTAGTAGTGGGTCGACCGGGTAACTTACCTCTAAATGACTGGAGGCAGCAGCGGGTCGACCAGGAAACTTACTTCAAAATGACTGCAGGTAGAAGTGGGTCGACTTACCTCTAAATGACTGGAGGTAGTAGTGGGTTGACCGGGTAACTTACCTCTAAATGACTGGAGGTAGTAGTGGGTCGACCGGGTAACTTACTTCTAAATGACTGGAGGCAGAAGCAGGGTCGACCAGTAGCTGAGTGAAGTTGTAGAATAGTAGTAATAGAAAGGCATGGCTGGTGGACATCTTGTCAGAATCATCTGTGAGGTGCTGAATACAAATAACAAAGCCTTTAACAAATGTTATTGTGTTAACCTGTTCTCAGGCTGCATTCATTTTGACAATAAAGACAATCTGAGATAAGTTTATCATCACAGACACCTGTTAATGTGCATTCACAGATCACAACTGAACATAAAACCCAAGAAAATAGTTCATGTGTATTAAAATACCATGAATGCATAAAACTGACCATGAAAACTTGTGCCGAAAAATTTTATAGGCAACAACCAACCAATTGAAAAAAATATATTTTTGAAACAGCCCCTGTGTATAGAAAGTTGAGCCAAGGATAAAATGTCTGGCAGCCACTGATTGGCCAGTATGTTATGAAGTGAGAAAATCGATATGTAGCCTGATAGATAGGTATCAATAGGAAATGCTGATATAAATTTCGTAAGTCCGAGTGATTTTTTTCCCAAAAGTTCACGTAATAATAATAAACAGGTAAAAATTTAAGATTTTTGAGAATTTTTACTGCGAAATTCACCTATTTTCAAAATGGCTACCCTGGAGAAAATTTGAGCTGAAGGACCCAACTTTTTTTTTTGATTAGGTGTTATATCAGACCCTAAACTTTTGTTATAAACCATAATTGTCATATTGAATTCAATAATTTGAATGAAATACTCCAAAACGTTAACACTAAAGTGGTATCTATAGGGCTGGTTTAAAAGCAAAAAAAACCCAAGGAATTCTTTAGTTCATGGCCATGAATCAATCAACCACATAATAATCATGGAAGTTACATCCACCCATATTTTAAGAGGTACATGTAGTTGTAATTAATTATATATCAAAATGATCTGCAATGTAAGCCCATGTCTGACATTAATAAGTCTAAAATATTTATTACAATTTAAACAAAAATACAATTAAATGGTATCTTATTTTACTGTAATAAGCCATTCCTTTACTGTGTAGTAAAGTTTGTGAGTTGGCCTCCTTCCCCTTGGCCCCTGAGCTCATTACAAGATAAATATGGAAGAAATCTCTTACCTTAGTTTGAACAGATTCTACAGTTTCCAGCACCTTGTTCCAATTATCATTCAAATTCTTTGGTATCTAAGAAGCAAGGAAATACATCAGTATACTTCACCAGAATTAAACATTCCCTACTTATTATGTAATACTGTAAATAAGCAAAACCACCCATATGTGTTGATCTGTCGAGTTGGATCGCCCGAGTTTCTTGCGCGGAGGAAAATATCACGAGTGTGCGGAGCACACGAGTGATATTTTTCCTCCGCGCAAGAAACGAAGGCGATCCGACTCGACAGATCAACAGATATGGGTGGTTTTGCTTTTATCACATACCTTTATTAATTACAACTTTCCTTTATTATGGAATCCATTTGCGGTTTCAAGTGGCGTCACATCACTATGTATTATTTTCGTTTTCAATGAAGAAAAAAAATCGTCATATCGTCAACTCGTCATCATTATAGCTCGTCAACTGATTAAAAGTGTAGGCCTAGTTGACAGATCTAGGCAGTTTACACTTGATCAATATTTTTGTACTGATTAACTCCCTTCTGTTTTCAAACTGAAAATGTAAAGGAAAATCACAGCACTAATTGATGCGAAATCATTTATTTTCAATCAGATATATTTTAATAAATTCTCCCAACTGTCAGTGAAAGTGTTCGGCATTTAATTATGATTTAAAATACAACATTGTTTACTTCAAGCAGCAAACTTTACAAATACTGTTTAATTTAATTTGATTTAGCATTAGCTAAGCATGGATATAGTAAAATAATCAAATTAAACCTATATATCGATGGCATCAAACACATTCTCCATACCTAGACATATAGCTGATGGGCTGTCGTTGAGCGACTACGTCACAGCGCGTGCAATTCATTCACAAAAACAAGTGACATGTCACACCGAGTCATCGTCATCGTCAGTAATTCGTAGGATTCTACGATATTTCCTAGGAGATATAACTTGAGAGGAAGATTGGGAAGATATTTGAAAGGAAATGTTAAATGTGCCGCTAGTAATATTTGCCCCAGAAAACATTCCCGTGGCAAGATTTTGACAATCTTCAGATGACCTTGGCATTGGATTTTTAACTGGTTCGACCGCGTTTTCATAACTGGATATTTCTCTTTGCCACTTTACTACGAGACATTGTCGATCGGACAGACTTTGTTGACAAAGATGTTTCGGGGACATTTTGTAGAAGTTCGCACATTTCTCGTTGCTGCTGCATGGATGCCACTGCATAATATTATTCACACTGTTGACATTTTTATGACCACTCAACTGCATGGTTGTTGTCGGTGCTACGCCAGAATGCAAAAGTTTTGTGCACAGAGTTTTTCGGAGGGATTGGTTTGTCTTTTTTCCAACAAGGCCGGCATTGTTTGCCATGGTTTTCATCATATCAAAAAGCTTATTTTTCCCCATTGGCTGATTTTTAAATCAACGTTTACCGTTCTCGTTGTGATTGACAGCAAGATAAAAGGGATATTCTGCAGTGTTCATTTCGTGTGGCCTGTGTTTCGCGTAAAGTTTTAATGATTTGATTGGACATCTGGATGAATTCTTGGGATTTACAAAAAGTTTTGGATTAAATGACCTCTGGTGAGTTGAATCGCCTCCACGAGATTTTGTTGATCTTTCATTAAATTCCAAATATTCTTGGCCGTTTTCGTCAGTTTTCAGTTCAAGATCCCCCCAGTTTAATTGCCTGTTTTCGTCGCACCCCCTGAACCCCAACAATTTTGTATTATGATACCACACAGTGTTGAGTAGAGACTGCGGATTTTCTTTTACTCATTATGTAATCACGCAAGTCTGTTATCCCTAATGTGAATGCACGCTCGGGAGCAGTTGTAGATACATGATCAGACGGTGTTGTCATTGTTTGGGGGACGGGCGTTGGTGGGGGGACAGGCATAACTTGGAGAGAAGACGCAGGTAATGAGGGGTTAGATGTTTGTACGGGCTGCTGTGAAGGAACAATGTGATTTTCTTCGTCTTTTACAAACACTTCCTCGTTATCCACTTCATCAAATATAATATCATGAAGAATTTCAAAGTTAACATCCGAAAGTTCCATGTTATGATGATAGACTATGAGCTGTCAAACAGACTCTAGCAGACGACAGAAATGTCGGAGGACAATAGGCCTATTTATTTAAGAGAAATAAACGTACATTTAAAATATTCAAGTAATTGATTTTTATTTGTAATTAAATGCATTTATTTAAAAAAAAATGTTTTTATAATTTTTAATCAATGTTGTAAGATACAGCTTCACTTTATTTCTTCCAATGAACTTTCTATTTTTAGTTTCATGGAAAAGGGAATTCCCCTTAAAAGTAGTTCCGGCTAGTATGGTGATGCAACATCTTGTATCACACATGTGTGATACAAACCGACAGAAAACATCCACCGAAATTTGTTGTATCACTATTGTAAGATTACATAGGTATGTGATAAAGAACTTTATAATCATACAATTGTATACTTTTACACGTCCTGGTGTTATTTCTGAAAATCTTGATATCTGATCTGATTTCATTTTATGCATTGTATCTGATTTCATTTTATGAATTAATGAAAAGTTCAAACAAAAATACTTACTTTGTTATGATGATCTGTAACAAGGCAAATAGCAGCATTGTCACTTTGCATCAAAGTCTACAAAAAAAAAAAAGAGAGATAGAAAACAAATACTGTATGAAAGACATGTATATCAATGGTTGGAACAGCATTTCTAATGACTGACTGATTGAACTATTTCACTGTTTAGTGTGACAATCTGTCTATGTTGGCCACCTGTCTAAAGTGACCACACGTCTAGATCGGCCACTTGTTTAGTGTGACCTTCTGTTTAGTGATTACCTGTCTATAGTGAACAACTGACTGTTGACCACCTGTCTATAGTCACCACCTGTCTACATTGTTTAATTTGTAAAACAACGACTGAGATAGAAGATGAATACCGTTTTGTATTAATATGTAATAAGTATACCAATTTAAGAAGACGCCTCATTAAGAAATACTATTGGCAAAAGCCTTCAATGTTCAAATTAATACAGTTATTAAGTGTACAAAATATCAAAGAATTAAGTCGCTTAGGCAAATTTATATTTGAAGCAAACAAAATCCAATCTTTATATCTTTAATCCGTACTCCACTTTGTTTTTGTACTGTAGCATTGCTGTTCTATGCCATTATCATGTATTGTTTTGTTTATAATATGTACTTTTGGGCCATATGGCCTACAGTCAATAAAGAAATTGAAAATTGAAAATACATTGACTGCAAAAGCCTTGATGAACTCACCTGCATATACTGCATCAGCCGTTGTGTTGTGTTTATGTAAGCAATAACCGAGGTAGATTTTGACTTTTCTGTAACATAAAACATACACACACCTTAAAATAATAATTCAATTGACTTTATCTCCATTAAAAAAAGTTTCAAGGTGATTACAGATGGCAAGGTCATGATAATTAATAGTATGTAACTGGATACCATGTTGCTACTTATACCTGATGTATCCAAACATCTAGTCATCAACTTCAAAACCAAGGTAAAAAATATTTTAGTCATCAATCAAAATGGTCTCATAACCAATTTATAGTAATCACATCTGTTTGTATTACAACGGTATTCCAACCTATATTTAAGCTTTAATTTGATTGTTTCAGATTCCATACATGATTTTGAATACTTTGCTTTTGAACAAATATTAACAGTGAAATAGTAATTCCATTATTTTTTCCTGATTTGACCAGGTCATGATGATAAGTTAAATATCTGACAAAGTCAGACAAAATCAGTTGAGTTGGAGATACAGTGTGTACAGACTTTATAGTTAAGTGAAATAAGGCATAGTTATAAATCATTAATTATTTTGTTCATGAGGAAACTGTTAATATCAAACATTACCTGTTTTGTACATGAGGAGACTGTTGAGAGCTTTGAAGAAATTATCCTGTATATGTTTCCTCATCACAGTGTCTATACTTCTGTTGGTTCGTGTACACTGGAATATCAAACAATATATTATGTATATGTCTTTATTTGCATTAGGCAATAATGCCTTTGAGCAGATACAAAACAATTACAATTTATGGTGGAAATTTGATGTACAATTGAATAGTGATAATTAAATAAGTACACTAAGGAACAGTAATAATTTAGTCAGCCTGTGCATATAACTAACCAACAAAACCAATTTAGTAAGCGAAGGGTATTCGAACATTACAAAAAAAATAGTTAAATAATCTTTCATTTCTTAATTCATTATAGCTTTGTAAATATACATAGCCAAATTTTGAACAATGATAAATTATTAAGGGAAAATATGAGTAGTTAAAACAAGACATACTATCTTTAGTAGAACATGACTAACATGTATACTACTATCTTTAGTAGAACATGACTTACATGTATACTACTATCTTTGGTAGACCATGACTTATGTATACTACTATCTTTGGTAGACCATGATTTACATATATACTACTATCTTTGGTAGACCATGACTAACATGTATACTACTATCTTTGGTAGACCATGACTTACATATATACTACTATCTTTGGTAGACCATGACTAACATGTATACTACTATCTTTGGTAGACCATGACTTACATATATACTACTATCTTTGGTAGACCGTGACTTATGGGTATACTTCTATCTTTGGTAGACCATGACTTATGTGTATACTACTATCTTTGGTAGACCATGACTTATGTGTATACTACTATCTTTGGTAGACCATGACTTATGTATACTACAATCTTTGGTAGACCATGACTTATGTGTATACTACTATCTTTGGTAGACCATGACTTACATGTATACTACTATCTTTGGTAGACCATGACTAATGTGTATACTACTATCTTTGGTAGACCATGACTTACATGTATACTACTATCTTTGGTAGACCATGACTTATGTGTATACTACTATCTTTGGTAGACCATGACTTATGTGTATACTACTATCTTTGGTAGACCATGACTTACATGTATACTACTATCTTTGGTAGACCATGACTAATGTGTATACTACTATCTTTGGTAGACCATGACTTACATGTATACTACTATCTTTGGTAGACCATGACTTACATGTATACTACTATCTTTGGTAGAACATGACTTATGTGTATACTACAATCTTTGGTAGACAATGACTTATGTATACTACTATCTTTGGTAGACCATGACTTACATGTATACTACTATCTTTGGTAGACCATGACTTATGTGTGTAATACTATCTTTGGTAGACCATGACTTATGTGTATACTACTATCTTTGGTAGACCATAACTTACATGTATACTACTATCTTTGGTAGACCATGACTTATGTGTATACTACTATCTTTGGTAGACCATGACTTATGTATACTACAATCTTTGGTAGACCATGACTTATGTATACTACTATCTTTGGTAGACCATGACTTATGGGTATACTACTGTCTTTGGTAGACCATGACTTATGTATACTACAATCTTTGGTAGACCATGACTTATGTGTATACTACTATCTTTGGTAGTCCATGACTTACATGTATACTACTATCTTTGGTAGACCATGACTTATGTATACTACTATCTTTGGTAGACCATGACTTATGTGTATACTACTATCTTTGGTAGACCATGACTTATGTGTATACTACTATCTTTGGTAGACCATGACTTATGTGTATACTACAATCTTTGGTAGACCATAACTTACATGTATACTACTATCTTTGGTAGACCATGACTTATGTATACTACTATCTTTGGTAGACCATGACTTATGTGTATACTACAATCTTTGGTAGACCATAACTTACATGTATACTACTATCTTTGGTAGACCGTGACTTACATGTATACTACTATCTTTGGTAGACCATGACTTATGTGTGTAATACTATCTTTGGTAGACCATGACTTATGTGTATACTACTATCTTTGGTAGACCATGACTTATGTATACTACTATCTTTGGTAGACCATAACTTACATGTATACTACTATCTTTGGTAGACCATGACTTATGTGTGTAATACTATCTTTGGTAGACCATGACTTATGTGTATACTACTATCTTTGGTAGACCATGACTTATGTATACTACTATCTTTGGTAGACCATAACTTACATGTATACTACTATCTTTGGTAGACCATGACTTATGTGTGTAATACTATCTTTGGTAGACCATGACTTATGTGTATACTACTATCTTTGGTAGACCATGACTTATGTGTATACTACTATCTTTGGTAGACCATGACTTATGTGTATACTACTATCTTTGGTAGACCATGACTTATGTATACTACTATCTTTGGTAGACCATGACTTATGTGTATACTACTATATTTGGTAGACCATGACTTACATGTATACTACTATCTTTGGTAGACCATGACTTATGGGCATACTACTATCTTTGGTAGACCATGACTTATGGGTATACTACTATATTTGGTAGACCATGACTTACATGTATACTACTATCTTTGGTAGACCATGACTTATGGGTATACTACTATATTTGGTAGACCATGACTTACATGTATACTACTATCTTTGGTAGACCATGACTTATGTGTGTAATACTATCTTTGGTAGACCATGACTTACATGTATACTTCAATCTTTGGTAGACCATGACTTATGTATACTACTATCTTTGGTAGACCATAACTTACATGTATACTACTATCTTTGGTAGACCATGACTTATGTGTGTAATACTATCTTTGGTAGACCATGACTTATGTGTATACTACTATCTTTGGTAGACCATGACTTATGTATACTACTATCTTTGGTAGACCGTGACTTATGTATACTACTATCTTTGGTAGACCATGACTTACATGTATACTACTATCTTTGGTAGACCATGACTTACATGTATACTACTATCTTTGGTAGACCATGACTTACATGTATACTACTATCTTTGGTAATCCATGACTTACATGTATACTACTATCTTTGGTAGACCATGACTTATGTATACTACTATCTTTGGTAGACCATGACTTATGTGTATACTACTATCTTTGGTAGACCGTGACTTACATATATACCACTATCTTTGGTAGACCATGACTTATGTGTGTAATACTATCTTTGGTAGACCGTGACTTATGTGTATACTACTATCTTTGGTAGACCATGACTTATGTATACTACTATCTTTGGTAGACCATGACTTATGTGTATACTACTATCTTTGGTAGACCATGACTTACATATATACTACTATCTTTGGTAGACCGTGACTTATGTATATACTACTATCTTTGGTAGACCATGACTTATGTGTATACTTCTAACTTTGGTAGACCATGACTTATGTGTATACTTCTATCTTTGGTAGACCATGACTTATGTGTATACTACTATCTTTGGTAGACCATGACTTATGTATACTACTATCTTTGGTAGACCATGACTTATGTGTATACTACTATCTTTGGTAGACCATGACTTATGTATACTACTATCTTTGGTAGACCATGACTTACATGTATACTACTATCTTTGGTAGACCATGACTTATGGGTATACTACTATCTTTGGTAGACCATGACTTATGTATACTACTATCTTTGGTAGACCATGACTTACATGTATACTACTATCTTTGGTAGACCATGACTTATGTATACTACTATCTTTGGTAGACCATGACTTATGTGTATACTACTATCTTTGGTAGACCATGACTTACATGTATACTACTATCTTTGGTAGACCATGTCTTATGTATACTACTATCTTTGGTAGACCATGACTTATGTATACTACTATCTTTGGTAGACCATGACTTATGTGTATACTACTATCTTTGGTAGACCATGACTTACATGTATACTACTATCTTTGGTAGACCATGACTTACATGTATACTACTATCTTTGGTAGACCATGACTTATGTGTATACTTCTATCTTTGGTAGACCATGACTTATGTGTATACTACTATCTTTGGTAGACCATGACTTATGTGTATACTACTATCTTTGGTAGACCATGACTTATGTATACTACAATCTTTGGTAGACCATGACTTATGTGTATACTACTATCTTTGGTAGACCATGACTTACATGTATACTACTATCTTTGGTAGACCATGACTAATGTGTATACTACTATCTTTGGTAGACCATGACTTACATGTATACTACTATCTTTGGTAGACCATGACTTATGTGTATACTACTATCTTTGGTAGACCATGACTTATGTCTATACTACTATCTTTGGTAGACCATGACTTACATGTATACTACTATCTTTGGTAGACCATGACTAATGTGTATACTACTATCTTTGGTAGACCATGACTTACATGTATACTACTATCTTTGGTAGACCATGACTTACATGTATACTACTATCTTTGGTAGAACATGACTTATGTGTATACTACAATCTTTGGTAGACAATGACTTATGTATACTACTATCTTTGGTAGACCATGACTTACATGTATACTACTATCTTTGGTAGACCATGACTTATGTGTGTAATACTATCTTTGGTAGACCATGACTTATGTGTATACTACTATCTTTGGTAGACCATAACTTACATGTATACTACTATCTTTGGTAGACCATGACTTATGTGTATACTACTATCTTTGGTAGACCATGACTTATGTATACTACAATCTTTGGTAGACCATGACTTATGTATACTACTATCTTTGGTAGACCATGACTTATGGGTATACTACTGTCTTTGGTAGACCATGACTTATGTATACTACAATCTTTGGTAGACCATGACTTATGTGTATACTACTATCTTTGGTAGTCCATGACTTACATGTATACTACTATCTTTGGTAGACCATGACTTATGTATACTACTATCTTTGGTAGACCATGACTTATGTGTATACTACTATCTTTGGTAGACCATGACTTATGTGTATACTACTATCTTTGGTAGACCATGACTTATGTGTATACTACAATCTTTGGTAGACCATAACTTACATGTATACTACTATCTTTGGTAGACCATGACTTATGTATACTACTATCTTTGGTAGACCATAACTTACATGTATACTACTATCTTTGGTAGACCATGACTTATGTGTGTAATACTATCTTTGGTAGACCATGACTTATGTGTATACTACTATCTTTGGTAGACCATGACTTATGTGTATACTACTATCTTTGGTAGACCATGACTTATGTGTATACTACTATCTTTGGTAGACCATGACTTATGTATACTACTATCTTTGGTAGACCATGACTTATGTGTATACTACTATATTTGGTAGACCATGACTTACATGTATACTACTATCTTTGGTAGACCATGACTTATGGGTATACTACTATCTTTGGTAGACCATGACTTATGGGTATACTACTATATTTGGTAGACCATGACTTACATGTATACTACTATCTTTGGTAGACCATGACTTATGGGTATACTACTATATTTGGTAGACCATGACTTACATGTATACTACTATCTTTGGTAGACCATGACTTATGTGTGTAATACTATCTTTGGTAGACCATGACTTACATGTATACTTCAATCTTTGGTAGACCATGACTTATGTATACTACTATCTTTGGTAGACCATAACTTACATGTATACTACTATCTTTGGTAGACCATGACTTATGTGTGTAATACTATCTTTGGTAGACCATGACTTATGTGTATACTACTATCTTTGGTAGACCATGACTTATGTATACTACTATCTTTGGTAGACCGTGACTTATGTATACTACTATCTTTGGTAGACCATGACTTATGTATACTACTATCTTTGGTAGACCATGACTAACATGTATACTACTATCTTTGGTAGACCATGACTTACATGTATACTACTATCTTTGGTAGACCATGACTTACATGTATACTACTATCTTTGGTAGACCATGACTTACATGTATACTACTATCTTTGGTAATCCATGACTTACATGTATACTACTATCTTTGGTAGACCATGACTTATGTATACTACTATCTTTGGTAGACCATGACTTATGTGTATACTACTATCTTTGGTAGACCGTGACTTACATATATACCACTATCTTTGGTAGACCATGACTTATGTGTGTAATACTATCTTTGGTAGACCGTGACTTATGTGTATACTACTATCTTTGGTAGACCATGACTTATGTATACTACTATCTTTGGTAGACCATGACTTATGTGTATACTACTATCTTTGGTAGACCATGACTTACATATATACTACTATCTTTGGTAGACCGTGACTTATGTATATACTACTATCTTTGGTAGACCATGACTTATGTGTATACTTCTATCTTTGGTAGACCATGACTTATGTGTATACTTCTATCTTTGGTAGACCATGACTTATGTGTATACTACTATCTTTGGTAGACCATGACTTATGTATACTACTATCTTTGGTAGACCATGACTTATGTGTATACTACTATCTTTGGTAGACCATGACTTATGTATACTACTATCTTTGGTAGACCATGACTTACATGTATACTACTATCTTTGGTAGACCATGACTTATGGGTATACTACTATCTTTGGTAGACCATGACTTATGTATACTACTATCTTTGGTAGACCATGACTTACATGTATACTACTATCTTTGGTAGACCATGACTTATGTATACTACTATCTTTGGTAGACCATGACTTATGTGTATACTACTATCTTTGGTAGACCATGACTTACATGTATACTACTATCTTTGGTAGACCATGACTTATGTATACTACTATCTTTGGTAGACCATGACTTATGTATACTACTATCTTTGGTAGACCATGACTTATGTGTATACTACTATCTTTGGTAGACCATGACTTACATGTATACTACTATCTTTGGTAGACCATGACTTACATGTATACTGCTATCTTTGGTAGACCATGACTTATGTGTATACTACTATCTTTGGTAGACCATGACTTATGTATACTACTATCTTTGGTAGACCATGACTTACATGTATACTACTATCTTTGGTAGACCATGACTTACATGTATACTACTATCTTTGGTAGACCATGACTTATGTGTGTACCACTATCTTCGGTAGTATACTACTATCTTACGTAGAAAATGACTTACGTGTACTATCTTGGTAGGTTTGCTGACGACCCAGTACGAGTGAACTGCCAGGAATTGTAGGAGATGTAACTGTCGGTCGTGGTCTGTACAGGTACTTTTCAGCGTTACTAGATTACGCACTTCAGAAATGACATCCTTCATACGAACTATCACCTTCCTCGACCACTGGTCTTCCTGGTTATCCCTGTATACATACACAGAATAATATCTGAAGGTTATCCCTGCAGGTATACATACACAGAATAATATCCGAAGGTTATCCCTGCATGTATACATACACAGAATAATATCTGAAGGTTATCCCTGCATGTATACATACACAGAATTATGTCTAAACTTAAAACTAGAAAATATCTGTAAGACATGAATGTCTTCGCTCCTAGGTCAATGTTATCCTTGACCTTTTAACCTTGACCAATGACAACCAGACTATGATCAGATGTAGAGCCTGGTGTAAAGATACTACTATACAAATATGAGCCAAATCTGTTGAAGGGTTTTAAAGATATATCATTGATTCAGAACAGGATGTGACACAATGGGACAGATGGACATTGGTAACACCATATGCCTTCATAGCTCAATACAATACATGTATATCACAATTCCGAGTAACAAGAGTTAGTGTCTGTTGTCTGCACTTGTTTTGCTGTTGTATTCAGCTTTATTGTCATTTTTCTAATAGAATCTTACATAGGCCTGTATGGTGGCCAGGGATATTTCAACCCAAGTGTAAGAGATTGGCTATCGAGTAGGAGACGTGCCGAGATATCCCTTTCCATGGTATAGACCCAGGTTTGATTATTTTTCTCACAAATTAGAAAAAAAATAAAAAGATTTAAAGTGTTTTGAAACCTTTTCATCCCGCTATCATCAATGTCCCTAGAAATCAAAATCAAATTTGATGACGTTAATCAATTTGCGACCTGATTACCCTACATAAAATGATGTTTCGCTATTGTGACAGCCATCTTTCCATATCCCATGTGAGATTGATTTGTCCAATCCCAAGCAACAACAGGATCACCCTATAAAATGTGAGCAGTGTCTCAATTCAATATTGAACTAGCTATACACACATATAGATATTAATACAATACATCAAGAACTGATGTAAAATCACTTTAGAGTTAAATACCTTCTTTCAATGTTGTCCGCAAAATATTTCATTAAGAAATTTCCGTAACTTACAGCTCCTTCTGACGTCAGCTGGAAAAAAAGAGAAAAATTAAAATCTAATTCTACGCAAACTATTTGTTTTGACTTCATCTGAGGTAAAAAAAAAAAAGAGGTATTTTTCATAGTTACATAAAAGTAAGCAGCACGAATAAGTTTTCCTAAGCTGCATTTACTAAGGTTCTACCTTGATTTTTCTGTATAGAAACAGCATGCATTAATTTATTCCAATATCAAATATTGGCAATTTTTGTGCCGAAATATTTCCATATTTTTTTTTGTTTTTCTTCTCTTTGCAAAAGAAAAAGTGATGTGGTATGAATAGCCATCTGAGATTAACGTTTCTGTGAAGTTTTATCAAATCATCATATTCAACTTACGTATTGTAATATTAATATTTTTTTTAGTGCACTCAAAAATTAAGAGTATATAGCAGTACCTAATAAGATAAGATTACTGTGATTATGAATTGGCGCATTCATTGAAAACATTACAGAAACTAGCACAATTAGAACAATTATAATCTAGCAGAAGGACTTCAATGCGAAAAGGGCTAAAATAAGACGAAAACGGCATGAACTAGATCTCTGTATCATAAGGTATGCCTATTCATCAAGGCATGAACTAGATTTCAGTATCATACGGTATGACCTTTCACCCGTGGTAAGATATGTCTGTTTAATGTATTTCAGTATTATACTGTACACCACCTCTCACCTGTACATCACCTCTCACCTGTATATCATCTCTCACCTGTACACCACCTCTCACCTGTACATCACCTCTCACCTGTACATCATCTCTCACCTGTACATCACCTCTCACCTGTACATCATCTCTCACCTGTACACCACCTCTCACCTGTACACCACCTCTCACCCGTACACCACCCCTCACCTGTACATCACCTCTCACCTGTACACCACCGCTCACCTGTACACCACCTCTCACCCGTACATCACCTCTCACCTGTACACCACCTCTCACCTGTACACCACCTCTCACCTATACATCACCTCTCACCTATACACCACCTCTCACCTATACACCACCTCTCATCTGTGATATCATGGTGCTGACTTACATTAAGTGATATCCTGTCGATCACTCTGTACATCTCCTGGCTAACTCTCTCACCCTTCAGATCAAACAGCTTGGTCAGCACTGCATGTTGTATCTTACCATCCTCACATTGCTGGAGATATGTTATCAAACTGTTTGTCTACAAAATAAATGTTAACACAGATATGGCAAGGTTTTTTTTCTTAATCAATGGATAAACAAATAAACTGAATGTATGATATTGATAAAAGGATAAACAACAAAGACTACATTTATTGCTCGGAATTTAGTCACACAATACTTGATTTGTTTGTTTGCTGAGTGTATCACACTGTGAAACAGTCTCATTTTTCCTTGTAGTAGCTGATGGATATCTCACCAGCACACACTCAGTCATACAATCATACCAACAAAATATTCACCAGGGCTCTTTGCCCACAACTGGCCTACGACATTTCATCACAGGATGAAAAGTACAAAAGTAAAAAAAGCTTGGTGTATGGAATTAGTGGAAGTACAGTTGTAGTTTATTGGACAAAGTAAGCACATGTAATAGGTCAGAGTAACAAAACACGAGTACAATCCCGAGTACACAACACAGTACATTACCTAACAACGCCAGGTTACAATCCCGAGTACACAACACAGTACATTACCTAACAACGCCAGGTTACAATCCTGAGTATACAACACAGTACATTACCTAACAACGCCAGGTTACAATTCTGAGTACACAACACAGTACATTAAGTATTAACAACCCCAGGTTACAATCCTGAGTATACAACACAGTACATTACCTAACAACGCCAGGTTACAATCCTGAGTATACAACACAGTACATTAAGTATTAACAACGCCAGGTTACAATCCTGAGTATACAACACAGTACATTACCTAACAACGCCAGGTTACAATCCTGAGTATACAACACAGTACATTACCTAATAACGCCAGGTTACAATTCTGAGTATACAACACAGTATATTACCTAACAACGCCAGGTTACAATTCTGAGTACACAACACAGTACATTAAGTATTAACAACGCCAGGTTACAATCCTGAGTATACAACACAGTACATTACCTAACAACGCCAGGTTACAATTCTGAGTACACAACACAGTACATTAAGTATTAACAACGCCAGGTTACAATCCTGAGTATACAACACAGTACATTACCTAACAACGCCAGGTTACAATCCTGAGTATACAACACAGTACATTAAGTATTAACAACGCCAGGTTACAATCCTGAGTATACAACACAGTACATTACCTAACAACGCCAGGTTACAATCCTGAGTATACAACACAGTACATTACCTAATAACGCCAGGTTACAATTCTGAGTATACAACACAGTATATTACCTAACAACGCCAGGTTACAATTCTGAGTACACAACACAGTATATTACCTAATAACGCCAGGTTGCAATTCTGAGTACACAACACAGTACATTACCTAACAACGCCAGGTTACAATCCTGAGTACACAACACAGTACATTACCTAACAACGCCCGGTTACAATTCTGAGTACACAACACAGTACATTAAGTATTAACAACGCCAGGTTACAATCCTGAGTACACAACACAGTACATTACCTAACAACCCCAGGTTACAATCCTGAGTACACAACACAGTACATTACCTAACAACGCCAGGTTACAATTCTGAGTACACAACACAGTACATTAAGTATTAACAACGCCAGGTTACAATCCTGAGTACACAACACAGTACATTACCTAACAACGCCAGGTTACAATCCTGAGTACACAACACAGTACATTAAGTATTAACAACGCCAGGTTACAATTCTGAGTACACAACACAGTACATTACCTAACAACGCCAGGTTACAATCCTGAGTACACAACACAGTACATTAAGTATTAACAACGCCAGGTTACAATCCTGAGTACACAACACAGTACATTAAGTATGAACAACGCCAGGTTACAATTCTGAGTACACAACACAGTACATTAAGTATTAACAACGCCAGGTTACAATTCTGAGTACACAACACAGTACATTAAGTATTAACAACGCCAGGTTACAATTCTGAGTACACAACACAGTACATTAAGTATTAACAACGCCAGGTTACAATTCTGAGTACACAACACAGTACATTAAGTATTAACAACGCCAGGTTACAATTCTGAGTACACAACACAGTACATTAAGTATTAACAACGCCAGGTTACAATTCTGAGTACACAACACAGTACATTACCTAACAACGCCAGGTTACAATTCTGAGTACACAACACAGTACATTACCTAACAACGCCAGGTTACAATTCTGAGTACACAACACAGTACATTAAGTATTAACAACGCCAGGTTACAATTCTGAGTACACAACGCAGTACATTACCTAACAACCTCGGGTTACAATCCTGAGTACACAACACAGTACATTACCTAACAACGCCAGGTTACAATCCTGAGTACACAACACAGTACATTAAGTAACCTAAAAACAGCAGGTTATAATTCTGAGTACACAACACAGTACATTAAGTATTAACAATGCCAGGTTACAATTCTGAGTACACAACACAGTACATTAAGTATTAACAACCCCAGGTTACAATTCTGAGTACACAACACAGCACTTTACCTAACAACCCCGGGTTACAATTCTGAGTACACAACACAGTATATTACCTAACAACCCCGGGTTACAATTCTGAGTACACAACACAGTACTTTACCTAACAACGCCAGGTTACAATTCTGAGTACACAACACAGTACATTCGCTACAACGCCAGGTTACAATTCTGAGTGCACAACACAGTATATTACCTAACAACGCCAGGTTACAATTCTGAGTGCACAACACAGTACATTACCTAACAACGCCAGGTTACAATTCTGAGTACACAACACAGTATATTACCTAACAACGCCAGGTTACAATTCTGAGTGCACAACACAGTACATTATGTATTAACAACCCCGGGTTACCATAGTTACAACTCACCACCTGGCTGGCCATTGTATGGATTGGATTATCCTTATTAAGCCTCTTGTCTATGTGTCGCACCAGTACCGATAGGACTGTCGGACACCAAACAGATTCAGCCTGTCAAAAAACAGAAACAAACTTACTGCTTGTTCTTTCACTTGTTACAGCCAATGTATAGATATAGATAGCAATTCTTATAGTATTGATATTTTTTATCATTAGAAAATTAACCTATATGTTGATATTTCCTTGTTTTTTCCATGTCAGTACTTACCTCCCCTGATATCGAATGTACTCCCAACTTGTGGCAGTACTTACCTCCCCTGATATCGAATGTACTCCCAACTTATGGCAGTATTTACCTCCCGTGATATAGTCATGTACCCCCAACTTGTGGCAGTACTTACCTCCTGTGATATAGTAATGTACCCCCAATTTATGGCAGTACTTACCTCCCCTGACACTGTAATGTACCCCCAACTTATGACAGTATTTACCTCCCCTGACATAGTAATGTACCCCCAACTTATGGCAGTATTTACCTCCCATGACATAGTAATGTACCCCCAACTTGTGGCAGTACTTACCTCCTGTGATATAGTAATGTACCCCCAACTTGTGGCAGTACTTACCTCCCCTGACATAGTAATGTACCCCCAACTTATGGCAGTATTTACCTCCCCTGACATAGTAATGTACCACCAACTTGTGGCAGTACTTACCTCCTGTGATATAGTAATGTACCCCCAACTTGTGGCAGTACTTACCTCCTGTGATATAGTAATGTACCCCAAACTTGTGGCAGTACTTACCTCCTGTGATATAGTAATGTACCCCCAACTTGTGGCAGTACTTACCTCCCCTGACATAGTAATGTACCCCCAACTTATGGCAGTATTTACCTCCCCTGACATAGTAATGTACCACCAACTTGTGGCAGTACTTACCTCCTGTGATATAGTAATGTACCCCCAACTTGTGGCAGTACTTACCTCCCCTGACATAGTAATGTACCCCCAACTTGTGGCGGTACTTACCTCCTGTGATATAGTAATGCACCCCCAACTTATGGCAGTACTTACCTCCCCTGACATAGTAATGTACCCCCAACTTGTGGCAGTACTTACCTCCTGTGATATAGTAATGTACCCCCAACTTATGGCAGTACTTACCTCCCCTGACATAATAATGTACCCCCAACTTGTGGCAGTACTTACCTCCTGTGATATAGTAATGTACCCCCAACTTATGGCAGTACTTACCTCCCCTGACATAGTAATGTACCACTAACTTGTGGCAGTACTTACCTCCCCTGACATTGTAATGTACCACTAACTTATGGCAGTACTTACCTCCCCTGACATAGTAATTTACCCCCAACTTATGACAGTACTTACCTCCCCTGACATTGTAATGTACCCCCAACTTATGGCAGTACTTACCTCCCCTGACATAGTAATGTACCACTAACTTATGGCAGTACTTACCTCCCGTGATATAGTAATGTACCCCTAACTTGTGGCAGTACTTACCTCCCGTGATATAGTAATTTACCCCCAACTTGTGGCAGTACTTACCTCCCCTGACATTGTAATGTAGTACCACCAACTTATGGCAGTACTTACCTCCCCTGACATCATAATTTACCCCCAACTTGTGGCAGTACTTACCTCCCCTGACATAGTAATTTACCACTAACTTGTGGCAGTACTTACCTCCCCTGACATAGTAATGTACCACTAACTTGTGGTAGTACTTACCTCCCCTGACATAGTAATGTACCCCCAACTTATGGCAGTACTTACCTCCCCTGACATAGTAATGTACCCCCAACTTATGGCAGTATTTACCTCCCCTGACATAGTAATTTACCCCAACTTATGACAGTATTTACCTCCCCTGACATAGTAATTTACCCCAACTTATGGCAGTATTTACCTCCCCTGACATAGTAATTTACCCCCAACTTATGACAGTAGTTACCTCCCCTGACATAGTAATGTACCACTAACTTATGGCAGTACTTACCTCCCCTGACATAGTAATTTACCCCCAACTTATGGCAGTACTTACCTCCCCTGACACTGTAATGTACCCCAAACTTATGGCAGTACTTACTTCCCCTAACATAGTAATGTACCCCCAACTTATGGCAGTACTTACCTCCCCTGACATGGTAATTTACCCCCAACTAGTGGCAGTACTTACCTCCCCTAACATAGTAATTTACCCCAAACTTATGGCAGTACTTACCTCCCCTGACATTGTAATGTACCCCCAACTTATGGCAGTACTTACCTCCCCTGACATAGTAATGTACCCCCAACTTATGGCAGTACTTACCTCCCCTGACATAGTAATTTACCCCCAACTTATGGCAGTACTTACCTCCCCTAACATAGTAATTTACCCCCAACTTGTGGTAGTACTTACCTCCCCTGACATGGTAATTTACCCCCAACTTGTGGCAGTACTTACCTCCCCTGACATAGTAATGTACCCCCAACTTGTGGCAGTACTTACCTCCCCTAACATAGTAATTTACCCCCAACTTGTGGCAGTACCTACCTCCCCTGACATGGTAATTTACCACTAACTTATGGCAGTACTTACCTCCCCTGACATGGTAATTTACCACTAACTTATGGCAGTACTTACCTCCCCTGACATGGTAATTTACCACTAACTTGTGGTAGTACTTACCTCCCCTGACATAGTAATTTACCCCCAACTTGTGGTAGTACTTACCTCCCCTGACATGGTAATTTACCCCCAACTTTTGGCAGTACTTACCTCCCCTGACATAGTAATGTACCACCAACTTGTGGCAGTACTTACCTCCCCTGACATGGTAATTTACCACTAACTTATGGCAGTACTTACCTCCCCTGACATGGTAATTAACCACTAACTTGTGGTAGTACTTACCTCCCCTGACATGGTAATTTACCACTAACTTATGACAGTACTTACCTCCCATGACATAGTAATGTACCCCCAACTTGTGGCAGTACTTACCTCCCCTGACATAGTAATTTACCCCCAACTTATGGCAGTACTTACCTCCCCTGACATAGTAATGTACCCCCAACTTGTCAGTATTACCTCCCCTGACTTAGTAATATACCCCCAACTTGTCAGTATTACCTCCCCTGACATAGTAATTTACCCCCAACTTATGACAGTAGTTACCTCCCCTAACATAGTAATTTACCCCCAACTTATGGCAGTACTTACCTCCCCTGACATGGTAATTTACCCCCAACTTGTGGCAGTACTTACCTCCCCTGACATAGTAATGTACCCCCAACTTGTGGCAGTACTTACCTCCCCTGACATGGTAATTTACCCCCAACTTATGGCAGTACTTACCTCACCTGACATGGTAATTTACCCCCAACTTGTGGCAGTACTTACCTCCCCTGACATAGTAATGTACCCCCAACTTATGGCAGTACTTACCTCCCCTGACATGGTAATTTACCCCCAACTTGTGGCAGTACTTACCTCCCCTGACATAGTAATTTACCCCCAACTTATGGCAGTAGTTACCTCCCCTGACATAGTAATGTACCCCCAACTTGTCAGTATTACCTCCCCTGACTTAGTAATATACCCCCAACTTGTCAGTATTACCTCCCCTGACATAGTAATTTACCCCCAACTTATGACAGTAGTTACCTCCCCTGACATAGTAATTTACCCCCAACTTATGGCAGTACTTACCTCCCCTGACATGGTAATTTACCCCCAACTTGTGGCAGTACTTACCTCCCCTGACATAGTAATGTACCCCCAACTTGTGGCAGTACTTACCTCCCCTGACATGGTAATTTACCCCCAACTTATGGCAGTACTTACCTCCCCTGACATGGTAATTTACCCCCAACTTGTGGCAGTACTTACCTCCCCTGACATAGTAATGTACCCCCAACTTATGGCAGTACTTACCTCCCCTGACATGGTAATTTACCCCCAACTTATGGCAGTACTTACCTTCCCTGACATGGTAATTTACCCGTACTTTTTGGCAGTACTTACCTCCCCTGGTGTTTTTATGTGTGGAATTATCTGGCCAAGGATATGGAGTCCCAGGTTAGTAGAACGTGTGTGGTTACTACAGAATAGCATATCTGGGAATATAAAACAAGATAATTACATAAAGCTTCTAGAATATAATTCAAAGTTACCAGAACAAGCCAGACCAAATATGAAAGCTTTTGATTATTCGTTGAGACATACACAGTTTGGTTTAATAAAGTTCATATTACCTTGACACGGTGGTATAATTCTATTGATAACAAAACCTCGAATTCATGTAATCTGTATCCAACAAACATACAAATTTTGACTTGGACACCACCTTTTTCATATTGGAGACAATCATGTGACCTCATTCATTGATTTAATCACATGAGCATATTAAAAAGAAACACAGCCCTGTCATGTGATTAACATGTGATTAACATGTAATAAACAGATGTACAATGTGAGGTTTTCACCTGGAGACACTTACTGACACTGCAAGACCAGAAGTCTGCTACGGACACATCAGACTTCACAAAATGCTCTAGGACCTCTGAGGTCACTGGATGTATCACAGGGTAGGTCTCAGAGGATTTCTGTGAAAGAAATCATCCCATTATCTAATAACTTTCTACTTTATTTATAGTAACACTATAATACTATTGTAATGATTCTTACTAAGATTTAGCTTGACTTGAACAGTTAAGTAAAATCTTAAGTTTAGCTTGAAATTGTTTGTTAACATGGAATATCATTCATCAGTATTGAATTTCAAGTTGACACCAAAATAACAATTCATTAGACTCCGAGTCTAAATTAACTTTAATGTTGGGCAAAAAACAATTGATAACAGAAAAAGACAAGGATGGCAACAGCTCAAATCTGAATTACAATGAAAGATGAAATTAAAATAGATTGCAGTTACCTTGTAAGACCATAACCAATAATTGAACGTGTCTTATCATACTTACTAACACAACCTGCCATATGTTATCAAAGTTTTTTTCTGTGATTATTTTGGGTCGACTCCAATGCTCTTTCAGAAATGTTTTTCCAATCAAACTCTGAAAAAAAGAATAAGCATAATTGTGTTTGCTATACATTTTCCTGTTCTCATGGTCGCCTCATGCTAGTACCTAAATTATCGATCTGTCCACACAAACAGTCCATTACACAAACACTTATCTTATGTGATTTACAGGTCTGTACGGTATCTTAGACACATTCCCAGGATACCCCCTCAGATTCAGGATTCAAATCTTAGTTGTCATATTTATTAAGAAAAGATGTGTTGTTCACTGCATCAAATTTTACTCTAGACATGTACTGGTTGTATTAAATCCAACTCGCCTTCTTTCTGATCCATCTATTTATATGCTAGTTGGATATATCTATACATTTTGCTTAGATTTCCCTACTTAAAGCATCCTATTTCACTCTCAACTGAAACTAAAATGTACAATTTTCTAATAGTTCTACGATGGATACCTATGAAGGATTGTACCATGGGTATCCGACAATGCTTATCCTTTACCGTCAGATACCTATGGATGATTGTACCATGGGTATCCGACAATGCTTATCCTTCATCATCGGATACCTACGGATGATTGTACCATGGGTATCGACAATGCTTATCCTTCATCATCGGATACCTACGGTTGATTGTACCATGGGTATCGACAATGCTTATCCTTCATCATCGGATACCTACGGTTGATTGTACCATGGGTATCCGACAATGCTTATCCTTCATCGTCGGATACTTACGATTGATTGTACCATGGGTATCCGACAATGCTTATCCTTCGTCGGATACCTACAGATGATTTTACAGTGGGTATCTGACAATACTTATCCATCTAACACAGAAATGTGGAGTGACTTGTAACAAGGACTGTTGAGTATCTACCTTGTGATGTTTGTGACACACTAGTAAGAGCAGTAAGGCATCTGGAGTACACTTATCCCAGCCAAGCATCAGCTCTTTCTGTATACATGGCAGCACTCCTTCCTGGAACTTCTCCGTATCAATCTGCAGGAAATTTTATATCACTGTGAATTAATTCTACATTTAAACAGATATCATGATGTCTGTCACCAGAGGTTGTTCAGCTTATCAACCTTTTCCCTCAAACAATTCATTGATTGAAATAACACAGTTTTTAATTCATTAATTTAATTTATCCTGAGGAATTTCATAGAATTCTTTATAACAATACAATATGTATCAAATGTATGAAGCATTGTCTGGTAATAAGCCCACCCATGTCTATTGCAATGCAGTGAAAATAGTAACCAATGCTCACTGATTATTTTTGGTTACCAAATTGATGGGTCATTTTCAAAAAAAAAACTATCTGTAATACAATTTATGGGCCATGTATAGAAACCTAAAGGATTTTTCTGAATCATGTGGGTCATTCAGAAAAATTGTGGGCCAATGGCCCCCTCCAAAATGATCCCTGATGCTATTCTAGTCTCCTCCAATATGGCCAATCCTTAGAACAGATGTTTATGTGTTGGCCTTCTGGGTTTATTACAGGGTAATTATGGTAATTTTCCATAAGAACTAACAGCACTGAGAATAATGTACCTGGGGTATGAGATGGGCAATTCCACCAATACTGATCTGTTGGAGATAGGAGCGCTTTCTCTTCATGTCCTGTAGATTACTAACTACTGTCTTAATGCATTCTGTAGAATCCTTCAAAGCAAAATTCATTGTGTTATAAACATCTAATTGAAATACACATGCTGGCTTGTTTTAACACAGGTCACAAAGACATATTTGTGATTATTTTCTTTTGTGGTTTCAAATTATTTTGAGTTTTCAGGACTAGATTCATCAGTATGATTTTAACATAAGGAAATATGCTTATCTTTGTATTAAAACAAACAGTGATTGTTTGCAAGCTTTTGAAAACACCAGTTTCCTTCACTAAGCTTGCCAAGCTAAAATAAAATAGCCTTTTGTAGTTTCCTTCGCTAAGCTTGCCAAGCTAAAATAAAATAGCCTTTTGTAGTTTCCTTCGCTAAGCTTGCCAAGCAAAAATAAAATAACCTTTTGTAGTGTATGCATTTCAACTAAATTTGTTGCATTTATTTGTGTGGTTCTTTACCAAGGCTTATATACAATAAACATTTCATATTATATTCTTATGTAATACTATCTGGTATCTACTGTACAAAAATTATTTAATGGATGAGCTGAATTTTAAGAATGAATTTCACATTCAAATCAAGACAAAAACACATAAGACCTCTGTACAAACCCCATTTTAGTTCATCAGCTACAAAGTATAAATTTACCTGAGCAAGTCTCCCTGACTGTATAAGAGCCAGGTACACCATTGTTCTACCAAGCAAGATACTCCCAGTTTCCTGAAAACAAAATGATGATCATATTACTATGAAAATGGAGATATTTATTCAAATTTCTTTTTAAGACTTTGAATGTTTGCAAAAAAGGCATCCTTATTAATATCCAAACAATAATTAATGACCACACCAATTATATTAATGAACATACAATACTAATAAAATTACTGAATTCACCACAAAAGAGTTATTCCCCTTGTACTGTTACTCTACTGCCATACTGGATAAGCATTTACATGTATGTTATTGTTAACCAAACATTAGGTACTGTAGATATGCTGTGGTTTACTTACAGCTTTGCCATCCTTCTTTGACAGTTGAAGGTGTTTAGTTACTAAAGCTAGTACCTTCTCGGTACTGATTACAGTAAACTTCCGCAAGATCTGTAGAACAACAACCACACAGATAACAGTCATAAAGTGGAATTTATCATTAATTCTTTAATCATAGATAATAGCCATAATTATCATTATAAAATCATTCCATCTTCAGGCTTTCTTTACAAACTAAAACATTCTACCACAGTAATATATTATCACTACCAGTACATGTACTTCAGAGTTCAGTGTCGATTAAAATCAATCCTAAAACCAGTGTAAAAATCCTTTTGCCCAACATACGGGCAACCAAAATTTGAGTAATAGGTATCTGTATACTCTCCAGGGGTAAGTAAATATTGCTATCTTTAACATGATTTTCATGTTTGATTTCCTGATTTATGTGTGATTAGGAAATTTACCAGAATGATTAGTGTGGTAGTATGTTGAAATATTACTAAAATCAACAAGCATAGTTGAAAACTTGAAATATCTTTATTTTTTGTGCTAGTAAATCAAATTTTCAAAATAAGAAAAGTATATGTAGATCTCCGGTGGCAATCTGAGACCTTCACTTCGCAAACACTTTTAAGACTCTTAAGCTGATAAAAATAATAGAAGCTGAAGCTGAAGCATGAAATAATCTTAGAGCTTACTTATTGTAATACTTGACTAAATGTTCTTATTAGACAAAGGAAAGAATACTTTATATCTGTAAAATGATCTGATCAATATGGGAAGTATGATTTGTGTTCGGAGTGAAATCCAGACCCAGAATTCAAGAATTAACAAAAAATAAGAAAGAAACAGAAAATAATAGAAAACATTACTGCAATTGATTTGCAATTTGGATTGTAAATATTTTTAACTTAGTTAATATCAAATGATGAAATACTCAATAAATAACTTTTCATTTGGACTTTTTTATTGAAACACATATGTGTGTAGCAAGTAGAAATTGCATTTAATTTGGGTAAGTGGATTTTTTTGTTTACACCCCTGAGCTGCAGTAAAACACAGTTTCATAAGATTAACAGAAATAAAAAAAGATATGATGTACTAGCTGGTCTTAAAAGTTAATTTTAATGTAATATCATAGAATTTTTTATTTGATAAATTGTAAATCGAAATTCAATCATCATGATATCAAACACAGACTGATGTACATTTACAAGGTTATAGGCATCAACTTTCATAGCAGCTACATACACCATGTGGATATATATTGTAGAACTTCTCTTTTGGACAATACTGATTTTCCTTGTTTATAATGTTATGTATACCTCACAATGCGGACGTGCCCTAGTTATTCTATCTGATGGATGTATATATATTCCTCTGATTGCCAGGTCATATAGCTTTATATCAATACATTAAATCATGTTATGGTTTTAACAAATGCTTTATGACTATAGGCTGTTTTAAGACGTTTTTGAAACTCAGTTGGTCTTCCATATTACCTGACACAGAGCCACGGAGAATCCCTGGCGTGCACACTTTCGGTTGGAGGAAACACCCTTTATAAGTCTTCTCAATGTGTATTTCAAATCCTTTCCCACTGAATCCTGTAAAACAGTATGTCAATAATGTTTTTACTTTTATTGTGTACCAAATATTCAATTAAAAAAAGGGCCCCATTGAGATAAAACAACACATGAGATCAGTCAGATAGAATCGTGGAAGTAGTATAAAACAAGTGCAATCAATGATAGCGAAGCTCACCAGAGGCAGCAATCACACTATGCACTCATTTTTTAAATTATGTATGTATAAGCATGTCATTTTGAAATTGTACGTCACATATTATCGCTCCTAGACCTCTAATGGATGTATCAAACCAAATTAGAAGGGTGTGGACTTGCAAGCTTTCCAAAAACATGCTTGCCTCAAAATTTTTAAAGCAGGTTTTGGTGCCAAGTCCAAAAAATGGTAAAATGTGAAAAAATCACAAAAATCACAATTTTTTCAACATGATTTTGTCAAAACATCACTCCTAGACCTCTAATGAACTTAAAAACAAAATTAGAAGGTTGTGAGGTGTAAACTTACAGCTTTCCAAAAACTTAAAAGTGGGGTGACGTGGGACGCTGACGCCGAGGGTACAGCATTAGCTCACTGTTACTCGTAACCGGTGAGCTAATGATAATGTCACATTCTCAAGTTTCTTGGACACACCACATTAGTGAATTGATTAACTCAATGCGTCTGGTGACAATGTCAACATTAAGCCAAGTTTGGCACCCTCAGTCATCATCTTGAATGAGATCACACATCATCCTGACACAGGTATATCATTCACAAATTATAGCCTTCCTCAAAACTATTCTTTCTTGTAATTTTCTTATTTTGGAATAAATTTTTGAAAAAGAACATCTGCTCATCAAATATTAACCAATATTTCTCTGGACTTAGCACCAAATTTAGACTTTTGACAAAAATTATTATGTCCTAAACCAGACAATTATGTGTGAAAATGTCTAATATCTAGTGATTTTGGGGTAAAAGACAAAGGAAATTCAGATAGGAACAGAACATTGATATGAGACTATAATAGGAGAATTATTAAATAAATATTCTCATTTATCCATATATGTATATGTAAGGTAGGTGTCCTATCATGCCTGATTTATTTGGTCTGCACCAAAATGTTAGTGACACCAAATGGTGTGATGTTAGTCAATTCCACATTTTCATTTAGAAGTGCATGCACTCTGGTCTCACACTAGACATCTATCTGTCAGAGTGTCAAGTCTGGTGTCAGGACCAGATGAAATAGAGTCTAACCTTGGTCCAACATTCCCGCAAGGGATATCGGTTCCATTACCTGGGTTTCCCAACTACAAATATTAGCAAATTTAATTTGTCTGTGTTCGGACTTCTGCATTTGATAATTTTGACTAAAGGATTCAAAAGCGACCAAAAAACTAGTCGAAAGTGCATGTCAAACGCTTTTCCCTTACTCACTAATTCCGTACTAGGACTCACACAACTAAATCAGCAAATCAGATGGTGTTTCACCAGAAGGAAGTCCCTGAGGAAAATCTGCTTCTTGGGTTTGTAGCGGTTTTCTTGAATAAATAACATATGAAATGGGTATACTTTCTATATACGAGAATAAATAGTAGGGTTTTGAGATTTGGAAAATGAAAAATATACACTCGTACTGAAAATAGAATTACATAGATTTGAGGCGTAAAATGGTGCACGGTTAATGTCAAGGTTACTGTCTTTTGAGTACCTGAGTGCTCATATTTACTATTAAACCGATACAATAACAACATTTATCAGATAGAAAAAAAACTTCAAACTTTAATTTGATATAAATATATAGAAATTTCACATCATTTGAACTCCAAACGAGCAAATGAAGGGATGGAGTCATCAGTAATGGAGTAAAATATTTAGTTGTGTGAGCCCTTGCATAGTAACGACGTGTTGAGGTGACACTGACCTTCGCTGTCTGTACTGCCATGTTAATTAAAATGATACCTTCCAAGATTAATGCAGGATATATAATAGACAAAATTCAAATCATAAATCTGGGTGTTTATCATACTGCTGAGCCTATGCTGTTATCTGTTTCTGTCTGTAATTTCATGTTGTAAATATTTATGTCATCATTAATAAATTGTTGATTGTAGTTCAAGGTATTTGTTCTCTCTCTAAAAGACAGATACAAGTTACCCATCGAACCTGGGTTGTTGGTCAACAAGGGCGATTCGGGTGCAGTTTGACGTACACATGTACCAACTATCCAAGATCAGCGTAAGTGAATGTCTGTCATTCTCTTTTACGTATATTGCTTCAAACTTGAAACAGTTTCAACATTAACACTACCAGTTGTGCGACATGTTATAATTACAATGCATAACAGTTAACGTTCAGTGAATGATCCGCTGATGAGGCACCACACGGATAGTTGGCCACCGAGTTGACACTTACATAATCCTTTTGCGAGGCCTCCAACTTTTTCAATAGCAGTCTTGTATTTTTCACTGTGCAATTTTCATCCGGCTCTGCTAATCGCCAGAAATATTTCATTAAATCTGCATCTTTTCCATCCATTTTGACTGCTGAGTTTCAGCACGTGTATATTCGACAGTGTTAAATTGCAGCTTCAAAGGTTCCTGCCTAATCGACAAACGCTCAACCGATCTTGATTCCGTTAGCTACCTCTCTGATGCTATTAACCAATTTAGAAGTTCCGAATGTATATCACAGCATGGAATGCTCAGTCCTTAACATTAATGATGAGTCGTTTTGATTGAGTGGCAGTATAAATTTGGCGCACTTTCCTATTCTTTTAACCTGCCATCACGTTGATATTTATGGTCTATCCCAGCCCATCCTTTAAAAACCCAGTGTTTATAGTTTTCGGTCATATACTTAAATGATACGATCCTTGGGATAAGAATTTGTGTCAAGCCCATGTGTGTGGATAAAAGGTCAGAATATCCGGACTACAAAATTAATAGGGCATTATAGGGCCTGTTCGTTAATGCTGACAAACCGGTTCGTCAGTTTTTAAATGAAATATTTCAAACATATATCTTGACGGACCTGCAAATATTGATACAGGCCGTGGAAGTCTTTGTCAAGGCTCGTCTGAAAACAATCTAACCGCTTGGACCGCAAAAACGAAAACGGTCCTGAAGTATGAAACTGTATATATATATATATATAGCTTAGAAACACAAATGACGAAGGAAGACAACTTTTTGACTCGTGCCCTGACCGGGCCTCGAACTCACGATCTACGGCACCCAATCCAAAAATCCAAACATTTTCAGGAACATTCAACAGGCCATTCAAATACTGTAATTCTGGATACATTTCTGATAATTGGTACTTTTATACTCTACTGAACTATATATTTTAATGCATAATCATTCATAAGTTTAATTTACATCGTAACACGCTCTTATTTCAATCAGTAGCAACCTGCGTTACTTCGTCACTTTCTCTAAATAATTAGTTTCTTCTTCAAACCAGCATTAATTTAACTATATTCAGTGAATACTTAGGTGGGTTTTCCCCCTCCGTCTTGTACGAAACTTACAAAAATAAGACATGGTTGTCTTAAATGGAGAGATTAATCAATAAGATTAATGAAAAGGTATTTTACTGTCAATAACAATAAACAAAATGTAGATAAAAGATAAAAAGAGTATAATGTCCCCCTACTCCAAAAAGAATTGTTACGTAGTTTACAACCGGACAGCCAGTCGGCACGCTGTAAACATCGCACAACAGTAGACTGTGTACGTGACTATAGCGGAACACATGTGAGGAGCTCGTTTCTATCAATCAGTGAATGAAAATAATATTTCAGTCCAAATTCATGGATAAATAGAGCATATATATGTAATTATGTTCTTTTAACTCCCTGATGTTGGACTCAAATATTAATTTTGATTAATTTTAAACAAAATACATTATTCGTTATCAGGGACGTGCCAGCCATTACATAAACAGTATGAGTGACGATTATGTCAACTTCTGCCCTGTAACAGGTTGAAGATTATGTTACATATTAGGAAGTCTTTGCCCAGACAAAACGTGGTGTGATTTCATAGAGGCCGCAATAGCTCAGTCGGTTAGAGCACCGCGGCCAGTTACGTAACCTCAGGAGAAGATCCTGAGGTGCGTGGTTCGACTATTCCTGTACCGCGTTGGTTTGTTCTTCTTCCAGGATTAGGGAAAGACTCAAAGGTCAGAGCACAATTGTCCCTCGGGAGGTGACACTAAGCTAGCCAGGGCAGTTCAGGTCTGGATCCTGCGCTAGAGGGTCTGGTAAAGAGCTCCGATCGATGAAAGTTCGGGGAAAGAAAGATAATTTATAATGATTTTTGTTTGGAGAGATTTGATTTAGTTCGTGTGCGCCTCTTGTTCTCCTATCACTTTATGTCATGTATGGTGTTGGATCAATAGCCACATGATTAGGCCTATGTATAATCTTATAGAGCATGAGTACTCTGGCTTTAGTTATTTGAACGGCTAGAGGTTCCCAGTTCAGAGATGATATCATGCTGGTGACGCAGTCTGGCTCTCTACTTCTATGCTGGCTGTAAACATACCGTGCCTTCTCTGAATGTTCTTAATCAGATTGCAAGGATTTGGTCTGTTTCTCGGGAAGCTGAGAAACGGACCAGTCTGTGCTGTCGTGTTCGTGCCCATGGGCAGGACACTTTACCCTCATTGCTCTGGATGACATGCGATGGGCCTCTCATATGTTTTTCCGTGAGGTAGCCACCAACTACTACCGGAAACCCTGAATCAAAATGACCCTGGCTGTTCACGGGCCAATTAATGAATTAAACCCAGCAAATAAACAACAAACAAGCAAACATGATATGTTATGCATGGTAATAGTTCCTATAATGTGTGTTATACTTACTTAATTAGCGTTACAGTACTTAATTAGCGTAGTATTTCTGATTCATCAGAGACCTATATACTAAATTTTTATTATAGGTCTCTGGATTCATGCTCCCTAGAGACGGACTCATTTGACTTGACTGTGACTTCCGGTATAATTAAGTTTTGCCTTAAAGTCTTCATACCTTATTTCTTGGCCTTCCATATAGTTATATTTTACTTCTATTTATAGCAAAGTACACAACGTGTTTGCTTGTTATAAAAGTGGTTTATTTGAACCCCAAAGTCACTAATTTTGACCATTCAAAGCTTTATTAGGTGTGTCTTCCTGCTCTTCACACTTCATAACATTTGACGTTGGTTTACCCTTGGGTGATATCGATGCGTCAATCTGCGCATGTCAGAAACCAGACATCCGTCTTACTTTTTCCGACATGCAACATGGCTGATTATGGTGGTGAAAATTATTCAAACTATGGTGGAAATCGAGGATTTGATAATGACTACAATCAAAGGTTGACATTTAATGTTACGATAAATTCATTGATGCATGCACAAAAGTCAAATTCGATCGGACTTGGTGAACCGTAGATGCAATCGAACTATTTTCACGGGCCCTATGTTTGTTAGCAGATGTTTATCACATGGCATGCAGTGATGCACTGCACGTACGTGTTTTTTATGTGCTAACGTCACCGTGATAATTCGGTGATGTTTCTTAAGTTGAACTGTTCCAGATAGCAGGGGTTTTCAATATCGTAGTTATACAGTCTTAAACACAAATGTCTCCCTCTCGCCACCGCAGAACATACAGTGAACACAATTTAACTTGGTTAAGTTAAAAGTTTAATTCGATATATGTAGTTCAATAGTAAATTATACTGAATGCTGGAATATCTGACTCTTTATTCATATAATAAAACCAAAATTCCGTGTATTGATTTTTAGATAACATTTGTGGGGAAATAACTAATGTTTTTACTGGTAGAGCTAGTATTGAGTGGGGGTGTACTGTAATTAGAGCCAAAATATTTAGCAGTTATATGTAGTCCTATAATATAATATAAGATTTCGGAGGTTTGTATTGTGAATGTTTACTTTTATCAGACAGATTTTTACACCTTTGTTCTTTCCAGAATCTCGAAGTTTTATATCAATAGTTGCCAAACACACACAACATGTTAAATTCACAATCTTAAGATTTAAAAATGTTATATTATACAACTACATGTAATTATTTAGACGCATGACAAAAAACTATTGGCAGTAGTACGTACCTATTGAATATCTTGATCAGTGTGTAATTGCAATGAGTAAATTCTTGCATTCATTGAATTTACTTTTTGGCATTCAAAACTCTTTTAAATGGTTTTTACTGAACAATATTAAAACTAGATGATTTTATTCAATGCTGTTCAAATGTTATTGGAACTGAACAGGATATTTTATCTGAAATGATAAATAGCCCTATACCAGCAGACTCCATATAGTACAGACTTGTGCTAATCCATGTTGAAAAAAAATGTAACCAAAAACCTGAAGTGATGTATAGTCAAGTATTGACTCTGATGCTTAAGCTTCTAGTGTACAAATTTACTGAAGCACAAATAATTTTCATATAGGGATTTTAGATCCATTTATGAAAAAACTCTGTGCTCTGTTAAGTGTACTCTGTAAAAAAAAAATAATAAAGAAATGTACGGTTATATGTACCCACTTATTAGAAAGTCACCGTATATATATATATAAAATAAATGAAGCTTGATTGGTAAGGGTGATATTTCCGCTTTCTCCTTCATTAATCAATTTCGACTCAGTTGTAGTTTTAAATTGAATTAGATTCCTATATAGCTAGTACTAGTATAGGTCTTTATATACTTCAGACCTGCAGCAGCTTCATTAAACAGTCATTGGAAGTGGGGAAGATGGGCTAACTGGCATAAAGTTTGACTGTATTATACAAAAAAATATGTACCCTATGTGATAACAGATCATCATCTGTGTACTTATAGTTATATTTGTTGTGAGTTTTAGCCATCAAATTACTACCGTAATTATATAAATGTGCTAATAAAATTGAATTGCATTACAAAGTTGAATGATAATATCAAAACAACCTAGTATAGTTATTCAGTGAGCCACAAATGCCTTATCTTAAAATTGATTATTGCACAACAACCATAATACTATTCTTCCTTTAAATGTCAAGTGATTTCCTTCTCATACTATATAGCTACCAGTAGTCAGAGAGTAAAGCCTTTTTTCATATTAACAATGTAAGTGTGTGGATCTTGGAATAAACTGACAGGAAGCAAATCTTGCTGTAGATGATTACCCTGGTTCCCTGTTACACTATTTTATTGACTTAAGTTGAACACAGATCTTTATATGTGTTGTAGAAGTGGTGGCCGGCCGGGAAACAGTTATGGTGGAGGACGTGATCGAGGACGTGAGCGTGGGAGGAAACCTTTACCCACAGAACCCCCATACACATGCTATGTAGGAAACCTCCCATTTGGCATTGTACAGGGAGATCTTGAAATTATATTTCAAGACCTAAAGGTATTGGATATATAAAGTCACTGTCTTGTTTTACTTCAACCATATATGTGCAAAAGTGTCGAAGAAAAAAATGATGAATTGCATTAATTAGCATACTTGATTATATATGATTAACAATTATATGCTTGTTAGATTGTATTTATTGTCAATATAAATGTTATCTGCAGCTGGGTGACATATACCAAATAGAATGGTTCCTGGTAAGATTTATCTGTCACCCAGATTGCATTTATAGTGACAATAAACACAATCTAACAAGCATTTAATTATTATATTTACATGTGTTAAACTGTGTTTTTCTTGAATAAATCCATTATTTTCACCCATTCAAAAAAGAATAGTGTTTCAGTGATTGACTCAAAACCAGGTCATGTGATCTTGACTGCATCTATCCACTCATAGATGCAGCCAAGATTAACAAAGAGGCAATGGGAGACTGCATTCAAAAATGTAAATATTATATAATTAGTGCAAAACATGAAAATGAATCATTTTGTTGGATAGAATGATATAAATAGAACACCCACATTTTCATAATTTGTTAAGGTGTCTATCAAATGCATATGTGCTTTATATGTTGTGTAGCTTGTCTTTTCATCTTTTTAGGTCAAAAGTGTACGCCTTGTCCGTGATAAAGAAACAGACAAATTTAAAGGTATTGTTATTGTGTAATTATTTCTTAACTAAAGTAATGTGTACCTACACTGATACAGGTAATTTCAACCAATTTTGATATTACACAAAAACCTATTCTAAAATTCCATGTTTTATTTATAATTGTCTGAACATTGCCTGGTTATATCAATAAGTGCCTCCAAAATATCACCGTTTAAGTTAATACAAAAAGTTTTTGAAGTAAAACTCAAAAGTTTCACCAATCAAAGTAAGTTTTCTATTAAAAACTTTTCGTTATTACTGGTGTGACTCTAGATGTAAGAAATTTTCGTTATTACTGGTGTGACTAGATGTAAGAAATAAAATTGCTACAAACTTCATTAAGAATTACATTATTTTTCAAGGGCTATTACCATAATATATACACAACAGGATTCCAGGTTTGTCAAACAGAAACCACCAAATGAAGAGATTAAATTCCAACAGAACCATATGAAAAGCCAAAACTTACCCAGCATCCTTATGTATTAATTTTTTTCCTGAAGTGTACCCATAGGATGTATATATTTTACTGAAATAACCCTGATATAGTATACATGACAAAAGTAAAGGTAAATAATGGATGTCTCTCTGATCATTTACTAAATACTGATAAATTATATTATAGGATTTGCCTATGTGGAGTTTGATGATATCGAGTCACTGGAAGAAGCATTAACGTACGATTCTGCTGTAAGTAATCTCCAAAACTGTGTTCCGGGCATCATGTTGCTTCATAAAGATACCATGTATTATGACACAAACTCAACCCTCTCAATTGTATTGATATAATTTTTACTTATATTCAATCTTTCGTTTAAAGTTACATATTCAGAAATTACATTATGTGATGACTTTAATTGTTTGATGAAAGGGATGAAAGTCTACTGGTAATTTTGGCAGATGAAGAGACTAAATGATGTGTGCAATATATTTTAATAAATGTTGAGAGTGTGTTCTTTTTTGTTGCAGCTATTTGAGGATAAAAATTTACGAGTGGATGTGGCGGAGTCCCGACAGGGGGACAGACGTGGAGGTTACCGTGGTGGTAGAGGAGGCGGAGGACGTGGAGGAGGTGGACATGATGGTAAATTGGTCCTTTTATGAAAACTCCCTCACCTCCACCTACACTGAAACCTGTTTATTTAGAACTTTTCTTAATCCAGTTATAACCTCAGCAATTAAGTTTCTTTTGTATTTACACAAGTATTTGTGTAAATATTAAATCATCACAAAGATTTATGTCTCATGTACTCATAGACTGTTGTATGCTCTATTTTTCCCTAGCCATTTGTTAATGTTATTGATGTCAAAACTAATCTTCATCTAGTGCCCTTACCATGACTGTAGTCAACATAGAATTGATTTAAATTTGTTTTCAGTCAGATGTGTACATACAGACTGACATAACACTGACAGTCTTGATTGCCATTGTGATTTGAATTTATTCAAGTGGGTTACTGAAAAAATGCCTAAATTGTTTTTAATTGATTGGTTCCTGAAGAAATGCCTAAATTGTTTGTATTAAACGTCGGGATGCCTTTGGCACCTGCTGTTATAGTCGTGGTAGGAAAATGTTGTTAGTGACACTTTTGTTTCCGGCTAACAACTTCCGGTTTCTGTCATACAAATGATATACATCCGCAGCCTAATATAGTTCCAATTTTGATAGCAATTATTGACACGATTTAACTGATGTAGACCGTGTTTACTGCAATTATTTAAAATGAAATATGAATGTTTAGTGTTCTAGACTAATTTAGAGTATAAATATAAAAAATTTCCTCGTCAGTATATGCAATTTTGTTGGCGTAGGAGTACGTAGTTCTGTCTCGATCCTGCCTTGAAAACGAAAGTAAAACTATCAGTTTGATCGTCGTGGAAATTTACATGCATTCACAGAGAAACTATCCACATGTCTTAGACTCATATGTTCATCCTGAGTTCATATGCAGAAACATTTCATATAAGCCTAAAACCAACCCTATTTGCATAGTCAAATGCACCCCAGCATTCCACGAGATAACTTCAGCTGTCACGTGACTCATCACTAATCGGCAAAATGCCGGTTATGTCGAATGTAACTAAACCAACGACCGTTCGCAGTTTCATATTCATTTGTATGTCGCTAGCTAGAATACGCAAGAAATATCACCAGGAATTGAAGGCAAGTTGTAACAAACTACATTGCCGTTTTTCATGAGGATTTTGTTAAATGGGGTTATTATTTGTTTATTTGAATAGAATCTAATGATTAAGATCCGTGACTGATGTACTGGCGTTGATGTCAAAACTAGATATGTCTCGTCGGACAACGCGACCGCAATTTTCTATCGGGGTTAACATATGTTACTAGGGGTCATAAAGCAGATGTTTGCTAGGCCTAATTAACATCTTATAGTATAAATAAAATTAAGAAAACTTAGGCTGTGTACATCTTGGATTTTATCTTTGGTTGTACAACATATTCTGTTAATAGACCAATTTGTCGTTCAGTTGATTTTTTTCAAAGTTTACAAGCAGCTTAACTGATTCAGGAGTATATCAATAATCTTCCACAAGCATTAAAGAAATAGGGAAAGAACTATACTCAGCTATTGGAAAGTTGTCAGCAGATAAATATGTTATACACGTTTTCTTTAATATATATAGAATAGGAATAACCAGATTAAGACATTTCATCCGATACAAATGTAACTGACTATAAAATCCAATTTTAAATTTCTTATTATATGACCTCGGACCCTGACGTTTCTCAGGGCATTTGGCCCTTTGTTAATTGATTGGTTACTGAAGAAATGCCTAAATTGTTTTTAATTAAACCATAATATGAACACAGATCTGTAATAAGCCTATTTTGTATGCATGTACAGTGTATATCTGCATAATTATACATTTTCAATGAAGAGTTTGTAATAGGTAGCCTTTCAACGTTTTTGTAGGTGGCTTCCGAGGAGGTCATGGTGATAGAGGTGGCCGTGGCTATCGAGGAGGTGGTGGTGGTGGTGGTTACCAAGGTGATCACCATGGTGATCGTGGGAGTTTCAATGACCGTCCAAGGGGAGGGGGATTCAATCGCTATGAAGATGGCCCCGGTAGAAGAAGACAGAACAGTGGAGGCCAGGCAGAGTTGAGGGAACCTTCTCCAGGTAAGAGACACATGTGCATCATCCTTACATTTCAAGAAACCATTTGTTGAGAAATTGGGGATTATAAAAAGGATATTTCAAATTTAAAGTTTTCCTTTAATTAAAAATTTATGATACATATAAAAATATAGTAAGATACTGTATCACGAAGTTTAAGGTAAATACAAGCTTACGGTTTATTGACCAGGCCAGTTGAAGTTATGTAAAAATCTATTTAAATGATTCTGTTTATGGCTCAACACGATGAGTTGTCTGACATGCATCAATATTTCATTAAATAAAAGAAAAAATCTTTAAAATCCTTATGACAGATTTGATGCACATTTGGTTAAACCATTGTTAGTAGAAGCAGCTAAAAAGTAGGAAAATATGTGCAATATAACTTAAATGAGAGTAATTTGCCATTATAACTGAAATATCTAGGTTAGAGATGCAGGTCCTCTAGGCCTCTTGTTATACTTTAATTTTAAATTGACAGGCTGTAGACTAATATTCACATGTGAAATAAATCATTTAATTCATGTGACCTTAAATTTTAGATAACATCAATACTAATATAATATTCAGATGGTACAGATATAACATTGTTTTGTAGTGAGCATGTTAGATCAAATCGAGATTGCCTCTGAACATTTTTGAATATTTGATGTGATAGAATCAGCAGCAGCTAGGCCCAGGCTCAAGTTGGCTCCTCGGACTGTCAAGGAACCAGTAGCAAGTACAGCGGTTGCGCCACGCAATTCAAGCATTTTTGGAACAGGCAAGGCGAGAGACGAACCTACTACTACTGAAAATCGATCGCGAACCACAAGTGAAAACAGCAACATGTAGTAAGGAAGGTTGACACGTGTACATAGAGCCAATAGTATATGTAAAGGTGAGTTTACAGGATAGGTCCATCAATTAGTCAGGTTTTCTTATTTTACATATCATAGTATTGGTTAGAAATATCTGATGTATAAAAATGAATTTATTGTTTGTGTGATCATGCTGTGATATTGCCATATGCACCCAGACATTAACAAATTGTTAGTCCAAGTGGAGGCTAGGTCTATAAGTATATACAGTTTGAACTGAAGTGTTACTACAAGAAGCATCTCATATTTTTCTGATTAGTTGTCATTAGAAATATTGAACTGCCTACAGGTGACAATCTTCATCCCTGTCAGTATGAACAAAAACACAGATAACAAAGAAAGACAACTTTGTTTGACTTGTGCCTTGTCTAGTCCCTTTGTGATTATCAAATTCTGACATCAAATCACCAGTAATGCAAATAAATATCACCACTAGTGCAAAAATTAAGAAAGTCACTAGTCCAAAAAAATCACCACTAATGCAAAAAAAATGCAATGGTCTGACCTACTGTTATTTATAAGGCAAGTACATGCACAAGATTAAGAGCTTGAGACCTAGACAGGGTGAAAACTGTCTTCATTAGACCTTGATGATCCTATTTGTATTCTGGACTTTCTTTTTTATTTCAGATGCTGTCATAAAAAGGGATGTTTCCTTGTCTCATGTAAGTGCTAACGATAAGACAAGGCCAGTCAGTTTTTTATTGGTCGTCTGTGGGTCATGTGACTCTTGTTTTGTCATTATCACCCATCTTTGTGTAAAGTCATTATTGATCGCTGTAGAAACCTCTGTACATATTATATACCATATCTTTGCCATGCACACTTGTTTGTGTTGATGGTATTTAAAACTGGCTGGTCTGTTTAAAAAATCAAATAGTTACATACGACTGATGATAGTTCAATTGATTTAGTATGACAATTCAGATGCCAAAATTTGATTCTAAATTTGATTTGAAAAATCATGATTTTATATTTTGAAATTGATTGAAAAAACCAGTTGTATATCATGTAAATAAAAATTGTTAAATGAGGGTTTTTTTTTAAAGAATTTGCAAATATTTTTTTTTTGTGTGAACTAACACTGGCTGTACACATCAGTAAGTTTTAGAGCATATATTGTTAAGCATTTTATGGAGATGTGTTTTTGAACATATACAGTTTCATCATTTTATGCCTGTTATTTTTCATTTTGTTCTGGATATACCGTGGATAGTCAAATTCTTATTTTGGTATTTTGCATAAACAAATAATGTGCATTAGTAAATTTGGAAATTTTTATTTCATATTTTTTTGACAAACTGTAAAACTAGATACAAATGTGAAATGCAATATCTCCTTCAAAGATACTTGGATCACTGCAGTACATTGACATCAGTTTCATACCATAGAATCTGAACAATTTTACAGAGTGCTCATAGAGAATTTTAGCAGTAACTTGAAGCAGATCTAAAAGGCTATGTAACTCAACATTTTAGTTACTTTCTCCAGATCAGAAAACAAAATTATTATGTGAAATTAGTGTTGTTGAATAGACGAAGTTCTACTGGTAATTCATGTACCCTTTTTAGAAGGGTAATTGAATGTTTTCTAGGCAAGAGGCAAGCATTGATGTCTGACTGCTTCTTGTTGCTTATTATTTATGCGACAAAATGTGTGCTTGTTTGTGTGTGGTGCAGTATTACTCTCAGCATAAACTGCCAATCATCAGCCCTGTTATCATAAGCAACTTCCCATCCAGTCTAGATTCTTACAGCACAAAACAGCAGAGTAACCTCATTCTGGATAGGCTGAAACCATTTGGATGATTAGTAACCTGTGTATGGGCAATCTGGAAGTATTTTTAGCTCACCTGGTCCAAAGGACCAATGGCCTTTTGCCATGGCGCAGCTTCAATCGTCCATAAACATTTTCTTTAAATTGCTACTTGTCCTGAACACCTGAATGAATTTGATGAAAATTGGTCTGGAGCATTAATTATTGGTCGGAGATCCATTGTTGTATAAAAGGAAGGGTGTGGCTCTCCATGGGCCAAAGGGGTGGGGCCAAATACGGTAAATTGAGGTTTATACTTTAAATCAATATTAGTCCTGTACAACTGAATGGTTTTGATTAAAATTAGTCTGGTAATATTGGGCAAAGGAGATACAGTATTGTAAAATGAAGAGTGTGGCTCCACTGGGGCTGGAGAGGTTGGCCCAATAGGAGAAATATAGCAAATTCTTTAAAATCCTTCTTCTTAAGAACAACAGGTTTTGGTTCACCATAGTTGAGGGAGGTAGCTCAAAAAGTAGGAAAATATTTGTAATATAACTTAAATGAGAGTACTTTGCCATGATTACTGAAATATCTAGGTGAGCGATGCAGGCTATCTGGGCCTTTTGTTCAGGAATGTTTCTGGTGGGGAAAAAAATGAAAAAAAAATGGTCTGATTCGTACAATTCTACTTTTTTTGGAATGAATGTGTTTTAAGTTGTCATTGTTTGAAATATTATAGTTATCTGAAGAAACTATTGAAACTTGTACAGCGGTAACTATGTTATCCAAACAAGCATTGGAACTTTGATATACGCCTTGCTTTTTTCCCAATTGTTGAAAAGATGTGAATTTGAAATTATATTCTTTTGCTCAGAAGATTATTTGAATTGCTGCAGAACAATATTGATGGTGAAGCTACTAAATCTTCCCATCTATAATAGGGATTTTATTTCTAATCATACAAATTTTATGAAACACATTATGTTTTTTTTTTTTTTTAAACAATAGATTCTCGGAATCACAATAACACTGGTACAAAATATAGAAATTTAAAATATGAAAAAGATAGCATTTGGTTTTCCAAAACTTTTTGTCTTTGATATCGTTTAGTCATCATTTATGTAGTAGTGTGTGACATAACAGTAACACATGCCTGTTTTCATCATAACGTAGATGTTTCTGACACACAGCCCACCGTCATTTTTAACTAGAATCTTTTTCCTTCAAGATCAATTTATCTCAATCAAGGGCTAATATATGGTACTAGAATAATCTACCTTGAGGCAAAGTACCAGAGTATGTTGCTTTTTTTTGTAGAAATTGTAAAACTTTTATGTTTCAGTCTTCAATTTGACTGAATTATCTCCCCTTTTAGGTTTTGGGTCAGAATGACAATTGGACATAATGTAATTATCATTTATGTGGTGTCACTTCTTAAGTGAAAGTGCCTAACAGGCAGTATGTGTACCAGGAAAAATCATTGGTATTCAAGTCTACAAGTATGAAAATTCTACCCTATGGTGTGGAATTTGACATAAACAATGGCAACTCAAGACTATGGCCTTAAAATCTATTCTGGATATTGTACATCAATGTAAAACTACATCAGTTCTCTTTTCCTTATTCAGTATGCTACACTGAATTTTTTTCCATATAAGTCTTGCTGGACATACTTCTTTACCCTATTTACTCCCAAACTGTTGCTAGACCAACCTCTTACAAAATATAAGTGAGCATATCACCCTATCATACCCATCATTGATGTAAGTGAATAAAAATAATAGGGACAGTATATGCCTGGACTGCAGTCTTTTAGTTTGCTGAAAAATAAAATTCAAATTATCAGTGACTTTATCTCTGCTGAACCTGTTAATTAAAATCTCCAAAACAAAACAGTGGTAATAAGGAGTGATTTCCTCTTTTAACTGGACTTTGCCAAAAGAAGAAAAGAAAAAATTGGATGGATGACTCCATAGCAAAGTATAAGTACTTATTTCAACATGTTGCAAAAATCATCCTGATAGAGCGATTCACTTATGCTTGGCATGTGCTCGATATTCGGTTTGTATTAACTAGTACATGAGATATTGACTTAGCCTCAGTGTTAAACCATTAATATAGGTCCTACTACCTTTTATATGTATGTTGTGTTTTGTGGTGTCTGAAAAATTCAGGTTACATATTTGCTTTGATTTATATATTCCTTTAAATTGTTCATTCTTTCCTGTAAAGTATATTTTCATTATGAACTGGAAACCTTTCTCCAAGAATTATTTTAGTTTGCACTATGAAGATGTAAAACTAGATCAACAACAGTAATTGTGACTGTTTTATCAATTTTCAAGATGTATTTGTACAGAATATGTTCCCAGGATATTCTGTATTAATCCTTCAATGGATTTTACTATGACACAGAATATAGCTACCAATTGTTCCTGTTTGTGTGAAACCATGCTTGGTTGTGTATTGTGTACATGATTTAACCGAGTAAGACGTTTCCTGCTTATTTAATTGAAATAGGCTATCTCGTTGAGCAGCTGGAAGGAGACTTCCTTCAGTAGATTGCAATGCACAAATTAGTGCAATTATCTTGGCCAGTCTCAATGTGTTGGTGTGTTCGAATGTGTACAAAGACTTTACATAATATTTGTACAGTGAAGAACACTTTTAATTTTAGCTGAAAATGCTTTGAAATGTACTTTTGAATGTTTTTCAGCTTATAATTTTGATGCATTGGACGATATTAGTAGTCCTGACAAACGACTTGTTGTTCATGTTATAGATTATATGACAAGTCATGGGCTTTGGAAGGGAAAGCTGTACAACTGAGAAGGAAAATAAAAAAAATAAATGTAATATTGCCATGTCTCTGTTTTTTTCTGACCCTGGCGTATCCAGTCCGATCTTCTATATTGACAAGTATAAACAATTGTTTGGTTGTCTCCCTTTAACCATAATCGTGGTTTCCTATATTCTAGTAAAACCAGTGGCACAGCATATTAAAATTCCGCTATATTAAGACTTGTTGATCTATATTCTGTAACAGAAGAGCTTAGATTTTGTTCTGACGATTAATTGTCGGACACTTGTCAATAGTATTTTACCGCGTCAATATTAATGGAGGCGTGTATATATTATGATGTAAAAATCAGTCTCTACCTTGCAAACGCCGCCATATTGGTGCAATGATGACTAATGCTCGTAGATCTGTACATTTTCTTTTAGATGAAATGTCATTGATGTAAACGATATCAATTTAAACGACGAACACGTCCATGACATATGCCCTTGCATTCCCATCAATTGAGCCGACCTCTTGTCTTGGAAGCCGGTTAAATGCTACACCAAGATGTCCTATCGTCATGTCAGAGACAGCTATACCCATTGGGTAGACAAACTCCGGACTACTACGGACAAAATATATGGTAATGTTCAAATTTGTCTGGATATCCTTTATTGAAAGTTGAAATATAAAACCTATGAGAAAAGAATTCCAAGAAACCCAAAACGAAAATATTTACTTCGGGATGATTGTGTTGTCACTGGCAAATAGTGCCGATGAAATGCTGCTCAACAGAAAGGTAAAAAAGAGAAGTTCAGATGCATCTCGCCAATGCAAACATCAATGCCAGCCTCTTCAACAATATCAAAAACTATCACACGGACCAATATATATTTATATACATATATAGTTGACTGCTACCGAAGATTTTGGTTTGGTTTGGTTTTATTTGTTTAACGTCCTAACAACAGCTGAGGTAATTGAAGAACGGCCTCCCACCATGCGTGCAATATACATGCGTGTGGTGAATGCGTATGTGTGTTTTGGGTGGCTGCGGTATGTTCGTGTTAAGTCTCCTTGTGATTGTCCGGAACTTCTGCCGATTTATAGTGCTAACTCACTGAAACATACTGCTGAAGACACCCAGCAGGACACCCAACCCGGTCACATTATACTGACATTGGGCAAACCATTCGTTCCACTCCCAAAAAAATCTGAGCGCTAAGCAGGAGTAACGACGGCTATTAAGACTGGTATGTCTCAGCCAGGAACAGAACCCAAAGCCTTCCAAAGGAATTTTAAACATTTTAAACTATTGAACAATTAAAACGGCCACAGGAACATTCAACGTGTGAAAAGTCGGAGAAACAATTCAACGACTGTAGTACTCGTAGACAATTCAACAAATGAAACAGTCGCCGAAACAATAAGCAACATAAGAAATTCATCAATTGAAGCATTTGCAAAAACAAATAATTGAAACGTTCCTGGGAGCAACTACCATCTAAACACTCCGGGATACACTTCATCGAGTGAAAAATACCAGATACAATTCAATATCAACGGCCGCAGTAATAATTAATCCTAACTAAGCCTCGGAAAACAGCGACCGGATAATGAAAAATGGTCCATGTGGTAAGTGAAACTAGTACACTTTGCACTACACTTTTTATACTCTCTTTGCAATCCTTAAACGCCCTTGTTTTACGTTTTGACATTGCATTAAAGGGACATCCCTTCGTTTGAATAAACAGTGCGTCGCCAAAATGAAACTTAATGGGAAATTCCAAGTAGTAAAAGTTATAATCTTTAGATTAATACGGCAGTTTTACTCTCGAAGGAAACCAAAGTGCTTCAAGTATTATATCATAAAAAATCTCAATTCGACCAGAACTATCACTATTTACCTCAAAGGCAGATGGTATTTGTGTACGAAACGTCAATTTTTTTCTGTACATGTTGGCGTTACTTTCATTACTTGTATAGGCACAAAAACTCATATAATCCTCATTCGGGCATAGATTTATCAGAAGAAATTTTGTACGTCTCGGCTGTCCGAACGAAGGACTGCCCCTTTAGAGTTTAGATATATTCTCATCACACTACACTGCTCGACAAACCGAAGTCCCGCGACATAGAACTCGCTCAATAACGACAATAAGAAATTAAAAGTATCCAAGATACAAAATTTCAGGAAAAACTAATCTAGCAACTCTTACAACTGGCAATTACAACACATTATTCGTCAACAAGCTGAATCGGTTCAAACAAGACTCGTACCTCATCTTAGAGCCGTTTGAAAAGCTCTGAAGTTGTGAAAGATTTGGGAAGTGATCAAATTATGAAAGTCGCAGGATATGTACACATTAACACTGGTTGCGGTAAATGGATATGTACAGGGTTGCTATAGGTGTATTACCTAGCTTCTTTCCCAGCTTCTTAGTTCCACGACTTTTACACTATTGTTCGACGATAGTTGGCTTCTTCTTTGTTGTGATTTGCTCTGATGAGCATACTGATCTCAACTCTGCGGTCTTAAGGGTCATCTATATAGCAGAATAATGTTGAATTTCTGACACGAATAAATATCTATAAACTTGCATAAAACTAGTCATGTAATTCACCAAAATGTTTGTCTGAACACGTTGTTTCTTAAAATTACCAATACTTCCTGTAGATCCTAACAGTTTTTTCTGTAGAATTACTTTGTGGGAAGATGTAGCATGGAATAATTCTGTCACACAAAATTATCAAACCTGAAAATAGCTAAGCTGTTATATCCACAAGTATCTCTCGCATAGTGTAAGAGCATTCGTTTGACCGGATTTTACGTTATGTACGTATAAACACTTATTTTGTTTTGACCTTGAGATGCAAATGGCGGCTGTGAATAATTTTACACGCAAATGGCATAAAGGGAGGCATTTCAATCAAGAAAAAAGCCCCTATATCATACTTAAAGACATCTGATCACAGTAAAAAGGACGTTTTAAGATAAATTGTTAAACTGGTGAGTTTGTGGCCTTTTTCAGAAATATGAATATTTTACCCCAAACTCAACGGTTGAACATTTTTGCTAAAGCACTCTTCTTGCCATGAAACATGCATTTTTCGAATGTTTTGTTAAATTTACAAATAGATTTTTGACGCAACAGCACAACCTCTTGTCTTGATCAAACACACTTTAAAAGGTCAACGCCCATGTCCTTCAGTGTAGTGCGTAAAAGTTGGTTTGGTTTGGTTTATTTTGTTTAACGTCCTATTAACAGCTAAGGTCATTTAAAGACGGCCTCCCGTGCGTGCGACATGTATGCGTGTGGTGAGTGCGTATGTGTGTTTTGGGAGGCTGCGGTATGCTCGTGTTAAGTCTCCTTGTGATAGGCCAAAAGAAGATATGCAAACGCTGCATGGATTATATTACACATTGATGTTGCGAAATATTTGTCAGGATGAGACAACTGAAAAACACCCTTTTATTGTTATTGGGAAGTCGTAATCTATTCCTGAATTATGATATCAATGTGCACTTCATTTCTAAACTCCAATGAAATTGCTGGCTTATTAGCTCTGCCGATGAATTATACAGTCCCCAAGGTCTTCTGGTAACCTGCATGTCCCGTCATTATGAAGAACGGAGAATGTCCATACGTATTTGATATTCTGTTAAATATTTAATAACCCCAATCCCCCTCCAAACAAAAATGATTTTGAAATTGAGATAAGCATATTTCCCTTTACATCTTTAATGGTGATAGTAGGTAAGGTAAACTTGAAATTCCTCTCTTTCCTTCTCGATTTCGCACTTTTGAACCCTTGTTCACTGACGAGTCCTGTGGACGGGGACGTATGATGATGTAGTTAATTTTATCACATAATGAAGTGTCTATAACATCCTTACTACGCGTACCCTACTGGGACACCTAGTGTCTTATTCCCCCTTTCCTATTTCATGCAGATCTTCTATATTTTGTGATTTTGTTCGTACCCAGACTGTAACAATCCTACTATACTGACCCTACCTTCGACTCTATAACTTTGTCCTAAATAATATCGCCCTTCGTCCTATCATCAGTGTAGGTGAAACATCTGAATAACTGGAGTCCTAGGCTACAACTCGGACGAATCTGCATATCAGAAACTTGAGCCTCCCCATCATATCGTGGGAAAATTAAGCTATTACAGCGACGTATATGCATTTGATATCAAGACGGGAATAGCATGACTTTTATGGCATATTATTGATGTACAACTAATTGATGTATGTTAACGACTGTTTCATTAAACTGAAAGCAATTAAACAATGAATTGTTCAACATTTTGATACGCGTCCCAACCATTCCCACAATAACTTGCTCTATAATATCCTAACCACGCATATCCCCCGAAACACCTGGTCATATTCTTGTATCCTGCGCTCGTAATCGGATCAAAGGTGATGCAAAAGACACAAGGTATTAGCATCTTTCAATATTAGTTGAGAGTTATGTATATACATGTAGTAGTAGAGAGAGAGAGAGAAAAAAACATAAGAATTATAGCATCATACAGATGTTTCATCCTTCAAGGACTCGTCATCGATGATAAGCACCTAATATGTTGGTACCTAGAGGGCGACTGAGAAAACTCTACATTGGAAGGTGCGATAGCCCCATCGTTCAATAAATGTCATAATTTCAATATCAAATTTCAAAAATTCTGGACCGTGCCACTATTCAAATGAATTAAAACGACAGAAATTTTGAACCAACAGTAACTACCTCTAAAACTATAAATTTACCAGACAGAATACTCAGACTTTCATTGTAAGCATAAAATGTCGTCTCAATGCTATCCTACTTTTTGTATGCCGTTCCCAAACTAAATATAGAAATTGCCTTAATATTTCATACGGTATAATAAAAGAAATTATGAGGGTGCTTTTAAACTTGCATCTTGAATCTAAACGTGTTCATTGGGGGGAAAAATGTCTGTTAAACCTTAACCAATCGATGACGTGATATGTACAGAGACCAATGAACACGTGTGCGACTCTGTGGTTTAGTTTTAATTCGTCTTCTGTTCCAAGAACAACTTCCTTGATATAAAAATATACAACCCTCAACTAGCTCATTAAAGCATATACTTTAGATTCTGGACGAGTCACAATCTCGGGGATTAAAATAGACCATTGGGATCAATGGAAAAAGTAATGCTGCTTCCTGAATCGCTATCTCACACATACTTGGAAGGAAGTTATACCTGCATTTGAAATACATTATCCTTACATTACGTATATGTTCCTCAATCTTCTTATGGAATTTTTTTCTTCAGGAAAACCATTTTAGCACCAGCTGTGACGTAGAGTTGTGAAAAAATGACACGCTGACCTCAGGTACATAACGCTTATGTGTGACCACCCTCTTGGAAGGCCCGAAATAGCTCCACTGCACACATGCAAGTTAATCAATCTTACACAGGTAGGCCGTGTACACGTACACACCCGGTAGTTCAATACGTACGGGGTTTGATAAGGCCCTATTAGTTAATGTGTATTATACACCTGTACTTAGCTAGCAAGACCAGGAACATAACACACACTGTGTATATTATAATAGTTTGTAAATTAGGAAGTCTAATAATAAGCATGTTCAGTTTGCCAAGGTGAGAAAATTCCAATGTATAATTACTCGATTATGCGTAAAACTTACAAACATTTTGTTATGTCAGAAATCAATGTATTATAATAATAATTAGAATCAACGTAATTATGCATCGTTGATATTGCATAAGGCCAGATATATCGCGTTGGCAATGCAAAATAAAAAAAGGTGTGCTACAATGTCGAATATATATTTACATAATACATTGCAATGTAAATAAACAAAAAAAAATATGCTTTCATCAATTAAAGTGCGCGACGGCACATTGTATGTTCATGGTAGGGGATTTGCTCCTGACGCTTTGCCATAAAGATGGTAAGGACACACAAAATAAGTAAGAATATTGTTACAACATTTTATTTTCAATTAATGTATCAAACATAAAAACGAGGTCCGTATGTATTCAGGAGTTACACAGTTGTACCACAACGACACATAGCTTGCAACATTACACTTTATACATAGATGAAATAAAAATATATCTGGATTGTGTATAGTTACTTAATCATGAAAATGTATAGATGCTACCAGACTAGATTGTTGAAAATCATAATCCTTAAATACGTTGAAAAAAATAGAACAAACAATATTTCATTTGACTGTCTCTCTTTTACACACACATTTATCCAAAACATCCAATGTTGAAACAGTCAAATTAAAAGTAATAATAAAGTACTTCTATAGGCAGTTACATCCATTCGAGGAAATTTTCGCCCAAGTTTTCGTTGTATGTCGAACATGACTGGTGCCAGATTATTATAACAGTTTCAAACTGGATAACTTGTGTGTTTACTGATTCCTTGTTTTAAACGTAACCATTGATATTCCTTTTAAAGGAAATGAATTTATATTAGATAAACAAATCATTATTATCAAATAGCATGCAATAGATTTATAAGAAAAACTATTTGAATATAATAAAGTTGTAATGTAGTAATGATACATTGTCCTTGGTAAACCGGACAGTTTCGAAACACTTTAAATGCCTGTTACCAATACGAAGCTGAACCTGATATACAGGAATGTGACGATATGAAAATGTAATAAATAAAGATGAATGTGGTATTCCTATATAAGCTGTACAAAGACTAGACTTTGAACCACTGACTAGATTCTCCAGTACATTACCCAACCATTCACAGAGCACATTCACCAGCAGTTAGAACTCATTCGGTTGATTATTAGTGGAATAAATGCATATATGCTTCGAGTAAGTTAACCAGGTAAAGCACGCAATAACGAAGCATTGACTCTTTGGAAGGAAAAACCAAAAAGTCGTTCTATCATTAGAAAATGTGAGAAGATAATAATCCTAATTTATCTTTAAATTCGTCCACATCCAGACTAGAAAAAACATGTTGGACTACTCATGATTACATATGAGATCAAGTATTGTAGGCAGTTAGGACGTTTTATAAAAAAAATGTGGTCACACACATCTTTTTGTATCACTTCTTTCGCCCTCATTTCACCCTTTCTCAAGTTTTTGCCATTGGGTGGTTTTCCCCCTCGTGTTGAGAGTTTCATGAGTTTTCATTGTTCTTCAGAATGTAATACTTAAATATCTTCAAGTCAATATCGGTATAAGTTTTACCTCTGTAGGACGACTCGTTGTTTGGAATCTTCCAATTTTCTATCTATTATCTTCTTAACGATATATTTAAATGCTGTAAGCTCTTTAATTGCTCAGGGGTGTGCTACATGTCCGTCCGACCCTGCGAATATGCCTTCTGGATTCTGACGGATGGACGTGGAGCGTACACAATGACAACCGACACTGATTGGCTCCCACACCTCTTCATACCTGTAGACATTGTTTTCTGTACATCCAACAACACGAAACACACGTGTATAATAGTTAATCTTTTTACACTCGCGTATAAATCCGCTATCGGGTGATTCTTCTTGGCAGTTCCGACAACTGCATTCTGCCTGGAGCATATTATCAGGGATCCGGAATCGATCGTACTCCATAACATAATAGGACGGACACAATGGTGCATTACTGGATGGAAGATCCGGACAAGTGGAATCACCTTCGATACGAAGATATTTCTTGTCCACATATTCCTCTGGAATGTTTGTCAATGTGCGTACAGGTTCTATCATTCCGAAACTGTCATGGATACGTGAACTATATTCGTTTCCGCGATAATTTCTTTCTATCCGTCGGTATTCCGCGGCACTTGGCGGATGACATACTGTACGACGAAGTCGATTAGGTCTCGCATGAATGCCAACTAAGAATAACACTGAGACAATACACCACTGCAATACCTGGAATTACAATATATATGCATGATTGATTTGATTAAAAACTCTTTATCATGCACTATTATTTGTTAAAGTTTAAAATGTGTTTGTAATTTGTTCAATTTCAGATAATAAATGCATGTGCTATACAAAAATATTTATCAAGATACGTCTGTAAATAAAGTGTATTCGGCATTAACGTTATAAAAGCTCGACATAAACTTTATCAGAGAAATTATTGAACACCTGTAATATAAAATGGCTATGCTATGTTAATGGCAGAAACGCGGATGCGATGTTATATAACATAATAGACTTGAGTAGGTAGATAGCTGTCTCTACCCGGATCACTACTAAAAAGTGAAAGCGAAACACGTATAGTAACAAGAACCTGTTAATTAAGTTTAAACTTCGCCAAATCTGATTTTTACATTACATGTTTTTCATAGCTTTACATACCTTTGTCATATTCATATTTCTACCTTCACTATCTTACAAGTTATGGTCCACAGAACTGCCATATCGGTATTTATACATAACGGATACCCTGGCAGTGAATTGACAGGGTGTTTCCCGTCACAGTTATGTCCCTTTGCAAGCATGACGTATGTCACCTGCTATAGGAAGTTTAAATTGACGACCAGTTAGTACCTCCAATAGAGCGGTTTGATGGTTCCTTCTGTTTATTTATGCTAAAGGGGAAGTTACAAATACTCTTTCGACAAATCATCGCTACTCTCTAACACACGATTTAAGACAGTTACCACCTGTATTTATATATAGAAAAGGGAAATCCTCGTTTTCTTATTTATGATTTGACTGTAATTGGGAAGGGGCGTGTTTATAGATGGTTTGTTTGATACTGTTCGGCGGATATCTTCCTAAATGATATTCCAACTATCCTTAATAGTCATTGATATTGAATTAGAAAAAGGATAGGATTTAAAATTCCAGGTTTTTTTCTTCTTTGAAAAGTCAGTTGTTTGAAATAATAATCAGATTGTCCAGTGTTTGAAATAAGTAGCACTATTTCCCTTTTCATTCAAAGATTATGTAATTATTAAATAGAAATGATTCTTCAGTTCGAAGTAACATACAGTTATCAATAATATGAAATGAAGAGACTTTACTTTAAGTCCATATACATTTGTTGAGGAATAGACTTGTATAAGATGAATTACATTTGTTGAGGGGGAGTGACTATAAGTTGATATTGAACTCATGTCAAACCCTCCTGCCAAATGGTGAAGCAACGAAATCTGTTAAAATCACAGATCACATATATCATAGGTAGATGTCCTAAAGCATGGTGTATTTCTGTATTACAGGTAGATGTCCTAAAACATGATGTACATATGTATTTCTGTATTACAGGTAGATGTCCTAAAACATGACCTATTTCTGTTTTACAGGTAGATGTCCTAAAGCATGATGTATTTCTGTATTACAGGTAGGTGTTCTAAAACATGACCTATTTCTGTATTACAGGTAGATGTCATAAAGCATGATGTGTTCCTATGCCACTGTTAGATGTCCTAAAGCATGATGTTTTCCTATATTACAGGTAAAGATGTAGATGTAATGTATATATATATATCTATGTACGTGTAACTTTACTGGTTTTACCTCTAGGATACATCTCCGATAAATGCAATGTTTTGATATTTTGATGAGAGGTAAATTATGCTTCATTAAGCGATTCTAGTATTATCGTTATTCCCTCAACTTATTAAGGTATGGGTATATAGTGACACCTTTGTCTGTGCGGCCGTTTATGTAACATCAAAACATCACACCATCAATGTCTACACCTGGCCCGATTAGATTTGGATGGTCATCGATCAAGGTTATAGGTCAATAGTCACACTTGACACTAAAAAAAAAAAAGAAAAAAAAAAAAAACCAGTATATCTCCTGAACCACTAGACCGATTTCATTCAAGGTCTGTCTACTCTTTACTAGCTTTGAAATAGCAAAAACGTTATGATAAAGATATCTGTTTAATCAATCAACAGATGTAGTTCATATTTCCATCATTAATAACATCATATCATCCAAGTTTACACCTGATGTGATTTTGGTGGTCATCAGTCCAGATTAAAGGCCAAAGGTCACACTTGACCACTTTTGAAAGTAAAAAGCTTGGACCGATTGTGTTCATGTCCACGCCATGATATCACAGCATCAAAGTCTACACTCTACACTCAGAATGGTCAAAGGTCAAAGTTAAATGTCACACACCAATATAAAAATCTGGCGAACAAGATATACCATGAACCCCCAGACAGATTTATTTCCAAATGTGGGGGTTGGGGTTTATATATATGCGAGACACAACTCGCTTTAGTTTGCTTATAAGCCGAGTTACATACTCCCGAGATCTCTAGCTAACTAGTCCTACGCTCAACTTATTGTTAATATGAAGTTAAACAAAATTAAATAAATAAACAAATAGATAAATAAGCCCAACTAATCGAGTTCTCTCTAGCCGCGTCCGTGTGTAGAGCGGCTAGTTTTACCAGGGTTACAGTAGTCTATCGGCTAAAGGAAGTATCACTGTTAAATTACTCCTGAAAACTATTATCAGACGTGACGGTTTTTAAAAAAATGCATATAAAATAAGACTTTTCCTGAATTACGAAAATTAAAGTGTCGGAAACCGTGCTTTATAAAAATTGCAGTGTAAAATACTAGCACTGCGTGAACTCGTCAACCGTACCGACGGATTCCATTCGGCTTTCTACATTGTTTACAAATAACAAATGTGCTAATCTCTATTTCAAAACCCGCAATCATATATTTAGGATAAGGCTCGTATCGTTATAATCAAACCCATTTCAAATTATCGTACTCTAATGAGTATATAATATACAGTTATATTCGCTTTAAACAAATATTCACAAGTTATATTTCATTATGCGCCGAATAATTCCACGTTGTTTCTCCACTTGTGAACGATATATTGACACGTGATGGAAATATTTCCTGACATCGCATTGATAACGGCTCTTATTGATGACACTTCTGAGCAAGATGTATAAGAAAAAGTATATGTCACGATAAAGAAAAAAGGTCGAAATCATTTAATTAGCGAATGCTGAACAGTAGATTGTTATTCCCAAAATACCAATATACCACGGGAAGTTCCTGGATACAAATACAGCTTAACAAAAAGCAATTAAAAAAAAATAAAAAACAAAAAATAGTATACAATGTAGCTTAATGAAAAAACCGATTCCATCCGAATATAAGAGATACATGTGATTTTGAGATAAATCTTAACGCATGGTATATATATTATATACACACACACATATATACTGTATATATATTGGTTGAGGCTAGACCGATAATGACCATGATATAATTTAAATAGAATATCAGACAGAGCCTGAGATATATCGATCTCGAATACGACAGAATAATCTGTCTGGCGTATTTCTTCCTTTCGACTGATTTCCCCACCCTATTGTATGCAGATCATGGGAACAATTGACATGACGTCACTGTTAATTATGTAGTCACTCAGCAACAAATGACCGCATGTCTCATAACGACCCACTAAGATCGGCTTCATATAGAATATATAAAAATATCGGCTGTCAAAAACGTATAAATGTTTCGTTTATCTCGAATATCAAGCAAGAAATAACTTTGTATGGTGAAAATTGGTAGGTGATTACCATGGGTATGATAATAAGGGATTGGGGCAAAACCACCTTCATTATCTCTTTAATTATGATTATAAAACAGCGAAAACAAAACAATGTAGGGTATCTTTTTAAGTTCATTTATTCAACTTGAGAGTCTTTTCCCTGAAAACCGGCCATGCATTTCACATGAATATCGTAGTTCCTTTGACTTTTACTTAAACAATTAAGAAGAAAAGCATTATTGAACTTAGAGGAAAATCGTAATTTTAAGTAAAGGAATTTTCATGAAATAAATTCTAAATATCATCCTAAAGTTCATTGATCAACCAGAAGAATAAATTATTCATTAAACTACTAAAATATAAATTCATATTACTTCTTCAAACATTGAATAATTAGAGCAAGAGCAAATAAAATATGTAATAGGAAAAAATGGCAAGAAAATACCGACTTATATAGGAAATGTAATTCTAACTCAAAATCTATGAAACAATGGTGTATATAAAAGAATGTAAACTGTTAATACAGAAAAAATGGTATGTTTCAATTTACTAGACACATTGCAGGTGATACACAATGTGTTATTGACATACATAGTTTAAGTAATGTTTTTGGTCCCAAATGACTAATTTTTATTGGGTCGTAACCTTACGATACAAAAATCAGATCAATTGATGCCTCAGACTTATATAATGTCAGTTATGTTTGTAAATTCACCTGCGATTTTCCAGTATCATTTCAGACCAAAAATATAGTGGTGTACTTCAAGTATTATTATAGACCAATTATTAAACCCCCTACACTCGTCAGTAATATAGTGTTGTACTTCCAGTACTAATTCAGACCAAATATCAAAACCCCATACCCTCGTCAGTAATATTTGTTGTACTTCTAGTACAATTTCATACCAAATACTTAAAACCTCCACTCTCCTCAGTAATATTTGTTGTACTTCCAGAACTATTTCTGACCAAATATTGAAACCCCTACACTCGTCAGCAGTATATTGTTGTACTTTCAGTACTATTTCAGACTAAAATATCAAACCTCCTACACTCCCCAGTAAGGTAGTGCTGTACTTTCAGGATTGTTTTCAGACTCGTTTTGCAGTGATTGTTTGTTTGTCTACTTTCTACCACAATACCCCGTGTTATTCCACTCTCAAGCCATTGTATAAATGTGCCGACTGTTGGATACATATATTTTATATACCACTAGTGGTATATGACCTTACGGTCTTTTGATTGGTCAAGAACTCGAACTTTGACCCAAGCTGCAATTGTTCTTGACGTCACATAACCGAGTTCCGGACGTCACCGGTACACTTTATTTGCAAACGCGAAATTATACTTGGCCACGTTTCCCTTTGATTCAAGCCGATAGTATTGTGGTAGAAACAGGTCACACGACTCGTGATTGTTGGATATGGAATTTATTTCACACTTTTAAGTAATTTTTTAAAAGTTGCAACTTTTCAAAAAAAAATACCTTACTCGTGTGAAATAAATTCCATATCCAACAATCATTCGTTGTGTAACCTCTATTTCTACAACATTAATTGCTCTCCTTACAGGTGTGTCTAAAGCAATTAGTAAAAACCTATAAAAACCTATGTACGGAAGAGTGTTGTTAAGTGTTAAATTGATAATTATATAAGCACCTTCGAATCTTAGTTGCCAGTGATATTTCAAATTAGATTATGGTCTATCCCCGTTATCCGTACTAATGTAGTATTTGAACATTGAGCTATGCCCCTATGTAGCCCTCCTATCAGCCCCCACCCACCTATGTGCATTGAAGTTTTTTCGTATGACATGGAATTATCCTGATCCATCAGTGATCTATGCTACTTATATACAATGTAGGTAACTTTACATCACGCCATTATATATATACATATGTCGTAAATTTCCCTTACTCTTTCTTTACGTATATTCCTTTTTACCATTATTATTTCTTTATTTCTTTATTAATTGTTAATATTGATGTTATATGGTAATTAGCTCAGGTGCATGTCTTTTAATTACAATACTGATAAGCAAAAGAAGATGGACGTCACAGTTTTGGCGTAAACTCATATAGGTTACGCGAATCAAATAACAACTTATTTGTATACATTTGTATATCTTAATTTTATATCTTTTAGTACTATTTGTATCACAATAACATAATCATATATATAATGAAGACTCTATATGACGGAAACCGCTACAAATAGAAAATTGATTAAAATCCTACCCTTGGTTTTATTGACGTGTAAATATGATTACATGTAATAATAAATATGAAAGGAGACAAAAGAACAACATATTAATACATTTGGGAAACCCTGTATAAATATATGATACTGTACTGACAACTGTTTTAATATCAACAGCTATTTACAAGAACATTGCAAAAATATTCCGTTTACATTCGCGAACTACCTACTCAAAATATAAATAGATGATTAAGAAAATCCACCATGGAAATATACTGGCGACGATGATCATTTAGTTTTTAGTTCCTGGTTAAACATCATCTATCGATATGCACTGAGATTGTTTACTAACGAATTTATCAGAGCGGAACGACCTTGGATAAACAAGGCTACTTCAACACTAATTGTATCTTGTTTAAATATATAACGTTCGATGAATCAGGGCAATGTCACTGGAAATATACCTATTGCATATCTATGTAATTAAACTCAGTCCTGTTGAAGGCCAAATGATTGATGCCATGACGTGTGTATACACACGGGAAACTTTATACAACACTGTGCTCAATAATAAACAGCCAGATTTTCCTTCACGCACGATTGATATATCGATACGTGTATATTGATATATTGGTATAACATAGATGCCTTTATTTCTGTTATACAATGACATCATATTAGTGATGTTGTATAGATTACACTGATGGTAATATAATCTACAATAGATCACTAGTATTCAAAGAATAATGTCGTAGTTTTCCTTCCTGATGTATTAAATTGAAAATTTCCGCTGTTACTTATAAAAAATTTCGTACATTTTATCAGATGTACTTATGCTTTAAAAATTTGTATTATTTCTAGTCATGGAGATTTAATCAGGTTATATCTAATTTTGTTATTATAATATCTTTAATTTCCATGTCGGAGTTCCATTGTTTGATATAAGCGATATAAGCATGGAGACATTTAACAAGACCATTTTACTTTAATGATTACCATTCATATAATTGACAGACATTTTAAAAAATAGATAGGTAACAACACTCGTCCATACCCATTTTGGAGTCTTCGTTTAAGGAAATAAAGTTGTCTTGAATTACAAACACCCTGTACGTCGATAGAAATGTTACATTTGCAAGATATACTTCACAGAATCAGAGAATCAGTCTTGGTGTCGTTGAAAGATTTGGTTAAGCTTATTGTTGACACTTTTTCGTCATTTCTTTAAGGATTAATGGTTATGTCTCCATGCATGGTTACCATAATCATTCATCATTACAAAATCAGAGCTGTATTTGTATAGGGATATTGTTTAGTGCAGAAATGGAATTAATGGAATGTGGTTAAATATTTTAATTTATCTTTAACTATTTTTTCACTCTTTGCACTGCCATCTCCATTAAAAACTTAAGGAACGTCTATTTTTCTTTTGTGATGAAAGCTTTCTTTTCCAAGAAAGGCGAACCACATTATAGATACATAGTTGTGAACTTTAGAGGAAGGTATTCGTTAGATAAACGACTATGACCCATGGAAAAGTCACAAGATGGAATCGTGAGAATGATTAATTTCTCATCAACAACATCTTCGTTGAGTTTGGTGACCAGATCTTCCAAAGGACTATTGACTGGCCAATTGGGACTAATTTTGCCCCTAGTTGTTTTCATACGAGGTTAATCTTATCGAAGAACTATCAAAATAGGTAAGAGAGATACGCAAAGTCCTTCAATTTCATTTAAGGATGTTTTTTGCGAGTGTATATATTAACAATGTTATTTTAACCATAAAAAAACAACCATTGGAACTTTTAATCAATGACACTCCATACTTCTCAGTGAACAATCCGCTTACCTCAATGTCACTTACAATGTTACCAGCGGGGACAGCTTACAACTAAACAAACGATGATTTCAGTTTCCCCAATTCCTCACTTCTAGATCCCTACATTATGGGTTTCGAGAGATAGAGGTTAATGAAGAAAAAATGGAAAAGGTTTAATGGCAAACACCATGATACGAGGGCTGATTGATAAGTTGTGAGCCTGTTATTGAACGAGGTACTCAAGGATGTTCTTTTTAAGTCCTACTATTATCTGACTATATAGGGCCGTGTACCCAAGGACTGGTCTCATTTGGTTAGTTTATATCGACGAGGTAGCACTCTAAAGCAAACAAAACAAGCATTTTTGCAAAATGGACCAAATCGGTTAGGGTTAAGGTGAAAGAGTCTGTCATTGCCATGACTGCCATTCACGGTTGTGGCTTAAAATTGGTTGAGCATCCGCATTATTCCCTTGATCTCGCTCCATCAGACTTTCGTCTATTTCCAAAACTGGAAGGCACCCTTACCCTAACCCTAACCCTTACCCTAACATGCAGTAGATGGCTTTCTGAACAGCCAAGCAAAGGAGTTCTATAAAAGTGGCATTGGGGCCCTTGAATACCGCTGACAAAATTGTATGGATACTGAATGTTGAAAAATGATACAATATGTCCGACAAAATTCAAATCCTTCAATATGAGGCTCACAACATATCAATCAGCCCTCGTATCATGCTTTCCTTGTGTGATATGAAGTCGGACGTGTTCAATGCATGCTGACATACCTAGTGGTCCCTTTCTCATCGCCCTAGTTCTTATTGTGAGAATGTATCTTTACCTGGAATTGATCTAGATTTGTATGGCGGGTGTCGTCGTGACCTAGATTTGTGGCGGGTGTCGTCGTGACCTAGATTGGTGGCGGGTGTCGTCGTGACCTAGATTTGTATGGCGGGTGTCGTCGTGACCTAGATTTATATGGCGGGTGTCGTCGTGACCTAGATTTATATGGCGGGTGTCGTCGTGACCTAGATTTATATGGCGGGTGTTGTCGTGACCTAGATTTATATGGCGGGTGTCGTCGTGACCTAGATTTGTATGGCGGGTGTCGTCGTGACCTATATTTGTGGCGGGTGTCGTCGTGACCTAGATTTATATGGCGGGTGACGTCGTGACCTAGATTTGTATGGCGGGTGTCGTCGTGACCTAGATTTGTGGCGGGTGTCGTCGTGACCTAGATTTGTGGCGGGAGTCGTCGTGACCTAGATTTGTGGTGGGTGACGTCGTGACCTAGATTTGTATGGCGGGTTTCGTCGTGACCTAGATTTATGGTACAGCGATCGTGCATCATCAAAATGACTGTTCTATCTAAGTGATCGTAATGAATAACTGGTATTAAAAACGAAAAATATGAAAGTTTTATAAAACATCAACAAGTAGGTCCGTCTGGACATTTCTATTAGTAAACCGTTTTCTGATAATGCGCATCGAATCCATCCTTTTTAAAGTCCGTTACACGTTTTGAAGGCATGCTAGAAAGGCAGTTCTAAGAAATTCCAGATGTCTGTTTGTAGGTAACAATGTGTGCAAAATATCAAAACAAAGATGCTTGGCGAATCTAAAATCTGGAGAAAAAAAACACATCTTAATCCAGTACTTGTTTGTTGTCTTATGAAACTTTTAAATTTTTCGTTTTTTCCAGACATGGTGTTAGGGCCAGAGGAAACTCGGGCTAGGCCGAAAGTAACTATCAGCCATTGCTTTTAAACCTATATCACATGGAGCTGTATTCCTACACTGACCGACTCAGTATAAACTGTAGTATACAGTCTCATGAATACAATTTGGTTTACTAACGACATGTAGGCTAGACAAATTCAGCAAAGAATGTAAATTTATATATAGTAATGGCACAATGTTGCATTTAACGCGAACTCGTGTTACAGGATTCAGGAAGGTGAACACCAACACCTCTAATAGGCAATCAGTTCTCAGAATCGACATGTAAATATTTGATAATGAAGTATTCCTTGTCTGGGACAACCAGTTATCGGAACATACAAACTCCATTCAGAATTATGTAATACTTTGTTCCGCGTAGAGTCTTATCAAATAACCATGTCTGGATTTTACGATGAATGCAATGTATAAGTCCACAGTTATGTTTTTTCTGTTTTTCGTCCGCGTGCTGGTAGGTTTTGGACAATTTCACGAAAAACAAACAGAAACTGATTTTCATAATTTGGTAGAAATATATCAGTAAAATTCATGAAATCAAACTGCACCCATAATGAACTACCAGCCGACCAGAACACTTATTGAAACAACCATGGTTAACAGTTTGAAGTAAGTCTTTTAAACATGCTTAAGTTAAACAATTATGTTTTATTTATGTTTTCTTCAAAATTAAATACATATTCAAAATGTCGCACAGAATACAATTTTCCCTGACAAATATCTTGTGTTTTTATTTATTTTTATTTTTTGTTTACCTTGCTGGATAGTATGTTTTTGAAATCTGAAAGGACGTAAAACAGATAAAAAATCCAACTGTGGCCCAACCACACATATATCTTATCTTAGTGTCCCGTGTGAAAATACCCACATTAATTCTAACTAAACCTTTTCATTTCCTTCTCAAGGACAACCGGTAAATAACATTTAAAATAGCTGAAGTAAAAGGTACAATAGGATATGCTGAATAGTAAATATAAAACTGAATCATACCGCTGCACTTATCCTTCTAGGACTAAATACGCATCTAATGGTTCTATTTAACTCGGAAAATATAATATAATTTAATATAAATTACTAACTTCACATTCATACGTGAGTCTTTGGAAATAATTGTGATATATTGTGATAAGTTACGTTATTTGTTTTTGTATTATAGCGACCCTGCCGCATGTATCGGCTTGATACTTTAATTCTTAATAAACAGTTTAGTTTTCTACACAAAAGCAATCTCTAGTTTTAGATTGAATTTGTGGAATATTTCGTCATTGTGTGTAGACGCCGCAGTAAGTTTTGTTCTTGCGTGGTGTCTCTGTGGTGTCATGGTGTCATGGTGTCGTGGTGTCGTTGTGGTGTCGTGGTGTCGCTGTGGTGTCGAGTTGTCGCTTTGGTGTCGTGTTGTCGTGGTGTCGCTGTGGTGTCTCTATGGTGTCGATGTGGTGCCGATGTGGTGCTGCTGTGGTATCGCTGTGGTATCGTCGTGTCGCTGTGGTGTCGTGTAGTCACTGTGGTGTCGTTGTGGTGTCGTGTTGTCGATGTGGTGTCGCTGTGTTGTCGTGCTGTCGCTGTGGTATCGTTGTGTCACCTGTGGTGTCGTTGTGACGTCATTTTGGTGTCGATTTGTCACTGTGGTATCGTGTTGTCGCTATGGTGTCGTGTTGTCACTGTGGTGTCCCTGTTTCGCTGTGTTGTCGTGGTGTCTTTGTGACGCTGTGGTATCACTGTGTCGCTGTGGTGTCGTGGTGTCACTGTGGTGTCTCTATGGTGTCGATGTGGTTCCGATGTGGTGCCGATGTGGTGTCGCTGTGTTGCCGTGGTGTTGTGTTGTCGCTGTGGTTTCGTGGTGTCACTGTGATGTCGTTGTGTCACTGTGGTGTCGTAGTGTCACCTGTGGTGTCGCTGTGATGTCACTTTGGTGTCTCTGCGGTTTCGAGTTGTCGCTGTGGTGTCGTGTTGTCACTGTGTCGCTGTGGTGTCGTTGTTGTGTCGTTGTATCACTGTGTCGCTGTGATGTCGTGGTGTCGTGTTGTCGCTGTGGTGTCGTGTTGTCGCTGTGGTGTCGTTGTGTCGCTATAGTGTCGATGTGGTGCCGATGTGGTGTCGCTGTGGTGTCTTGGTGTCAGTGTGTCGCTGTGATGTCATGTTGTCGCTGTGGTGTTGCTGTGGTGTCGTGGTGTCATTGTGGTGTCGTGTTGTCATTATGGTGCCATGGTGTCTTCTACGGTGTCGCTGTGATGTCACTTTGGTGTCGCTGTGGTGTCATTGTGTTGCTGTGATGTCACTTTGGTGTCGCTATGGTGTCACTGTGTCGCTGTGATGTCACTTTGGTGTCGCTATGGTGTCATGATGTCGCTATGCCATCTTTCGTGGTCTGGGTATCTTTTCTAGTCTTGTTACAATTAGTTTTGAAGGTGCTAATGTCTCGGGGTTTTTTTGTTTGTTTTTTTTGTTTTTGACCCGTTAGCGTATTCCGTTAAGCCACTACATCAACGAATGATTTGTAAAATAAACACAGAAAAAAATGCATGCCATCTATTCAACGGAATACTTTGTTTCCTTAGATTCTTGGATACCAAATAATTTTACTGGAAGCAGTAATAACATCAAGACTTAAGTTCTTATGTATAGATAACGAGTATAACATCGCTCACATTTACACACAAAAAAAAATCATGACACTATTGACCGTTGTCACGTATATTACTGATTTATTGAGGAGTTTCAGTGTCTGCTTTCATGATGTGTTATACATGTATTTATAAGGTAGGTGTCAACATTGGTTAAAGGAGATATTTATTACCACAGCTGGGTAGGTATATGGTAATTTATTTAATCGCGTAGAATCCATATCTTATTGCTACAATTGATACATATAAGCATAGCCAAAATAATGATTACAGACAGATCATGTATAAACCGCTGCATAGAATCACCCACCCACCACCAATTATGCCTAAGTGCAGAACCGTCCAAAGAAAGCCAAAAAAGGGGTATTGATAATTGATATTGATAATCAATTAAAGTTGAAGGCGATTTTCAAATAATCTTTTTAACCATATATCATTTTTGGAACTCCCAAATTGGAAAAATATTGATTTAGAATTTTAAAGAAATGCTTTGCCATGGTAACTTATATTCGGGTGAGCGATGGCAAGCATTTTGAGAAATTCCAAAGGAACAAGGAATACTCATTATATTTAACATATATCATCTTTTGATACCGGAACAAACATTTGCTTCCTCAAATGTTTATTTAGCCTCATTTATCTAAGAATCGATGTGTGATATTGTAGTTCGATTCTATAATCACGTGACAAAGGGAAATGACTCCAAATACAACTTCATTGTGAAATATTTAGAATGTGATGCAACCATGAATCTCTTCACATCTTGGTCTGGGTTCTTGACAGGTGACCTTTGGAAATTTATCATTAACAGAAATTTACAGATAATCACGTGACAAAGGGAAATGACTCCAAATACAACTTCATTGTGAAATATTTAGAATGTGATGCAACCATGAATCTCTTCACATCTTGGTCTGGGTTCTTGACAAGTGACCTTTGGAAATTTATCATTAACAGAAATTTACAGATAGTAAGCCTTCTTCAGTCTGATATCTCAAATCCTTATATTGATTATTAAAACACGGAACTGAAGTTATATATGATTATCTAGCACAAAATATCCCTGTTCTATTTATTTCGATAACGATGACACGTTTCGGGCCCAAATTTTCTATCAAGTTTTGTCAGCTTGAGAAAAGTTAGCTTTAATTTTTGGTCCCTGTAAATGTGCTGCTTATAGACTGAACATATGTATATAAATAGCATGATAATGATTATGAAACAAGAAGGGACTGACCATAGGCGGATCCCCCTAAAGCCAAGGGATCATTTTGCAATCTTGAATTAAAACTAAGAATTTCATCATCAGATAACATCGCAAAGCATATACATGTATTGGATAAAAATATTTAAAAAAAAAAAAAAGAAGAAGAAGAAAAGAAAAAAAAATCGGGACTTCATCCTATATCAGATTTACACAGTTTATTAGAATGCTTACATATTAATATATATACACACAAACTTTTATTCCAGAAAAAAATGCACTAACTGGTGTGCGCCAAAATTAGAACGTTGAAGAATCCTGATAATGTTGTTTGTTTAAGATAAAACTCTGCTGCTTAATTTAATGTGGATGTTACCCTGTTGATGTCGTTGGTTGTTGTTTGTTGATGGAACCCTGTTGTTAATTGTTATTTGTTGCTGATGAAACCTTGTTCATGTCGTTATTTGTTGTTGATGGAACCCTGTTGTTCACTGTTGTTTTATGTTGATGTAACCCTGTTTATGTCTTTGTTATTTGTTGTTAATTGAACCCTATTGTTCACTGTTGTTTTATGTTGATGTAACCCTGTTTATGTCTTTGTTGTTGATGGAACCCCGTTGTTCATTGTTGTTGAGAGGTGACCGAGTGGTTAAGGTGTCCCGACACTTTATCACTAGCCCTCCACTTCTGGGTTGCGAGTTCGAAACCTACGTGGGGCAGTTGCCAGGTACTGACTGTAGGCCGGTGGTTTTTCTCCGGGTACTCCGGCTTTCCTCCACCTCCAAAACCTTGCACGTCCTAAAATGACACTGGCTGTTAATAGAACGTTAAACAAAAACAAACCAAACCAATCATTGTTGTTGTGACCCTGTTTATGTCGTTTTTTATGGAACCCTGTCGTTTATAATTATTTGTTGTTAACTGAATCCTGTGTTCGTTGTTGTTTATATATTGATGGAACCCTGTTGTTCACTGTTGTTTAATATCGATGGAACCCTGTTGTTCGCTGTTGTTTTATATTGATGGAACCCTGTTGTTCACTGTTGTTTTATATTGATGGAACCCTGTTGCTCACTGTTGTTTTATATTGATGGAACCCTGTTGTTCACTGTTGTTTTATATTGATGGAACCCTGTTGTTCACTGTTGTTTTATATCGATGGAACCCTGTTGTTTTATATTGATGGAACCCTGTTGTTCACTGTTGTTTTATATTGATGGAACCCTGTTGTTCACTTTTGTTATATATCGATGGAACCCTGTTGTTCGCTGTTGTTTTATATCGATGGAACCCTGTTGTTCGCTGTTGTTTAATATTGATGGAACCCTGTTGTTCACTGTTGTTTTATATTGATGGAACCCTGTTGTTCGCTGTTGTTTTATATTGATGGAACCCTGTTGTTCGCTGTTGTTTAATATTGATGGAACCCTGTTGTTCACTGTTGTTTTATATTGATGGAACCCTGTTGTTCACTGTTGTTTTATATTGATGGAACCCTGTTGTTCATTCTGGTAAGTTGTTGTCGTGATCCTTTAGTTCCAGTTTGTTTAATGTTACCATGTTATTATTGTTGGTATAGCCATTCACAGGGATATTTAATTTCCTTATTCTATTTAACAGTTACACCACATGGGACATTCTTTACGAATTTTCAAATTTTTCCGATAAACCTGATGCAATAAACAACTTTAACTGAAATTGCAATTTTACGGATTTACCTGCCATTATTCTTTGAAGGCGACTTCCTGTTGTTATCCGTGTACAAACTATCTGTGGTATTTGAGACAGATAACGTTATTTAACCAGGAAATGGCTATAGTTCGGACAACACTTGACCTACAAATTTATTTCAACAAACAATATTGGAAAGCTGTTCCCTAAAAAAAACACTTTCAGGCATTGAATTGGGTTATATCAAATAAAAAAAAAAAACGCAATGACAAAGTCTCGATTCTCTTTATTCAAATTAGCATTAGGCCAAAAACAAGTATTGATATAGAGGTTACACAACGAGTGGTTGTTGGATATGGAATTTATTTCACACGAGTAAGTTATTTTTTAAAAGTTACAAAAGACACGAGCTTTAGCGAGTGTTTTTTGCAACTTTTAAAAAATAACTTACGAGTGTGAAATAAATTCCATATCCAACAATTTCGAGTCGTGTGACCTGTTTCTACCACAATAATATCGGTTTGAATCAAAGGGAAACGTGGCCAGGTATAATTTCGCGTATGCAAATAAATTGTACCGGTGACGTCCGGGACCCGGTGATGTGACGTCATTAGATTTTGATGACGTCAATAACAATTGCAGCTTGGGTCAAAGTTCACCGTGTTAGCCAATCAAAATGCGTACAGAGTTTATACCACGTGTGGCTAAGCGAAAATTTCCACACGCGAAAATATCCACTTTTTCAGTATATGTCTGTAGTATACCTCGGATTATACTGTAGAAAGGGGGATATATGTCTGTAATATACCTCGGATATTTACTGAAGAAAGGGGAATATATGTCTGTAATATACCTCGGATATTTACTGTAGAAAGGGGAATATATGTCTGTAATATACCTCGGATTATACTGTAGAAAGGGGAATATATGTCTGTAATATACCTCGGATTATACTGTAGAAAGGGGGATATATGTCTGTAATATACCTCGGATTATACTGTAGAGAGGAGAATATATGTCTGTAATATACCTCGGATTATACTGTAGAAAGGGGAATATATGTCTGTAATATACCTCGGATATTTACTGTAGAAAGGGGAATATATGTCTGTAATATACCTCGGATATTTACTGTAGACAGGGGAATATATGTACGTAATATACCCCGGATATTTACTGTAGAAAGGGGGATATCTGTCTGTAATATACCTCGGATATTTACTGTAGAAAGGGGAATATATGTCTGTAATATACCTAGGATATTTACTGTAGAAAGGGGGATATATGTCTGTAATATACCTCGGATATTTACTGTAGAAAGGGGAATATATGTCTGTAATATACCTCGGATATTTACTGTAGAAAGGGGAATATATGTCTGTAATATACCCCGGATATTTACTGAAGAAAGGGGGATATATGTCTGTAATATACCTCGGATATTTACTGTAGAAAGGGGAATATATGTCTGTAATATACCTCGGATATTTACTGTAGAAAGGGGAATATATGTCTGTAATATACCTCGGATATTTACTGTAGAAAGGGGGATATATGTCTGTAATATACCTCGGATATTTACTGTAGAAAGGGGGATATATGTCTGTAATATACCTCGGATATTTACTGTAGAAAGGGGAATATATGTCTGTAATATACCTCGGATATTTACTGTAGAAAGGGGAATATATGTCTGTAATATACCTCGGATATTTACTGTAGAAAGGGGAATATATGTCTGTAATATACCTCGGATATTTACTGTAGAAAGGGGAATATATGTCTGTAATATACCTCGGATATTTACTGTAGAAAGGGGAATATATGTCTGTAATATACCTCGGATTATACTGTAGAAAGGGGAATATATGTCTGTAATATACCTCGGATTATACTGTAGAAAGGGGAATATATGTCTGTAATATACCTCGGATTATACTGTAGAAAGGGGAATATATGTCTGTAATATACCTCGGATATTTACTGAAGAAAGGGGAATATATGTCTGTAATATACCCCGGATATTTACTGTAGAAAGGGGAATATATGTCTGTAATATACCCCGGATATTTACTGTAGAAAGGGGAATATATGTCTGTAATATACCTCGGATATTTACTGAAGAAAGGGGAATATATGTCTGTAATATACCCCGGATATTTACTGAAGAAAGGGGAATATATGTCTGTAATATACCCCGGATATTTACTGTAGAAAGGGGAATATATGTCTGTAATATACCCCGGATATTTACTGTAGAAAGGGGAATATATGTCTGTAATATACCTCGGATATTTACTGTAGAAAGGGGAATATATGTCTGTAATATACCTCGGATTATACTGTAGAAAGGGGAATATATGTCTGTAATATACCTCGGATTATACTGTAGAAAGGGGAATATATGTCTGTAATATACCTCGGATTATACTGAAGAAAGGGGAATATATGTCTGTAATATACCTCGGATTATACTGTAGAAAGGGGAATATATGTCTGTAATATACCTCGGATATTTACTGTAGAAAGGGGAATATATGTCTGTAATATACCTCGGATATTTACTGTAGAAAGGGGAATATATGTCTGTAATATACCTCGGATTATACTGTAGAAAGGGGAATATATGTCTGTAATATACCTCGGATATTTACTGTAGAAAGGGGAATATATGTCTGTAATATACCCCGGGTATTTACTGAAGAAAGGGGAATATATGTCTGTAATATACCCCGGATATTTACTGAAGAAAGGGGAATATATGTCTGTAATATACCTCGGATATTTACTGTAGAAAGGGGAATATATGTCTGTAATATACCTCGGATATTTACTGTAGAGAGGAGAATATATGTCTGTAATATACCTCGGATTATATTGTAGAAAGGGGAATATATGTCTGTAATATACCTCGGATATTTACTGTAGAGAGGAGAATATATGTCTGTAATATACCTCGGATATTTACTGTAGAGAGGAGAATATATGTCTGTAATATACCTCGGATTATACTGTAGAAAGGGGAATATATGTCTGTAATATACCCCGGATATTTACTGAAGAAAGGGGAATATATGTCTGTAATATACCCCGGATATTTACTGTAGAAAGGGGAATATATGTCTGTAATATACCTCGGATATTTACTGTAGAAAGGGGAATATATGTCTGTAATATACCTCGGATATTTACTGTAGAAAGGGGAATATATGTCTGTAATATACCACAGATATTTACTGTAGAAAGGGGAATATATGTCTGTAATATACCTCGGATATTTACTGTAGAAAGGGGAATATATGTCTGTAATATACCCCGGATATTTACTGTAGAAAGGGGAATATATGTCTGTAATATACCTCGGATATTTACTGTAGAAAGGGGAATATATGTCTGTAATATACCTCGGATATTTACTGTAGAAAGGGGAATATATGTCTGTAATATACCTCGGATATTTACTGTAGAAAGGGGAATATATGTCTGTAATATACCTCGGATTATACTGTAGAAAGGGGAATATATGTCTGTAATATACCTCGGATATTTACTGTAGAAAGGGGAATATATGTCTGTAATATACCTCGGATATTTACTGTAGAAAGGGGAATATATGTCTGTAATATACCTCGGATATTTACTGTAGAAAGGGGAATATATGTCTGTAATATACCTCGGATATTTACTGTAGAAAGGGGAATATATGTCTGTAATATACCTCGGATATTTACTGTAGAGAAGGGGAATATATGTCTGTAATATACCTCGGATATTTACTGTAGAAAGGGGAATATATGTCTGTAATATACCTCGGATATTTACTGTAGAAAGGGGAATATATGTCTGTAATATACCTCGGATATTTACTGAAGAAAGGGGAATATATGTCTGTAATATACCTCGGATATTTACTGTAGAAAGGGGAATATATGTCTGTAATATACCTCGGATATTTACTGTAGAAAGGGGAATATATGTCTGTAATATACCTCGGATATTACTGTAGAGAAGGGGAATATATGTCTGTATATACCTCGGATATTTACTGTAGAAAGGGGAATATATGTCTGTAATATACCTCGGATATTTACTGTAGAAAGGGGAATATATGTCTGTAATATACCTCGGATATTTACTGTAGAAAGGGGAATATATGTCTGTAATATACCTCGGATATTTACTGTAGAAAGGGGAATATATGTCTGTAATATACCTCGGATATTTACTGTAGAAAGGGGAATATAGGTCTGTAATATACCTCGGATATTACTGTAGAAAGGGGAATATATGTCTGTAATATACCTCGGATATTTACTGTAGAAAGGGGAATATATGTCTGTAATATACCTCGGATATTTACTGTAGAGAAGGGGAATATATGTCTGTAATATACCTCGGATATTTACTGTAGAAAGGGGAATATATGTCTGTAATATACCTCGGATATTTACTGTAGAAAGGGGAATATATGTCTGTAATATACCTCGGATTATACTGTAGAAAGGGGAATATATGTCTGTAATATACCTCGGATATTTACTGTAGAAAGGGGATATATGTCTGTAATATACCTCGGATATTTACTGTAGAAAGGGGAATATATGTCTGTAATATACCTCGGATATTTACTGTAGAAAGGGGGATATCTGTCTGTAATATACCTCGGATATTTACTGTAGAAAGGGGAATATATGTCTGTAATATACCTCGGATATTTACTGAAGAAAGGGGAATATATGTCTGTAATATACCTCGGATATTTACTGTAGAAAGGGGGATATATGTCTGTAATATACCTCGGATATTTACTGTAGAAAGGGGAATATATGTCTGTAATATACCTCGGATATTTACTGTAGAAAGGGGAATATATGTCTGTAATATACCTCGGATATTTACTGTAGAAAGGGGAATATATGTCTGTAATATACCTCGGATATTTACTGTAGAAGAGGGAATATATGTCTGTAATATACCTCGGATATTTACTGTAGAAAGGGGAATATATGTCTGTAATATACCTCGGATATTTACTGTAGAAAGGGGAATATATGTCTGTAATATACCTCGGATATTTACTGTAGAAAGGGGAATATATGTCTGTAATATACCTCGGATATTTACTGTAGAAAGGGGAATATATGTCTGTAATATACCTCGGATATTTACTGTAGAAAGGGGAATATATGTCTGTAATATACCTCGGATATTTACTGTAGAAAGGGGAATATATGTCTGTAATATACCTCGGATATTTACTGTAGAAAGGGGAATATATGTCTGTAATATACCTCGGATATTTACTGTAGAAAGGGGAATATATGTCTGTAATATACCTCGGATATTTACTGTAGAAAGGGGAATATATGTCTGTAATATACCTCGGATATTTACTGTAGAGAGGAGAATATATGTCTGTAATATACCTCGGATATTTACTGTAGAAAGGGGAATATATGTCTGTAATATACCTCGGATTATACTGTAGAAAGGGGAATATATGTCTGTAATATACCTCGGATATTTACTGTAGAAAGGGGAATATATGTCTGTAATATACCTCGGATATTTACTGTAGAAAGGGGAATATATGTCTGTAATATACCTCGGATTATACTGTAGAGAAGGGGAATATATGTCTGTAATATACCTCGGATTATACTGTAGAAAGGGGAATATATGTCTGTAATATACCTCGGATATTTACTGTAGAAAGGGGAATATATGTCTGTAATATACCTCGGATATTTACTGTAGAAAGGGGAATATATGTCTGTAATATACCTCGGATTATACTGTAGAGAAGGGGGATATATGTCTGTAATATACCTCGGATATTTACTGTAGAAAGGGGGATATATGTCTGTAATATACCTCGGATATTTACTGTAGACAGGGGAATATATTACGAATTACCTCGGGTTATACTGTAAAAGGGGAATAATTTTCTTTAAAAACCGGTATTTACGTAAAAGGGGAAATAGTCTGAATACTCGGGTATTTACTGTGAAAGGGGGATATAGTCTGTAATATACCCGGTATTTTTCGTAGAAAGGGGAATATTGTCTGAATAAAAAAATGGTTATACGTGAAAGGGGGTATAGGGGCTGTATATACCTGGTATTTACTGTAGAAAGGGGGGAAAAATGTCGTAATTTTACCCCGGGAATTACTGTAGAAGGGGAATAATTTGTAATATACCCGGATTTACTGTAGAAAGGGAAATCTGTTTAAAACTCGGATTAACTTTGATAGAAAAGGGGAATATAGTTGTAAAAATCCTCGGGTATTTACGTAGAAAGGGGAAAATTGTCGTAATAACCCCGGTATTTTTGTAGAGGGGAATATATGTCTGTAATATACCTCGGATTTACGGGAAAAAAGGGGATATATGTCTGTAATATACCTCGGATATTTACTGTAGAAAGGGGAATATATGTCTGTAATATACCTCGGATATTTACTGAAGAAAGGGGAATATATGTCTGTAATATACCTCGGATATTTACTGTAGAAAGGGGAATATATGTCTGTAATATACCTCGGATATTTACTGTAGAAAGGGGAATATATGTCTGTAATATACCTCGGATATTTACTGTAGAAAGGGGAATATATGTCTGTAATATACCTCGGATATTTACTGTAGAAAGGGGAATATATGTCTGTAATATACCTCGGATATTTACTGTAGAAAGGGGAATATATGTCTGTAATATACCTCGGATATTTACTGTAGAAAGGGGAATATATGTCTGTAATATACCTCGGATTATACTGTAGAAAGGGGAATATATGTCTGTAATATACCTCGGATATTTACTGTAGAAAGGGGAATATATGTCTGTAATATACCTCGGATATTTACTGTAGAAAGGGGAATATATGTCTGTAATATACCTCGGATATTTACTGTAGAAAGGGGAATATATGTCTGTAATATACCTCGGATATTTACTGTAGAAAGGGGAATATTGTCTGTAATATACCTCGGATATTTACTGTAGAAAGGGGAATATATGTCTGTAATATACCTCGGATATTTACTGTAGAAAGGGGAATATATGTCTGTAATATACCTCGGATATTTACTGTAGAAAGGGGAATATATGTCTGTAATATACCTCGGATATTTACTGAAGAAAGGGGAATATATGTCTGTAATATACCTCGGATTATACTGTAGAGAAGGGGGATATATGTCTGTAATATACCTCGGATATTTACTGTAGAAAGGGGAATATATGTCTGTAATATACCTCGGATATACTGTAGAAAGGGGAATATATGTCTGTAATATACCTCGGATATTTACTGTAGAAAGGGGATATATGTCTGTAATATACCTCGGATATTTACTGTAGAAAGGGGAAATATATGTCTGTAATATACCTCGGATATTTACTGTAGAAAGGGGAATATATGTCTGTAATATACCTCGGATATTTACTGTAGAAAGGGGAATATATGTCTGTAATATACCTCGGATATTTACTGTAGAAAGGGGGATATATGTCTGTAATATACCTCGGATATTTACTGTAGAAAGGGGAATATATGTCTGTAATATACCTCGGATATTTACTGTAGAAAGGGGGAATATATGTCTGTAATATACCTCGGATAATACTGTAGAAAGGGGAATATATGTCTGTAATATACCTCGGATATTTACTGTAGACAGGGGAATATATGTACGTAATATACCTCGGATTATACTGTAGAAAGGGGAATATATGTCTGTAATATACCTCGGATATTTACTGTAGAAAGGGGAATATATGTCTGTAATATACCTCGGATTATACTGTAGAGAAGGGGAATATATGTCTGTAATATACCTCGGATATTTACTGTAGAAAGGGGAATATATGTCTGTAATATACCTCGGATATTTACTGTAGAAAGGGGAATATATGTCTGTAATATACCTCGGATTATACTGTAGAAAGGGGAATATATGTCTGTAATATACCTCGGATATTTACTGTAGAAAGGGGAATATATGTCTGTAATATACCTCGGATATTTACTGTAGAAAGGGGAATATATGTCTGTAATATACCTCGGATATTTACTGTAGAAAGGGGAATATATGTCTGTAATATACCTCGGATTATTACTGTAGAAAGGGGAATATATGTCTGTAATATACCTCGGATATTTACTGTAGAAAGGGGAATATATGTCTGTAATATACCTCGGATAATACTGTAGAAAGGGGAATATCTGTCTGTAATATACCTCGGATATTTACTGTAGAAAGGGGGAATATATGTCTGTAATATACCTCGGATATTTACTGTAGAAAGGGGAATATATGTCTGTAATATACCTCGGATATTTACTGTAGAAAGGGGAATATATGTCTGTAATATACCTCGGATATTTACTGTAGAAAGGGGAATATATGTCTGTAATATACCTCGGATTATACTGTAGAAAGGGGAATATATGTCTGTAATATACCTCGGATATTTACTGTAGAAAGGGGAATATATGTCTGTAATATACCTCGGATTATACTGTAGAAAGGGGAATATATGTCTGTAATATACCTCGGATTATACTGTAGAAAGGGGAATATATGTCTGTAATATACCTCGGATATTTACTGTAGAAAGGGGAATATATGTCTGTAATATACCTCGGATTATACTGTAGAAAGGGGGAATATATGTCTGTAATATACCTCGGATATTTACTGTAGAAAGGGGAATATATGTCTGTAATATACCTCGGATATTTACTGTAGAAAGGGGAATATATGTCTGTAATATACCTCGGATATTTACTGTAGAAAGGGGAATATCTGTCTGTAATATACCTCGGATATTTACTGTAGAAAGGGGAATATATGTCTGTAATATACCTCGGATATTTACTGTAGAAAGGGGAATATATGTCTGTAATATACCTCGGATATTTACTGTAGAAAGGGGAATATATGTCTGTAATATACCTCGGATATTTACTGTAGAAAGGGGAATATCTGTCTGTAATATACCTCGGATATTTACTGTAGAAAGGGGAATATATGTCTGTAATATACCTCGGATATTTACTGTAGAAAGGGGAATATCTGTCTGTAATATACCTCGGATATTTACTGTAGAAAGGGGAATATATGTCTGTAATATACCTCGGATATTTACTGTAGAAAGGGGAATATATGTCTGTAATATACCTCGGATATTTACTGTAGAAAGGGGAATATATGTCTGTAATATACCTCGGATATTTACTGTAGAAAGGGGAATATATGTCTGTAATATACCTCGGATTATACTGTAGAGAAGGGGAATATATGTCTGTAATATACCTCGGATATTTACTGTAGAAAGGGGAATATATGTCTGTAATATACCTCGGATATTTACTGTAGAAAGGGGAATATATGTCTGTAATATACCTCGGATATTACTGTAGAAAGGGGAATATATGTCTGTAATATACCTCGGATATTACTGTAGAAAGGGGAATATATGTCTGTAATATACCTCGGATTATACTGTAGAAAGGGGAATATATGTCTGTAATATACCTCGGATATTTACTGTAGAAAGGGGAATATATGTCTGTAATATACCTCGGATATTTACTGTAGAAAGGGGAATATATGTCTGTAATATACCTCGGATATTTACTGTAGAAAGGGGAATATATGTCTGTAATATACCTCGGATATTACCGTAGAAAGGGGAATATATGTCTGTAATATACCTCGGATATTACTGTAGAGAGGAGAATATATGTCTGTAATATACCTCGGATTATACTGTAGAAAGGGGAATATATGTCTGTAATATACCTCGGATATTTACTGTAGAAAGGGGAATATATGTCTGTAATATACCTCGGATATTTACTGTAGAAAGGGGAATATATGTCTGTAATATACCTCGGATATTTACTGTAGAAAGGGGAATATATGTCTGTAATATACCTCGGATATTTACTGTAGAAAGGGGAATATATGTCTGTAATATACCTCGGATTATACTGTAGAAAGGGGAATATATGTCTGTAATATACCTCGGATATTTACTGTAGAAAGGGGAATATATGTCTGTAATATACCTCGGATATTACTGTAGAAAGGGGAATATATGTCTGTAATATACCTCGGATATTTACTGTAGAAAGGGGAATATCTGTCTGTAATATACCTCGGATATTTACTGTAGAAAGGGGAATATATGTCTGTAATATACCTCGGATATTTACTGTAGAAAGGGGAATATATGTCTGTAATATACCTCGGATATTTACTGTAGAAAGGGGAATATATGTCTGTAATATACCTCGGATATTTACTGTAGAAAGGGGGGATATATGTCTGTAATATACCTCGGATATTTACTGTAGAAAGGGGAATATATGTCTGTAATATACCTCGGATATTTACTGTAGAAAGGGGAATATATGTCTGTAATATACCTCGGATATTACTGTAGAAAGGGGAATATATGTCTGTAATATACCTCGGATATTTACTGTAGAAAGGGGGAATATATGTCTGTAATATACCTCGGATTTTACTGTAGAAAGGGGAATATATGTCTGTAATATACCTCGGATATTTACTGTAGAAAGGGGAATATATGTCTGTAATATACCTCGGATATTTACTGTAGAAAGGGGAATATATGTCTGTAATATACCTCGGATTATTACTGTAGAAAGGGGAATATATGTCTGTAATATACCTCGGATATTTACTGTAGAAAGGGGAATATATGTCTGTAATATACCTCGGATATTACTGTAGAAAGGGGAATATATGTCTGTAATATACCTCGGATATTTACTGTAGAAAGGGGAATATATGTCTGTAATATACCTCGGATATTACTGTAGAAAGGGGAATATATGTCTGTAATATACCTCGGATATTTACTGTAGAAAGGGGAATATCTGTCTGTAATATACCTCGGATATTTACTGTAGAAAGGGGAATATATGTCTGTAATATACCTCGGATATTTACTGTAGAAAGGGGAATATATGTCTGTAATATACCTCGGATATTTACTGTAGAAAGGGGAATATATGTCTGTAATATACCTCGGATATTTACTGTAGAAAGGGGAATATATGTCTGTAATATACCTCGGATATTTACTGTAGAAAGGGGAATATATGTCTGTAATATACCTCGGATATTTACTGTAGAAAGGGGAATATATGTCTGTAATATACCTCGGATATTTACTGTAGAAAGGGGAATATATGTCTGTAATATACCTCGGATTATTACTGTAGAAAGGGGAATATATGTCTGTAATATACCTCGGATATTTACTGTAGAAAGGGGAATATATGTCTGTAATATACCTCGGATATTTACTGTAGAAAGGGGAATATATGTCTGTAATATACCTCGGATATTTACTGTAGAAAGGGGAATATATGTCTGTAATATACCTCGGATATTTACTGAAGAAAGGGGAATATATGTCTGTAATATACCTCGGATTATACTGTAGAAAGGGGAATATATGTCTGTAATATACCTCGGATATTTACTGTAGAAAGGGGAATATATGTCTGTAATATACCCCGGATATTTACTGTAGAAAGGGGAATATATGTCTGTAATATACCTCGGATATTTACTGTAGAAAGGGGAATATATGTCTGTAATATACCTCGGATATTTACTGTAGAAAGGGGAATATATGTCTGTAATATACCTCGGATTATTACTGTAGAGAAGGGGGATATATGTCTGTAATATACCTCGGATTATACTGTAGAAAGGGGAATATATGTCTGTAATATACCTCGGATATTTACTGTAGAAAGGGGAATATATGTCTGTAATATACCTCGGATATTACTGTAGAAAGGGGAATATATGTCTGTAATATACCTCGGATATTTACTGTAGAAAGGGGAATATATGTCTGTAATATACCTCGGATATTTACTGTAGAAAGGGGAATATATGTCTGTAATATACCTCGGATATTTACTGTAGAAAGGGGAATATATGTCTGTAATATACCTCGGATATTTACTGTAGAAAGGGGAATATATGTCTGTAATATACCTCGGATATTTACTGTAGAAAGGGGAATATATGTCTGTAATATACCTCGGATATTTACTGTAGAAAGGGGAATATATGTCTGTAATATACCTCGGATTATACTGTAGAGAAGGGGAATATATGTCTGTAATATACCTCGGATATTTACTGTAGAAAGGGGAATATATGTCTGTAATATACCCCGGATATATATGTCTGTAATATACCTCGGATATTTACTGTAGAAAGGGAATATATGTCTGTAATATACCTCGGATATTTACTGTAGAAAGGGGAATATATGTCTGTAATATACCTCGGATATTTACTGAAGAAAGGGGAATATATGTCTGTAATATACCTCGGATATTTACTGTAGAAAGGGGAATATATGTCTGTAATATACCTCGGATTATACTGTAGAAAGGGGAATATATGTCTGTAATATACCCCGGATATTTACTGTAGAAAGGGGAATATATGTCTGTAATATACCTCGGATATTTACTGTAGAAAGGGGAATATATGTCTGTAATATACCTCGGATATTTACTGTAGAAAGGGGAATATATGTCTGTAATATACCTCGGATATTTACTGTAGACAGGGGAATATATGTACGTAATATACCTCGGATTATACTGTAGAAAGGGGAATATATGTCTGTAATATACCTAGGATATTTACTGTAGAAAGGGGAATATATGTCTGTAATATACCTCGGATAATACTGTAGAAAGGGGAATATATGTCTGTAATATACCTCGGATTATACTGTAGAGAAGGGGAATATATGTCTGTAATATACCTCGGATATTTACTGTAGAAAGGGGAATATATGTCTGTAATATACCTCGGATATTTACTGTAGAAAGGGGAATATATGTCTGTAATATACCTCGGATTATACTGTAGAAAGGGGAATATATGTCTGTAATATACCTCGGATATTTACTGTAGAAAGGGGAATATATGTCTGTAATATACCTCGGATATTTACTGTAGAAAGGGGAATATATGTCTGTAATATACCTCGGATTATACTGTAGAGAAGGGGGATATATGTCTGTAATATACCTCGGATATTTACTGTAGAAAGGGGAATATATGTCTGTAATATACCTCGGATATTTACTGTAGAAAGGGGAATATATGTCTGTAATATACCTCGGATATTTACTGTAGAAAGGGGAATATATGTCTGTAATATACCTCGGATATTTACTGTAGAAAGGGGAATATATGTCTGTAATATACCTCGGATATTTACTGTAGAAAGGGGAATATCTGTCTGTAATATACCTCGGATATTTACTGTAGAAAGGGGATATTGTCTGTAATATACCTCGGATATTTACTGTAGAAAGGGGAATATATGTCTGTAATATACCTCGGATATTTACTGTAGAAAGGGGAAAAGTAGAGGGGCTGTCATGAGTTTCCCCCCATATTTGATTATGAAAGGTTTTTGAATTTTTTATTTTTGCGAGCCCGGGGAGCAAAAAAAAAAAATTCTAAGAGATCATAAAACTAATATGAAGGGGAAAAGAAAAAGCAATTTTTTTTCAAAGACTTTTCTTTCATCGTTCCCCATCAAAAAAAAGATTTTTTCTTTTTTCCTTGAACGTCAATCTAACCAAATCACCCGCTTCGAAGTGGTCAATTATACCGAGAGAGAAAAAAAATATTTTAACACAACTGACTCTTTAAAAGGATTCATTTTTTTTTAAAACACGTCTCAAAAAAAAAATTTCAGATTTTTTATTTTTAACTATAAAGATTAAAAGGGCCTTGGTTGTTTAAAAAAGAGGAAAATTTTAGTTTGAAAGTTTATGAGCGATTTTTTTTTGATTTTGACAAGCCGTGGACCGTCACTTGGCGCGTTTAAAGGAGGGGTTTTGGTTTTTACAAATGTAAATTCCTGTTTGCTGTCGTTTCAGAAACCCCTTTTTACGGGCCCTTTTTACGGGCGTTTTGGGGGGTTTATCCTTTGTCCTCGCGGAGTTTTTTTGGGGATGTGGGGTTCCAAACCCTGAATTTTTTCCCACTGAAAATTGTGGAAAACTGCCGGGGGGAAAAAAACGACTTTGGTGCCCATTTTTGGGTTTTCAAATGTTTGTTTGTTTTGGGGGATTTTCACGTGTTTTCGCGACCAAATGTCGCAGGTTATTCTGAGTAAAACCCTTTTTAAGGGAAAGTTGTAACAAAAAAAAATTGCCGTTTTTTTTATTTAGGATTTTTAAGTAAATAAAGGTTATCCCTTTTTTTTTAATTTTTAAAAAAATCAAGGCTAGATTTTTAAACGGACAAAGAACCGCAATTTTTTTTTAAAACGGGTTTAAAAAATTGGGTTTCAGGGGGCAAAAAAATAGAGGTTTGGGCCCGGCCCAATTTAACATCTTTATAAAATAATTTAAAAAAAACTTGAGGAGGGTTTTCTCTTGGGTTTTAACTTTGATTGGGACAATAAAGTTATGGGGTTTAAAAGACCCAATTTTGGGGCGTTCAGTTGATTTTTTTTTCAAAATTTTTCAAACAAATAAATCGCCATTTTTTCGAGTCGTGGAAAAAAAAAGTAGGTCGTTCCCCCCGGGAAAGAATCAGTTTTTGGGCCCGGGAAAACCCGCCCCCTCCGTGCGAAAAAGGGGTTAAATTCCCCTAGTTCAAAAAAAAATTTAAAGTGATGGGGGTTTTTGAACCCCTATTAAAAAAGGGAAATCATAGAAAAAATGTCTGTAATTTCCCTTTTTTGGGGGCTATTTTTTTCCCGGGGAAAAGGGGGAATATTGGGCTGTAATATACCCTCGGATTTTTATGTAGAAGGGTAATAAGTCGTAATATCCCCCTTTATGGGTTTTTGTTTGAAAGGGGGAAATATATTGGGCCCTTTTTAAAATACCTCGGATAAGGGGGGGAAAAATTTTTTTTTTTAAGGGGAAAAGGGGAAAAAATATGTCCTTTTAAAATTTCCCGGATTTTTTAAATTTTTTGGGGGTTTGCTGTTTGATATTTGGAAGAAAAGGGGGAATAGGAAAATTGGGGTTTTGGAAAGGGGGAAAAGGAAAGGAAAAAGGAAAGGGAAAATATTTTTAATTATAATGGATATTTATGGAGAAGGGGAAAAATGGAAATTTATTTTATGGGGAAAAGGGGAAGGAAAATTGAATAAATGTAGAAAGGGGGGGTAATGGAAATGGAAATTTTTGGGGGGAATAAAGGGTTTGGAAAATTTTGGGAATTTTTGGGGGCTGGAAGGGGGAGGGGGGAAAATAGGGCTTTTAATATCCCCGGTTTTTTACTGAGAAAAGGGGGAAAAGGGGGGGGGAATTTTGGGAAAAAAGGGGAAAATAAATTAAAAAAGAAAAGGGAAAAAATTTTTTAAATTTTGGGTTTTGAAAAAAAATTCTTAAAAAAGTCGGTTTTTTTTCGGGGAAAAAGATTTTAACGGTTAAACAGGGGAATAAAATGTTTTTAATATCCTCGGGTATTTTTCTGAAAAAGGGGGATTTTAAAAGTCTTTTAATAAAATCGGATTTTTAAATGTAAAGAAAGGGGGGGGGAAAAAAATGGCTGTAATATTCCCCCGGATATTTTTGGTAAAGGGGAATATATGTCTTTTAATATAAACCCCCGGGGAAATTTCCCGGAAAGGGGAATTAAAGGGCTGTAATTACCTGGATAAAATTTTCTGAGAAAAGGGGGTAATTTTCTGTAATATACCTCCCATATTTTAAATTAAAAAAGGGGAAATATGTTGTAATAAAACCCCGGATATTTTCTTTTAGAAAGGGGAATAATTTTTTCCCGTAATATAAACCCCGGTTTTACTTTAAAAGGGGAAAAGGGGAATAAAGAAAGGGGGGAAATATGTCTGGGAAAAGCCCCCCGGGTATTTCTGAAAAAAGGGGAATATATTCTGTAATATACCCCCGGGTATTTACGGGAAAAAGGGGGAAAAAATTTCGTAATATTCCCCGGATAATTTTTCTGAAAAAGGGGAATATTGTTTGTAAATAACCTGGAAATTTCTGTGAGAAGGGGGGAAAATAGTTGTAATAAACCCCGGAATTTACTGAAAAGGGGAAAAATATTAGGGTTTTTTAAATACCTCGGATTATTTCGGGAGGGAAAGGGGAAATTTTTTTTTTATATTTCCCCGGTTTTTTTACTGTTTGAAAGGGGGAAAATTTCGTAAATTCCCCCGGGTTTTTAAAGGGAGAAAGGGGAATATATGTCGGGAAAATACCCCGGGGTAAATTTAAAATTTTAAAAAGGGGGGAAAATATCCCGTAATATAAAACCCGGATTTTACCCGGAAGGGAAAGGGGGGAAAAAAGGTCTGGGTTTTAAAACCCGGATTTTACTGTAGAAGGGGGAAATTGTTTTGTAATATACCCCGGATATTTAAGATTAAAAAAATATTTTCTGTAATTTTACCTCGGATTTTTTCTGTAAAAAAGGGGGGAAAAATGTCTGTATAAAATTACCTCGGGTATTTTACTGTGACGGGGAAATTTTGTCGTAATAAAACCCGGATTATTTTCTGTAGAAAGGGGAATTTTTTGTTTGTAATAAAACCCCGGATTTAATGTAGAGAAAGGGGAAATATTTCTGGAAAATCCCTCGGATTTACTGGGAAAGGGGCTATTGTCTTAATTACCCTTTTGGGATTTACGGTGGGGGAAAGGGGAAAATTAAAGGGCTGTTTAAAATACCCGATTAAAACTTTAGAAAGGGGGGTATGTCCCGTAAAATACCCCGGATATTTTCTGGAAAAAAGGGGGGAAATATGTTTTGGTAATTAACCTCGGATTTTTAAAATGTAGAAAGGGGAAAATTGCTGTAATAACTCGGATTAAAACGGGAGAAAAAGGGAATAAAATTTTCTGTAATATACCCCGGCTAAATTTTCTTAAAAGGGGAATTTTAAAGGTTTTGTAAAATTTCCCGGATATTTTCGGGGAGAAAAGGGGGAAAATTGTCTTAAAATACCCCCGGGTATTTAATGAGGAAAAAGGGAAATTTTCTTTTTTAAAACCCCCGGATTAAATTTTCTGTAGAAAAGGGGGAAAAATTGTCTGTAATATACCCCCGGTTTTTTCTGAGAAAGGGGGAAATATTGGCGTAAATCCTGGATTAAAAATTTTCTTTTAGAAAAGGGGGAAAAAATAAAAGTCTGGAAAATAAAATGGATTTTACGTAAAAAAGGGGAATTTAAATTTTGTAAAAATACCTCGGATTTATGTTTGAAAGGGGGGGTTAAAATTTTTTGGTATTACCCGGAAAATTTAAGTAAAAAGGGGAATTATATGTCTGTTAAATACCCGGGTTTACTGAGAAAGGGGAATTATGTTTTGTAAATACCTCGGGGGTTTTACTGTAAAAAGGGGGGGATATTTCCCGTTTTTACCCCCGGATTAACTGTAAAAAAGGGGATAAACTGTCTGTAATAACCCGGATTTTACTGAGAAAGGGGAATATATGTCCCCGTTTTAAAAAAAATTTCCTCGGTTTTACTGTAAAAAGGGGAATTAAGGCTGTAAAATAAACCCCGGATTTACTGTAGAAAGGGGAATGCTGTCTTAACCCCGGGTTTTTTAAATGTAAAAGGGGAATCTTTTCCCCAATATCCCCGGAAAATTTTTTTGTAGAAAAGGGGGAAAAATTTTTTTTTAATATACCCCGGATAATTTTTCGGGGAAAGGGGAAATTGGGCTTTTAATATACCTTTGGAAAATTTTTGTAAAAGGGGAAAAAAATTGGGCGGGAATTTAACCCCCGGATTTTTACCCGTAGGGAAAAAGGGGGGTAAACGTTTTTAAACCTTGGATTTCTGTAAAAGGGGGGGATATTTTCTGTAATTACCGGATATTTACTGTAGAAAGGGGATATATTCCGTAAATACCTCAAATTTTCTGTAGAAAGGGGGAAAATTTTGCTGTAAATACCTCGGGTTATTACTGAGAAAGGGGAATAATTTTGTTCGGGAATTACCTCGGGGGGATAATTTTGGAAAAAAGGGGAATAAATTTTTGTAAATAACCCCGGGTATTTACTTGAAAAAGGGGGAATTTTGTCTTTTAAAAAATTTCCCCGGATTAAAACGGGGAAAAAGGGGGTAAAAGGGCTGTAAAATACCTCGGATATTTAAAATTAAAAAAAAAAGGGGGGTATAATTTTTCTGTTTTTCCTTTGGTTTTTTACAAAAAAGGGGAATAAATGTCTTTTTAAAATTAAAATCGGAATTCCCGGAGAGAAGGGGGGGTAAGTCTGTAATATACCCGGATTTTACGTAAAAGGGGAAAAATGTTTTTGTAAAATTTCCCCGGAATTTAAATTTTAGGAAAAGGGGAAAAATTAAAGTCTGGGGAAAATACCTCGGATATTTACTGTAGAAAAAGGGGAAAAATTTTTGTAAAAAACCCGGAAAATTTTCTGAAAGGGGAAAAACTTGGGCTGAATATACCCCCCTATTTACTGAGAAAGGGGAATTTGTCTGTAAATTCCCCCGGAATTTACGAAAAAAGGGGGAAGATATTCTGTAATTTAACCCCCAAAAATTTAAATGAAAAAGGGGAAATTGTCGGGAATTAAACCCCGGGGTTTACTGTAGGAAAAAGGGGGAAAATTTTCTGTAAAGACCCCGGATTTTAGGGGGGGGAAAGGGGGGAAAATTAAAGTCTTTTAAAATACCTCGGGTTTTTCGGGAAAAAAGGGGAAAATTTTTTCGTAAAAATTCCCCCGGATATTTACTTAGAAAAGGGGGGTAATGTCGGGAATTTTTACCTCCGGATAAATTTTCTGTAGAAAGGGGGAAAATTGTCTGTAATATCCTCGGGTATTTACTGAAAAAGGGGAATAAAAAGTCGGGAATATACCCGAAAATTTTCCGAAAAAAAAGGGGGATTTGGGCTGTAATTAACCCGGAAAAAACTGTAAAAAGGGGAAAATAAAGTTTGTAATATTTCCCCCGGATATTTTTTTTAAAAAGGGGAATATAAGGGGCCCGTTTAAAATAACCCCCGGGAAAATTTTCGGGAGAAAGGGGGGGGTTTTGTCTGAAAAAATTTCCTCGGATATTTACTGTAGAACCGGGGGAATTTTAAAGTTGGAATTCCCCTGGATTAAAACTTTTAAAAAGGGGAATATTTTCGGGAAAAAAAACCCCGGATTTTAAAAATGAAAAAAGGGGAAATTTGTTCTGTAATAAAACCTCGGATTTTTACTGAAAAAAAGGGGAAAATTGTCTGTAATATTGGTTTTTGAAAAAAAAAAAAAAACCCCCCCGGGAAATTTACTGAAAGGAAAAGGGGGGGTTTTATGGGCTGTTAAAAATACCCCCGGATTTTAAATGAAAAAAGGGAATATATGTCCTTTTAATTACCTCGGATATTTACTGTAGAAAGGGGAATATAGTCTTAATACCTCGGAATTTACCCGTATAAAAGGGGGGGTAATTTTTCTGTAAAATACCTGGATATTTTTGTAGAAAAAGGGGAAAAATGTTGTAATATAAACCCCCGGGTATTTTTCTGTAGAAAGGGGAAAATTTTCTGTAATATCCTCGGGAAAATTTACTGAAAAAAGGGGAATATTGTTTTGTAAAAAATACCCCGGATTTTAAAGAAAGGGGGAAAATTTGTTTTTTAAAATACCTCCCGGGTTTTTTTCTGTAGAAAGGGGAAATTGTCTGTAATCTACCTCGGATTTTCCGAAAAAAGGGGGAAATAGTCTGTAATACCTCGGAAATTTTTAAATGTAGAAAAGGGGAATAAAAATTGTTTTGTAATATACCTCGGATAAATTTTCTGTAGAAAGGGGAAATATTTCGTAAAATACCCCGGAAATTTTCCCGTAGAAAGGGGAATATATGGCCGGGAAAAAACCCCGGATTTTAAATGTTAAAAAGGGGAAAAATGTTTTTGTAATATACCTCGGTAAACTGAAAAAAGGGGAAAGGGGAAACCCCATTAATTGGGGGCGGGCTTTTTAAAACCCCGGGAAATTTTCTGTGAAAAGGGGGAAAATATGTCTGTATATCCTCGGAAATTTTTACTGTAGAAAGGGGGAAAAATGTCCGGGAAAATTAACCCCGGATTATTTTCTGAAAAAAAGGGAAAAAAATGTTGAATAACCCCGGAAATTTTCTGGGAAAAAGGGGGATATATTCGGAAATTTCCTTTGGTTTTCTGTAAAAGGGGGAAAATTGTTTTTTTTAAAAAAAAACCTCGGATTTTTAAATGTTTGAAAGGGGAAATTTTGGCTTGGGAATATAAAACCCCCGGGTATTTACTGTAGAAAAGGGGGAAAATCTGTCTGTAATTACCCGGGTATTTTAAATGGGGAAGGGGGAAAAATTTGTTGTAATTACCTGGGGTTTTAAAATGTGAAAGGGAAAATTTTCGTAATATACCTAGATATTTTGTTAAAAGGGGAAATAATTTTGGGCTATAAACCCGGGTATTTTTGGGAAAAAGGGGAAAAATATGTCCCCGAATAACCCTCGGAATTTACGAAAAAAGGGGGGGTATAGGTTTTGGGAATATAACCTTTGGATATTACTGTTTGAAAGGGGGAATAAAAGGGCTGTATATACCCGGGGTTTACTTAGAGAGGGGGAAAAATTGGGCTGGAATAAAAAACCTCGGATTTTCCCCGAAGGAAAGGGGGAAAATGCTTAATAACCTCGGAATTTTTCCGAGAAAGGGGAAAAATTGGGCTGGGAAATTAAACCCGGATTTTACTGTAAGAAAAGGGGGTTTTCGTAAAATTCCCGGAATTTCGTAAAAGGGGAAAAATGTCGGGAAAACCCCCGGGAAATTTACTGGGAGCAAGGGGAATATTGTCGTAAAACCTCGGATTTTTTCGGGAGAAAGGGGAAATATGGGCTGTATTTTACCCCGGATTTTACTTTTAGAAAGGGGGAAAAATTTTTGGGAAAAATACCTCGGAATTTCCGTAGAAAGGGGAAAAAATTGTCTGTAAAATTTCCTTTGGATTTTTTTAAAAATGTAAAAGGGGAAAAAAGTCGTTTTAAAAATCCCGGATTTTTTTAATGTAGAAAGGGGGAAATTTGGGCTTATACCTCGGATTTTATGTTTGAAGGGGGAAAAAAAAGTCGGGAATAAAACCCCCATTAACTGTAAAAGGGGGAAAATTTTCTGTAATAACCTGGGGTATACTGGGGAGAAAGGGGGAAAAATTTTTCTGTAATTCCCCCGGATTTACTTGAAAGGGGGGAAAATATTTTCCCGGGAAAATACCTCGGTTAAACTGAAAAAAGGGGGTAAAAATGTCCCTTTAAAAACCTCGGATTTACTGTAGAAAAAAGGATATTTTTTTTGTAAATCCTCAATTTAATTGAAAAAAGGGGGGTTTTAAAATTTTTAATTCCCTGGTTTTAAGAAAAGAAAAAGGGGATATTTGGGCTGTAAAAAACCTCGGATTGTTTCTGTAGAAAGGGGAATATATGGGCTTAATTAAACCCCGGAAATTTTTTGTAAAAGGGGGGTATTGTCGGTAAATAAACCCGGACTTTAAATGAAAAAAGGGAAATTATGTCTGTAAATCCCGGAAATTTTAAATGTAAAAGGGGAATATTTCTGTTAAAATCTGGGTAAAATTTTCTGTAGAAGGGGAATATCTGTCCTTTACCTCGGGTTTACGGAAAAAAGGGGAATATGTCTTAATTACCCGGTAAATTTTCGAAGAAAAAGGGGGAAAATTTGTCCCGTAAAAAACCCCGGGATTTTAAATGAAAAAAAGGGGGGGGAAAATTTTCTGTAAATTTCCCCGGGATAAAATTTCTGAAGAAAGGGGGAAAAATAATCCCCGTAAAAATTCCCCCGGTTAATTTCTGAAAAAGGGGAATATTTTCTGTAATATCCCCGGAATTAACCCGTAGAAAAAGGGGGAAAATGGGGCTTTAAAATACCCGGAATTTAAATTTAGAAAAGGGGAATAAGGGCCCGTAAAAATACCCGGATTTTTACTGTAGGAAAAGGGGGGTATATGTTTTTTTAAAAATACCTCGGAAAAATTTTGTTAAGAAAAGGGGAAATATGGCTGGGAAAAATTAAAACCCCGGATATTTTTCTTTTAAGAAAAGGGGAAAAATTCTGTAAAAATTTCCCCGGATTAAAATTCTGAAAAAAGGGGGGGAAAATGTCTGTAAAACCTCGGTTTTTCTGTAAAAAGGGGGGGGATATTCCTTTTTAAAATACCCCCGGTTTTTTTCCCTTAAAAAAAAGGGGCTTATGTCTGGGAAATACCCCCCGGATAAAAGGGAACTGTAAAAAGGGGAAAAATTGTTGTAAAATTTTGGTTTTTTGAAGAAAGGGGGAAATTTAACCCGGAAAATTTACAAAATAAAATTTGAAAAAACTTTGGCTAAATTTTCTTGAAAGGGGAAAATTCCAAAACCGGAAATTTAACTGGAAGGAAAGAAAGGGAAAATTAAAAATTCTGTAATAAAAACCCCGGGGGATTTATGGAAAAGGGGGAAAAATTTTTAATAACCTCGGAAAATTTGGAAAAAGGGGAATAAATGTTGTAATATACCCCGGAAATTTTTTGGAAAGGGGAAAATATGTCTGTAATAAAACCCGGAGTTTAATTTGGAGAAGGGAAATATAAAAGTTGGGTAATACCTCGGTTTTTACTTAGAAAGGGGAATATATGTCTGTAAAAACCCCGGATTTTCTGAAGAAGGGAAAAAAATAAAGTTTTTTAAATAAATCAAAAATTTCTGTAGAAAGGGGGGGGAATTTTTGGGGGGTAAAATGTTGTAAATTTCCCGGATATTTTCTTTAGAAAGGGGGAAAAATGTCTGTAATAACCTCGGAAGTTTACTTGAAGAAAGGGAAAGGTTTCTGTTTAAAACCCCGGAAATTCTAAGAAAGGGGAAATTTGTCGAATATACCCGGAAAATTTTTCCCGTGAAAGGGGAAAAATAGCTTTAAAATTAACCCCCGGGAAATTTTTGAAGAAGGGGGGATTTTCTGTAAAAACCTCGGGTATTAAATGGGGAAGGGGGGGGAATTCTGTAAAAATGGAAATTTTCCGGGGATTGGGGGAAATTTTCGTTAAAATTTCGGGTAATTTTTTAAAAAAGGGAAAAAAATTCCACCCGGAATTTTATTAAAAAAATTCTAAATATGGATTAAAATTTTCGAAAAAAAATATTTCCAAAAAATACCCCGAAACTTTGGAAAAGGGGTAAGCCCCAAAATTTACCCGAAAAATTTACTGTTAAAAGGGTAATGTCCGGGGAAAATACCCCCGGGTATTTTCGAAAAAAAGGGGGGTATTTTCTGTAATAACCTCGGAAATTTACTGTAGAAAGGGGGGAAACTAAAGTCTGTTAAAATACCCGGATATTACTTAAAAAGGGGGGTTTTAAAGCCGGAATATACCCCGGATATTTACTGGGAGAAGGGGAATATATTTTTTGTAATTACCTCGGGTTATACTGTAAAAGGGGGAAAATTTTCCCTTTTATACCCCGGATATTTAAAAAGAAAGGGAATATATGTCGTAATATACCTGAATTTTTCTGTAGAAAGGGGAAAATATGCGTAAATACCCGGGATTTTTGAAAGGAAAAGGGGGGAAAAATTTTTCTTTAATTTTAACCCCCGGATATTAACCCCCTGAAAGGGGAAAATAGGGCTGTATTACCCGGGGTATTTAAATGGGAAAAGGAGAATATTTTTCTGTAATTCCTGGTTTTACTGAAGAAAGGGGAATATTGTCTGTAAATACCCGGGAAAAATGTTTTAAAAAGGGGGGAGATGCTGTAATTAAACCCGGGTATTTTCTGTAGAAAGGGGAAAAAAGGGCGGGGGTAAAACCCCGGAAATTTTTGGGAGAAAAAAAGGGGAAAAAATGTTTTGGTTTTAAACCCCGGGGTAAATTTTCGGAAAAAGGGGAATAAAAGTCTGTAATAATCCGGATTTTACGGAAAAAAGGGGAATCTTTTGGTTTTCATATTCCCCGGTTTTGGAAAAGGGTTATTTCGGTAATAAACCCCCGGGAAAATTTACCGGAAAAAAAAAGAATCTTAATAAAAACTTTGGAAAAATTTTAAACCCCGAAGAAAAGGGAAATTTTGGGGGGTAAGGAAAAACCCGGAAAAAAATTTTACGTTTAAAAGGGGTAAATTTCTGAAATACCCTCGGATTTTTCCCGAAAAGAGAAAAGGGGAAATTAAATTTCCCCAATATAACCTTTGGATTTTTAACTGTAAAAGGGGAAATATTTCTTTTAATAAACCCGGTTTTTCTGTAGAAAGGGGGGGAAAATTTTCTGTAATTACCCGGATATTTTTTGAAAAAAGGGGGAAAAATGGGCGGTTGGGAAACCTCGGGTTTTTTCGTGAAAGGGGAAAATTTTGGGCTGAAAATAAACCCCCGGGAATTTACGAAAAAAGGGGAAAAAAGGGCTGTAAAAATAAACCCCGGATAATTTACGTAGAAAAGGGGGAAAATATTCTGTAAAATACCCGGTTTTTCTTTTAGAAAAGGGGGAAAAATTTTTGTAATTACCCCGGATATTTTTCTGTAAGGGAAAAAAGGGGGGGGAAATATTTTCTGTAATATACCGGGTTTTTGGCCCCGTGGGGGGGGGAATTAAAGGGCTTGGGGATATACCCCGGATTTACGTAGAAAGGGGAATTAATGTCTTAATAAAACCTCGGAAATTTTTTGAGAAAGGGGGGGGAAAATCTGTAAAAATAACCCCGGATTTTTTATGTAGGGAAAAAGGGTTATTCTGTAATAAAAACCTCGGAATTTACTGTAAAAAGGGGAATATATGTCCGTAAATACCCCGGATATTTTTAGGGGGGGGAAGGGGGGGGGAATAAAATGCTGTCAAATACCCTCGGGTGTTTTTCTGAAGAAAGGGGAATTTCGTAAAAATGGAAATATTCCCCGGGGGTTTGGGGGAAATTTTTTCCCTTTTGCGCCATCATAAACCTCCGCGAAAATTTTTCCCCCCCCGCCCAAAATATTAAAAAAAAATCTAAATTTAAAAAAAACAAGGGTTGCGCAAAAATTCCCCGAGCCCAAAATATCCACCAACCCCCCGAACACTTTGGAAAAATGGCTAAGCAAAAAATTTTCCCCACCCAAAAAAACCACTTTTACATTTTAATTTTTTTGTAAAACCCTCGGATTATAAATGTAAAAAGGGAAGGGGGGAAAAGGGCTGGGGAAAATACCTCGGGTTTTTCTGGGGAAAAAAGGGGGGTAAATGTCGGTTAAAATATATAAACCCCCCGGATTATTTTTAAAAAAGGGGTTATTTCTTAATGTAATTACCCGGAATTTTTTCCCGGAAAGGGGGTTTTTTTTGTCCTTTTAAATCCCAGTTTTAAAGTCGGACAAAAAAATATTTGTTTTGTTAAAATAAAACCAAAAGGGGGGTTAACCTTTTTAAAAAAATTTAAGTCCGTTTTAAATTACCTAAATTTACCCCGTAAAGGGGGTATAGTCTTGTTTACTGGGGAATTTATTAGAAAGGGGTTTGGTTTTTTAATAGTTAAAAACGGTTTTTTTACTTAAAAAAGGGGAAAAAAAAGTTGGTTAAAAATTCCCGGGTATTTACTGTAAAAGAATAAATTCCTTAAAATACCCCGGTTTTTTCCCGTGGGAAAAAGGGGGAAAAACCCTTTAAAACCCCAAAATTTATGTTTGAAAAAAAATTTGTGGTTTAACCCCTTACTTTAAAAGGGGATTATTTTGGGAAAATATGGTTGGAATAAATTTAAATTTAAAAGGGGGTTGCCCCGAAACTTTTTTCTTATATGAAAGAAGGGGAATATCGGTTGGAAAATTAAACCCCGGTTTTATAAAAAGGGAAAAATTTTCTTTTCCCCGGTAACTAAAAAGGGGAAAAATTTTTAAAAAAAAATTTCCCTTCAAATTTGCTTATTCCTTCAAAAAAAACCCCCGGGAAATTTTTTAAAAGCGGAAAATAACACATTTTTTTTTTCCCTTAAAACCAAAAATATAAAAACTTTTTTCAACCCCAAAAAAACAAATTTTTTTTTTTTTTTTTTTTTTTTTTTTTTTTTTTTTTTTTTTTTTTTTTTTTTTTTTTTTTTTTTTTTTTTTTTTTTTTTGGAAAAAAAAAAAATTTTTTTTGGGCCCCCCCTTTCCTTTTTTTTTTTCCCGATTTTGTTTTGGTTGTCTTTCAAAAAAAAACCGGGGAAAACTGGAAAATTTCCAATTTTGGGAAAAAAAAAAAGAAAAAATTTTCCCTTTTAAAAACCCCTTTTAAAGTTTTTTCCCAAAAGGATGTGAACTGTAAGAAAGGGGAATATATGTCTGTAATATATCACGGATATAAACTCACGGATGTATAGTTTAACTCAATGCATTTACTATAATGTACTTACGTCAGAATGTTTTTCCTGCTTCAGTATTTTTATTCCCTTTTCAATCGACACGCTTTAAACTGTCGGTACAAAAGATATTTGTTCTGATTAAACACTAAAAGCAAGGGCGTCACCTATTAAAAAAAACATCTTAACGTCGGCACTTAAAGTTACATATCTAGGTAAGCCCTATATACAATGTAATATGCAGTCTTCGTTCTATACGGAACCCCATTATAGTCATGAATGATTCTTGGTTCTTTAATACTCTGTTGGCACACTGTTGTGTGTTACAAGAGGTTAATAATGAAAACAAAATGCATGCCAGATAGGGTAGTAAATATTCAATGATATATACAAAATATATTATAGCATATAAATAACCATAATATATAGCATTTCGCTGTAGATATTAAAGAGGAATAACTTAGAGCCCACGTCTTAATAAATACTAAAGTAAGTAATACAGTTGTGGTGTCTCACTCTACATATTACGAAGGATTGATTGTAATATGGTTGAAATACAATTATAATTACCAATTACGATGTAGCCAATGAAAGCATGTTTTATGTTTATGACACCAAGTAAAGTGCTAATTCAGTGATAGTATACATGAAGTTTATAACAAAAGCATTTTCATTTGGTGATATGTACATCAATAGAATGATTTTATCCCTTAATTCGCTATATTCAATTGCAAAAAGAAAACGGAAATACTTTACAGCGAAGTACAAATTTTATTTTTCATTAACTACAATATAGTATAAAACTTTTTACAACAACAATGGTTGGAACAAAATGTGCCCCCTTTCTTGTCCGATTTGTTTGTTGTCTTCATACGAAACTGATTTCAATTAAAGAACATATCTGAACATAAAGTCAAAGGAAAACTCTTCAATATTACTGTTAGAATTAACAAACAAATGGTTGACCGTGTCGGTTGGATGTACTCTAAAGAAGTATTGAAGAAGCGTACGTCGATCTAAATTAAAGACGTAGCAGACACGGACATGATGTTGAATAATTATGATTCTGATATGAAATACCATTTATAAATAGTAACTTTCCTGCTTCCCAAACATACGATATTTGATTGTCACAGTTGACCCAGTAGTCAAGATCTTGTTTCCAATATCAGTTTCCGTGTTAGATATCGAATCATGATTGGAAAATGAAATTACAACACGAGGTTAGGAGAGATTGTGGAAAACCACGGGAGAGCTTTAAAGTCGACAGCATGATATCATATTTCCGTTTACGATAGGATTCAATTCTCATTTCGATATATCCTCTTGGTTGAAATTGATGTTTCTTTTACTCAACAGTATTCGCTTGTTATTTTCAGCATTAGCACCTTGAGATTGGCGGTGGCCTTGCTTTGGTTAACATTTCCAGTTCACGCGCAATTTGAGGTCAATTTCAGTCCCGATTTCGGAGTGTTTTCTTCGTTTTCCGAAGCCAAACTTCATGTGGACGATGGAAAGTATTTTGTACAAGACGCTTTCAGATTTTACATTAAAATATGACACGATAACCAATGTACTTTTTAAGTTGTAGTTTGGATGTGACGTCATCAAAACGTGTGTTCATAATTTGTCAATACACACAAAAACGCGATATTATATCGTCATTGCACAAAGCTATCTCCTTACAATCTATGCCTATGGCTATATCATGACGTCATCTGGCACAATGTTTACCTACGTTACGTCGATCTGCTCATGTATAACTATTGCATTTATATAGACAGGAGAATATTTCAGATTAGACCAGAGATATAAATATGCTACTGTTCGGCTACCGGGTTGTATTGTCGTTATGGATGAGCAGGCAATAATAGTGTGAAGAGAACAAGCCAAATTGTCATTTATTTATGAAGAAAAATTATCCAGCATTAAATCGAATGTATGCGGTAGGACATGATACTATTCAATAATGGGGCAACACTGCACACGAATAGATGACAAAATGACTTGATTTATTTATTTGACGCTATCTCAATTGTTAAATGACCCAATGTTAGTTCATTGTAAGCAATGGCTATTTCTCAAATGGCAGTACAAGGCTCTCATAGACTTGAATGAGTAAATAAATGAATTGTATATATATATTGTTTGATGTAAGCACTTCCTGGATCAAGGGTCATGAGAATGGGAATTTACATTACGGATCAGTGAACGTTATCTTAATGTAACGTAATGCTTGTGGATTTGTCCTCTTACTTTACTGTTTTGATTAATAGGTTACATAGATTTAAATGGTGGCAATCGATACCTATGAATATTTATCAGCACGGCGGATAACTTACCTGTATGTTACCGACGTTTACTATATCATGATTGTACAAAAGATGTGTGGAAGTGTTTATAAATAGAAACGTAAAGTGTATGTCGGATAATAAATATTAGACTGTATCGTACGTGGCACTATCTTGGCCTTCTATGACTCGTCGGTGATTCCAGGACCATCACACTTATAGAAATACATGAAGGAAGTTAGAAAATGATCAGAAAGAGGTTAAACAAACTTTAAAACATAGAAGTGGGCCTGCAACCGTCCCATTAATTAAGGGGAACAAGAATCATGGAGCATGTCCATAACAAAGATATCTATTCTGATCTCGATGTGTTTGATCCCGAATAATGGGTTCATATTGACTTTAGTTAATACTTAATACTGGGGCATGGTCTGGAAGACGTCCGCAAATGGACACTTCCTTCTGAAATGAACTTTCCCAAAATGCCCGCTTGGCGTTTGGTCTGAAACCTTGCTGACTTCAGGGGACTTGCTAGTGATAAAGATGATAGAGGTGTAGTCCCACTGAAGGCAAAGATATACCCAAAGAGTGCCAAATACTGGCAACGGGAATATTTCAAGCTTTCAAAAAGCTTCCCTCTCCGTACGAACATGATTCCAACCAAGTTTTACCTATGTCATCCTCGTAATTACAATATTGTAATATTTGAATTGAGTGTTCACCATCCCCCTCACACTTACCCCTAGAACAGTGACATTGAGTTCATGAAATAAAGCAGAAAATGTCTTTTCGTCCGTATAAAAGAATTTTATGTTTTTAGTTTTCACCATTTTAGAGAAATAGTCTGCTCCATTTTAAGTATAACTACGGAGCTCAAGCAGGAATTACATAGCAATGGAGTTACGGATCTATATTGAATTATCATTATTTAAGCGAGCAGTTCCCTTAAAGCATATCAAATAGAGGTAAACCACCACAAATGTCATTTAGATTTATAAAGTTATTTTTATGTTTATCCAATCTATTTTGAAAAGGCATGTGTGTTTAAAATGACAGGATTCCTTAATATAAATGGAAAACAAACATAACTGGTTATGCTCTCCTAATGTATTGCGGAAGTGTTTCCCTTACCCTTTCTTCAACCATTTCCTTCTCATACCAATACAATTTCCCTTATTATTTTCAAGTTATGACTTTATATAGCCTTGTCCAGACCTCTTCCCGGTTGTCAATCTAAGTAACATGATTATGATTCTACCTTCATGCTCATTGTTTGGAACGGGACGATTTTTTTCCCGAGGGCGGACCCAGAAACTGGTTCTATAATTATTGTTCTTGTATTTATCTCAATAATCGTATGCAATATTCCGTGTAATCGCGGGAATCTCGACTATTTTCTAGTTTTAAGTGGAGAAGGTAGTCCCCATTACGGGGTTACTGTGTGGATCTTGGTATGTTATTCAATATCTAGGAACTTGAGGTGAGAGAACATGGGTATGGAAATGTATATCCATTGTGGGAAATTGTGGGATCCTTTTTAGCAGTTCTCATTCAGTATAGTTGATGTGTAAAACACATTTGTATCTGGAGTATCGGCGCGGTGATGTGACTAAGGGTTGCACGAAGTTCATAGGGGCATAATAGGAGACACAGTTTTTCAACAATTCTCTTACCTACGACGGAAGGGATTTAAACAAATGAAAAGTTTTTCAGCAATTCCACCACCTAGACAGAGAGGCTTGTTCAGTAGGAGAATCAAGGGTGGAAATGTTAAAATTTTAATCTTGTAACAGTTGAATTTTAACCAGATTACAGCGTTTGAGCCAAGATAATTCAATATTCACAAGACAATAAGAAAACAATTGCATTTAGGATATTTCAAGTTGATGTGATTTGTGAAGAAGTGAGCTCTAATAGAGGAATGTCGGGTGCACTACTTCTATTCAAAGATGTATTGGGCATGTAAATTGGGCATGAAGATGCGATAAACCAACCCTACCAAGATCCACACAGTAGCCCCGTAATGAGGACTACCTTCTCCAGTTAAAACTAGAAAATAGTCGAGATTCCCGCGATTACACGGAATATCGCATACGATTATTGAGATAAATACAAGAACAATAATTATAGAACCAGTTTCTGGGTCCGCCCTCGGGAAAAAATTCATCCCGTTCCAAACAATGAGCATGAAGGTAGAATCATAATCATGTTACTTAGATTGACAACCGGGAAGAGGTCTGGACAAGGCCATATCAAGTCATAACTTGAAAAGAATAAGGGAAATTGCATTGGTATGAACAGGAAATGGTTGAAGAAAGGGTAAGGGAAATTGTATTGGTATTTAAAGGAATTTTTTGTGGAATGGGTAAGGGTAAATGCATTGGTATTTAAAGGAAATTGTTGTGGAATGGGTAAGGGAAATCGTGTTGGTATTTGAAGGAAATGGTTATGGAAAAGGTAAGTGGAATCGCATTGGTATTTAAAGCAAATGGTTGGGAAAATTATGTTGTTATTAAAAAATTGTATTGGTATTTAAAGGAAATTGTTTAGAAAAGGGTATGGGAAATCGTATTGGTATTTAAAGAAAATGGTTGGTGAGAGGGTATGGGAAATTGTTTTGGTATAAGAGAGACTAGTTTGTCATGTTGTATTCAACACCAGAAACCACATAAAGACATTCTTGTTTTCTACATGTGAATTTATTGATGCAATACAACCTTGTTATGTATAGCAACATGGGCTTCATCCAGTACATTATAACTCTCGACATTTAACAGATCTGAAATAACTACATAAATTATATAAATAGTAACAGGCAATAGAGATAAATAACTAGTAACACACAAAGGATATAACTAACATAAAAATATACAAAAAGTAAAAATATTACTAACATAACATGTTATAAGTACGAATATAGATGGTCAATATATGTAATGAATTATGGTAGCATTTACCCGCTTTGTATTTTGTAGAGTGGAGAGGTCATGGCGACTCCATAGCGATACCTAGGTATGTACTGGACCCAATCAAAAGATCATAATACCAGACGTATTTGATCCAATTATGTTCCGATCTAATTAATATAATCAATTAAATCAGTAATAACACTAATTTCATAATCAAAAATATTTCCAAACTGCAAAATGATGTGTTGACCATGTGGACAACTAGTAAGCCTTCCACAATCCAGCAGAATTAGGGATATCCAGTTGAATGCAATGTCCATATGAAGGTATTGGCTCTACAGCATACATTTAAATGTATTGTCAACTATTTTTGTTACAAGATTTTAGTAAACATATTTTTATTTTGAATATGAAAGAAATGTACACGATATCCAACAGAACATCAGTCAACATAATCAAAAGGTAAAATAAAAACAAAACAATCTTGGAAATGTCATATTCAGGTGGGCAAATGAAATAAATAAGTATTAAAAACAAGTACAGTACTAAGAACAAGTATCACAGTAAATATAGGTACATGTATCATGGAAAATTAAAAATCATCGCTGAATCATGTTCCAAACAACGTTTAATCTGTCAATGATAGAAACAAAACAAACAACATCGTATTGTGTTAGGCATCACCACCTAATCCACATAAAGGTAAAGGAATGTTGTACAAAACAGGATAATTAGTTTTAGATAAAAAGTGTATATGTATAGATTTCTTTTAGAATTTAAATCAACACTGTACACTTACACATATCAGGAACTTCATATGGCTTTCATTTTTAACTGCTGGGCTATATAGACTTTTATATCTCAATGATTGCCATCCCGACTCAAAAATATTGTATTAATACTAAGAGTATATAGACCTTTCTGTTTTGATAAAATGTACATGTGAAAATGTAATTTTAGTATTGTGAAATGTAACATCCGGGGCTAAATTATCATTAAATGTCAAATATAAACATAGAGACAGAGTAAAATTGTTTAATATTAGCAGGGCGTAGACATAACTCCTACCGTTCACCAGCTCTCTTTGCCGCTAATGAACTATAATCAACTTTAATTATATAAGTACATCAGCCACTCAGGTTACTGTACAGAATTCAAAGAGAACTACTACCGTTGACCGGCTACCTTTGGCGCCACCGATCTAAACAGTGAACTTCTACAAGTACATGAGCTCTTCAGGTTACTATACAGAATTCAGATAGCTTAAACCGTTCACCAACTCTCTTCGGCGCTAGTGAATTAAATGGTGAACTTCTGCAAGTACATCAAGTCATTGAGATTACTGGACAGAATACAAAAACAGCTACTATTCACCATCTCTCTTTGGCGCTAATGATCTAAACAGTGAACTTCTACAAGTACATCACTTCAGGTTACTGTACAGATTTCAAAGACAGCTACAACCGTTCATCGCTACAACCATTCATCGGCTCTGTTAGGCGCTAATGAACTAATCAGTGAATTTCTACAAGTACATCACTTCAGGTTACTGTACAGAATTCAAAGACAGCTACAACCATTCATCGGCTCTCTTAGGCGCTAGTGAACTTATCAGTGAACTTCTACAAGTACATCACTTCAGGTTACTGTACAGAATTCAAAGACAGCTACAACCATTCATCGGCTCTCTTAGGCGCTAGTGAACTTATCAGTAAACTTCTATAAGGACATCAGTCATTCAGATTACTGTACAGAATACAAAGTGAAGCAACATTACACACGATCTCTATTTTATAGAGAGATTCGGCATTATGTTGTACTACAATACAAGTCAATATGCACCACAGATTCAACCATATATAATGCTCAACATCAATCTAACAGTTATGCCTAGTGCATAGTCACCATGGTGTGCTTCTCACAAAAATAACAAAGCAAATCTATTATAAGACACTATTGTGAGTCACTCTATACTGATTCGGCTGATTATACCAACATTTACTTGCTCGTCGTGTTTTCAGGAGTATATTGACAGACCAGAAGGAAAGGGAGGGATGTTCAAGCAATTATCAAAACATAACTTTTTTTTTTTGCTATTGAGATTCAAAGATTGCTTTTTTGTTTTCAATTTTAATTTAATGGATTGGTTTCAAGTCACCAATGAAATATTTCATTTTACCTACATGTTCCGACAATCAGTAAACAAGAAACTTGTTTTCTGTTGAGCTTAAACTTAAATAGATAAATAAGGAAAATTTCAATGAATAACAGTTATTTTTCAACATACCAAATAAACTTTTTTTCAGATGAACATATCATTTATATTGGTAAAAAAGAACTATCATCGATAGCTTCTTGTGGTGAAACCGTAGGATAGTATTAGAGTACTTATAGCGTTTGTTTCTCAGGTTCATCTCTTCTAGTACAGGAATAGTAGCGTGTCAAAAATTAGAATAATTTCGTCCTTAAGTGTTAGTTTTCCTATCTAAATGGAATCGCCGTTGTCAAAGTCAAATTATCCTTTTCCAAAGATTTAAAATAATAATGATTATAATTGGCTGTAAAAAAAGGAAATTTCTCAGCAGAATAAAATCAGAAATCCTTTTATTGATCATGAAATATTCAACAACTATTGAGTAATTATTTTTCTTGTTAACCCTAAAATACTAGTTTTAGAAGAAACGAAGGCACATTACTAATATTAGTTCTACTCTTCATTCAGGTGGGAATCATTTTTTTTCTTACGGATAATTTTATTTTTTCATGGGGAAATACGCTGGAAAAGAGAAAATCGTACTTGTGTTTGGCACACTGCCGTATGAAGACATCTCATGTTTTAGCTGCTCACACAACTAAATTAGGGTATTATATATACATTTGTACATAACAGTAGCATTACAGTACAACATGAAATAACACATTTTGTGAACAACGGTTTGTATATTCGTAAATATTGTAGAGTGCATGTAGCATTATTTAATGTGTTTATATTTGATTTCACAATCTTCCTTAACAAGTTCATATGATAACAATACTTAATTTATGACAAAACATTGAAAATTTATGTTTTAATGTTTAACATAATTTATTGATAATTTGTAGTCCATCTTTACACGGCCTGTATCTAATATAAGATTGTGCCTTTATCTACAATTGTTGATATAATTTTTTTCATATGCTTGTAGATTTGAATAACATGTTCCCACATACAAATGCAATTATTGTTAAAGATAGTCGATAATACTTCGAAAATTGTAAGGTTGTATACAAATGTACATGTAGCCCATGACTGCAGTATTGTATAACAAAAGAATTTACTGTATCATATCTTAATATGGCAAAAACGTTTTATATTGTATATTATCGTATATTTTATATCTGATTATAAAAGTTTTATATCAGAGAATATCTTATTATAAAAGTTTTATATCGTAGGATATCAGATTATAAAGTTTTATGTCATAGGCTATCTAATTATAAAAGTTTTATATCGTAGGATGTTTTATCATAAAAGCTATATATCGTAGGATATCAGATTATAAAAGTTTAATATCGTAGGACATCTAATCATAAAAGTTTTATATCGTAGGATATCAGATTATTAAAGTTTTATATCGTAGGATATCAGATTATTAAAGTTTTATATCGTAGGATGTTTTATCATAAAAGCTATCAATCGTAGGATATCAGATTATAAAAGTTTAATATCGTAGGACATTTTATCATAAAAGCTATATATATCGTAGGATATCAGATTATAAAAGTTTTATATCACAGAATATCTGATTATGAGAGTTTTATTTCGTAGGATGTCATATTATAAACTTTTTATATCGTATGAGGTCATATCCTAAAGGATGTCAGATTATAAAAGTTTTAAATATATGTGACCAGTTCCATATCTAGACCATTTCGCTACCCTAGGCAAAACAACATGGCATGGATGAGTTGTCAGATTAGTAAGGTTCTGTTGTAGGGCATAAAACTACATGAGTAACCTAAACTTCAGTAAACAAACAATAATAATTATATATATTTACACAGCCTAAAACAAACATAAATGTTCTTGTATGTACAAATGTCAAGTTTGTCAACCGAACATGTATATATCTTTTATACAAATCAATAATAGATCAAGGTATCTACAGGGGGTGTCGTCTCCCCTTGACAAACATTATGGGAAGTTGGTATATAACAGGTGCCAGGACTCTATTAGGTTAATTATAGTACATTAAATTGGGTGCATTCTAATAACTAGACCAACAAATATTACTACATAAACATAGCTTCTTCTAAACGTCTATTAATTCAATGTATTGCAGATTTTTTCTTCAAAACTTTAAAGTCTAATATTGCTTTACATCCTCATCTAAAATCAATCTACAACTACCATCTATGTGACATGCTCCATAGCACAAATATACAATGTATGTAGGCGACATCTCAACGCATAAAGAATGAAGGTTAACTAACATCCCTACCACAGTGGCATATGTAGGTCAACCGACATCCCCAGCAAAGCTTGATGTAGGCTACATCATATAGCATAAAGAATAAGGTTAACTTACATCCTTATCACAATGGTATATAGGATACACCCTCCAGAACAGACTTAACTTACATCCCTAGTACAGCATTATGTAAGCTACATCACATAGCACAACGACTGAAGGTTCAGTTACATCCCTAGCACATTGGTATATATGCCACATCCCCAAGCACAGATGCACTTAATGATCAATTTACATCCCTAGCACAGCGTTATGTAGGGTACAAATAACAGCAAAAAGAATGACAGTTAACTGACATCCCCAAGCACAGATGTGTAGGTCAACCGACATCCCCAGCACAGATGTGTAGGTCAACTGACATCCCCTATCACAGATGTGTAGGTCAACTGACATCCGCTAGCACAGATGTGTAGGTCAACTGACATCCCCTAGCACAGATGTGTAGGTCAACCAACATCCCCTAGCACAGATGTGTAGGTCAACTGACATCCCCTAGCACAGATGTGTAGGTCAACTTACATCCCCTAGCACAGATGTATAGGTCAACTGACATCCCCTAGCACAGATGTGTAGGTCAACCAACATCCCCTAACACAGATGTGTAGGTCAACTTACATCCCCTAGCACAGATGTATAGGTCAACTGACATCCCCTAACACAGATGTGTAGGTCAACCGACATCCCCTAGCACAGATGTGTAGGTCAACTGACATCCCCTAACACAGATGTGTAGGTCAACTGACATCCCCTAGCACAGATGTATAGGTCAACTGACATCCCCTAGCACAGATGTATAGGTCAACTACATCCCCTAGCACTGATGTGTAGGTCAACTGACATCCCCTAGCACAGATGTGTAGGTCAAGTTACATCCCCTAGCACAGATGTGCAGGTCAACCGACATCCCCTAGCACAGATGTGTAGGTCAACTGACATCCCCTAGCACAGATGTGTATGTCAACTGACATCCCCTAGCACAGATGTGTATGTCAACTGACATCCCCTAGCACAGATGTGTAGGTCAACTTACATCTCCTAGCACAGATGTATAGGTCAACTTACATCCCCTAGCACAGATGTGTAGGTAAAATGACATCCCCTAGCACAGATGTGTAGGTCAACTGACATCCCTAACACAGCGGTATGTAGGCTAAATCCCCTAGCACAGATGCACTTAATGCTTTTGATGGTCAATTTACATTCCTACTTTAGCAGTATGTAGGCTAAATCCCCTAGCACAGATGCATTTGATGGTCAATTTACATTCCTTCTTAAGCAGTATGTAGACTATACAACTCATAGCACCAGGAATGTAAGTCAATTTACATCCCTAGTAGTTTTTCATGAGTAGCAAATAATTGTCACATTTAGAACAGAAATAATCAATACTGTATTTTGTGTATTATGGTCATTGAATCGTCGAAAATTGTCTTCTGTCCCTACTCAAATTAATTCTGTTGTATCCCTGCATTGCTGCATGTCCAATACCTCTACCATAATATAAAAGATTTAGTTGCAAAGGAAGCTAGTATGGCATTCCCATGCATTTGTCTAGTTAACTCACAAACATAATAAATTACAATATTGCACATGTACCTATCACACACACTCTCAGATATTTACGCACACACACATTACAGACACATATTTTAACTGTATTTTGTATGAACATGTACTCCTGAGAATGCAGTACTGCAGAACTATACACTTTGAAGGTATCACATTGTACATCTATTCAACATCGATCCATTATTGAGTATTTTGACATTTGAAAATTAAAATACAATTTCATAAATCCGAACTATCCAGGAAGAAATTTAAGAGTAACAGTATTTAATAAATAATACAATCTCCTTTAGACAGTCGATAAGAAATAGACCTGGTAATCATCTGCTTATAATGTATACATGCTACCGTAAAACAAAATATTAAAGGGGCATTTGGACATCAGAAACATGCAGAATTTCTTTTGATGAAATCCATGTCCGAACAATGATTAAATGAGTGTCTGTGCCTACATGTAATGAAACTAACGCCGAAATGTACAAGAAAATGATGTAACGTATACAAATACTGTATGTCTTTGCAGTAATAAGTGATACTTCGAGTCACATTAGGAATTTCAGGACTTAATACTCAAAGAACTGGTTTATCTTGAGAGTAAAAGCGACTTATAAATGCAAAGATTATAACTTTTACTATTTGGAAAAAAATGCATATTTTCCAGTAAGTTTCATTTTGATGACCTAAGCGTTATTCAAACGGACGAATGCCGCTTTAAGACATAGCAAAAAATAATGAGTTGCTCAATTGATTTCCATGTTAATACTATGATGTTAATTAATGTGTCATATCTTTTTCATCATCTTTGGATCAGACAAATATCAGAAAACATAACAGATATAAAGAGCAGTACCATATATACTCTCCCCTTCCTTTTTATGGCAAAATGAATCTTTTTATATACTTAACTCACTGATCTGCCAATACAATCTTCTGTCTTTTAACCAAAGACTCTGTTTCAGAAAATCAATAGAAGCTCTCTCACTTCTTAGAATTATTTTGTGTTTTTTCTCAAACCAAGTTTGAAATAAGATTTCCCTATTAAACTTTTATGTAGTGTACTGATCTGATGTTTTTAAGCAAACAGTGTTCTTATTTGATCATATCGTATTACAGTAATATTATTCTGCTGTGTTTGTATCCACTATATTTATACAATATTTAAATATATTGACTTGATTCTAAAACATTTTGACTGACAATATATATCCATGAATTTCATTGATTCAGACTCATTTTTCTCACATTTTCACAAATTACAATGTACCAGAAAATCATCTCTTAAAAAGATTTTTCTAGTGAAAACAACAACACAATGTCTGTCAAATCTGGAGGACAACATTTCTTTAAGAAACAGTTGGAAAATCATAGAATATGCAGATACTGTAGTCAGCTTGAAGATGTCTGTATGTCTTACCATTTATCCGTGTAATACAGGCAGTATTGTGTCATTGGAGTGAGGACTTGTGCAAGGCAACATCAGTGTGGTTTTGATTGTTTCCCCGATTTGTGACCATGCTGAACACATCAAGACTTGTTGAAGGTTTGACACGTGGTTATTTAAACACTGGTAGGTTATATAGATTGTATCCGGCTCTCTGTGTCACAGCCAGGTATATATAAACCACATGGTACACTAAAATAGAAGGAAAATTTAACAAATTATTAAGGATTTTTTCTAGTGTTAATGTACAGTAAATATTTCAGCAGAAATTTTACTTTTGGGACTTTACGCCCTGGAATTATTGGGCTAAACTATGACTGCACTTAATACAATCTCTACATATTCTACAAATTCATCATTGTGCTAATCTGTTAAAATCTAATATTGTGATAAAATATTTGAGTGCACCTAATGAATACAATTATTTCCTGTGTATTACCCACTCTGTTAGATTGCCCTCACACGTCGAAAAAATGGTTTTATAATTTTAAGTCTGCAGATAGCCTGATCCGGTACATTGCCCACGGGTTATCTACTAAACGATAGAGTATATTCTCACTACCAGGGGAATCCCCTGCTGTATTTGTTTAGCTTTCACATTTGACCGATATTGCCTTGACATGTAAACAGTGTTCATAAAAGCATTTCTAGATCTACTTGTGAGTTACTTTTTCTTAATATGTCCATGTACAGTTAAATGTTCAATTCATATTTCGAATGTGAACAGCAATGTCTGCACCTGATAGTACACCAGTGAAATACAAAAAGTCAACTTGGATTCGACAAATATCGCATAGCCTGCAGTTTTTGTGTTTCTTGGAAAACATTTTGTCAGATAGCCCACTTCATTACATAGCCAACATGATAAAAGGCATTTTTTAAATGTTTTAAATTGTGTAGCCCATGTGCAATAAACAGGAAATAACAGTACAATTGCAGTATCTCAAATATAAACTGTATGCATGTTTTCTTTGGGCACCCAATTTTACCATGTTCAATCTTTTACTTTTTCTCAAACCTAATTAGGGTTTACCGTAAGTGAAAATGGGTCATATAAAATTTCTACAAAGAATTTAGAGATCAGAACTGAGGTAATATATTAATTGTTTAGACCACACAAATATTACGATATACATACCTCCTGGTATTAGACACAGGAACCCACCAATGAAGAAAACCAGGCTGTGCCATCCTGTGGGAGTACAAAAGAGAGGCTCTAAGTACTTACTCTCACATTACATGTATAGTGAATAAGATATGTAAATGAGCGACTTTTAATTAATAGTACTCGTGTCTACAAATTCTGCAAGTAACCAAAATAAAGAATGCGGACTGATAAAAAAAGAGTTGAAAAAAGCACTGACATAAGTTTTAAATGGTGTATTTATTTTAAATGAATTTTCAGTGCCATAACTTAAGTTTTTAAACTACAAGTGTTTTGTGTTCAATTAAATTGATACCAGTAAACTTATTTGTAATATATCAAATTATTTGAACAAACTCAGAACACAGCGTTCTCTATGCTGACTAAAATCTCTCACTATTTTAACCCAAAATCTAAATAAGTCAGATAATTTACATTAAGGCAAAAAGAGTTATCTCCCTTCCCTTACCTCTCTGCTCAGAGATGGTTATTGCAACACCAGTGACTACAAGTGCTGAAATGAAAGAAATAATGAAAAATGTTTTTATGAGATTAACAGGATCTGATAGACCCTCAAACTCAAATATTATGGTCTTAACACAGACATTAGCCTCGTGTCTTCTAATAAAATGTATAGACATTTACATAAATTCTCATACTACAAGATTAAGACAGCTTGGTCTTCCATCACTGCAGTATACAAGGAGGAGGTATGACATGATACAAGCATACAAATTGTTAAATGGGCATGATGTCAATTCTGGGGATATTTTCCAAACTGTCGGCTATAACAGAACCAGAGGTCATAACAGAAAATTACTCAAACCAAATTCAAGATTAAACATCAGGAGACACTCATTTCCAGTGAGGGTAGTCGAAGACTGGAACAATCTGCCAGCAAATGAAGTCAACTCACCATCAACCAACTCATTCAAGAGAAATTTGAACCAACATTGGAAGGATCTGGATATCAAATTCTGTCCGTCTTGTTACACATATACTAGTGTTTGAACAAAGCAACCAATTATTCCCCGGCAAATATGATTAGTGTAAACACCAGTCGGAGGGACAACTCTAAACATGATTGTACACATGTATACATCCGACTTGCTTGCCATTGGAACAATTATATGTACATTGTGTGTATAGATTATTAATATAATGTTTAGATATGATAAAACAATGAGATAATACCAAGGAGCGCATGCGCTGAAATTAATTTCATTGACCTTAAACAGGAGGCCAAGAAGCGAATATACGCTTATAAAAGGCCGTTAACTGCTATTGCTATTGCTATACTCACTGAAGACTAGTGAAGGTTGAACATAATTTTTTTTTGTATTGTTTTACTGAAAGACAAAAAGCTTAAGAGAAAAAAGAGGCCCAGAGGGCCTGTAGTATCGATCACCTGGATATTTCACCAAATATGACAAAAACTTCAATTTAAATTACATAATAACCGCTTTCCCAGTTACGGATTTAAAATTGATTTACACAGTATATAAAAATTAAAGCATTGCTTTTTATGGGGTCATCCCAACCATTTGGACAATTTTGAATCCCCATCCCATAGAGATGCTACAAGGCAAATATGAGCGATATCCAATGCAAGTTGACTTTTCTCTGATCTATACATGTGACAAGATGACAAGTTGACTTTTCTCTGATCTATACATGTGACAAGATGACAAGTTGACTTTTCTCTGAACTTTACATGTGACAATATGAACTTTGTGATCTGTACATGTGACAATTTGACTTATCCATGATCTATACATGCGACAATAGACTTCTCTCTGATCTGTACATGTGACAAAATGCATTCCCTCTGATCTATATATGTGACACTCGCGTGAACTTTAACCTTTGAATGACTTGTATGACATTTACTTGAAATTTATGGAACTGTACTTCTGACCTCTACATGCTTATGGCCTTTGTTTAACTTACCAAGTCCAATCACAGTGAGAGCAATGGAGCCCGCCACAACCTTACAGTTGTCCCTGATCTTAGGGTGCCGCCACCATCTAAAAATAACAAGAAATCACAAAAACGTTTTAACATGATAGGAAAGCATTGTAATTAAAATATTTAATGTAATTACTGTACTTAATGATGTCTTGCCCTATTATGTATTGAAGTATTGATTTTAAGTGTAGATTACATGTCAGGTACCAGCAGCAGAATCCCTACCAGAAAAAGATGTGTTGTGATAAAATTGAAGCATATCCGTATTCATAGCAGGCATATATTATAAGGGGCCATTTAACATCGAGACTCGGAAGAAAAGATGACAGGCTGGAAATCCAATTGCTATAGCTCAATTAAGTTATAACAGAGGTCTACACATAAGCAGCTGCCAATATAGTATAAATATATAAACATTATCTAATGACACAAAAACACTGGTATTTGTAAATGTAACATCATTATTTGAGACTGTCTCACTTTGTGCAATTAAAAAAAAGTGTCTGGCATTCTGACATGATACTGACATAACCACTTTAAGTTGCTTCATTTTAAACACATGTAATTACCAGCTATTTTGAACATAACTTGCTGTAAAATCTATTTTTGGTATTGACATGTACCTGCTGCCATCAGAGAAAGACCTTGTAGATACCCGTGTGTCGTCTGACCAAGTACTGGATAGGGAATGTGTAGAACGGGTCGTAGTCAGCTTAGCGTTCCTGTATAATGTGAAAATATGTTACAGTGATCTCAGTACAAACACTATAAACCTACCCACATATATCAAAAATAATACAGAACATCCGCAAGACCAACGATATACATAATCTGCATGTACTTAGTATAGTTTAATAGTTTTTCTTCTCATCTTCATATGAACTTTTAGGCTTGTGAAGAGGTAAACCATAAAAAACCTCTTATTCTGACCCAGAATTCAGGTCAAAATTAAATATATGCAGAATAAATATGCTGATATATGTACATTTAAAATTTACACTTCATAGCTCACGTCAATTCAATTTGAGATCCTAGTACATATTGCAGAAGTCAATATTTTACCTGTGGTGCATACTGATGAAAATGAAAGTCATTCTATCATGCTTTGTAATTTGTATACTGCTACAGTTGTATATATTGCTACTTTTTCCTATATATTGTAATACACCTATATATATATCCTCATTTATATATATAAAAAAAAATCAAATCAGGACATACCCAGCAACTCTCGTTTTGGATTCTTTTGAACTTGACGACTTTTTGGAGTGCTCATCATCATCATTCTGTAGGTAACAAACAAAATACACTTTACTAAACATATCACATGTAACTACAGCATATAGAAGGAAGGAAGGAAGGAAGCAAGGAAGCAAGCAAGCAAGCAAGGAAGCAAGCAAGGAAGCAAGCAAGCAAGCAAGCAAGGAATGAGGAAAGGAAAGAAGCAATCAAGAAAGGAATGAAGAAAGGAATGAGGAAAGGAAAGAAGCAATCAAGAAAGGAATGAAGAAAGGAAAGAAGCAAGCAAGCAAGTAACGAGGAAAGGAAAGAAGCAATTAATGCAAGCAAGCAATGACATGACGGATGGTGAGATTAGTTTTAATGGGATGCATTCTAATGGAAATTAAAAAGGAAATCAGCTACATGTAAATGTATATACATGTAACATCAATGTGTGCAAGTTATCACTATTTCAAAAACGTGTATTGAAAAACAAGCTCATAAATATTGTCTGTCCGTCTTTCAGCTCTTCTTACTATTGATGATAAATATGTTGTAATAACATTAAGAAATGTTATTTCAACACTGGTCGGGCTGTTGAAAAAAATTTCCACTTTATTTCATGACAGTCACGATTAAAATGTATCTACATTAATTGTAGCTCATACAAATGTACATGCATGTATATACATACATGTATTCTGTATGATTCTGACTATCTACCTGCTTTGGTATATATATATATATATATACTGTGTAGGTCTAAGTATAGCAGATAATTAAGTAGATAGTTCTAATCATAGGGGCTTGAAGTACAACCTGTAGACACCAAATGGTTCAGAAAGGCTCACAAGCCGCACAGAAGAGCTTGATGATAAGTAACAAGTAAGAACTACAAATAATTACAAACATTACTCGATCTACACACATAAAACCCGTGTTAGGCCAGTAGAACTACAGTGTACACGTGTAGGCAACTTCGGTGCGTATACTCTACACAAATGTACGTGTACATGTACATGTTGGTGCAGTGAATGACCTATTGATTAGTGACAAGGGCATCATATAACGATTACAGTTGAAAACAGATATACAAATTATATCTAATTATTGATATTTTCAAGGTTTAGATTATTCCTAGACACGTCATAATAATGAATAGCTGATCCGTCGTGTTATTAACATAAACCGTAAAATGTCAATATTTGTGAAAACATGGAAGATTCAACAAGATTCAGAAATAGACGACCCGAATGCAGTTTACTGACTGGAGGGCGGATTTTTGGTCCTGTCCTCAGTGGAGCTGTCTCCTTGGTTGACCCATATAGTCGAATCTTATCATCGTCTTCCGAATCAAACGCGTCATCTATTGAAAATGCCCCAGTAGACATTGTCAACAAACGGTTGTCATTTTTCTTCCAAAAGGCCGTTACCGCTTAGGCAATAGAAGAAAAATCGAAATTAGATTTCAATTATATTGAAATATTAACAGTTATACGACGCTATTATGCACACATATAAAATGAACTAGTAGATATATTTCTTAAATGTATTTAGACTGTAGACGATGACTACGCTATTTTATGGTAATATTTTTTTCCTCAAGTATGTAAGCGACTTAACACCGCACCGCTAAGCACTAGGCCTACTTTCGTTTCGTGTACTTACCAAACAAGAGAGATATGCCGACCTTTGCAATCTATACCAATGTGCCAAAACCTGAGGATGCGAATAAGTTTCTTCTGGATGCATCTAAATTCATATCAGAAAAATTAGGGAAGCCGGAAAAGGTAACACGCTCGATAAACGCATAGAACTATCCACAGGTGCCTGACTCGTTTTATAAAATAATGACATATAGAGTACATACCTGTATTTATATGTACCCTATATGTTATTATTTTATAAAACGAGTCAGGCACCTGTGAACTTTCCCATATTCCAAACATGGAACATGTCTCTGTGTCTAGTCTTCAGGGTAACAGTACTCTTTAAAAAAACCCCAAAAAAAACCAAGTAATACCTCGATTTCTGGCTATTTCTTTAATACAATAACAGGCATGCCCCTGTATGTTCACTGTACATTCCTTGTAGGCCAAGGTCACATACAAAAGTGGTGAAAAAGCTAGACGGCGACCATACAACTACATGTATGTAGAGTATTTACAATTAAAACCCGGCCTGCTACACATGTATACATGATGTATGTACTGTATAGAGGATAATGAATGGTTTCTTTTAGGGAAAATTCAGCAGTGGAAATTCATGCAAAAATTACATATACAGATTTTTATATGTCTCGCCTTTCATAATAACATTAAAACATTGCTATTCTTGTAAAATTGTGTAACATTTCATCACTAAAACCACTCTTAACAGGTCCATTGAAACTAGTACTGTACCACCCGACAAAAAACAAACGTGTACATAAGTAAAAGTAGAGAGAGTTTAGGTCACCTTACTAGCTCAGGCTTACGTGACTTTCCCTTCAGCCTAGTGGTAGGATGTTTGCCCAAGCGCGGGCAGGTTATATCTTTCATTACTCCTTCCTATTACACATCCACTTTTCCAATTTTTTAATTTGCATGGAACTGATTGTGGATGTTCACATTTTCAAGCCTCATAAAACTACATTATTAATACTAACTAATTTCTTAAAACAACATACTGTCAGGTGTCTGCTGGACCAGTTGTGGTTTGAAAATTATGAAAAATAAAAATGCATGTCTAAATTTAGGTAAAAAAGGGAATCACCCTGCCTAACAGGAAGGGTTGACAAGCAATGAACAAACTAAAGCCAGCAGCAATCTAATATCTCTTTAATTTCCCGAAAATTTCACATTTTACCATGAATTTTACCATAGATTTCATCGTAAATACCATACCCATTGGTAATACCATTGACTGAACAGCAAATGTTCTGATAGTCTTACAAGAGAAGAAATATTTTGTGAATTTCTGACCAAGTTTGTTTTATTAATGAAGGGCTGAATGTATATCTAAGTTTTACCAGCCTCTGCTCACTTTTATTCGGGATTGATAATAACTTTATATGAGAGCAGTTGAAATGGCTGCTTTTATTTTAATTACAATAACAGGAGACCATTTCTTTTTTCTGTTGCAGTTCGTGACTGTGCGTTTTCACCCAGACCAGTTGATGTCTCATGGAGGTTCTACTGAGCCTTGTGGTAGTGTGGAACTCTACAGTATTGGCCTTGGTACAGAGAAAAATAATGAGCATACAAAGTCAATTGGGGAATTTATAGCTGAAAAGCTATCCATACCAAAAGACAGGTAAAGTACATGTATACAATATGCAGAGATGTCTTAAAACCAGGAATGGCATTAAATATATCTCTGTTGTTTTAAAGAGACATCAATATGTGATTCCCTAGAATTAATCATGTTTAAATTTCATTATCATTTAGTTAACATCACAGCTTTATTACTTGCAAAGATCGAGCATTAAATTATAATAAAATATATGAAAGCTTGATTTAACAAAGAGTTACAAGGAATATTATTATTCTTTTAACTTTGTAGCATTGCTTATGAATTTGATAAGAATCTTCAAGTTGAAAAGGTCAGGTTTAACAAAATTTCTTTTTCCTCTTACAGATTTTACGTAAATTTTATAGACCTCAAAAGGACAGATGTCGGGATTGACGGGAAAACATTTGCTTAATATATATGTAGGGGTTATCTCCCTTCTACATACAATCCGCAATACATGTGAATATCAGAGTTACTTCCCTTGTATCACTCGTCGATGTACACTTTCACAGGTTGTGTGGAAGTTAATGTCCTAATGGAAAACTTCCATAAACACATTGTCCATGTCTTCATTATTGTACCAATACTATTATGTATTCGTTGCTTGGTGTAGCACTTTACATGTGACAATGTGTTTGTTTTAAGACTAGTACCTTGAAACACTTGGTTATTGGAACCTGATAGTCCTAAGAGAGGTTAGTCAGATGCTTCTTGGAGAAATTTACTTGAAAATGGAATAAAGATTTCAAAACATGCATTGATTTGTTCTTCTGAATTTTATTGCTGTGAGTGAAAAAATATTCTAGAACCAAAGTGTCTGTTGTCTATCGATGATGTATACATATCCATAAATGTAGTAATCAATATAGATAGACACGAATGAATAGCACCTTTATATACGATATTTAAATACAGGAATAATTTTTAGCTCATATGGTCCAAAAGACCAATGTGAGCTTATACCATAACGCGGCCCCCGGTATCAGTGTAGTATGATAAAGTGAAGCCCATGGTAAAGTGAAGCATTTTCCTATTTTCTTTTAAATTATTTTTTTTTCACCAAATCTTTTTTACAGTACATATGTACCTTGTTTTATTCCTCTGAACACATTAACACACAAAAAATGTTGGGGGGGGGGGGGGGGGGGAGGGTTGAGGAAATTTAGGGTGGGGCGGGGCGCTTTACTTGGTAAAGTGAAGCATTTTACTTTTTTCTTACTTATTAACTTTTTCTCACCAAATCTTTTTGAAATTATATTGTTTAATTTCCCTTGACACATTAACACACGAAAAATGTGTGTGAGGGTCAAGAAATTTAGGGTGGGGCGGGGCACTTCAATTTACCATGACCATGGTAAAATGAAGCATTTCACTATTTTCTTTTAAATTAATTTTTTTTCACCAAATCTATTTTTTGAATAAACTGTTCAATGATTTGGGGGGGGGGGGGGGGGGGGGGGGGGGGGCAAGAAATTTAGGGTGGTGCAGGGTGCTTCACTTTACCATGGCCAAGTGTGTTTTTCAGCCAATCGGATCAATTTTCCTAACGAGGTCCTTAGATCGTGTAATGATCGTGTATTTGTTGCACGTGTATTGTATATATTAACCTGTATTTGTATTGAGTGCGTACTATCTGTGTTGTTACATGTAAGGGATTGCGACGTATTGTGTGGGCTCGGGGCTATATATACCCGTGCACGGTAGTCGGGAATCTCTTAGACACCTGTAAGCACACGATATCTATAAATAGCACTCGGTGTAGTGAGGTGGCCGGTGGACTGACGGGTGAGGTGCTGGCTGGGGCGTAAGGTAGGCGGGCACGGGTTGTCGCCAGGTACGCCGGGCGTACGGACTGACGCCGGGGAGCGCCAGGGAACGCCGGGCCGACGGTAGGACATTCTCACGCCACCGAGTGTGCCAACTTTCATCCATTAATTTCATGTTACGCCGGCGCGGAATATGTATCACCGGGTGCCCACATAATGCTCTCAATTATCTATGTCGATGTCTGATGTAACCAATGTCTGGCAATAAATGTCATCAAATCGCAGTCGTTGTTTGGTTATTTTATACACTAGCAGCGAAGTAGCACCAGCGACGATCTTACGTAGGAACCCTGGATAGTAGAACAACGGTGAACCAAGCAGGATAAACCGTTACAATCGCATGTCTCTGGTAAAATGCACTACTATTATACCTCCTTTCCTGTAGCTATACACCTTTCGTTTCGTGTTGCCAAAACAAGAGAGATATGCCGATCTTTGCAATCTATACCAATGTGGCAAAGCCTGAGAATGTGAACCAGTTTCTTCTGGATGCATCTAAATTTCATATCAACACAATTGGGGAAGCCGGAAAAGGTAACATGCTTCACAAACGCATATAGAATATTTTAAATATGTTTCACACTTATACTGTACATTCATTGTAGGACAAGGACACCACGGTATACCGTCACGAAGATCGCTTTTAGTTATGTAATACTTCAGCATTGAACTGTTTTTGTATGGTATTTATGATCTATTTGAATGCCAGAGCTTTGCAAGCAAACAAATCATACATTATGATTTGTTTGCTTGCAAAGCTCTGGCATTCAAATAGATCATAAATACCATACAAAAACAGTTCAACGCTTATATTTACATTCCTTTTACTTTTTTCATTTTTAAATGCTATAATTCATATTTAAAATGCAGAATTCCCGCCTTACCGACAGTCAGCAGATTTTTTGTCAGTCGTTGGAACAACCGGAACATGGTCGCGTGTTTTTTGGCAAACAAAATAGTACATTGAAAATTTAAAAAAAAACTCAATTTTGTTAATCATTTTATTATCAACGTAATGCACAAATAGCATATTTGTCATAACAAATAATGTAGACAAAATAATTAGTCGTTAAACTTAATTATCCTGGATATTGTGGTTCCGGTTTGTGTTGTATTAATACGCTGATAAGTGTAGCGCGTGATGGATGGCATTTAAACGTACATCAACGTCAGAGCTCTCAAACAGACTATATAGTGACAATGCCAGACAAATGTAAATATATGTAATTATTACTCTCTAGGTGGGGTGATATCTATATTCAGTCGGTACATCTGGACAACCGGGTATGGTACCTGTTACCTTGTTAGCATGTTTGTGTGTTGAAATAACTTGTTACGATAGAAAGCTTTCAATCAACATTGTCGAGGCGTTTGTATTAATTATTTAACGTAATAAAAACACAATAAAATACATCTTGACTATAAACTCAATAACCACACATTACACCAATAGATTCAAGGAAATATTAAGGATTGACAATACAAAATAACCTACGATGAGACAAACATATAAACAACATTACAGCCAATGCAAATAGGTCCCTAGGTTGTTAAAAATGCAACCTTAAAAAAAAAGTCATTACATATTGAAGAACACGCATACAAAATACTAGTCAAACACACACTTGAATACTGCTCTTTCATTTATGACTCACATAACGCAACCAAATTAATAAAATAGAATAAAAATTAACGAAGAGCAACAACAGACACCACAACACCAGTTCAGTAACAGATACGATCCGCAAACTACAATGATCAACACTACAGATAGGTTCTCTAAACACAGGAATCATCAATTTTTTTCAAATTGTACACCAAATCAACCCAACATACATATATAGTCACTCCCGAACGAGACATGGACATGCTCATATCCGCTCTAAAGGACTCCTACAATATTCATTCTTTCAATAAACAGTAACACAATGGAAACTCCTTTTAATAAAAAACAGCACAATGTACAACATTAGAGGACTTCAAAGTACACATACCCTATTCTTCCCACGATGCCTTCATCACACACTGAAACGAAACAGCTGGGTTTTATTTTAACCTTTTATCTATAATTGCACAAACAAAACAAATCATTGTAAATAACCCCTTTTCACGCCTTTGCGCCAGGACCCCAGAGGGCATAATCATAAACAATGTCGGAACCCCCGTAAACCGAAGAAGAAGAATGGTTTTGTAACATGCGACATGAAAATTCTTGGGGACAAAGGGGGGAAATACAGAAGAACATAAACCACTAGAAGTATTGCAGAACAACTACCTTTTGCAGATGATAAGCAACCCAACAAGATGGAGAGGGACAGATATATCAAATGTCCTTGATGCGCTGATCACTAAAGATGAACATGCTATAGAGGAACTGGAGTACCAAAGCCCACTGGGGAAAAGTGACATGTGCACTATATTTTTCTGAAATAGGCGTAAATAAGGGAAAACTACAGGAAATTTAGCTGTGAGGAACTGAAAAGAGATGTTAGTGAAACTAACTGGCAAGATACCCTGAGAAATACAGACCCAGTCAACAAGATGTGGGCAAACTCGGGGTGTTCGAGAGAAACATGTGCCTATGGCGAGAACCAGCACTAAAAGGAAGAACAAGACACCACTGAATAAAGAAGCACTAGCTCTGATTAAGGAGAAGAACTCAATGACAAGGATATTGATAAGAACAAAAGATCTTTGAAATAGAAAGACTATACCACAAAGTCAGAAACAAGGTATTGAACAGAGTCAGACAAGCCCGTAAACAACTCGAACGGGGACTGTCAGCAAATGTTAAAAACCCTAAAAGTGCCTTTACACTAGCCCAAGTAAACCAAATTGTGGGAGAACAGATAGTGACGAGGATAAGGCAAACATTTTGTTGGACTTATTTAGCAGTGTCTTCACAAAGAAGCCCGAAGACAACACTCCAGACCTAAACACTAGCTCCTTAGAGGTGGAATATCAGTATTTATAGATATCAGAACAGGTTGACTAAAAAGCATTGAATGCATTCATAAGCTATGCCAGCCCCTGCTCACTTTGCTTTTATTCGGGATCTTTTGAGGATGGCTTTACATTAGAGCAGTTGAACTGCTTTATTTTTATTACATAAACAAGTGACCATTTCTTATTTCCGTTGCAGTTCGTTACTGTGCGTTTTCATACAGACCAGCTGATGTCTCATGGAGGTTCTACTGAGCCTTGTGGTAGTGTGGAACTCTACAGTGTTGGCCTTAGTACAGAGGGAAAATAATGATCATACCCGGTCTATTGGGGAATTTATCGCCAAAAAACTGTCAATTTCCCAAGACAGGTAAAGTATACAATAAGTAGAGGTGAAAATCTCTGTTGGTCTCAAAACCAGGAATGGCATTAAATATTTCTCGTTTTTAAAGAGACATCAGTATTTGGTTCCCTAAAGTTAATCATGTTAAAATGTTATTGTCATATTGGAAATCATCACAGCTTTATTTTTCGTAAAGATCGAGCATCAAATTATGATAAATAAAATGACAAACTTTGTTGACAAAGAGTTGTGAAGAGATAAATTATTGATCTTTTAACTTTGTACAATTGCTTTGAATTTAACAAAAATCTTCAAGTTGAAAAATTAGGTTTCACAAAATTTCTTTTTTGTTTTTACAGATTTTACATAACGTTTACAGACCTCAAAAGGGAAGAAGTCGGAATTGACGGGAAAACCTTTGCTTGATATATTTGTAGTGGTTATATCCCTTCTACATACAATCCGCAGGAAATGTGATCATATTATGATGTAGATGTACCAGATTTACTTCCCTTGTTTCACTCAGTGATCTGCAAACCATATCTGGGATTGTACACTCTCACAGGTTGTGTTTTTGTTTGATGCATCATTCGACATGTGGACAGTGTTTAAGACTAGTATAATAAGACAGGTTGACAGTGTGTTAATTTTAAGACTAGTATCATTAGACATGTTGACGGTGTGTTTAAGACTAGTATCATAAGACATGTTGACAGTATGTTTAAGACTAGTATCATAAGACATGTTGACAGTGTGTTTAAGACTTGTATCATAAGACATGTTGACAGTGTGTTTATTTTAAGACTAGTATCATAAGACATGTCGACAGTGTATTCATTTTAAGACTAGTATCATAAGACATGTTGACTGTGTGTTTAAGACTAGTATCATTAGACATGTTGACAGTGTGTTTTAGACTTGTATCATACGACATGTTGACAGTGTGTTTATTTTAATACTAGTATCATTAGACATGTTGACTGTGTTTAAGACTAGTATCATTAGACATGTTGACAGTGTGTTTAAGACTAGTATCGTTAGACATGTTGACTGTGTGTTTAAGACTAGTATCATTAGACATGTTGACAGTGTGTTTAAGACTAGTATCATTAGACATGTTGACGGTGTGTTTAATACTAGTATCATTAGACATGTTGACTGTGTTTAAGACTAGTATCATTAGACATGTTGACAGTGTTTATTTTAAGACTAGTTCATTAGACATGTTGACAGTGTGTTTATTTTAAGACTAGTTTCATTAGACATGTTGACAGTGTTTATTTTAAGACTAGTATCATTAGACATGTTGACAGTGTTTATTTTAAGACTAGTATCATTAGACATGTTGACAGTGTTTATTTTAAGACTAGTATCATTAGACATGTTGACAGTGTTTATTTTAAGACTAGTATCATAAGACATGTTGACAGTGTGTTTAAGACTAGTTCATTAGACATGTTGACAGTGTGTTTAAGACTAGTATCATTAGACATGTTGACAGTGTGTTTAAGACTAGTATCATTTGACATGTTGACAGTGTGTTTATTTTAAGACTAGTATCGTTAGACATGTTGACAATAGGATCCTGATATCCTTCTCATATTTAGTGTTTTATGTTTATGATAGAAGTTAATCAGATTCTTCTGGGAAATATTTATCCAAACCTTCAAAAATTAGATAAATATTTCAAAGCATGCATTGATTTCTTCTTTTAAATTTCATTGCTGTGAGTGAAACATATTCTAGATTATTTTGTTAAGAATAGTCAAAGTGTCTGTAATCTATCAAAACATCATGTATATATCCATCAATGTATCTATGAATATCTATAGATAGACACGAATGAATAACATATGTATATACGATAAGTAATCATTTTAAGTTGATACAACATCGACAATCGTTATAAGATTAATTGAGTTTAATATTTTCAATACTTTACGAATTAGAAACAGTAAAACATTTGACGAATATCAATCTGCATCAAACAGCTGTTTGTCCAGTATGGTTTTCTCGGTGATAATGACTAAACATTTTAAACCCAGAAGGAAAATCATGGAAATCGAAATAAATTGTAAACGCTAGCTCGAGTTTTGACTTGAAGATATTCTTATCTCATCATTAGGGTTACTCTGAAAGAACGTGAATGCATGTGTTTATTTTCTAAGAAATTCAGACTTGATATGTTGGATAAAATCCAAATAGACTTCCCCCCGTCTCTAGAGTATCAAGAATCAATACAATTGAGCTTTTACGATACGTCTAGTTTCAAACTAGGGGCAGATAATCTTGTGTTAAAAAGTTGGGCACCACAAGAGAGCATTTCAATTTTGTACGGAATTCTGAACAATGGCTATTAACTGAAAATTAACGTAAAAAACGAGGAAAGAAAAAGGCGTGTGAACACATAGCAGAAGAGAGACACGGAATTGATTTGATGGCGATGAGAGGCTGGCATATGTTTTTGTACTTCATGCTTTTTAGCATCAAATCAACTACAAGACACACGTACAATCTATAAGAGTAGATCACAATCAGAACGGGTGACGATGTAGCGCCTTAACACACTTAAAGTCACGTGCACAAGAAGAATTTCGACATAATCCGACAATCCTTAGACAGGTTATTCATTATGGCTGGTATAGGCCTACACTTGTGATAAGTGGCTACTTTTTAATGATGACATCAAAGTTGATTCAAAAACGATGAAATAAAAAAGTCTTCCTTTATATCAAAGCACGTATTTCACAGATATACACGTGCAGTTAAAATGTGCTTCCACCTTTGTGAATAAGCCAAAAAATGCCTGTTTTACCTCAATGCATGTCGTTGTCGGTGTCGTTGTCTGTGGAGGTCCCGACAGGTCAGTTGTATTTCTCAGATACCTTTTGGTATGGTTTGCTATGGAGGAAAACACTGGCGTGCCCGAGGATAAAGGATCGTCGTATTCAGTTGACTCGTGACAAGTGGTTACTTTGCAGTGCTGCAATGCAATTTAAAACTAAATATGAAACCGTCCTATATAAAAGCCAGTGTTCCGCAGATACCAACTAACATATGCGTGCAGTTAGTGCACCAGAGTCCCGACTATAATTGTAGAGGTCACGGCAGGCCATATCCCCCCCCCCCCCCCCCCCCCCCCCCCAGCAGATTCTCGCAAAATATTTATTTCTGTCTAGCGAACATTAAAGAGACCCCTGTATACATATCTTATCCTTTCTTTTCTGTCATGTTCTCTGTTTGTTCCTTCTAATCTGTTGGCGTCTCATTGGCACCAACATTTGATCCATGCTGTCACTTGGACTAACCCGTACAAAAAAGGTTAACGCTTTCGTAAATACCAACCGCTAGAAACGAACTCCTAGTTTGGGATGGATCTCAGCATCAATTAAAGTTCCTCTGAAATATTAACCGGAGTTCTTAGTAGATTGGTAATTAGGACACATAATCAATTAGATTTAATTTTCTTAAAAAGACTTAAAGAGTTGAAGTATGTCAAATACTTACTTGTTTGCAATTAATTGAAGGACATTCCGCCAATACTTGAGGCGAGCCCTGAGTAAGTGGCGTACTCGGTGTGGAAGTGGTGCGTTCATTGAGTGGTACTTCCTGAACCTTCTGTGTTTCTTATCAGTAGTTACATAACATCCTTGTTGTATATCCCCCTAGTACTAACGAGGCCACAAACATACACACATCATACCTCCTCCCCTTCATAGTTCACAGTAACATCTGGAGAATCTCAGTGTAAATGTCTAACTACAAATATACATAACTATCGTTAGATATTACTGGATACAAGGATAAGGTTAGATGATACGATATATAAGATATTTCATACAATTTTTATTATTTCAGATGATATGTAATTATTTTTTAAGAAGGATATTAGATATCTTTGATAATTATATAAGACACAGTATCATTTTGTTTACTAGAGAAGAGGTCTTGTAATATTTTTTTTTATCAAATATATTATATAAGATACATATATCATAAAAAAGGGTCCTTTACAAAGAAATATTTGATAAAATGATATAAATAAACTGTATCTTATAATTTGGTTAATACTGCATCAACATTGATCCATGAAAAAATATCAACTTGACTAGCTATAACATCTTCTCTCAAATCATTAGCAGATTTGTAACTCTTTTTTCCAGCCATAGTTGTGGATGGTTGATCCAACTCCTCAAAACGATTCAATATAAGTTTCCATAATGTGGGGTAGAACATAAGATAAAAAAAACAATACACTGAGAATATGGATTAATTTGCTAAAAATTCCATTCTATCTTTTCGTGAACATTTGTAGGTAGGCGTTTCGGGTATGCACATGGAAAACATTTACTATAATGTTATTTCAAAAATATGTAAAATATAATAATTTAGATTGGAAATTGAAACAAACACTATAAACAGCTACAATATGGTATCTGCTGTTATTTATATCTTGTTAGGGCAGAATATGTTTTTTAAGTATTGCCATTTCCCTCTTAGATTAACATGCTCTCGACACGTGTTGGATGTTACAGAGGCTGGTGACACGCGTACAACAAAACCCGACAAGTGCCAATATGAGTTGTGTATCCGGTTTGTTATATAAACATCTTATGTCTTATCACGAAGCCTCAAAACCAACTTTCACACAGGGGAGTGGATTTGAATACTATGACATATCACAGGGACTTGGCACATGATTTTTTTTTTTTTTTTTTTGTATTTCTTTTATTTTTCAAGTTTTTTTTTCTGCCTAGTAAAATACAAAAATATAACCCATACACTTACACTCGCACATAAGATCATAATCACATCACATATACGATATCATCATTATCATCATCATAATTCATTATATCATCCTTTTCATGCTACATATTCCCTTACACACATTAATTCATAATTAGTTCACATACAGTGTAGTTGCACATGAATATTGATGTAAAATGACCTATCGGAAACTGGCTGTTATGTTGTGTATTAGCTGATACTTTGATACCTAGAAACAGGGTTTAGGGATACTATCTTGATACAAGATACAAAGTTGTACATACAAGGATTCAAATCTTACAATATAAAGAAAATCACATAATGACCCTAACATGCCGTTGTAGTAATTTATAGTAGCAGTATTTGTATATCTTATTGCTGAGAAAAGACAGAAAACCTGCGAAATATCACCCCTGCTTGCTGTATATATGTACTATCATTATGAGTAGTGTTACTGGTTCAGAATATTCAGACTAAATCTATGTTGTTCTGACATTATCCCATTATAATGCAAAATTATGCGAAACATATTAAACTATTGGGTTAATACATTGCCTTCTTTTAACATTTTTTTCGGTTTGTGTAATCTTCCTATAAATACCTACCGGGGTAATAAAGTATTCTTCAGACCGATTCACACTTGGTGGTGCATGGTATACATTGTTGTATCAATATTCTCCAACCCAAGCCACCATCCGGTTACAATAATGGAAAAAAGCAATGAATGAAGCAAATCAAGCAGTAGATTTGTCGACTGTTTTACTACCAATATACATACTCATCGTGGTGTATTATCAGATGTGAGGGAAATTACCAATGTGTGATCTGATCTCTCCTTCCTAAACAACTTTCTTCTTTCATATGCCTCACGACCTCATCTGTGGCCTTTAGTTGAGTGTTCGTGAAGGCTATGGTGGAATCTCGTCATAAAACTCCATGAACCTGACACCTTACTACACGTAGTACTCCTGGCTAGCGTTCGGTATGTCTGAGAGTGGGACGAATAGCTCGTCTTTCGTAATGTGACCGGATGGGATGTCTTGTTGGAGATCTTCAGCAGTATGCTTCTGTAAGGTAGCACTATAAAGTAAGAATAGTAGACATATATACCTCACAAAGTCTGCCATTCCCACATATTCCATGGACAAGATTGTTACATTTAATGATTAAAAAGTTCCCTCTCCGTCCATCTTGTACGTACGTTAAGTCGCTTGTCAGCGCTCTAGTCACTTGAGTTATTTGATCCAGTTTCAACAAATACAAACGACTAGGACAAGGTCATGATTCAGGGTTGTCGTAGCAAGGTCAATGTGACTGTTACTATCTTTAGAAAACCTCGGCAGCACCTTGATCAAAATTCACACGAATACATAGGACCATATTCGTGATATCTCGTAAAAGCTTGTGTTTTTGTCAAGGTTACTGTTACTATTTTTAGACAATCTTTTGTCAGCACTCTAGCGTCTCCAATCCTTGGAGGATTTTCACTAAACCTCACACGAATATAAAAAGACTATAATGTTTCGGACAAGTTTGAGTTTCAGGGTTGTTGTGTCATGTTCAAGGTCACTGTTAATATCTTTAGAAAGATCTTGGTCAATGCTCTAGCAGCTTCATTCCTTGGGGGATTGTGATCAAACTACACAAATACAACGGACCATAACGTTTTGGGCAAGTTCTAGTTTCAGGTTCTTTTTGTGTTTTGTTTTTGTCAAGGCCATAATCACTGTTACATTTTGAAGGGTTTGAAGGGAGACATTTATTGTTCAAAACAATACCCAATATGTTATTTTTTGTTCGTATTTTACTCTCGTTTTATCGATTTTAAGTTAGAATGACTACGGTTTCTTTATTCTCTATTGTTATTGACTGATTTCGCGTACGTATGTATGAACACCCAGTCCGACAGCAACGCAATTTGTTCGAATTAAACCATCTGTTCGATAGTCAACTTATGGTTGGCACGCCATTTATCAATTTGACAAATCTTCATTTTTGCACAAATTGGTGCAGAAACAAATTAGAGGAAACACTTCCTCCAAAACGTGTCCCTGTCGACATTAAACAGCTGTTGATAATAACACCCTTCCCGCCACTCCCAATGTATCTGGCACATACTAGGAGCTCGAGTTAATATAAAGTACAAGGGCTAGATAGAAATGCAAATTATAAGTTTTGGTCATGACATTTGGCATTTAATCGCGACTTGTTTTCGTCGTTTATGTGAAGAAACGTAAATTCAGTTACGGAAGCTTGGAAATTATGTTAAGGATATACATGTATATATACACATATTCTTCCTATGTTCTCTTCACATTTTATTTGCACGTACACAGACACGAGAGGGTGAACAGATGCATTATGTTTGTTATAAGTTAGAACCAGAAGCCAGTTATGTTTAAAGTACTTTTCGGGTTTCCTGACACTAACAATATGCATCTATGGAGTCGAGGGTCTACTTCCTTCACAACTGTGACCTTCATTTTTATCTTATGAACCTTGACCTCTGACCTTCTTGACACTAGAAGTATAAAACCAATAGACCACTTGTGTGTCTCATTGCATGGTCTTTAACTGCAACTTGCTCGACGCCTTCTGCCTTCACTATGATCATCTTTTTTTTTTTGCGTTTTTTATTAGAAACTTAAACTTTTTTCTCTTCTCAATTGCTATCTTTTGATTTTGACCTTGAAACCATTTGACCCATGATGTACAGTGACGAAATCATAACAAACAATGTCTGGCTAGACGAACTTCCTCTGTTTCCCAGTCGTCAAGGAAACGTGATGTGTGGTTGGTTGGCCTCGTGTGAGCCATAGCTAATGTGATAGCAGTATCGAATACCCACTTTTATATGCTGCAGCAGTTAAAAAGTGTCTGAGGGAACTGCTGTGAAGTTTATTTAACTGATGTGGTGCCATGTCAAATACACAATGTGACAGAGCATACACAATTGTATTCATATTTGAAATATCCAGGTTCCTTATGTCTTCAAACGTTACTATGCAGTTTCGTGATATACCTTTGCTTAATACCTAGGTAGAATACGACCCGATTGAACTCGTTCCTAGTCTCTAATACATACGAAACCAAATCTGTAGTGAGAAATAGATATAATTCGGAGAACCTCTGCCCACTACGACCAGTGAGTAACTAGTGAGGAAAACCCCAATCCGGAATCAAGTGTTGTGCCTGTGCGAGTGTCTGCTCACTGACGTGCACACACACATACACACTGAGGCGGCTAGTGTCAGTCAGGATACTAACCATGTCACCAGGAGTAGCTCAAACCTTGGGTGAGTTTATCTTCTCTATCTATTTCAATGTACATATGTTACTTTAAAAAATAACTATGACTTAAATGTTGAAACATTTATAAATGTGTGGAGATATTCAATAATCCATACCGAATATATTCTAATATCACATTTTTTAAAAATATTTCCCCCTTGTTTGCTTTACATGTTAGATATGTAATTAAATGTTCTGAAAGGTCATACAGAAGGACTCTGCGATACAAGATCGATTTCCGAAAATAGACCCGCCTGTCATGTTACGATACTTATATCGTCTTACGATACTTGTCTGTCAACTTACGATACTTGTCTGTCGTCTTACGATACGTGTCTGTCGTCTTACGATACTTGTCTGTCGTCTTACGATACTTGTCTGTCAACTTACGATACTTGTCTGTCGTCTTACGATACTTGTCTGTCGTCTTACGATACTTGTCTGTCAACTTACGATACTTGTCTGTCGTCTTACGATACTTGTCTGTCGTCTTACGATACTTGTCTGTCGTCTTACGATACTTGTCTGTCGTCTTGCTATACTTGTTTTTCGACTTACGATTCTTGTCTGTCGAGTTACGATACTTGTCTGTCGTCTTACGATACTTGTCTGTCGTCTTACGATAATTGTCTGTCAAATTACGATACTTGTCTATCAAATTACGATACTTGTCTGTCAAATTACGATACTTGTCTGTCAAATTACGATACTTGTCTGTCAAATTACGATACTTGTCTGACGTCGGTCGTTTATGATCCTGACTGTCTTTGACTCAGTTGTCACGTTTTACTGCATTATAATGATAAAGAGTCTTACCATTTATAGCTCTTAATCTAGTAGAACTATGGGGCTCTCACTTTTGTTAACCTGGAGTAATATGTATTTCCTATCACTGAGGTGAGTAAAGGATTTATATTATCATGTGAGTTAAGGATTTATATTATGAGGTGAGTTAAGGATTTATATTTTGAGGTGAGTTAAGGATTTATATTATCATGTGAGTTAAGGATTTATATTATGAGTTGAGTTAAGGATTTATATTTTGAGGTGAGTTTATCGGTGATATAGAAGTGACCTCTTATTAGTGACTTGGGAGATAAAAATCAAGTGCATGGACTAAATGAGGTCTTAAGTATATCATAAGTGAATGGACATTATGCATGCAGTTTCTTCTGCGGATGACCCAGAAGCTGTTTTTTTTTTTATTTATGTATATAAATAGGTGTGTGGTCATTCCCTGGGACTGGTATATAAATAGGTGTGTGGTCATTCCCTGGGACTGGTATATAAATAGGTGTGTGGTCATTCCCTGGGACTGTTATATAAATAGTTGTGTGGTCATTCTCTGGGACTGGTATATAAATAGGTGTATGGCCATTCCCTGGGACTGGTATATAAATAGATGTATGGTCATTCCCTGGGACTGGTATATAAATAGATGTATGGTCATTCCCTGGGACTGGTATATAAAAAGTTGTGTGGTCATTCCCTGGTACTGGTATATAAATAGATGTATGGTCATTCCCTGGGACTGGTATATAAATAGATGTATGGTCATTCCCTGGTACTGGTATATCAATAGATGTATGGTCATTCCCTGGGACTGGTATATTAATAGGTGTATGGTCATTCTCTGGGACTGGTATATCAATAGGTGTATGGTCATTCCCTGGGACTGGTATATAAATAGATGTGTGGTCATTCTCTGGGACTGGTATATAAATAGATGTGTGGTCATTCCCTGGGACTGGTATATAAAAAGTTGTATGGCCATTCCCTGGGACTGGTATATAAATAACCTCGTGTAACAAAAATCCTTTCCAGAAATCCAATGGACAGTCATTAAGTTAAGAAACATTGATGAAACCGAGTCCTGAATTTTTTTTATTATAGTCTGATAGTTTTAAATGATATTAAACTCCTTTCTCTGTTGCATCTGATTAGAATTGTTAATACCATACATTGTGTATGCAATTTTTATGTTCATGTCGCCGTATTCCATACTAGTGATTTGTCGAGCTTATAGCCTCAGTATTCTCAACTCAATCTTACAGGTATGTAACTGCTTGGTTTCTCGTTTTTATTATTGATGTTGACTTTGATTCCGGTATCTTGGTGTGTTGTGTGTCCTTCATCCAGATATAAAGTATGTTTTGTCGCTCTAGTTTCCTGCTTTTTCAGTGGGTTGGGTTAGGTTAAACAGGATACACATGATATATACATTTTTCAATTAAGACTTTGTAGTTAGATACAATAGAATAAAATGTTGTTTAAACTGTATTAATGCAGTGCCTGTTTTTTTATCTACATGTTTTGCTCTGGTAGCTTTCAATGGACCAATACGTACCTTAAAACTAAGACAATGCTGTTAGTGGTGTACTAGTTTGTGCAAATGGATGAAATAGAGACATCCATATAAGAAGCTGATAGATTTACTTTGTTAGACATTGAGACAAGATTTACTTTGTTAGACATTGAGACAAGATTTAATTTGTTAGACATTGAGAGAGGATTTACTTTGTTAGACATTGAGACAAGATTTAATTTGTTAGACATTGAGAGAGGATTTACTTTGTTAGACATTGAGAGAAGATTTACTTTGTTAGACATTGAGAGAGGATTTACTTTGTTAGACATTGAGAGAGGATTTACTTTGTTAGACATTGAGAGAAGATTTACTTTGTTAGACATTGAGAGAGGATTTACTTTGTTAGACATTGAGACAAGATTTACTTTGTTAGACATTGAGAGAGGATTTACTTTGTTAGACATTGAGAGAGGATTTACTTTGTTAGACATTGAGAGGAGATTTACTTTGTTAGACATTGAGAGAGGATTTACTTTGTTAGACATTGAGACAAGATTTACTTTGTTAGACATTGAGAAAAGATTTACTTTGTTAGATATTGGGAGAGGATTTACTTTGTTAGACATTGAGACAAGATTTACTTTGTTAGACATTGAGACAAGATTTACTTTGTTAGACATTGAGAGAGGATTTACTTTGTTAGACATTGAGAGGAGATTTACTTTGTTAGATATTGGGAGAGGATTTACTTTGTTAGACATTGAGACAAGATTTACTTTGTTAGACATTGAGACAAGATTTACTTTGTTAGACATTGAGAGAAGATTTACTTTGTTAGACATTGAGACAAGATTTACTTTGTTAGACATTGAGACAAGATTTACTTTGTTAGACATTGAGACAAGATTTACTTTGTTAGACGTCGAGGAAATCGGATTAGTGTTGGCTTTTTCAGTGGAGTATCCAGATTAGTGGTGACTGTTCAATGGGACTTCCGGCGCATTTGTAATACGACCAATTTTAATGCTGATGATCAACCTGTGGGTAAAGTGTTTTCCCATCTAAAACCGGACGGATCGGCACAAACAGTGTATATCACATAAAACTCAAAAACTAAAAATCATAGTATTTTTGAAGATATAGTTAAAAATGTCAAATCTTGCCACTGCTCCACACCATGTGTGTTTAATATTGATGTGACTGTTGATAGTCGTCATCGATTTCCACTTAATAATGACATCTTTAACCCTAAACCTAACCCTGACCCTAACCCTAACAAGCTACATCCTAATACATATATTTAGAGATGGAAGGAACAAGCAAGATTAACAAGGTACGCAGAAACAACAGGAATGAAATCACAGGCTCTCACAATAGGCAATTTACGATGCAGGTGCAACCAAGTGTGAGTTTCCTACAGCCAATTTGGCTCCAGTCTTAAGACTTCCTGAAACTCCAGCCAGCCGAAATATTCTGAAACCTTCCAGCGTTACAGCAGCTTTACCGTCAATGTAAATTGAGGTCAAACTTATCTATAAAGGGTATCTATATCCAGTCTAAATTGAAGTCAAAATAATTCAAAAGAATGATGTATATTCTCAGAGTAAAAGTTTTATAGCTGGTCCACGGAACGAAATAATAGCTCATATCTCAACATGGAAGCTAAGCCCGCCCATACCACCATATTACATGTCATGTATGCTCTGGAATTCAAACGTGTCGGTCGAACCTAATATCTTAATGTAAGATCGGAGATATATTCATGTGAGCACCCATGCCAAATGTCTCCCTTTTTTCTGTACATTTGAACGCACTTATTTCTCGTCCTTCAAAGTAACTATTGATAAAACTTTCGCTAGCAAATGAAATTTGAGAATTCTTCTGCTTGCAATAGTTTGTATATGTTTCCTTCGGTGCCAACATGGACGGGTCTTAGGGTGCCCGCCTACTGACAATTAAAGAGATTAAAATCGCGTTTTTTCATGACCTATGTGTTTCAATTAAACATTTATATTGAATAGGATTACAGCTGGATTTCATTCAGAACGGTTTTCATTCGCTAACTACGTACTCTTTATTTTATTACAATGGAACTTAGATAAGACGTTTATATTAGCCATGATGAAATCCCCTTCAATTTTAGCGTTTGTTGATCTCGAGGTTGAGTATTATATTCCGAGATTTCTATAGGATGCCATAATTTTGCCCCCCCCCCCCCCCCCCCCCCCCCCCCCCCTAGTATCACTGCAATAGTATATCACTTCAAATTTCAAAAACTACAAAACACTTATGCGAAAACAATTGAAGAAAATAGTTTTCTATGACTAAGTTCCTATCTAAAGATCATTTATATTATCCTATAAAATTCCCTTTGAAAGGACTGTGCTTGGATGATGCATTTTAACTTTTTGACTCATAGTTATTATTAACACATATTCTGAGAACGACATCTTAAGTGTAAACGCGTGGTTGTATTACGTGTGCAGTAAAACAGCTGTAACATACGTGTTGGTCATGTGATGTCATCTGTCTACAGTAACATAGCTGTTGAATCTGACCTCTGATCACGTGTTTTATTTATCTCTTATAATTCTTTATAGCTTTGGCGAATCTGCATCAAAGACGCTGGTTTTTAATTTGGAATTTTTCAGCATCATACTCAATAATGATATACTACGCAATCTTATCTCTTTCCGATTACACTACTGACACTTGTTATTAAAAACAACTTCCAGATAAGAAATATGTATTTTGTTAGAACGTTTGAAAGTAGAACAAACCAGTTGAAACACCTACCACAGCGTTATGCTGTGTTCTTACTGGTGTCTCAAGGAATTTACCGTTATTTGAGATAATTCTAGATTACGACGTCAGACTTTATCAAACGTAGACACATACTGGTGTATATGTAAAATAGTGAATATTATATACAGTGGCTACAAATTAAAGCAAATCAATACCGTAAAACAAACTATTTTCGCGGTGACTTAATTTCGCGTTTTCATGTCTGACGACTTTTTCGTGGCGATTTTATTTCGCAATTTACAGCCGTAAAATGCTTACTGTACCTGTGCATGAAAGTATTCGTCGGAGAGTAATTTTTGCGAATTTTAATCACACGTGATATACGCGAAAATTAGTTAGTTAACAGTAGTAATATCGTTCATAGGTATGGTATCCTGTATAATGCATGGGTACGGGATCCTGTATAATTAATGGGTACGGGATCCTGTATAATTAATGGGTACGGGATCCTGTATAATTCATGAGTACGGGATCCTATATAATTAATGGGTATTGTATCCTGTATAATTAATGGGTACGGGATCCTGTATAATTCACGGGCACGGGATCCTGTATGATTAATGGGTACTGGATCCTGTATAATTAATGGGTACGGGATCTTGTATAATTAATGGGTATGGTATCCTGTATAATTAATGGGTACGGGATCCTGTATAATTAATGGGTACGGTATCCTGTATAATTAATGGGTACGGTATCCTGTATAATTAATGGGTATTGTTTTATAGTTTTCATGAACGTTTTATAAAGTAATAAAGTAATAAACAAGTAATAAGCATCATCTATAACGTTTTACCAAATTAAGTAAATGTTCAGTTTCAAATGATTATTTCCCGTTACTTAATATCCTCATATAAATATAACATTGAAATGTGATAACATATAGAAGTAGGAAAACAGGTCATGTTTTGTATCGCGATGCCTGTCTTCAGGCGCACACTAATTGCATTTCCTTCCCTTCCACGAATTCGGGGTGTTGATAAGTCATTGAGGTGTTAGGAATGTCTGCTGTACTTCTCTCCAAGTTGATTGTACATTGCGTCTAAAATGTCCTTTACTGAACCGGGCATGTTTTGTTTGTGTCTTATGCTATATGGTATCTTTATCTTGCCCTTTTCTTTGTTTCCTGTCTGGGTTTTTTTGTCCATGTTGTGATATTTTACTTTCTCCTCGGCGTCCGTCTTCATTTGAGCCATTCTGTTTCGAGGATATTAAACCCTGTATAAACAAAGAATCCACCATTTAAACAGGAGAATGGTTTCGTTTTTCAGAGTTATCCTATATTTACTTGTTGGATGTCGTTCATAAAGCAGAAGACGCTTTCCCTTTGGGACTCCTGGTCGTCTTAAGAGGTCCCCATTAATGTCTAGGTGTTCTCATTTTGCCCTCGGTTTGTCGATTTTGTGTTAATATTACAATATTTTACCCTCAAAAAATATTATACTAATATCGAGTGACTTTATATAAAGAACCTGCCGTGTCTAGTCGTTTAACATTCAGTATGCACTGTGATGTTTGCTTCAGAAACAGGCCATTACTCGCTTTGGTAAGCTTAGAAGAATTAACATCTTTGTGCTTGCTATGATGAAGTAATTTCCAAACTTAGATTTGCAAATGTAATTATAACATTAATTAGACTAACATATCGTCGTTATAAAGTCGTACAGATTAACAATTGTTAATTATGTTTGAAATGCAGACCCAATACATATCACAAATGAAACCTGCATGATTCTGAAAAAAAAATCATTTTATCTATTTATTTGTCTTATTTGTAACTTCTATGTAAGATTCAGTCTGGATTTCGTCACGAACTTAAAAAGATATGGCGTGGAGAGACTGAAACAGGAACATACATTACCGCAGCACGGACACTAAATTCCTTGATTTTCAGGATAAGAGATCTGTGTTACATAACTTGTAAACGCAAAATTGCAACTTTGTTTACCAACGCTGTAAACATGTACATGTACTTGTTTTTGAAATTCTTGTTTTGTTTAGAGTTACAATCGTCTATTCAAATACAGTAAGCTTAAAACGCCAAACTTATTACAACGTTATCTTGTTTTTTAAATATTTTGTCTTAAACATTTCACATATACAATAAAGATAGCTCCCGTGAAATGCCTAAAACATTTCATATAAACAATAAAAATAGCTCCCGTAAAATGTCTAAGTTATTTAACGCATTTAACCTCTCTCTCCCTGGTAAGTGATAGAAACTGTCAGATATTGCTTTATTCTACTTTAAAATGAAATATTTAAATACGTTTCCTATACATCTGGAGATAAAAATTGCTTTTTTCAGCCGATGTCATATTGCGTCAATCCTCTATCTCGCATTCTTGTCGTTGCTTGTATTTTTTAACTTGATTTACTTTGCATCTATTTTACAAAACAAAACTTCTGTTTTCTCTCTTTCAATCTACGTCTTTCGTTTTGTTTGCTCAGTATCTGTCTTTTCACGAACAATGGCAAGTTGTGCCATCTACAAACTATACATACTTCAGTGGAATAATAGCACCTTCTCCACATGGTAGAAAAACAAACAAACAAACAAACAAACAAACAAATATCCTAACGTGAATTCGTAGCTGCATCTGTTATCAAAACCCTATCAGCGTCTAAACAATCAACATCTGACGTCATTTTCAACACGAAAAGACGGCAAGAGTAAGAGATTAATTTCTTCTTTCTGTCAAGAGCACCAAATAAACTTTCACTTTCTGATGTCACGTCGAGAAAAACTAGCGAAATTGCGTCATAGAGTACTAATTGTTTTTAATGAGTGTTATGGAGTACCACTGTCTGTTTTTGGTTTCACGGAGTCACAGAGTTCTTGTCTGTTTTCCTGTATTTAGTCGTTTTTCTTAATTGATGTTTCCTCTTCTAATGTTTCATTCTAATTGTACTATTTTGTCTTGTTATGTAACGTATTTTTCCTTTTTTTAAATTGAATTTGTAATAAAAGAATTATCTTGATTCCCATTCATGATACCATGTTTGAAAAGTGAATGAATGTGCATGGAATTGACGATGTTAGCCTCCAAATTTCTATTCATTCTGATTCATCATTTAACGTCTATGAACTATAGGTACTGACCCCTAAAAAAGAGGCTGGGATTCGTACGTCAGAAATAATTAGTAAGACCAAACATTTCTAATCCATTCATTAATGAATTTGGCTTTTCGCTTTTACGTAACGTTGGAAACCACAGGTATGTGTAGATATTGATGACGTTCGCGTTATCAGATTAAAAGTGAAACACGTGTACGATATACTCCTGATGTTGCTGTGACTGGCTCGACCTATTACATCATTCAGTACGTGTATATATATCTGGAGTGAAAGTTTAAGTCCTACAAGTTTCGAAACATCTGTGAGTTTTCAAAAATAAAATGTATCTACTATCTAGACGTCAAGGAAGACGTTTATCATTTTTCAAAGTACATCTGCATTGCCAAAATTTACTTCACATAAAGTACGTATCTATATAGTAAAGAAAGGACGTGGGAATGTCCGCAGACATTAAATAAATTGGTACATGCTTTTTATGTATCGTTACAAAGAACTGGAAAGTTTTTGCTCCCTTACTTCTATCACACAGAGGGAAGTCTTATGTGAAAGTAACGTATATATTGGGACGGTTTATCTCCTTTTCTTTAGATCGTATGTCAAAAAGGATAATGAACGTCAAGATGTCGGATCTGGATGAATAAAACGCCTTTCTTAATGCATTGTTATCTTACTTCATTGTGGAATCTTTTGTTTTAATGCTGCCAAATCACAGACAGCGTATACACTGTTTATCACAAAAAAAATGCATAAAATGGCACCACGACATGAACAAATATTTATTACATTTTTACCAGTGAAATATCGAAAATTATTCATTCGTTAAAAGTGATATTTTTCACTGGTAGAAATTATCACTTTTTTGTGATATTTCTCACTTGTGAAAAATATTACTTTTTCTGATTTTTTTTTTTTTTTTTTTTTGCTGTGTATGTAAGTAAATACACAGCAGCCTATTTTTGTTATCAATCGATCATACGTATTCTTTGTTGGATATGCAGCATCTATATTTTCCCTCCATTTCCCGCATTAATATCAAAACTTTACATAATCAAATAAATTTGAATTCGTAAACAAGACGCCATCTTCGTGATCATTAGATAAGAAAAGTGGATAAAATCTTCTGTGTCATAAGATATTTCCTCTTTGAGGTAGCTAAACACTCTCACGTAAAGTAGGCCCTTCTAATTCTGGCACCATTGTCTCGCGCAAAGCAGGATGTCCCTGTCAATCTATAAATATGAGACGATGGAAAAATAACATTCTATTGTTATTTTTGGAATTGAGATAAAACGATTATTGATGAAATAAAAAAAGTGTTTTAAAGTACGATACAATATGAAAAATATGAGAGAAGTATACAAAATAACAAAATCGAAAGTCACCTTACATAATTAATTCAGGAATGAGGGATGCACCGAATGATACATACAAAATTGAATCAGACATCTATTTCGTCCATCCCGGACTTGGCAGTTATAAAATATGATAAAAGATCGAAAATATATCAGTTATATTTATCTTTAAGTCTTTTTCACATTTAATTACACACTCGTATTTAGACATTTATCTAAAATGCATAAGCAGTGAAAAGAGTTGCCAAAAAAAAAATATACAAAATTCACTAGAAAATAATTATTCGAAGCGGAATTGGAAGTCTGCAGAAAAGAAATATTTACATGTTCTCCATTAACCAAGGCGAATACGACCTGGGCCCAGTTGTTCAAAAGGTGATTAGGCTAATCACATTTTAACAACATTTTTCAAATCCTGATAAAATAATTTCTGGCCGAACTAGCTTGACAAAACTTAATGAAATTCTTTAATTCTTAATTCTCTTTCAATTGGCATAGTTTAAAGATGATATACTCACTGGTTTTTCAACAAATGAGAAATGAAATGTTCACTAATCAAGTGATTAAGCTAATCACCTTTTGAACAACTGGACCCAGGTGTGTCTATGTCAATAGAGAAGACAAATATAAAATCATCAGAAGTTTTCTGTGTCATTCATGGCTCTTGCCATTTAAAACTATGTCCGTTTTCAAATCGAGACCTTGGGAATCATAGACAGACTAAGCATGACAAAATAACTAATGAGATCACGGCTGTTATCATAAACTGTAATTATAGTCCACACCGAGTTCCATCCAAACCCTGTAATGGATGTTTGTCCTGCAAAGATTTACATCATTACATCACGGATAGCATTATATTGAGTGCCACCCCGTCCAAATCATATTAACTCAGTTAAACTGTAGGAAAGGAAAGTTCACGTACTACTAACAAGAATGAAAATAACCATGCCTAGTAAATTAGATTCGCCATGTTTGGCAAAAAGCACAAATATTGAGACGTCGTTGTTGACCATTTCATTAAACGGACATACAAAACTATTAAGGTCCTTACTATCAGGATCCTACCTATTGAGGCCGTACCAACTATTGTGGTCCTAAATATTGAGATCCTAACTATTCAGGCCGTACCCCAATATTAAGATGTCTGTAACTTCAAATTATACGTGCCGAAAAGATACTTATATCTGGAAATAGTCTTAAAAAGTCCTTCCATGGACAGCATTTCAAAAATTCAAAAATATTGTTAGAAAAGACAATTACTGCGAAGAAATTATTAGCTTAAATCATATTCTGTTTTACTTCATTGCCTTGTCGCTTTAAATAATGACTTAGTCGCAAAATCATTCAATTGCAGGAAGAGAAGATATTTTAGTACTCAAGTTGTTGCTTACTGGTGACGTTGTTTAAATAAATTCTTCTCAGGGGTATACCTTTTGAACAGTTTAAGATAGGGTATATTGAAGAATCTTGAAACATATATGGATCATCGTCACTACGATCTTCATTTTAATAGTGAAAGGTCAGGTAAATGAAGAATTAATAATAATAAAGAAAAATAACAACAACAAACAAACAAAAAAAAACAATAGGATTCTTGTCTGGGTACACCTTGATGAATCTTCTTGATACATAAAAGAGAGGAGGCAAAATACTTTTGTTTTCAAAAGAATTTTTTTTTTACTAGTAAGTCGTGTTGTCTCTAGTCTCTATGATAACTTGTACTACTTTATTTAGTTCATTCTATGATGACTCTGATCTAAGACAGTATTCATTAGTATTTTTAGAGTTATTTTTTCCTGATTTTGTTAACATATCCCCACATATACGAAGCAGGCTTGATTATTTTATGTGATATACATATGGCAGATATTGTGTTTTTCAAGTCGTGTAATGAACATTGTGTATGAATATATGTCATGTCATCCTGTTTGACGATCATTTCGACACGGATGAAAACTTCCTCATGTCAATAAGCGTTTCCTAGCGATCCATTAGTTTTCATTTGACACCAATACACTTTCCGTCCGTGTAACGCCCTTATTGTACACAATGCAGACTTGGTCAGGCATTTTGCTGATAACTTACAATACAGACATCATTTTCAAATTATTTGAACAAACTAAAGACAAAACGACAATGCCACACACCAAAAAGCACAGCTATAGTTTAACATCATGTGCAAACAACAAAAACAATACAGAACGGACCAACCTGGTGCAGAACGATAAGAAACCGGATATTCGTCATCGGACAACTCCCAACCAATACACAAACCGTGTTACAAAGAATTTGTTTTTAAATCATCAGAACGATAGGATGTATAATACACAGTTACAACATGTATAAAATATATTTCTCTATATGTATCTGCTCAGAACATATTTTATTTGTAAATATATAATCAGACACGAGTTGAAACAACCCTTATAATCCGTCTTGTTCTCCCTTAAAACAGTTGTAACGTTATACGCGAAACCGTATGTAAAAAAACAATGATTATAATATATTTATACTATCTGAATATAGCTGTAAGATGAATTTAACAAAACATGTACAGGCCAAATGTCTTTGAAATCAATATTCCGACAATGGTAAAGTTAAATATTTAAATTTCATTCGATGAAGTACTTGTACATTCCGTTATGACAAAATATAATATTGAAAGGGACCCACCCATTATTTTGTCTCCTAAAGTAACCCGGTGACACAACATACCACAACATGTTAAGCACATCCTCTGAAATAAAACACCCTCTGCAGAAACAGCACGTCACATTAATGTCTGGTTTCGGCGAAATAGAACTCCACATCACATGCTGGTTTTCTTGAAATCCCAGACTGTGTCACCATAACACCATCATACTGAGTATGGTTGGTTTACTGAATCGTATTTAATGTTTTACTTATCCCTGTCGTAGTGATTAAGCCTTGATGTCATTTTTTTTTTAGTTTCATCGGGGTATGAAACAAATTTTGTTAGCGGATTCTTACAGAAGTTTGCAAACAAAATTTGTTTCATACCCCGATGAAACTAAAAAAAAATGACATCAACACTTATAATTAATTTTAGAAAATGATTTTCTGATTTAAAACATGTTTTATGTACAATTATACAGGTTTTATTTGGGATTCTTTTTCTCAAATCAATACGCAACGTCAATTGTCGTATTGTGACGTCACATTTTTCGCGCCATTCTCGGAATTTCTTTCATAGAAGAATGAAAAGAATTTTTCGACCAATCACATTTGAGTATTTACCATGAAAACAAAGAAAAATTAATTATAAAATAAACAACAGTTTTCATTTTCGCAGAGCACATCAGAACATTACGAAATCAAATTAGTTGACATATCAATTAAATTATGATAATTAATCATTTTTCTTCTAAGGGTTTTCTTGATTTAAGAAATAAGGGACATCCTTACAAATAATTGTTTGCATTTCTATAACATGAAATATCTATACTTGGGTGACTGAGTTACATTTGACTTGCGAGTTTGAACTTTCTGATTTTTAGGAAAAAAAAATTATAAAGACAATGTCTTAAAAACTGTTCATGGGCAAATTCGCTGAACGATTTTGTTTGCAATGTTGAAATATCATGAAAAGATTTGTATACATACATTAATTTTAGATGCCTTAATTGATCAAAAATCATTTTTAAAATATGTGATATTTTATGGTGTAAATAATAACAGTTTTTTCTGGGGACTATATCATTTAGGCGCTTGTAATTCTGAACGCAATAATCAATACATAACGCCAAATACTAATCTTCATCAGTGATCAATTCTCTATAAAACGGATGCCTACATCCTGTCACTCTCCCTATGATTACGCATGTATACAGAGCCTGGTGTACTTGATAATTCATATACATATGCTGTTGACATTATCAGAGGATATACGTTGACAATAAGGATATATACTCAAATCAATATTACCCTACCTATATCTGACATATATCTGACATGGTTTCGTCAAACAAAGACTGAACTAAGGAAAATATTAGGTCAAAGATCGTTTAAATTAATCAATAAGACAGGAAATGTGAAAATCGTGGGGTTTTTTTTTTGTCTTTTTACTATTTTTTTATTTTATTTTTTGTTTGTTTTTGTTTTGTTTGTTTGTTTTGTTTTTGTTGTTTTGTTTTATTTGTTGCTTCTTTTTCTTCATCTCCCTGAACCAATCAACATAATTATTATATTAACAATATTGGAATAGGAGACTAAAATTCTGCTTAAGGATCATTGACTGTCGTTTGTCTTTTTATTTTTTTATTTTATCTTATTTTTGTTTTGTTTTTGTTGTTGTTTTTATTTTAGTTTTTTGTTTTTTTTGTTTTTTTGTTTTACTTTTATTTCTTTATCTCTCTGAACCAATCAACATAATTATCATTTATCAATATTGGAATAAGAGACTAAAATGCTGTTTCAGGATCACTGACTGTGGTACTGGAATGACTGCTTTATACGTAACGTTATCCCCGATTACCAATATAATGTGTATACCAGAAGTTGTACTTCTATAAGTGTATATTGGGTGGTGGAATCCGAATGTTCTTATCACCGTAAAGTATGTTCATGATACCATAATGACCATTACTATGAAATCTTAAACTTTGCACTGTATAAAGTGTCCGAGTCCTGGTGATTGTATAAGATAAAATCCACATTCTGTTTTCAAATCATTTCCAGCATGGTCATAGTACACTGTACCCTCGAGATTCACAATAACCTCTACTCCTCGTCATATCATCGATCCTTATCATCGCACACGAAAACCACATAGAAAAGTGATAACGAAACCTAAAATTGTAATCATACTTCATACCATCCGACATATTTCTGATATAAAAATATAATTTATCAAACACAGTGCCAACACAACTGGGCCCGTATTCGTGAAACTATTCCCATACATGATTATCGTGCTCAACTTCCTTCAAATTAACGTAAATTATGAAAAAGTATTCGAGCCTTAGCTCTGAGAATACTGACTTGTTCGTTCTGTGTCCATGTTTACATGGATTTTAATGTGATTTGTACCAACAAAACATATCTTGATAATATCAATTGTCATATGGCATACAGTACTTTTATTGTAAAGTTAACCAATTAATGCCTTTCATGTATACTAGAAAATACGAGATGTTAAATTGTGAATTGGTAATTTGGAACGATGTTTATGACATATATTAGATTATGAAAGTATTTTGACATCAATATCAAAATCTTGTCCGAAATTGAAGAATATATGCGAGACCGCTTGAGGAATTTTAACATCCAACGATAGTAAATCAAGAGTTAATTCAATGAACACATCACCAGTAGACAGGTGCCCAGTGGAAAAAACTAGCTTGTGTAAAAGCAATTACGACGATATGAATCTATGGCCTATGCACTTTCAGTATCTTGGTTAGATTAACAACCCCATCATGTATACACTCGAGGCACTTCTTATATCAGCCGATCACCAAGTAACAAACTCTTACATACCAAAGTTTATCTTACACACATTAATTTTCTTAAGCACGGAAATCTGTGCTTGTTTGTATTAACCATTGGTATGAAACATTCTATCAGTACTTTTTAGAAAGTGACCTGTCATTCTCTTTAACAAGTGCTATTTTGATAAAAGTTGATCCTTTAGATGAAGTTGTGTTCATCTATGGTATTGTCAACTTTTAAAGAATCATTAATATCATAGTATGTTTGTAGTGGTTTACGATTTATTATTAATCAATGTTTACACGTAATCGACAAAGTAACATATATCATTGTGCATTGTTTCTGTTAATAATTTATAAATTTTACAGAAAGTCTATTAATTCAGAGCATTTTAATTTTCTTAATTAATTTGCCCGTATTATCCTAAATTAATTCCTGTACTAAAGTCCTATAGTTTAAATGTTTTATGTATGTGTACAAGTATATCACATCTACATATAGGAACTCATTAGAAATGTGGCTCATGTCACATAAATAAGGATGATAGTTGAAATAGGAATGGTTTTACACTTGAAATACACTTCTCAGTACCATGTCTATCCTCCGTTAAGACTGGAGGGAATTCACACCCGCTGCGGAGTCAGATTCCATCTCTACTCATTAATTCACGTTTCTATTTATTTTTTTTTGCAGATTTGACGAGACAATTATGGGTTGCGGCAGTGCTGGTATTCGTCTTCTGTATAATGTCTCCGTTCGGTAAGTGGATGGTCAAAACGAAATTCCTATCCGAAATCGTTAAGAAAATGGAAAAACTGTTTACAAAAAATAAATCTAAATAAAGGGCATTGATAAATATATCAAGATGATTCTATCTTACGTTTCTCATCCTCTTCATCGACAACACTATAATCAACAATATATACTAGCATCATATTTCGGTGAAAATGCACCCGTCATTTTAGTCATCTTTTATGGCATGTCCCATTCCAAAAATAATTGATTACTTTACAACAATATTTCTTTGCGCCTTATGATTTAATGATGATATTGACGACAATCTGAAACCGAATGTTTCTTTTTTTAGCTAGCGTAGTAGAAGCAGCTTGTAACGTAGGAAAAGCAGAAACATGCGCACTAGACCTGCAGGCTTTAAGTGATGAAGTGTTCTCATCAAATATCATTACGGCTAAAACCGAGGAACTATGTAGGTATGTTGTGAAATTCTCGGGGAGGATGTAACCCAAGGTACTGATCGAATGTCAATTTAGCACATATTCTCTACATTTGTCTATAATATACAAAAAAAATGACAAATAATTTAATAAAAAGTAGATATTAAGTACACAGACAAAATGTCTTAGGTAAATATTGACCTCAAATTGATCTCAAATTGATTTCAAATTGACCTGAATTGACATGAAGGCATTTTGCCTGCATACATTCACTTGCTAAAATATACTGTACTGTGCAATAACCGCAAATTCAAAACATGCTGTAGTACATTGTAATTATATAGAAACAGATATAAAATACATTGTATACTGCTATGTTAACTAAGTACGGCAAAAAACATCATCGCCGCACCAACATAGAAGGATATCACATCGTCAACACGAACCCATATCAACTCAAGGATTCAATCCACAATAATACAATTTAGGCACGCGTCAAAACAAAATGATATATTATACAAATATATCAATATGAATACCTAAAATATACAAAGCATCAATATCAAACATATGTACAACAAAGTGGCAGGACATAATTAACAAGATGTAGATAATAAGATTTATTTATAGTAGAACATGGTGAACATGTAATTAACATAAGACCAGAAAATTATAAACAATGGCATTTTATACATGATAAACCTCCGTTACCGTGATATTATTTTATATATTTATTTGCTACAGAGTATCACTGTTGAACAGCAGTCACATACAATGTTACAATACCAACATGGACCAATGTGGAGAAAACCAGTTCCAATATGTCAGACTGCAGTATCAGGAAACACAGACAGACGTGGACAATATCTGTACTGGAGGTTTGTATGGGACTGTTAGTATTGAAGTATGATAGACGTGGACAATGTACTACTGTTTGTGTGGGACTGTTAATATTGTAGTAGGTTAAAATATAATCTCGTTGACTTTTAAGGGAATCATCCAATCGTCTAGCTTGACTGACATATGCAAAGACGTCAGTTATGTTTGGGAGCTTTCAGAACCGTTGGTCTCCTTTGTAAGAAATGTTGACGACAGTTCCCTGTTTGACGATGGAACGAAGGTGCTGAACAAGAAAAGCGAGCGACGAAGTTTTCTTCTTTCCCTTTTGCAAACACAGTTTTTCAAAAGCTGTTAACGTTGAAGATAAGATAGCATTAATGAGGGTTTCACATACGAAGGGCGATAACTCTGTGAAAGCAGAGTGATTTGAATACCATGTGCAGGATATTAAGAGTAACCTCCCTTAAACAAACTTGTTCTTCAATCATGGACAGCCTACATTAAAAAAACAATGTGCTTATTGTTTATTAATGCTGTTTAATTAATTTTGACTACTGTATCCAGCTTTCAGTATGCTTATTGCTTATCAATGCAGTTTAATTAATTTTGGCCCTACTGTATCTATTTTACATTTACACAAAGGCTTTGATCACGTGATTTTAACCCCAAGAGTTTTAAAATTCCATATACCGCAGCTCAGTATTGTTTGACAAAAATAATCATTGCTATCGTAATTGATATTCTGGATAGTATTTTATATAAGGTAGGGTATAATTTCTAAAACTCTGATAGAAGTTTTGCTTTGTGTTTATAGTTTGTCCCGATTACCAAGGACTTTCCTGTCTGCACGAATATGATTGAAAGAAACATTATTCTACAAAATACAAAAGAGTATGAGAATTTCTGCAGGTATGTGTATAAGTTTCAGTTGAATTCAAAACATATACATTACTGTTTTTAAGCTTCAGCAACGAAATTGACAAACACAAACAAATATGTTAAATATCACGTATTTTATATTAATCATCAGCAAACATCAAAACACTGTGTAATCTACTTAAGCTGTTTAAAGAAAACAAAAGAAGAAAACAAAAATATAAACTTTCAATAATGTGGATTTTTTCGTCAGCCTCAATACATTTTGAACATTCAATGTAAACAAATCTTTCTAATGATTACGAAGGAAGTGTTACTGATGGAATAATAATATCATATTCAGCACATTCAACGAGAGTCTAAAGTGCGCAAATTCAGTGCTGGATAGCTGTCAGTTTGAGCAGCAATTCTACCTGTCACTCCTAGAACCGGAAATAGTGTTGGCATGGCAACAGTTCTGTAAAACGGGTAAGTGTTTCTGAATCGACACAAGCTACAACGAAACATCTAAGAGTCATTCAATCAATAACAATCCAAGCCAAATGCACACTATGTATGAATAGTTTCAATAAAAATTCATTTTGTCCAAGCGCGCAAAACACCAACTCATCTTTCATCACAAACTTTGTAGTCTTAACTCTAATGCCGGAATTCGCTCTGATGAAAGGGAAATATTGACTTCTCGACTGCCTTTTAGATCAAAGGAAATCAACAATGACCTTTAAGAGATATTACATATGCTATGAAAGAAGGAGTTGGTCTTTACTCTACGTTTCTCCTCTCTGGATGATACAGATTGTAAAGCCTGGACAGGCTGCACAAGAACAAAGTATCTAGAAATGATTTCACATTGTTCGTCCTCTATTGACGTTGGTATTTACATTCCAAACAAAGAGGATACACTGCTGTTGTTCAGGGTAAAAGTGAAAACGAACATATCCTGGACACAGTGTCCAACTCTTTTTAGCATGTCAGTTTCCAGTATATCGAAAACATTTCATACTAAAAGCATTAGACATAACTATCGTTTCATTGTTCCTTGGACGTGAATATTCTGGAGCACAACACAGTGTTCTCCGGAGCATTTTTGGCAAGCGAGCGACTCTCATAGTTGAGGGTAAATACATCTTTATTTCTGAGTTCTGATCAAAAGCTCCAGATTATCTCATTTTATTCATATTTGGCACATAAAGGGCACTGTATTCTTGCATGTGTACATGTTTGGACTTAGATACCTATTTGTAAACGTAGGGCTAAGGAACCTACCAATAGCACAAACATGCTATCGTATTTGCTTCTTAGGCCATTTTGAAACCCCGCCTTTTAAGATGTTTTCATCAACTTTGATTATTATGATTGGTTCATGATCTTGGTGTATATTTTTCAGCCGGGTATAGAATATATGTCGAATTTTGTCGTTATCAACTGAAGTGAATAGTTTGTGGTATGTTCTGTCATATTTTATCTGTGTGATGTTGTATGGTGACGTATTACATTTGTCGTCATTTATTGAGGCACACAGGATGTTGTATGCGGGTGCTTTGTTTATCATCCATGACTATGCATTTACCCTTTCTTCATTCCAGGTTGTTCTACATTGGACTTAACCGTTGCTGCAATAGAAGCCTGCCTCATTCACATTGAGGATATGTCCGATACTTCAAGGCACTGCGAGTAAGTTCAATGACGACACAATCCCAAAGATATTGAAACAGATAACTTGGATATGATTATCACTTAAACAATTAAACATTTTTGACAACATTTTCATTGGATCAGGATTTTAGTTTGAATAAATGAATTAATTGATCAATGACATATGGAACAATAGGGAGTCTGTGGATCTATATTAGTAGCATAACTCAGCGAATAATTCATATAGAATGAGAACAGAATCGTTTGATGCGGAAAATATTATACGAAATTTATCTTTTTCAGGTCGCATTGGAGGTTAAAGTCTTGTCTACAGACGCACTCATTTTGTCCCGAGTTTATGCAGCTCCTCAAAATCTTCAGGTCATCCTATAGCTATGAAACGTTGGATATACAATGCACTACCACTACTACAACCACAACTACTACAACCACAACACCGCCACCTACCACAACTACGACGACACCGACAACTACCACTACACCTACTACGACACCAACAACAACAACCACACCTACTACGACACCAACAACAACAACCACACCTACTACGACACCAACAACCACACCGACAACTACTACACAAGGTAAGAAGATGCCTGGTGACATGTTTATGAGATCCTTCTTTTATCAGTACCTTGGCAATACAGTCTGTCAATAGAAAAGACTGAAATTTTGGCCTAAAATGTTTTATGGGAGAAACAGAGGTTTAGGTAGAGTATCGTCTTGTAATTCCTTTCCCGAAGAACATTATAAGATGACAGACATGTGACTTGATAGATACAACTATGTTTAGATAAAATGTATACAACTATTATATGAGATAATTACATTAAACACCAATAATGAGAGATCTTTATTCTACACATATTAATTGCCTCTGTCTAATTTGATTAACAATAGTTATATAGTTTGAATAAGATAAAACACAAAGTAAAAATAAGGAATAATAGAGGTTTTTCATGCGCTTTAAATAGTGATTAGATATTTAAAATAATAAGTTCAGATCTTTGCGCGGTTATGGAACCCAGAGCTCTTTATTTTCCTAGAGAAACAAAAATATTGAACCCGACAAAAATATGTCAAAAACCTAATTTATCAATCAATATTTACCAATTGAAACAAACTATTGATTAATTGTAATAATTGTAATACAACACATAAAATCATCTTTCTTTTCCAGCATTGCCCCCAATAGACATAGAAACCTGTGGTGCTGATAGTTTATGGAAACTTTCCTCGATGGATGATCACAATTTTGAACCTGAGGTCCTTGCGTGAGTTGAATTTTTTAGCTGATTAGAAAAGATAAAAACATAATGATAGGAAATGATAGGTAAAAATGGATAAAAATGAGTAAAAATGAGTAAAAACTATCAACGCGAAGGTAAGATATGAATAAAGGAACAAGTTTGAAAATTCAAAAACATATCAAGTTCAAGATTGCTTAACATCTAATGTTTCATTAACGACAGGCATCATGTAAATCCAAATCCAGTTACCATCACAAAGCAAGAACCGGTGTAGTAAAAAGGGGAAAATAGAGAACATTGTAATTAACGAACATAAAAATGTCGATCCTGATATCGCACAAGCATATGTAATAAAATCATGCAAAAATAATGGCAGCTTCCTACATATAATAATTTTATCTACTACCCGGCAGACAATTTTTTTTATGTTTTACGGAAAATGACACGGGGTTCTTAATAGAAATCTTTAAATTACCTTATTCCCAAATAGAAATGCTCGAGCCAATACACTTACCTTTCCTTATTTTTAATTTTTAAAATCCTACTTTGATTTTACTAGTTCCTTTCTGCATTTCCACTGTTTTGGAGGCCACCATCACTGGTGGGGGAAATCAGCTGTATGATACACTGTCACATTCATTTTTCAGCAAATACTGTAAACATTACTCAGTTTATATCTTAATGTGCTGTTCATTTCAGTGTCATTTACACATTTCATTTTCATATCATTTCAGAGACGCAATAACGGCCGCTACTTGTCTATGCCACACCGTGTCGGAGATGTGTAAATTATTTCGTGTGATGCACAACATGCCTAAACCATTACACCTATTTTGTAATTCCGCGGCCGCACGGACATGTGCGCGTTCAGGACCGACTACGGCAGGGTTGGACCAAACGTTACTCCTGATGAAGAGTGAGTGCAGTAGGGACGTGGCCAAGATTGAAGAAAAATCGGATTGTACGGGTCACAATTACGGCATCATACCGTGCAACGCAGGTACAACACGTGCAGAAGTATTTTTTTTAATTAAAGCGTCAATGATTACACTGGTTTATTAAACCGTTAAAACGCGAAAAGAATTGATATAACAGTAATAGTAAAGTATTCCCCTCGTTAATTATTACTTTAAAGAATGCTTTTAAATCGTTTCTGTGCTTAGTTATTTCCAAAAAAAGACAATATTTTGACTTTGCATTTCTTACTTTGTGAGAAGTTTGCTTAATGAAGAGTTGACAATGTGAAGTAATCTAAAATATTTTGATTGATACTACCATATATCTGATAAATGATTGAATTTCTGTTGACAGGAAACACAAACAGGGCGTTTTCATTGGTCATCCTGACTTTCCTGTTTATAATACATACGAGTTTATGAGTGTGTAGTGAACAAGATATATACGTATTGCATTCCACGAAAGGATCCGGGAAGTTGAACCGATACCAATGTGTGACGCTGTATGGATCTAATATTAGTGAGCGGAAATCGGCCGGACTCATCTCTACTCCGCGGTCAGTCTTCGTCACTAAATTCGTTAAAAGGGACACAGGAAGAGTGCAATGGAGGGACTAATAGAATCTTCTTTCACTCCTTTAGGGTGATATGGGGATCTCAACCCGAGGGGAGTGGATAGTAGGGGTATCATAAAGTTAACAAATACGATGTTTGCAGAAGATGCTTTTCTTACCATTTTTGTATATTAACTAAAATTAATCATTTTAATATTCGTTACGTTTGTCAGAATGTACATTGTCTTACAATGTCTCTTTGATATTCTAGGTCGATTGTACTGAGAGTAGATGATACCTTATTGGTTAGATAGAGACTTTTTAGTATTAATTGAGATATACTGTTTATTGCAAAGTTATTTTTAATGTAACAGTGTTTTGGTATCAGCATGCTGTAATGGGTTAAAATGTTAACACCACAATCAGAATCATGAATCTGTTGATATGATACTATGTTTTCTAGATATGTATTCTGACTGGAATACATATGTGTATTATATTGACAACAATATTGTTTATAGAGATAAACGCTGATGTTGACAATATTTTCTTATTAAGTATATATTAGAATATGAATGATTAAGAAATGTTTTTACTTAATTGTGTAAATGCAACAGTTACACACCTTAGCAAAGAAAATAAAACCATATATTTATGTTGCCATACGAAAATATCTTTCAGCATGGTTTTTGTTGGTGTGTGCCTGTAGATCTAAAGCTAACGTGAACACGTGTTAGTTTAGAAAAAAAAGTTTAATCGTACACAAACGTAATCACAACAAACTTATCCATTACATTTGATTATAATACGTGATGTGAAGTAAAGCTGTTGCATTCCAGCTACTATCCTTATAGTTTATTCAATTCATATAAAAGAACAAAAGTAGTAAATTATGTATGTACATAATATAGATAATTAGGAGATTGGTTACAACCATCAGTGTCAATATCCAGGCGACATTACCAAAACTGTAATTTATAATTATAGCTTTTTGATAAGGTCGTCACGTGATTTTATTAACCTGAAAAAATATCATCCGAGGACAAAGTCCGAGGTTGATATTTTCTTCATTTTAATAAAACCGTGAATTAACTCTGAAAACAAAAGGCTATAATAGTTTTATTATAATAGCAGTTTTAGACTGATTTGTGATCATTTGTAAATATTTAATCATATCATTTAAATACCACACACTTTAAGTAAATCAAAGTAAACCAATACATTAAGATGCTTTCAGTACACTAATTCTTCGATAATTTGATATTCTAACAATCAAAGTTATTGATTGTTATGTTTCAACAGGATATTTGACACTGTTGGAAATACCAAGGGGAAGTAATTCATAATAAATCTATTTTAAGAAACATCCAGTGAACGGCCGGTTGATATGATATGATTATTATTGGAATCATACATACATACATACATTTGTTATATATCAGGAGTCTCGTTATCATAAGTATTAGCAATTTTGTAATAATTTTAGATACTTATTATTCTTGCCTAGAAATATGACAGGGTGTTTGTTTCGAAAAACAATCTTGTTTTATTCGAAAGGCAATGCTCTTTATGAGTTCATGTGTACTTTTCTTGACGATATATGTGTATTTCGGTTGATGTGGTGTCCACACTAACAAAAAGAACAGAAACAAAGCCTCACACATTAACAATAGAACGGTGGTTGAACATAAATCTAGTTCAGATTGTTCTTACCTGTGTATTTATGTGTAACTACCTGATAAAAAAAACTTCTGTCGTCATAAATGGGTTTGAGGTAGCTAAAGATCATATCATAAGACCATAATAAAGATATCAATGCATAGGTAATGGCATCCATTACTTATATGAATTCCATCTGATTGTCTTAGGGTTGAATAGTGATAATGTAATCCATACATGTTTTAATAGCAAGATTTCATTCATGTAGTATATTATTCAGCAGATTCAAAATCTGTAGAATGACAGTTTCATTTGGATTAACAAACCTATTAAGATAGAAGGGACATATGCCTGGGACATAATTACTAATTATGTCTCTTCTACCTATGACGTAACAAGTACTTATACGATGTATGACGTCATATATTCCTTAGTTACTCTGTACTGAGGAGCAGCAAGGCTGCAAAGCGCTTTACATTATGTAACCAAATTGTCCGCGTGTCAATAATATTTTTGTATATATAAAGTGTTTTCGTTTTTTTTTTGTTTTTTTTTTAAGTTAGTCCCCATCGCGGAGGGAAGGTGGGCTATAACTGGTGTGGCGAGGCGGAGTGTCATCTATCGAATGTAGTTCATTCTGTCCTAAGTTTTGATATTTGGCCAACTTAAAGCATGTTTGTCCGGGCTTTATCTCCTGTACTTAACACATGGGGTATGAGTTCACCTACGTAAGGCGTTTTAGAATGTAACAAAAGAAGGTCACTCTGACCTACATTTTTACCTTTGACTAGCATAAAAGGAATACTTTGGGTATGGGTTCACCTGCGTGAGAGGTATAATTTATCATCTGTGCATTCTTGGCATCTAATGTCACATCCGGTGGGGACTGTAATCCAACGAATTGTATTATTTTACATAAGAACGTCACTATGACATTTGTTTGAACTTTTGCCAAACTAAAAGGAAAAGTTCGGGCTGTACAACCTACAGTACTTGTCACTGGAACTTCATATTTTGGGTATGGATTCTACTCATTTATTACGAATTGAGTAGTTGTGTATTCTTTGCATATAATTGCGCATCTGGTGGGGTATTGCAATTCGTCAAATTGTCTTGTTTTATTTAACCTTCAGAAAAAAAATCAATATTTTAATTAAGTATTATATTGAAAAGTAAATATGACAAATCAGATGTAGCATTTAAGTTAAGATGAATTTGTAATTTTTGATTAATTACATTAAAACTGACGATAGGAAATAATTTTTGTGAGTGTGGTTCCGCACATATTAAATAATCTGAACTGATGTAAAAGAATATTAACAAGAATATTTCACAAAAGTGAACATTTTGATTATATATGTATATTAGGTTCACTGTGTAATATTGATAAAAAGATGAAAACATAAACAAGGTTTGATAAATACAAAATTACAGCTCAGTTGATTAGAAAATCATACAGCATTCTATAAAACCAAGAAAATGGGCTATCTTAAGTGTACCCGGTACTCGTCGGGCTATCAAATATAAAACATTGTATCTAGTGACTTATTGAGAGTTATTGTAATACCATTGCTAGAATTTGGCCATGGTGACATCAGTTATATCTCTACAATGCATATCGAGACTTGTTTATATTACTGGTGACTGTCTTTAAAAAGCAACCTTTTACCATTGGCAAAACAATAACATGGCAGTTTAAGAAAATTATTTTGGAATTTTTAAGCAAAATGTTTGAATAAATACGTTTTATGATACCTGCTGAGTTAAGCTTATTATATAGACTTCATTGTGTTGACATTTTTATCCACAGCAGTGTTTATAAAGTTTTAGTCTCTGCTATAACCGTATTCTATTAAAATATGGTTCCGATCATCGACAGAACAATCCGGATTTTTTGTTATGTCAAGATGGAGTATTCAAAGTAATCCTGACCTATGAGTGATTTCATTTTTTTTTTTAAATCTGTCCTTGTGCGATATTACCTAATGATATACCTGATGGCTCCGTTATCACCACCCTAACTCTCTTAATTGAGAGCGTGATTTAACCTGGAGTTGACCTGGATTTCTATGGCGAGTTTGTCGGTGAAGTAGAAGATGCTTACTTTTTTTGCGATATCAGCAAAGCGTTTAATCGTGTTTTTCATCGCGTTCATTTTGCTAAATTGCGAAGTTTTGGAATAACTGGTAAATTGTTGCCATGCTTTTCAAATTAACTGTTGGATTGTTCACAGCGAATTGTCATGAACAATAAGTATTCTTCTAGGCAAAATATTAGGCCCATTGTTATTTCTGGTTTTTATCAATGATATAGCTGACAATATCCAATTAATTATATAGCTATCTGCTGACAATACCTCTTTATATGCTCCTGTTGACTCATCCTTTGCTACTGCTGATATCTTGAACAGGGACTTGGAAAAAATATTTAATTGGTCAAAAAAATGGCTAGTAAATTGTATCTTCTGAAAACTGAAACTCTTATTGATAGTTGGAAAACAAACCCACCAAATCACCACTTTGACAATGAACGAGAATATCTTACACGCCGTGAATTCGTATAAACTCTTAGGTGTATTTTCTCATATTATAGTGGGTGGCAATCTCACATTGAATAATACTAAAAAAAAAAAGCGTCTGCTTAATTGAGTGTATTCATAAAACTAAAGCATACTGTCGATCGCAAACATTGTAACATATGCATTTATTTTACCTTTATAAGACCAATTCTAGTCGTCTATGGAGATATTGCTTGGGACAATTTGACCAACACGCAATCACAAATGATAGACAACATACACCTAGAAGCTGCAGGCTTCATTGGAGGAGGCACCAAACTCACTAGTCATGCAAATCTTTAAACCCAAACATCACAAAATAGTACACAACTTGACACCACAATATCTCAGAAATCTTCTTCCAGAACGACACTCGACTATCCACCAACATAATATTAGAGACTTAAACAAATTGGTATCTGTACGTTGTAGAACAAACATGCTTCAAAAACCGTTCAAGTCTGTTTCTGTCAACTTACCGAAGACATACAGAACGAAACTTAAGACATATCGTTATAGATTTTTCCATCAAAAAGAATAATATTTTTTCTTTGACACAATTATATCACGCCACACTCCGAATTGAAAGTCTTCATCTTTTGCACAGGAATTCAGTAGCAAGCCCACCCTGCTCCTGCAGTGAGGCAAATGAAACAAACGCTCATCACTTATTAGACAAATATGTTTCCGCCCTATTCAAAACCAGATATCATTAGAAACGCGATTGTTTGGTGTCAAAAGTCTTTCATCTGGTCAAAATAAAGATATATCTATTTGTAAACAAAATGTCATTATCAACTCTAATCGTTTTCGTTAACCCTTTTCACTGATAATAAGTTTTGTCTACGAAATTTCATCACTGTGAATTATTGCTATTTACGCTCTTATTATGTCACATGCTATTAGTTTATAGCAATAGACAGCAGTTCACAGCATTAAATATTTGTTTTAATGTTTCAACTGTAATAACTCATATACGAGTTTAGACTCAGTAAAATGCTACGCCCCTTACCTTCCTTATCCATTTTCTCTTTTCTTTCTTCCAATATCCTTTTCAAGTAATTTGATAATGCTGTTAGATTTTCTATCAGTTTCGTATTTTTGCTAAATTAGTAATCTGTTATACATTTACTATAGTTTCTGCTAAGGAAACAGATTTATATCAGTCTAACAACTTGTTCAAGCATATAACTTCATTGTATGTCACATTACTTGGATGGTGTATTGAACAAGCTTACGAAATAAAATGTGGTTTATACTAGACGCTTTCTCTTCAAGAATACTTTGTCCTGTTTCCTTGTACTTTTTTTAAGTTTTCAATGTAAGCCCGTATTTATGCTCGTATTTCGTCCTCTTTTTGTCTTAGGCAGAGTAACGGTATGGTTTCGTATCGATATTCTTAACTGTTTTTGTTTTTGTGAATGACAAATTATGTTTATTGAAGCAGGACATCAGTCATCAAACCATTTAGGCTTTGATTTCGCTTTTGTCAAAAAACGAACAAAACGTGTCACTCAAACTTTATATCAAGGCAAAGTTGGTCCTCATCAGCCTTTCGATGTGTCCTCGTGTTGAGAGACATAACCTAATATTTAAATGAGCGGAGCGGTCACGCGAAACTGTGACGTATTTCGGCATCAAAGAAGTCAAGCCATCCCTCTGATGTCATCATACCATACTAGATATGACATCAGGGAAATCTGTTGAGCAACTTTTTTTTTTAAACATTTCTTTAAAAATTGCCTTACACTTTTTCTTTCTCTTTACAATTTCTTCAACCAAATATGATGTCCTGTCTTTTTAGACATCCTGATGGCCGTCATTTTCAAAAAGATGATATGTTATCACAGTTTATCAAATGTCCTGTATTTCCCCGTGTTATTTACGACATATCGAGTGATCGGAGACGACTCGTGCCGTGTCCGGCGGATTTGAGTCAGAACAAGGACATGGATAGGGAGTCATATCCGCGCTAGTCATTTTAATACGAAAATCAAATGACTGGACAAGCACCTGCTTACATGTTATGTTACAAAACTATGACGCTGGTGATTTAAATTATTTGAACTTGCCAAATATTAGTCGATGGCTCTTCCACTCGTGTGGATTTGTACAAATATTCGTTCAATACAACAACAAACAGAATATCGACATGTTACGATACCGTCATTCAAAATTAATCGAGCCAAAGATACGAACAAATTTCAACGGATATACTGGAAGGGTTTTCTTTTTCTGGTTCCTAGACGACATACTCACCATGTAAACCAATGTCAGATCCATGTGATGTGACATGATAAATAAATTCAAAGATAAAACTCGGTAGTAGTTCTGACAATATAATCAACGCCCTTCCATTTAATACATACATACAATGCAAAAAGGGTATAACTATACCAGGTGTCTAGTAATATAACTCTGGATGTCTAGTAATATAACTCTGGATGTCTAGTAATATAACTCTGGATGTCCAGTAATATAACTCTGGATGTCTAGTAATATAACTCTGGAGGTCTAGTAATATAACTGTGTGATTAGTAACATAACTGGGTGTCTAGTAACATAACCGGTGTCTAGTAACATAACTGGATGTATAGTAATATAACTGTGTGATTAGTAATATAACTGGGTGTCTAGTAACATAACCGGTGTCTAGTAACATAACTGGGTGTCTAGTAACATAACTTGGTGTTTAGTAACATAACTGGGTTTCTAGTAACATAACTGGGTGTCTAGTAACATAACTAGATGTCTAGTAACATAAATAGGTGTCTAGTAACATAACTAGGTGTCTAGTAACATAACTAGATGTCTAGTAACATAACTAGATGTCTAGTAACATAAATGGGTGTCTAGTAACATAACTTGATATTAAGTAACATAACTGGGTGTCTAGTAACATAACTATATGTCTAGTAACATAAATCGGTGTCTATTAACACCACAACTAGATGTCTAGTAACATAACTGGATGTCTAGTAACATAACTGGGTGTCTAGTAACATAACTGGATTTCTAGTAACATAACTGGTGTCTAGTTACATAACTGGGTGTCTAGTAACATAACTGGATTTCTAGTAACATAACTGGATGTTTAGTAACATAACTGTGTGTCTACTAACATAACTGGGTGTCTAGTAACATAACTGGGTTTCTAGTAACATAACTGGGTGTCTAGTAACATAACTAGATGTCTAGTAACATAAATGGGTGTCTAGTAACATAACTTGATATTAAGTAACATAACTGGGTGTCTAGTAACATAACTATATGTCTAGTAACATAAATCGGTGTCTATTAACACCACAACTAGATGTCTAGTAAAATAACTGGATGTCTAGTAACATAACTGGGTGTCTAGTAACATAACTGGATGTCTAGTAACATAACTGGTGTCTAGTAACATAACTGGGTGTCTAGTAACATAACTAGATGTCTAGTAACATAACTGGATGTCTAGTAACATAACTGGATGTCTACTAACATAACTGGGTGTCTAGTAACATAACTGGGTTTCTAGTAACATAACTGGGTGTCTAGTAACATAACTGGATGTCTAGTAACATAACTAGATGTCTAGTAATATAATTGGGTGTCTTGTAACATAAATGGGTGTCTAGTAACATAACTTGATATTAAGTAACATAACTGGGTGTCTAGTAACATAACTAGATTCTAGTAATATAATTGGGTGTCTAGTAACATAAATTGGTGTCTAGTAACATAACTGGATGTCTAGTAACATAACTAGATTCTAGTAATATAATTGGGTGTCTTGTAACATAAATGGGTGTCTAGTAACATAACTAGATTCTAGTAACATAAATTGGTGTCTAGTAACATAACTGGGTGTCTAGTAACATAACTGGGTGTCTAGTAACATAACTGGGTGTCTAGTAACATAACTGGATGTCTAGTAACATAACTAGATGTCTAGTAATATAACTGGGTGTCTAGTAACATAAATTGGTGTCTAGTAACATAACTTGATATTAAGTAACATAACAGGGCGTTTAGTTACATGACTAGATGTCTAGTAATATAGCTGGGTGTATAGTTATATAACTGACTGTATGATAATATTATTGGATGTCTAGTAACATAAATTGGTGTCTAATAATATAACTGGGTGTCTAGTTACATAAAAGGATTTTTAGTTACACAACTGGGTGTGTAGTAACACAACAGGGTATTTAGTAACATAAATGGTTGTCTAGTAATATAAATGGTTGTCTAGTAATATAAATGTGTGTCTAGTAACATAACTAGGTGTCTAGTAACATAACTCGATGTCAAGTAACATAATTGGATGTCTAGTAGCATACCTAGGTGTCTTGTAATATAACTGTGTGATTAGTAACATAACTGGGTGTCTAGTAAAATAACTAGGTATCTTGTAACATAACTAGGTGTCTAGTAACATAACTAGGTGTCTTATAACATAACTAGGTGTCTAGTAACATAACTAGGTGTCTAGTAACATAACCTGTATCTGGTTAATGTTTACGCTATTTCGATATTATAATTGTTTCCGTATTGGAACCGAATAACATGACAAAACACTCTTAAAAAGTGAGATAAAACTGAAAATTCGCACACAATGTGGTAGATAAAGAAATACAACTTATTATGAGTACCTATGTACTATCAGAATATATTACAAAATCAATAACATAAGTAATTGATAAATCTACTTAAACTTACCATTATTTTGAATAACAATGTGGAATGAAAAAAAGCATATAGTTTCTTAACACCATATCTTTGAAATAATAAAATGGAAGATCATAAACCACATTTCCCAAAGACTTTGAAATGATATTGGGCAGCATGTGTTTTTTTTTCAAATATGAGCTCTCTCCGTAATTGATAATGAAGTGCAATTATTTCAAAAATAAATTTTACAATATATCAACAAAATAGCCAAGAATCACAATTGCTTGTTTTAAATGCCACTGAAAATATATTTTGACAACATTGAGAGGTTTTATTAAAAATAGAATGGAATCTCAACTTACCTTCCTAAGAAGAAACAAGTGTTTTTTACGAACAAAATAACAATATCATCGCCATGTTATGTATGTGTTTTTGTAAAGATAAACTTCAGTGGGGTTTCTCAGTACTTAGTATTAATAATTTCATTGAAAATAACTAAAAATTGATTGATATTTTCTAGGCCCACACGTTCTTAGTGCTTTTCTGAAATGCTAACTGAAGCCAGAATGATATTCCCTATACTCATTACAAACATTCTTTAGTCCGTATTTCCAATGCCAATATGCTAAACCTTCCTTCTTTATAGACACTGCCGCTATGTCTAGGTTAAATCTCGGTTATAAGCCCGGGGCCATGACAACGAATTTGGACAACCAGGCGTATCACTGAACATAAAATATGACAAACTTCCTTAAAAAAATAACTAAAAAAACAAACAAACAAAAAACAAACACACAAAAACAACGAGAAAAGAAAATGTAGTACTTACTAATAAGACTCTGGTGTATTCCATCAAAGATCCTCATTACCTTCATCAACCTCAATCTGTCTTTTAAAAATGTATGTAAAGACATCTGCATTAATATCAACACATTTTGATGTTTAACTTGACTAATATGTGAATAAACTGGTTTAGGTTTTGGATTTTCTTCATGTATGCTTTCTCCGGTTATACCAGTGTAGTTTGTGCTTCTATCAACGGCATTGATTGACACAGGACTAATTTCCCGGGTACTGCATATATGTTTATTGACAGAGGACTAATTACCTGGGTACACCATATATGTTTATTGACACTGGACTAATTACCTGGGTACAACATATATGTTTATTGACAGAGGACTAATTACCTGGGTACACCATATATGTTTATTGACACTGGACTAATTACCTGGGTACAACATATATGTTTATTGACAGAGGACTAATTACTTGGGTACAACATATATGTTTATTGACAGAGGACTAATTACCTGGGTACAACATATATGTTTATTGACAGAGGACTGATTACCTGGGTACAACATATATGTTTATTGACAGAGGACTGATTACCTGGGTACAACATATATGTTTATTGACAGAGGACTAATTTCCCGGGTACTGCATATATGTTTATTGACACTGGACTAATTACCTTGGTACAACATATATGTTTATTGACAGAGGACTAATTACTTGGGTACAACATATATGTTTATTGACACTGGACTAATTACCTGGGTACAACATATATGTTTATTGACAGAGGACTAATTACCTGGGTACAACATATATGTTTATCGACTGAGGACTAATTACCTGGGTACAACATATATGTTTATCGACTGAGGACTTATTACCTTGGTACAACATATATGTTTATTGACACTGGACTAATTACCTTGGTACAACATATATGTTTATTGACACTGGACTAATTACCTTGGTACAACATATATGTTTATTGACAGAGGACTGATTACCTTGGTACAACATATATGTTTATCGACTGAGGACTAATTTCCCGGGTACAACATATATGTTTATTGACACTGGACTAATTACCTGGGTACAACATATATGTTTATTGACAGAGGACTAATTACCTGGGTACAACATATATGTTTATTGACAGAGGACTAATTACCTGGGTACAACATATATGTTTATCGACTGAGGACTAATTTCCCGGGTACAACATATATGTTTATTGACACTGGACTAATTACCTGGGTACAACATATATGTTTATTGACTGAGGACTAATTACCTGGGTACAACATATATGTTTATCGACTGAGGACTAATTACCTGGGTACAACATATATGTTTATCGACTGAGGACTAATTACCTGGGTACAACATATATGTTTATTGACACTGGACTAATTACCTGGGTACAACATATACGTTTATTGACAGAGGACTAATTACCTGGGTACAACATATACGTTTATTGACACAGGACTAATTACCTGGGTACAACATATATGTTTATTGACACAGGACTAATTACCTGGGTACAACATATATGTTTATTGACAGAGGACTAATTACCTGGGTACAACATATATGTTTATTGACACAGGACTAATTACTTGGGTACAACATATATGTTTATTGACGCAGGACTAATTACCCGGGTACAACATATATGTTTATTGACGCAGGACTAATTACCTGGGTACAACATATATGTTTATTGACAGAGGACTAATTACCTGGGTACTACATATATGTTAACTTACGCAGGGCTGATTACCTTGGTACAACATAAATGTTTTTGACGCATTACTAATTACCTGGGTACAACATATATGTTTTTGACGCGTTACTAATTACCTGGGTACCATATTATATGTTGTGTTGATTTATTCACATTATTAAAATCTCGTATTCAAATTAGATAGAGCTGAAAAAAAATCCTGTTTATTTATCTATTTCATTTCATTTCAATTTTTTTATTGTCATTATCTTTATAATTATCAATATAACTGTTTATATTGTGGGCATTAATGTCTTTATATAGTATTTTTTCTGACCAAACAACAAACGGTAAACAAGCTTATTAGAAATAAAAATATGAAAATAAGAATATGTACACATCATGGATAAATACAAATAAAAACATGTACACGTCACAGATAAATGAAAATAAAAACATGTACACGTCACAGATAAATGAAAATAAAAACATGTACACGTCACGGATAAATGAAAATAAAATCATGTATACGTCACGGATAAATGAAAATTAAGATATGTACATGTCACAGATAAATGAAAATAAAAACATGTACACGTCACGGATAAATGAAAATAAAAATATGTACAGGTCACGGATGAATGAAAATAAAAACATGTACACGTCACGGATAAATGAAAATAAAAATATGTACAGGTCACGGATGAATGAAAATAAAAACATGTACACGTCACGGATAAATGAAAATAAAAATATGTACAGGTCGCGGATGAATGAAAATAAAAACATATACAGGTCACGGATAAATGAAAATAAAAACATGTACAGGTCACGGATGAATGAAAATAAAAACATGTACACGGCACGGATAAATGAAAATAAAAACATGTACACGTCACGGATAAATGAAAATAAAAATATGTACAGGTCGCGGATGAATGAAAATAAAAATATGTACACGGTCACGGATGAATGAACATAAAAACATGTACACGTCCCGGATAAATAAGTGTATTATATCGTTAATAGCTATCTTCAATATTAACTCGGGACTGGATTTTATAGTTTGCTAATAAAGAGTTTAATAACTGATTTTCGGGATCAATTTCCAGCTTTGTCATCGCTTCTCATTAACATGCACAATAGGAAACGCCCACTTCGCCGTGTCTGGCTGGTGCTCTCACAGGCATGCACTTAGACTGGCTGGTACTATGTGTATCTTTCCTCCGGGCCACAATGGACGGATGTTTAGTCACCCAACACACGGGCATCGTATTTCTCACGTGTGCATTTTACAACACACGTCCACTTCGGATCAGGAGAGACGAGAACTAGCGACACAGAGGAAAACATCGAACACATGTTGGCGATATCCGAACATTTCCCTCCGACTGGCATGACGACATCGGGGCGCTCGCTATGGACGATATTGACAGGTATGTAGCTATAGACCATTACTAGATATGAACGTTTCATGTGATTTTCATGTGCAGAAAAGGTCAGATATATCACAGATCTATATCCAGGTTTACGGGTGTATTAACTATCTACGGATATAATGTGTGCCTGACGTGTATGGATTAGACAGGGGAATTATTTGTATAGATTGTGTAAAATCTCGTTAAATCGGCATAATTATACTACCATATAAGGTAAAAACATTTCTGATAAGAATCACGCCAGACCGAATTGGACAGCCAGACATAAATGTGAAAATGCATGAAATATTCAGACAGAATTTCCAAACGGCAGTAATGTTTTGTTTGTCCTACAATGACATGAAATAACTTATACACTGGGTCTAAAAAGACATCTACTTCTATCACAACATCACTTACATACAGAAAACCTTGTCGAATACACTTCACAAATGTCATAGGTTTTATATCGAACCACAATATTAAACAGCAGTGTGTTTCTATGGAGGAGCAGTGTAATCCGTACCAGGGATATCGATTATAAAAGTATAGTCCTTTGTTACGATGTAGCAGATGTAATCAGGGCGCACATTGACACTACTATCGAGGGCAATGCTTTTTGGCAAATGATGTTACTATTGTACACCTAAATCGGATTGGTTTCTCCACACTCTCAGACATTTGCTTTGTCTCAAACCAACCAAGAGTAGTGAAAGGCATGCATTCACATATGCATCACTGTGAATCAAATAACAATTAATTAACCCAAAACACAATGAGTGGAATGTCAGGCAAGGCGAGAAGAAGCCATCTTGGCACTCAGGATGAGAGATTTAGGCGATCATGGATTTTTGTGAAGCTTATTTACCCTGGTGGACAATGCTGTGTAATTTTAGTTGATAGTATGACCTAGTTCTGTCCTGATACACATCAGTAATAATGCCCGGCGTTCCTGGAAATAAACAAGATGGAACACATTTTGGAGGAATATCAAGTGTTAGCTTAGTAACAATACATTTTGACCCTTATGCCAATCGTTAATAAAGAAGAAAGAAACGCTTTGGAGAAATACCACACTATGTAGGAAGGCTTAGATTCGAAAGTTAAATAATTGTGACAACATATTACCGGTATGACCCCTTTACCGAATATAAGACAGAAGGGTTATATTCGGAAGTGAGATAATTGTGATAATTCAATTTTACTTAGATTTTAACCCTACGGAGAACAACAATAGATTTAGGGTGAATGACAAGAGTTAGCCGTAAGTCATCTGATACTGTATCACCAAAAGTGTAGATTTTTTTTATGAAGAAATGACCCTTTTCTTTCGTCTATAAACAATGATATAAATTACTCAGAGTGACATTTACTAGGCTTTTCGGAATGTCAATATATTAGTAAATGGTTAGCTTTGGTACTGAGATCTGTAGGACGTCATGATATATACAGATAAATAGACAGACCGACAGAAAGACAGAAGGGTTAGCATCAGTTGTGAGATTTTCGTAACAATACAGTTTGACCCATATGCCAAACGTTAATAAAGAAGAAAGAAACGCTTTGGAGAGATATCACACTATGAAAGAAGGGTTAGCTTCGGTAGTGAGATAATTGTGTCAATATATCATGACCCCTTTGCCGAATATTAATAAATTAAAGAAGGGTTTAGTTTTGGTAGTGAGATAATTGTGACTATATATATTATTACCCCTTTGCCCAATGTTAATATATAAAAGAAGGGTTACCTTCAGTTGAGAGGTTTTCAGGACATTATAATCCCAGTGCTATTTTTGGCACATGGTTTCCTTTTATCGGATTTATATTGAATCCCAAACAGACTCGCTTCTGTTAGTATTCCATACCTCAAAGGAAACAGACATCAGCGTTACTGTGTAATCAGTGCAGGGTCTGTTTAACACCTGGTTTGTGATACAATATACCAGCTAAGTACAGATAATACCTATATCATTCCTCAAGCTTTAGTATACCACAGTCTTATCGTCGATGACGAGTTCTAGATGGACGAAACAGTTGTATGATATAGATTAATATGCAAATATCTACAAATAGATACTGTATGTATTAACGTTTTTTTTTTTTTTAATTTAAAGTGATATTCACTTGTGTGCAATTCGTACAATTATTCTTTCAATATAATATTCTGCTTTCCCCAATGTCTGAAAATGATAAGAATATTCAAGCTTTTTCAATATTTTTAAAACACAGTCAAACTTCATTATCTCACGCTCTGACAACTCGTATATATATGTATATTCTCAGTTATCTCGAACACACAGGGATATCTCGAAGACTTTTTCCATCCCCGTCCCCTCCTCACAACTTCGAACAAACGAATTTAGACTGCCTAATGCTGTTTTTATCTACAAAAGAAGTCAATTTCGAATTGGGATATTTATGAAAATTAATACCAACGAACGACAGTCAAATAAAACTTCATTTTCTGTATTTCAATGATGACGTCATGCAATTAGACAAAAGCATTGACGTCTATTTTTTAACCTGTGTTAAACCATTACACGGATCACATCCCGTAAATAAAGATTAAACACGTCATTATAACGCGGACAAAAGCTATACTCTAAGCTAATTCAATAAGAAAACAAAACACAACAGAAAGCATAATACGATAGCCAAGCTACTGAATTATGGAATAGCAGGAAAGCTCATTTATCCTGTGGGCAGTCTAGACACTGTGTGGGCAGTTTTTTATCCTGTGGGCAGTCTAGACAACGTGTGGGCAGTCTTTTATCCTATGGGCAGTCTAGACAACGTGTGGGCAGTCTTTTATCCTGTGGGCAGTCTAGACAACGTGATGGCAGTCTTTTATCCTGTGGGCAGTCTAGACAACGTATGGACAGTCTATTATCCTGTGGGCAGTCTAGACAACGTGTTGGCAGTTTATTATTCTGTGGACAGTCTAGACTACGTGTAGGCAGTTTATTATCCTGTGGGCAGTCTAGACAACGTGAGGGTAGTCTTTTATCCTGTGGGCAGTCTAGACAACGTATGGGCAGTCTTTTATCCTGTGGGCAGTCTAGACAACGTATGGACAGTCTATTATCCTGTGGGCAGTCTAGACAACGTATGGACAGTCTATTATCCTGTGGGCAGTCTAGACAATGTGTTGGCAGTTTATTATCCTGTGGGCAGTCTAGACAACGTGTTGGCAGTTTATTATCCTGTGGACAGTCTAGACAACGTGTAGGCAGTTTATTATCCTTTGGGCAGTCTAGACAACGTGAGGGTAGTCTATTATCCTGTGGGCAGTCTAGACAACGTGTGGTAAGCCAGGGCAGGATTGTTAGTATAACACAGGACATGACAATTCCGGTATATGATAATTTGTATGTATGGTGAGGATAAATAGCATGTGATTCGTATTAACTGGTACTTATAGTGTTGTTATAAACAGTAAGAGGTCGTTTATACATATACACAGTACCGATATACTCAGGACTATCAGATAAACCCTAGGGTACTGGTATGGATGACGCTAGCAAATAATGCACATATCAAAATACATACCACAAATAACTCGTGTGTAATGCATTTATGCTGTATCAGAAATGGTAAATTTAATACACTTCATGTAAATATATATGGTACATGTATACTGTATGTTACCAGAGATTGTACAGAACTTGCCTAGTTAATGGCATGTCAATTCCGGAATACATACAGCATATATGGCTAGAAATCGTATATAACCACACTAATAGATGCTTCGCGTGAATTAGTTATGATTGGGTCCACTTAGCAATCAAAAAGAGAAATGAAATATTAACATTTATATGGAGGGGTGACCAAATCCCATAATTGTTGGTTTGTTTAGTTTTTTGGGTTTTTTTTTTTGTAGATAGATGAATTTTAAATCAAACGATTAATAACCCTGTAAGTGTTCTGTACATCAACTGTAACACAAACTATATAGAGGTATTGATACAATATATTTATACGTACACCAATGTACATGAGCTAATAAGTGTACTAATAAGTAGGAAGCATTTGATAGTTCGACTGTAAGTTAACTACATCATTTCATACCTATTACTTATATATGAATAATAATAAATAACAAAATATTTTATTTACGTGTCACACATATTTTACAACATTTTTTCACAGAACTCAACAAACATATTTGTAAAACATGCCCAGCTAAATTTGACTTACGAGACACTTAAGGTCCAGAACATATTATTGTACATGGACATGGAAAATATAGAACCTATATACGAGGGTGGGAGAAGTGCAAGTGTGGTTTGGCCAATCCCTACCGACAGGTTCCACAACCCCCAACCTCGTCATCATAACATCAATTTAATAAACTATAAAATACAATACTTTACAGAATATTTGTGCTAAATACAATGATGAAGGAAGAGCGATAGTGGTTGGGGAGCCCCCTCCCGACAAGTCGCCATACCATCACTAATGCATCAATTGGAACACATTAGTTACAGATATAATACAGATAAAACACATAATATGTAGCAATTGTATCACAGTCAACAACATCTCATTTTCATAAAAAGGAAGATTGACCGAGCTAAAAGGGGTTTCAGCGATTCCTTATTCATAATAAAAATAAATTTATCTTTGCAATTCATGGAAACAAATGAATCATCTAAAATACTTGCTATCGCAAAAAGAGGAACTCAAAGATCAGAATAAAAATTACATTCACATAAAAAATGGATTTCGTTTTCTACTTTAAAATTACAAAATTGACACAACCTATTATTTAATGGGATGATAGGACGTGTAAATCTACCCGTCTCTATTTGGAGCGGTAAGCTGTCACTTCTTAACTTAAGCTAATAAACTACGGTGTCATCTTGGTATTAAACTAGTGGCGTGAGACTCTGGTCTTAAATCTGTTTTTTAAATAATCGGTACGTTCTTAACTTATTTCCGTTCGTGTTATCTTTATCATACAAGAGGCCGGAAAACCACACCTCTTCATCAACTTGGCGCACTTTTTATTTGATTTTTAACATAACGGATTTGGTTGATTCATTTTTAATATTTGTGATACCAGCTAGCTTTTTAGCTCTTGAATCCCATGATTTGCCTTTCCTTAAAGACCAACGATCTACAACTGATGAAATATCTCAGTGTACCACGCCATGATCGTCCTTAACCTCGAAAGGGATAGTAGATTTTCTGTCCCTAGCGATACCTATTTAACCTATTTCTTTCCAGAAATCTCTACTATTAGTTTTGTTTAATAATTAATCATTTAGATCAAATTGGTTTTTCTCCATTTCACTTTTAAAAAAAGACTTGAAAATCTTCATTAGCTTTGTCTATATTATTTATACAATTTATTATCTATACTATTAATAGTTTTTTAAAACCAATGGCTGAATGTCACTATTAACCAAAAAATCATCCGGAATTCTCTTTGCATTAATATTTTTTAGTGCACTTCTTCAAAGTTTCCTCATTAATTTTTGGCTGTTTTGTTCCCATTTCAGAAGTTGGAATGAGTATAATGCTTTCCAAATATGAGTGATCGGGAATTTTTCAGGCATAACAATGTTCAAGCTACTAATCAAATCGGTCATTGTATGCACTTTAAAATTCTCAAAAATGTGAAGTTGGTCATGAGGTGCCAACATGTAGTCAACAACTGATTTACCTTTGGTAGAGATACATGTGTAGTCATTTGAACCAATTCTGCAATTAAGAACACAAATATAACAATCTATACAAAAATCCAAAAATGTATCTCCATAACCATTGACAACAGTATCTATGTGTATATATACAGCAGTTAAAGTCAACTAAATGCTGTGAGTAACTTAACATATTACAATGCATTATCATAATTTTGGTAATTCCACGGGAGATTGTGCATATTTAAATTTTAAACACTAAAAGGTACATTTATTGACTTCTTATTGACTAATTATTAATCCTTTAGAACAGCGTAGTTAAAACTTCTCTTCCTTATTAAATTAGAATTTTTAAAGTATATCTCATAAAATGTTTTATTGATAGATGTACAAAAATATTTACATGGTAAAAATGGGGTGTCCTATTCCCCATTAGGTGTTTCAAGGTATACATTGTATTTTTTTTCTATAAATGTAGATTAGATATCAATATAACAAAGCTTCCTAATACACATATTCATACTACATTAACGAAAATAATACAATATATTTTGTTTGTGTATATAATAATACAAACTTGATGACAACATATCCATGTTGGTATGAGTCAGAAGTGTATGTAACTACTCGGGCTCCGTTAGAGTCTTTGTTACAGTGGTGAGTAGGTAACTCTGTACAGCTACAAACGCTAGCTTGTTTGTAACTAATTGACGAGAATCATTACCAAAAAGTAAAGTCCAATCTGTACTACGTTATAAAAACAACACGACACAAACATCAATCATTACCAAAAAGTAATACTTCTAATATACAGTGTTGCTAAAGAACAGCCCATGTAGGCGTCGTCTGAAGACATCATGTATGTTACATTTCATCTAATACTGGGTACTAGTATTCTTGTCAACCTGACCTCATAGTTGGCAAATACATGGACTAGGGAACTGCACTTCAGTACATGATATAAAATTCAACCTTACGGATTACAGAACTGAGGCACTGAAGTGCTTTTAGCTTATCAGATGTCAATGTAGAATCTCTTAGGAGAAAGAAATGGATTTCTCATTGATAACACACGGGAAATACTTGCTTACAAAACGAGTTTTTGTTCTAGATTGGAGAAAAGTTCTGGTCGAAGTAGAACATGAATTCAATAAATATTCAAATGCACTAGTATATTGAGAGATGATTTTATACAAATAGGAAATTGTATGATTTCCTCTCATCCAAAAATAATTATCAAAACTGCTTCAAACACGTTAAAAGTGTGAAAGAGCACTCTGGGAAATAGAATGATCTAAATCAGCCCAAACAATTCGAACATATAGAAAGTGTGTGGTACATTAGTCATATATTCCAATCAAATTGGTAAAATTAAACATTGTTTATATTCCGACCTAATTGCAAAATTAATCATTAAGACATGGAATAGAAGAATGCACCAATCTTAGGAACTTTACAAATACTATTTTACTGTGTTGTGTATCAGGGTAATGTAAAAGTAATGTACTTTCACTTTAGTAGGTAAATGTTAATGTATAAATCGGTGTATAGTGTAGATACGCTCTAAACTAGACAGGTGGGGAAAATACGAAACTATCACTGGAACATAGTTGTGTGCACTTATATACACAATAAGAGCTGATCTTTGGACGTGTTATCTAAATATCGAAAGTCCATATTACAAGTGAATATTTGTATATTCGGACTAAGTCAGTGCATATCACTTACCGTTATTTACTTGCCAAACTACTTGTATATGAACGAGGACTTTTGTAGATATGACATACAGTGTACATATGTTGGCCCTCTCAAATTAGGGGCCGCGGTGGCCGAGTGGTTAAGGTGTCCCGACACTTTAACGCTAGCCCTCCACCTCTGGGTTGCGAGTTCGAAACCTACGTGGGGCAGTTGCCAGGTACTGACCGTAGGCCGGTGGTTTTTCTCTGGGTACTCCGGCTTTCCTCCACCCCCAAACCTGGCACGTCCTTAAATGACCCTGGCTGTTAATAGGACGTTAAACAAAACAAACAAACCAAACCAAACTCTCAAATTAGCGTATTTTGAAATATTAAACAGAATAGCGAAATGTTGGAATGGCACTTCCAACCTTTTCTGTATAGAAAAGTGTAAAGAAAGTGTAATCAGCGCAATCATTCCAGCTTAGAAATAGGTTTACCTCTGAATACAATGTATGCTTGTAGGATCAGGAATCTATATAATTATTACTCTGTTCTAAGTATCAGCTGTTTACTAGATAGAAACGAAAATCAATCACACCGTATTCACGGTTCACGGTTTTCTAACAAGGAATATATTCAATCGACTTGTATTTTCAATTGTTCCTATGTTTGTATTCCTTAGGCTTTGGTTAATTTAAGTTGTTCATGCCGTTGTCTTTCCTCTTTGCGTCTTTAGTTTGCTTTCTCTCAGTTTCTGAAGAAGGGCTCTGTGTAAGGTATCTTGTGTTTTAATGTTAGGTCTCTCCCATTCCTGTTTTTGTGTCTCCCTGAGTATTTGTGCCTCTTTTGTCCTTGCCCGATCTCTGTTGAATCTCCCTGGAAGCTGTAATGGTGTTCTTTTTGTGTCTCCCTGAGTATTTGTGCCTCTTTTGTCCTTGCCCGATCCCCTTATACCGTTGAACCTCCCCAATTGCTGTATTGGTGTTTCTTTTGTTCTGTCATCTCTTCAGTTCCAGCTAGTCCATTTGGTGTTTTGAGTATTTGACCGAGGATCATGGTTTGGTAGGTATGTTATAACAACTTAAAGCAGAAACTGAAACTGATTCAAACATATTAAGGTCACACCATGTTGGAAAAAGAAATAAGCATGTACTTTCCGATATTAAATCATTCTATGTATATGTGACGAAAAAAAATAACATGTCGCCGGAATGTCTCGGCTAAAAAGTATATGTTACATTGTTACAGTGAGTGTGTCCCTGATGTGTGCTTACTCCGTCAAATTGGATTGTCAGGAGATGGAAGCGTGTACAGACAAGCTTAGAGGCATGAATCACACTATCAGCAATCGTGTGGGGACAAGTCAAATGATCAAAACCTGCATGTAAGTAGGCATTACATCAATTAAGTACTACAGTAGTCCTTGATATTTACCAAAATACCATAAAACTGAATATCATTACCGTAACGTAGTAACACCAATTATTTTCCTACTTACCCAAGATATAACCAATGAGATATGCTTAATGATACCACATGTGGTATTTTCGCTGAAGTGAGACTTATCGAGATGACAGTTCCCAATAATGAACAATGCTATTTCAGATTAAAACCAATGAAAATATCCGATACATTTCAATTATATTACCAATCAAAAAGCTTGAGAGATGTGTTCGGCATTAATATTGATTGTGAAGTCATTGAAATCGGTCGCTAAAAAGGAGACCCCATTCACGATGAAATATGTTTTTAAACTTATTAAGTTTTAAATACGCTTACCAGCAAAATATTCAGTATTCCTCTATTCTTTATTTTAGTCAGCTTACACAGAACTTCCCAACGTGCTTCGAACCGGCTAAAAAGACATGTGGACTAAAGTTTGATGATACCATTCCATACAGGCTTCTTTATTATAATACAAAGGATTCGTGTAATAAAGGTAGGGTTTACATCATACGTCATTAGACAAGGTGACATTGACTTCACACATATACCTATTAGATACAGGTATCATTGACGTCACATATATACCTATTAAATACAGGTATCATTGACGTCATATAGATACCTATTAAATACAGGCAATATTGACGTCACATATATACCTTTTAAATACAGGTAACATCGACGACACATAGAAACACATCTTAAAAAATAACAATGACGTCATATAGATAACCATTAAAAACGGTAACATTGACGTCACAAATATACCCATAAAGTACAGTTAACATATATGTCGCACAGACGTCCATTAAATACAGGTAACATTAACATCGAATATATACCTATTATTATATATACCATCCTAACAAAGTAACGAATTCTGATACCATTAATATCATCACCTTTTGATAACAAGCAATGTGTTTAGAAAGATAAAAACAATGCATGCTAAAATAAATAGTTTTTTTTTCAGTTTTAAAATCTTTTTATTTATCCTTTTGCATATTATAAGTACATGAAATACATAGAAAAAACATCAATTATAGATACAGTTTTACAGCAGCACAACATCATTTTTTGGGAAGAGCATCAAGGGTGACAATGATTTGGTATACATAATAGTAACATTTTAGAAAATGCGTACATGTATATATATTGAAACAATGTTTAATGGCTAATAGAAATAAAGCATGTATTGAACAATTTAGATAAAGATGTACCAGTTAGTATGTATATGCCAAACTGTCCTCTTCACAGTGGGCCTGTTCTAAAGCACGTTTATCGTCGATGCTATATGGGTATGCAGAAGTCCCTGGCTTTGGTAGTAATTATAACATTATCATAATAATCGTCATGCAGGATATCTATCTCACAACTATTTGCATTGCTTTACAGGCTGTCCTATATTCCAGCCCCTCTTAAACTGTGAGACAAAGGTGGCATACGTGGATCTAAGCACAGACAAAAACAAATATTGTAGGTAAGTGACCACTGCTAGTATCGTTGGTACCATGAATGCCATTCATAACCACGTTTCTTTATTACCGTGAATACCAATATTTCCCCTCCAGATTTTGAAATGTCTTTCGACCTACTATATGGACCCTCCATCAGCAACACTTTTAGGTACTTGGTTCCACTGACGAGGCCTGAGACACGCACAGTTTAATTCAATTTGGCTCTACTTTATCTCTCAATTTGTAAGTGATGATACCTTTGTTTATCTTTTCTAAAACCTGTTGACGACCTGTCTCTGTTCCCATGGATACCATTCTTCTTGAAACGTGTATTTTTATCATAAATAGCCCTAAACCCCATGTTTGTATAAACAGATTTACTCATTCATACAGTCTGTAACTCACAATAAATAAACAACTACACTACAATCTTTTTAAAATCACCGACACAATGTGGCTTCATTAGCATAAAGAAATATATATCCACATACTACCTCTCCGTGATATATATTACTGACTACATATTCTTTTTTAATTGCAGATCATACATTGAAAGTATGGAGTGCCTTGAAACTACTTTAGTAAACATAACATGTTCCTATGGTGAGCAGACGAGTGCCTACATCCTAGACACAGTTTACGATCAGAGCTCGCGACAGTTCGGAGACGGAGTGTGTATGGCGGGTAAGTTATATAGTACTAGTAATCAGGAGAATCACACTGACACTGTATAGTATAACAATGTACCTTTGTAATCAGGAGACTGAGACAGTATAGTATAACAATGTACCTTTGTAATCACGAGACTGAGACAGTATAGTATAACAATGTACCTTTGTAATCAGGAGACTGAGACAGTATAGTATAACAATGAACCTTTGTAATCAGGAGACTGAGACAGTATAGTATAACAATGTACCTTTGTAATCAGGAGACTGAGACAGTATAGTATAACAATGTACCTTTGTAATCAGGAGAATCACACTGAGACAGTATAGTATAACAATGTACCTTTGTAATCGGGAGACAGAGACAGTATATTATAACAATGTACCTTTGTAATCAGGAGACTGAGACAGTATAACAATGTAGCTTTGTAATCAGGAGACTGAGACAGTATAGTATAACAATGTACCTTTGTAATCAGCAGACTGAGACAGTATAGTATAACAATGTACCTTTCTAATCAGGAGACTGAGACAGTATAGTATAACAATGTACCTTTGTAATCAGCAGACTGAGACAGTATAGTATAACAATGTACCTTTGTAATCAGGAGACTGAGACAGTATAGTATAACAATGTACCTTTGTAATCAGGAGACTGAGACAGTATAGTATAACAATGTATCTCTGTAATCAGGGGACTGAGACAGTATAGTATAACAATGTACCTCTGTAATCAGGAGACTGAGACAGTATAGTATAACAATGTACCTTTGTAATCGGGGGACTGAGACAGTATAGTATAACAATGTAGCTTTGTAATCGGGAGACTGAGACAGTATAGTATAACAATGTACCTCTGTAATCAGGAGCCTGAGACAGTATAATATAACAATGTACCTCTGTAATCAGGAGACTGAGACAGTATAGTATAACAATGTACCTTTGTAATCAGGAGACTGAGACAGTATAGTATAACAATGTACCTCTGTACTCAGGAGACTGAGACAGTATAGTATAACAATGTACCTCTGTAATCAGGTGACTGAGACAGTATAGTATAACAATGTACCTTTGTAATCAGTAGACTGAGACAGTATAGTATAACAATGTACCTCTTTAATCAGGAGACTGAGACAGTATAGTATAACAATGTACCTCTGTAATCAGGGGACTGAGACAGTATAGTATAACAATGTACCTTTGTAATCAGGAGACTGAGACAGTATAGTATAACAATGTACCTTTGTAATCAGGAGACTGAGACAGTATAGTATAACAATGTACCTTTGTAATCAGGAGACTGAGACAGTATAGTATAACAATGTATCTCTGTAATCAGGGGACTGAGACAGTATAGTATAACAATGTACCTCTGTAATCAGGAGACTGAGACAGTATAGTATAACAATGTACCTTTGTAATCGGGGGACTGAGACAGTATAGTATAACAATGTATCTCTGTAATCAGGGGACTGAGACAGTATAGTATAACAATGTACCTCTGTAATCAGGAGACTGAGACAGTATAGTATAACAATGTACCTTTGTAATCAGGAGAATCACACTGAGACAGTATAGTATAACAATGTACCTTTGTAATCGGGAGACAGAGACAGTATATTATAACAATGTACCTTTGTAATCAGGAGACTGAGACAGTATAACAATGTAGCTTTGTAATCAGGAGACTGAGACAGTATAGTATAACAATGTACCTTTGTAATCAGCAGACTGAGACAGTATAGTATAACAATGTACCTTTGTAATCAGGAGACTGAGACAGTATAGTATAACAATGTACCTTTGTAATCAGCAGACTGAGACAGTATAGTATAACAATGTACCTTTCTAATCAGGAGACTGAGACAGTATAGTATAACAATGTACCTTTGTAATCAGGTGACTGAGACAGTATAGTATAACAATGTACCTTTGTAATCAGGAGACTGAGACAGTATAGTATAACAATGTACCTTTGTAATCAGGAGACTGAGACAGTATAGTATAACAATGTACCTTTGTAATCAGGAGACTGAGACAGTATAGTATAACAATGTATCTCTGTAATCAGGGGACTGAGACAGTATAATATAACAATGTACCTCTGTAATCAGGAGACTGAGACAGTATAGTATAACAATGTACCTTTGTAATCAGGAGACTGAGACAGTATAGTATAACAATGTACCTCTGTACTCAGGAGACTGAGACAGTATAGTATAACAATGTACCTCTGTAATCAGGTGACTGAGACAGTATAGTATAACAATGTACCTTTGTAATCAGTAGACTGAGACAGTATAGTATAACAATGTACCTCTGTAATCAGGAGACTGAGACAGTATAGTATAACAATGTACCTCTGTAATCAGGGGACTGAGACAGTATAGTATAACAATGTACCTTTGTAATCAGGAGACTGAGACAGTATAGTATAACAATGTACCTTTGTAATCAGGAGACTGAGACAGTATAGTATAACAATGTACCTTTGTAATCAGGAGACTGAGACAGTATAGTATAACAATGTACCTTTGTAATCAGGGGACTGAGACAGTATAGTATAACAATGTACCTCTGTAATCAGGAGACTGAGACAGTATAGTATAACAATGTACCTTTGTAATCGGGGGACTGAGACAGTATAGTATAACAATGTATCTCTGTAATCAGGGGACTGAGACAGTATAGTATAACAATGTACCTCTGTAATCAGGAGACTGAGACAGTATAGTATAACAATGTACCTTTGTAATCGGGAAACTGAGACAGTATAGTATAACAATGTACCTTTGTAATCGGGGGACTGAGACAGTATAGTATAACAATGTACCTTTGTATTCAGGGGACTGAGACAGTATAGTATAACAATGTACCTTTGTAATCGGGGGACTGAGACAGTATAGTATAACAATGTACCTTTGTAATCGGGGGACTGAGACAGTATAGTATAACAATGTACCTTTGTAATCAGGGGACTGAGACAGTATAGTATAACAATGTACCTTTGTAATCAGGAGACTGAGACAGTATAGTATAACAATGTACCTTTGTAATCGGGAAACTGAGACAGTATAGTATAACAATGTACCTTTGTAATCGGGGGACTGAGACAGTATAGTATAACAATGTACCTCTGTAATCAGGAGACTGAGACAGTATAGTATAACAATGTACCTCTGTAATCAGGAGACTGAGACAGTATAGTATAACAATGTACCTTTGTAATCGGGGGACTGAGACAGTATAGTATAACAATGTAGCTTTGTAATCGGGAGACTGAGACAGTATAGTATAACAATGTACCTCTGTAATCAGGAGCCTGAGACAGTATAATATAACAATGTACCTCTGTAATCAGGAGACTGAGACAGTATAGTATAACAATGTACCTTTGTAATCAGGAGACTGAGACAGCATAGTATAACAATGTACCTCTGTACTCAGGAGACTGAGACAGTATAGTATAACAATGTACCTCTGTAATCAGGTGACTGAGACAGTATAGTATAACAATGTACCTTTGTAATCAGTAGACTGAGACAGTATAGTATAACAATGTACCTTTGTAATCAGGAGACTGAGACAGTACAGTATAACAATGTACCTTTGTAATCAGGAGACTGAGACAGTATAGTATAACAATGTACCTTTGTAATCAGGAGACTGAGACAGTATAGTATAACAGTGTACCTTTGTAATCAGGTGACTGAGACAGTATAGTATAACAATGTACCTTTGTAATCAGTAGACTGAGACAGTATAGTATAACAGTGTACCTTTGTAATCAGGAGACTGAGACAGTATAGTATAACAATGTACCTCTGTAATCAGGGGACTGAGACAGTATAGTATAACAATGTACCTCTGTAATCAGGGGACTGAGAAAGTATAGTATAACAATGTACCTTTGTAATCAGGAGATTGAGACAGTATAGTATAACAATGTATCTTTGTAATCAGGAGACTCTCACAGTATAGTATAACAATGTACCTCTGTAATCAGGAGACTGAGACAGTATAGTATAACAATGTACCTCTGTAATCAGGGGACTGAGACAGTATAGTATAACAATGTACCTTTGTAATCAGGAGACTCTCACAGTATAGTATAACAATGTACCTCTGTAATCAGGAGACTGAGACAGTATAGTATAACAATGTACCTTTGTAATCAGGAGACTCTCACAGTATAGTATAACAATGTACCTCTGTAATCAGGAGACTGAGACAGTATAGTATAACAATGTACCTTTGTAATCAGGAGACTGAGACAGTATAGTATAACAATGTACCTCTGTAATCAGGAGACTGAGACAGTATAGTATAACAATGTACCTCTGTAATCAGTAGACTGAGACAGTATAGTATAACAATGTACCTTTGTAATCAGGAGACTGAGACAGTATAGTATAACAATGTACCTTTGTAATCAGGAGACTGAGACAGTATAGTATAACAATATACCTTTGTAATGAGGAGACTGAGACAGTATAGTATAACAATGTACCTTTGTAATCAGGAGACTGAGACAGTATAGTATAACAATGTACCTTTGTAATCAGGTGACTCACACAGTATAGTATAACAATGTACCTTTGTAATCATCAGACTGAGACAGTATAGTATAACAATGTACCTTTGTAATCAGGAGACTGAGACAGTATAGTATAACAATGTACCTTTGTAATCAGGAGACTCACACAGTATAGTATAACAATGTACCTTTGTAATCAGGAGACTCACACAGTATAGTATAACAATGTACCTTTGTAATCAGGAGACTGAGACAGTATAGTATAACAATGTACCTTTGTAATCAGTAGACTGAGACAGTATAGTATAACAATGTACCTTTGTAATCGGGAGACTGAGACAGTATAGTATAACAATGTACCTCTGTAATCAGGAGACTGAGACAGTATAGTATAACAATGTACCTTTGTAATCAGTTGACTCACACTGTATATAGTATAACAATGTATAACAAAACCAACAGCAAACAACAAAAACAACAAAACAACAACAACAACAACGAGTAATAGAAATAGATCAAGAGTGACAGTAAAACTTGTAGCATAATAAACACCGGTGTGCCGGTGATCAGTTTAAATGAGAATATGAGACCAAGAGGGAATATTTAGCTGAAAATACGCGATGCCAAGAATGTTTTCTTTAATTTGAATAGAACGACAGAATTTGTCTCTGGGGCCTTAAAAGGCCCTAGAACTCGTGTACTAACGGTTTGAAGTAATACTTTTGATTGTTTCCATGAGAGTCACTATATAAATATAGTATTGGGATAATATTATATATCATTACATAAGAATACTACATGTAATGTAAATACCTGTTACACTATATTTATATCTCTAAATTGTTGTCGTCATTAAAATGACCGATAGTGTCGTCATAGGGTATTTAATGATATTCTGTTGTCTCTCTACAGCCAAAGACTGTACAGATGTTGACAATGCTGTGACGTCAGTGAAAGCATGTTTACTCCAATGGAACTCGACAAGAGATTATTCTGACAGGTACTCATTCATATATGTCTTGGTATGATTCGATAACAATTGTTTTTATAGAGTAGCGTGTCATAATCATATCAACAGTAAGAAAGGTACCAAATTTTGAAAGCAAGCATTAAGTATAATTTCCGTGAAATGTGTAAACCCACAGATGCTTAGTACATATGGCAAGACTAGGAACTCTCAAGAAGACCGAGTAGTGCATTTATAACTATCATAACTATATTATCACTTCTTATTACATGATTTACTTATTAATGTTTTCAATACTTTATTTGAATAGAGAAGTTATTGGTTTAAAACTTACGTCTTTTCCAGTGGAACCGATGCGTTAAAATCATGCGTTTCAAAGATAACCACATGCTCCGACGCCCTCAAGATGGTTCCCTATTTCGAAGAAAGTCTCATTGGAATTGACGTTACGGCTCGATTGACGACAGAAACACCAGAAACGTCATCTGCAGTAACCACAACAACAGCACCCATGACGTCATCAGTAAGGTCACCATCCTCCTCTACAAGTGAGTGAAAACGTTGATGGTTCATTCTGAGCATCGTTGACATGTTTCAGATTTGCGTGATTTGATTAACATCAATAACACACGTTATACAAAGTCTGGGAGTTTATTTATGTAATAAGAATTTACTTAAGAGAATGTGCTATATATTATGGTTGTAGTTTGCTGCATGATGTCTTCATGATATCCCAAGGCTTAACATATTAGTTTATCTCAGTGTTTTGTTGTTTTTGTTTGTTGTTTTTTAATTATTTACACTTTCTTCCCGGCATGGAGTAGCGTAATTTTGATAGTTCAGCAGTCGTACTCTTATAATTCACTTTTGCACGTGTATTGCACACAGATCAACTGCATGAAAAACGAACCTAACGGAATGGGGAGGTAACCGTCCATTACCGGTGCAACGTGGAAAGATGATCCCATCCGGGGAATGCTTTCCAGAGGGGTCACATTTACATGTTACACCGGAGTGAAATAATCCCGCTTAACACCACAAGGGTGCTTTAACGTTTAACACTTCGGAATGTCGGAATCAGAGATTTCACTTAATTTTATCACATGTTGTAAAAGTGGAAATTTCATCGTTTTTATCAAGGAATTCGCTGTTGAAAATGTATGCAACAAATAGTTCAGAATGGTTGAAGGATGCTTAATGATTTATCTTAATTTTGTAAGCACGAGAATTGTAGCTCCCCCAAAGATAACGGTTTACACTTTGTGTATGTGATATATTGTCGCCAAAATACATCCCCTACACACGTGTGTAAATTACATATGTGATACACATTGTTGACATAGCTGCACGATTACTGTCTTACACTTGACACTCACCAAGTGGGTATGACATACTGTAATAAGAGTTTACCTCGCGCTCTTGTCTACATTCGCACGGGCTTGATTAGGAATCGCTTTGAACTTGTGTGACAATATTGGATCCATAATCCATGACGTTTATTTATTTATTTATTTTTTCCTTTTTTCAAAGTCCAGTGACATTTTCGGCATGCAATATCGGCCGTCTTGTTTATTTTGCTGAATGTAAGCATTGTGCTACTCAGTACTTCTGCATGTATCACTGTAAATAAAGTGTGTTTTGCTAAAGCATGTTAATTTGTTTTGTTTATTCTACTCCAAACATCTCCGCATAAAAAACTGTAATAATACCGACATTGCGTTTCCAGTCGACACTTCCGTCCGGACATCAAATGCCACTCGACCCTATATTGAGGATGTTTTGACTAAAATATCCAGACAACCACTCGAAACTACAACGGCTACAACAAAAGGCACCACTATACTACCTGACCCAATTACGACTTCTTTCCGCCACGAAACGAGCAGTTCCCAAATGACGACATCTTCGAAACCCAAAACGAGCAGTTCTCCAACGAAGACATTTTCAAATCTCACAACGAGCAGCTCTCCAATGAAGACACCTACGGATACCACAAAAGGCATCTCTATACTGTCTGGCCCCATTACGACTTCTGTCCGCCACGAAACGAGCAGTTCCCAAATGACGACATCTTCAAATTTCAAAACAAGCAGTTCTTCGATTACGACATCTTTCACTGAAAAAACGAAGAGTTTTCAGAATGATATATTTTCAAATCCTAAATCAAGTATTTCTCCAGTAACCACATCTCCCAGCCACCAAACAAGCAATTCTCATTTTGAAATTACCTCTCAATCTATTGCATCAACAGAAAAGAATGACCCTCCCTCGAACAGAGGCTTTGTCATTCCAAAAGTTTCCGCCACACCAAGCCTTAAATTCACGGAATCGTCAACTGGTGGTGACAAAGATGACAGCGTTACTATGGAAACACAAAGTCACAGCAGCGTCGTGGAAATGGAAAGTTCAACTGTTCTGTCATCAGGACCAGCGTTCAGTGCAGAAGACGAAAATGAAGTAACACAGGATGCTGTTGTGAACACCTCACTCTTTTCGGCAGTCGTTGAAAATGAGATGACAACACCGTCCAGTGAACAACAAACTGCCAAGTCAGACCAAAATACTGTCACCGCTGGACTAGCGGACCGACAGAGCTACTCCGGGAATACACCCCCACGTGTCAATGACGGGATATCAGAGGAGGTGCATGAGAAAGTTCCCAGTTCCGTTCCAGGTGAATGCATTATTACTTGAATGTGTCTTGTAGTTGGATTTTGGTTGTATTAACACCTATACAGTATATATCTCGCTGTAAGTCTGCCTTGATAATCCTATAATATGCTTCTATATTCATGGTCGAACGTGTTTAACACATCAACTACGGTGTCATCTAACCAAAACATCAGCATTGCATGATTTGTCTATGACTATGGCATCACTTAACATATTAATCTCGTCCCTATTAGATTAGTCTGAAGATCGACATATCCTCGATTCGTCAGATTAATGGTAATCATGATTGTTCAAAAATCAATTATTTTGTTCATTGATAAATCGTCTATTATTTATTAGGATTTTTTAAAACTAAAGGCCCATTTTTAAAAAATAAGACGGAATTAATAAAACACTGTTTAATATGATACAGAAATAAGATTCTATATAAGGAATACGATAAGTGTTGAAGAAAGCAACATTATTTAAACATCCTCGGTTTGTTATCACCAGAGCCAACCAGAGTCTCGACAAGGCCTGTAAAAACATCAACCGTAGGAAGGGAGATAACTCGAACATTATATTCGTCAGGAAAGAGTCGGATTGAAACGACAACATCTAGATTACCTCTCAAATCGGAATCAGTTACAAGAATATCGACGGTAAAGTCAGACGTTCCTTCGACATCACTAACGTCAAAGACGACGACGTCACTTTCAAAAGGAGCCCACAGTGGTGACACTAACGGTAAGGTGATCTGCTATGGCATGATTTCGAAAAATATTCTTGGTAAAAAAATAGTGCTGTTTTTTCTCTCGATAGTTTTTTTGATGTTCTGTTAGTTACGGAGCAGACTCTCTGTCAATATTCTATGACACTTCTAGACCATGGAAGACATTGGCGTTTCGTTTAATATGAACGAGATGGATTAAATGATATGACGGTAGTTCGATTTGCATGCTTCACTGTAATTCGTTTTTGTAGAATCCTTTGCCGTTTTCCATCCTCTCCCTCCCTCACACATCCTGGAGGCGTGCGTTTTTTGTTTTTGTTGATGTATTTATTTATTTTTTATTGATGTTTCTCTGTATTTGTGTTTGTTTTAATTTACAATGGATTTCCGGTACATAGACCGGTTTGTACTCACTCGGAAAAAAATAATTTCAATAGAAAAATATTTTTGTGTGTTTTATATAATAATCTTGCATTTTCTAGACTATCACAGGAAACTGGCCTAAGAGTGCCCTCTAGTGCTGTAATATGTGTTGAGGCGGTACAATACTTTAGGTCAGAACGCCCTCTAGCAACTTAAATTTTCGATGTTGTTACAGGTGGGAGCACCCTACTCCACTCCAGAGCGCCCTCTAGCGACTGTTATATCTATTATCATGTTACAGGTGGCATCACCCTACTGGACTTCAGAGCTCCCTCTAGCGTCTTATATATGTGGTAATGTTACAGGTGGCAGCACCCTACGCCGGTCCAGAGCGCCCTCCAGGGACTTGTATTTGCGATTATTTCACAGCAGGCGGCACTCTAGTCCAGTCCAGAGCGCCCTCTAGCGACTATAATATATATGATGATGTTACAGGTGGCGACACCCTACTCAGTCCAGAGCGCCCTCTAGCGACTTATATTTGTGATTATGTTACAGGTGGTGCCACTCTACTCAGTCCAGATCGCCCTCTAGCGACTATAATATATATGATGATGTTACAGGTGGCGACACCCTACTCAGTCCAGAGCGCCCTCTAGCGATTTATATTTGTAATTATATGTTACAGGTGGTGCCATTCTAGTCCGGTCCAGAGCGATAATGTGGATTTTAGTAACTCTTGTATCTTACTTCTTCACGTGAATCTGTCTTGCGAACTTTGTGGATACGAGGAACGAATGAATCGAGTGTATGCTGAATGCTGATGGAAGAACGGATGGATCGAAGAGGATGAGTGTAAACTATATATGGATGATTGGTTGTAAAAGTTGATAAATATCTGTTTTGATTTTGAACTGATTAATTTTGATTATATCATCGGTAATTTCAGTAATAGTGCCGGTAAGTTAATTATATTTCCAATAAGTTACCAATGCTAGCTATCAGTATTCAGTATTATGGGTAATATTAATTGATACCGGTTATACCAATCGTAGCACCGGTATTTTTATTATATTGCCGGTAATATTGATATTTTGCAAAAAATTATTACGATTTTATTTTTGTAATTTCTTTAGTGTTTTTTTTTAAGTATACTAATATCGGGTTTAGTATTAATTGTGAGAAGAATCTGAAATATACATATGTTCATCGAGTGAATCACTACTGACCTGTGACCCTAACACGTGACCAGTGCATCGCTGACAAGTTAATTATCAATCAGTGTTGATCGATATAGAAATGTTGTATTGCTTTTTATAGTGTGGTGGAATGACCTGTCGTTTTGAAATTTGCGTGGGATATTTATATTAGGCGAGTGCATTTCCATGCTTAGTGAGTCCTAGAACACGCCCACGACGTAGTCAGGACTACTACTTCACATCACAAATATATAATAATGATATGAATAAATAATAGATTATTCTTTGTTCCGTATGTCAGATATGGCTTATAACATGCTATTAATAACGTTATACTGGTTAGCGCTGTCTGACTGTAGCAAACATTGTACGACCATCACCTGTTCTCATACATACATACATATATCGAACTTATATTGTTGTTTTACGATAAACCTTGTATCTACCTTCAGGTATGGCCTTACAATACACAAATTAACTGACAGATATAAAAAAAGCTGACCAATTAGATTAAAATGTCAATTTTCCAACAAGAAATGGACGTAGATTGACAGGTATTCCTAATTCATTTTTCTATTTTCACCCCTAATTACTACGCTATTTACATGTTAACACGCGCTGGTCTTAATTGGAAGTGGGATAAAAGTAACAAACAACCAGATCGGGACTTCTCTGAATTTGAGACACACGTTTTTATCCACTGCCCCATCTGGTGACCAGTTGTCACCCCCACCAACCTACTGTCCCTCATGTCTAATCGAGGTCATTGATACATATGACCTTTGAGTGTGTTTGTGCTTCATATGTGTGATTTAAATAAAATCGGCGTTCAACTAAGATGCAGGTATAGTCGCCAACACTCGGGAAACATCGTTCCTTTCCGTCGGGGATCAGATCTGTCGTCACTACTGATTAAGTTTACTCATGGCTGGACCTAAAAACTAACCATCGTCCAAACTTAACTGTAATACAGCGATAAATGTGTCCGAAATTTGAAGTTATCAAGAATCTATAGCTTAAATGCGAAGAGTACATGTAGCCGTGTGTCTGCAAACTGGGCTCCAACATGAAAAAATAACTTATTACAAAAGACTCAATTATTTCATTTTACGATTAAGACAGATATTGAAGGCCTAAATTATGAATTAAACTTAATTTAGACTTGAAGTAAAACGCATGATGATAGTAATGTATAGAACCCGGATGTACATACATGTATAGGTATACGATTCTGGATAAATAATCACGGCGGAGACGTGTGAGAATCGGCCACTAAGATAAAAGGGATGGTTTAATGAGTGACAACATTAATTGAACGACTTTATTTTAATTTGTGGATAACAGAAGTATGGTTACCAACAGAAAAATCAAAACAATTCATCCGAGATATGATATACAATATTCCATGTTTGTTGAAATAAAATATTGATCACTACTTCTTCATGTCTTAGCTTTTTTTTATCTTTTTTTTATGGTCTTATGCCACGCTTTGGCGAAAAAAAAGAAGTGAAAAACTCACTATTTTGTTAAATTCTAGTTCAATATCAAAATGTGATATTTATGAATGTAAGAAAAACTACCATCTATTTCTTCCAGCGTTAGTGTCCGGTTCACATATTTTACGTCATTCTATTCCAAGACTTTTCAAGAACTTAATATCGTCACATTCAAGGATTTTTCCAACACATTTTAGAGACAGTGATCGCTTATTGGTAAAATTGCACGTAACATTTGCAACAAAGAAAATTATTATAGCTCACGAGGGGCCACGATAGTTCAGCCGGTTAGGGAGCCGGTGACCGGCCGCGAATCCCCAGCTGAAGATCCGAGGTGCGCAGCACGTTTATAAGTCAGACCGATTATAGACCAATATATAAAGAATGGTTTGGAACTCCTCCGTCCTGCAAAAATTGGTCAATTTCATTCAAAATGTCGCAAACAGTTTACCAGAAAAGACTTTTCAACGGCGATAGTCTTAATCAAACGTTGAGATGGTAACCTTTAACATGACACCATGAAATCATACCTAAATAGTCTATTTCTATCACGCGCAGCCGCGACACTATGAAAAGTGATGACAAGTAATTTAGTTTGTTTTGACCTTATATTTGTTAACACCAAAGCCTGTAATTGTAGACAGCCACATTCGCTGTCTAGTGAATGTCCATTTTCGTTTGAAAAAGTTGTTCTCGAACCTGTCCGACTGAAGAAAATTCATCAGTTTTCAGAGTGTCGAAAATGCCCTACCAGACTCGGGTTGTGTTACTCGGGAAGCTGAGAAGGGCCAGTCTATACTTAGGGCTTTTTGGGGCCGTTAATGGGCCCCATTCCCAATTGGAATTATTTCATTTTAAAGGCAAATTCCCAAAATTTCCAGTTTACTCCTGAAAAAATCTTTCCCAATTCACCAATTTTCTTCCCAAAATGAGACAAAAAGGCCCCTTCCCAAACCAGTGAGAAAAAGCCCTGATTATTACTGTTATGGTTGTGTCCTTCTTCGCCCTAATTGCTCTGGATGACATACGACGGGCCTCCCGTAATGTCTTTCAATGAGACAATATATCGCTGTCCCTGATGACGGAGTTGATCCCGGATAGACAACATTTTAATGTCCCTGACGACGGAGTTGATCCCAGAGAGACAACATTTCACTGTCCCTGACGACGGAGTTGATCCCGGAGAGACAACATTTCCTTGTCCCTGACGACGGAGTTGATCCCAGAGAGACAACATTTCATTGTCCCTGACGACGGAGTTGATCCCAGAGAGACAACATTTCACTGTCCCTGACGACGGAGTTGATCCCGGAGAGACAACATTTCATTGTCCCTGACGACGGAGTTGATCCCAGAGAGACAACATTTCATTGTCCCTGACGACGGAGTTGATCCCAGAGAGACAACATTTCACTGTCCCTGGTGACGGATTTGATCCCGGACAGGCAACATTTCCTTGTCTGTGAGAACGGAGTTGATCCCGGAAAGACAACATTTCCCTGTCCCTGACGACGGTGTTGATCCAGGAGAGACAACATTTCCTTGTCCGTGAGAACGGAATTAATCCCGGACAGGCAACATTTCCTTGTCTGTGAGAACGGAGTTGATCCCGGATAGACAACATTTCCTTGTCCCTGACGACGGAGTTGATCCCGGACAGGCAACATTTCCTTGTCCGTGAGAACGGAATTGATCCCGGACAGGCAACATTTCACTGTCCCTGACGACGGAGTTGATCCCGGACAGGCAACATTTCCTTGTCCCTGACGACGGAGTTGATCCCGGACAGGCAACATTTCCTTGTCCCTGACGACGGAGTTGATCCCGGACAGGCAACATTTCCTTGTCCCTGACGACGGAGTTGATCCCGGAGAGACAACATTCCCTTGTCCCTGACGACGGAGTTGATCCCGGAGAGACAACATTCCCTTGTCCCTGACGACGGAGTTGATCCCGAACAGGCAAAACTTCCCTGTCCCTTAAGGGGGGACACTTTGAGTCGCCTTCCATATTAACACGCTGTGGGATACAGCGGGCCTTATCAAAGAGCTCTCCACTGTCCCTTAATAAAATAATACCATGCTTTTATAAATCAAATTTTATGAATTCAACATTTGATTTATTTCAGATGTGTATGTAGGTACATGTAGTAAAAGCAAAACGTGCTTCTAACGTCTATCTGGTGTCAACTGTTGTCAATAAGTGACTGTTTATTTCGTGTTTGTTGCAGTAGGCTAGCTCTAGGCGAGTATGCCTAAGGTAATTAATTAAAATCTTTTGAATACACTAATTGAGCGAGGATGGGCTTAAGTGGTGAGACCTCCATAGAAGTCATCGATCCAAATGGTCAGAGTGAAAAGTTGTAAATAAACTAATCGATTCTTAATTGATTCTAATAAAGGGCGTGGCCAAATCGGCCTACTTGTCCAAGACTCGACAATTTCCCTATTGCTAACCTTGTGTTCATTCATAATAAAAGGGGCTGAATTGACCAATGGAGTTCTAAACTTCTGATGTAGTCAGAAACGGCACGACGGATTTGATCTCAAGAAACATCATCTATAACTGTTCTAGGCAACGGACTTAATCCAGAAACATTTCAATACCAGGTATCGACGATAACGAGCAAAACTCTGGGAACATGATGGACAAACTCAGAGCCGGAACACATGATTAATGAAACGACAGACACTATAACAACACATGGTACCAAATGTGTGGAATAAAAAATGTTAAACAGTTTGATAGTCAGTTAATATCCTCTCAGGTACAATAAGGTGGCCTAGGGAACTTTCCCCTCTCCTTGTTGATTAATCACTGTTAAATAAAAACAAAAAGGGCGGGCCGGCTTCGGTATTGAACAGGTGGCAGGGACAGTGATAAGGCACATTTACAGGACAGACAATCGTCACAACTTAACGTCCTGTGTACTGCTTAGTAGATGGTTATGTAACAGAGTTTACATATCTACCAAGGCAATTTGAACTAGGTAAGTAAAATGTCTGGTTTACTTGGCTCTAATCCTCCAGGAATTCGTAAAAGCCGAAAGTTAATTTCAACAGTATTCTATTTGTCTCTAACCTCTTCAAGGAATTCGTAATAGCAGATATATAATTTTGATATCAGTTTATATATATATATATAATGGCTATATAATGGAGGTGAATATATACATATATATATAAATAGATTATTTTTGTCATGTGACATGATTTAGGAACTATATGACACATTAACCCAATATAAGTTCACGTGTATCATTTTGAGAATATCTCAATGTGTTACCGCTTTACACAAAAACAATTACTTCCTAGTATGTACTACATTCTTCTTTCTATCGTGTCTTTATACTATCTTCTGTTTATGTATTGTGTCGTTGGAATGCACAGTTATATGAATGACATTCTTATGTTGTAGATGAATATGTTACGGACAGGTCTGATCCTAGGCCTTCTTATCATTGTCCAGGTGGTCAGTACATGTAGGTGGAATCCTGACGCCGGACTGGTCACCTCATGGACTAAGGTAAGCGGGGTTACTTCGAACGCGTCAACTGGTAACAACCCCGGCCTCGTTTTGGATGGCAATGACAATACACATTGGACTTCCGGTTCCTGTTTACCAACAGGATACTTGACACGCCCGGGTCTGAACGCTTTGTTGAATCTATGTCAAACTCCTGCATGTCAAATGAACGGTGAATCGAACCATGATTTACACCAACTTACCGACAGCAGTTTTTACACAACCAGTTTAGTAGACGTCGGACAGAATAACAAAGCCCAGTTGACGTTGGACACGAGTGGAAAGAACTTCACCCAGATATCTGTGTGGGGTATTTACAATGGAGACACTGAGCTAAAAGTTGAGGATGCACACGGCACTGAAACCGTAATATATACATTCAACCAAAGTGACAATTACCATCGAAGAACGTTTGATGTGTCCACTAGTGTGGATGTTATAACTCTAGAATCCGACACCTCTTTCCGAATGAAGGAGATAGCAGCTCTGGGGCGTGGCGGCTGCCTGGAGAAGATAGTGGTAGACTTGGGTGTATTACGGAGGATAGGTGTTGTACGTACGAGGCACTGGGCAGGGACAAACTCGGCCTATAGCACAAGTCTCCTGTTGTCTGCAGATGGACAAACGTGGGACAAAATCCGAGATTTACAGCCTACCGCTTTACATGCCGTGTCGACTCGACTTCAATCCCCGAGAGAATATAGATACATAGCGCTGGAGTACGACGTGAAACTCAAGAATTACAACAAAGTTTACTGTTGGGAAATTGATTCATATGACGAGTTGGGGATCTGGGGAGCCGCACCAAATGCTGAACCAAACCCTGTGTCCATAAGAGACATGCTCGGGGTGAATGGTATCTGGGGGTGGGGACACAATCCGAATGGCCCCTCGCTGTATAGCAGGGTAGCGTCTTACGCAAGGAATTATCACAATTTAAATTGGGACGTACAGGACCCAGACTTCGACCCACAATTTGAGCAGATGGGTCAAGGTCATGGTACTAATGCATCCTGGTGGCTTAATTGGGATAGAGAATACAGCACGTGGCAGGCGGCCGGTCTTCAAGTGGACACATCTATTCAGTTTCTCAGCAAGACATTCCCAGCTAGTACTTGGAACACTCCGAGAAAATCTGCGTACACATATGGTAGGGAATTCGCCCGACACTTTGGTCCTCAAATAGGCAACGGCTTAGTGACCGCAATGGAAGTGGGGAACGAGCCGTGGGATTATAGTGCAGATTTTTATGCAACGGTTTTAGAAGGCATGGCTGCAGGGGTGAGAGACGTCGATCAAATAATAAATGTCCTTCCCGGAGCGTTCCAGGCTTATACTATTGCCCCTGAGGAACCAACACGCGGAAATTATATAGGAACAAGAGTGGGAAGTGGTGTTGCAACGTTCATCAGTGTCATCAATACGCATGCGTATAGCTTTATAACCAATGAAAACGGTCAGAGAGTGGCCACTTATCCAGAACATCCCGGACTCGACCTTCAATAGCGTGCGGAACATGATTCGATGGCGGAACATAAACACTCCAGGTAAACCGGTTTGGCTGACAGAATGGGGTTGGGACGCCGACGGCGGCAACGAGGACTGCGCTGCAACAGAATGTGTAGCGGAAAGCGCTCAGGCTCTCTACGGGGCTCGCGGACTCTTTCTTGCTGCTCGTCTTGGACTTGGCAGGGCTACATGGTATTTCTACGCGAACACTGACACCTGTAACACACTGTTCTGTAGGAGTGGTTTAACCACCTCTTCCAAGCATAACTTCACGGAGAAAGCTGTGTTTCATATGTTCGAGTCTGTTCTAGGTAAGTTAGGAGAGACCCATTTCCGTGCTGCGATGAAGGAAGATGAACATGGATATGTTTACTTATTTGGTCCAGCTGAAGCCTTCAAACAAGTCACCCATCTAGTCGCATGGCTTCCATTGGATGCCAGTGACGTATCGACAAGAACGGTAACCGTGACGTTGCCAGACGCGTTAACGCCCGTGGAGGCTTGGCGACTCACCGGAACTCACGTAGCCCTACAGGACGAGTCAAATCCCGTCGTACAGGGACTCACCATGACAATGACTCTGTCCACCAGGCCCCTTATTGTGCGCGTGATATACCCAGATCACGTGGAAACCATAGGTTGAACTTGACGTCACTACAACCTACTGTACCCGGGGTGGATATGGTGTTGTTGCCTCCCTGTGGAACTTTGGGATAGATATTGTGGTATTCCTTCCTTTAGAATAAACAAAATAAAACAAGTGACTACTATGAGTACCAAAGCTTTATTGTGTTGTGGAATGAGTATAATATATGTGACCTCGTGACATATAGTTAAAGGTCGCACGATGTAAAACATATATATGTACATGTTTCAGTTTGAGTTAAATACAATTAAGATTTAAGTAAAAGTTAACCTGATACGATACAGTGGTTGCTGGTTCGTTCCTATGTGGACACAGGGGCATGTCTAGTCTGATATCAAAAGATAGCCATAAATACCTATATAGAAAGTCATATATATATATGTGGGTATTTTTGGCTCTGACCGCAAAGTAACTCATGCAATGTCCATACCGAGGTCGTGACCGCAAAGTAACTTATCCATACCGAGGCTCCAACGAAGGTTGTGTATTTGGAAGGCATTCACAATCATCTAAATTAGGACGTCATTAGCTGGCTGTACTTAACGTCACGGTTAAGTATCGGATCTTGATTTTGTGGATTTTACGGGGCGATGAATAAATCAATAAATGAAGTCATATTTGTCTCAAGACCAATCAAATTCATTAATTTAAACAGGAAAGCGATGTTTAATTATTTCAGATAAACTAGAAATTTATTTCATAAGTCTCTGACAAAAATAAACACGCTTGTTTATGGCCCAAGCGTGTGGTGAAAAAAATCACAATGAACTAGTTCCTGAAACCTGTTCAAATATATGTTCATATTTCACACCTGCTGATCATTTTAACATGAAGATATACAATTTATAATTCTAGATACAATTTTACATTATTTCAATACATATATATATGAATATATATTTAGAATTACTTTGTGACTAAATCAAGAAAATTCGAAAAAAATCTGGTTGCCTGGATACGCTATTGATGTCCAAATACCTTTGAACCGATAGCCATAAAATTTGTTGTCACGGACATATTGTTGAACATCAAATTCATGACGTATTGTTGAACATCAAATTCATGACATATTGTTAAAACTTCAAATCTTAACGTAAATGTACTGTTGACACACCACTGACGTACAGTTGACGCTCTCACTCTGACGTACAGTTGACGCTCACATCTCTGACGTACAGTTGACGTTCACATTCCTTACGTGCTGTTGACGCTCACATTCCTTACGTACAGTTGACGCTCACAATCCTGACGTACAATTGACGCTCACATCTCTGACGTACAGTTGACGCTAACATTCCTTACGTACAGTTGACGCTCACAATCCTGACGAAGAATTGACACTCACATCTCTGAAGTACTGTTGTCGCTCACATTCCTTACGTTCTGTTTACGCTCATATCTCTGACGTACAGTTGACGCTCACAATCCTGGCGTACAATTGACGATCACATCTCTGACGTACTGTTGACGCTCACATTCCTTACGTACAGTTGACACTCACGTCCCAGGCGTTCTGTTGACGCTCACATCTCTGACGTAAAGTTGACGCTCACATTCCTTACGTGCTGTTGACGCTCACATTCATTACGTACAGTTGACGCTCACAATCCTGACGTACAATTGACGATCACGTCTCTGAAGTACTGTTGACGCTCACATTCCTTACGTTCTGTTTACGCTCATATCTCTGACGTACAGTTGACGCTCACAATCCTGGCGTACAATTGACGCCCACATCTCTGACGTTCTGTTGACGCTCACATTCCTTACGTACAGTTGACGCTCACGTACCAGGCGTTCTGTTGACGCTCATATCTCTGACGTACAGTTGACGTTCACATTCCTGACGTACTGTTGACGCTCGCATCTCTGACGTACAGTTGACGCTCATATCCCTTTCGTACTGTTGACGCTCACATCTCTGACGTACAGTTGGCGCTCATATCCCTTTCGTACTGTTGACGCTCACATCCCTGACGTACAGTTGACGTTCACATTTCTGACGTACTGTTGACGCTCACATCTATGACGTTCTGTGTACGCTTACATCTATGACGTACTGTTGGCGCTCACGTCCCAGGCGTTCGTTGACACACTCATATTTCTCACCTACTTCTGATGCTCACATCTATGATGAGCACGTGTCTATACAGATAACTAGTCTATAGTCAAATGGATGTTAGACAGTTTTAATGGCGGGCCATGTTTGCTCGTCTTCTCGTAAGCGTCCAACTGAAAGTAAAACGTATTATTGATACAGGAAAGGGAGTGTTAATTGTGACATACACATCCTACTTTTCGAGATCAAATGTGAATTTGGCACTCCAGGCAAAGAAAACTTAAATAAATGGAGTTCATATGACTCTTCGCACAAATATTTGCTATTGAGCAAAATATTGAAAAGAAGTATAGCTTCTTCGCTGATAGATGTACAAATGTATATATGCACCAAAAAAATACCAATTTCAGTTAAAATAGATATATCTGCATCATTTGGAAAGGTGTTTCAGCAAGACACCAGATCCTGACTGTGCATAGCTGTATCGACTGACTGTACATATCTGTATCGACAATCACATTTATTGTACTTATTACAAATAGACTTACATTTACCACCACGATCCTGTCACTAGGCATTTCCTCCGTGACAACAAGCACTCTGTCTTCAGACAAACACGTTGCTAGGGGGAACTTCGTTTCCACTTCTGGTAGAAAGTCGTCATACGTAGTGCCCATGTTCACGTCAAGTTTTTGGACTACACATCTATCATAAACACACATGAACACGTCACCAGACGTTGTGACGCCCAACCCACTCGGAGTCCCTTTCGGGTCATGAACAAATTTCAGTTCTCCTTTCGTTGTCACACAAACAAGCTCCCGCCGTCCAGAGTCTGACACAAGGACGTATCGACCAGCGAAACACGTCAGACTGGCCGGGGTCCGGAAAATCCGCGACTTGTTGTCATCCCTTTCTATGGAATACAGCACGTCACCATCAAACGTCAAAATATCTACACATCCGTGACCTACCTCACAACACCCCGCCACGAGGCGCATCTCATCCAGACAGGCCACAGATTGGTACTTCCGGTTTGTGTGTCTTGAAGAACTAATGGACATTTTGCCGCCCTTTCCAGCGGAAATAAATGTTATGACTTGCTGCTGAGGCTGTGTCACAACAACATGACATGATAAATACAGTTTTGTGACTCCACATGGGTCGTCTAGTTTGACACTGTCAATCAAGGTCATTTGGAAATTAAATCTTTTGATAGATTTATTTTCATTATCTACAACAACGAATGCGTCGGGAAGCACAGCGATGTCAGTGAGTAGACATTGGGTTTCGTGTGGAAGTTTTGCACTTAAAACCGTTACTGGGTCCGAGAATCTCTCGCGTAACGTCATATTGACAATTTCCATCCGAGATGGTCTTATCGAGGTATAATGAGTTGTTGTATACGTCACATATTCCACACAACTGTAATATCCAGTTCCTGGGCTATTTATATACTACCTACATTTCGCCGTCATACCCAGATTTACCTCAAACATTTTTCAATACATGTTGATATCCACGGTTCAGCACGATCTTACTAACACCGACATATATACCTTTAACAAGACTGGATCAAGGTAATTCTCGGCCACATTTCAAAGGAAGAGCAGCTTAGAGTGTACACATACATGGTAGTCAAACACATTCATGTACTCCGTCCAGTTATAACTCGTCCGCCATGGGACGCGCTCACTGTCCGGATATATTGAACACGTCCTCGTATCCTGAAGTTAGTCGACCCTGTATGTTATCCAGTATGTATTTTGGTGACGTTTGGAGTAGCTGTACGTTCCAAATTTGTTCCTATACTACCACAGATACATGTACCTAGCCAGGCACTTACCTATCCAGAATGTACATACCTGCGTCTCTGATGTATACATTTAAATGTGTGTATTGACGATCGCCGATCTCCCGGTACAGATCTTTACTAGGTTGTAGTTTATTCGTAATCCCTCGGTGATCTACGTTAATAAAAACAGGTTTTTTTTTTTATTGATTACTTAAATCTTATATATCACCCAGAGAGTTTAACTCTCTTATCGCTGGTGCTATAAGATGACTATATGATAAGATTTACAATATCTGCCGTGTCATTATTAGCCCGAGTTTCCTCTGACCCCAACACCAGACGTTGGACATTATGACGGACACCGGATGCGTGTTTTCCACGTTTTCCACGCTTTTATGTATTGCTCAGTTCGGTTTCTGGACCTCCTCATTCCGATCAGCGGAAAATCGAAATTCACGTGGAGAATTTTATTACAAGAGGTCACATTGATACAATGATCGTAATTACAGTGTAATTTTGACACCAAAAGAGAACTAGCCTCTATCCAGCTTCAAGTAGTATCTGTGTATGAGAAGATGTATTAGGGAGAAAAACACAGATCACGAGTAGATCTTAAGATATAGGAACATCTCACTCAAACAATACACAAAGGGGTCTACTTCATATCTTCTTACAAATGTGCTCTTTTTATGATATGTAATGATATATTACTAGATTATCTCCCCCTAGTTTGAAACTTAGACATATCGTAGGGACTTAAATCATACAGCTGTTCTATATATAATTATAATAGTTTCAATCCTGTAGAGACGGGTTGGGGTTGGGGGTGGGACAGTCTACAACTAGACACACATCATTTGCGCATGCGTTATCATTTTGAAGCACGGCAGTGCGGATGGTTGTTGTGCAAGTCACCACAGCATTACAGACAGCAAGGAGGTCGATTTTGAAGTTGAAATATATGTGCCTTATGGTTATTAACAAGAAATCGTTTCAAAGGCCTATCTGACCCCTGTGACCTTGGATGTAACTCAAGTTCATCTCTCTAAACAAACTTGATAGTCCTTAACATCAGCATGCTTAAAGGCTCAATATCAGATTCCTTGGCCTCTTTGCTATTGAGATGTCGTTTAAAGATTTTAGCTTATTTGACCGCTGTGACCTTCAGTGCTGGTCAAGGTAATTCATTTGAACAAAATTGGTAGCCTTTTATCCCAGCATGCTACAAGCCCAATATCATGTCTTTTGGACTTCTTAGTTATTGAGGAGAAGTCATTTAATATTTTAGCCTTTTTTATCCTTGTGACCTTGAGTGTTGGCCAAGGTCATTCATTTGAACAAAGTTGGCAGACCTTAATCCCCGGCATACTACAGGCCCAATATCATGTATCATGCCCTAGCCTTTTTCATCCATGTTACCTTGAATGTTGGTCAAGGTAATTCATTTGAACAAACTAGGCAGGCCCGTACCGCAGCATACTACATGTCATCAGTACCATGTGCCATTTGGTTATTGAGAAGTTGTTTAAATGGAAAAGGGGACGCTGGATGGACGACGGTTGTCGAGCCACGGCATAAGCTCGTTTGGGCAGGAGATAAAACACGATGGTAAAATACGAAAACAAATCTATTAGCACGGATACCTTTTGAAAAATACAGGGAGAATAAGACCAAGTGTCCAAGGAGAGTAAACGTCTTCTGCTTCATCGACGACACCTGTCATACAGATCTAGGTCAAATCCGGGTCAGGTCACACTCTCACAAAACGGTAACTACGGTGGTGACACAGCATATCAACAGGCATCGAACACGTCTGACGTAATATTAACAGACATCGAACACGTCTGACGTCATATCAACAGTTATCAAATACGCCTGACGTCATATTAACCGACATCAAACACGTCTGACGTCATACCAACAGTTATCGAACACGTCTGACGTCATATTAACAGACATCGAACATGTCTGATGTCATATTAACAGTCATCAAACACGTCTGACGTCATATCAACAGTTATCAAACACGTCTGACGTCATATTAACAGACATCAAACACGTCTGACGTCATATCAACATTTATCGAACACGTCTGACGTCATATTAACAGACATCGAACACGTCTGACGTCATATTAACAGGCATAAACACGTCTGACGTCATATCAACAGTTATCGAACACATCTGACGTCATATTAACAGACATCGAATAAGTCTGACGTGATATTAACAGGCATCGAACACGTCTGACGTCATATTAACAGGCATCAAACACGTCTGACGTCATATCAACAGGCATCGAACACGTCTGACGTCATATTAACAGGCATCGAACACGTCTGACGTCATATCAACAGTTATCGAACACGTCTGACGTCATATCAACAGTTATCGAACACGTCTGACGTCGTATTAACAGTTATCGAACACGTCTGACGTCATATTAACAGACATCGAATAAGTCTAACGTCATATTAACAGACATCAAAAACTTTTTTTTTTTTTTTTTTTTTTAACGTCCTATTAACAGTCAGGGTCATTTAAGGACGTGCCAGGTTTTGGAGGTGAAGAAAAGCCGGAGTACCCGGAGAAAAACCACCGGCCTACGGTTAGTACCTGGCAACTGCCCCACGTAGGTTTCGAACTCGCAACCCAGAGGTGGAGGGCTAGTGATAAAGTGTTGGGACACCTTAACCACTCGGTCACCGCGGCCCCCATCAAACACGTCTGACGTCATGTCAACAGGCATCAAACACGTCTGACGTCATATCACACAAGTAGAATAGAATAATCCAAATGGGAATCACAATATCCACCATAAAAACTGGATTTCTCTCTATATATAGCTAAACCTTGTGTTGTTTGTTTTTCTCGTCAGCATTGGGCATCTGTTATAAAGTAACAAGTAATATATAAGATATATATAAACATGCAATAAGATATATGATATATTTAAAGATAATCATGGATTTTGTTTTGTTTTTTATATATATTTCATATCTTTAATAGTATATGTCATTATTGCATTATACTCATAAGTTAAAAAGAAATGGGCGAGAAAGTAGGGGGTATACCTCTGTCAAACTGATATGAATTCAGTTTTAAAGTTTTCATAACGAGATTGTGGGGTGCACCCCGTAAGTCCATCAGAATTACAAAATCTGTTTTTATGTCCGTTCATTCCGTCACTAAAAAGCACATACGCTGAGAGATTTAATGTTTAATTATGGGTGAAAAAGAAAACTATCTCGAAATTCGTCTCTTGTAGGCGACGAAGATATTTTTTACGATGGTTAAGTGAAAACCATGGAATGCCGGACGGACGGAGGCCAACATTCAAGTACATTGTACAGCTACACTTGAAATAGGGAGTTTCAGATACATGTTATATAAAGGGAATGTCGTAGTAATATAATATACATATGTAGCGGAATTCGTTTTCAAATATAGGATTTTTTCATGCGCGCTTCTAAAATGTATTCTCGTAAAGTTTTCATAACGAGATCTCAGTCGATATACATATAGCATCAGACGAGGGGGAAACGAAAAAGAAAAAAAAAGAGAGATAATGAAGACTCTGGGTTCATTTTTTTCGTTAAGATAGTTTATCTGCTAATTTCAGATTATTGTAATTGCTCTTAGACGGATTGACAGACCGATCAGAGCTTTCTATTCAAGGCAAAAACCTAAATATAGTTATATTAACTAAAAGGACGGATGTTTTGTGAGGATATATCCTATACTCTATGAGTTTCACGAGCAGTGACTACGTAATATTTGATTGGAAGAATATAAAATAATGACGAGATTCACACCAAATTAGTTTAACGGTAGTGTAATATCAATATTTTCTTGCAGTGAAAAATGTCGAGATTCAATAGAGTTGCTTCCCTTACACCATAAATGTGTACGTACAATATAAAGTCACTACTTTATCCGGGGAACTAATGGGATTGTCTTAGTCACATTTTGTAAAGATATCACTCATATTTGTTACAATTTGAACAACACAGACTTCAAGGGGAATCTAATAATAAATGTAAGTACTAGCGACGGTACAGTACTGATAACAGACTTACAGGGGAATTCCAGTACAGACTTACAGGGGAATTCCAGTACAGACTCACATGGGAATTCCAGTACAGACTTACAGGGGAATTCCGGTACAGACTTACAGGGGAATTCAAGTACAGACTTACAGGGGAATTCAAGTACAGACTTACAGGAGAATTCCAGTACAGAGTTACAGGAGAATTCCAGTACAGACTTACAGGGGAATTCCAGTACAGACTTACAGGGGAATTCCAGTACAGGCTTACAGGGGAATTCCAGTACAGACTTACAGGAGAATTCCAGTACAGACTAACAGGGGAATTCCAGTACAGACTCACAGGGGAATTCCAGTACAGACTTACAGGAGAATTCCAGTACAGACTTACATAGGAATTCCAGTACAGACTTACAGGGGAATTCCAGTACACTCTTACAGGGGAATTCCAGTACAGACTTACAGGGGAATTCCGGTACAGACTTACAGGGGAATTCCAGTACAGAGTTACAGGAGAATTCCAGTACAGATTTACAGGGGAATTCCAGTACAGACTTACAGGGGAATTCCAGTACAGAGTTACAGGGGAATTCCAGTACAGACTTACAGGGGAATTCCAGTACAGACTTACAGGGGAATTCCAGTACAGACTTACAGTAGAATTCCAGTACAGACTTACAGAGGAATTCCAGTACAGACTTACAGGGAAATTCCAGTACATACTTACAGGGGAATTCCGGTACAGACTTACAGGGGAATTCCAGTACAGAGTTACAGGGAAATTCCAGTACAGAGTTACAGGAGAATTCCAGTACAGACTTACAGGGGAATTCCAGTACAGACTTACAGGGGAATTCCAGTACAGAGTTACAGGGGAATTCCAGTACAGACTTACAGGGGAATTCCAGTACAGACTTACAGGGGAATTCCAGTACAGAGTTACAGGGGAATTCCAGTACAGACTTACAGGGGAATTCCAGTACAGACTCACAGGGGAATTCCAGTACAGACTTACAGGGGAATTCCAGTACAGACTTACAGGGGAATTCCAGTTCAGAGTTACAGGGGAATTCCAGTACAGACTTACAGGGGAATTCCAGTACAGACTTACAGGGGAATTCCAGTACAGAGTTACAGGGGAATTCCAGTACAGACTTACAGGGGAATTCCAGTACAGACTCACAGGGGAAGTCCAGTACAGACTTACAGGGGAATTCCGGTACAGACTTACAGGGGAATTCCGGTACAGACTTGCAGGGGAATTCCGGTACAGACTTACAGGGGGATGCCAGTACAGACTTACAGGGGAATTCCAGTACAGAGTTACAGGGGAATTCCAGTACAGACTTACAGGAGAATTCCAGTACAGACTCACAGGGGAATTCCAGTACAGACTTACAAGGGAATTCCAGTACAGACTTACAGGGGAATTCCGGTACAGACTTACAGGGGAATTCCGGTACAGACTTGCAGGGGAATTCCGGTACAGACTTACAGGGGGATGCCAGTACAGACTTACAGGGGGATGCCAGTACAGACTTACAGGGGGATGCCAGTACAGACTTACAGGGGAATTCCAGTACAGACTTACAGGGGAATTCCAGTACAGACTTACAGGGGAATTCTAGTACCAACTTACAGGGGGATGCCAGTACAGACTTACAGGGGAATTCCAGTACAGACTTACAGGGGAATTCCAGTACAGAGTTACAGGGGGATTCCAGTACAAATGACATTACAATCTTACCGGGGAATTTCACTACAGTAGGGAAATCCAGTAAAAGTTATTAGAGAATTAAAGTACAGTGGTTTTTTTCAATCTTACAGGGATATTACAGAACAACCTTACAGGGACATTACAGTATAGGATTACAGGGACATTACAGTACAGGATTACAGGGACATTACAGTACAGGATTACAGGGACATTACAGTACAGGATTACAGGGACATTACAGTATAGGATTACAGGGACATTACAGTACAGCATTACAGGGACATTACAGTACAGGATTACAGGGACATTACAGTACAGGATTACAGGGACATTACAGTACAGCCTTACAGGGACATTACAGTAAAGACTTACAGGGACATTACAGTACAGCCTTACAGGGACATTACAGTACAGCCTTACAGGGACATTACAGTACAGGATTACAGGGACATTACAGTAAAGACTTACAGGGACATAACAGTACAGGATTACAGGGACATTACAGTACAGCTTTACAGGGACATTACAGTACAGGATTACAGGGACATTACAGTACAGGATTACAGGGACATTACAGTACAGGATTACAGGGACATTACAGCATAGGATTACAGGGACACTACAGCATAGGATTACAGGGACATTACAGTACAGGATTACAGGGACATTACAGTACAGGATTACAGGGACATTACAGTACATGATTACAGGGACATTACAGTACAGCCTTACAGGGACATTACAGTACAGCCTTACAGGGACATTACAGTACAGGATTACAGGGACATTACAGTATAGACTTACAGGGACATTACAGTACAGGATCACAGGGACATTATAGTACAGGATTACAGAGACATTACAGTACAGCTTACAGGGACATTACAGTATAGGATTACAGGGACATTACAGTACAGGATTACAGTACAGGATTACAGGGACATTACAGTACAGGATTACAGGGACATTACAGTACAGGATTACAGGGACATTACAGTACAGGATTACAGGGACATTACAGTACAGGATTACAGGGACATTACAGTACAGGACTACAGGGACATTACAGCTTTCAGGGACATTACAGTATAGGATTACAGTAACATTACAGGATTACAGGGACATTACAGTACAGCTTACAGGGACATTACAGTACAGAATTACAGGGACATTACAGTACAGGATTACAGGGACATTACAGTACAGGATTACAGGGACATTACAGTAAAGACTTACAGGGACATTACAGTACAGGATTACAGGGAAATTACAGTACAGATTACAGGGACATTACAGTACAGGATTACAGGGACATTACAGTACAGCCTTACAGGGACATTACAGTAAAGACTTACAGGGACATTACAGTACAGCCTTACAGGGACATTACAGTACAGCCTTACAGGGACATTACAGTACAGGATTACAGGGACATTACAGTAAAGACTTACAGGGACATAACAGTACAGGATTACAGGGACATTACAGTACAGCTTTACAGGGACATTACAGTACAGGATTACAGGGACATTACAGTACAGGATTACAGGGACATTACAGTACAGGATTACAGGGACATTACAGCATAGGATTACAGGGACACTACAGCATAGGATTACAGGGACATTACAGTACAGGATTACAGGGACATTACAGTACAGGATTACAGGGACATTACAGTACATGATTACAGGGACATTACAGTACAGCCTTACAGGGACATTACAGTACAGCCTTACAGGGACATTACAGTACAGGATTACAGGGACATTACAGTATAGACTTACAGGGACATTACAGTACAGGATCACAGGGACATTATAGTACAGGATTACAGAGACATTACAGTACAGCTTACAGGGACATTACAGTATAGGATTACAGGGACATTACAGTACAGGATTACAGTACAGGATTACAGGGACATCACAGTACAGGATTACAGGGACATTACAGTACAGCATTACAGGGACATTACAGTACAGCATTACAGGGACATTACAGTACAGGATTACAGGGACATTACAGTACAGGATTACAGGGACATTACAGTACAGGATTACAGGGACATTACAGTACAGGATTACAGGGACATTACAGTACAGGATTACAGGGACATTACAGTACAGGATTACAGGGACATTACAGTACAGGATTACAGGGACATTACAGTACAGGATTACAGGGACATTACAGCTTTCAGGGACATTACAGTATAGGATTACAGTAACATTACAGGATTACAGGGACATTACAGTACAGCTTACAGGGACATTACAGTACAGAATTACAGGGACATTACAGTACAGGATTACAGTACAGGATTACAGGGACATTACAGTACAGATTACAGGGACATTACAGTACAGATTACAGGGACATTACAGTAAAGACTTACAGGGACATTACAGTACAGGATTACAGGGAAATTACAGTACAGATTACAGGGACATTACAGTACAGGATTACAGGGACATTACAGTACAGCCTTACAGGGACATTACAGTACAGGATTACAGAGAAATTACATTACAGCCTTACAGGGGAATACATGCTTACCGATTACCCATTTGTTATGCTTATCATTTTGGGTCCCAAACCCTCCGACCTTTTGGGTGCCTTCACCCAAGGATGCTACAGACCACATATGAAACCAAATCCTCTCATCCCTACAGAAGGATTAATTTTTTTTTTCTATAAATCTGTATTTCCCTTATTCCTTAGGCCCCGCATGAGGACAAACTTGATAGTTCTTCATACCAGCATGCTACTGCCTCAATATCAGGACACTTGGTCTGTTTAGTTAACCAGAAGGTAATCATAAGGACATTTAACCATTTGACACCCTTGACCTTGAAAGTGAGTTAAGGTTGTTTATACAAGCATGATACTGGTCCAATATCATGCCCCTAAGGATCTTGGTCAATGTGAAGATTTCAACACATTTAACCTTTATGACCTTGAAAGTAGGTCAATCTAATTCATTTGAACAAACTTGATGGCCCTTTGTCATATTATGCTAATAGCCTACCATGGTATATCATGACCTCAGCCCTCTTAGTTATTGAGGAAATTTAAAAGCTGTTTGAAGGGAAAAAATATGAGAAATGTATGCATGGTAGAAGGCAGCTGGATGGTTGGACAACGGATGTAGCACCACGACATAAGTTCACCTGTAGCAGAACTGGAGCTTCCAAAAATAACAAAACATAACCAAGGATTATATTTCAATAGTTTAATTTGTGTGCTTCTATTTCATAGAAACCAGTATGTTTCAATTTTAAAGAGACACTTCATTATATGACACACAATAGACTTGTCACAGCGATGGTTGTGACTATAACTATATACAAATATTTTAAAACATTCATTCCACTTCATAATCATGAAAAAATATAAAAAAAAAAAAAAAGTCAATCTATATAATGTGTAAAATCCATTATGTTCTGGAATATTTGGTTTAAAAATTTCAGATTATGAATATTTCATAAATAGACATATTCCATCAGCATGATATGACAACAATGACTATGGTCTCCATGGAAACAACATGAAGGAGTGGAATATATGTGTACATCATCTCATTCATACATCAAATTTATAACTCATTCACTGTTAACCCCTTAAAATGTCTGATAACATGTTATAACGCTTTGTTCAGTGACATTACATGTGAAAGCTGAACAAATATCTGTATGATTATCCAACACAGAAAAAAATCTTAAGACTGTCTCACAAAATTTGAGTGATTTACATCATAAATTCATCAGGGTTTCTATCTATAAAAACCCTTCTGTGTGATGATTCAACACCTACTCATCTAAAAATCCATTCATAAATACTGAATCAATTTCACCAAATTCATTTGTCTCCAAAACTCATTCATATCTTAATACAATAAAGTCATTCTTATCCATGCTATACAATTATATGTCAAACTCATTCAAATTATATTACAGCCCAGTAATAAATATCTATCCATCCACTCACTTGTATCTCAATCTTACAACTAGCAATCAATCTCTGTGTTTGTTTTCATATTGGATTCTAGACACGTGCTCCAAATATCATTTTAAGTGCCAGGAATCCATCCCAATTTTTCATACTATAATAATTGAATGCACATAACTAATTGCTTATCAATTATGATAAGTTTCATACATTAACATAATTCAAGTGATGTGTTTTCTTATTGACAATAAAGTACAATTTGAATTAATGTATCATTAAGTACATTCAATCTATACATTGTAATCTTCTTGAATACATTAAAGACCATTTTTAACCTTTCAGGTCCCAGTTGTTTATAAAAATAAGTTTATACAGACAATTATACTTTTTCAGAGATTTTTTTTGTGTCTTGGTTGGTTCTGACCTAACCATCACTGTGGTAGCCACACCCACTATGGTAACCCCAACCCACTATGGCGGTAACCCCACCCATTATGACAGTAACCCCAACCCACTATGGCGGTAACCCCACCCATTATGACAGTAACCCCACCCACAATGGCAACCCCACCCACTATGACAGTAACCCCTCCCACTATGGCGGTAACCCCATTCACTATGATAGCCCAACTCATAATGGTAACCCCACCACTATATGGTAACCCCACCCACTATGACAGTAAACCCATCCACTATGACGGTAACCCCAACCACTATGACGGTAACCCCATCCACTATGACGGTAACCCCAACCACTATGCCGGTAACCCCATCCACTATGATGGTAACCCCACCCACTATGGCGGTAACCCCACCCACTGTGACAGTAACTCCTCCCATTATGGCAGTAATCCCATCCACTATGATGGTAACCCCATCAATTATGACAGTTACCCTATCCACTATGGCGGTAACCCCACCCACTATGGCAGTAACCCCATCTATGGCGGTAACCCCACCCACTATGGCGGTAACCCAACCACTATGGCGGTAACCCCACCCACTATGGTGGTAACCCCACCCACTATGACGGTAACCCCATCCATTATGACAGTAACCCAACCCACTATGGCAGAAACCCCACCCACTATGACAGTAACCAGACGCACTATGGCAGTAACCCCATCACTATATGGTAACCCAACTACTATGGTAACCCCACCAACTTTTGCTACCCAGTGATGGATAGGGGTACCATAGTGGGTATAACATAGTTTTCTAAGATAAAAGAAAAGGGCATACAGTGTAATATCTCACTAATAACTTATCAGATTTTCAATTATCACATAAAATATTTGGTTTGACTTCTCTTTTTTTTCATAATCATTCTCTATCAATGTCCCATATCTAGTAACTGCATCATATCAAACCTACCAAAAAGTATCGTCATATAGTAACACCCTACCAATATTATAGTATCATTATACAGTAATTCTGTACCATACAAGAGGTTTTTGTTTGTTTGCTCTGGTTTATTGCCCCATGAACAAACAGGGTCATTTGGAGGCAGATCTTCTTGTAGTAGTAGGTGACTACCTCACTTAACAACATAAGGAAGGCCTGTTACATGCCATCCAGAGTAATTACGATCATGTGTCTTGCTCAAGGACACAACTAATGACAGCACAGACCAGTCCATTTCTCAGCTTCTCTAGAAACATAAACTGATATATAGGTACTGAGCATCAAACCAGGCACCTCAGATCTCTATATAAGAGAGGTACATACAGTAATTCAAAAACATAATATCACAGTACAGAATATACCCAAAATGAAACTTTCACAGTGCTATGTTTTACATACAGTAATAAGCCCATCCTCAGAATTGACAATATTTGGATATTGATATCTCTCCTCTTCGATTGTTCTAAACAACATCCACTTCCTGCTTACACATGTAAATATTACCCATCATCCCTTGCTCAATACATGAAAATATTACCCATCATCCCTCGCTCGAACATATCAAACCGGGCTAAGTGTGTATAGCTGCCATTTTTAGGAATTTTCAATTTTAAAGAAACAGTTGTTAATTTATAAAATCATGATAAATGTCCTTTACTTTCTGTTACAGGTTGTAAACAACAGAAACTGTAATAAACTGAATAATTGTTAGAAGAAAGCTGATTTTGGAGGATGAATTGACAATGATAAACCGCCCGATACTGTGGTAATGTGCAAGGAAGACACTTCAATGTATGTTCGACTTAATTGTCGAATTAAATAAATGTTACTAAAACTAGTAATCTGTTTCAATTTGGAAAATTTATTAAATTGTGATATCCAACAGTAACTCGTTGTGGAACTTTTGAATGCTATTAGTTACAGCACATTACACTCGGCTGTCTGTGTGAAAAAAGTGATTTCAAATTGATAATTACATTGTCAATTAGATAAGTAACAAAAAGAAAAAAATATTGGTAATGGCAGTCCATCAACACAATAAGGTCAAAGGTCAAACAAGGCCACAAATTCTAAGGTATGTGATGTCCTTGCAATTTAAAACAACAGAAATTTGGAATGCAACATATTTCTAGAAAGTGTATTTTATAATAAGAGAAGAAAACACCTGAGAAGATTAAAGCTTTGAGCACACATAACACAGCAATAGTTTTCTCTCAAATGAAAGCACTTATAAACACATTCAAACAAGTTTTTAACATCTGGATATATATCACATTCATACAAGTCTTTTAACTATTCAACAAATACATCATGCATACTATATTCATTACACATGACTCTTCACATTGACTCTTCACATGCATCCATGATATAGCCTTCAAGGGAAAGGCAAAAGACTTTACCTGGAAAATAGGTTTGAAAAAGAACACTTTTTGGAACCATTCTGGTTAGATATGCTAGATCTCCAATTGGGGTAAAGAAAAATTATCTCAGGGTGTGACAATCACCTGATTTGGATGTGATAGGACACCCTTCCCCCTTGGTAATGAAATTACACTTTGGGTTTGGCCAACCTTCACCCTGAGTATGACGGAGACCCTCAAAGTACCCCTTATTGACCCACGAGTGTGACAGAGACCCTCAAAGTACCCCTTATTGACCCAAGAGTGTGACAGAGACCCTCAAAGTACCCCTTATTGACTCACGAGTGTGACAGAGTACCTCACTTTGCAGTGACAAACTACCCCTTAGTCACCCCGAGTGTGACAGAGACCGGAGACCCTCTACCCCTTATTCACCCACAAGTGTGACAGAGACCCTCACAGTACCCCTTATTGTTCCACGTGTGTGACAGAGGCCCTCAAAGTAGCCCTTATTGACCCATGAGTGTGACAGAGACCCTCACAGTAGCCTTATTCACCAGAGTGTGACAGAGACCCTCACAGTAGCCCTTATTCACCCACAAGTGTGACAGAGACCCTCAAAGTACCCCTTATTGACACACAAGTGTGACAGAGACCCTCAAAGTACCCCTTATTGACACACAAGTGTGACAGAGACCCTCACAGTAACCCTTATTCACCCCGAGTGTGACCGAGAAAGACTACCCCTTATTCACCCACAAGTGTGACAGAGACCCTCAAAGTACCCCTTATTCATCCACAAGTGTGACAGAGACAGACTACCCCTTATTCACCCACGAGTGTGACAGAGACCCTCACAGTAACCCTTATTCACCCACAAGTGTGACAGAGACCCTCAAAGTAACCCTTATTGACCCACAAGTGTGACAGAGACCCTCACAGTAACCCTTATTCACCCACAAGTGTGACAGAGACCCTCACAGTAACCCTTATACACCCACAAGTGTGATAGAGACAGACTACCCCTAGGAAGTAGTGAACTTCTTAGTGACAAGCGTCTTCTTGCCACTTAATCCTTGTACAGAACATCCCTCTGCAGAGTAAACCTTTCAAGCTAGAACTGAAACACGTCACTACCCACAATCTGTGACACTTGCGTTATCAATCCTGCACACTGTCGGAAACATTTTATTTAATCCATTAATACACTTTTTTTCACTTGTAAGCGAAGGAATGTTTATTTTTCAATATTTCAAAAATATTTCATTTTTTCAAACTGAATATTCCATATCCTAATCATAATCCATGGAAACTTTGTAAAATCCCATCACTTTCTCATAACACAGAAAACAACAATCTTTTGAGATATATCTTCAGTGTCTCAAAAACAAATAACTCCTATGGTACCAAATGATACATGGTCACGTTTAATCTTGGTTATTTTAGCACTGTTTTCCAACACTGTGTTTGCACTTCCAACCAGTCGACGGTTTGACTACCATGTCTGAAGTAGATCCGATTCCTAGCAGGAATCTTGGCACTGGCCAAAAGGCCAGATTCTTCGTCCTTTAGCTGAGCTGCCTATTATAACTATAATCACAAGTATGCTTATGTCATCTGAATCTCACTACCTACTGTGGGATTCAGGGTCTGTGGAATTGGAGTATGTATCCCGTTTATCCCCTAGGCCAGGGTCGCCATGGTGACCCTTGGACTTGGCCACAGCTGGGGAGTTGGAGTGACTATGTGAAGCAGCACTAGACGATGGGATAAGGGGAGGTGGAGCACACGCTGGAGAACTCCCCTTAACACCCACATGATTCAACATTGGACTCATTGTTCTGGCACCGAGGTGGTTCACCATGGGGCTTAAAGTAGTCCGTGCCCCAACATGGTTAACCATTGGACTCAGAGTCCTATTAAAGTGAGAAGCTGCTCCTAGTTCTGCTGTCCGTAAACCAGCCAACCGCGACTGCTGTTCATATGCTGCTAGGCGTTCACGTTCATACATGGGCATACTTGAGAGGTAGTCTCGACGGAATCGTTCATCCTGGAAAAGAAGCTCCTCCTTGCGTATGCGTTCCTGCTCCATCTCTAAAGAGGACGCATGTGAAGGAATGCGATGGATAAGTCTCTCGCGTTCACGTTCCATATCCTGTTGTAGCTGCAAGCGATGGTGATTAAACTCCAAAGCATTTTTTTCATACTGCCACAATGCTGGGTGTGAGGGCACACGATCAGCAGCCAGGAATGGGGATGCACCCATAAACAAACGACTGCGATCAAACATTGCCAATGGATTAGTGTGGTTTGGCATTGATGGTCCCAACATATACTCATTCCTTATTTTGTCTCTTTCTCCATGAAGTATATCCTCATCCCTTCTTTCCTCCTTAATTTTTAAACCACCTCGCTCATCATATCTACGTTCAAAGCTACTGTCTGATTTTGCAGAGCCCACACGTCCATTTTGGAGCGGTGACCTTGAACGTGACCTGGACCTTGCTGGTCGGATAGGTTCCGCAGGGAAAATTTTATCCCTGTCACGGCTTCTGTCTGTTAGGCAGTTGATCGGTAGTCTGTCTCGCTCATTGCTGCGCCTCTCTCTGAAATAACAAGCAGATTAGAATATAATGCAGTTATCATAAAAGAACATCTTCCTAATTCTGGATGTTAAATTATAAAATAGTACTGTCATGCTTCTGAATTGATCTCTGATAAAGTTCTTAATATTTCTATTGAAGAGGCTCTAATAAGTACAACATGACAAGTTTATGCATATGTATGTGTATGTAAATCAGACAAAGAAATCCATCATGTCCAATTGTATTTTGATTGGAAATATATATCACTTTTTCACAGACACTATGGAAATTGTAGACAATATCTACAGAATCCCATAGTTGCCATCTAGGATTAAAGGTTCTAAGTGATACCACTTGTTATCTGACAGTGGCAAGTGACGTTGACCTCAGAAACATTTAAAAGCCCTGTTGCAGGTATAAATATGATAATGTTCTACAAGACTTCTGTGAATGTCCAGAAACGAAAGGGTACATTTGCCAACAGACAGATCTACAGATGGAAACTGACTCTAGCAAACCAGTACCTCTGATTATTATGGTTTATATCTCAATATGAATGCAATGTCCCACTTGAAGGAGGAGGATTCTTACCTTTCCCTCTCGTCCTCTCGTCTCCTATCTAGGCCAATATATTCACGCTTCTCTCGTTCCTTTTCTCGTTCTCGCTCTAAATCACGTTCCTTTTCTCGTTCTCGTTCCTCTTTTTCTCTGTCCTCCATTTGTTTTGGCCAGGGAGTAGGAAATGATGGGGGTGTCCGGTGAAGTCGATTCCCCCAATCATGGGGTGGAGGGGTCATACCCGGCACACCAGTTACATCTCGACCACTGCTAAATGGAGCTCCTATAAAAGAAAGGTAACATTTCAATTCTTTTCCAATATGAGAAAAAACATCTACCCGGTAATTAAAAAAAAAAAAAATTGTTCTCCCCAAAAAATAGAATTATTGATGTCAATCCTTTACAGTGAACAAACCATTAAAATGTATTCCATGATCTTTGTTGATAACCATAATGATTCTGTAAACATTTCCATGCATATTTACTTTAACTTGCATAAATAGAAGATTGTATTTGACATACAAGGGAGACTACTGAGTGAAATAGGAGATACTGGTACCATTCACACGCACAAACTACATCTGTTATCGAGTCCCTGGATATCTACAGACAATATCACCGACAAAGGTCTCAACTCTGTTAATATGTCACTAAATATCATACCTAGCTGTCATTGTTTTGAAAAGTCTTTCAGATTTTACTTTGCTGTTGAGTTTTGTACCCCTTGCTATCTGCTCCCAGTTTAAGCTTAGACCTATAAAACTATGTCTGGCGCCGTAAGGACTACAAGGCACTTTTTGAAATTTTGCAATGTAATTTCTCTCAGAGGAAAAAAGAAAAGCGTTGATAGCAATTATTTTCGATAACATTTGGCTAGGTTTTATATGCCATTTAGATATCAGCACATTTCGATATCATAAGTTGAACTATGATATTAAGTATTGCCAGAAATTTATTCAGAACAAAACTATAAAAACTTCTCCAAGCAAAATAAAACAGTGTATAAAAGTTGATGTTTTAACCAAATATACAGGAGATCTAGCAACAGCTGAAACGTTATAGAATATAGAACAGTTTGAGGATTGTCAGGAACTGATTACATATTAATGACATATTACAGATGTGGGGACCTTTGTCTGTGGTAACACTACAACAAGAATAAGGAGAAAAGACAGAGGTTCACTACTTGTCTTTGTGACTTACGAAAGGGTGACAGAGACTTCTTACCAAGGCCACCAAACCCACTAAAGCCGCCAGGTAGAGCGGAGTAGGCAGCGGGCCGAGGAAACGGCGGCATGTCTGACAAAACAACAACACAGGGACTACAAGCATGCTGTATTAGTTTATCATCTCAATATATCAAAATGCTTTGTTACTTTGATTACAGGTGATTTGCATACAGAATATAATTCATACATGTTTTCTTCATTTCTTTCATTGCAAATTACATGTAACAATTAAATCAATGTAATTTCACAAAATTTTTGATGAAGAACTTTGTATGACATTCTTTACAATGGGTGTGTGTTTATGTATATATATACAAACATTTGGAACATTACAGTGAAATTGGGCAGGTTAGTAAAAGATCTTGATAATCTGTCAATATCAGGAATATACACTCCAGTACATTACTTACTTATTGCATTTTGTCCTATGAGACCACCATGTCCACTACTTTCCAACATACTTCTAGGCCCACCTGTAAAACAGAAAGACTGACTAACTAAGGGGAGACAACTGAAGTAAACAGATATGGGTAAGCATTGAAATCGGCCATTCCAACTAAGGGCAGATAACTCATAGAGGGCAGTTACCTTTGAAATAGACAATTCTGACTTACTAAGGGTAGATAACTCATATAGGGAAGTTACTTTTTTTAAAAGACAATTCTGACTTACCAAAGGTAGATAACTCAGAGAGGGAAGTTACATTTTTTAATAGACAATTCTGACTTACTAAGGGCAGATAACTCATGATTAAAGGTGATGGTTTCTGTTTTTGTCCTGAACAAAAATGTTAGAATTTTGTTACGTGTTTATGAGATGAACTAATCTATTACAAAGCAATGGCATTTAAAACATTTTACATATATATCTCTGGGGCATAATCCATCATTATGCATGATGCATGTCTCTGTCAATAGGAAATGTGAAATATTTGTACCATCACTGAACCATCACCTAGTAGTGAGACAGGCTTGCACCTACATTAATCAGACTGGTAACTTCTGACATGACACACGTCAATACGTGATAATATTTACACTAATGGACTGGTTAGCTCTATTTCCTTTGTCCCAGTAAGTTGGGATTGAGGCTGATGGACATATCTACCTGGTCCCAGTAAGTTGGGATTGAGGCTGATGGACATATCTACCTGGTCCCAGTAAGTTGGGATTGAGGCTGATGGACATATCTACCTGGTCCCAGTAAGATGCGAGTGAGGCTAATACATTTTGTACACATATCTACCTGGTCCCTGTAAGCTGGGAGTGGGGCTGATGGGACATATCTACCTGGTCCCTGTAAGCTGGGAGTGGGGCTGATGGGACATATCTACCTGGTCCCAGTAAGCTGGGAGTGAGGCTGATGGACATATCTACCTGGTCCCAGTAAGCTGGGAGTTAGGCTGATACATTTTGTACACATATCTATCTGGTCCCTGTAAGCTAGGAGTGGGGCTGGTGGACATATTTACCTGGTCCCAGTAAGCTGGGAGTGGATCCTAGTTCTGGTCCTTTGTGGACACTGCTACCAAGAAGTAGATGACTTGGGGGCCGCAGTGGTTCCACAGTTTTGCCGTCTGATTGGCCTTTTTGGGGATCAGACTGCCTTTGTTGGTGTTGGTAGATTTCCCATGCTATCCTTACATGGACAGCACACCACTTTCCTGACTTCTGCAATAAAACATAGACCAAATATAGTCAGCCAATATCATTGAAAAAAAATATTATACCCAAGCTCACAACATTTTTAGTATCTAGTATTTCAAAATCAATCGAGTCCAGAACTTGATGCCTATAATTTCAAGTCTGTTACTTCCATCACACGGTTAGAATTGGTCAATACAAAATAAAATTGATCTAAATAGGATTAGAAACCGACATATTGTGTTAATATCAATGAAAAACAACTCTTCGCCATTATAAGAAGAACCCCAGGGTTGAAACTTATAATACTTATTAATGCAATACTAATTATACCACAATACAAAAAGATATTAAGTACTTTTTCCTTATAGCAGCTCTGCTACCACCTCAAATGAACAACTATTACATCACCAATGATCAGACACTTTTAATTCCTATATGCACGAGAGCTCTCATAAGGGAGATAACCGAGTTTAAAATATTTTAAAAAAAAAAGTGATTACGACAAATGTCTAAAGGGAGATAACTGGATTCTTAAATTTTCGCTAGTGGGCAAAATGTATGCTCAGATAATAGCTACTATTACTCAGGTGAAATTGGAATATGACTGTATGGACACAGGCTGCAGCATCGTCGGAGGAAAGTTGTAGAAGATATGAGCAGTGAGCTGATTATGATTGTAACAGCGCCCATGCAATAGCTGTCACTGTGATACAGCAAGACATGACATAAGCAGCGGTTTGTGGTTTATAGTTGGCATAATGGTATCAATGATGCAGATTGGAGTCAAATAGTTAACCATAGCCTTTTTCAAATTATCAAAAAAACATGAAAATTTCAAGGGGATCTTTTTATAAATTATTCTTATTCTGCATGTTGATTAACTAAAAACAAATATTGGTAGATCGAACTAATTTTCAAAGAATTTTCAACAATCAATTTTTTTTTTTTTAAACTCCTACATTTACATCAATACACCTGATTCCATCAAATAATTAAATTTTTATATCAATTTTCCGTTGTTTCAGATTTTATATGTAGAACTTTCCAAACACTCTAGACGCGGCTATCTGGGACAGGGTAAAGCAACACTAACTTTTTGGGCAGGCAGAGCTCCCCCTGGGGTGGGGTTAGCCTTGTCTCGGTCTCGAAGAGATGCTAGCATCATCTGGGCTGGGTGCAGGCTTGACGATACACGCTGTAAAGCAAACATTGCAAATCACAGTCACACAAACACTTTGGATAAGTCACAGTCACACAAACCCTTAGATAAAGACAATCGCACACCAGTTTTTAATTAACAAGCAGTACACTCATCATGAGAATGTTTATTTCTATAGTAAATACAATGAAAAAGAACCTGGTAGGATATATTCTTGTTTCTTATAAATCATGATATTAAGGATACCAGTGCTTTGTTTAAATCTAGGTTTGACAAGATATATAGTCATGTTTTAATATATTTCCATGACAATGGAGCACCTCTACATATCTAGTGGGCCATAAAAGGCCTTTTAATGTCATGCCAATCCAAAGAGAATATTTTAATGTACACATACAATAGAAGCAACCTGTATCTCATTTATAACAGGCACAAATTTATGACATAATATCAGCAATAATTTCAGGAAAGTCAACATGGCAATGTATGCTTGGGATTTAATTTCCATTTCATCAGCCACTAATTAGCCGAGATGTAATACATATTTTCATGGCAGCCCTACACATCTGTGTTCTGATTGGATAGTACAGTCACAGGTGGCATATCAGCAAATCACCTGGCTTCCATGGTAACCATATGAATTTTATGAATTTATTCTCTTATATATCTGGAAAAATGCAATATACATTATGACATAAAATATTTATGAGATTTGAAAACAGCTGGTAATTTTCCAGGGAAACGATTGATGAGTTTGCGGAGAAAATGCTTTGCGGCAGACTACATTACAACCATAGAAAATATTTGATAGAAATCCATCTGTGTGTACAGCTTTACAACATAACACATGTATTATAGATGATTAATCTTGCTCTTTATGTTCTTATTTTAAAATCAATAAGCCAGGATTTTTCCTACTGACATCATAACGAGACATAAAATGATATATAAACAGAAGTGTGTTGTACGATTCTGTAGAGAGAGACGACAATTAAAATGAGAGAAGTTGATGGAACTCATGAATGAATCAATTTAAGGACTGGTATATATAGCCACAGTGGTAACAATACACCCATGTATCCAAAATACATGATTACAAGTAGCTACCTTAATCATCGAGGTACACAAACAATGGTGTCCATCTGTCACTCTTACCTATCCTAACCAGAACTGACACAATCTGTCACTCTTACTTATCCTAACCAGAACTGACACAATCTGTCACTCTTACTTATCCTAACCAGAACTGACACAATCTGTCACTCTTACCTGTCCTAACCAGAACTGACACAATCTGTCACTCTTACTTATCCTAACCAGAACTGACACAATCTGTCACTCTTACTTATCCTAACCAGAACTGACACAATCTGTCACTCTTACTTATCCTAACCAGAATTGACACAATCTGTCACTCTTACCTGTCCTTACCAGAACTGACACAATCTGTCACTCTTACCTGTCCTAACCGGAACTGACACAATCTGTCACTCTTACCTATCCTTACCAGAACTGACACAATCTGTCACTCTTACCTATCCTAACCAGAACTGACACAATCTGTCACTCTTACTTATCCTAACCAGAACTGACACAATCTGTCACTCTTACCTGTCCTAACCAGAACTGACACAATCTGTCACTCTTACCTGTCCTAACCAGAACTGACACAATCTGTCACTCTTACCTATCCTAACCAGAACTGACACAATCTGTCACTCTTACCTGTCCTAACCAGAACTGACACAATCTGTCACTCTTACCTGTCCTAACCAGAACTGACACAATATGTCACTCTTACCTGTCCTTACCAGAACTGACACAATCTGTCACTCTTACCTATCCTTACCAGAACTGACACAATCTGTCACTCTTACCTGTCCTAACCGGAACTGACACAATCTGTCACTCTTACTTATCCTAACCGGAACTGACACAATCTGTCACTCTTACCTGTCCTAACCGGAACTGACACAATCTGTCACTCTTACTTATCCTAACCGGAACTGACACAATCTGTCACTCTTACCTGTCCTAACCAGAACTGACACAATCTGTCACTCTTACCTATCCTAACCGGAACTGACACAATCTGTCACTCTTACTTATCCTAACCGGAACTGACACAATCTGTCACTCTTACCTGTCCTAACCAGAACTGACACAATCTGTCACGTTTACCTGTCCTTACCAGAACTGACACAATCTGTCACTCTTACCTATCCTAACCAGAACTGACACAATCTGTCACTCTTACTTATCCTAACCGGAACTGACACAATCTGTCACTCTTACCTGTCCTAACCGGAACTGACACAATCTGTCACTCTTACCTATCCTAACCAGAACTGACACAATCTGTCACTCTTACCTGTCCTAACCAGAACTGACACAATCTGTCACTCTTACCTGTCCTTACCAGAACTTACACAATCTGTCACTCTTACCTGTCCTTACCAGAACTGACACAATCTGTCACTCTTACCTGTCCTAACCAGAACTGACACAATCTGTCACTCTTACCTGTCCTTACCAGAACTTACACAATCTGTCACTCTTACCTATCCTTACCAGAACTGACACAATCTGTCACTCTTACCTGTCCTAACCAGAACTGACACAATCTGTCACTCTTACTTATCCTAACCGGAACTGACACAATCTGTCACTCTTACCTGTCCTAACCGGAACTGACACAATCTGTCACTCTTACCTGTCCTAACCAGAACTGACACAATCTGTCACTCTTACCTATCATAACCAGAACTGACACAATCTGTCACTCTTACCTGTCCTAACCGGAACTGACACAATCTGTCACTCTTACCTGTCCTAACCAGAACTGACACAATCTGTCACTCTTACCTATCCTAACCGGAACTGACACAATCTGTCACTCTTACTTATCCTAACCGGAACTGACACAATCTGTCACTCTTACCTGTCCTAACCAGAACTGACACAATCTGTCACGTTTACCTGTCCTTACCAGAACTGACACAATCTGTCACTCTTACCTGTCCTAACCGGAACTGACACAATCTGTCACTCTTACCTGTCCTAACCGGAACTGACACAATCTGTCACTCTTACCTATCCTAACCAGAACTGACACAATCTGTCACTCTTACCTGTCCTAACCAGAACTGACACAATCTGTCACTCTTACCTGTCCTTACCAGAACTTACACAATCTGTCACTCTTACCTGTCCTTACCAGAACTGACACAATCTGTCACTCTTACCTGTCCTAACCAGAACTGACACAATCTGTCACTCTTACCTGTCCTTACCAGAACTTACACAATCTGTCACTCTTACCTGTCCTTACCAGAACTGACACAATCTGTCACTCTTACCTGTCCTTACCAGAACTGACACAATCTGTCACTCTTACCTGTCCTTACCAGAACTGACACAATCTGTCACTCTTACCTATCCTTACCAGAACTGACACAATCTGTCACTCTAACCTATCATAACCGGAACTATGTCGAAAACTATGTGTTAAACATTCCACAGACTGTATCCTTACATCTAAATTCCTCTGCTGTTTTAGAATTTGTAAATCTAAACTGACATATCCATGATTTATGTCTTCTTCTAAATCTGTTTATAAATTTAAAGCTTCTAGATAAACTTTGCAATTGCAAATCTGCCTTTCATAATATGCAAATACATGTAGTTATAATGTCATTTTAAAAACTTGTTTACTAATCTAAATTTTTGGGGTGTACACCCTGAACCTATTGATAAAATGCAGCATTCATCCCGGGACAGGATCAACCTGAACATGAGACATAGTAAAGGCTAAGGTTAACAGTAAAATAGCCGGTAGAAAAAATGAAAAGTAAGAGACATTTTTCAGTGACAGCTTTAAGCACAAATCAAGCACAATAGGTTAGGCTGATTATTAGAACAAAACTTGTATTGTTTAAAGACAAGGCATTCAAAGAGGACACTGCTGCAGTGATATATCTATTGATGAGTTTTAGTGACAGCAAGCCTGGTTATTTATTTATCTGACTATAGAGAACCAAACAAATATTTCAATTTGATCCCGGAACAATTTCATATACCCTTTTTTATTCCATCTCACATTTTGTGGACTCGTTGATCCCTAACAGTTCTATATATCCCTTTTTACATCATAAAACATTCAACAGGTTCAATAATAAATTTTGCAAAATTATATCTTATAATTCTGAACAAATTCTAATTTGTTAACCAATAAAGAACAAGAGCTTATGAAGGTCATGCATATTTATAAGAGATGACATTAAGGCAAAATTGTATTATGAAAATTCCTGAATCTCCTCAATCTCCCAAAGAGGTCATGACACTCCTCAATATATCCCAGCCCCATCGTCGTGAGAAACACTTTGGAAGTAAAAAATATGACGGAAATTTTCCATTGGAGTCCAAGTTTGATGCTTTGATGGTATTGACTTGTGGTGTAACAAATTTCATTCCATTGATGACTCAGAGGTTCTTTTGTGACAAATTAGACAATTTGTTTTACCAATTCAACCCTCAATAATCACTTCATAAACCGACATTGTTTCAACAGTTTAAAGCACTCAGCAGCCAGGACAACAAATTATATAGTTACTTTATCATCAACAATTGTGTTTTGTGGTCATCAGTTATAACTTATGTCTTAATATTTCAAAAAGCACCTGCTGCTGCTGAAAAAAAGTGACAACATGTGTACAATTGACACTCAGGTCCACACAGTACTTAACAGTTTACACTCGGGTCTACACAGTACTTAACAGTTTACACTCGGGTCTACACAGTACTTAACAGTTTACACTCGGGTCTACACAGTACTTTACAGTTTACACTCGGGTCTACACAGTACTTAACAGTTTACACTCGGGTCTACATAGTACTTAACAGTTTACACTCAGGTCTACACAGTACTTATAACAGTTTACACTCAGGTCTACACAGTACTTAACAGTTTACACTCGGGTCTACACAGTACTTAACAGTTTACACTCGGGTCTACACAGTACTTAACAGTTTACACTCGGGTCTACACAGTACTTAACAGTTTACACTCGGGTCTACACAGTACTTAACAGTTTACACTCGGGTCTACACAGTACTTAACAGTTTACACTCGGGTCTACACAGTACTTAACAGTTAACACTCGGGTCTACACAGTACTTAACAGTTTACACTCGGGTCTACACAGTACTTAACAGTTTACACTCGGGTCTACACAGTACTTAACAGTTTACACTCGGGTCTACACAGTACTTAACAGTTTACACTCGGGTCTACATAGTACTTAACGGTTTACACTCAGGTCTACACAGTACTTAATAGTTTACACTCAGGTCTACATAGTACTTAACAGTTTACACTCGGGTCTACACAGTACTTAACAGTTTACACTCAGGTCTACACAGTACTTAACAGTTTACACTCGGGTCTACACAGTACTTAACAGTTTACACTCAGGTCTACACAGTACTTAACAGTTTACACTCGGGTCTACACAGTACTTAACAGTTTACACTCAGGTCTACACAGTACTTAACAGTTTACACTCGGGTCTACACAGTACTTAACAGTTTACACTCGGGTCTACACAGTACTTAACAGTTAACACTCAGGTCTACACAGTACTTAACAGTTTACACTCGGGTCTACACAGTACTTAACAGTTTACACTCGGGTCTACACAGTACTTGACAGTTTACACTCAGGTCTACACAGAACTTAACAGTTTACACTCGGGTCTACACAGTACTTAATAGTTTACACTCGGGTCTACACGGTACTTAACAGTTAACACTCAGGTCTACACAGTACTTAACAGTTTACACTCGGGTCTACACAGAACTTAACAGTTTACACTCAGGTCTACACAGTACTTAACAGTTTACACTCGGGTCTACACAGTACTTAACAGTTAACACTCAGGTCTACACAGTACTTAACAGTTTACACTCGGGTCTACACAGTACTTAACAGTTTACACTCGGGTCTACACAGTACTTAACAGTTTACACTCAGGTCTACACAGAACTTAACAGTTTACACTCAGGTCTACACAGTACTTAACAGTTTACACTCGGGTCTACACAGTACTTAACAGTTAACACTCAGGTCTACACAGTACTTAACAGTTTACACTCGGGTCTACACAGTACTTAACAGTTTACACTCGGGTCTACACAGTACTTAACAGTTTACACTCAGGTCTACACAGTACTTAACAGTTTACACTCGGGTCTACACAGTACTTTACAGTTTACACTCGGGTCTACACAGTACTTAACAGTTTACACTCAGGTCTACACAGTACTTAACAGTTTACACTCGGGTCTACACAGTACTTTACAGTTTACACTCGGGTCTACACAGTACTTAACAGTTTACACTCGGGTCTACACAGTACTTAACAGTTTACACTCAGGTCTACACAGTACTTAACAGTTTACACTCGGGTCTACACAGTACTTAATAGTTTACACTCGGGTCTACACAGTACTTAATAGTTTACACTCGGGTCTACACAGTACTTAACAGTTTACACTCGGGTCTACACAGTACTTTACAGTTTACACTCGGGTCTACACAGTACTTAACAGTTTACACTCGGGTCTACACAGTACTAAACAGTTTACACTCGGGTCTACACAGTACTTAACAGTTTACACTCGGGTCTACACAGTACTTAACAGTTTACACTCGGGTCTACACAGTACTTAACAGTTTACACTCGGGTCTACACAATACTTAACAGTTTACACTCGGGTCTACACAGTACTTAATAGTTTACACTCAGGTCTACATAGTACTTAATAGTTTACACTCGGGTCTACACAGTACTTAACAGTTTACACTCGGGTCTACACAGTACTTAACAGTTTACAATCAGGTCTACATAGTACTTAACAGTTTACACTCGGGTCTACACAGTACTTAACAGTTTACACTCGGGTTTACACAGTACTTAACAGTTTACACTCGGGTCTACACAGTACTTAACAGTTTACACTCGGGTCTACACAGTACTTAACAGTTTACACTCGGGTCTACACAGTACTTAATAGTTTACACTCGGGTCTACACAGTACTTAACAGTTTACACTCGGGTCTACACAGTACTTAACAGTTTACACTCGGGTCTACACAGTACTTAACAGTTTACACTCGGGTCTACACAGTACTTAACAGTTTACACTCGGGTCTACACAGTACTTAACAGTTTACACTCGGGTCTACACAGTACTTAACAGTTTACACTCGGGTCTACACAGTACTTAATAGTTTACACTCGGGTCTACACAGTACTTAACAGTTTACACTCGGGTCTACACAGTACTTAACAGTTTACACTCGGGTCTACACAGTACTTAATAGTTTACACTCGGGTCTACACAGTACTTAACAGTTTACACTCGGGTCTACACAGTACTTAACAGTTTACACTCGGGTCTACACAGTACTTAACAGTTTACACTCGGGTCTACACGATACTTAACAGTTTACACTCGGGTCTACACAGTACTTAACAGTTTACACTCGGGTCTACATAGTACTTAATAGTTTACACTCGGGTCTACACAGTACTTAACAGTTTACACTCGGGTCTACACAGTACTTAACAGTTTACACTCGGGTCTACACAGTACTTAACAGTTTACACTCGGGTCTACACAGTACTTAACAGTTTACACTCAGGTCTACACAGTAATTAACAGTTTACACTCGGGTCTACACAGTTCTTAACAGTTTACACTCGGGTCTACACAGTACTTAACAGTTTACACTCGGGTCTACACAGTACTTAACAGTTTACACTCGGGTCTACACAGTACTTAACAGTTTACACTCGGGTCTACACAGTACTTAACAGTTTACACTCGGGTCTACACAGTACTTAACAGTTTACACTCGGGTCTACACAGTACTTAACAGTTTACACTCAGGCCTACACAGTACTTAATAGTTTACACTCAGGTCTACACAGTACTTAACAGTTTACACTCAGGTCTACACAGTACTTAACAGTTTACACTCAGGTCTACACAGTACTTAACAGTTTACACTCGGGTCTACACAGTACTTAATAGTTTACACTCGGGTCTACACAGGGGTCTACACAGTACTTAACAGTTTACACTCGGGTCTACACAGTACTTAACAGTTTACACTCGGGTCTACACAGTACTTAACAGTTTACACTCGGGTCTACACAGTACTTAATAGTTTACACTCGGGTCTACACAGGGTCTACACAGTACTTAACAGTTTACACTTGGGTCTACACAGTACTTAACAGTTTACACTCGGGTCTACACAGTACTTAATAGTTTACACTCGGGTCTACACAGGGGTCTACACAGTACTTAACAGTTTACACTCGGGTCTACACAGTACTTAACAGTTTACACTCGGGTCTACACAGTACTTAACAGTTTACACTCGGGTCTACACGGTACTTAACAGTTTACACTCGGGTCTACACAGTACTTAACAGTTTACACTCGGGTCTACACGGTACTTAACAGTTTACACTCGGGTCTACACAGTACTTAATAGTTTACACTCGGGTCTACACAGTACTTAACAGTTTACACTCGGGTCTACACAGTACTTAACAGTTTACACTCGGGTTTACACAGTACTTAACAGTTTACACTCGGGTCTACACAGTACTTAACAGTTTACACTCGGGTCTACACAGTACTTAACAGTTTACACTCGGGTCTACACAGTACTTAATAGTTTACACTCAGGTCTACACAGTACTTAATAGTTTACACTCAGGTCTACACAGTACTTAACAGTTTACACTCGGGTCTACACAGTACTTAACAGTTTACACTCGGGTCTACATAGTACTTAACAGTTTACACTCGGGTCTACACAGTACTTAATAGTTTACACTCGGGTCTACACAGTACTTAACAGTTTACACTCGGGTCTACACGGTACTTAACAGTTTACACTCGGGTCTACACGGTACTTAACAGTTTACACTCGGGTCTACATGGTACTTAACAGTTTACACTCGGGTCTACACAGTACTTAACAGTTTACACTCAGGTCTACACAGTACTTAATAGTTTACACTCGGGTCTACATAGTATTACAGTTTACACTCAGGTCTACACAGTACTTAATAGTTTACACTCGGGTCTACACAGTACTTAACAGTTTACACTCGGGTCTACACAGTACTTAACAGTTTACACTCGGGTCTACACAGTACTTAACAGTTTACACTCGGGTCTACACAGTACTTAACAGTTTACACTCGGGTCTACACAGTACTTAATAGTTTACACTCGGGTCTACACAGTACTTAACAGTTTACACTCGGGTCTACACAGTACTTAACAGTTTACACTCGGGTCTACACAGTACTTAACAGTTTACACTCGGGTCTACACAGTACTTAACAGTTTACACTCGGGTCTACACAGTACTTAACAGTTTACACTCGGGTCTACACAGTACTTAATAGTTTACACTCGGGTCTACACAGTACTTAACAGTTTACACTCGAGTCTACACAGTACTTAACAGTTTACACTCGGGTCTACACAGTACTTAACAGTTTACACTCGGGTCTACACAGTACTAAAGTTTACACTCGGGTCTACACAGTACTTAACAGTTTACACTCAGGCCTACACAGTACTTAATAGTTTACACTCGGGCCTACACAGTACTTAATAGTTTACACTCAGGCCTACACAGTACTTAACAGTTTACACTCAGGTCTACACAGTACTTAATAGTTTACACTCGGGTCTACACAGTACTTAACAGTTTACACTCGGGTCTACACAGTACTTAACAGTTTACACTCGGGTCTACACAGTACTTAACAGTTTACACTCGGGTCTACACAGTACTTAATAGTTTACACTCGGGTCTACACAGTACTTAACAGTTTACACTCGGGTCTACACAGTACTTAACAGTTTACACTCGGGTCTACACAGTACTTAACAGTTTACACTCGGGTCTACACAGTACTTAATAGTTTACACTCGGGTCTACACAGTACTTAACAGTTTACACTCAGGCCTACACAGTACTTAATAGTTTACACTCGGGCCTACACAGTACTTAATAGTTTACACTCAGGCCTACACAGTACTTAACAGTTTACACTCAGGTCTACACAGTACTTAACAGTTTACACTCGGGTCTACACAGTACTTAACAGTTTACACTCGGGCCTACACAGTACTTAATAGTTTACACTCAGGTCTACACAGTACTTAATAGTTTACACTCGGGTCTACACAGTACTTAACAGTTTACACTCGGGTCTACACAGTACTTAACAGTTTAAAAGACATCACTGTGAGATATGATTTTATTGACCAGGGCCTTTACCCATTACACAAGGTGATCATTTCCAGATCATCAGATATACCGACAATACCCCAGTAGTTGGTAGTACTGGTACAATCTACCAAACAGGAAATTCATATATCCTGTGCCGGTCATGAAGCAGATGACTAATTTTCACAGTTCAGACCTTTGGGATACCTGTCAGGCAGGAACTTTAATTTAAACCTGTCCAATGGTTACCAAGCCATATATTATGATGAACAGGAACTTACTTTTGGTTGGAATGCCCCTGGTATTCCCCGAGTTGAGTCCGGAGTTCAGTGGTCCAGGACCAGCTGGAGGCATGAGTGGAGACATACCCGTAGGGTAGGCCGGAAGCCCAGGTATCTGGGGCCGGTAAAATGTTGAGTCTAACTTGGGCACCTTTTCATACTGAAACATGTAACAAACTTGATAAACATATACTGTAATACAATGATCTTTTCAATTTTTGTCCCCAAGGATCTGAAGACAAAAATGGCACTATACAAATTTTTTATCATTCATAATGAATGGTAAAATATGTTACCAGTGAAATTGTGCTTTGGAGTATTTATTCTCATTATCAAACCACTGCAATGTCATACTGACATACAAGTATACAGGAAACCAACAATATTCTCATTATCAAACCACTGCAATATCATACTGACATACAAGTATACAGGAAACCAACAAAATGAGGTCATTCTCATGAATATTCATTAAAATACATCCTTTTTCAATAAACTTCAAATACATGTACACACTTATTTTAAGTATGCCACATTATCATACATTCTCATCATAACCTCTGCATGTGATATTTCATGATTTTAAGAGCTACAGATAAAATACATTTATGTACATAATCAATTGAAAAGGTTTCCTTGGAAACATCTGTTCAGATGCCACAGATGTGAGATGTTTATCATGAATTTCAAATTTTACCAAGTAATGTGTCACATAGCTCTAATGATAAACAGATCAATCCTCAAATTTTACCAAGTAATGTGTCACATAGCTCTAATGATAAACAGATCAATCCTCAAATCTAAAAAAAAAGCTTTACCTCTAGTGGTATAATAGTGTTTTTAAAATTAAAATTATTCGTATAGAGGAACTTAAGGTGTTTCATTACATCATCAATCAGACACATTTTCCCAGAAATGTCCTCCCTAAATGACCTCCTCTCCTTCACCCACTTCTGTCTCCCAACAAAATATCACTCCTTTCTCTTAAGTTTGATCGTCATCATTTTCTCTTCCATATGTCCTCATCTCTCAAAAAACTTATCCAACACCTCATTGGTACCAATACCACTCTCCCTGGAAATAGCACCTCCTTCCCTTAAATTTGTTCCTCCCCAATATGTATCCTAACCTTCTCACTTATTCTGATCTCCTTCTACCCCTAAAATATCCCCCCCCCCCCTTCCTTTAAGTTTGCTCCTCTCTCGATTTTTTCAATAATTAAAGTATCTTAATCTCTTCATTTATTCCAATCTCCCTCTCCCCCAAAGCATCACCTCCTTCCCTTAAGTTTGATCCTTGTCTCCAATCCCCAATCTCGAGCTCCTTACTGGTACCGATCTCACTCTCCGACAATTTCCCCAGGTATCCTAATCTCGAGCTCCTTACTGATACTGATCTCTCTCTCTAACAATTTCCCCAGGTATCCTAATCTCGAGCTCCTTACTGGTACCGATCTCCCTCTCCGACAATTTCCCCAGGTATCCTAAATCTCAAGCTCCTTACTGGTACCGATCTCCCGACAATTTCCCCAGGTATCCTAATCTCGAGCTCCTTACTGGTACCGATCTCCCTCTCCGACAATTTCCCCAGGTATCCTAATCTCGAGCTCCTTACTGATACTGATCTCTCTCTCTAACAATTTCCCCAGGTATCCTAAATCTCGAGCTCCTTACTGGTACCGATCTCCCTCTCCGACAATTTCCCCAGGTATCCTAAATCTCGAGCTCCTTACTGGTACCGATCTCCCGACAATTTCCCCAGGTATCCTAATCTCGAGCTCCTTACTGGTACCGATCTCCCTCTCCGACAATTTCCCCAGGTATCCTAATCTCGAGCTCCTTACTGATACTGATCTCTCTCTCTAACAATTTCCCCAGGTATCCTAAATCTCGAGCTCCTTACTGGTACCGATCTCCCTCTCCGACAATTTCCCCAGGTATCCTAAATCTCAAGCTCCTTACTGGTACCGATCTCCCGACAATTTCCCCAGGTATCCTAATCTCGAGCTCCTTACTGGTACTGATCTCCCTCTCCGACAATTTCCCCAGGTATCCTAATCTCGAGCTCCTTACTGATACTGATCTCTCTCTCCCAACAATTTCCCCAGGTATCCTAATCTCGAGCTCCTTACTGATATTGATCTCTCTCTCCCAACAATTTCCCCAGGTAATGTAATCTCCCTACTGGGTCCAATCTCTCTCCCCGTAGTCTTGTATCTCCCTCCTAGTCAAGTTATAAGCACAACCCTGGCTAGCCTTTCACACCTCACTGTTTTTATGTGCCTGTAGCTCATCTCTCATGAATTCTCTCAATGATCCACTCTGGGGAAATAATTTTCCTTGTAATTCGTAACTACATTTTTTTTTGTGTGTAGACAGATAAAAGCAAAGAGATGAGTTTTTTCCCTCATAAATGTCTTCTTGGTTTGATAACCAGACTTAAAACTTAATGTTTATGATTAAATTTTCAAATTATTTAAATTTGTAATATTTCTTTTTTTACTATTTTCCAGGCAATAATTTTCTCACAGCAAGAAACATGCTTCAGATTTTATTAAAGTGGTATATATGACGAAATACTGTTCTCCATTATATATAGGTGCATGATTGCCTTCGATAATCATTGTCAAAAACATTAAATGTATAAAGTGCTGGTGAATTTTGAAAATGAACAAATGTTAGATTGGCAGTTAGTCAGTTAAATGAAATCTCACACCGATCTCAGTTTTAATGCAGTATCTAATTTTAAAGACAGTTACCACAAAAAGAAAACAGGTTCTTATCAGAGTTTACTGGCGGAAGCCATTTACTGATAAATTGAGGCTTATAAAAACTAGTGATAAACGCATATAAAGCACTGCTGTTAGGTGTTGGTGTGAGGGCAGTAACAGGCCGATAACACTGGCACTATCTCCAACCTCAGTCAGACCCACTACTGATTGGCTATAAACTAGTATTGGGCTTTTACAACAATTTTATCACCTCTTTTACAAAAGATCTCCCCCACAATGTCAGTTAAAGATCTTTTCAAATGATGATTTCAACACTCAGCCCAGAGGCAAATATAGCGTTTGTCAGATTACACCTCGGATAGCTCTGAAATTTCATGTCTGATGGTGGTGAGATAGCAGTGAAGTAAACTCATTTAAAACTCAAATGATAAAGCTGTACAAAAAAACCAAGGTTAGGGTGATGTACAGTCATTAAAAACACTATAGCTATCCGTATAAACTAATGATACTGGTATTGATGGCGGTTGTTTACAATCAATGTGTCTAACCCAAAGTTACTTGTGATCAAATTGTTTAAAGATAAAGATATCAAATTTTACTTTGAACTTTAACCCAAAGACGTTGAGAATGTTGATCTGACCCTATTGGACATCTCATATGACTGCACATCACCATCAGAGCTATTGGCTTTTGGGTGAATTTTAAGAAAAAACAAGAAAAATGTCCTTAATACAGCAATGTCCCATGCTCATAACAAATACATCCATTGCAGAAGGGGTCAAAGGTGATGACCTTTGAACCTTTAACCTTTACCAATGACCACCAGAATGTGATCAGGTGTGGAACTGGATGCTATGATCTAAACTGGTGTACATTTGAACCAAACCTGGCCAGGGTCCCTCAAGATATGTTGATTTGTAATGGGACCTAACAGGATGGACTAATAAGGTAACATTATATACTCCCCCCTCAAATAAAATGATGGGGACATAACAAAAGGACTGATGCAAGAACTATAGATGCATGCTTTGTACTACTGACCAGTAAAGGGGCCGGTGGTGGGCCCAGGGAGCCAGGGAAAGGTACAGGATACATGTGTTGGTGGGTATGTTGATGCTGATGCATATGTTGATGCTGATGTTGATGGACGTCTGAGCGAATGAAAGGGTGAGACCCGCCTATAGACGGTACAGGACGATCCTGTGTGGCAAGGAAGCGACGATTCAGCTCTTCTCGTAAAATCTCCTGATCTGTAAAACATACAGCACAGTCATTCATTAAAGGTTCAAGCTATCGTCAGTATCGTTAGTCCTAGAACATTTCAATTATCTTTTATTCCAAGAACTTATACAACTGTAAATCAATTTTAGAAATCATTTCTTTAATTAATTATTTGCAGTCTCCATCATATTTCAACCAGGCAAAAACTGAATACTAGGTTAAAATGATCTTCTAATAGCATATTAACACCATCAATATACCTAAAATGTTCTGAGAGATATACCCTCAAATTACTAGCAATATTGTGTATCTGTGACGTCTGTAGTAGTATAAATCAAGCGTTCTAATGACGTACACATGTGGGAATTTGTACATGGTCTTCATGGGGATTAGCCCTAAACAGCTCATTATTTATCAAAAGATTGGTAGAAATCTAGGAATATGTAGAATACCAGATTCCTTTCAGTTTATAGCCGTGACAGAACAATTTGATAACATTACTGGAAGCCTGGCCCAGTAATACATATTACAGCTCAATCCTACCAGAAATTCATTACAGTGCCTAACGCAATACACAAATGATGCAATTCATTCTCCCTAGATGATGAGCCACAAAGATGTCTGCCAGACGTTCTCACCCCAACTCGCACCACATAAACCCTTTGAAGAAATTTGATTTTCACCTCACAAAAGAAACTGGACACAAATTATACTCAATATGAATGAAAATCATGACTTGTGAGTCCATTAACCAGGGGTAATGTCGGTATCCTTTAGCCATGGTTAAATTCTCTTTACATTAATAATCTCCTCCAAACCGTAGTTCATGCTTTTTAATATTTTGCATCCTCCTCTAGCCATGGTTAATGTCTTTAGCCCCTTACCATGGAGTCCCCCTCCTAACTGAGTGACATCCTGTAGCCATGCGTTATCTCCCCTGATGTGGGTTACCTCCCCTTAACATTGATACACCCTTGATTGTAAGATAAATATAATGTCTTTCCTGACAGTAGATAACACTTGTAGCATAACATAACAGAGACCAGCCCTATCAGACACTTAACTACCAAAAGCAATTATTAAAAAAAATCTTGTGCAAGAAAATTATATTGAAATCATCATAATTTGTCAAACTGATATCCTTGTCAAAAAAAAAAGGAACTCCAGAATGTCAGACAGAAGAAGCATTTTGCAGAGATCAATAACCCTTATCAATAGCTATTAATATGAGCTGTCAGAACACAACACAGCTCGCCAAGTGGATTGTAATTTGGTAGTAAATATGTCGAAGGTCAGTCAAGGTCAGCAGGTTCACAAATGTAGTAGTACCCATGGAATGGCCTTGTCACAAGGAACACACACGTCTAATACCTAAGTAGTATCCTCATCAGTATTGGTACAACAATGTTTTTACAAGAGATCCCAGAGGGATCTTGGCGCCCACCATTGAATGATCTTTATAGGTTCAATGTCAGATTGATCTTTTCTCTACTTTTCCCTTCCTCTAAGTCTTACTAATCTGTGTAAATTCAGAAACAGCCCTCTATAGCTAGTACTTTTCAAACCAGGGGAACCTATTATATATAAAATTAAGATTTAGCGATAATGGCTGTCTGTCGGCCATGTTGTTTTCGGATTGGTCCCAATATGCATAACTAGGCACTGAGGGAAACCTACATTGAAATTTGAGGAAGATTCCTTCAGTACTTTGTGAGAAATAGCGATAACAAACTTCAATTGTCAATATCCAAGATGGCTGCCTGTCGGCCATGTTGTTTTCCGATTGGTCTCAAATGCAATATGCATAACTAGGCAGCAAGGGGAACCTACATATGAAATTTGAGAAAGATCCCTTCAGTACTTTATGAGAAATAGCGATAACAAACTTCAATTGTCAAAATCCAAGATGGCTGCCTGTCGGCCATGTTGTTTTCCGATTGGTCTCAAAATGTCCCCGAGGGGAACCTACATATAAAATTTGGGAAAGATCCCTTCATTACTTTCTGAGAAATAGCGATAACAAACTTCAATTGTCAAAATCCAAGATGGCTGCCTGTCGGCCATGTTGTTTTCCGATTGGTCTCAAAATGCACTATGCATAACTAGGTACCAAGGGGAACCTACATGTGAAATTTGAGAAAGATCCCTTCAGTACTTTCTGAGAAATAGCGATAACAAACTTCAATTGTCAAAATCCAAGATGGCTGCCTGTCGGCCATGTTGTTTTCCGATTGGTCTCAAAATGCAATATGCATAACTAGGCACCAAGGGGAACCTACATATGAAATTTGAGAAAGATCTCTTTAGTACTTTCTCAGAAATAGCGATAACAAACTTCAATTGTCAAAATCCAAGATGGCTGCCTGTCGGCCATGTTGCTTACTGATTGGTCTCAAAATGCAATATGCATAACTAGGCACCAAGGGGAACCTACATATGAAATTTGAGAAAGATCCCTTCTGTACTTTCTCAGAAATAGCGATAACGAACTTCAATTGTCAAAATCCAAGATGGCTGCCTGTCGGCCATGTTGTTTTCCGATTGGTCTCAAAATGCAATATGCATAACTAGGCACCAAGGGGAACCTACATATGAAATTTGAGAAAGATCCCTTCAGTACTTTCTGAGGATTAGTGATAACAAGAATTGTTTACGGACGGAGGGACGGAGGGACGGACGGACGGACGGACGGACGGACGACGGACCACGGACGCAGGGCGATTTGAATAGCCCACCATCTGATGATGGTGGGCTAATAAAAACTATCCTAACTGTTAACGGCCACTGATGATGCCCGTCAATATAGCTATAGATCCCCTGGACTTGTCCCTGAGAGCTTAAAACAGATCTTGAAGAATTTGTCCTCCATTTTACAATGACTTCAATCAATAATACCAGTTAATGTGTCTTCTGGTCATCCTCATCTCCATAGTTACCATTATGGTCTTAGTAGCAACTTTGAGTTTCATATTTCAAAATAAGTTGAGAATTCCTTATTTCCACATGTTTGAATTAGTATACTTTCCAGGCTGTATTGTAATAAGTCAATAAGCCTAAGTAAATATATATCATCCAACAGGATAGAAGAACATTATGTTTATAATAAAATTGTTACGTACGATCCCTATGGATGAAGTAATACATAAAGAAAAAGAAAAACTCGACAACAAATCTTTAGCGCTTTCTTCACATTATGGTAATTCTTTTGACAGTAATAAAGAATCACAGAGATGCGACGAAAGTGCTAAAGACGTGTTGTCGAGTTATTATTTTACATATATAACTGTTCGATAAAAATTAACATCAAACTTTCAATTATATGAATTCCTTTGTTGTACAATACATAATGACTTAAGAATTTTACCACTTAATATGAAATATTCCATACAATCCAACAGAACATGTGACTATAGACAATTTATATGAAATATTCCATACAATCCAACAGAACATGTACTATAATACAAGCTACCTGTCGATACTTACTGGCATAGGACATAGAATCACTGGGTGAGTGAGATGACAGACTAGCTGGAGTAGCCCCGCTCAACGCGCCGGATGTCAAAGAAGCCGCGGCTGGTCCTGGAGGCAGTGGGGGCGCAAACATGCTGTGGGGCGGATGCCCGGGGGTGTGGGCGGAGGGGGGGTGAGGGGGCAGTGGAGGGTGGTGGGGAGGAAATGTTGGCGTGTGGTTGGGGGTGGAATGTAAAGGATAAGGGGGTAGACTCGAACTTGGCGAGATCTGTGGACTATATAGGGGATGGCCAGAGTTTGTTACACTGAAACAAACAAGAAGATACGTTATAACAATTAGCAACTTTAAAATATCACAACAAACTTGCGACATCATAAACCTAATCGGTAGCCGTAACTTCTGACACTAAAAATAAATCTGTGAACAACTTGACTCTCAATGAACAAAACAACTCCACTGCTTCTTCGTAGGTAATCTTTGTGTAATATACAAATCCTGAACATGTTTATGCTTAGCATTACACATCAGAATCACATGAAAAGATTGTGTATCTGTATCTGACTTAAGTGAAGATGATATTGATCATCCTACACCATGGTATCAGTGGTGTCTAAAATCAACTCTACAATATCAATTGTTGTTTATTACACTACAATATCAATTGTTGTTTATTACTCTACAATATCAATTGTTGTTTATTACTTTACAATATAAATTGTTGTTTATTACTCTACAATATCAATTGTTGTTTATTACCCTACAATATCAATTGTTGTTTATTACTCCACAATATAAATTGTTGTTTATTACCCTACAATATCAATTGTTGTTTATTACTCTACAATATCAATTGTTGTTTATTACTCTACAATATCAATTGTTGTTTATTACTCTACAATATCAATTGTTATTTATTACTCTACAATACCAATTGTCGTTTATTACTCCACAATATAAATTGTTGTTTATTACCCTACAATATAAATTGTTGTTTATTACCCTACAATATCAATTGTTGTTTAATACACTACAATATCAATTGTTGTTTATTACACTACCATATCAATTGTTGTTTATTACTCTACAATATCAATTGTTGTTTATTACTCTACAATATCAATTGTTGTTTATTAGAAGATATTTGATGAAAAAATAAATATATGGAATTGATATAGTACATTCACAACCTTATCAACAGCCTTTTCGTGACTACACGAAAATATTATCGGAGGACTAAAACACACCTGGTCCTGGACTTTGAGAATGGCAGACTTGGAGGAAGTTGTGGGTCTTTCTCACGGTATTCCTCCCTCTTGCTAGCCAGGGGCCGAGGCGGGGGTAAGGGGGAACTGCTCTTCCTGTTGTCTCGGTTGTGGACTTGCGTGGTCCTGCTTGGCGGTCGAGCTGCTGTCAGAGCGGGATGTGGGGTTGTTGGTGATGATGGAGTTAGAGGCGGACGTTTGGCAGGAAGTGCTGCAGGTGGCACTGTACGTGGCACACTAGATATCACAGACGGTGTGGTGATTGGAGCCGCCGCAGATGCGGGGCTACAGGAAGTGGTATTGGTACCACAGGTGGTGGTGGCGGAGACTGTTAATGCACTGGTGGTGGTAGTAGCAGCGGTAGTGGTGGCAGTCGTGGCAGGACTACTGAGGGAAGGGGTCGTAGTGACCCCCACAGGACACGGGCTGCTGCATGCTGTGTGTGTGCTTGTGTTGTTGGTCACTATACATTCTCCTGTAAATATATACACACCATTGGAGGATTATGGGAAATGTCAAAATCATTGAATTTGGTTTAGTATTTTTAACATCCTATCAACCGCTTTGTCACTTAAGGATAGCCTCCCTTGTGTGCAACTGCATGTGTATTTTGGGAGGCTGAGTTTTCATATTTTGTAGGAACCACCAATTTTATCTACTCTGGTATGTCTTGGCCAGGGGATGGTCCACAGCCTTCCTCACAGGGGGAAATGCTCAACCAGAGGCCAAAGGTGAGGCAGTGTTAAGAGATATATTAGGAAGAGGAAAGTTTTTCTTAGAAAAGATCCCAAAAGTCGCCTTTTGTCAAATTATTTATTGCCTTTTACATTATCTGTTATGTCATATCATATTCAACATCTTTTTGTTTTGTATATCTTTATGTTTCATGAAAAGTTAACGCCGTGTTATTTGTTTCCTAAGACAATGACAGAATTCTATATCTACAAGCTACATAACCAGACAAACAGACAGCTGGTCAATGCAATTATCAAAACTATCATAAAATATATCAAATCTTAATATTTCACAAAAACCAGGAAATGGATTTGAATCATAAATGAAATTTAATCCTTAACACACTCAGCACTTTCATAGTCTAGCTAATACTTCCTGTTTTACCATTAAGCTTTCAACAGGTTTCTTTATTGCAAAAGTCCGATACTTTTGAATTGATTGTAACAGACCAAATCATAATCTTTAATATTTCTGCAAAAAAGGACAGAGATTTCTTTATTGTTTCAAACTTCACTTAAACCCTGAAAATGTTAATTAAGCCATCGAAAATAATATTTTCAGTAATTGACTTAACAAATAGCTTCATGAAGTAGATGGTAATCACAAGTCTAGGATCAGGAAAAGAGAGCAGAAGTAACACTTTATCATACCAACGTCATCATCTAGGTGCTTCCTGACAAACCATTGACCTCTACGACCTTAAAGCTTCAAGTGAACATAAATCCTTATTGTAGTGGTTTTATATTTACAACGGCCTTGGTATATATCACACTTAATAAAACTAGTCGAGTAGATATAAAAATTCTGGGTCTTGTTTTTACCTAATGGACTAAAATGATGAGAAATCTGAGTCTAGCTTTTACCTGGCAGACTAAGAGAAATTTTTAGTCTAGTTTTTACCTGACTGACTGAGATAAATTTTAGTGTAGTTTTACCTCACAGACTAAAAAGAAAGTTAAGTCTAGTTTTTCCTGACTGATCAAAGAGAAAGTCTTGATTCTATGCAACAGTTTTCATCTCAAACTGTTAGATAAAGAAAGACTTGATTTTCATGACTGTTATGTATAGAAAGTCTTAGATAAACAAAGACTATCGATTTACATAACCGTTATGTATAGAAAGTCTTGGATAAAGAAAGCCTATCGATCTACATAACCGTTATGTATAGAAAGTCTTAGATAAAGAAAGACTATCGATCTACATAACCGTTATGTATAGAAAGTCTTGGATAAAGAAAGACTTATCCATTTACATAACCGTTATGTATAGAAAGTCTTAGATAAAGAAAGACTATCGATCTACATAACCGTTATGTATAGAAATTCTTAGATAAAGAAAGACTATCGATCTACATAACCTGTTATGTATAGAAAGTCTTCTATGTGTTGTTAAGGTAAAAGTACACATACAAGAATTCCACCCACATTATCTGGGAGAGAGTAAGTTTCAATGGGACAACAAGTACTTGTCAAGTATCTATCAACAGCATCATATCATCAGACACACACCATGTACATCCTCCTCTATTAATTACAGGTCAAGTGCCCTGTTCAACAACAACATAACAATGGCTGATAACCCTTATCTCACTGAACACCTGATCAAACCACAAACACCACTTCTAGAAAGGATCATCTGATTCCAAGGTTAAACATTTGAATTGATAAAATACTTGATTTATCAACTTATCCCTTAAATTTGGGTTCTTGTTTATTTGACTGACCACTTTACTTTAAAATTTTGCAACTAGTCAACCAATCATATTGCCTGTACCAGCCAATATCTGTCAACTTCCTGTTGTTCTGGTGACCAATCATATTGCTTGTAGCATATGTTAGTGTTACAATGTGATAAATGTGAGGTAATACTTACGACTGCGGTTTACAGTATTGACAGTGGTGAAGATATCCGAGCTGGCATCAGAAGCCTGAAAATACACAAGGTGAAATCAAATTGAAGTTTTCAGTCTATTCAAGTTCACCTATAAAATCAACAAAGAAAATTTTAGTGTTTTCAAACATCAACACACAACAAACTCTAGAATAAGTAAATGATGGATGTTTATTACAACAGTGGACGACTGGGGAATTGTTTGTAGCAATAAAGAATCATAATTATGACCACATCATTCTTCACTAACTGTAATTTGTGTTAGAATGATGAAGTATGACAGCTGGTCCTTCCTCACCCTACACAAAGTTCATATTCCTCTGCCAGACGTTCATTTCCTCTTGCGAAACCCTTCTCCGATATTATCACTTTTATATGATTTCATATCTTTTCAAAAAAAATTCTGACAACTGAATACAAATTATAAAACAGATTTGTCTTGGTTTCACTGATATTTTGTAATTGGCCATGTACATTCTACAATTGTGTATAGGCCCATTTCCTTCAATACAGCACTTAAAAAAGGGTCAAAGGTGACACTTCTTTGTGAATTCTTGCCTCGAATGCTTTCAACAAAATTCTGTATCACAAGGCTGGTAACAAATTACTCTGACAACTGAGGGAAAAAATGGTGCATTTTAAAATTCATATTCAAAATATTAATGATATACTGCGATAATAAAATTTCATAATGTTTTCATCATCATGTCACCTTTAAGGAACTGTTAGATAAGCAGGCAGTATTCAAGCAGAGGCAATTCTTTTTATACACATTTGGATTCGCTCCAATCGAGATAAGACTGCCATTGGCTTTGTGTAAAGGTATCAGGCCGTGATCATGATCAGAGTTGGGCATGATTAGGGGATGGCAAGGTTAGAGGTCAACTAAATTACACGGCGAATGCACATGACTGCACACATAAGATGATGCATTAAAAAGCGGAGACATCTTCATTACTGTAGGTCCCGAGGTCTATCGTCAGCTAACTTGTCATGGAGCTGTGGAGATGTTCACAGCAGTATATCTACATCAAATCACAATACCATTAACTTATCTCATCACTGCTCTTATCTCTTGTCATTGCACACAGAAAAAAATATATCAGACAATCAAGAATGTTTCCTTACAATCTTGTGAACCAAATACAACTTTTGTAATTTAACACTATCTGGTTATCCCTTCCGCAATTAGGGTGTAAGATAGCAAGACATTCTAGATATATGCATATAAATCGTTTTAAACAAATTAAGCTGTTCTAAAAATAAATAATTCCTCTTATATTTATAACGTATATAATGGACAATTTGTCTTAAAAAATATTAATAAAATAATCTAAATATTTACACATTTCTGAGCGACTTAACTTGAACTTTACTGTACCTACACCTCTTAATTGTGCAACCCACCATTTTTCTGAGGAGGTCTGAAAACAGAAACGACTGGGAATGTTTTGTGATGATTCCCAGTTATAACGTCCTTCATGGCACGATGAACACCACTTCTGTCTCGACATAATGATAATGAGTCAACACCACTTGACCTGAGTAAACTGAGGGAACATTTTCTTTTTTGAATTCTTTGGTATGAATCCACTGCACACAAACATCCTCCTAATCCGATATCCTGAGTTGTACAATAATCCTGATCTGGTACTATGGTTGACTTTATCATTATCAAACCACATCAAACATTGACTACGGCAACAGTGGACTGGTATCCACTAGATCATCCTAAATCATTGTAGACATCCACGAAGTATAGCAAATCTATTATTACTGCTTCTATCAAAGCAAATATTCATTAAACAATATTGACCTGTGCAATTGTCAATCAAGACAGTTTCCATGAGAGCAAATATCCATAAAAACAGTTTCTTTTGTGGCAAATATCCACTAAGGGTTTCTATCATGGAATCGTACCAATTAGGTAGATTTCTCTCATTGCAAACATCCATCATGGCGAAAATTCATTCTTATTGTAAATATCCATCACTTTCCATCATGGCAAATATCCTTTAAGTTGGTTTCTCTCATTGTAAATATCCATCATGGCTAAAATTCATTTTTATTGTAAATATCCATCACTTTCCATTATGGCAAATATCCTTTAAGTTGGTTTCTCTCATTGTAAGTATCCATCATGGGAAAAATTCATTCTTATTGTAAATATCCATCAGTGTTTATCCCAGCAAACAAATCCATTATGACAGCTCTTAACTTGGATCATAATTCCCACTGTATCTTAATAATGACAAATATCCATTCATACATCTTCAGTCATGTCAAATATCTGTTATGACTTGTGTCTAAAAATGTAAATATCCAGTAGGACAATTTCAATCATGTAAAGCCTATCTAAATCAACAATGACAGACTAAATATTGTCTATGTCAACATTTCACACTTTAACCTCATGTTTTATGGCACCAGACGGCCCTAATTACTGCAGCGCTCAGTCTGATGGACATGACAGCGTATCCGACATTACCAATAGCCGTGTCCAATTCGGCAGTTACGACAGCATGTCTGACATTACGAACGTAGAGTCCAATGCTGCTCCATTATGGTTGATTAAAGCAGAGACAGTGTTCATCATTTTAGTCATATTTCGTATATTTTTTTAATGTCATCCATTTCCACAAAAGAGTTAAACACAGCACATAAATGCAATCACAATAAAAACTGACGAGTGCTATAAAACACAACAGGTTCATCTGCTTATTTATATGAGATGCGGTGGAGGTGTTATTCAACAGAACAGCCTTCTGCTGTATTCCCCAATCTAAATATCTAAATGTGTAAATTTGTCAGAATTCTGTCCATCACATTCAAACTTGTGGATGTAAAATACATAATAAACTTTGCCGGCACATGTTGATACATCTATTCCAATAACGGACTATGTATTTGCCAAATTGTTATCAGACAGCACACTTCCATTGCCTATTGTATTTTGTGAAACAATCACAACAGGAAATATCCTAATCCTAGTAGTGGAAATATCTGCATCAGAATAAGTTCCTGTTTTAGGCATCCGTCCTGACACCTGAAACCCGTCCATCAGTGTTACACAGCATGTCTAAAAACTGTCCCCTAACTACGCACACACAAAAAGCCGGGAATCATGGACCAATGACACGGGGCTTCATACTCGAGTAGCAGCCAGAACAACAGGTAGAGAGATAAGTCTGGGCGAGGATGGATAATCAGTCATACGTGAACATGTTGGAGTCTGCATACGAACATCTACTTATGGGTGATGTATTAGGCCTTGTATCAGAGTGCACTGTCACGTCACAGATCACCCTACCCCACAGAAACTACCTCATATTTTAATAAAGATTTCACAGATTCTTCGCCATATACCTCACCACTAATCATGTGTACCCCTAAATTTCTCCCCTGAAAAGTCTCTGGTTTAGCTGTTCACACTGGCATCCTGGAATATATACTTAACTCTCATCATATGTATACTGGTACACAATTTTTTATATTACCTCGCACTGTAGTATACTACAGATGACAAAATCATAAACCAACACTCCCTAAAGTACATACCTGTCTACAACTTACCTGTCATCAGATACACAATACCTACTAATTGTTTATCATATGGCACATACCATATTCATTATCTTTATTAAAATATCTGCATCGATTATCTCAAAATAACATTTTCTCCAATACACAGAGAAATACATGTTTCTATAACACATAAGGTGATTTAATACGTATTCCAGATACACACATCTATTTAAGGTTGAAATATTTGCATTTAAATGTTGCTCAATAGTTACACCGAGTAAAATTGTTGTGCAACAAAAATTATAGTGTAGTGCTGACCTTTGTTAATGAGTCATGACTATGCTGTCAGTGAAACTACCAGACAAGGACTGGCAATTTATCTTAATCTATCACTTTTGTTATTAATTTACACATATGCATACTAACAACACTATTAAAGGGAGACCGATCTACAACTTTACCCTCTGTGTCAGACAATCTGCATGTTTATAATTCACCTCAAACATAACCAGCTAGTGGATCTTCACTTAAATCACAGGTGACAGCTTCTGGTTAGTATTAATGGAAAAAATATATTAGCCCCTACTCCTGCCATACCAACAAGGTGTAACACTCGAAAAACCGGAAGTGGGGGGGGTGAGCTTCGATTCGCTTTGAATTAATTTCAATCTGATTAAAATATCAAATGCACATAAACTTCTGTAACGTACCTTGGTTTAGAATCCTTAAATATCAACGCATGTTATTCTTTTGTCATGTGACATTGATTTAAAGATGAGAAGATGGATAAAAAGCGACTGTGAAAGACGACGATGCATCGACTGTGGAACGGAAGTAGCCTGTATATTTAAGAGTGGTATGCAGGGAGGCAATCTGATTGGACAACAGCTTTATAAGCAATACTAACTATAATTGTCGACCAATCAAGACTACTTCCGTTCCACAGTCGATGTATTGTAGATCCTCGAGTGTTACACCTTGTTGATATGGTAGGAGTAGGGGACAGTATTTTTTCTATTAATACTAAAAGGACACCTGTGCTTAAATCTACCACAATCCACACATTAATTCATTTAATTTTATCTTTGACTTTCCTCAGATCAACACCCACCCTTCCCTTCACCCTTGATTAAAATAACTATATATTTCAACACTAAGTTCTCATTTGATTCAATGAATATCACAAAATTGCTAGGTTTCAAAAAGTAAGTGACCTTGACCATCAGACATGACCTCCAGCTACAGAGCAGTCTATCTAAAAGTCTATTCAAAATAGAATCAATTTATTTTGTTTCTTTCCTTCAACAACAGGAGTGCAAAAGCCATTGCTGACAGACAAGACAGCCCAGAGAGAAGATAAACAATTCTCAACCATATCTCTCAGTCTTTGTAGCTTCTACAACTAAACAAAAACTTGTGAAAACAAAGCATATCTGTAAGTGTTGATCACTTGACCAGATGACTGACAGGTTCTGCAGAAAGGAAAGAGATTCAGATTTTTTTTGTTTGCCCCCCCCCCCCCCCCCCCCCTACCTGCACAACAGAATCAACAAGATAACGGTTTTTACTGAAAGGGAGATCTGCAAATGAGATGAGTGGAAAAAAAACACTAGAACAAACAAAGAATATGGAGGTGGTGTACCAAAGGGGAAAGTTCGGTAAGAATCTCCCTCAGCTCATGGAATGGGTAGAAGTCCAGATATTTTGGGGGGAGTGATGGGTACGACTTGTGTGTGATGAGATCGGTTGGGAAAGGACACCCTGACAGCACATGGAATCGGAACAGGAGGGACAGACATTTTTGTGTGAGAGGATGAGTGGAAGAGTATGTGTGCTGAGATGGGGTGGGGAAAGACTATTCCACCAGCACAAGATAACATGATAAACTGTTGAGCTGATATATAGACCAGGCAGAATCTACCACAGAGATCGACAGCTGCAGCAAGGTCTGATAGATCACATCTACAGCTACAACCTTTTTACTACAACATAAACATCCTAAGCTTTTACACATTTTTCAAATTGTGTTAATTTTTTTTTTAAACTTATCCTGTCGATCCTTCACTGCTATGAAATGTTAAAAATTTTCTTAAAAACATTTCAAGGTTTACACATATTTCAAGTAATCACAGGGCTGGCACTCTCGATAACAGCAATCACTGCATGACAATGGAGGAAGCTTCCCAAATGTCACTTTTTAAACTTCTGGTCCATATAATCCTCGTTTTTCCTTAAAAGTTATCGGTTAAATAGACAAACTAAATGAATTTACGATACACTGTAATTAGTTCTAGCTGTGTAAATATTGGTTTTTCAACATGTGTTCACCCAAAGTAAACAAAGTTTTGCCCACGCTGGTTTATTCCTTGGCAGGTTATGCTACAAATATACGCAGTATTTGTGATTGTGATAATAGCTTCACAGTGCTTGATCCCAAAATACAAACCATTTCTTATAGGGAATAAAAATAGTGTTAAGGTAAAGAAGTACACCTTTAATCCTTGTAGTATCCGACATTAATGCGACACTGCAGATTTTTATAGAGAATGCTGATCCTGTGTACAACATGAAGGGACTAATTGTTATTCAGACAAAAAAGATGTCAACTTTATCTATTCTACAGCAATTGTAAACCCACGTGGTCGGGCAGATGACCCAGGGCTTTTTCTCACAGGTTTGGGAAAGAGCCTTTTAGTCTCATTTGGGAAGGAAATTGGTGAATTGGGAAAGATTTTTTTCAGGAGTAAACTGCAAATTTTGGGAATTTGGCTCAAATATGAAATAATTTCAATTGGGAATGGGGCCTATTAACGGCCCCAAAAAGCCTCCAGAAAAAGCCCTGTGACCCCATACCTTTTCATGTTCAATCGGGGAGTCGAACCCCGGTGAAGGCAAGTGTGTTACCACTGTGTTACCCGACCATCGTATGGTCTCACAAATGATCACCATGTTCTGTTCCCAGTGATATATTGTATATCTGAAGTGAAAATTTCAATCTAACAAGAACACTCAATTCTCCAAATGTAAAATTCATTGTAAAATCTTGTGTTTATATATAATTATAACCTCCGGCATATTACCAAAGGCCCAACATTTAAGATCTGAGGTCAAAGAAATAAAAAATGCTGTGATTGTTTAGCAACTAACTGAACACTTCAAACAGACTATATCAATCATTGTAATATTAAAAACATTAAATATGTCTCTTTTAGTTTCAGATGAACTATCATTTGACTTGTTACTGAGGGTAAATCCAAGGGTCAGGAGTAATTTCGTCTATTCAAGCGGAAGCTGGTACAACCAACATTACACTGTGGAATAAGTTTGTACACATGACATGCCCTCAGTGTAATAGCTATGAAGAGTCATGATTACAACCATCCAAACTGTAACATATGTACCGCCTTATGCAATAAAGCACTTGTATGAGTTCCAAAGATCAGACAACTGTTTTGTTTGAGAAGGGTAACACACCCTTGTCCTGCCAACAGCTCTCACACATGTTTCTCTCACACAATGGCCTTACATGCAGAAGTGCTCTTGAGAGGGTTTGAAGAACACAGATCTACTCTAGTACTTAAGTCCTGAACACTTGTTTACAGTGCTTTTAGCCCTTGTTGAGGGTTACACCATCACAAGTGCTTCGATTGCTTTTAATTTCAAGCGTTACCACCACCCATCTGTCCCCTCTTGGCCAGGCAGTATGAGGAGGTTTGTCATCTGAAGCCTCCATGGAGATCTCCCATAGTGTCTTTCTCATAAACCTCAAGTAGTGGCATAGTTTTTTATTCTGTACACAAGTCTATCGTTCTCTATCACATCTACTAAAGCTGGAGGGCTTGTGTGCACAGACCTCATGTTTACCATAAACTTGTGTTTGAAATGTTAAAGAGGAAATTAATCTATTGGGATAGCACTGTTTGTGTTAGATGATAAACTTGAGTTTGAAATTCAACACAAACCCTATTCTGTGTATGTGTCTGTGATAGGATAGGAATCTTACCCGCAAAACAAACATTGATATGTACAGACAAAATTTACAGTTAGATTTGGCTGCAAATTTGAACTCTTGTAATAATCAATATATTTACTAGGTTGGCAACTAGATTTTGACTTCACATTGATTATGTCATATCAATATGTACTTCTACGTGAAAATTCCCTTCAGAATTAAATCTAATCGTTATGTATTTTTTACGAAACCTTGTATAATCGTTACTCCTTGACAAGCAGCATACAGCCCGGAGAGCAGGTATAACACTTTAAGCGTTGTTGATAATCCAGTCCGACCACATGGTACAATTGGATGACTGCCGGCATTCCCACAATGCCTCAGTCAAGATAAAAATGCACTTGGCACTACAGATAAGCCGGAGTGACAAGGCAGTTCATGTACAATGATAAAAACCTCCGATTCCTTCAATCTGACAGACATGGGAATCACATACATGTTAATTTTTTTCTCCCATTTTTTAAAGTTACGTTTAACACTATACCGTAATTCTTCTTGACATTGAATCAACTTCAAGCACCTGCCTTGCGTTAAACTAATTGTTCACTATTAATCTAACTTTATTGAATAATATCATCAAAGTTTTTCATATATAACATAATCCTCACAATATAACCTGAGCCATAACACATTTCCTTAATACAACTGTTACATACAATTGCATTTAAATATTATTAAAAAGTTTGTTTTTAATAAAATCCATCATAAAATGAATTTAACGGCTGATATATTAATGTTACTGAAATATTAACTTGGTCACCTCTTTCTGTCTACAGATACACATGGTAGTTATTTACATAATATTCCTGACTAACAAATGTGTCTGAATTCTACAGCATAGCGTTTAAATCTCTAAAGGGCTATAAAATTTTGACAAATTTATTTCTCTCATAACGACAATAATTCATACGTTTCCGTGTATGAATAATTGCTGTTATGAGAGCAATAGCTGAAAATTATGTTTTCAATTAAGACAATCTTATTAGTTCCAGGTTCGTAGTGCAAACAAAACAGAATATCCTTAACACAATGAAACAGGTCCCACCATATGTATCAAACATCTATCCTTGGAAATAACAATGCTGCCTTGGACTTACATGCATATGTGTACTTATATAGCTGACCATCCAGTTCCAGGGTCACCACTAGTCCACAGGAACCAATCCTACTAGGGCCCTATTCCAATATTTTTAAATCCCAGAAAATTTGTCCACAGAGTTCCAGAACCACATCATAGACATTAAGGAATTTGTTTCTAGCTAAAGGAAACCTCCAATTAAAGAAGTACCTGAAATCGAGGAATGCTCCTGAAGGCCCGCTGGATTGGTTTCACAACTTTAAAATCATCTACCAGCTTTCTTCCACATATCTCACGAATCTCTTTAACCTGTACGCTTTGTTCCAGAACCAGCTTTCTTTTCATTTCTTAATCCAAGACCTGTCCATTTGTTGTATTAATCTCTATAAACCTCACTGATAATATGTAGAGTAGGGGAATACGGAGAGGGCTGTCACAGTGATTAGGCGATGATTGGTATCTGTTTCCCTTTGGTAGATAACCCTCGGTTCCCAGAAACAGGGACAGCTCTGGACAAATCACTTGCACGTTAGATCAACAACGGAAAGAACACTTCCATTTGTATGTTATCACACAGGAAGGGGCAAGAATTATAGAGATCCCCACACCAATTGACCTTGTACGACCCTGTAAATAAGCAGCGATAAACATGCAGGTTTGCACAGTAATTTCCGCGACCATGACCAGTTTCCTCCTATCAATGAACATCCGATTGTTATGACTAAGGAAACAATTGTCAAAAGCTTACGAATCATGGCACCAATCCATCAGCGACCTTGAAATATTATGTGATCATAGAAAGTTAGTTACAACCAACAGTAAATCTTCAGCAGTAATGATCTGTTTCTAAACAATTACCTACAACAAACATCTCAGTGACGATGACAACACAGCAAAGCACATGATGACAAAACATCAATATGATTCAGATGAAGCCTGTTTAGGCGTGTATGGAAGTGAAGCACTTCCGAGCACTTTCCTCTTCCACTTACCTTTCATATGATGCATTAAGATTTCACAAGTATAGTTGTTGAAGAGAGCCTTATGAGATATGACTAGGAGGCTGAATAAAGCCAAGCATTCACAAGAACCTCTTGTCCTTGTCGGTATAAATGTAGAGAACTAACACTCTAACTCCCTTGGCCTGTAACTCTGAAGAGTTCTATCACAACAGATGTGTGCCGAGTATACGAGGCTCACTATCGCGCCTGCCGATGTGCATTTATAAATATCTTTCAAGTGCTTTTTGGAATAGCTCTGTGACCCTGACGAGTCTTAGAAGGCAACATACTGGCCTATTGCACACAAAAAACAGGAAAGCTGAGGTATTTCCAAGTGTGGTGTACATCACTATGTGTGTGAGATAGTGGAAGGCAGTGTGGTACATATTGCCTCTGCCTGGAGTATGGCCATACAGCAGCCTCCATGTCAATACATTATACATGGGTTTTTTCCTGGTAATTGTTATAAACATCCATAGTAAGCAGACGGGCATTTGTTTCCACTTCCACCACTGTGTCTTTGATGTGAGGTACTGCCAATGGGCCACTCAATATATCATGGTAAATTTCTGACAATTACGATCAAACTAATTGTCTACGTACTGAAGCCTTTAGAAAAATCTTAAGTAATTCTTGCTCAACATAATGATTATGGTAAAACTCTCACAATTATGAAAGGAATAATCTTATGAAAAATGTTGGTAATTTTACTACAATTTAACTAATATCTTTTCAAATTACAAGGTAAAATATCCTTACAATATCAAGAGCTCAAAACTGTTATTATATCTTTAAGTCAACTATATGAACAAATTAGGATAACCTGAAGCATTGTTTGTTGAGAACATTTATACTAACATTTTAATACCTCCAAATTTTATTAGACGAGGAATGACATCATCATGTTTTTTCTACCTGTTCAGGTACACGCTGTATAAACCGAGTTGTAGAGCTGTTTGGATTGGTATATTTATAACAACTGTGTTTTGTTTTCCATACAAAAACAGTATTGTCTGGCCCCTGACAGGGGAGGTCACCCTTACAGGACTCGTCTCCCGACTTTTCACACATTAGCATGAGGTCAGCCTGCTATCATTAATACCGTTCTGACATGTGGCGGCTATCATGCACTTACTATAATAATAAGCAACAATAATCACAAGTATGTTTTGGTGCAGTGTGAGGTATGAACACTACATGTCATATAATGTACTGTTGTGTACAACAGACAACCCTCTGGTCCAATAAATCTGTCGCCATTACAACCCAATCACCATTCCTGACATACAACAATGACAGTGCTGCCACCATCCAGCAATTTTTTTGTAGGTTGTAAATCCAGAGTGTGAGTGAACATTTATCGATAATGTATGACAAGATTTGCAGTCCAGGTATTCCTGCAAAATTCTAGTCGACCATTTCTCCTGGCTGTTGATGAAGTGATAAGAAGGCAAAGCACACATGTTTGACCCATGCCATTCTCCTCAGAAAGTCGTGTTGGCAATCCTCAGACACAGTGAGCTGTAAGTTATGTAAAACCTGGCTTCCTATCTACTCCACAAATAGCACTTCAGTGTCTAAAGGTATTACAGTGATGACACATATCAAATGGTGTATATCCTTAGGGACGGCATAATGAATGTGCAATACATACATCATAGACAGACCAAACTTTACCACTGAGATTTGTCACTAAACATCACCATAGAGATCTGTCACTAAACATCACCATAGAGATCTGTCACTAAACATCACCATGGAGATCTGTCACTAAACATCACCATGGAGATCTGTCACTAAACATCACCATGGAGATCTGTCACTAAACATCACCATGGAGATCTGTCACTAAACATCACCATGGAGATCTGTCACTAAACATCACCATGGAGATCTGTCACTAAACATCACCATGGAGATCTGTCACTAAACATCACCATAGAGATCTGTCACTAAACATCACCATGGAGATCTGTCACTAAACATCACCATAGAGATCTGTCACTAAACATCACCATTAACTCACTGGTAGAACAGAATTATATATAAACACGTTTTATTTTTTCAAAAGGTGTGAGCTTCCTACTGAGTAGAGATGGTATGAGGTAGAATTACACCAGGATCGTGATGAGCTATATCCAAACCTACATTTGGTTGTGTATAGTGTGGAGAATCCCATTGTGTGTAAGATATGGTGCCACCTCCTACAAACACTCCCCAACAATTCAATAAGTGACCATAAACCATCAACAAATTCCCTCTGGTCTCCTTTTTTATCCTGCAAAAAGTTGCCATTAACATGTGGCGCCATAATCTTGTCTAAATCAGATCCAATTCACAGGTTCACAGACAAGGGGGTTACCATGTAATACAAGTAAGATATTTTCAGACTGGTTCGATCAGCTATAACCATCAAACCAGCTTCACACTTAGCTGTCTTTAGAACTCCCAATCAAACCTCCAGGAAACCATTAACAGGTGGCGCCCCCTAACAACCATAAACACATACAAATCAGATCAGAAACAAAACTTTATAGACAAAGGGCCCAATAACTCGATCAACAGTCAACTGTCACTGAAGTATTCAAGATTGCTCATTCAAAAGCATTTTTGTGTCTTTTGAAAGTGAGTATCTGATAGCGATATCAGAGCACACGGAAAAAACCCACTACAAATGGCGCCAACTAGGATCCATCAAAGTACAAATCTGATAGAGTTTACAGACGAGAGATACCATGAATTATAAATGTGATGACATTGAATCTCTACTATAACCTCGGTAATGTCCCAAATGTTTCACTATAGAAACTTCCCAAGGGTCGTCTGTGTCATTAAAAACCTTTTAAAACACCTGATCCATCTATAGGAGTCACAAGCCTACATAAAACATGGATGCAAAATAAGACAAGTCATGAAATACTAGATGTGTCAGGCAGTTCTCTCCCCAACCAGCCTGGAGTATGTGATCCAACGAAACCATTTACTGACTGGATTGAGAATACTCCTGACACAACCCGAGACATACCCACCTTAACTTAACCGCTCAACTACACCCACCCAAACTGACCCAAAAGACCGTGTGTGTGGATCAATTTCAACCTACCTAACCCCACACAAAATACTACCAGTTATCTCCCACCCTTATTCAACCCCACCCCGCCCCGCTCAACCCCACCCTGCCCCGCCCAACCCCACACAAAATACTACCATGTATCGCCCACCCTTATCCAACCCCATCCTGCCCCGCCCAACCCAACACAAAATACTACCATGTATCGCCCACCCTTATCCAACCCCACCCCGCCCCGCCCAACCCAACACAAAATTCTACCAGTTATCACCCACCCTTATCCAACCCCACCCCGCCCCGCCCAACCCCACACAAAATACTACCAGGTATCACCCACCCTTATCCAACCCCACCCCGCCCCGCCTAACCCAACACAAAATACTACCAGGTATCACCCACCCTTATCCAACCCCACCCCGCCCCGCTTAACCCAACACAAAATACTACCATGTATCGCCCACCCTTATCCAACCCCACCCCGCCCCGCCCAACCCCACACAAAATACTATCAGTTATCACCCACCCTTATCCAACCCCACCCCACCCCGCCCAACCCCACACAAAATACTACCATGTATCACCCACCCTTATCCAACCCCACCCCGCCCCACCCAACCCCACACAAAATACTATCAGTTATCACCCACCCTTATCCAACCCCACCCCGCCCCGCCCAACCCAACACAAAATACTACCATGTATCGCCCACCCTTATCCAACCCAACCCCACACAAAATACTACCTTGTGTCAACCACCCTCATCCAACCCCGCCCCTACCCTACCCCACCCTACCCTACCCTACCCCACACCAAATGCAACCTTGTGCCTCACCTATGTTACCACCCCACCCCACTCTTAAGGCTCTGGTCTTTCACCCCACCCCACCCTAACACCATCTTTTCCTAAAGGAAAACCAATGTAATCAACAAGTCACCAGACCACCACACAGCGCCTGTGGTGTAAAGCATTAAAGGGTTGCCTTACTATCACAGGGAGCAACTACAGCCGACTACAGTTAGTCATACATAGCATTTACACCACAATTAGTGTTCATGTTACCAGGTATTATCTTGCTGAAGCCACTAAATAATGTAACAGACTATGGCTACAAGGTAAAAGTCATTACAGAGGGAACATTTCACAAGATAAAAAGATTCTATAGCTTTGAGGAAATGAGTTGAGATAATTTAAAGATTTTGTAACACAAAAGCTGTCAAGAAATGAAATGGAGGATAATATAATGATATAAGTAGTTCATGTTAACCAAGACTGTTTGATTTGCAAAACAATACCTCTCTTGTGTGAAATTCCACATGTAAAGACACTCAGCCTGCTTATGGTTTGCACAGCTGTGTAAGTGTGGTTTGGGGAGGCCATCTCCATAATATCTAGGTTGTTTCTATATTTAGGTCATGTCTATAAGGCCACCTCTATATCACTATCTGATTGGTGAAATAGTTTTTTTGAAATACTGAAATCCATTCGGAAGCAAGTACCTGTACTTTTCGAGTTGTAAATTTAATACAATAACATTTTCTTTAAATACAACTTGCTTCCTGCTAAATTACATATCATACTTTGTGGAGAACATACAACATGGACTAAAACTGATATCAAAATCTTATAATTAGATACAATTTTATTTTTTTTAGCCAATTCATTAGAACATACGAGTATAATTTACATGAAAGTTTAGGTGTTAATTTGAGCCAGGCCAATACTGGATTCTCAACCAGCAGGGCGTATAATTAGACAAGTAGGCACAGAGGTTCCATATAAACACTAGTGGTGGGTAGTCACTCACAAATATACATATCAAAGCTCTTTACAACTTCTCTGATCTCCTTAAAAAATTACCTGTTTCCAATTTCATAATGATCCATAGCCTTGATATGCTATGAAAAAAAGCGCCTACAAAAATCTTGACTGAATGAAAATCGTAATTGAGGCGGAATTATGCTATTTGCGGCTGAATACCACAACACATAAGTTACTTCTACAAGGAGTCTAACTTACAAGAGGGTTACGGGCTAATAACTGGCACCACATGTATACTTGGTATATCACAATTTTATTCTCCTTTAAGTACGCAATCAATTACGTTTACCTGTGAAACAGGAATAAGGTAATTGACACAAATGCTATTTGTTTGGCATGCCTCCTTGGCTTTGATCTTACAAAAAAAAAAAGTCTAATATAAGGTGAGGTAATTGAAATCCGTCTGATACAGAATTGTATGTTTGTATAGACGGTGACTAATTTCTACATTTCATTCGGTCTCGCCACATGACTATATCAGTAACTGAAGCAGCTCTCTCAAATTTGCCATTAAACTCTTTGAAATACTACAACTTAGTAGATCATAAAGTTTTCATGTGAATTTTGATATATTTCATGAAATATTGATGTAATCGTTCACATTGAACAGTGCGCTGCTGAGTGGCTGCAATTGTACCCCAAACCATATCTATACATTAGCCCCCATTAACAAAAGCTGATGGGAGTTTGGCCCAGCCACAACATCTGTTTAGGCCTAGATAATACCCAGAGCCTCAGACAATGCCAAACCTAACATTTCAGCATCACACCAGACAGTCATCATCTGGGTAGATCTGTTATACAAATCGCTGGTAGGCTGTCATATATTTTACACTGCTGCAGTAGGTGTGAATCTCATTGGAATTGTATGAGTTATGCTGATATGAATGTAAATTTAATCTACATCCATGCTGCATGACATATCATCATACATGTACATACATTTAAATTTCAGCTGTTGGTAATGTATATATACAAGTATTACCTAATATTTATAGCATTGCACCTGACAGTTGGCACTGACAACATTCCCTGCAACATCTATGGTTATGTAAATGATGCCAATACAACTGCATTCATTTCCTTATGAATGCAATGCAGTTTTATCACTTAACCTTATAAATAACTGTCCACACAACTGAACAATCAAGCATCTCTAAAACATTCATTGATGAAGCCTTAAAACCAAGCAGTATGCCAGGAAGCGGTTTTAACTTGGAAAATGAAGAACCTTGAATAAAATATGTGTGATAAATCATGAGAGAGGCCATTATATCACCACACCAAAATGGTTTAGTGTACGTCATACTGTAGGTCTTTCTATCCTGTAAATTCTACAACAACCATCATCTGTGTTAGATTGGACTACAGGCGTCCTACTGGTGATGGTATACATGACTGTGTTGACCCTGTACTGTATACATGACTGTGTTGACCCTGTACTCCAGTGTGAGGACTGGTCTACACCTCCTTGTCTGACAGATCCAATCACAGACCATTTAATAGGTTCTCTCACAAGTTAAATGCCAACAGACATCATGACCTGTTAGAGAGAAACCTTCATCAAAACCAACAGCCATTCCCAAGGAAGAGGTCAGCTTCATACAGTACAGAAAACCTCATTATATATTATATAATGCCCCTCATTTACAAACAACAAAAACATCATAAAGTACAGAAAAACTTCAATATACATTTACACAGAATGAAATGTCCTACAGTAGAGAAGTGTCTCTTTATATATACAGTAAAATTCAATATCATCCCTCTCCTTTAATTCAATCAACCTAAATATTAATCAATGGATTCTCCATCTTGCTTAGTCCTGTTGTATTTGAAGGTGTAACATTTTTTTTTTTTTTTTAACAATCCTTTAAAAGCCTTTTCTAGTTTCTGTCAAGCCCCTATATAATGACAAAATTGTGTGATACTTCTATGCTTTACTATTCCTTTGTAAAAAGATTCCCTGGAAGGTGATGTTAAAATCTTAGAAATATTTATCAATACATCATTAATCACTCTTAAGCTATTAAATACTAATCAACATCGTTAATATTATCACAAGTACAGCTGATGAATTAACAGGTATGGTCTGGTACAGCCATAGGTTAATATTGATTATCCGATCAGCTAACAGTCATGGAGAAGTTCGTACCCTAAACTAATCTATAAACACCAGTGATTTACAGCTAGGAGCTAACAGGGTCTGACAATGAGGGGGAGCTGCTTATCTCCAATGGGCTTACAAACTATCATTAAATGTGTATTATCTGTTTAAAAACCAGCCAATCGGGTGATTAGTTCTGGTTGCCTGATTGTTGATAATCAATGAGAATGCATCAATCAGCTGATCTACGTTTCTATCACACCTTGGCTGACTAGGTTTGCCTGGGTTGATCAGTTGTAATCACCACAGGACAAGACACCAGAACATGGAATGTCCATGTAGGAGCTTCATGTCCTAGTTATTGAGTTACTCAGCAAGTCAGTACTCAGTACCAGCTTATACTGACTGTCGCACAGAAATTCATTGTACAAGTAGTACCCCCCTCCCTTCCTGGCTCATAGCCGCTCCCCTCCCACAACAGACCTCCTGCACCCTAGCCATGCACCAGTTACTCATTATTCATGTGATGAATTCTTGATTGATTATTTAGTTGATCATAATCTGAAACGGAAATTAAATGACACATCCACCAATATGGGGAAAATGTGGATTTAAAAAAAATATCTAATTATCATGTCATAGCTAATCTACGGCCATGGAATGATATTCCTAGTTAGAGGTAAAACAATAGGTCATTAATTTGACTGAATTAATTACAATTATATAACCTATAACACAATGATATTACACACTTACCTTACATGATCACGATCGTTAATTCCATCAGGAACAGTTAATATCCCACTAATAACCATTACTTTTTACTAATTTGACTGTGCTGCCTGTATCTACAGCGCTCTAAGGTTTAAATAACATTAGAATTCCACAAATTTGGTTTTATAAATCCCAACATGTTGTTGACAGTTCTAGTTTCCGAACTGTAATATCCTAAAGTGATTGTAGCATTCCTTGAAGGAATATCAAGTCTCCATAACCGATCGAAATTGTGTGTACTATTGGTTCCAGATTCTAGACAAATCCACCAATATCCAATCATAACACGAGATAAACACTGATCAAAGAGAACAATGTGTAGTTCCCTACATAGAAATGTCCTCATCCCCAGGTATTATTGTTATGACGATGTCTTCCATGTAATGATCAACATGTTGTAAAGTGTCTCAATAACACAGATTTACATGATCACTATGTCAAGCACCTAAACAACACAGATCTATATGATCCCATGAAGTATTTACAAAATACTGGTTTATATAATCACAAATCAAGTGTCTCAATAACACAGACTTATGTAATCACGTGTTAAGTGTCTCAAATACACAGATTCACATGTCCAATGTCTCAACAACAGATTACAGTATCCTATCAAGCATCTAAACAACACAGATCTACATAAACTCACACATACAGAGTCCCATCAATAAAGATTTACATGGTTAGATGGTTACTAGTCCATCAATTACCACAATGATTTTGTAACACCGGCCTCCACAACTGAACATTCTGTAGATACCTACAGCATTCAGAACCTGCTGCTGGTGTTGGCACCATCCATGTTGTACGAGAGATTTGTTTACATCCACACCAGTCTAGCCTGTCCCTGCCAATCCAATGATGACTTGAGGATCTGATCTGACAGCCCTGGCACACATATCTGTCTAATGCTGAATCTGGTCAGAGAAAACCCCAGAGACACTTCCATTTGTCTGCTGTGTAGAATCCTAACTGGGCCTGCCTCAGCCTGTATGTTTAGTCAGCTGAGCAGTTTAACCAAGGACAGAATGGTTAATCACTAGCCATGCAACGAAAAGTCATCCAGACTAGCACAGCCACCATTGGAATATTGATATAGTGCGGCCTCTCATAGTACATTGTGCTTACTCAAGCTTCACAAGAGAAACAAGGCCAGCACACTTGGGCACTAACCGCCAGTCACAGCACACTACAACACCAGGAGCCAGTAACAATCCTCTGTCAGCATGCCCAATAGCTATGCTCCTGCTGACCTCTTTGTAACTGGTCCCTCAAAGCATGACAAATACCTTGATAAAAGAGTCAATCAATTCATAGAGGAAAGCCACAGAGGCCTAAAGGAGCTGTGAGTTCTCCAGACAGACATACACAAGCAGGTTAACACATACTATTCTAGGCTTCAGACATAGATGACCCAGTATTCTTCAGTTCAGCCAATATTATACCTGATGTTCAATCTAGTATATCAAGGCTATCAACACTTCCAAACAGTACACTATTACCTGTCAAACTCTTCATCTCTTGTTGCTATGAAAACTATTTCCACGGTGATGTTCTTACGAGAATTGCATATTTTAGTCCAGTACAGTACTGGCCCTATACCACACTAAAGCCGTACCTATATATAGGTTGACTGTGTAAATGTTTGTAGAACTTGATATCTATGATCTTTGGTCGCTGATCAAGGCGATAGCGTTACTGGTAAGTATTGCTCATTGTCACCAGACTAGCCTATCAGACCACTAATCAGCACTTGGCGATGAGATACCTTTCTATCAGGCTGTATTAAACATCAAACTGGACGCCCTAGCTGCTTTATTTCCTTTGATTTATTCGTATTCACCTCAAACCTGCAGTCCTGTTTCAATCTACTCCTGGTTTACATATCTTTGTTTATTCAGTAATTATCTAGGTACAGTCTAACAATGAAATGACACCTTGTTATCATTTCCAGCCCAATGATAACTAGACATACCTAAGGTTACAGGTACTTGTACATAGTTGTGTGTCGTATCTAGTTAATATCTCAGGTAGCGTTACAGTTTGTTTACCTCCACATGACCAGGCACATTAACTACAATTACACAAACCTTCAACACAATCTGATAGGCCCCCTAACAGAAGTCCAGATACACCTGTACATGCCAGGGACAAATGCACATACCTTTGGTCAAGATTAGAAGTTCGGCAGAGACACGTGAGCTATATTTGTGGTAAACTGACCAAGACACAAGCTATATTTGTGGTAAAACTGACCAAGACACATTAGCTATATTTGTGGTGAAACTGACCAAGACACAAGCTATATTTGTGGTGAAAACTGACCAAGACACAAGCTATATTTGTGGTAAAACTGACCAAGACACAAGCTATATTTGTGGTAAAACTGACCAAGACACAAGCTATATTTGTGGTGAAACTGACCAAGACACAAGCTATATTTGTGGTAAAACTGACCAAGACACAAGCTATATTTGTGGTAAAACTGACCAAGACACCAGCTATATTTGTGGTAAAACTGACCAAGACACAAGCTATATTTGTGGTAAAACTGACCAAGACACAAGCTATATTTGTGGTGAAACTGACCAAGACACAAGCTATATTTGTGGTAAAACTGACCAAGACACATTAGCTATATTTGTGGTGAAACTGACCAAGACACAAGCTATATTTGTGGTAAAACTGACCAAGACACAAGCTATATTTGTGGTAAAACTGACCAAGACACAAGCTATATTTGTGGTGAAACTGACCAAGACACAAGCTATATTTGTGGTGAAACTGACCAAGACACAAGCTATATTTGTGGTGAAACTGACCAAGACACCAGCTATATTTGTGGTGAAACTGACCAAGACACAAGAGCTATATTTCTGGTCAAGAGTCTAAGAGATTCGATAGACATGTAGTCAAAACTTGATATAGTAGGGCTTTTTTTTCTATAAATACTATCCGGAAGCAGACGCCTTAGGTCTGGATTTGAAATGGCATCAAACCGCTCACATAAATCAACTTCCCAAGATCAAACACATTGCATGTGTTACAACTATTTATCACCAGGAATTTCACCACAGCAATTAGTGGTTGAATGGATAAAATGGATTCATTTATGATAATGGAGGCATAAGTGGTGCAAAATAAAATGTATTTATAATAACCTTGACCTATGACCTTCATGCCTGAAGAGCAATCTCATGAGAAGCATTTTTCATTAAGGAGGCAGTGTATGAAAATTGTGCATTATTGACAAACAGAAAATCAATGAATAGAGATGAAAGCAAAATTTGTACTTCAAAAACAATCCCTAGCAGGCAGTTTTTTGTAAAAAATCAGGAATTGCTTGATAACACATAATCATGCAAACCTCATTGTCCTATTGACCATAAAGGTGACTTTGACCTTTGAACCTCAAGTGTTTTCTCAAACAAGCCTTTCAACTGAGAAAGATATATAAGAATCTTTAGTAACAGAATATAAGAAAATAAGCTAGATCATAATGTTATAAGCCCAACCTGTATTCAGTAGAATTTAAACATGTTTACTGGGTTAACTTGGTTTGCTTGCATCTTTATTGATAATATACATGTCTGACAGATCACAGGTAATATACATGTATATTATCACAGGTATGTGTCACAACATTACAGGTATAGATTTACAGTGTGTCACCCCTACCTATACTCCCTTATCATAGATTCATATAATCATAGAGGTCGTCTGTATCAAATTGGCTCCCACACACCACTCAACCTGCACACTAAATATGCAATCATATATACCTAATGTTATCGATACTCGGCAATTTAGGAGTATCTCACCTGACAACAATCACATATTCATTCACTATACAATGGCTTGCCTTTGAACCAAGGATATTGAACCTGCTCTGCAATCTTCATATTATGGTATCAAAATCTGTACAAATATTTGCACTTTTTTTATAAATTCAATGCCAGCGCTGTAAAGATAGCTAGTCTAAAGGAAATCCATTAGTGGACCTATTACCTGGTCCCCTACAATTAACAGCTCCGTATGGATTTATTTCAGTTTTCAATAAGACCTCAAAGTAGTATCAGTAATGCTGTTATGAACATCAATTTCTGTATTGTCATGGTAGATCAAGTTTCATTCCTGCACCAAACTTGACAAACCAACTTGTCTCCATTTATTGGGTGTAACTGCCTGAATTTCTATGCTATTTTTTTTTACCGTTTTCTATTTGTAAATGAATTTGATACTAGAAAATCAACTCAATTAGGGACAATTAACTTTTGTGTTGCCAACAAAAAATATGAAAGATTTCAATTTGCTAATGCCACCTTTGCTCATATTTGAAAAATGCAGATGTCCCAAAGTGCCATCAAAACAGCATTTGTGTACAATTTGTTCTGCTTGGTTTGGCAACAACAGCTGATGTGCATTAGAGCATTCTGTCATTAAATCTGATAAATATCAGGCTTAATTAGCATAACATCAAACATTTTTATTGGATATATTTTTCATCTTAATGTCTTTTTTCCATCCAAATGTATTGAACACGATCACTCTCTTACTTTGAACTATGTCAATTGTCATTCATGCTAATGTCTCAAAATTTAATTTGATTGACTGCACAGAGATGCCAGCGATGCTGACTTTACTAGTAGTGTCTAGACATGACCGGGTCCAGAGACAGAGCCAAGTACCTATATAATATTGTAAATACTGTCTTAATACTCGAATCAACATCAACAGTTTAAGGCAGCATCAAAGGACTGTTCAATAACGGTATAATTGAACTATTCAAATTCAATAAACTGCTCAATGCTTGTATCAATGAACTGTTCAATGATTTTATCCATGAATTGCACAAAACCGGTGTTAATGAATAGCTCAATACTCATATTAATAAACTGCTCAATGCTTGTATCAATGAACCGTTCAATGATTTTATCCATGAATTGCACAAAACCGGTGTTAATGAATAGCTCAATACTCATATTAATAAACTGCTCAATGCTTGTATCAAAGAACTGCTCAATGGTATTATCAATGAATGGCACAATACTGGTGTCTATGAATTGTTCAATACTCATATCTATAAACTGCTCAATGCTTGTATCAAAGAACTGCTCAAAGATATTATCAATGAATGGCACAATACTGGTGTCTATGAATTGTTCAATACTCATATCTATAAACTGCTCAACACTGGTATCAATGATTTGTTAAATACTCATGTCCATGAACTGCTCAATACAATAAATCATTCAATACTGGTATTGGATGACTATTTAGAATGTACATGTTCTTTCTATAAAAAGAAAGTCTCCATTAAGTAGTTTCCCAGAAACTACCACTTACAGAAGGCAATAAGATGGACACCAAATCTTCTGTCACTGATCGCCCAACAACATGTCAGTCAACCAAATCTCCTGACATTGATCGTTCAGTCAGGTGTAAAAACACGTCCATTTTAATGTTGTAGTTGGGTATGTTGGTGTGATGGGTACATGAGATAGGAAGCCCATATGTTTAACAAATCCTGCAGTCTAGATTGCTCAGAGCACTTAACCAATGGCATATCACATGAACTTTGACATTCATGACAACCTGCCAAATTCAGCATGTTTTTCTCGTTTCATGTATAACAGCTTAATTTGCATTACTTTCACAGTTGAATAGCTGTTCTAAATTCATCAAAAATATTCAAATTGACTGTCTTTATTCGATTTACTTTCAAAGCTCAATGGCTGTTGAAAAGTTATCAGAAGTATTTAATCCAAGTTGAATACCAAGGATAGTAATACACCAGTTGAGCTGGAAAGCAGAGAAAATTAAGTGGTGGAAATTTGTTTAAAGGGTTTATAGTATTTATAGGCACATATCAGAGGGAGGAATGTGACAGGGGTCTAAACTCACCAATAAAGTCCTAACTGTTTATAAACACCCAACTAGTTCATGTAGACAGAAATCCCTCAAACCGTCTCCTGATATCTGACATGTTGTATATAAATTATTCAGATTTTTTTCAGATTTTAATTAGTCATAAAAAATCTTTATTTTCAAAATGTCCTAGACTCATAATTTTACCGCATGTTGTAACTCAGATTTCTAGTATTGTATATACCCCACATCCCATCCCCACCTGAAGATAGTCCAACATTTCCAAGGCAACTGAAAGTACTAGATATATTATTTTCTGATTAGGCATCCATTGGTCTGAAATACCAACCCAAAGGCTGGGGCACATAGCCCAATGCCGTGACTAATTGAATTATGGGTAATTTCAAGATGTGTTTAGAACTATAAAATCATTTTGATGTTCACTTTAGAAATGAATTATTTATAAAATAAACCCACTTCTATTATTTATGAATAATTTGACTTGTAAATCAAAGTATTTTCAAGGCAACTCTTGAAAGGAGTTTGGTTAAACTGTGTCAAGAGCCAAGTGTGAAATAAGAAAATTATGGCCATCAAATGTGATGCTTATTTACGGTATTTGGGAATAGCCTGATCTGGGCACATGTTAGACAGGGATCAATACCATGTCATAACCAGAAATCTAATTCCCGTCACAAACTAGATCAGACAGTCTGATTGAAAAATATGGCCCTTCTCACGGGAGTCAGCTATGCAAGCCGCTCATGACTGGCAGTACCGACCAGGGACTGGGAATTATTATTTTATCATCACTTGGAAATTAGCAATGAAAAAAGTCAATACATCTGACACACGAGGCAGTCTCTAAGGGCCCAAACACACACACGTCTATCACAATCAATCTTTCAGGTGTTCCATTCCACAATTCCACCTCCAATTTCAATGTTAACAAAGATGTGTATAATTGTGATAGCCGTACTCACCCTAGCATCCATTGATATTGATCATTGTCTCCTAATCAGGACTCTAGACACAATCAATTAGTAAGGAAACAAAGGACCAAAAACCCAGGTAACATACCAATTAACCCAGGTATAAAATAGACCAAAAACCCAGGTAACATACCAATTAACCCAGGTAACAAAATACACCAAACAACCCAGGTAACATAATGTACCAAACAACCCAGGTAACAGAACGTACCAAACAACCCAGGTAACATACCAATTAACCCAGGTATAAAATACACCAAACAACCCAGGTAACATACCAATTAACCCAGGTTACAAAATACACCAAACAACCCAGGTAAAATAATGCACCAAACAACCCAGGTAACATAATGTACCAAACAACCCAGGTAACATAATGTACCAAACAACCCAGGTAACATACCAATTAACCCAGGTATAAAATAGACCAAACAACCCAGGTAACATACCAATTAACCCAGGTTACAAAATACACCAAACAACCCAGGTAAAATAATGCACCAAACAACCCAGGTAACATAATGTACCAAACAACCCAGGTAACATAATGTACCAAACAACCCAGGTAACATACCAATTAACCCAGGTATAAAATACACCAAACAACCCAGGTAACATACCAATTAACCCAGGTTACAAAATACACCAAACAACCCAGGTAAAATAATGCACCAAACAACCCAGGTAACATAATGTACCAAACAACCCAGGTAACATAATGTACCAAACAACCCAGGTAACATACCAATTAACCCAGGTATAAAATAGACCAAACAACCCAGGTAACATAATGTACCAAACAACCCAGGTAACATACCAATTAACCCAGGTATAAAATACACCAAACAACCCAGGTAACATAATGTACCAAACAACCCAGGTAACATACCAATTAACCAAGGTAACAAAATAGACCAAACAACCCAGGTAACATAACATACAAAAAAAACCAGGTAACATAACATACCTTACAACCCAGAACTTCCATACAAAACAACAGAAAAAGGAATGATACAATTTGAGTCTTGTCATGTGACCTGCCCCATCAATTAGTCACATAGACAGGTTTTTGTTATCACTCCCAACAGATTACCTATCCCAATTATATATGTCAACTAATATATTTTGTAATGAACCCAGTTCTCTATATCTGAAAAAGCTCTTTCCATCAATCAACTGTGAGACTATATTGTATTTCATTCATTATGTACAGAGGTGAAAGAGTTCTTACCTTTTTCTCAGTAATCATTGATTATATGGGCCACCCTGATATATCCTTTGATGTTTTCCTTTATTCCACTGGTATGCCAATATACATATTGAAATTCATTAAATATTACCAACTTTATAAACATAACATCACATCTCTGCTTTTTTTTATAATACTTATCTAGTAAATCATGTTTGTATTACTGTTAAGCATGAAATGTTTGTGTGTATTTCTTTCATGGTTTGGAGATTTCAAATTATTTTGTGGGTACAAACTTTCATGGTTAGCCTATGCATGCAAAAACAATATAATGATAATACATACATTGTATTTATATGCATGGTTCCATAGCAACCGTGAAAACAACAAAAGTGTATACACAACAAATGTTTATGTTATACAGTAATGTATTTAACCTAACAGCATGTGGTTACAAAATAGTTTTTCCTCCAGGATGAACAAATTTCTTCTATTTAGGACAGACAAATACATTTCAGTTGGAAATGTACCAAACCATTTGTATCCGAGATGGACCGTTACCATTTGTTTCTGTCTAAGACAAACCAAAAGTTTTCAACCAAATGTTCTTTTTGTCAACGAATGACAAAAAAAGAAATTTCAGTCCGAAATGGACAAAAACGTTTATTCTATCTGAGACAGACCAAAATATTACTTTGAGGACAAAACAAACAATGCTATGTGTATATATGATGAATCAAAAGCCTTGCCTGACTGGTACAAGCAGCAGACGTAGCTGGAGTACACATGCCGTCCCCAGACATCAACATGCACCAATGTACTACACGTTTCCATGCAACTGTAACACAACATGGCTGGAATCCCAGAGCAACTTTGACCTCTATCAATATAACAAATTCCAGGATAGGCATTTAAGTCTGCAGCATTGCCTGTTTAATAGGACTTGGAGTATAGGCACAGAACTATTGGTATCTAGAGAATACAAAGACCTGCTCGTAAAACCATGCTATTTGCCGCTTTTGATAAGCCACCAGAGGCATGTACACATGGCGGTTTATCGGCACCCGTCCCCAGAGTGGCATACAGAGAGTACAACCACATGATACATGGAAATATCAATTATTGCCAATGAGATTTCATCCGGTACCAATAGGGTACAATAAATAAATTGAGCCCAGTAGAAGCAAAGGGAAATGAAGCAATTCCAATGCTTCATCTCTGTAATTGAACATATCAGTGTGCCAATATATGTCCGTCAATGTATTTGCAAATCAGATAATTTGTGTCCATGGCAACAAAAATATGCCCCATTGCCTATCCTCAGCATCCTGTATGATTTGAATTTATCTGTTAATGAGGAAAAGGAAAACATCCAACACTTGGCTGTAAAGGCATTCATTCTCACAGGCATGGTACCATCTACAATGCCATAGACAAATTGATCAAAGCCATCACCAACGGGGGAGCAATTCAAAAGATTCCTACACCTCAAGGATAAATAACAAACAGAAAAGGACTCAATTGTCGGGCATCTTTACCAGGCATCAAAAAAAAAATCATTGGTTGGTAGGTAAAAATGTGACCAGTTATGTCATTTGTTGCCTTACTGATCAGTTTCAATTTGTTACCTAACTGTGACCAGTTGTAATTTGTTGCCTAACTGTGACCAGTTGTAATTTGTTGTAATTTGTTGCCTAACTGTGACCAGTTATGTCGTTTATTGCCTAACTGTGGCAAATTATGTCATTTGTTGCCTAACTGTGACCAGTTATGTTGTTTGTTGCCTAACTGTGGCCAGTTATGTCATTTGTTGCCGAACTGTGACCAGTTATGGATTTTGTGGCCTAACTGTGACAAGGTATGTCATTTGTTGCCTAACTGTGGCCAGTTATGTCATTTGTTGCCTAACTGTGATCAGTTATGGAGTTTGTGGCCTAACTGTGACCAGTTATGTCATTTGCTGCCTAACTGTGACCAGTTATGTCATTTGTTGCCTAACTGTGACCAGTTATGTCATTTGTTGCCTAACTGTGACCAGTTATGTCATTTGTTGCCTAACTGTGACCAGTTATGTCATTTGTTGCCTAACTGTGACCAGTTATGTCATTTGTTGCCTAACTGTGACCAGTTATGTTGTTTGTTGCCTAACTGTGACCAGGTATGTCGTTTGTTGCCTAACTGTGACCAGGTAAATCATTTGTTGCCTAGTTCTCTGTTAATATAAAACATCTTTTTCCTCATGTCATAGTTTCTGCTTTGTTCAACTTAATAATTTTTGAAATAATTATTTCATTAAAAATTTTGTGCATTTGCTACTTTTTGGTATCAGTTTTAAATTTGCCATTTCTTTGTATCAGTTTTAATTTTCTGTATATTTTATTCTTTGTCCAGTTGTCTAATATTTTTTCCAGTGTCTAGTTGCCATAGCTTCCTGCTATTTCCAGTCTAATTAACACCATGTGACATTCTGTGTGTCTTTCTGTCCCCTTCATCATTGTACTGGTTCCATCATGCCTGGATCTGCTTGGACAATGAAGTACTTGTGCTTGCGTCCCCTGGGTAATACACTTTGAGGAGAAGTCATTGAAGTTTAATGATTTTTATCATCATTAAATTGCATTATTGATAAGACTTTCACAAATATCCTAGATAGTGCCCTGTTGTAATGGCCTTTCCTGCCCATGGTGCTAAGCTGTGGCGGGACTCCTGTCAGCCAAGTGGGAAATTTATGTCAATTGCGCCTTGCAGAGCTCAGACAATTTGTCCACAGCATTCTGTCATCTGTCTCCAACTTGGTATAGAATGTGTCCATGGTAGGAAATTGGTACAGCTCAAACACATACACCTAGCAGATGGACTAAAGTCTAAAAGACACAAAAATATTCCCTTTATACTGCAACTAAAACATCCAGATGATTGACCTGGTACACTAATACTGTCCCCATGGCTACAGTGTACTAACAACTGTCCCCATGGTTACAGTGTACTAACAACTGTCCCCATGGTTACAGTACACTAATACTGTCCCCATGGTTACAGTGTACTAACAACTGTCCCCATGGTTACAGTACACTAACTGTCCCCATGGTTAGAGTGCACCAACAACTGTCCCCATGGTTACAGTACACTAACTGTCCCCATGGTTAGAGTGCACCAACAACTATCCCTATGTTTACAGTACAATGACCTTCAGCATCACCCATTCCTGTCTGATCAAAGGTGTGTAGTTAATTGGCAGATGATCAAAAATAAGCTGATTTCAATTTAAAATTGTATTAGTGCGGCAATCAACTAGCAAAGCTCGTGACAAGAGGCAATGAAAATAAACAATTTTAATTAGGCACTTTTATCAACCATTCTACACCAGCAAGAAAACATCTGAAATTTATCTTTATAACATTGCAATTAACTGCAAAAGTACTCCCCACTAATCTAATACCCAAGGCTTTCAGATAATGAAAAGAGAATTATGAAACAACAAAAGTGATGTACAGTCCAAGTGTCGGGATCACAGATCTGACGACTCTCCTTTATCCTCAAAGATTTCTGTAGGATCTGTGGTTCCTCTTTTGCTATCGGTAAAGATGTTTAATTTCTGACAAAATATCACAAAGATTAACTTAAAACAGTCTTCTTCAGATTTGTGATGACAATATTATCACTGGAATGCAGACTTGATGAAGAGCTCACATGCAGATTGTGGAAGAGACTTTAAGAGCTCACATCAAGACAGTGAATTATTATAGAATTGAAATCTCTAATGAATATGGAACTATGCCAAACTCAAATCTCCCAAGATAAATCACCGTTGTGAAGAATAGTTGTTTTATCTTAAAAACATGTAAAATACAGATTGTACTTTTCAAAATGGCGGACCAAATCCAGAAGAAAGAGAAGTGCTGGTCCAAGCTAGACACCAAAAGCAAGCAGCGATCCATTGTGTACAGTAAACATTTTAATGAAAAATGCAAGCAGAGTTTTAGTAGCATGAATGAAGGGAGCCAATCATGCAGACACTCATCAATAACTGAACAGCCGATATGGCCTAGATGTTGGGCCGCTATCAGTCCTAGCAAGCCCTGGACAAATCAAACCAGTAGCACCGCGGACAAATAGAACTCTAGCGCATCACGCCAGGAGTGATAACACAGTGACAACATTTATATTCCACTCTGGTATTGACTTTCTGTCTCCATAAAAAGAAGCTCAGCTATAGATAAAGCACATTTAGAAGTTTTCGTTTGAATAGCCATGAATGTCACAAATAATTCAGATAATTCATCCATTGGCAAAATTTTATGGCACAAAAAATGCACAGACTGCATTATCTTCATGTGTTGTATTAACCCATAAATAATGCAATTGTCGTAAAGTTCAGCCTCTCATGGCAGCTAAAGCCGATAGCATGTTAGTTTGGCAGGGGAAAATGTGGAAAAACAAAACAAATCATCTGATATTTTATAAAAACAATAAACTCATGGAATTGATATCAACACCATAACATAGAAAGATGAAACATTTCCTTTATCAATATACATTTTAAATTTTACAAAAATATCTCTCCTCAAAAGTTAACATTAATCTGTCAGATAAGAAGAATTTTTTTGATATATGTCAACCTTAACTGTATATTGAATTCAGACGGTTCCCCTGTGCTGAACCTCACCCTGATATGTCAGGATAGGTTAAAGCAAAGGTTGTATGTGTCAAGCCGTAGTCGTCAGATACAGATATCACAACAGAGATCATACTGTCTGTCAGCAGTCTAACATCTAATCCATTAAATGAATTAATTCCCCATTTGCAATTGAGCGTTGCCAAGAGTTCCCCTTTGGGGGCCTCATAGTTGCAATCTACATGCAGCATGTCCACAGAGTGTAATGGAGCAGCCATTGCAGGGCCATCAGTGGCAGACAAATCACCCACTCCCCTGTGAGTGATGGTACTCACTTGACCTGTGTGCTCTTAAAGGGACAGAGTTGCTATAAACACAGCTCCAGTCAAACATCACTATGGTTATATCTCTGAAATTAGTATTCATCCTCCAAAGATACAGCCATGACTTCATTCTGATATTATTTTCTCATGGTATAAAGTTAATAAAATCCCGAATGAGAACAAATTTAGATATCACTTTCTTGCCTACCACACAATCCTGATTTTTCACACTTACTATCTTTGATATCTTTTCACCCATTTAGCCAATTGCAATTGCTCTCTATACGGTTTCTATAAATAACAAATAGTGTGTTTGCATCAAATCATTATCAAAACGAGTATGTTTAAAATTTGTATTCTGTAAGTTGCCATGGATACATGTCTGAAATTTACACAAGCAGTACAGGACTTTTTGTCTGTATTTCTTTAATAACAAGGATTTATGATAATGAATCAAAACAAACAGCCATCATATTAACTTTAGCTCAACCTGTCCCTCTGAAGCTCATTTTGCAATTATGTTTAAACAATTTACACAAGAATTAAAAAACAAAAAAAATCATTTAAAAATAACTTGACAATATAACTAGGAGATTGAGGAAACATCACACATATTTCAACCTTTTAGTTTTGGTCGTTAAAATGTATCTTAGCTCATGAAAAAAGTTACACCGATTTAATCTGGTAGATAGTTCCATCTTTATAATGTTGACAATAAAACAGCAATAAATACAAAGCTTGTTCATCCATGTATATCAAGCCTTGTCAAGGTTGACTACATCAAATCTATAAGGGAAGGTGTACTACATCACATCAAGTTTTCTTAGGGGAGGTTTACTACATCAAGTCTCTAAGGGAAGGTTTACTATATCAAGTCTCTGAGGGGAGGTTTACTACATCAAGTCTCTGAGGGGAGGTTTACTACATCAAGTCTCTAAGGGGAGGTTTACTACATTAAGTCTCTGAGGGGAGGTTTACTACATCAAGTCTCTCAGGGGAGGTTTACTACATCAAGTCTGTGAGGGGAGGTTTACTACATCAAGTCTCTGAGGGGAGGTTTACTATATCAAGTCTCTGAGGGGAGGTTTACTACATCAAGTCTCTGAGGGGAGGTTTACTATATCAAGTCTCTGAGGCAAGGTTTACTACATCAAGTCTCTGAGGGGAGGTTTACTACATCAAGTCTCTGAGGGGAGGTTTACTACATCAAGTCTCTAAGGGGAGGTTTACTACATCAAGTCTCTGAGGGGAGGTTTACTACATCAAGTCTCTGAGGGGAGCTTTACTACATCAAGTCTCTGAGGGGAGGTTTACTACATCAAGTCTCTGAGGGGAGCTTTACTACATCAAGTCTCTGAGGGGAGGTTTACTACATCAAGTCTGTGAGGGGAGCTTTACTACATCAAGTCTGTGAGGGGAGGTTTACTACATCATATTAAGTTTCTGAGGCAAGGTTTACTACATCACGTCTCTGAGGCAAGGTTTACTACATCACGTCTCTGAGGGGAGGTTTACTACATCAAGTCTCTGAGGCGAGGTGTACTACATCACGTCTCTGAGGGGAGGTTTACTACATCAAGTCTCTGAGGCGAGGTGTACTACATCACGTCTCTGAGGGGAGGTTTACTACATCACGTCTCTGAGGGGAGGTTTACTACATCAAGTCTCTGAGGGGAGGTTTACTACATCAAGTCTCTGAGGCGAGGTGTACTACATCACGTCTCTGAGGGGAGGTTTACTACATCACGTCTCTGAGGGGAGGTTTACTACATCGAGTCTCTGAGGGGAGGTTTACTACATCGAGTCTCTGAGGGGAGGTTTACTACATCACGTCTCTGAGGGGAGGTTTACTACATCACGTCTCTGAGGGGAGGTTTACTACATCGAGTCTCTGAGGGGAGGTTTACTACATCAAGTCTGTGAGGGGAGGTTTACTACATCACATCAAGTCTCTAAGGGAAGGTGTACTACATCACATCAAGTCTCTAAGGGAAGGTGTACTACATCACATCAAGTCTCTAAGGGGAGGTTTACTACATTGAGTCTCTGAGGGGAGGTTTACTACATCAAGTCTCTGCGGGGAGGTTTACTACATCAAGTCTCTGAGGCAAGGTTTACTATATCAAGTCTCTCAGGGGAGGTTTTGTCAAATGGAGATGCTGAACTTGAATCAGCACTACTATTAACAAGTGATCTAAGAACACTTGCTGATAAGATAGACAAAACACCCATCATACAGACGATTTCTAGACTAGAAATCGGGAGTGACCTATAAATATTCATAAAAAGACATGAACGGTAGAAAATAATCTGGCCTTAGACCAAGATGAAATGTAATAGGATTGTAGGACTAAAACTGATCTTTATAATCGTCCTGTTTATGGCTTATTGACCACAAATCTCCCCAGGGTCAGCCATACTAGACCTATCTTACAAGTTGGCCATTTTACAGACTACGTACTCCACTAAATACTCCCTGTAGTCACGATTCAAATCGAAGTCCGTCTGTATAACCACTTATGTCGGTTTAAAGTTTTGGCATCAGTAATACTAAATATTTGGTAAGCTCAGTGATTAAAGTCACCATGTAGGTCGATTATTGACATGTCTCAATTACCCACAATATTTAAGTGTGATATAGGTACTGGGTTATCCTCTGCCAGAGAAAAAACTTAGGTGCACTTATTCAGTCAATTATACAGTGCAACTTCCCAAAATTGATCCTTCTCAAAACCGATCAACTCTTAAACCTGATCAAATGGTGATGTACGGGATTGATCCTTCTAATGACTAGCAACTTCCCAGTACAGATCCCTCTGAATTCCGAATACCAAAATGATTCTGTCTGAAATAGTTTAAATTATGAACCTTTTTCCAAAACTGGCAAAATATTTATGCATTGTGCATGATTAGTTTAGAGAAGATCCATTGTAGAAGAAAACATACTTTTTGTATACAAAGATGGAAAAAGTCCACTGCACTGTAGAATTATACGCTTATCTTCTTGTATTGATTGATTAGATATCTAGTACTAGATGCAAATGTTGGTAACCTTTCAAGAACTGTCAATGTATATCTGATATTGTATACTACAAGTGTCCTCCCTCTTATTGACCATACTGATACCTATACTTTGTGTGTGTATTCGATATACAAGTTATCAGCTTATACAGAATTGACATTTGAAGGTATTTTCTTCTAAATGTCATTGCTGTCAAATAATAATATACTGTGAAAATGCTTGGTATTTCATAGAAATTTTACAGTAAATGTATATTTCTGTGCACTAGTTGTCCCTTTCGTTACCATCACTGTCATCCTGAGGACAACTTTGATCCCAGTGGATCTTAATAACCTAAGCTTTTCACCCAGTCAAAGACCGCCATTTTGTCAGCAAAAAGGAACAGTTAAAACTTGTTATGCCTGTAAACACCCAACCATTTTCAGAAATATCAAGACTTAAGTTTTTTACCAATCAGAACTCCATTCCATTTATTCAGATAATCAAACTATTTTTTTTAATAATCCATTCCAGTCAGCATGAGAACAAAAGTTTGACAGAAATTGGTTAAATATTACATTTTAAAGTTTCGACCAATCAGATACCTTGACTTTTACTTAACAGTAATCTGAAAATAAAACTGAAGATGTCAACTATATGGTAGACAAAACCCGATTGAAATCACCCCATTAGTTAAGCTAGAACTATCTTGATAATTTGGATGATGCAGATATCTTATACAACTTATATACTGTGGCCAAGGTTAAAGTTTCTTTTATCTTAAAGTAGGTTAAAGGTCACAGTCAAGGTCACAGTCAAGATCACAGTCAAGATCACAGTCAAGGTCACAGTCAAGGTCACAGTCAAGGTCAGTAGGTCCGGAAATGTAGTACCAATAGAAGGGTCTTGTCACAAGGAACACACATGTGAAATACCTAGCATTTTCATTAATATTGACACAACACTTTATAATAAAAGCTTGAACGTTAATGTATGTGGACCCCAACACCATCAATAGAGCAAGAGCTCTGTCCTGTGACTGTCCTGGCGAGCTAAAAGACAGTGCTAATTACAAACACTAAAACTTGTCATCAGAAGGTTGATAAGATCACAGGGGGGTTGTCACCAATTAGCAACTTCAAAAGGTCAATATACAGGTGTTTAAACAGGAATATGAAGCAGCTGATGAACAATTGTGGAAATATTGAAATATTCAATCTACCTTGACATTTACAACCGAAATAAAGAATAGCTCACTGTATACTTTTATACAATACCAAAAGCTATATGTAAAAGTTACCAATCTCCAACAATTTGATCTTTTCTTATTATTGTTTAAATTTGATTTCATCTTGAGGTAAACCTATTCCATTCAAGTCTCCCTTTTCAGTATGCAACTTTTGTTTTTTTTTTCTTTGTTGGTGTTAATTAATATCATCTTTATCGTTAACAGGTTTAGTGCCTGCTGTTAAGACCTTTCAACCTTTCAGAGGATGAGTGCTGGTGTTAATTACATATTTTGCTATACTGTGGGTGACATTTCTCACAAGTTTTTGTGATAATCACTGTATCTTATGAACAAGAGGCCCATGGGCCTTAATGGTCACCTTAGTTTTGATATATGTAAGCACATTTGGCCCCCTGTGACCTTGAATGAATGTCAAGGTCATCCATTTGAACATGCTTCAACCTGATATTGGGTCTCTGCACCTTTTGGTTATCAAGAAGTCATTTAAAGATTTTAGCATATTTGACCCCTGTGACCTTGAATGAAGGTCAAGGTCATCTACAGTGCAACTTCCGAAAACCGAACCTTCTAAAAACCGAACACCTCTGAATACCGAACGAATTGTCATTGTACGGAATTGGTCCTTCTTTATTATAGTATTAAAAAACTTCCAAATACCGATCCCTCTGAATTCCGAACACCGGACTGATTTTGCGCCGGTTCCTGTTAAAATATACCAAAAATTACTTCTGAAAACCGGCCTTACCTGGGCGATTATGACACGAGGTCAGGCCAGTCAACCGTGAAACAACAACTGTGACGGGTATTGTGTGAAGCCTTATTGTCTCGGGACCTACGTAGGTGATTTGTACAGGTATCCAATATATACCCCAAGGGGGCATGATGACGGAAGGCCTAGTGTATAATCAACACGACAATTATGAAACAATGCCACACTTCATTGAAGCGCGTCGGTTCGTTTATCTTCTCAATGCAAGTAGAGCTAGAAGCCTGAGTTTCGCATTTAATTTAAATGAGGCCCAAAAGGGGTTGTTTTCGTAAAGAAGCCCGTGATGTTTTTTTTAAACAAAGCGATGTCGGAAATACGACCAGAATCATCTGATCAATTGTAATTGATATTGAAACAAAACATCTTCACACCCTTTAATATTATTTGATGTGTAAAATAATCTGTATCGGACTATTGGCCCCATCCACATGACGATTCACCGGATGTAACAAAATGTAGGCCGATCGTAAAGTGTAGTTGTACATGTGAAAATACTGTTTAAAACTATTGTTATAGTCATTTGCCTTTCTTATATATTCTGCAATATATACATTGATTAACTTTCATAATATGCATATTATTCAGACAATCCAAATTGTCTAAGTATGTACGTGGCGTTTTGTAATCGGGTGCATTCTAATAAAACATCGTCCAACCAATTATATCCGGAATTTGACCGGTCATTTTTCGATCAACTTCTCCAAACCGAACCCTCTATAAACCGAACAAATAGTCATGTCCCATGCATGTTCGGTTTATAGAGGTTCCACTGTATTTGAACAAACATGGTAACACATTATCCCAGCATACTACAGACCTAATATTGGGTCTCTGGGCCTTTGAGCATATTTGACCCTTGTGACCTTGAATGAAGGTCAAGGTCATCCATTTGAACAAACTTGGTAGCCCTTCATCCCATTATGCTACAGACCCAATATCGATCACAATAATCAGCATCAGTTGTCCTTGTCTACACCTTGATATATAGTAATGAATAATGAACATTTAACAAATGATAATGGCTGCCTGCTTTGATTTGTACCCATGCAAGTGAATCCAGCAAGTTGGTTTCCGCGAGATTTGTCCCTACTGCGACAGACAAATAATGACTTACATCTGCTATAATACTGTTTTGCAGACCTAATTTTTTTTTACATTTTCTGTCCCAAAGCATCTAATACAAAACTTTGTGTTAGCCAACCAAGCAACTTCAGCATCTGTGAGTCCCCTCATAAGTTCATAACCATTTTTTGTGCGACATCCGTTTGCCATAAAATGCTCTCTGCTTTTTATAGCTTTACCCAACAGAGGCAAGAGCTTGTGTCGCCACAATGATGTTTCACACCTTTGCCAGGGATCTGTGGAAACAAAACGTCAAGCTAGCCATTACGTATAAGGCTTAATTACTGATTGAAAAGTCCCCGAATTTAATTAGTCCTTAGTGACCCAGAAGGATCCAGTTTGCTGACTATGTATAGGGCTGCCAATATCATAGCTTTAAAAGACAAACACTAATAAATACAGGAAAACATTCTAAGGTGGGTTTTGCTGACAACTAGGATGCCATTTGATTGTGCTGTCAGCATTCATGTTTAGAGAAAGTTGGATTGATGCAAATTGCAGGCATATATAATCCTCTAGTGCAGTGAGCCTCTATAAATCTACAGTAGTGTTGGAAAACTGTACTATTTACATCACCAATTACGGCCTTTTGGGAAATAAAACCGGCAAGCAAATCAAATTTGCTTGAAATGCTATTCTGGCACTACAGAGAGACTCTCCTAAGTCGATTGCCAATAGTTTATGTAGGGCTGCCAAATTAGATCTCAATTTCAATCCACATAATGCAATTTTACTGTAAATGGCCCCGCTCTCCTGGCACCTGACTTGACGGTTTTAGACTCGACTGTCAGGGATGTACATGTCCCCTGGGTAAAATATAGTTAGGAATTCTCCTTCACACCAGATGAGATGAGTAAAACCCGATAAACAGTGAGGCTTTCCCAGGGGTTTTTCAACACGGAAACCATTTTGGAGAAATGCATGGAACATCACCTACTTTCCCTCCCTCTCCCCATCAATGTTTATGTTAGAATCCTACCAGCACATTTAATGAAATTCTCTTGTCAGATTCCTTTTGATTTTTTTCTTCTTTAGGGAGAGAAGAAAGAATTACACTTATCGGAGACCCAAAGTGTGTAAGTTTAATTGTCAGCACTTTGTATGCTTCTTTTATAAAAGACAGTTGGAATTGTCAGTGATCCAATCTATTGAGCAAAAAAATATTGGAGCTATTCTTTTACTATGTATTGGTTGTGGTAGTTTATTAGCATCAGACCCAGTCCTTGACGGATCTGTGTTTTGTCATGAAGTCATGGTCCTGTCACCATTATAGCTACACAACTGCTTGTTCCCACCATCTACAGAATCAGCCAAGGAATTTGTGTCAAGGCCTCAAAAGGCATGGTGTTACAGGCTACTATGGAATATAGTCTTAAAAGGCATCATATTTACTGGGCTACTAACAGGCTACTACGGAATATAGCCTCAAAAGGCATGGTGTTACAGGCTACTACGGAATATAGCCTCAAAAGGCATCATATTTACTGGGCTACTAACAGGCTACAACGGAATATAACCTCAAAGGTCATAGTATTTACTGGGCTAGTAACAGGCTACTATGGAATATAGCCTCAAAGGTCATGGTATTTACTGGGCTACTAACAGGCTACTATGGAACATAGTCTTAAAAGGCATCATATTTACTGGGCTACTAACAGGCTACTACGGAATATAGTCTTAAAAGGCATCATATTTACTGGGCTACTAACAGGCTACTACGGAATATAGTCTTAAAAGGCATCATATTTACTAGGCTACTTACAGGCTACAACGGAATATAGCCTCAAAGGTCATGGTATTTACTGGGCTACTAACAGGCTACTACGGAATATAGCCTCAAAGGCATCATATTTACTAGGCTACTAACAGGCTACTATGGAATATAGCCTCAAAGGTCATAGTATTTACTGGGCTACTAACAGGCTACTACGGAATATAGCCTCAAAAGGCACGGTATCACTGAGGCTGTAAGGTCTTGTCTGCCTAAACAAATCCCACAATCCTAATGTCATTTTAACCTGGTAGACAGATACCACAATCCTAATGTCATTTTAACCTGGTAGACAGATACCACAATCCTAATGTCATTTTAACCTGGTAGACAGATAGCAGCAATGTCATTTTAACCTGGTAAACAGATAGCAGCAATGTCATTTTAACCTGGTAAACAGATAGCAGCAATGTCATTTTAACCTGGTAGACAGATAGCAGCAATGTCTTTTAACCTGGTTTTCTGACAGAATTATTTTCTTAACCTGGTTAGCAGAAAGCTTTAATGCCTTTTTAACTTGGTTAACAGACAGCTATTTATGGTTTTTTAACCTGGTTATCAGACAACTTTCCATATCTTTTTAACTTGGTTAACTGGCAGCTTTGAATGTCTTTTAACTTGGTTAACGGACAACTTTTAATGTCTTTTTAACTTGGTTAACGGACAACTTTTAATGTCTATTTAACCTGGTTAACAGACAGCATTATGTCTTTTTTTTACTGTAAGTTGACAGAATAACCCAGTAGACAGTTACAATTATGTCCTTTTTAATCTGTCAGTCGGCCTGATATCAAGTTTTTATCCTGGTTGCCAGACTGGTTTAGAGTTGAGTCCTATGCGGAGCCTGAACATGATCCTAAGAACACAAACAATTTCTATCAATGTAAAACATCAATTAATCAATGCCGTATTTCCCTGGAGAGGAGAATATATAGTATTGTGACTGCCACTATGAGGAGAGATGAAAACCGACATATTTACATATGAATGATTGATTATAGAATTATAGGCTGGATATCATGTTATGGTTTTTGGGTGGATAAAATTAATAGGTGATAACTTCCATTTCAGAGAATTGTTTCTATTAATAGATATCCGACAAAAAAACCTTAAAGTTCCAAAGGTGATACAACATTGGGGCCCAAAGCTCTAAATCTTCCAAATATATAATTAGGTAGTATCATACTATACGATGCAGAGCTTCACACCTATGGATGTTCTAGATCAAATACGTTCCCTCCATTAGTCTAACCCCCCTCCCCCTTCCCCAGGGAGTGGTGCACACTGGGGGCTGGACATGGACTTTCAGACAATTGACATTGTGTCATGGCAAAAACTAAGTTGGACCTTTCAGACATATATTACTCCAATCAACTCAACTTTTCACCAGTCATATAAGAGGACAAAGCAGATATATAAAGGTGAATCACTAATTTCAACACACTTTATAAATAGCAGCTACCTTCAATGACAAATAAGCATATCACAAAACAATTGGTGATATTCTCTCAAACCAGCTATTAGAAGTGTGTGGATACAAAACCACTTCCAATGTGTCACCTGTCAATGGCACAGACCGGTTCATGTAAGACAATCTGTTGTACAAGCCTTTCTTTTATATGCAGTAGGAGCTATGGGGTTATTATCATAGAGTCCCTTGTGTTCAGACAAAAAATGGCCTTCACATAATCACATTGTATAGAAACAGTAGAAAATAAATCCTTCACGATCACCAAATGTTTAACGATTTTTGTTTTCTCCCCGAATGCCATATGATTTAGCGTTGGCTATCTTGTTCTCATTTGTTACAAAACAGTAGGATCGTGTATCAAACAGGAACAAAATGGCCAGTATGTGTCTAGATTTAATGTATAAATTACATACTTATTGTAAACATGATGCATCACCTTTCCTTCTGTTAATATATTAGTGACTTGGACTCTTAATAAAATCCAAAACAGACTCCAATTATAGTTTCTACTACACATATGACATTGTGAATTATTATTTTGATGAAATAAACATTAACATTTTTCTTCTTTTTTTTTCTCCCATAAGTTTTACACAAAAATATCATTTTTTAAATAATCTGTCAAAAATACATAATCCCATGCTAAGATCTGCTATCTCCTGATAATATAAAGAATGGAATGCTACATTTTTACATTGAAAATCGACATATTCAAAAAACGTTGTATAAAGACTTTTTTTCTGGGTGGGGGATACATAGTCCAAATATGGTCTCAATGACACATTTTTATGGTTAAAGATCACAACCCTTAGAAAAAAAATCCCTTCAAGATCAATCAAAATTTCATGCAGTCAAAAATCAATCAGCCTTATTTGATGGCTACAGATAACTTGTGTTATTCACAAGATATAAGAAATGTATCATACAAACTCATAATAATTCAATAAAAGCTAATACAAAAGAGTTGATTTTGTCAGGAAATCTCAATACAATCTCGACCAGCTGCTTCCCACATTGACACGGCCACGGCTAATTTAACAGAAATGTTTTCATATCGTGTACAGAGAAACATCAAAAGAACATGACAGATTTAGCATTAAGGGGCATTACGACCAGATCACTCCTAAGTGAACAATACGAAATATCTAACAAAAAAAAATTCTCAACAAATATGGCCTCCTCCTTGGGTTGCTGCCTCCACATTTCCATAACAGCTACTCACCTCCAAAGTCTGAAGAGCTCTGCTGAAGAGAGTGTGTGATGTGTACTTCATTTACATCCAACACTGAAGGTGGTGGTTTGGTAAATTTACGCTCTGAGGCGATTGTCGATAATGACGGTACATAAACAAGGACTGAATAGACCTATTTGAGTAAGCAGTCGTAATGGGTGGAATGATCCTTCTTGCATAAAATAGGATCAGAAGATTAGGGTTTAAATGATTGGGTCAAATGACTTCTACCTCAGTTACATATGCTAATAGTGCTAACAGAAATGTTTGAATTCAACAAAAAGATTTCAAGTGAAAATATTCTTCTAAACGATGGAATAAGGAGCTTATGTAGCTTTGACTTAAGTAATATACCGGTAACATGTAAATCAAGAACATTCTGCCAGCGTATAATCCTGTTTAATACACATCTAAACACCACTTTGACTGTCAGAAATATGTTACCTATTTTACACCGATAATAATCTATAAATTATAATCCAGACCCTTGAAAGAGATTTATTACATTATGTATGCAGATTCCGTGTACCATATCCTGGAGTAAATTTCCTGTACATATAAACTACACGCACACATACCTGTAGACTTAAATCACATCAGGCTAACACTACAGAATACAGAGTTTTAAAAATATGGCCTATAGAATACTTATGTTATTTTTTGTTTTTACTGTATCCATCTAACTCCCACTGAATGATCTATTTTGTCATCTCCAATACCTTAGCAGCATCCCCAAGGTACCTTACGACTTTCATCGCATTTCTGACTAGAACGATACACGACAAAGCAGTCGAATCACATTGATTAGTATAAAGACAACGGAAGTACTCTTACAATGCAGGGCTCCTGGTGGCTATCGACTCTGATCAACTCTATTATATAGAGATATACAATGCTTTTCAACCTCCGAACTACTATCACCCTAACAATGTATACAGGGTGGTACACCTGTATCTCCAGGTCAATAGTCACTCAAAACCTTTGTGTGTTTGGGGTATACTCCGTCCTCTACACAAGCCTGAGGCTTACATGCTGCCAGGATCGAGACACTAAACACTTACCTGCAGCGAAAAGTGTTCCGTTAAATATTACTCCAACATAAAACACGTTAGCCTTCACTGCTTGTACAAGCCAATCACTTAGTATTCACACATTCTTCTTTGTTCGGAGAAAAAAATCATTTTACACATTGATATTGAACAGCGAATGAATCATCGCGATCGTCCTGTGTACAGAGTCCTACCTCACTCGTATAAATATACTATGTGAGCAAGCTCGGCGTCAGCTTTCAAATTAACCATTACTAAGCTTTTCACCAACCAGGCGAGAATGAAAATGTCGGTGATCACACAACGCCAATCCAATCTATCCAGGGATAGTGTTATAGGACCTTGATTTGTAGGATCATGATCTCCATAGGAGAAACACACTATATAACTAAACGACAATAACAAACGGCACGCACACACGCACACACTGCCGGTCACATGATATAAAAACGTGGAGACAATAAGAGTACTCACCCGATCGTCCCCGCTTTCGCTGTCACACTGCAACACAACAAAACAGCCCTCATTAATATTCATTATATGACATTTCAATAAGTGCAAATAAGGATTATGGGAAGCAGCGTAGAGTAGAGAAGCCCCGTGTTGTAAGCTGTGGGCTGTCAGTGGTATGGCTGTCTTGCTGTAGATATATATAGACCACCATTCAAGGCGATGAATTTTTCACAGGGAAGTGGAGAGATCCATAAGCATTACTAGGACTTGTAACCCTACATCGGATTAAAACTGGAACATATTTCCATGTCGACTTGGCAACAGCAGGTACTAAATCACTAACCTAGCTGGTGACACAGGTGCTTTCATACAAGGTGTCCGCAGTTAATGAACTGCTTGGCAATATACCATTTACAGATTAAAGGTATATTAGGGTATCAAGACTTCATTCGACCACAGATTTGTAGACCTGTGTTATTGAATTATATATTCATCAATTCTAAATATAGACACTGAAAATTATACCACACTTTTAAATCATAATATATGTGTATAAGATTTAAATTTGAAATAATTTAAATGCAGCAAGTATTCCCAATTAAAGCTAGATTTGTACTGATAATCAGTAGTAATGAGGTTGTTCACATACCAATTTCTCTACATGTACCTATTATAAACACATGATATGCCAACACACCCAGACATGTTTAAAAATTATTTCTGAAAAAGTTTGACATCTAGTAAATCTATCATAATTTTTATTGTTATTTATGCATCCTTCATTCCACGCAAATCTCTAGAGATTGTGAATCTAGACATAACATTACATCATCATTGTACATAGAATTAGTAAATTATTCAGCGACAAAAAATAAAGCTAAAGAGCCAAAATCAATCGAAGACATGGAAACCGTATTTGTTCTGTTTGGTTTACATGTAGGTCAAATTTCGTATTCTGTGTTTTCAATTTACTTTCTGTTTGAGAATATACAATGTTGCATTACAATATTGCTTGGTTTCTCGATGACCTTGAGGAAAGGTTCGACAAGCCGACATCAGATAATGAATTCCACGGCAGCAGATCAGACATAAACCGGACATAAAACATGCAGAGTCATTACACACGGTATACAAAATCATATTATCTGTAGAAGGGGAAAAAATATCAAAATGACTGCAAAAAAAAAATCTGATTTTATATCTTACCCAAGTCTCATTTATTGTGTTGTTATCTTTTTAAAATTGCATCAGTGAAACCCATAGAACACTATATCACAACAAGATAGGAGCAAAAAGCCATTTTATCACGGATGAGGGAGAGGTTGTTCCCTACAGAGGTATAGCAGCGTTCAGAAGCCTTTCCACCTTGGCAGCAGCTTTACATAGGTCTGATAACAGAGCATGAAAATGATCTCTCTGGGGAGGGTCGAGATGCCAGGCTGTGTATATAGGGCTGTGGTGGTGGTTACCAATGCTTACTCAATAGTCTGTCTCACTTTATTGATTTAGGGATCATTTTGGTGTCTCTACGGTCTCCTTACAACCAAGACAGTCACTGTAAAACTCAGGTACTGCCTTTTCAACCTTGAAAAGTATAGCTGGTAGTCCCTTTAACCTTTAAGTTCTCCTCCCCACTGTCCATCAAAACAGTCAATAATTTTGATGTCTGGATCTGTTTCTGGTAATCTGACCTTCATTGACTTTAACTGATCAACATAAATCCCTGGGGATTTCAACCTATCCGTTTGACCTATTAACACAAATCCTTTACCATGTATAAAACAGTCTGTTACGATTCTGAGGTAACCAAAATCCTGTACTATGTATAAAACGGTCTGTTACAATTCTGAGGTAACCAAAATCTTCTACTATGTATAAAAAACGGTCTGTTACAATTCTGAGGTAACCAAAATCTTCTACTATATATAAAACGGTCCGTTACGATTCTGAGGTAACCAAAATCCTGTACTATATATAAAACGGTCTGTTACAATTTTGAGGTAACCAAAATCTTCTACTATGTATAAAACGGTCTGTTACAATTCTGAGGTAACCAAAATCCTGTACTATGTATAAAACGGTCCGTTACGATTCTGAGGTAACCAAAATCTTCTACTATATATAAAACGGTCTGTTACAATTCTGAGGTAACCTAAATCTTCTACTATATATAAAACGGTCTGTTACGATTCTGAGGTAACCAAAATCTTCTACTATCTATAAAATGGTCCGTTACGATTCTGAGGTAACCAAAATCTTCTACTATGTATAAAACGGTCTGTTACGATTCTGAGGTAACCAAAATCTTCTACTATGTATAAAACGGTCTGTTACAAGGTAACCAAAGTACAAAAGTTCAATACATGAACTGTATTAGAGGAAAAGGCGTTGATAGGTTGAAAAAAACTTGTGGCTTATCCTCTGCCCAATTTTGGGCAATAAATATGTTTAAATCAACAAAAGCCATTTATAGTTGAAGGTGCTAAATAAGTGACGGCCTTATGTGTAGCTGTGTGAGCAACATCTCCAGATACACCCACCTTCCTCCATCACTGAACCCTGTATTTTTGCTATATATTCCTATTCTCAGTTGTGCTGGTCTAACTAGAACTGTCGTCCAGAGGGCCAACTCATACCCCCCTGCAACCCCCATCGTTACTATGTGTTCATTTATACAATAAACAAGATACACAGTTAAATCTCACTTAGTCGTATTCAGTTTTCTTGGTTACCCTAATTCTTTTTTTATCTATATTATGAATAAATTGTTGTACATGACATTATGAAATTATTTCACATGAGAAAATCTTTTCAATTGATCAATTTATAACAAAGAAAAAATTAAAAAGGTTATGAGAAAGGTAAAGTGTGAATGGGATTTATTCAAAAAATTACGACGTGATATAGATTATGCACATCTATAATGTATAAGGGTTATTGTCATGAAGTTTCGTTGAAATCGGAACAGTAGTTTAGGAGGAGTAGCCGGTACATCGTTGTGTCTACAGACGGACGGACGGACGGACGGATGGACAACCTGATTCCAGTGTACCCCCCCTAACTTCGTTGCGGGGGGTATAATAAGTTAATGCCATCACATTGTCTTGGTGTTACAAATAGATCTATACAAAGAACCTGTTAAGAAAAACCTGCTAAAATATCAGTTATTGATAACACCAACTTGAGATATTGAATAGAAACCTTTCCAGATAAAGTTGATAACAGGTCATCTATATACATGGCTATAGGGTTTATCGTACTGTGATCATGACTTGCATGTTAGCAGAGGGGTCATTTGTGTGTTACAAACACACCAAGAATAAACTATGGCTGTCACAGGGGATACTTACTTCAGAAGTAAGAGTAAGCTATGACTGTCACAGACTTAAGTCAGCTTTAGCCACTTCAGGGGATGTTTATAAAAAAATTACACTTCTGTTCAATAATAAAATCTAAAAGTGTTTGTCCAAGAAAATCTATCAACTGGTTAATGTTACACTACCACTACTTTTTATGTACTGTGAAAATGATGACCATGCGATCATATTTTCTCTCTTTATCATGGATCACACTAGAATTCCTTGAATGCGTAATGTTTCTCTCCTATAACCATTGGTTACTGAACTTTTGATAACATATCTTTTTTTTTAAAAAAGCAAAACATGCTTATTCAATGATGGTTGTGCTTAACTCTTCTGCGGGCTGTATTTGAATCTGATCCACCTACAGTGGTAAGGCTGGCAGTGTAGGTCGTTGTTGTATTGACCAACTCTATCACGTATTTATTGACATTAAGACTTGGTTCATTGTATCAGCAGCCCTACCTGGGGGTAAACAGCATTAACACTACACCAATTTCACACCATTTCCATGCTTAACAGTGCATGTTTACCCATTCTGATTGTTGCTAGCTCTGATAATGATGGGGATGAAAGAATGATAAAAGCCATTACCGATTGAGCATGTTTTTTGTTCTCCAGTGCTGAAGAGTTCGTACACAAAGCTTCGCCTCAAAGAAGTGTTTATTTGGTTAGGTATGCAAACACCAGAGTTCCGGATAGCAAGTGAAATCATTAACTAGAAATGTAACACGACTTTGATTAGTAGATGGAGCTAAACGATGAAAAGACTTTACAACCTCCAGGCAGTAAAACACACACTTCGCTATCTCATGATGGCTCATTAACTTTGCTTCTTTTTGATGACTGCACTTTTCATTAACACTTTGTTCTTTGAAAATTTTGAAATGTATTAAAAGACAAATATGGGCAATACCATGCTCACTAAAATCAGCCAACATTTCATGTCAATTTATAGTCTTGCTTTCAACACAAACCTGTCCATCATGACAACTTATAACAGAAACTTGTCTACTCCTACAATCCTAAAGCAGAAACCTGTCTATAGTAACCATCCTAAATAGAAACCTTTCTACAATGACCATCCTAAAACAGAAACCTGTCAACTGAGACAATCCTGTATACTGTGATAATCTTATATTAATTTTATGAATATAATATTCACTGTTTTTCAACCAATCAGTTGTTATGACCATATAAGGCTGTGGAATAAGCACCTGTCCCAGAAACCAGTTTGTGTCTTAATACAGTATGACCATGGTCAAGAGTTATACTTCCAACCTGATCAGTGAAGAGCCCTTACTCTGGACAAGTCTGGAGTGTTTCTGTGACCCTGACAGCTGACCAGGTCTGCTATCACAGTAATTGGAACAACACTTGAACTTTTGACAAAGCTAGTTGTCTTTGCACATATAACCAATGGCTAACTACCAGAGCTTGCTCTTACAAATCACTCTTATTATAAAGCATTCTAACAAAATCGGTCTCTTCAAATGAAATTCCATCTGCTTAGAGACCTCTTCAGTGTGGTTATGAGGCTACAGGAGTAAAGGCTAACGTACAGTGTGGTTTGAACTGGCTCGCCTTACTAAGGCAGCTTCAGATCTGTTCAAGTGGCCAGACTCTGGACAATGAAGTCGAGTCTCCTTCAGTTGACAAAGTAACCCATTACAATGAGTAGATGGCCCTAGGCCCCGACACAAGTCGATGGCCTGATCAACCTCTATAGCACTTGGACCATTGGTCAGGTGGAGAGTGGGGTGCGCTCGACCAGACAGGCAATGTGGGTGCTGGCTTCAATGGCCTTCGATAATGTTCATCAACAGCGACACATCAGGGCAAAACATCGCGCAACACTGGAGCAGGTGAATAGCATTCACGACCAAACACATTAGTTGTCGTCTCTCTTCCTCAAGGCAAAACATCAAATCCAAGCAAAGCCGATAATTTCTGCTCCCGGCTAATTTCACATAAGGTAGAGTCTACTATTGATCGAGTTGCAATTATTTCTCTTTGAATTTCCCTTATGGCTTGTATTCCCCGCGTAGCACTAATTTGGGGTAATGTTTAATGAATAAGATACGACACTAAGCAGAACCAGTGTATATAGTGTGGGGCCATACTAAGTGACTTCCACGTTGGTCTATAACAAAGCAGGGTATCCCCACTTACAACCACAGTATAATTGATACCATTACACCAAATATCTGCTATACATTCATTGAAAGGAAATTTAGGCCTTGAAAGGCCACAATGAGTGTAAAAACATAAGGAAAGACATTACGTGTTTCTGCAATTTTGTCTTAACAATCTTTTCTTACTTAAAAGTGTAATATCCTAATTTTACATTTCGTTCGTAATTGAAAGCAAGAAATTGCTGTTCGTAATAGAGCAGGTTTTGTTCCAATCCATTAACGCAAACCCTTCCCTGAATTATCCATTTTCTTCTGTTAATTTGATGGCCTTTTTAGATTAATTGATTTTAAAATGTAATTATGAACTTGATGACAAAACTCAAATGAAACTTTTCTTCCCTAATTAGATTTTCTTGAATCGACTGCAATTTTTTTGTCGATTTAGCTGCAATAGTCGCCCGATATTGATCCAGAAGAGCATTTGGGTAGAAGTTTTTCCTTTGCTTTTTCCCTTCACTCTGTCTTGCCATTTCTGTTGCTTGATCTAAGATCTAGAGCCCCTTGTGACACTTACAGTTTTCCAACTACCATCACAGATGATACTAGCTATTAAATGGAGCTGATTAACCATTTGTAGTCGAGATTTCTTTTGGAAATAAAATAACTTGTTCCCAATCCGCTAATTACGTTTTGAGATTGTGGCAACTCCACTGAAGGATGGTTAATACTTTGGATGCAGATAGAGAAAATAAATTGGAGGAAAAATAATTGGACATAAACAGCTGCATCATTAATGAATGATGATGGTTTGGAATTTCATTGAGCTATCCTTGTCGATTTTTAATCGGTGGTTTTGTCTTTTGAAATTCCACCTTTGTGTCGGTGGTTTTGTCTTTTGAAATTCCACCTTTGTGCCACAGTTTTGTATTTTCTGCTAAAATTTCACATTTTCCATCATCAAATATCATCTGGTCTAAAGAAATTATATCAGACAAGGCTGGTAATGGTGAACACACGAGAATGTAACCCTATACAGCCTTTCATTTTAAAACCAATTATAAACATTTGATTTCTATCATATTTTACCCCAACAATAAGTCTCTGAATAAAAATGAGGAAGATATAATTCCCGAATTAACAATGTAGAAAAACCAGAACTTCCCTGCTGTATATTTCAGATTTAAGTGAAATTATTATCAAAACGTAAATCTTATCACGATATGATAATGGGATGGGGCTCAAGGACATGAAACCTCACAGTGTTAACAGAGCTACACAGAAATTTGTAGTGACAATATACTTACTAAATATCCGCGGCCTGAACTGGAATGTGAACTTGCCTGCAATGGGAAGACATAAAAAAACATTGAGGAAATATCTCATCTGTTAATTATACAAATACTAGCTGTAAAATATCTCATCTGTTAATTATACAAATACTAGCTGTAAAATATCTCATCTGTAAATTATACAAATACTAGCTGTAAAATATCTCATCTGTCAATTATACAAATACTAACTTTAAAATATCTCATCTGTCAATTATACAAATACTAACTTTAAAATATCTCATCTGTCAATTATACAAATACTAGCTGAAAATTTATCATCTGTCAATTATACAAATACTAACTGTACTATATCTTGCCTGTCAATTATACAAATACTATCTGTAAAATATCTTGCCTGTCAATTATACAAATACTATCTGTAAAATATCTTGCCTGACAATTATACAAATACTAACTGTAAAATATTTACATTTGGTGTGGCAATGCCCTTATATATTACTAGTAAATCCCTACCAAAAGCAGCTTCATCTATGAGAGTATAACTGAAGTTGCCCTGAGGGCGTATGAATATCTCACTTGCAAAAAATGTAAACAAAGATGGCCGCCATACATTGTAAAGTCACATTGACATGAGATTTTAATAAATTCTAATTTGCGATTCATTAATAGAACGTAAATATAAGCGATAAACTGCCTAGATGCGGCAGACCTACTGGTATAACTGCTACATGTGTCACAGACAAACTGAATGGTGCGCTAGTGCGCACCATTCAGTTTGTCTGTGACACATGTGGCAGTTATACCAGTAGGTCTGCCGCATCTAGGCAGTTTATTGCTTAAATATCTCATCTGTCAATTATACAAATACTAACTGTACTATATCTTGCCTGACAATTATACAAATACTAACTGTAAAATATTTCACCTGTCAATTATACAAATACTAACTTTAAACCATTATCTGGAGTTTTGTTGATATATTTTAGTAAATAGTTAAGAATGAATTGGCTGATACCTCTTTGCAACTTCGAACATTTCATTAATCATCTTAAAAACGTAGGTATTCTGCGTCTAAATTAACAGATATTTTCTAACGGCAGTTGTGATTTCTATGGAATCTAGATACCACTACTATAATACAAGTGAAACCTTTTAGATGGTTATTAATAACATAACTATCAAACTAACAAATTTCAACCCGATTACTTACATAAATTCTCAATATGGGCCAATTACAAGCAACCTGACCAACAAAATTCAGCTGAATTATCCTTAGCAGTTTGGGAGAAGATGTCATTTTTTCAAAATGGTCAAATGTAAATGATAAAAGTTTTGTGAATGCAATGTTATATTATCACCGTGATCAAAAATTGTTCTGAATAATATCACCGTGATCAAAAATTGTTCTGAATAATCAACCAATTATGTGATATCTATAACCAGATATTTTCTCTATAGATCTGATGTTTCATGTGTCCTCTGTGTGATCAGCTGGAAACCAGGCTTTCGTAGATATAAAACCTCACGCTCCCGTTAGATATAATGGACCATGAGCACAATGTCATATTGAACATTGGAGAACAGGTTCATATTACTTCACCCAGGTATTTTAAACCTGTGTAAATTTAAAACAATGCCAATGTCCTTTTGTCCTTACCAGCATCCTCTATTACATTCTGACACTGAAACATCATGGATTTTTCTCCATTTTTTTCTGTTTTTTGTTTGTTTTGTTTTTGATTATACACAACTGTACCATTAAAATATGATTTTACTGTAGAATAATTTTTATTATTTTGCTTGTAATCTGAACATTCAGAGTTACACAGCAGACAAATGTATTTCAAGTACTGCAGTCAGCAGGTAATTCCATAATGAATGGTCTGCAGAACAATAGACTTTATGTATGAGTTGTGCAGCAAGAGAATAATTCTTACCCAGTCATAGACTACATATTTCATAACTTTAATACACATGATGCCAGCAGTCACCTCAGTAATGGAAGATTCAATGTATTTCAGACTAAACATTTACAAAAGATATATTTCCAAACCTATTTAATTGATTGATGAAATGAGTTTGTGCAGAGAAGCAATTTATGTGAAACTGATGATGTGTAATGTTCATTAGTTGTGTTTAAATCAATATCACAGCTTTGCAGCATTTGAAGGATGACTCTGCACTACCAATTAAACAACTCTTCCTCCAAATAGGCATATACATGTCGAACTTTGAACTTTGTGAGTCTAGAATGTACTCAAGTTTGTCTGTTTGATTTATGCAATAGCCCAATCAGGTCAGGGTCAATTTGTGGGTGGGGCTCTTTGTAGTAGCTAGTGGCTACCTCACCATATTGGATGTCAATCTCATGCTGTCCAGAGTAAATAATGTACTTGTCTAAAGACACAACCAAGACAACGACAACACAAGACAGTAGGTAATCTTACCTTCCAGAGACTCACAAACCTTCCTTTGTAGGAATCGAACCACACACCTCAGAGCTTTGCCAGAGGTTGTCAGATATGCTACCCATTGAGCTATCACACCCGGAATATCACAAAGTGACTTAATGTACTGCTGGTACATACCGGTGGTACATACTGGTATGAATGCAATGGTATGACTATACATCATCTGAGTGGTACATACTGGTATGAATGCAATGGTATGACTATACATCATCTGAGTGGTACATCCTGGTATGAATGCAGTGGTATGACTACGCATCATCTGAGTGGTACATACTGGTATGAATGCAATGGTATGACTATACATCATCTGAGTGGTACATACTGGTATGAATGCAATGGTATGACTATACATCATCTGAGTGGCACATACTGGTATGAATGCAATGGTATGACTATACATCATCTGAGTGGTACATACTGGTATGAATGCAATGGTATGACTATACATCATCTGAGTGGTACATACTGGTATGAATGCAGTGGTATGACTATACATCATCTGAGTGGTACATACTGGTATGAATGCAATGGTATGTCTATAACTCTTCATCTAATATGTTTAGCTACATTACTATACATGCAGGAGCACAACTTACATCACTAAGCACGTCCTGTGAGGTCTGGTCTGGACCGTTGTGGTCTAGGATCTCGGTCTGGTCACTACGTGGACTGCCCAATGGGTCGTCAAAGGGGTTGCCTGGCAATGTTGGAGAATGTGGACTGATTTTCTGGAAAGACAAAAACAGGTGATTCCCATTAGAGCATATATAAACTAGTATTTAGATATTTATTGTTAACATGTAGGTTGAAAGTGTTTACTCAGTAATCAACAAGATGTATACCATAATCTATTTCGAACACATGCAAGATGTATAACGTGATCAGTTTTAAACATCTGCATGATCTACATCATCATCAGTTTTAAACATCTGCATGATCTACATCATAATCAGTTTCAAACATCTGCGAGATACATAATAATCTATCAAAACACAAAGTTGTATACAAGCTCTAGCCATCAACGTCATATATATATAAACCCTTGTTGTTATTGGGAAGCCAGCTGTACTAGAGGTCAGTATCAATTGTTTTGTGTGTGATTTGTTTTACAAAGGAGATTCCTTAGGGAAATAAATGAAGATGTTAATATGATGGCCATCAATATCATCCAATGTATAACTGGTGATAATTTCAAATTTCTACTGAAGAATATAAACTGCTCAGTGATAATTTAAATGTTCTTGATTTAATATTTCATTTTGTAGTATCTAAAATGTTCAGGCAAGTTTTAATTTATCTTGCAGTGAAATACGATATTTCTTTTACACATTACACAGAAAAAATATCACTTTCAAATGCCAACCTTTAAACCAGCCCAGTACTTATTTTAAAACACAGGCATTCATCAGCCAGCATAAAAACACTATCACCATGATCAATAACATGATCCGTTAGACCCACTTTAACCTTCCACCTGATATATAGCTCTGTGAGATATAAAATTCATGAGGAATTTATCAACACAACAACAATCCCCATAAAATGTCTAGAGCACACAAAAATATATACCTCTAGTCATAATAAAAAGGAAATCCCAAATTCTATCAGATTTTAGTGACAGACTTTTCCTCATAAAACAAACTATTAACAGTATATCATGGATATATATATATAGGAATGAACCAGTGGGTATGTATATGTTATATGCAATGGTGGTGTGAATCTATAAGATATATCGTGGATATTCAATGGTGGTATACATCAATAAGATATATTGTGGATATTCAATGGTGGTATACATCAATAAGATATATTGTGGATATTCAATGGTGGTATACATCAATAAGATATATTGTGGATATTCAATGGTGGTATACATCAATAAGATATATTGTGGATATTCAATGGTGGTATACATCAATAAGATATATTGTGGATATTCAATGGTGGTATACATCAATAAGATATATCATGGATACTCAATGGTGGTATAAATCTGTAAGATATATCGTGGTATTCAATGGCGGTATGAATCTATAAGATATATCATGGATATTCAATGGTGGTATGAATCTGTAAGATATATCACAGATATTCAATGGCAGTATGAATCTATAAGATATATCATGGATATTCAATGGTGGTATGAATCTATAAGATATATCATGGATATTCAATAGATCGAGGTTCATTGATATTCAACAGAGGTATAAATCTGTTAAGATACATCCTGGATTCAATAACAGTATAAATCTGTTAAGATATATCCTGGATTCAATAACAGTATAAATCTGTTAAGATATATCCTGGATTCAATAACAGTATAAATCTGTTAAGATATATCCTGGATTCAATAACAGCTCTGTTAAGATACATCCTGTATTCAATAACAGTATAAATCTGTTAAGATATATCCTGGATTCAACAGAGGTATAAATCTCTTATGATATACCCTAAGGATGTTTGTAAGTAGGATTTACCAGGAAAAAGCTTAAGTCTGGAAAGCAATTCTGTTTTCCAACCTTAGACTACCATATAAGGTGAAATATAACACTAGCTCAGGTGTAGCTTTATGCTAGATAATAATTTTCTGGGCTATTTCGCTTTTAAAGTTCTGTTATCAAAATGAGATTAGGGAATGAAAAGTAAGAGCAGTTATAGGACAAATGGCTATATAAAAGCTGACTTGATTGTCTGTGAATGTCCCTCAGCACAAAAGCCCAGTAATGAAGGTTATGGAGCACATTTTCTAGCCTATGATGGCATAATTTGCCGGAAAGGCATACAGCAAAATGTCTCTCGATAGCAGAAAACGTCGTAAAAAATGGTGGAAAGGAAGACGTAAACTTGCAATCTATAAAATGTGTTTTGAGCACAGTCTGATAATGACTCGAGGGAGATATTATTAACCACTAAACTTAGCACTAAAAGCTGTTCCCATTTAATGCGTTTCTATATTCCCAGAAAGTGCTAGTCCCTGATGCCTACTCCAACAGACTCTATCCTGGCAATCCCACATACAACATGCTCCCTAGTCGACCCAGGGTTAAAACAATTGGTGACATCTTAGTATTTGTTTTTTAGGAGCCCACTATCCAATAGAATCGATTACAAACTCGGCCAAAGTGGATTAACACTCCTCAGAGTCGAGAAAATGTCAGAACAAATTTTCCATTTGGATATCGTCGTCCAAGCTAATGTGACGATAGTTGTGTCAATCACCCAGGCAATGAAGAATCTGCCCATACACGAAGCAAGCTGCAGATGGTCCAATACAAACCAAATATCATTTTTACAGTAATGACAATTTAGTGTCTTTCTAGAAGAGACATAAGTGCCTCAAGTGAAGTCTTTTTCAAAAGGTCAAAGGAATGGTATGCTCGTTCGTCACTGTTTAGAAAAATGATTAAAAGTAATGAAGATACCAACCCAAACACCCGTAGGTGTCTAACATTTAGATCTACTTCAGCAATTAGAACCTGCTTAACAGCAAATAATGTCATTTTCTAAGATTATAGAAAAGTCAAGCGTGTTGATGTACTTTACCAGGCCTACCTCTACAGTGCCAACGTACATCCTTCTCTACCTCCTGTGTTTTAAATTTGTACTACAACATTTTTGTTCTAGGAATGCTGGACCTACAGTAATGTGGAATAAATTTTGCACTTTAGAACTGTTAATCTTTACATGTACTTTAAACTTTTTCATCTTTTAAGCATACCAAACCTGTACTTCAAAACATTTAATTTTTGCGGCATGCTCAACTTGTACTTCAAAACATTTAATCTTTGCGGCATGCTCAGCCTGTACTTCAAAACATTTAATCTTTGCGGCATGCTCAGCCTGTACTTCAAAACATTTAATCTTTGCGGCATACCAAACCTTTATTTCAGAACCTTTTATATTTTAAGTATGCTAAATCTATACTTCAAATTTTTTAATGCTTTGTGGGTGTTGGACCTAAAGTTCGGACTTGTACTTCTGATTTTAAGTTTAACAGGGGAATGCTTGACTTATAATCCAAATTTTTTTTATGTTGATTATGACTTAAAAAAAACAAGACATAAATGTCATGTTGCATTGACTCTTAAGTAAAATCTGCACTGTTTTAGGTCTGCATGACCTTGACATTGGTAAACATATCTAAGGGTTGGCACTTCTGGGATTTTTTTTTTTAGATAGCTGTAAATTTTATTTTTTTTAAATGTTTAAAAATCATTACGTTAATTTTGTGTTAATTATCTCGAGTTAATTTTTTCCTATCCCAAGATATGCCTTCTTTATCTTTTTCATCAATTATAGAATGTTTTTTATCATGAAATTCAAATTGATGGTAATTTGTGATGCTGGAAACAGCCATATACTTGAAAACTGAAACTTTAAAGCTGTTTTAATATGTACATTAGAAGAAATTTAATTCAAAACTAATTTCTTCATGCTTTAAGAAATTGAGTCTTAAAATATACATGTTATTTTTTTACATCAAGTAGGAAATTCTGTCCACTTGTTAAGCCAATCAAATGTCTCGCAGCCGATGGTCATCAGTGTCTGTAATTTGAATGGTTTACGGCAGCCATTGATTTCATCACACGGTAAGAGTCATTTCAAGGACAGTTTGCCTCTATACCAGCAACCATTCATCATGAAAATAGTTATTTTCATTTGATGTACAAGAATGTATTTGCACAAATCACAGTATCAGCTGTTCAGTTTTTCCTACATTTTGGAGAAAATGATACACAGACTACGGCAGCTGATTTTTTTTATCTGTGCCATGTAATTTTCTGTCGACACCTTTAATAGCATTGTACAGCATTCATTATAAGCTGCATATATTGGGAGAAAATTATAGGTTTGAGAAAGCTCTGACCCCAATTGAGTTCGCTGGGAGGTGGAAGCTATAGTTAGCTAGTTATACATGTGAGTATAGAGGCTGAATGACTGTAATTAGGGGTTAACTAGTGCCCCTAATGACAGTCATCAGCACAACAAAGATGGAGATAGGGCGGCTCCTAGCTGTGGAGTACAGTATAGCTCCGGGCTGATCAGGCTCATCGTCCTCTACAGCTCAGTCACAAACCCGCACGTCTCCGCAGCTCTCACAGACGCCATCACACGACACCATGTCTTCTGTTGTCAAAATTTCTAATGTAGCGTTATTTTCTTAGTTAAAATCAAATTTTAAAATTGTCAATCTTTTCTTTTTAATTGATTTAGAGATTGCAATGTACTAGATGTATATAACTTGACATTTGAGATCCTATCAACAGTAACTTGGTGATGAGTTTACAAAAGATTTTGACACAATTGACGAATCAATTACTGCATCAAAAATAGATAGGGGCCACAAATATAAATTCCACGGAAACACAGTACAAGTTTTTAGGACGGTTTTGCATAATCACAATTTCACAACTGCTAAAATGATGAGACAAGAATCTATACAGATTTTGAAGAGCTATCTCCCTGACATCTCACAACCTAGCTAGACACAGCAGCTAGAAACCAAATACCACACCTACAAAAGCCTTGGAAACTGTGTTAGCAAAAACTACAACGAGAATGTTCTATATCACCTTGTGTCTAGTGACATCTATAAAACGTTAGTCCTGGTAGACTGGAACGGTCTATAGACTGTACAGCCCACTGGTAAACCCTCCACAAATATAAACCTAATTTAGCCCTTTTATCACTTTAATTTCCTTAGCTCAAATTTCGTGTAATGCATTTTTGATGGGGGAACATCACATTATGTAATCTCCAATAAGATTATGGGTATGTACATAGTGACATCTGCCTGGAATCAATACTTTGTCTCTGTACATGGATCGGGACCACTTTTATTTCCTAAAATACTCCACATTCTCTGGCTGTTTTTATACTCTACACCTTCAATTCCATCCAATCTATTGTGTTTATATTGTCGTGTAACCCATTACTCTTTTGACAATTCCATGTCTATCCATCTTCTGTCTGGTTTTTATGGTCGTTTTCAGTATAGACCATCCAACTATGACCATATTAAGGATCTATTGGTTTTCTGCTTATCAAATGTGACATATCATTCTCCTGATATTGGTATTCATCAAGACCTCTGTGTATAAATCCCATATAATCATTTACATATCATTCTGTCTTCTGGTTTTTTATAACGTTTTATCGTATTTCAATAATTTACGTATCATTCTGTCTTCTGGTTTTTTATAACGTTTTATCGTATTTCAATCATTTACGTATCATTCTGTCTTCTGGTTTTTTATAAAGTTTTATCGTATTTCAATCATTTACGTATCATTCTGTCTTCTGGTTTTTTATAACGTTTTATCGTATTTCAATCATTTACGTATCATTCTGTCTTCTGGTTTTTTATAACGTTTTATCGTATATCAATCATTTACGAATCATCGTCCTCTGTTTTTTGTACTTTATACCATATTTTAATTATTTACATATTATTTTTGTGCATTTCATCTTTGTCCCTTGCATGATAATTTGCTTAAGTCCTTTGCATTATATTTGACATTTGTTTGTATATATTACAATTGTCTTCAGTTCATTAATACAGCCCAACTTTCGTATCTCAAACTCTGATAACTTGAAGAATGTGCTTAATATAAAGTAAAAATTCAGTTTTGACAATAAAACTTATAAAATATACACTCTCAAATACTTAAAATATCTCAAGGCTTTTTCGCGACCTTACTCAGACTTTAACGTAACAAAGTTCAACTGTACATGACTTTTCACCATTCTTTATTGGCATGACCTCTGACCACGTGACCTTTGTCTGTGACTGTCTTGTGACTTATGTTGTATGGAGATGACCTTCCTACATATGACCTCTGTTGTTTGTGTATGACCTCTGTTGTTTTAAATGACCTTTGTGGTTTGTATTATTTGGTTATAACTTCTTCCTTGCCTTTTACTTTCAGAAAACACTGCATATAGTTCAAGTTAGAAGTCTGCATGTTTTCAACCTATTAGTTCTGGAAATTTGCTCCTTTCTCCATGTTAGAAATGTCTGGCAAATTCCATCAGCCAATTTATAACTCATATTTAAGTAAACTTTGATTAAAACAGATACAAATACAATATCCAACATTCTTCAGCAATCTTCCACCCAAAAATAATCAACTAATCTCAAATGTACCAATTTCTGTCTAATCAATGACCAAATCAGGGCCCTAATATTGTCGTCATGGATACCATAACAAGCATGAATAAGGTCATTAAGTTCTTAACATCAGAAATCTGACAAAGCCATGAATGATTGAATCTGTTATCACTGCTTTGTCAAGGATGCAAATCATCCCCGCCATCAATGGAGGCATCTTTGTATCCGGTGGAAAAGCAATGTAACATTTCACTGATCAATTGTGGCAATAAATCTGATCAACAGCTAGGACAATTGATCCGACTTAATCTCCATCACAACTGTGTGGCAAGCACTGGCTTCAGTACACAAAGAGTCGGAGGAGACTGGGCCAGCAAACCAGACCTCCCCAGTATACACAGGCCAGCAAACCAGACCTCCCCAGTACACACAGGCCAGCAAACCAGACCTCCCCAGTACACACAGGCCAGCAAACCAGACCTCCCCAGTACACACAGGCCAGCAAACCAGACCTCCCCAGTACACACAGGCCAGCAAACCAGACCTCCCCAGTACACACAGGCCAGCAAACCAGACCTCCCCAGTATACACAGGCCAGCAAACCAGACCTCCCCAGTACACACAGGCCAGCAAACCAGACCTCCCCAGTACACACAGGCCAGCAAACCAGACCTCCCCAGTATACACAGGCCAGCAAACCAGACCTCCCCAGTATACACAGGCCAGCAAACCAGACCTCCCCAGTACACACAGGCCAGCAAACCAGATCTCCCCAGTACACACAGGCCAAGATGGGGCCAGCAAACCAGACCTCCCCAGTATACACAGGCCAAGACTGGGCCAGCAAACCAGACCTCCCCAGTATACACAGGCCAGCAAACAAGACCTCCCCAGTATACACAGGCCAAGACTGGGCCAGCAAACCAGACCTCCCCAGTATACACAGGCCAGCAAACCAGACCTCCCCAGTATACACAGGCCAGCAAACCAGACCTCCCCAGTATACACAGGCCAGCAAACCAGACCTCCCCAGTATACACAGGCCAAGACTGGGCCAGCAAACAAGACCTCCCCAGTATACACAGGCCAAGACTGGGCCAGCAAACCAGACCTCCTCAGTATACACAGGCCAAGACTGGGCCAGCAAACCAGACCTCCTCAGTATACACAGGCCAAGACTGGGCCAGCAAACAAGACCTCCCCAGTATATACAGGCCAGCAAACCAGACCTCCCCAGTATACACAGGCCAGCAAACCAGACCTCCCCAGTATACACAGGCCAAGACTGGGCCAGCAAACCAGACCTCCCCAGTATATACAGGCCAGCAAACCAGACCTCCCCAGTATACACAGGCCAAAACTGGGCCAGCAAACCAGCTTCAGTTTCTATTCATTGTCAACCAAAGCGTCATAGACATATTTGCCAATGAACAAAAATTAATGGTAAACTTGGTGTCTAACAAAGAAACCTCTCATACCTTTGTCGATATACAGCCAGTATAAACCTTATACAACAGACCATGTAGACAAACTCTCTTAGCATCCTTACTTTGAAACTCTAATAAATTCTGCTTGTAAGTCATGTTAACAGGACTGGTGCATGCATGGAAGCCAACATTCAGATCAGCAGTGTTAACCATGAATTTGTTTCTCTTTGGCAAACAATGTCATACCTCACCCCTCTTGGGACTGCATAGCAATTGCTACTTGGACTGAAGGAGAAGTGTTTTTGAGACCGTTGTCCAGGAGATTAGATTTTCTATTGTGTAGGCTCATCCCTAACAGTTCACACATAAAGATTGACCTTGAAAACTGCCAATAAATCTCCTCCTATTAATGTCATTGTTAGCACAGTGTGATGATCCAAAACATTTTATGGATAGGCGACTTCAGCAGCAGCAGCAGCTGAAATATTGATTTGGATATGGTATCATGTTTCATGTTTGACTTGACTCCCCATTTCCTTTTCTATATCAGGAAAAATTCACAGTGCAATTTAATCCAGGACAAACAATCACACCTGAAACACCTCGTTAGAATTATCACCTGTGCCATGACAGCTAAACACCTGAAACACCATGTTAGAATTATCACCTGTGCCATGACAGCTAAACACCTGAAACACCTCGTTAGAACTATCACCTGCACAATGACAACTAATAACACCTAAAACACCTCGTTAGAATTATTACCTGCACCACGACAGCTAAAAACACCTGAAACACCTCGTTAGAATTATTACCTGCACAATGACAGCTAAAAACACCTGAAACACCTCGTTAGAAATATTAACTGCACAATGACAGCTAATAACACGTGAAACACCTTGATAGAATTATTACCTGCACCACGACAGCTAATAACACCTGAAACACCTCGTTAGAATTATTACCTGCACCACGACAGCTAATAACACCTGAAAGACTTTGTTACAACTCTGATGAGGCAATAGCATTCAGCAAACATACTAATGGATGACTTGAACTATTAATCTTAACTGCTCAAACTTATTTTCACAAACAAGGTACTAACACTTAAAGTAAATAGTCACTTTGTCCTTGACCTTGGAACTCGTAAACACTTGTCTTGGACCTTGGAACTCCAAACACAAGGATGTTACCCATATTTAACCTTAGTATAAAGTCTGACCAAAATCCATAAAAGAATGAAGTTGTTAAGTGTTTCAACTAAATCAGTTGATGGTTTTCTATATATAGCAAAAGTGACCTTGGCCTTGACCTTGGAACCCTCAAACATGAAGATGACCAAAGTATACTCATACTTAATCTCCGTATGAAGTTTGACCAAAATCTGTCTAAAGAATGAAGTTGCTAAGTGTTTACATTGAATCAGGGCGCAATGCAACACGAGAGGAAGGGTCAGACACCGGCAACACTATATGCCCCCTTAATTTTACAGCAGGGGCATAAAACTGAGTAAAATATATAGCTTAATCTAATATTGAAACAGAACTAGTAGTGTTCTAACTGGCCACGGCTTGAAAATTCGGCCATCATTTAATCAATTACCATGATGTTCCAAAGAGAGGGAAATACATCTAGATGTTCAGTCTGGCAGCGTGTTTTTCTCTCCGAGCTCAGCTGATCAATAAGTTGGAGAAAAGTACATCTCTTAATTAAGTCTCCTACAAAGACCCTAAGAGGCAAAATCGGCAAAGTAGTAATTCCAACATATTAACGTGTCAAGTTCTATACAATTTTCAAGTTCTTTACATTTTGTCGATGAAAAAAAAAACCTGATGACAGAAAAAGTTATAATGGTGATTGGAATAAACAGCAACAAAGGCGCTATGCTATTGATAATTAGGTTAATAGTACAGAATTCTAAAACACTCTCCCTGTATTTTAATATGTGCATCAGTTCCACTACACATTTACATTTCCCAACAAAGTGGGGGGTTTTTTCACTGCAATATTCCTGGCAAATAAGTGGTTTTTTTTTTTCTTACAACTACATTGTTTTCATTTGATAGTCCCAACCTAATTAGGAAGTACAAGACAAGTATAAAGGGAGATAGGGATATCATTTGTCAAATTGGAAATAATTCTACACATGTAACTTAAATACAGAGAAAGAGATGCGATACTAAACTCTTTGGAACAAGCTTTGTTCCGCACCAATATCCAGCAATGATAGGAACCTGCTTACTGTATACCACATATACCCCACGGGCCAACTCCATTAACATCCTACTCACACCGGGCCAGCAAAACAATTTTATTGAGGCAGATATTTATTTCACTGGTGTCTAGAGAATGAATTGATAAGACTGCCTGCCAGTGCTCCCTGTTCTTTATCCAGGTAAGATAGCTGTTAAAGAACTGGAGTTACCATCAGTAGAGATCACAGTCTATAGACACTGATAACAGCCACCCCTAGTGTGGACTTTATGTCTACAGATTCAAAAGCCAATATTAAATGTTTGAAGGCATTGTAAACAAATTTGAATTTACAACTTTTACATACAATTACCATAGGATGATTGATAACGAATTGTAGCACAGGAGAGTTCCAAAAGGTTCCCCAACTCTTTTTGAAAAGGAAGAAAGGACACCCTTACAGTGACTTGTTATCCTGCGGTGTGGTCACCCCAGCTCCTACTGGATTATGTGTCTGGTCAGGTATGAAGGACCTTATCTACAATGACTCCCATATATCACCAACCATCAAAGGACCAACAACTCTACTCCTTAAATCATACAACAAATCAGACTCCTACAAGTGTTTGCTTTTAGCTGGCGCTATAGGTGTGAATCTTTTCATGCCAAACAATATATCAACACAGACATTTATATACATAACTCTTCACAGAACAAGCTTGCCAAACTTCAAATGACAAAAGATTGTGTTTTATATCATTTAAGCAAGTTAGTGCTCGAAAAGACTTTTCAGAAGTAATAACATATTAAGTGGAAGCTTTTCCATTCTATAACATACACTTCACCTGATTTTAGCTGTGTGCTTGCTTTTGATTAAAAATAAACAACAAATAGAAATATAGATTGAGGATCTGCCAATCTAATGATAGCATGAAATTAAAGTCAGTGAAGTTCACACTTTGACCTAGTCAAAATCACTTTCAAGAACTTTAAAATTTCACAACAGATTACACTGACATCTATATATACTTGACTTCCCCACCAAGGTCAAATCCACAACTTGTCAATATCCACCCTCAGCTCCTTACTCATAGCAGGTGCTATCACTGTCAATTAAAGCAACACATTCATTGTCAATTAAATTAGCACCTTCACTGTCAATTAAAGCAACACATTCACTGTCAATTAGAGCAACACTTTCACTGTCAAGTAAAGCAACACATTCACTGTCAATTAAAGCAACATTTTCACTGTCAAAGCAACACATTCACTGTCAATTAAAGCAACACATTCACTGTCAATTAAAGCAACACATTCACTGTCAATTAAAGCAACACATTCACTGTCAATTAAAGCAACACATTCACTGTCAATTAGAGCAACACATTCACTGTCAATTAAATCAACACATTCACTGTCAATTAAAGCAACACTTTCACTGTCAATTAGAGCAACACATTCACTGTCAAGTAAAGCAACACATTCACTGTCAATTAAAGCAACACATTCACTGTTAATTAAAGCAACACATTCACTGTCAATTAGAGCAACACATTTACTGTCAATTAAAGCAACACAATCACATATGTTTCCATAGATAACATTTAATTTGTCACACATGTTACATTATGTTATTGAGGTGAATTAAATGATTTTAAGAGTACTAAGCTAGTTAATTTTCAATTTGATCTTGATAAAACTGGCAAGTCATCCCACAGGATGTCAAATTACACAGGTTCCACTGTGATTGTAGTCCACATGATGTCAGACCAGACAGATTCCACTGTCTGTGGATAACTATCAGCCTTTAATTATTACAGTCTAGCAGAAACATCAAACAAATTAGAGGACATGTAGGACAGTAAAGTGTTGTCATACTGAACAAAATAAAACCAAGAAACAAATCAACATCGGTAAGGAATTCATTTTCGTACATTCATCAAGAAACATATCAACATCGGTAAGGAATTCATTTTCATACATTCATCACTACAGAAAGCTGTGATGTAAATATCTGTGTCTCAGTGTGAAATCCAACATATATCTGCTTGTTAGTATGAGGAAAACAAGAAGACATCAATTTCAATATCACAATCCGTTGTTTTCTGTGGACGACATTACGGTTAAATTCAGGAACAAGGACAAGCTATCAGTTTTAATCAAAATCTTTAAAGGGGGGCCGAGACTATAAAAGGAAATGGGCGGAGCTTATTTCAAAATGTTTCACTTTTTGAGCAGGTTTCACTTCAGGAGCAATATTTATGCCGATGTATCACATTTAAAAAATATATCACACTAAAAATAAGCATGCATGCACATACAGACATGGTTAACATATCTGCCAAACCTTTTTGTTCAAACTCAAATAATAAATCAGTAATTACAACTTTAAAACCTGAAGTGTTGTTCATCTGACAGTTAGTTGTTCCAAATAAGGAGAGTTGACCTTTGCTAACCCCATATGTAATATAGTCCATAACAACACCACATGCCTGCTCCACGTGGTCTCTGTGCTGCATGTGTTTATACAGTGTAAGTGTTAGATGAAGATTTAAAGTGCATGCTTACATACCTTTAAGCCCATATTATTTTCCATATATCAAAATATTTGTCACTAATCACAGACAGGTAGGAAATTCTTCAGCCATAAATTGAATATGACAAAGCTGCATGTATATCATGAAGTATAGCCACTTTTGCTCTTTTAGCAAAGTATATGTACTGACACAATTGTAATTATTTACACCATTTCACAGAGAAAAAGTCCTACACCCATCTATGACCCATGTATGGTTTACCAGATGGGTTTGGATACATGCTTCGCACTTTCAATAAAACACAGTGGGGAATAATTTCCCGTTTGGTCCACACACAGCCATCATTCTCACTTCTTCCCATGTGTGCCTGTTTTCTTCTTTTATATATATGGTTTGTCCATATACCTCTTCGTGATAGCAATGTCCAAAACTTTTTATATCTCTCTTTTCTTAAAGCTGAATTTCGTGCATGTGCAGGTGCACCATTTCCCAGCCATGCTTGGACATCTGAAGTAATACATGGATTACATAAACAGTCTTCACACCCTTCTGTTATGTCATCTTCATGGTCAATATCTGGCACTCTACTACATCTATCAGTGTGGTCACATGCTGTTTCAACTGTTTCCTGGTTATGGTGGTTATTAACATTGGTTGAGATAACATGCTGTGCTTCCTCCTCAGATATGCTCCAGGGGTTACTGACCACAGCATCATCAAAGTCCCAGTCATTATGGTTGAACAGAGATGATATTACATCTATTTGTTCACATGTTAGTCTTAGTTGTACAAGTCTCCTTTCGTCTTCCATTTCTCAATGCTATAAACTTCTGACCACTGCTGTGAATGTGGATAAAGGAAGAATTTTGGCGCTTTTGATGTGTTGGCGGGAGATGGCCGGATCTTGGTCAGTTTATTTTGCTAGGGTTTACAAGGCTGTGTTATGTCATGAAATAAATTGTCCTATATCTTACCACAACATAAATAAAATTGTATTCTACAATTCAATATTACTATTAGTACGGATACAAGATATACGTGTCCAAGATAAAATTACTTCGTGTTCATATATCAATGCAAAACAAATTGTGTAATATATATTATTTACAACACCCCCGGTCAAGTAGAACAGTCCAATTGCATGTGTGTAGTAAATACTGAACCCCTTACACATGTGAATCAGTCTTAAGAATAACTATGGCAGAACAAAATCCATCAAGCACCAGCTCTAGGGAGAGACATGTATCTGATACAGGAGAAATGATGAGAGATAGAAATTTGAGAAGAAAAGAAAACCCTAATAAGGCCATTCTTGGAAACATAAAGTTTTATGTCAATTCTGAAGGTAAAAAGGCAGAAATGTTCAGCAAACTGGAAAAAGCAAAACGTGTGCTTAGAGAGAGAATATCTAATGTGACCAACGCAGAAATTCTACATGAAGCACTTGACCTGTATTTGAGGACATACGATGACGAAAGCTTGGATAACAACAGCGACAGCAATTTTCATCAATATTTGCATTGTAGCCAAGATGAAACCAAGGAAGATATATTCTTGACAACACAGTCAGCAATTAGAAACATGTCTGCTGGAATTCACCAACACAGTCGGATATGTAGGAAAAACATAGATGTAAAGGATATACGCCGCAGTGGACATGCTGGAAAGGTCACATTTATGTGTGAGGACAAGCACACGTTCAAATGTGATACGTCACCACATATAGGAGGTGGGAAGTTCTATGTCAATCTTCGAATGATGCATGCAGTGTTCGGAAGTGGACTTCGTTTTACTCAATATGAAAGAGCATGTAACAGTGCTAATATTGGAGTATGTCCAGAATCTTACTTCGGAAGTGTGCACGATGTTTACTGTGATGTAACATCTGATGTTACGCGTTCATGCATTAGGGATGCAATTGATGAAGAAGTTGCTCATACTATTCTCCAATGTGATGAGGAAAGTGAGGAATACAGAGGAATAAATATCTTGTCTGATGCAAGGCATGGATGGAGGAAAAATGCAGCTCAATCAGATGTTATTGCCTTGGGATCTGCAACCCATAAGGTAGTAGGTGCAGTAACGGTAACTCGTGATGATGACCCAGTGAGTCAACGACATGAACTAATAGGAGCAAAAAAAATCTATGACCATTTTGAAGAAAACGGAGTGAATGTCAATATCCATGGACACGACAGAAATTCATCGATCAACAAATATCTGGACACTGAGCAACCAACAGTAACTAACGCAAATGACACTTGGCATGCTACAAAAGGTATTGCAAAAGTGCTGAAGGCAGTGTCATTAGGACCAAAGAAGATGCACGCAGTTACATGGCACAATGAACTCTCAGACAAAGCAGGGTCCATCAAAACCCACTGTTATTATGCTATGAAAAACTGCAGAAAATCGTCCCAAAAACTTAAAGAACTCCTAGAGAATACTGTGGAACATTATAAAAATAATCATGAAAAGTGCTTGGAAAATTCTAGATGTAGGAAGGACAACAATTACATTCCATCAAAAACCATCATAAAGGACTCTGACGCTGAGAGAATTCTTCTTAAAGCCATTCGCGGATTGCAGATTTATAGGAATGCCTCTGATTACATTCACTGCATTGACACACATTATGTGGAGTCCTTTAATAATGCTTCTCTGACATACCATGACAAAAGGATAGCATTCGGGCACCGAGAATATCAGAGGAGGACAAACATGGCCATTCTGGATTGGAACCATAATGTGGACAGGGAGTACACTTCCATCTCGTATTTTGAGGATGCTAGACACCCCAGAAAACATGCTGGACATAAAAATTTATCTCCAAAGAGTTTTTCATTCCTCAATGAAATATGGGAACATGTCATGGACCATTACAACATGATATAGAAATACTGTGCATGACATGTGACTTTATAAATATACAGTGTACAACATATGTGAGGTTGTAAATACAGTGTACAACATATGACGTAAATACAGTGTACAATATATGACGTTGTAAATACTACAGTGTACAACATATGACGTTGTAAATACAGTGTATATTTATAAATCATTTTACAAACAAAGTAGATACCCTGTTATACTACATACAGTTATTAAACATAATGTACATTGATATATTGCACTGTCATGATGAAATTTATTTGGAATACATTCTATTCCTTCATATGTGGATTATAAATGAAACTTCTTTTAAATTATATGCAATTATTTGTTTTGTTGAACATAGTTTACATTTTAATAGAGTAAATATCAGTAATGAATATATATATATGCATCAAATTACTAACATAAAATGTTAATAGATTACTGATACAAAATTTAAATAAATTACTTATTTAATATTTTATCTAAAAACATTATGTCTCCTTGTTATACCTCTTTAGTTTTTATTGATACAGTGTATACATTTAGTAAGTGACCACCAAACAGATAATCACTCAGCCAGCATGATACCGTATGTCCAGTACCATGTGCCTGTGTTTACAAACACACAGTGGGGCTATTTTTATTGCTGCCAATCTGTTATCTCCCACCCCTCAATTACCACGCTTGACTCCGGTAGGGACCCATGCTCAGCCCGCCTTTAAACACAAGGGAAGAAATCTTAACTTAAAATTTGCAATACTTTTTCTAACTTACAAAAATCACTGGTATACTTCAGTATAGTAATCGATGAAGTAGTTATTGAAGTTTTATAAAACTCTTGAGCTCAATATTATTTACAGACATCCTGCCTATATATCAACCAGTCTCTTCACATAAACTGCCTATGCTTGTTGACCTAAGCAAGATTAGCATTAACACTTTCCTGTAACATATTACCAAGGTGTAAAATAAAGTCACCCATCAACAAAGCAAGTTTTATTTCAACTAAGGTATGGTAATGAAATTCACCTCCTTTATCAAATCTCAAAATACTGTGAAGTACCTGTTTGTCCTGGCAGAATCAGCAGAAAGGCAAATATTGACATGCCTCTTCTAGTGCCTACTTCGGCGACGATATTCAAATTGAAATAATAAAACAATTTTCCACCTTTATTAAACCCCAAATCATGAATAATTTGTTTGTCAAGTTACAATTGTAAATATTGCCCTTGTCAAGAAATATGCACCCTGCTACCATGACAACTATGCAGGACTTGGCTCAATCAGGTCACAGCATTTTAAGTTTTCCTTAGTAACAATACGAATCCAGACTACCTGTCTGCTTTCTTTCCCTACTCATCCTTTCTCACCTGGAGACACCAAAGAGTTCTCTAATCATAAATTCTGTGATTCAGGCTCAACGCCCCCAGTAAAGATACCCTTCCCTCCAACCTGGCTTCCTCTTGATTTACAAACGGCCCTTGGGAGGACCACCATTATTACTCGTTAACAGTAATAGCGGAGGTTATAACTACATGACAACCGTGTTTTATACCCAATGGTATAAATATTCACCTTGTAAATTTGATGGTTGAGGAAGCTGAAATAGAAATTGTCATTAAGCATATTTATGGGGTAGGAATCAGGATTTAGAAATTGGTCACCACAGATTACAACGAAACACTGGGGTTATAAAATACAAATAAAAGCCGTACCAGATAAAGCAATTGCTTGCAGATATTTAGTTGTGATTACCAGTTAAAACCAAATAGGATGTTCTTTGTAACACCTAGGGACAGGTAACTATTGTCATTAACACAAGCATTGGTAGGAACGTTCTGCCAGCATGACAGCTGTTCCTAGAGCAAGTTGGCCATGTCAAACATGCACATCAGAAGAATACACATTTTTACTAATATACATTAGTTCCTCACATGATAAGGAGAGTATATCTGTTCTACCTCAAGATATATATTTTTGAAAGATATATACATATTTCACAGTTCCACTGAGGAAGTAATTTGTACAAAATATTTTTTTTCTTCTTATTATTGTTTTCTTAATCAGAAAGATGTTATCACATTTTCAGATGATTCACTGCTCCTTCATAAACCAATTCTAGAGAACGATTTTTAACTCTTTCCGTACTCGCAGCGACTACACACGTCACAAAAACATGCTCTTGTATCCTTCATGATGACTACACACATCACAATTAACATGCCTTCCCTCCTTTGTGACAACTCAAATCGTCGGAAAACATCGTGAAAAATGTTGATATTACTTGCTGGTTCAGCATAGTCATACGAAGGAATTGACACGGAAATGATATTTTTAAGAAATAATAAGCAATGTAAATATTGTATTGATGAATTATTTTACATACCAGAAGCATATTCATTTGTTAAGATAGTCTATTTCAAAGAAGTCTGCCTGTTCATGCCGGTGTAGTATGGTATTTTGACCCCCATGGTAAATTGACCCCGGGGTCAAAATACCATTATGGTAAAATGACCCCCCCCCATGGTAAAGTGACCCCCCCATACTAAAGTCACTAAAACATGATTTTCATATATCATTTTATATATTTTCATTAAAACAATATTGTATCATTATAAACAGTACAAGTTTGGAGGGGTAGGTTGACTATATAGTGAAATATAGGTGAATAGTTGATGAGAACATTAATGAAGAAATAAAGCTTTTTTATCATGAATTTTGGTAATTTTGGTAACTTATTTTCAAAAAACCTTTATCAGCATCAATAATTCTATAAATTTTAACAACAACAACAAAATTGGTCTGGTCTGGGGTAACTAATTTTGATGAGTCATTTATGCCTGGAAGGGGGGGGGGGGGGGGGGTCACTTTACCATGGCCATGGTAAAGTGACCCCCCCCCCTCCTGCCCCTCCACAACCACCTACAAAGTTAACAATATTTTATTTGTTTACTTCCATTCATCAAAATATACATAAATAAAGTCAAGACAATTGGTCTTAGGGTAGGTGATTTTTGATGTAAGTTATATGGAGAGGTTGGGAAGAGGGAATCACTTTACCATGATTATAGTGAAAATATATTTTTGTGGATTTTTTTTTTTTTTTCACTTAATATTTTTTCAATTAACCTCAAATCATTAATCTATACATTTAAAAACCATTGAATTGAATCGTGATCAGTTAATTTAATGCGATTCATGTAATAAGAGGGAAGGGGGGGGGGGGGGTCACTTTACCATGGCCATGGTAAAGTGACCCCCCCCCCCCCCCTCCTGCCCCTCCACAACCAACCACCTACAATGTTAACAATATTTTATTTGTTTACTTCCATTCATTAAAATATACATAAATAAATTCAAGACAATTGGTCTTAGGGTAGGTGATTTTTGATGTAAGTTATGTGGAGAGGTTGGGAGAGGGGAGTCACTTTACCATGATTATAGTGAAAATATTTTTTTGTGGATTTAATTTTTTTCACTTAATATTTTCCAATCAACCTCAATTCATTAATCTATACATTTAAAAAAATTGAATTGAATGGTTATCAGTGAATTTAATGTGAGTCATGTAATGAGGGGGAAGATGGAGGTGGGGGGGGGGTCACTTTACCATGGCCATGGTAAAATGACCCCCCCACCACTCCCGCCCCTCTACACACCTACAAAGTTAACACTATTTTATTTGTTTTCCTTTCATTCATTATAATATACAAAAATGAAAATAATTGAAGTAAACTACTGAAAGTTTGGCAAAAAACTATTTTTTGATGGAGGGGGAGGGGGTCACTTTACCATAGCCAATCCAAATCATGTTGCTGTTAATGTATAGACCTGCCACGACTTGAAATGATCTACCCCAATACAATTCTGTTGATACTTCACGATCTGATTTATAGAATAATACTTATTTAACCAAAATTTTCAATAATTTATTTCAATTAATTAATCAATCTATATGTGAGAACATAAAGCATCTACAAAATGTTTGGATGTTAACATCATAACAACAAGTGATGTTAATGTGAGTCATGTGAGGAGTGGGGGAAAGCGACCCCCTTCCTTACATAACTTACATCAATATCAATTATCTCAGGCCAATTTAGATTTGTTAAAATGTATAGATTAAGGAATTAAGGTTTATTAAGAAAAAAGGGTAAAATATTTTATTTTATTATGGATATAGTAGCGTAGTAAGTAAAATTGATTAATATATTTTATCAATTTTACTTATTACACTACCATATCACACATACATGATCACATCAAAAATTTTTCTTAGACAAATCTTGTTTTGTTATGATGGATATTTTAAGGAATTGAGTTTTTTTTAGGTCACTGAGACAAAGACTCAAGTGACCTATTCTAATCGCCTTTTGTCCGTCATCGTCTGTCGGCGTCCATAAACTTTTCACATTTTCGACTTCTCCAAAACCACTGAACAAAATTCAACGAAATTTGGCAAAAAGTTTCTATGGATGAAGGTCAACCAAAATTGTGAATTATATGGTCCCCACCCCCCAGGGGCCTGAGGGGTGGGGCCAAAAAGGGTCAAATTGACTAAAACTTCAAAAATCTTCTTCTCTACGCTCAGATATGGTGGAGTCAAACACTCTTTATAGATGAAAGAGTCTTGTGGTGCTTTACCAAAATTGTGAATTGCATGACCCTGGGGTCTCACGTTTGCCCCTTGGGAGGGGGTAAACTTTACTATAGTTTATATAGGGAAATCATATTTTTGACTATTATTTGTTGGATTTGTATTGGAATTCATTCTAACTTGGTTCAAATTATCAGCATAGGATAACAGTTTGATGGTATGTACATGTTGGCCCTGGTTGACCCCCAAGGGCTGGTGGGCGGGGCCAAAAATGGTCAAATTGACTGAAATTTCAAAAATCTTCTTCTCTACTCTTATATTTGGTAGAATCAAAAAATCTCAATAGATGGAAGGGTCTTATGGTGCTTTACCAAGATTTTGAATTTAATGACACAGGGGTCTTGCATTTTGCCCCTGGGGAGGGGGTAAACTTTACTATAGTTGATACAGGGAAATCACATTTTTGGCTATTATTTGTTGGATTTGTATTGGAATTTTTCAAACCTGGTCAACATCATCAGCGTTAGCTAACAGCTGATAGTACCCATATGTTGGCCCTGACTGACCCCCAGGGGCTGACAGGCGGGGCTAAAAAGTGTCAATTTGACTGAAATTTCAAAATCTTATTCTCAATACCTATATATAAGATAGAATCAAAAATGTTTCATAGAAGAAATGGTTTTATGGTGTTTTACTTGAATTGTGAATTTCATGACCCTGGGGCTTCACATTTGCGCCTTGGGTGAGGGTAAACTTTGCGATAGTTTATATAGGGAATTCATATCTTTGACAATCATTTGTTTTGTCTATTTGAATTCATTTTAACTTTCTTAAAATTATCAGCAAGGGATGACAGCTTAATATGCACATGTTGGCCCTGACTGACCCCAAGGACTGATGGGTGGGGCCAAAAAGGGTCAATTAAATTAACTGAAATATTTCAAATCTCAGGTGACCATTAAGGCCCGTTGGGCCTCTTGTTTTTTTTTAATATTTTGTGAAAAAAAAGTCAATCACAAAAATGGCCATGGTGAAGTGACCCCCCCCCCCCTTTACATGATCACATCAAAAACTTATGAGATCAATTTTGTTTTGTTATAATGTATAGGTTAAAGATTTGAGGTTGATCAAAGAAAATTTTTTTTTTTTTAAAATGTCAAAATATCTTGTTTCGTTATGATCATGGTAAAGTGACCCAAACCTGCTCCAGCTTTTGCAATGATCTACCAAAATCTAATATTGTAAATACTTTATTTTTAGTGGAGTAAACTTGTTATAAAAGTTTGGTGAAAAGGTATATCAAAGTATTGTAAAAGTAGTGGAAGGGAATAAGCGGGGGAGGGGGGGGGGGGGGGGTCACTTTACCATGGCCATGGTAAAGTGACCCCCCCCCCTTCCTCCTTACATGTACATGATCACATCAAACACTTATCTGAGATCAAATTTGGTTTGTTTTGTTATAATGTATAGGTTAAAGAATTGAGGTTGATAAAATTTTTTTTTTTTTTTTTTAAATGTCACAATATCTTGTGTCGTTATGATCATGGTAAAGTGACCCAAACCTGCCCCAGCTTTTGCAATGATCTACCAAAATCTAATATTTAAATACTTTATTTTTTGTGAAGTAAACTTGTTATAAAAGTTTGGTGAAAAAGGTATATCAAAGTATTGTAAAAGTAGTGGAAGGGAATAAGCGGGGGAGGGGGGGGGGGGGGGGTCACTTTACCATGGCCATGGTAAAGTGACCCCCCCCCCTTTCCGGACTTGCATCAAAATCACTTATCTGATACAATATAGCTTTTATTAAAAAAATATGTTGAATGATATATGAAAAACAAGTTAGGATTTTTTTTTGTTTTTTTTGTTTTTTTGGAAGGGGGGGTCATTCTACCATGGGGGGGGGTCATTTTACCATAATGGTATTTTGACCCCGAGTCATTTCACCATAATGGTATTTTGACCCCGGGGTCATTTCACCATGATTCAAAATACCATGCTACACCGGGTTGTTTACATAGCTACAAAATGGCGGCCTCAAATTTACTTTCGTTTTCTGCGAGATTGTGGAGGAGTAAAACACAATAAAGCTATTAAAAACGATAAAATATATATAACTGAGTAACGTTTATCATCAAAATAAGTAAGACATACGTAAAATATTTTTACACAACGAAAAAAGAACGTTTTGGCTGCGTGATTACTTGCACACGTGTGACACATATGCCAATCAACATGTCATTTCTGCGATTCTGCCTGGTGATTTCCCCGTTTTCCAAAGGAAAAATTGGGTAAAAGAGTTTCCGTACTCAGTACTCATTCAAAAAAAAAAAATCATACGATAAACTTCATTTAATATTGAGCATCACACAACAGTAAAAGATCATTTTATCGACGTCTGATGTGATAGCCATATGCTCCAATACACAAAGGACCTACCCAGCATTCACTTCCGGTAGTGGCCGCGAAATTTGAATGAGTACGTAAAGAGTTAAATAACCAATTGAGATCCATCTCACGACTAACTCATAGAAAGCTAAATAACAGCAATTGTACAGTTACCTAAATATGATAACATGTACGAGATTCCACAAACAGCCAGATGATAATAACAAAATGATTGTAGAATACATTCGCTGAAAATTTACAGAAACGATCAACTGCATTCCAAATGATAATTACAATTGTTGTAAGAAATTCAACAAATGGAGAATGATCAAGTGTCCCTAGTCATTTCTTTTTGCAAATATGATTACAATGGAATTTGTAGTAGGAAATTAAAATCTACAAGACAAAGATGAGCCAACATGAAACAACACGGTTTCCTTGTTATGAGGTATTTGAAGGAGAAGCTCCAGAATCGGTTACGTAATCAGACATTCTAGGGCCTGTTCAACTTTTTGGATAAAAAATAAAGAAAAATCATTATGTAAGCTGGTTTCTGCTCATCACACACTCATTTGGAATTATATTTCTTGAGCAAAAACTAGAATTGAAATCATTTTGCTGACATAATCCCTGTTTGGCATGCGTTAAGGTTTCGCAGCTGCCAAACCAATAATTCCATCACAAAATCGTCGACTTCATTTACAGTTTTCTACATGATTTACCTCTTTCTATTGACAAAAATTGAATTTTCTTCCCATGCAAAGCCATAGGTATTGATTTTTATAAATTTCACATAGTTACCATGGCAGTGAAGTTTGTGGTGTAGTAATATCAGTCATTTGACAAATGCCGGTAACATATAGATGTTGTTGTGCGTCACTGTCCCCCAGTACTCTCTATTGATTTGTGTTCACTAGAAATAGATTACTTAAAACCAGAGTGCTGCATTTTCTAAAAACATGCAATAACTGTCACATAGTAAATTGCATGATAGGTGTATGTAGCCGTGAAAAGCCCATCTTTTGTGTTTCTCTTACAGCCGTGAAATGGCACATTTCTACATAATGACACAGCGTTTACACACACCAAGTGTAAAGCCCTACTGCCATGCAATCATTATAAAACCTTCCTCTCACTCAAACAAGGAAAAATTTTCTGTTCAGATTCTGGTAATAAATTTGTATTTGTCTTCGGAGGATATATCTAGTTGCAAGTTTACAGCACAGAAATAAATGAAAAATTGACAGAAATGTAAGAAGTAATAAATATAATTCATACATGCATTGAAAAAGCAAAAAGAAACACCCCATCAACCTACCATGAACTTTAGGAATGGATAAATTCACTCTACCACATTAACTTTAGGAAAATTATATTGAAATATCAATCTCCTATTTTGCCCTATCTGAAGTTGCCTTCCTCGACACTATGTTCTCACACGAACAACTTACAAGGTGAATAAAAAGGTCTAATAATTTAAATACAAAATTATTTAGTTGTAAAGTGATCACTCCTATCTATTAAACTTTTACATTTTTTGACAGAGCAATCCTAAACGTTTGATTGTGATGTAATGAAACTTGATACGTCTGCAGTCCTGTGACCCAGGAAACTGAGCAAGCCGTAACACATTTACTAAACTTCTTATCAAAGTCTCACATATCTCACAAACAATCTTAATGCCAATCTCCTTTTACTAGATTTTCAATTACACGTGGGATTTGTCTCTAATTTAAATGTCTATCATATTAAAGGAATGTGTTTATCATACAATCACACGTAAAATTTGAATTTAATACAATTAGTAAACTGCCATGACTTCTGGAAGGAAGACTTGCCTTTGTCATGCGGTAAAAACTGGCTTTGACACTACAGCAAAGCAACATATCAATACATCTGATCGTACCTGGCAGAAAACTAACCAATTTGAAAGTCCTTGAGATTTTTATAAGTCTACACACAGTGCATGGCACCAAGACATCAGATCTGACACAACACTAGAATCCAGCTTTCTTATACCTTCTTACCTGGGACTAAAATGAACTCTTAATCTATTTTTGCGGTAATTCATTTTCACAATTTTCATATCATAGACTACCTCAATGGAACATAATTTTGCATATTATCAGAGTGTACCAACAGCCAGGGTCAATTAGCTACAGTTACTGACCGGTAGTTACTGACTCTAGTATAGCTTGAACTTATCTAAGGTCAAACTGCCTATGGACCAAAGATTACAGACCTCAGTATCAATTAGTGTTAAGGATGTCCCAGTCAGCTCGACATGAGTAAACCAGCTGTACTGTACACACCAGCAGTGGCCAGATGACCTTGTGTAAAGGTCAATGACTGACCAGCAGGTTCCATCTGTATTGTACTCCCCAATCGATGACCTTGTGTTAAGGTCATCAACTTGACCAGTAAGTGCAGCTCTACTCACATTAATCTAAAAATACACTTAAATTCAAATGAAAATCAAAACAAATCTATCCTTCACCATCAATGTCCATCTGATATAGCAGTCAATAATCTGCAGCCTATAAGCCTTATTAGACTGGTCACAGTCTGACCAGTAGATCAGGACTAAACATCCCCAATAATCATCCTGAGACACATCTTCTAGACAGGTCAATCAATGATCACTTTACTTGGTCCACACTGGACATCCTGCTGCCCATGACACAAGCTAGCTAGTTTGTATATAAACTGGCTGACCACTATAATTGGAATTTGGTTGTCCTAGACTAGGTTTTCCAGCACATCAGAAGCCAAGACTTCATTGCTGACAATAGATGTCTGGCCGTCTAATCACTGTCAATTTTCGCTCACCTTTTTATCGCTCAGACCAATTCGTCCACTAATCAATGTCAACACTTCCCATTACTCCACTAACAAATATGGATAATTCCACCAAAGTTATTCTTACCACAGACAAGTCCTCTTGATCATCAGTACCCTTGCAAGTTGAAGTAATCAATTGTCATTTTACCTTATAATCTATGTCACTATCCTTCATCAATATCATTTCACCTTATTTCATTTTTTTAAGATCAGCAACCTCCTTTCTTTCTCTTCACTGGAGATAAAAGATATCACAAGCTTAGTGGACAAATTCAAGGTTAATGCCTTTGCTCATGCTTTAGGATAATTGCTTAACTGGATGCAAGAACATGTATGTCGCTACTGAGCACAAGAACACATGTACTGTTAGAGCACAAGAAATGTACTTTTAATGAGCACAAGAACATGTATGTTGCTACTGAGCACAAGAACACATGCATCATTACTAAGCAAAAGAACATGTGTGCCGTTATATTGAACACCTGAACAGGTGTGTCATTTCTGAAGACAGCAACATCAGACAGTTGTGACCTGAAGGAACTGTACAAATATGTACAACAGGAATAATACAAATATTTACAGTTTGTCTGTGTTTTCATTCCCAGTGTCTGTGCGGAAATGGACACTGACTCGTTAATGGAAAATCCCGTGTAGTGTTCTTTATTCGGAGTGTAATCTGGAGGCCTCTGTGCCACTACTGGTAAAAACTATCTGGCACCAAAATAAATCATCTCAGGTGTCCAGATACAATGTTCTTTTATCGGGGATCTTGTTGCATGGCTTTCAATATCAAGTTCCACCTGTATCAGACAACACTAGTTTCTGTGGGTAGAGACGCTGCACCAGACACTGATGTGGTCCCAGGCCTGCTATCAACAGGAACATGTACCCCCTATCCATTCTATTGTTTACACCTGTGGGGATGTCGAATTAACACCACAGGTGTACCCATCTGTAGTTCCCACCTAATACTGGGTTAACAAGTACCAAACAGACTCTTTGAGAAATAATTGCTTTTAAATTTCACCCTGAATACCACCATGTAATACGAGTATGTAACCACCTTATTATACACGACCTTGTGAGAATATTAATTGGCAAAAATTTACATCTCTTACAACATTACTAAACACTTAATATATTTGTAAATCATTTTGGAGAGAGAGAGAACCCTGTGTTACTATAACTTCTATTCAGATCTAATGAGTATTAGAAGTCTGACATGTGATCTATGGGCCGAGAGTAACCAGAATATTTGATTTGTAAACTATGAATTAGCCTATCAAACCAAGTGATTCCAGAGGTATACCAAATTGGTCTGTCAAGTTTTGCCTACTTTATTGGTATAAACAGAGTGTTTGCCTATCGCCAGACACTCGACAGGAACAAGAAATGTGTGTGTATCTACACCACCGTGCTTGTAGCCAGGCATGTTATCAGGGGCGCCCCGATATGCCAGAATAATGCACAGATGATGAGAGGTATTTATCAGGCCACAGACATCTCCAGGAACTAATAAAGCCAGACTCTGCTTTCCCTGTTGGATTAGCATAGGCTTGTCATACCTCCAATGTCCCTGCCAGGGGGATTCTCCCAGTCTTAAATAGGATCAGTATTGTCATAATGGTACTGTCTCGGCTAAAAGGCATTCCAATACCCAGGTGCTGTATGGCAGAAAGATTTAGATTCTTAAATTCTCTTCAATCCCCATTTCCTGGTATCCTACCCCTGAGGATGGAATCCTCTGCCATTGTTTTCCACACTTTCAAATGTCTGCTGGACTTATTGGCAGGAAGGGAGAGAAAACTCCACATACCCAATCCTCTGTAATACAGCTTGAGACCAGGAACGCCATTCCTTGATGCCCTCTGTACGAGATATGTGACTAGACATGACAAAATATTTGTCATGGCCGCCAATATTCAAGGTTGTATCTGCTAAAGATCATGAGTCCGGTGAATTTCTATCTCATAATCCCTATTCCGAGGCCATAACCACTCGGGAACTACAATGTCTATATAAAGTAATGAAGCCTACTTTCAAATGGATGCATTTGTTAGATTACACCATTCATTACCACCAAAATTATTAAAAAAAAATTCAACTATACTAACCAGTAACCAGTACCATATCTGACCCAATAAGTGTACCTGTCTCTATAAACACCCCCACTCCACCTCAATTCCCTTTTTTTCGAGAAAGGAATGCACTAAATTGAAACATATAAAATGCTCATTACTTAAATAATCAGCTAATATATCGTCACCAAAGACTGTTGGTGCTACATAAACATATATACATGTAAATTAAAAAAATAAATAATATTTCCACCAAGATTTCAAAAGGAAACTTTTCCCTGTACATGGTTTAATTACGTGTATCCCTTTTGAGTTTTCGTGAGCACAGTGTGCTTATTAGGTTAATGTAGTGTTGTAACAGGCTGATGGCAATCACCACTAGCTGTCGAGACTGATAGTGTATGGTGTGATTAATGTGATCATGTGGAAATTCATTTTCTACAGTGGTGTCAAACTTTTTCAGTAGCAAATGGTCATATTTCAATGTTTGAACACAGCCGCATTAAAATCTATTCTTTAGTTTATATAAAACATCTTACCTTTATAGCAAACACTTTCACAATCAAGCAATCAGCAGGCCAAACCCCAAGGTTAGGCTGGAACAGTTATCATAATACTGCCAGAGGCCTTCTGACATCTCAACTTGAGACATATCTTACATCTGTTATTGCTGTTTAATGTAATCAAGTTTTTCCCATCCAGGGCTTACACAAGATTTTAAAGGATAGCAATATATATCCATAAGATATTGGTGAACACACCCTATGAATATATTTTGATCTTTCTTTCAAACACAAGATCTTGGTATCAGAGTTTTCCTGTTTTTTTCCTCTTTCATTTCCATTAGTTTACATCATTTCTTCAAACCTTCCCAGAGCTGTCGAGTTCAAGTTCATTTCAAGGTGAAACTTAGCAGGTTAAATGTTGAGTTGAAAATTTATATCTAATCACTATTTCACGTTGATATGGAGACCTATCCACTGTTTGTCTATCTGCAGAGCACCAAGCAATGAAACCTTTTGTACCTCCAAGTTGAAGAGAGTTAAATGTGATGAAACCTTTTGTACCTCCAATCACAGGAGAGCTACACAGTAAAACATTTATGCTGATAACAGATTCTCAAGAGCTTGCCTAACAGGTTCAAGATGGCAGCTGATTACTCCACAGATTGGTGTACATAGTCACTTTATACCACTGGAATGATGATAACTTCATAAACATCTTTCAAATTCCATGGCTGCCAGTGAGCAGTGTCAATGTGAGCTTGGGAGTCTAATGAGTTATGTGTTCTGGTAGGCTAGAGTTGGTATTACTAGGATAGGAGAACCAGCTACTCTAAATTTGCCTTGCCTACAACTGGCATCTGTTGGCTGCCATACTGTACACAATAAGCAGACAAATACAAAACAGCCCCAGTAATCAGAGGGTCACACATAAAGATTACGTAACAAGAGCAAGCGAAATACAGCTGAAATACCCTATAATGAGAGATGAGCAAAATGCAGCTGAAGTACATTGCCTGCAAATTATTTTATACCACTAGATGGAGCAATATACAATGTAAAGAAGTAAATCACCAGGTTGATTAAGATACTACATACAAGTTGATGATTTTATCAAGGACTATGTACACAGTGATAACCTCTGGACCTGTTCCATTAAACAGTGTCAAAGTCATCTGTGGAGAGATTACTAACATTTGATGTCAGACTACATCAGAAAGTGGCAATGTGTAACCCTATACCGTACATGGTTTAAGCATGGATACCAGCAATCTGGATCACATTACCACACAATATCCAATTTATTAGTTTTAACTTCTAGGATATATTCCATTTGTTTAGAACTAATGAATACCAGAGTTTATCTTACTTGCACGATATCAACAGTTCTGAAAATATGGAAGGATGCATTTTAAACTGAAAGAACTTTAAAAGTATGGAGGCAGCATAAACTGGCAAAACATCTAGACATAATCAAAGGATTATGCTCCCACAAATCCATCACTCAGGATGCTTTTACATTCCCTCATTTATTATGGTATGCTGAATTCCTTTTTATCCATTCCAACATACCGGATGTTGCAATTCCCTCCCTCCAGTCCCTCATTGGGGATCTTGCAATTGCCTGCCTCCATTCTCTCATTCAGGATGTTGTAATTCCCTCCCTCCAGACCTAATAATTCAGGATGTTGCAATTCCCTCCCTGGGGATGTTGGCAATTACTTCTCTCCAGTCCCTAATTCAGGATGTTACAATTCCCTTCCCTCCAGTCCCTCATTCAGGATGTTGCAATTACCTCCCTCCAGTCCCTCATTCAGGATGTTGCAATTACCTCCCTCCAGTCCCTCATTCAGGATGTTGCAATTCCCTCCCTCCAGTCCCTCATTCAGGATGCTGAATTCCCTCCCTCCAATTCCTAATTCAAAAAGCTGAAATTCCCTCCCTACAGTTCCTTATTTACTACACTGGAAGTCTCTCCCTCCAATTCCTGATCTACAATGCTGTTTACCAGGCTGCTGTTCATTCAGAAAGGATTGATGGCTATGCCTGGTGTAAGTCAGGTATGCTAATGACTGCCAGGAAGTTGTTTGTTTACAGTAGGGAAAATGACGAGCCTCACATCCCTTTCACCACTTGGCACATTTTGCTCATTTCTGCCCCATTGCTGCTGTTTGCTTACACTAGGGATGTCTGTCATTATAACCTAGCCAGACATTGTGTATATATGTTGATGTTGAGACAATCTTAGACTTCTTCACATTATGAACTCCTACATATATACTCTCTAAACCAACAAACTATACTCTCCAAAAGTATAACTACATTATCTCTAATCTCCTTCACATATACTCTCTAAACCAACAAATCTTAAACTCAACAAAACTATAGCTACATAATCTCAAACTCCTACAGATATACTCTCTAAACCAACAAACTATACTCTCTAATACTATAACTAGTCAAACCCTGTTACCTCAGAGTCAGTAGTCGAGTCATTAAAAACTTCCCAGGATAGCCTGCGTACTCCAGGTAACTGAGTATATTTCATATAGAACTTTTGATGTTGGAACTCAGTTTTTACTTTGAGTAAAGCAGAGTCTCCCTATAATTATCTGAGTTCAAGGTAATGATGTTTGACTGTACACATCTCTAAACCTTTAAACCATTAAATCTGTCCATTCCCTTCCATGACTGTTACTTCATAATCTCTAAACGCTCAAGTCTGGTTATTCTCTAATTATATAATCTACAAACCCACAAACCACACAACTGGTTATATTTTGTAAAACTACTTTTATATCTCTAGATTGAAACCACAGTCCTGTAACCACAGTCCTGTAACCAGAGTCCTGTAACCACAGTCCTGTAACCAGTCCTGTAACCACAGTCCTGTAACCACAGTCCTGTAGCCACAGTCCTGTAACCACAGTCCTGTTACCACAGTCCTGTAACCACAGTCCTGTAACCACAGTCCTGTAACCAGTCCTGTAACCACAGTCCTGTAACCACAGCCCTGTAACCACAGTCCTGTAACCAGTCCTGTAACCACAGTCCTGTAACCAGTCCTGTAACCACGGTCCTGTAACCACGGTCCTGTAACCAGTCCTGTAACCAGTCCTGTAACCACAGTCCTGTAACCAGTCCTGTAACCAGTCCTGTAACCACAGTCCTGTAACCACAGTCCTGTAACCAGTCCTGTAACCACAGTCCTGTAACCAGTCCTGTAACCACAGTCCTGTAACCACAGACTTGTAACCAGTCCTGTAACCACAGTCCTGTAACCAGTCCTGTAACCACAGTCCTGTAACCACAGTCCTGTAACCACAGTCCTGTAACCACAGACCTGTAACCACCGTCCTGTAACCACAGTCCTGTAACCACAGTCCTGTAACCACAGACCTGTAACACCACCGTCCTGTAACCACAGTCCTGTAACCACAGTCCTGTAACCACAGTCCTGTAACACCACAGTCCTGTAACCACAGTCCTGTAACCAGTCCTGTAACCAGTCCTGTAACCACAGTCCTGTAACCACAGACCTGTAACCACCTTCCTGTAACCACAGTCCTGTAACCACAGTCCTGTAACCACAGTCCTGTAACCAGTCCTGTAACCACGGTCCTGTAACCACGGTCCTATAACCACCGTCTTGTAACCACCGTCCTGTAACCACGGTCCTGTAACCACAGTCCTGTAACCACAGTCCTGTAACCAGTCCTGTAACCACAGTCCTGTAACACCACAGTCCTGTAACCACAGTCCTGTACACTTGATAACAAGATCTCAGCCTGTACAGGAGCATAAGAAATAACGCACCTGTGAAATTGACATGCGTTAATTACAATAACAAATTTCTCAAAACGTAACCTAGCAACACAGGTTTGGTATTATTTATAGTTCTTTTAACACAATGAAGTCAATTAAGGACACAGAGTTGAACAAATGAAATAGCTTAATGATTATGATTCCCCTGTAGCAGTTCAAATCATGTTGTGATTTAAAGCTACGCAACAAATATCAGACAATTCATTTTAGTACCTTTCCTAATTCAATACACTGATCTATGAAAGCGTCTTGAAAATTATCTGTCATTAGAAAATGTATATTTTAATTAACTTGTATGCTGGGGTGAAGAGAGGAAAGGTGGAACGAAACATTGGCATGGCAGCAAAGTCAGACCCGTAAAAATGGTCAAGATCATTCTTCCTCACTGCTTACAATTATTAACTGGTATCCAATGTTTCCAGCTCGCGTTGTCCCAATGATCGATTATAATCGATATCTTATCAGAATGGCAACCGACTCCCGACAATTGATTATGAGATGTCGACATTGATGATTATTTTCAAAATAGAAGTGCAAGTTCTACTTTCATTTTCACTAAGAGAGAATGGGAGTTACATGTCACTTTAGTCTTAAGTATAACTTTTTATTGATCATGTTTTTTAAACATGATTAATTACAAAAATATATACAACTTTTCATCAATAAAACTTGTTACGTTGAATTGGTGTGACAGAAAAAATAAAGATACAAAACTACCCATATTAAAGCTAGTATAAAATCAAAATTGCGGTAAGATCTGCTATGACGGAAATGAGCCTATTTAATCACGGGGTAAAAAAAAAGTACCGGTAACATTTTCTAAGAATTATGTATGGTAGGCTAACTGATTAATAATTGAAAATTGATCGGTTCACACTAACCGATTACATTCGATCATTGATGTTGAAATCTCAACTGATTCCCAACACTATTTCTGTTTGGAACAGCCCCAACATTACGGTTTGTAACAGCCCCAACATTACTTGTACTGATAGACTGTTTAAGGATAATAAATTATAATAAAGCACCTGTAATGTTTTATCAGGACTGTTAATTAAACAGACCATGATTGTATTGTTATTACTTACTCAGCATTGTAAGTCTTTACAGTGGACTTTTCCTTAATTCAACATCCCTTGTCACACTGTGTTACACATACAGAACTGCCTTCACATGTCATCAGTGAGTTGTAAAAAAAAATATCTACAGCATTTCTACTAGTGTGAGTTGTTTTAGTGCATCAAATTAATGGACTCCAGTAATCCAAAGATTGAGGGGTTATGAAGATATGTCAAGTCTGTGACCAGAATTCCAGTATCACACAAGTGTTTTCGTCCTATACCAAAGTAAAGTGTCTTGTCAAGGTCCTATGAAACACAGACTACACACCAATTCCTTGTGGATAGTAATACTGTAGACAAAACTAACTCCTGTCAGTCTCTACAACACACTGACTGTGGATAGCCTAGATCCCATAAAACACACTGACTTGGTCTGTATGACACACTGACTCCTGTGAATAGCCTAGCTCCCATAAAACACACTGACTTGGTCTGTATGACACACTGACTCATAGAGAGTCTATAAATCTTTCACTAACTCTTCTGTGATTTGAAGAAACAGTCTTTAATGATGTCCTTCAAACTCAACACCATTACTATACTGATGCCATCTACGTGGAACCCTCCAAAGTCACCGATCAGCTGACAAACACCATCAGCCTTAATCCTGTACTGAGGAGAAACTGAATTGAAGTAAACCTGTAATATACACAGCCCAACAGGGGCAATTAACTCCAACAAAGCTACGAGTTTGACAACCCGGATTACCACACTACTATTTATCAACTTTATTTCTCAGCTTTAAATCCGGGTTGGTTTTAAGTGGGATATTGATGCCAGCTCTAGGCCGATACATTTCAATATCCTCACATTTCCGTGCAGGTCAAGCCCCGCCAACATAAACAGACTACCCCAGATTATCAAACCACTCCAGTTGTCAAGTAACAGGCTTTTTAACAGAAACTTGCATTTCTCCCGCTTTTCTTTTTGAAAAGCTGATGAGTTTAAGATATTAAGGTTACCACCTACATTCCTAGAGACATATTTGCGAAGGATTATGTCGCTCTGTATATAAATACGTGGAGATTTGGACTATCAGTACATTAGGGCTCCCGTATACCTATAGTCCCGTTTATCTCCAGGTAACAGCTCCGATCGTCAGTCCCTCAACAAACCACACACTTACTGTCTGCGCTAAATTAATATGCGACCAACAGATCTTTCATTGTATCTGGTCAACAATACTCAAATGAACAGGGTCAAAGTGGTTTTATTTAAATATGACCATGTATTACAACATTATTAAAAGCATTTCACGGCTGCTACGACAAAACACACCTATCCTGTACACACAGGTATGTACTCTACAGGTGGCAGGGAGATTGATCGTTTAGCGACAGGTAAAAAAGCTGTCATGGATTATACACATCTTGACAGGTAAATGTAGCCTTTAATTTTTGATAACAAGAGTAAATACCTGTGGACCTACAGGGTTAAAATTGTCTGTGATTAATTGACCCCAAAGCAATTTATTGGGACTATGCTAAGACTAGATAGAAAGTATGCTTAAATTTTGAATTACAGTTTCTCTACAGGGGATGGACAGGTGTCCAATCAAGTCCCTTCTACCTTACCAAACAAATACCAATAAGCAAAGGTGAAATTTCTAAAGCTTGTGATAAAAATGCAATGTCATAACTGTTTCAAAATTGCAATAAAAACAGGACACCCTACAACCATAATTCTATCACCTAGGTAAAAACTGTAACTTGGTACAAAGTACCAACAAAAACTAATCCTTAGTAACCAAATGTATTTACAGGATACTCAAATTAATGAATATATATATATATGTGAGAATCTATGGAAGAGGAAATAATCTGTTACTAGGTATCAAACACAAGACTGCCATAAGTACCACGCACAGCATGTGAAAATTGCTCTCTGGAGTGTTATAAACTTTTCTAGCCCAAACTTCCCCATTATTGGTTGTAAATCAACCAATCAGACACTACCCTGCCCTGATGGAATGTGAGCAGAATTTGTCAGTGGGGATATTCCACGTGCCATAGCAACTGAAAATGGCGGCATTAGGTGTTAACTAATCACTAAAAGTGGCTTCTTCATCCACCAAATGGAGTCCCTCCATCTAATTGGACAGACATCTCAGATTTAAAGCAATCAGTAATGTTGTAAGCTCTATAAATAATTACTGATTGTCACTTTTGTGGCATGGTAATTTATAACACAGAAATCAAAATAGCACTTACAAATATGCAAAGGCTCAGAATGAAGCAAATTATGTCATGCCTTAATCAACAAACTGTTTGTCATCTGCAATGTATCATCAACAAAGAGAAAATTCAGCTTAGTTTCAGTGGTATTTTAAAACTTTAAAGACGTCATTTTTAGCACAAATGTTCATAGCCCCGCTCTTCATCACACAAGAAAGCGAAAAACTCCAATACATAGATTTCTGTCCCAAAGCTCATTAAGTGACTTTACTAGATTTCTGTCCCAAAGCTCATTAAGTGACTTTACTAAATATTCTAAGAATTCACAAAATCAGCACTTTGCAGAAATATCCCTGTGTCCACTAATGGGGCATGGTATACTAAAATATGTTGATTTTTCTTGACCATTTAATCCATCAATAATCCCAGCAGGAGGGTGGTGAGAAAGAAAAATATGAAGGCAAGATTTTTGAACAATTCCACCAACATTGTTCAATTAATACAACCACTAGAAAGATGAATGTGACTGTGGTTATAGTGACCTGGACTAATGATACTCGAAACTTTTTAAAAGGCTGTATAATCACACATTGGGGGTATTTTATAAAAGTCTGAAAGTACAATTAATAACAGTGACCTCGACTATTCAAAATTGATCAACATATATATCTGATACTAACACATGTGAGACTTGATGAAAATTTGTTGGTATAATTGACAACCTTAGATTGATGATAAAATTCTATAATAAATGTGACCTTGACCCTCTAACCTTGAGCAACCAAACCAACATTCAAATTTGTCCAAGGTTCATCAAATGCAAATAAACAAGGACATAGTCATCAAGATCTCCTAGCTGCCAATGCAAATTTTGTATAACATGAAATTAAAGTGGGCAACATGCAAAAAACATGAAACACATGACATAGCATTTAGAATCATTACATGTATTTGTGTTCAGTCATCAAGTTCATGTGAAAGTATTCAACATAATTAATAACAAGTTTACCAAGAAAGTTTCATCAAAATCTGATCATTCCTTCAAAAGATATTGTGCAGAAAGTAATCAGCCAATCAGATCACAGCAGCCTCATTAAATATGTGCGGAATATGACGATAATCACACTTGAGCGAGGGGTTTAAATAATTAGTCAACCAACCAAGTTTCATCAAGATCTGACCATTCCTTAAAAAGATATTGTGCAGAAAGCAAATCCAGACGGAGGGAAGGAAAGAGGGAAGGACGGACAGAGGGAAGGACGGAGGGAAGGACGGATGGAGGGAAGGACGGATGGAGGGAAGGACAGCCGTAACCCATTTGTATATCTCCCATCAACTTCCTTGAGTGGGGGATAATAACCTGTATCATTTCATCAACATCTGTATGTGAATACAACTGCTAAGGAGCAGGATAGACAGACAGACAGATGGGACAAAATCAGATGCACATACAGATAAAATCAGGAGGGGCCTGTACATCAGGTACACAGGATGTGTCAGGCCCTGAACAATGGATATTTAGAATGTGTTGAGCCTGCTTAAACCAAATAAATAGAATGTGCCAAATCTCCAGATCAATTGACAAACACACTTCCCCTCCACCACATAAAATACTCATATACCAGAGTTATCTCAATTAATGAGTTAAACCTAGTTATCGCCCACAAACGCATGATAATGGATTGCCAGATTTGATAATGGGTAGTTAGATTGGGTGTCGGATAAGGCCTAAGCCAGAGTAAAACACGATGTATCTGTAAGCTCCTGGATTGATGCCGACTGCCACAGCTATGAAAGCCGCTGATCGGAGACCATCACCAGGAAGCGTTGATGGTCGACACTTCAATACCCTAGGCCTATTGATTTCAGATCAAACTTTCAAGCCTGTTATGAAGATAAGCTGATACCAAATAGCTGTTTTATTTTGCTAAGTATCTATGATCGCATTTCTCTGGTATCGACTGTGTTTTCTACACTGATCTGCACGACTCTTGGAGGCCATCGTGTGGGCCATTCGATGCTAAACGTATTATCTCACAATGTTGGGAGTTGTATCTCCCAAGTTAATTGATAATAAATCTAATTTATGTACCCAACGACAGGCAGATAACATTTGTTACTGTTTCATTTTAATCAAGGGAGGAGAAAGATATAATATAGCTTCCATTAATAAATTCTGATCCCACAGAATTCTCCGACAGAGAAACGAATCAATTTCATTGTGCTGGAGGAGAAGAAGTGAAATTGCATGGCATGTCGATAAAATAGGGTCTACCATCAGACAGCAATACATCAAACAGCAGGCGTTTTTCTGAACATTACAGGGTCATGGAGGCTCTGTCAGAGCTTCAACAAATACTAGAGAATGCTACAAAATTATTGCCATTAACAGGCACAACTCCCAGGAAATGTCTCAGAGCAGTTAACACACAGCTCAAATAAATACTAAAATTTTAGCGTCTAATTTAGGGCTTGCAAAAATTATAGAAAATGTCTTAAAATATTATCAAAGGATCATTCAAAAGCTTAACAGAAGTACACTTGCTTGCCAACTTTTCATGGGGTAGGATTCCTATTGTTCCAAATGCAAAAGATTCAGAAAAGCACATTTTCAGGCACATTTTTCGACCTGTTTAGGAGCTAATACTGTTGAACCATATACTGTGAACATATACTGTCTCGTGTAATTTACGCATCCTAAATACAAACTTTAAAAGGACATAGTCATCAAGATCCCCAACCCATGTAAATATTGTATTACATGAAATTAAAGTGGGCAACATGCACAAAAACATGAAACACATGACATAGCATTTAGAATATTACATGTATTTGTGTTCAGTCATCAAGTTCCTAACAACAAGTTTCATCAAAATCCGATCATTCTGTGTGGAAAGCGAAACTAGACGGACGGAACTCATTTATATATCCCCCACCCAACGAAGGGGATAAAAACAGTCTTAAAAGGGTCTTTTCCAATGTAATGTATGCACACACAAAATTGGGAAACCTCATGAATTTGTGCTCGAAATTCACTAGCTTGAACTAAACAAATACCATCCTTAGTATTCAAATCATTGATGACAACTAAGTCCAATCAAAAGGCAATTACTGATTTACTTTGAGTTTATAGTTTTGTATTTATATCAACAAACAATAATCACCTGGAAAGTATTCATCTCATGGATGCATCAAGTACTTTATTAAAATGAGTCTCAGCAAGTTCTACTTTCACTTTTAATCTCTTTAGAAATTAGGTCAAACTGAAATTATTAACACATTCAGCTGAACTTGTGAGTATTGAATGTTACATGAATTGTAATAATTTGTCAAACTTCCAATCAAAACATGCCTTACCTTGCACTCGTAAATGTCAGTAATAATATTTCACGTGTTGTAGAAATACTCATCATGTTGCAGTCATATGACCTGCAGCCGATGGAGAGTCAGCATTTTTTTTATAGTCAAGAGATGCAGGTATCACATCAAAACTCGCATTTCAACAAGAATTTCTTCCTAATAGGATGCAAGGAAATAACATTCAATGTGCTTTCTATATGAATGTAAATTAGGTATCATCCATCGTAAATTTATTCAGTCCAACAAATTTAATTAAAACATCAGCTTTTACCATGACCCATTTCCGGCACCATGATCTGAACTCCAAAATGAATTAAACAGAAAACTATTATTTTCATTAATTAAAAATCATTTCCTGTCATATACTTGCCAGCAGTCAGCTATGACCCATGCAATGACCAACACAGGTAAGGTAATTCTCTCATTAAGAAGTGTGATGCAGGTGTGTTGATAATCTCAGACTTGGGGGCCCTTGCCTCTGGCATAAACTACATGTAGGAAGTTAATGAATTGTCCAGTTACTGACCTTGGGCCACAGCTTACAAGCATAAGCAATACCTTTCCTCTACCGGCTCATGCAAAAAATAGTAACAGTGACCTTAACCTTGACCCCAAATCCCTAGAACTCAAACCTGTCCAAAATATTATGATCCTTTATCCCTGTGTGAAGTTTGATCAAAATTCCTGAAGGAATGAAGCTGCTAGAGCAGAAAAAAGATGGCGTTACATCCCTACAAGAGAGATGGAGACGAAGCCTATAGTCCCCTTGGTTTCACTGGTAGGGTACTATTGACAATATGGAAAAGAAGGCACATTTAGGAAAGCTACCGATATCTATATCTCATCTCACATAAGGAAGAGGTGAGAGAAACTACCTCACACAAAGGTCCTCTTGACCTTAAGCACTGACTCATCAGAATTAGATAAAAATCCATCAAAACTTTGTACTGTTGATGACTTTCGGGCCACCAGTAACTATTTGTTAAGACTTATCGTAAAGGTCCTTGTTAGTTTTTCTGCTGTTTCCAGATTACATGGTAAGTTAACTAAATTCATGTGTATAATTATCAGCTTTACTTCATGATGTATTTTACTAACAATCATTAGACTAGAGGTGAGAGAAATAAGATACAATATAGAAAATCGGGGTTCAGAATCTTATCAAAGAATCACAACATCATTAATATGAACAACAAAACCAGAATTATTTCCAATCACTCTAACAATCATACTGCTGTACTGCCTTGATATTTAGTTATTTGACTGGAGGTGGTATAAAAGAGTCAATCATAACTGTATAATAATGTGGGGTATGGATACTTTTCTCCTTTAGACTGGGGCCGCGGTGGCCGAGTGGTTAAGGTGTCCCGACACTTTAACACTAGCCCTCCACCTCTGGGTTGCGAGTTTGAAACCTACGTGGGGCAGTTGCCAGGTACTGACCGTAGGTCGGTGGTTTTTCTCCGGGTACTCCGGCTTTCCTCCACCTCCAAAACCTGGCACGTCCTTAAATGACCCTGGCTGTTAATAGGACGTTAAACAAAAACAAACCAAATTCTCTTTTAGAATGAAGGTTCAGAACCTCATAAAAGCTGCAGACTTTTACTATAATGCCAGTGACTATACCACCATGATTTGCAACCGCCCTGATGATAACGCGGCTGTACTGAGCTAATGTACAACCATTACGTCTATTGATTCTTACCCAGTATTGTCCTAATCAACACTTACAAACACAATTATAATACAGTTACCTCCCCTGAGTCTACTCACATAGAGTGATCTCCCTTGTGTGTCTTTAGATAAATCAATAACACACAAACAACCTACAAAGTAGGTCATAACTCACATCTTTATTCCATCTCTGACACATTTTTTTCTCTCCATTCCATTCTACTTTAGTCCCAGTGCAATATTTCGTAGCAGTTCAAAGTTAGATGTAGAGGATGATGGTTCTTTAATATTCCATAAACGGGAAAACCTAACGATGGCTGAGATGAGTTACGGGTACCGTTCTCCATCCTTCAAACTCCCCTAATACAAATAGGTGACTATTTATGAACAGCTGTAATGAGATTTAGAATGCTTTAACGGCACAATGAGGAAATTACTAGGTGACAGCATGTGATTTTTACAACTTAATAGCAAACTCATGGAATAGCTTTTCCTGATGTATTGCATGGTGTGGTGAGACATTATAGGCAAATTAAATTTGGAAGCAGAATCTAGCACTGGTGGAACTTTAACACTGCGCTATATTATCATCAATGTGATGGAGGTGAGAACTATCACAACAAATACAACCAGACACTTCAGGCAAATTATAAAGCAGAAATGAATTCAATCAATTTCAGGTTTTTTTCAGTCTCTGCATAAAAATTTGCAACAGAATGTCATTAATCAAGCACTATATAATCAAATTAGGATTAAGTCAGGCAATTTGGTATTTAATGCTAAAAACAATTTTGAAACATTATCAAAATTTAAAGGAGAAGCTAGACAAAGAAAACAGTAAAATCAATATACCAATGATATAAGAAAATAATCTAACTTACAAGGGTACAAATGGAAGTGTCAATGTGCCTTTATCCAGCTAAGTCCCATACAATCGAGAGTGGCATTATGGCCTGATCTGGCATCCTCGGAGGAATTAACAGTCTAGGAATAACTCGGCCAATGAGGACAAACCTAAAACACCTATATCTAAAAGAATTCTCTGTCTACTCATCTAACTACCAGGGAATGGTTGCCGACCAACAAAAACCTAATCCTTATGAGATGTGCAGATTTTCAAAGGCTGAAGGAAATCCATTCCAATCTATGAGCTTAGCTGTTGCCATAGAACACAGGAAATCTCGCAGTAAACACCATTTAAGCATTTTCACCCCTCCTATGAACAAATCAGGACAGAGCCACGAGTGGCAGTGACAGCGCTATATTAATCAGACTATATCAGGATCAACATTCCTGTTCTGTCCTCTATAGCTGGGCAATGTACTGCTCTGGGGAAACATCGCCTCCTCAACAGGGTCAGGGTCTCCCAAGGGGAGAGCACTCCGCAGGTATGTCCTGGTGATTAACTCCTAATATGCAGGATACAGTGATATGCAAGGAAGTGTGCAGTGGTCTTGCCAACGGTAGTGTGTCCCATCTATGGGCGCAACCTTACGAGGTCAGGTGTTGGTGTTACCACAACATAGCTATGAGTCCAGAGATGTCCAACAGAGAAGGCCAGCATGTTGTAGACAGTGGTGTTTGTTATTTCATTTCGTCATCATAGCCCAACCTGGCTACCGTATAAAATGTGATAGTACAGACTTGATGACAGTAATGAATCCTAATTGATCTGTCTGGCAGACACTGTGTAATGGGGCACTGCTTAAACATTCCAAAGACCCACAACAAATATATGCTTATCCATAAACCTTATCGCTCTAGAGGTGAACCACACAACGCACAGCTGACCAAGAAACACCTTTAATTTTACCTGTAAAACCCACTTCCTGTACACTTAAGCACACTTTTACATCAAACCACTTGCCGTTAATTAACACTACGATCACCTGATGTGGCTCCCATGACAACTTTGCCCGAGGTATTCAGGCTCTATGGGCTATTGACAGATTTGTTAGCGATCATTAACACAGACCTCTCAACTATTCATCGAGATTGCTGTGTTAAAAGATCAGACTTATTCCTTCGAGTGTTTACTTAGTCCTTGCATTGCTGTCCACCACTGCGATGACGGAAGATTGATCGAACTACGATGGCTAAAGGACATGCTCACTTATAACCAACTATCAGCTTCAATGTCACTTAGCTTTAATCTCCAGAAACTTGTTTGCCTGAATTCATACTGTACAATTAGTTTTCTTTCATTAACAACAAAAAATACTCAATCTCTGTTTCACAGCACAGGCAACAAATTACAGTTGAAGAAAATTTAATTTAAAAATTTTGGAAGAGCAGAAGCCCAATTCCTGATATGTAGTCCATGCCTGGAACAATTGACTCAAGGAGATGGATTATGTTTAGGTGACACAGTGACAAACATCTCACATGCTGGTAGGCAATACAATGTTTAAACTAGATCTTTAAAGCCCATTGTATTAAATCGATCGCATGACATTGAAAAGATTTGTGATCTCAAGAGATGTGCTTCACACGGACACCGTTGGGAATTATGGGGTATTTCATCTAATATTAGGAGCTCCTTGACGAGGATTAATCACATGTTTATGGAGTATACCCACAGTGAGACCTGTTCACTATCACCGGGCAAGGCTAGAGCCATCACTAGGTATGCAGCCCCGCTACCCCTCACCCTTATCTTAGTCACCTTACACCCCACAGATGTGGGGTGGACGCCTGGCTACAACATGGGGGACTAGTTCAACACTGTGTGCAGGGCTGACAAGGCTTATATCAGATGTCTGAATGAACAAGTGACACTATGATAGCAGCCAATCACTTTCACCAGATAAATTTGAATTATGTCCATGATTGCTGCCAATTGCTTTCAAACGATAAATTTGAATTAGACCAGGGTTTTTTTTGTTGCTGAGGGATGAGTCAGAGATTTGCAAACAGGAACAAAGGTCTGTTCCAGGGTTATTGTAATTGTCACTTGGAGGGACACACAGGGGAAGATTTTTTTCCTGGGGGGGGGGGGGGGGGGGGGGGGCACAGAGAGGGGAACCAAGGTTGTTTAGACAGTAGACAGTAAAGAGACCAAGTTGAAGGGGACAAAGGTTGTATAGACTATGGACAGAAGGTAGTACAGGGACAGGGTACGTCTGATCATGCTACTCATCCAATAAGTAAAGTGTACGGTATAGGGATGACATGGTTCCTTCTCAATGACACAAGGACGGGTCTTTGATTCCCATACATCTTATGGGAGGAGTTGTACATGGGGTTTCAATTCCTCATATTATTGTAAATTTTATTATGCAACTTCAAAATCAAATAGAAATACTTAAACATTCTATTTTATTTCAAAACTAGAGGCCAGAGGTCTTAAATCAATCATCTGGATGTTCAAACAGTCATAGCAAAATATTCGCTGTCACATCTTCCAAGAAGTCTATACAATATATCTTCTCCACTAAATGGTGCTTCTGACAAAATTTTAGTCATAATCTACTGCTTTTTTGGACTAGATGGGTTTAGAAATAGTTAAAAGATGGGAGGGTGGGTACTGCATTGTGACTTAATTCTCCACTGTCTTTCAGACCAGGTGAGCTGATGACAATTAATTCTCCCTAATTTTTCAGACCAGGTGAGCTAATAACAATTAATTCTCCCCTGTCTTTCAGACCAGGTGAGCTAATGATAATTAAGTCTCCTCTGTCTTTCAGACTAGGTGAGCTAATAACAATTAATTCTCCCTAATCTTTCAGACCAGGTGAGCTAATGACAATTAATTCTCCTTAATCTTTCAGACCAGGTGAGCTAATAACAATTAATTCTCCCCTGTCTTTCAATTCAATTCAATTCAATTTATTTCTCTTTAACCATACATAACAGTACAGAGAAAACATATTTACACAATACAAAAGTTATATACAGTTGTTCAGCCAGTGTATAAAGTATGCACACGCAGACTGTATCAATTAGTTTATCAAAACATCTGATATTTAACCATATCGTTACGCATGATACCATTTTATATAATTTCAAATCAACAAAAAAAAAAAAAAAAAAAAAAAAAAAGATCAAGTCAAGATGAACATGATGTGTAACATCATGCTATGGAGGACACATTGCTAAAGATAATACTAATGAATTTACAGAGTTTTTTCAATGTATTTACGTGGTTTGAGTTCATAAGATCTCTAAATTTTAATATGTTCGGCCTTGTATAATAATATTTATTTAGATATAATTTTCTATGCGCAGCTAATGACTGGCATTCTAGCAGATAATGGAATTCATCTCCTATTTGTTGACTATTACAAAAAGTACATATTCTTTCGTGGCGTTCAATATTATTCCACCTTCCAGTTTCAATAATCAGTCTATGATTTGTAGTTCTGAACTTACAAAAAGTATTTCTTTCTTTATCTGTAAGAACGTCTAGATAGCATTCAAAACCAAATTTGTTTTTAAAAATTCTGTAACAACCAGTCTTAGAAGAATTAAATACATCATTATCCCACTGCTGTATAAACTGATCATGGAGTGTTTGTTTTACATATGACTTTATCCAAGAAGTATCTAATTCCTGGATATACTGGATATTCCACACATAGCTAATACCACATTCATCTAATAATTGTTGTATATAACTATATAGACTAGGTGAGCTAATGAAAATTAAGTCTCCTCTGTCTTTCAGACCAGGTGAGCTAATAACAATTAATTCTCCCTAATCTTTCAGACCAGGTGAGCTAATGACAATTAATTCTCCTTAATCTTTCAGACCAGGTGAGCTAATAACAATTAATTCTCCCCTGTCTTTCAGACCAGGTGAGCTAATGACAATTAATTCTCCCCTGGCTTTCAGACCAGGTAAGCTAATGACAATTTATTAACTATGTACACTACCAAATAAGTTACTTATATATCTACCCAGAAAATATGAAATAGGTCTAGAGAATCAAACTGGAAACCAGTCCACTGGTTCCTAATTTTCTTCTGGTCTTTAAGTGCATTATGATCTACACAATGAGTTGATGTATATCTGATTACGGTATTTAATTACTCCAGATCTCCTGCTGTCCGGGCTTGTATTGCTTTGATAGATACTCCATTCAGTACAAAGACTTCGGAGACTATTTCTCAGTTTTTAAAATATCATGAACATGCAGAGCCTTTGAACATACTACCCCACGTTATTTTATATGAAATATTAATTAATTTCCTGACAGCTAGTTAAGAGAGCAGGGCATGTTTCGGTGGGTAACAGATCCCAACCACTATAACATAGATGTCCTCCTTCCCTACATCGGAATACCTCTATACCTCACACAATGTCAATGGGCTCACCTTTGACCCCTAATCAATAATCTGTCAAATGTGTTTTTAAAAAAGCCCTACAGAAGATAAGGCATAATTAATTGTTCACACCTGTAAACTTGACAAACTTGCATGAACTTTTACGGAGATCAATACACTACCTGTCGATCTGATACCTCTAGACAGAAACGGTTGTGTATGCATTGTAATTAGCCTACCTGGATGATTGTTATGGCAGGTATGTTGTATAGTAGGTGTCATGTTGTCAGCTAATTAACACATATAGGTCATACAGGTAAAACAATCAGCCGTTCTGGCTTGAGGCCAAGTAAGGTTAACCTTATGGTCAGTGTGCCAACATCATAACTTTCTGTACCACTATCTACTGATATTCCTATGTAATTCAGCACCTGTCTAAAGGGACCACTCCCATTGCAGTATCTGTCTAAAAGGACCAATCCAATGGCAGTACCGGTCTTAATAGACCACTCTCATGGCAGTATTTGTCTAAAGGGACCACTCCAATTGCAGTAGTGTCTAAATGAACCATTCAAATGGCAGAAGCTGTCTAAATGGCAGTACCTGTCTAAAAGGACCACTCCCATTGCAGTATCTGTCTAAAGGGACCACTCCCATAGCAGTACCTGTCTGAATGAACCACTCCCAACGACAGTACCTGTCTAAATAGACCACTTCAAGAGCAATATTTGTCTAAAGGAACCACTCCCAACTCCCATTGAAATAACTGTCTAAAGGGACCACTTCAATGGCTCCAAATAAGCCTTCATTTCCATTAAGAAAGGGAGATAAATGGAGAGAAACAACACCACACTAAGCCTTTCCTGAGATTAACATCACAAATCTGTCTGAATATCATATGGTTAAACATATAATAATATATAACAATATAATATTGTATTACATTATGTTATGTTATATTATTTTATACTTGAGTGCCTCATAAATTTAACATCCAACAAAATTCTGTCTGTTAGCACAGTACATATAGTGTATAGCTCTGTGAAGAGATCAACTTAGAATGTATCCATTGGACATCATACCACTTGGATCAGGAAGACGGGTTACGGGGTCAGGAAGAGATCGACCGAACACCCATCTTAAACTCCAAAGATTTTATTCTGTATATATACTACATGCCTAAGTTTTAAAAAAGAATCATCATGTCAAATTTGATAAACATGGCAAAAACCCTCACTTCAGACACAGTTAAACACAATGATTTTATTTCAATGCAAAAAATATACCAGTGGCAAAACATTCCGTTTTGTTTTCAAAAATTGATTAGTTTATGCTGAATAAAATTTCTTAGGTATCAACATCATTAAGAAAAGTATCTAGAAGGAAATACACAAAGGATGACACAGGTGTCACTTTCATCAAACCATCACAGTCAACAGTGAAAGGGAGGTAAGCCATCGCTCCTTATCCCAGCCTAGCTAGACAGCATGCCTGCCAGATAAATCCATGTCATGGATCAGGGCTTATTACCCTCAAGTTGTCGGCTTTAAATGTTGTTGGCTTTCAAACAGCCAGCTTATTCATGCAAAAGGTATGCACACAACCTTTGGTATTTAATCAAGTACAATAAAATCTCTCTGTAATGGGTTTTTTTTTTACACCCAGTTTGATCCTGTATACAAATGCTGAAATCTTTAATCATTAAACTATAGTATCAAATTGAATTACAAACTGTACAAAAAACCATATAATAGGATTAGTGGATACACACCCTAAACAGGTAACTGCAGATAACTGCACTTGTATAAACTTTGTAGAAAATAAACAGAAACTAATGGTAAGCACCAAACCAAATTATACACAATCTACACAGGTAACCAAATAGGTAACCAAACAGGTAACCACATTACCAAGTTATACACAATCTACACAGGTAACCAAACAGGTAACCACACTACCAAGTTATACACAATCTACACAGGTAACCAAACAGGTAACCAAACAGATAACCACACTACCTTGTTATACACAATCTACACAGGTTAACAAACAGGTAACCACACTACCAAGTTATACACAATCTACACAGGTTAACAAACAGGTAACCACACTACCAAGTTATACACAATCTACACAGGTAACCAAACAGGTAACCACATTACCAAGTTATACAGTCTACACAGGTAACCAAACAGGTAACCAAACAGATAACCACATTACTACCAAGCCATACACAATCTACACAGGTAACCAAACAGGTAACCACACTACCAAGTTATACACAATCTACACAGGTAACCAAACAGGTAACCACATTACTACCAAGCCATACACAATCTTCACAGGTAACCAAACAGGCAACCACACTACCAAGTTATACACAATCTACACAGGTAACCAAACAGGTAACCACACTACCAAGTTATACACAATCTACACAGGTAACCAAACAGGTAACCAAACAGGTAACCAAACAGGTAACCAAACAGGTAACCACACTACCAAGTTATACACAATCTACACAGGTAACCAAACAGGTAACCACAATACTACCAAGTTATACACAATCTACACAGGTAACCAAACAGGTAACCAAACAGGTAACCACACTACCAAGTTATACACAATCTACACAGGTAACCAAACAGGTAACCAAACAGGTAACCACACTACCAAGTTATACACAATCTACACAGGTAACCAAACAGGTAACCACACTACCAAGTTATACACAATCTACACAGGTAACCAAACAGGTAACCACACTACCAAGTTATACACAATCTACACAGGTAACCAAACAGGTAACAACATTACTACCAAGCCATACACAATCTACACAGGTAACCAAACAGGTAACCAAACAGGTAACCACACTACCAAGTTATACACAATCTACACAGGTAACCAAACAGGTAACCACACTACCAAGTTATACACAATCTACACAGGTAACCAAACAGGTAACCAAATTACCAAGTTATACACAATCTACACAGGTAACCAAACAGGCAACCAAACAGGTAACCACATTACCAAGTCATACACAATCTACACAGGTAACCAAACAGGTAACCACATTACCAAGTTATACACAATCTACACAGGTAACCACACAGGTAACCACACTATCAAGTTATACACAATTTACACAGGTAACCAAAAAGGTAACCACATTACCAAGTTATACACAATCTACACAGGTAACCAAACAGGTAACCACATTACTACCAAGCCATACACAATCTACACAGGTAACCAAACAGGTAACCACACTACTATACTGTACATAATTAAACATAACTAAGCAGGTAACCACACAGGTAGCTTCACTCACAGGTAACACAGAATCAATCAACATCTTCAAGTTGCCAACATCTATAGAATCAACTTGTGTAATATTTACAGAGTACAACCACAGCACCACGACAGTCTATATGTCCTCCTTGTGCAGCAGTAGAGCATTCAAGAGTAATGAGGCATTCTCCCTCGTTTATTTGTTACAATAACTGATGGGAGTTGGAAGCAGTTACAAGGTTCCTGCTGAATCTAGTCCCCTTTCATCTTGACACATACTTAATTCTCCAGAGAAGTGAATTATCAAGCTCCAGTAAGGCTGTGCTCTCTCCTGTAGCCCCATCAGAAGGACTACCATTACGTTGTATGTGTTTTGCGATCTGTTTGCGAACCAGCATGAATATCGTTCATTATTTCCATCAACAAATTGAGATTTTTTAAACATTTTTTAAATGCTTATTTCATTGCACTGTTTTTTGTTTTTTTGTTGTGAAAACTAATTGTTTCCAGCATGTTAATAAAAATTCTTTCATTTTGACATCAAACGGTAATTTTTGTTTCTTTTTAAAAAGTAATTACAAAAACACTACCGGCAAAGGATTTCTTGCTACATACATTAGTAATTATAAGACTTTGACTTGCTGAGCAGACATCACCTGGCCTGATAATATGATACCAATGTGTAACAGACAGATAACAGGCCAGGGAATACAAACAAGTAACTAATTAGTGCTCTTTTATCTAATCAATTAATTATGTGCTGTGAGTGCTTTAGACACACAGCGGAGACCTGAACTGGCTTCAACTCTTTGCACCTTCTGAAATATCATTATACTATTTTTTTAAATAGCATACCTTCTTAAATGTCATACCATATTAATCCAACAATAAGCCCATGCCAGGAAATAATCCCACTTGTATCTATTACAGTTTTCTGGTGAACACAGATGCATGTTTCTGCTCTTTCCTCCTAAAGACCACCTGCTGCTTTGATTAGATTTTGATTTGATATGTTGCTCAAACTGGGGCTTAGATAGGATAAATACATTGTTGTTTTTTTTAATGAAATAAAATCCTGATCTCCAGTAAACACGAGAATTAAGCTAAGTTTTGCAGCAGTATACAACTGTATGAGCTGTTGTACACACAGTTACTCTGTATTCAGATTGTGTTTTATATACTTGATTCACGCTGCCATAACACCATTATTATTGGATATATCATATCTCTCTGATAGCCTTTCCACCTCCAATCCGCCACCTAAACACTGACACCGGTTGTAGATCATGTTGCCTGCTGCACACCAGTGTATGTGTGACACCTATCTTTACGATTCCCCCACCGGCCTGTTAATGCACCAGAGCCTTTGTACACCTGTCAACCTTCAAAGTCTACAGCTGATTTTCACCTGAACAACCAGGTTCATCATACCTTGACTTGTAACTGCCATTAAATCCAAAACACTCGAGCTTCTCTGCTCAAATTTCAGCAATGACAAGTGGGCCTTTATTCAGGCTAGCTACAGTAAGTTGAATACCCTGCTGGCACCATCCAGACGCGCCACGGGTACATTAGTACAAAAACTTACTATATTACATCTTACCCTAACTCATCACCCTAGTCGGGTGGCAAAATGTCTCCTAAATCTTCCTTCACTTTCAAACTTTAAATCTATTTACAAACAATTATAAGCAAAAACTCATTCTCATATCTCCAGTTAAGTCAGAATATGATAATCTACATTATTGTCTGACCACAGCTCCAGACCTGTTGTCATTGAGTTAACAGGGCATGTTTTATATTGAGAGTGCACGCTATTGTTTATGTGAATTCATCAAATCAGCTTGAAAATAATGAGCCGCAGATGTAGCCTCGTTTCACATGAAATTAATAAACTATTAGATATATGGTTTTTTGTCTGTTAACTTCTTGTGGTAATGCTTTCATAGTCTATCTTCAGATCCTCGAAGTGATATTTCTGAGAGTGTTATCTTATGGTACACCTTAACAAAACTGATGTTTTTTTTCGTAATATTTTGGAAAACAGCCTCCTCCCCCTTTGACCCCCCCCCCCCCCCCCCCCCCCCCCCCTAAAACTTCATCGCCATGGGTTGTTTGCATTTGTCACTGACAAATAAATAATCTTCAAGGAATTGCAAAGTTATAGTTTCTGATTCATTTATATATATCATTTCAACAAGTCAAAAGTGTGTATAGATTTTCTATGATGCGAGATCCTCTCTTACACTATCTGATTACATGTTATACTCCATACACCTGGACAATAAACAGGTGAACAATTGTCCATCTTAATTACCTCAGGTAAAATAACCCAATTATCGAAGAAAGTGCACATTATCCCTAATGGGTTAGTGAAAGATAAACCTGATCAATGATTCAAGATGGAAGCTGCTTTCTTGTAAATGAACAGTAATTGTTAAGCTCTGGCCCGGTAGGAATGTTACCTTTGAGCTCTATGGCCAGGTAGGAGTGCTACCTACTGAGCTCTATGGCCAGGTAGGAGTGCTACCTACTGAGCTCTATGGCCAGGTAGGAGTGCTACCTACTGAGCTCTATGGCCAGGTAGGAGTGCTACCTACTGAGCTCTATGGCCAGGTAGGAGTGCTACCTACTGAGCTCTATGGCCAGGTAGGAGTGTTACCTTTGAGCTCTATGACCAGGTAGGAGTGTTACCTACTGAGCTCTATGACCAGGTAGGAGTGTTACCTACTGAGCTCTATGGCCAGGTAGGAGTGTTACCTACTGAGCTCTATGGCCAGGTAGGAGTGTTACCTACTGAGCTCTATGGCCAGGTAGGAGTGTTACCTACTGAGCTCTATAGCCAGGTAGGAGTGTTACCTACTGAGCTCTATGACCAGGTAGGAGTGTTACCTACTGAGCTCTATGGCCAGGTAGGAGTGTTACCTTTGAGCTCTATGACCAGGTAGGAGTGTTACCTACTGAGCTCTATGACCAGGTAGGAGTGTTACCTACTGAGCTCTATGGCCAGGAAGGAGTGTTACCTACTGAGCTCTATGGCCAGGTAGGAGTGTTACCTACTGACCTCTATGGCCAGGTAGGAGTGTTACCTACTGAGCTCTATAGCCAGGTAGGAGTGTTACCTACTGAGCTCTATGACCAGGTAGGAGTGTTACCTACTGAGCTCTATGGCCAGGTAGGAGTGTTACCTACTGAGCTCTATGGCCAGGTAGGAGTGTTACCTACTGAGCTCTATGGCCAGGTAGGAGTGTTACCTACTGAGCTCTATGACCAGGTAGGAGTGTTACCTACTGAGCTCTATGGCCAGGTAGGAGTGTTACCTGCTGAGCTCTATGGCCAGGTAGGAGTGTTACCTACTGAGCTCTATGACCAGGTAGGAGTGTTACCTACTGAGCTCTATGACCAGGTAGGAGTGTTACCTACTGAGCTCTATGGCCAGGTAGGAGTGTTACCTGCTGAGCTCTATGACCAGGTAGGAGTGTTACCTACTGAGCTCTATGGCCAGGTAGGAGTGTTACCTACTGAGCTCTATGGCCAGGTAGGAGTGTTACCTGCTGAGCTCTATGGCCAGGTAGGAGTGTTACCTACTGAGCTCTATGACCAGGTAGGAGTGTTACCTACTGATCTCTATGGCCAGGTAGGAGTGTTACCTACTGAGCTCTATGGCCAGGTAGGAGTGGAACCTTTGAGCTCTATGGCCAGGTAGGAGTGTTACCTACTGAGCTCTATGGCCAGGTAGGAGTGGAACCTTCGAGCTCTATGGCCAGGTAGGAGTGGAACCTTTGAGCTCTATGGTCAGGTAGGAGTGTTACCTACTGAGCTCTATGGCCAGGTAGGAGTGTTACCTACTGAGCTCTATGGCCAGGTAGGAGTGTTACCTACTGAGCTCTATAGCCAGGTAGGTGTGTTACTTATTGAGCTCTATATCCAGGTAGGAGTGTTACCTACTGAGCTCTATAGCCAGGTAGGAGTGTTACCTACCGAGTTCTATAGCCAGGTAGGAGTGTTACCTACTGAGCTGTATAGCCAGGTAGGAGTGTTACCTACCGAGTTCTATAGCCAGGTAGGAGTGTTACCTACTGAGCTCTATGGCCAGGTAGGAGTGTTACCTTTGAGCTCTATGGCCAGGTAGGAGTGTTACCTACTGAGCTCTATGGCCAGGTAGGAGTGTTACCTACTGAGCTCTATGGCCAGGTAGGAGTGTTACCTAATGAGCTCTATAGCCAGGTAGGAGTGTTACCTACTGAGCTCTATGGCCAGGTAGGAGTGTTACCTACTGAGCTATATGACCAGGTAGGAGTGTTACCTAATGAGCTCTATAGCCAGGTAGAAATGTTACCTACTGAGTTATATAGCCAGGTAGGAGTGTTACCTACCGAGCTCTATAGCCAGGTAGGAGTGTTACCTACCGAGCTCTATGGCCAGGTAGGAGTGTTACCTACTGAGCTCTATAGCCAGGTAGGAGTGTTACCTACTGAGCTCTATGGCCAGGTAGGCGTGTTACCTACTGAGCTCTATGGCCAGGTAGGAGTGTTACCTGCTGAGTTATATAGCCAGGTAGGAGTGTTACCTAATGAGCTCTATAGCCAGGTAGAAGTGTTACCTAATGAGCTCTATAGCCAGGTAGAAGTGTTACTGAAGATAAATTCAAATTCTAAAACGAACCTGGAGAACAGGATGAATTTTCCTTGTGTTCAACTGATGTGCAACACCGACTGGTCACAATGATGGCATTATGGCAATGTCAGCTTTCTCTGCTCTAAGGAACTGGTGGGAAAAATTAGGTGGCTCTGAAGAAAATTTGCCTATATCCTGCTGTGCTACAGAGGGTTCTCAGGGTATTCAGTTCTTACTTAACACATGGTAACTAAATTGTCTGTCAAACCTGTCACACCCTTTAATCTTCATATAACAACATTGTGAAAAAACCTTTGCCTGCAACAAATCTTTAAGACTGAGTTTTAATCAATAACAATTACACATTTCTGATAATATGATACCAAACCGTACTCCTACTTCATCAATCTGTTCCTCTACAATAAATATTACTGAAGCCATCTGTACAAAATTTGTAAACTGAAACAGGAAATATTTCCAATGTACAAGGAAATGGGTATGTAACCAGTATTTTTCCTTGTAAAGAGACTGTTTGTTTGCTCAGTCCAGATCACATTTACAAATCTTATATTTCTCAAATTTACTATCTAGCCAAATATTGATGATGTCGAAGAAGCAGCAACAGATACCAATAGTAACATAACCATGTTAATAATAAATCAGTTTAGAATTGTGTAGTATCAGTGGTGACTGGTCATTCGGCTAAGGTAAAATTTGAAACAATCAGGAGGAGTTTTGTTGTTCAGACAGAATCAAGGAAATACTTAATTTTCTAGATTTTAGTGGTCAATTTAGAGCTGCATTGATGTTAAAAGTACAGGTGCTGTGGCCTGAGATACTAATATTCTGAATTTCAGACCAATGGTATTTATATTGTCTGTATACCCAGGAGAGATTCAGACCAGTGGTATTTATATTGTCTGTATCTACAGGAGAGATTCAGACCAGTGGTATTTATATTGTCTGTATACCCAGGAGAGATTCAGACCAGTGGTATTTATATTGTCTGTATCTACAGGAGAGATTCAGACCAGTGGTATTTATATTGTCTGTATCTACAGGAGAGATTCAGACCAGTGGTATTTATATTGTCTGTATCTACAGGAGAGATTCAGACCAGTGGTATTTATATTGTCTGTATCTACAGGAGAGATTCAGACCAGTGGTATTTATATTGTATCTACAGGAGAGATTCAGACCAGTGGTATTTATATTGTATCTACAGGAGAGATTCAGACCAGTGGTATTTATATTGTCTGTATACCCAGGAAAGATTCAGACCAGTGGTATTTATATTGTCTGTATCTACAGGAGAGATTCAGACCAGTGGTATTTATATTGTCTGTATCTACAGGAGAGATTCAGACCAGTGGTATTTATATTGTCTGTATCTACAGGAGATTCAGACCAGTGGTATTTATATTGTATGTATCTACAGGAGATTCAGACCAGTGGTATTTATATTGTATGTATCTACAGGAGAGATTCAGACCAGTGGTATTTATATTGTCTGTATCTACAGGAGAGATTCAGACCAGTGGTATTTATATTGTCTGTATCTACAGGAGAGATTCAGACCAGTGGTATTTATATTGTCTGTATCTACAGGAGATTCAGACCAGTGGTATTTATATTGTATGTATCTACAGGAGAGATTCAGACCAGTGGTATTTATATTGTCTGTATCCGCAGGAGAGATTCAGACCAGTGGTATTTATATTGTCTGTATACCCAGGAGAGATTCAGACCAGTGGTATTTATATTGTCTGTATCTACAGGAGAGATTCAGAAGGTGGTATTTATATTGTATCTACAGGAGAGATTCAGACCAGTGGTATTTATATTGTCTGTATACCCAGGAGAGATTCAGACCAGTGGTATTTATATTGTCTGTATCTACAGGAGAGATTCAGACCAGTGGTATTTATATTGTCTGTATCTACAGGAGAGATTCAGACCAGTGGTATTTATATTGTCTGTATACCCAGGAGAGATTCAGACCAGTGGTATTTATATTGTCTGTATCTACAGGAGAGATTCAGACCAGTGGTATTTATATTGTCTGTATCTACAGGAGAGATTCAGACCAGTGGTATTTGTATTGTCTGTATACCCAGGAGAGATTCAGACCAGTGGTATTTATATTGTCTGTATCTACAGGAGAGATTCAGACCAGTGGTATTGATATTGTCTGTATCTACAAGAGATTCAGACCAGTAGTATTTATATTGTCTGTATCTACAGGAGAGATTCAGACCAGTGGTATTTATATGGTCTGTATCTACAGGAGAGATTCAGACCAGTGGTATTTATATTGTCTGTATCTACAGGAGAGATTCAGACCAGTGGTATTTATATTGTCTGTATCTACAGGAGAGATTCAGACCAGTGGTATTTATATTGTCTGTATACCCAGGAGAGATTCAGACCAGTGGTATTTATATTGTCTGTATCTACAGGAGAGATTCAGACCAGTGGTATTTATATGGTCTGTATCTACAGGAGAGATTCAGACCAGTGGTATTTATATTGTCTGTATCTACAGGAGAGATTCAGACCAGTGGTATTTGTATTGTCTGTATACCCAGGAGAGATTCAGACCAGTGGTATTTATATTGTCTGTATCTACAGGAGAGATTCAGACCAGTGGTATTGATATTGTCTGTATCTACAAGAGATTCAGACCAGTAGTATTTATATTGTCTGTATCTACAGGAGAGATTCAGACCAGTGGTATTTATATGGTCTGTATACCCAGGAGAGATTCAGACCAGTGGTATTTATATTGTATCTACAGGAGAGATTCAGACCAGTGGTATTTATATTGTCTGTATCTACAGGAGAGATTCAGACCAGTGGTATTTATATTGTCTGTATACCCAGGAGAGATTCAGACCAGTGGTATTTATATTGTATGTATCTACAGGAGAGATTTAGACCAGTGGTATTTATATTGTCTGTATCTACAGGAGAGATTCAGACCAGTGGTATTTATATTGTCTGTATCTACAGGAGAGATTCAGACCAGTGGTATTTATATTGTCTGTATCTACAGGAGAGATTCAGACCAGTGGTATTGATATTGTCTGTATCTACAAGAGATTCAGACCAGTAGTATTTATATTGTCTGTATCTACAGGAGAGATTCAGACCAGTGGTATTTATATTGTCTGTATCTACAGGAGAGATTCAGACCAGTGGTATTTATATTGTCTGTATACCCAGGAGAGATTCAGACCAGTGGTATTTATATTGTCTGTATCTACAGGACAGATTCAGACCAGTGGTATTTATATGGTCTGTATACCCAGGAGAGATTCAGACCAGTGGTATTTATATTGTCTGTATCTACAGGAGAGATTCAGACCAGTGGTATTTATATTGTCTGTATCTACAGGAGAGATTCAGACCAGTGGTATTTATATTGTCTGTATACCCAGGAGAGATTTAGACCAGTGGTATTTATATTGTATCTACAGGAGATTCCAGTGGTATTTATATTGTATCTACAGGAGATATTCAGATCAGTGGTATTTATATTGTTTGCATCTACAGGAGATATTCAGACTAATGGTATTGATATTGTATCTACAGGAGATTCAGACAAGTGGTATTTATTCAGACCAGTGGTATTTATATCGTCTGTATCTACAGGAGAGATTCAGACCAGTGCTATTTATATTGTATCTACAGGAGAGATTCAGACCAGTGGTATTTATATTGTCTGTATCTACAGGAGATATTCAGACCAGTGGTATTTATATAGTCTGTATAGTTAATGCAAACATAAAATAGATTGTTGAGCCTTTCCACATTTTGGCTTTTACAATATCCCACAGGATATTCAAGCCAGCATATTACTCAGACAAGCAGGTTTACCTGCGTGACTTGTTATACAATAACAAAAAGCGCACACTCCAGACTTACGCTCCACTGAAAGACACAATTTCATCACCAGCGTTCATCATTGATTTTTGTATTGAGGTACAAATGGAGCACAGTGACATATCACTAGGCTTTTAAACACTCCAGTTAATTTGCTGTAGTACTTAAATCTACAAGATGTGGATATTATATAGCGCCTCTTACTAGTTCAGGCCTGTCATTAAAACAAATCATTTTTATGCAAACAGATTAGACTTTACTCCCGAGATTCGCTCCTCTGATCAACGTGAATCATCCGTACTTTACAAACGATGGTTTTTTGTTGAATTTTGTTTATGTTAATGTTTCATGTTGCCGTCATGTTGTATTTGTAATGCAGATGGGGAATGGATTAACTGACAGACGCTGAACTTGTTGGAATACAAATGTTGATGGGCCTTGATTACATCCAGTCCGATCTGCAATCTTTAATCAATTTGTACAAAATCATTAACCTTTTTTTTGTTTTAATGAGTTTCAAAAATCTTAAGATCAGTTAAAAGGTGGAAACAAATTACAAATTGCAGTTTTACTCTTAAAACTGTCAAATTAAAAAGCATTAGCAAATTGTTCAACTTATTTTTTGGGGGATTTAAAGGAAAACATATTTGCTTCATAATTGTTGTATCTTGACTACAGATTACAAATTTAGTTATGCATGGCCACGATCAGTTTAATTACAATGGTATTTAGTAACAGGTGACTTGTATATGAAGGCATCAATGTTTACAGGCTAGGGAATTATCCACTTTTACAACGCATGGATAAAATAATATTCTACACTGCCATCCTTAAAAGAATATTTAAAAAAAATTATTTATATATTTACCATAACATTACACCAGTTGCCTTATCCCTTCAAAAAATTATGTTGTTCTGTGAAAAAATGCTCTCAACGTATTAAAATTTCTTAAAAGGCATACATTGCTTTTTGAGGATTTGTAGATCATCAATAGCTGTACCAATTATTCAAAGACTATACAAGCATTATGACAAGAAGTTATCAAACAAAAAAATTAAAATACTCAATATCATAATCATTTTTACTGAATCTGCAATGCATATAGGAACTCATACTGCCAGGCATATCACTTCCAATGGTTTACTTCAAATCTTCACACCACTTGTCAAAAGCGTTATTTTATGGAAAATTGGCGTAATAGTAAAATAAGTATTATAACACATATCAGTATTTACTTTTGATATTGAAACACTATTGTCACAAAAACCCAGACATTCTCACTGAAATGACAGGAATAATAATCCAGACCCTAGAGAATAAAGATTGATAGACAATAGAAAACAAAACATGTTTTTAAATGTTTTAGTGTCACTCAGATCCATTAAAACGAAGCTCGGTTACATGGCCGAAACAAATATAGACTGTGATTTATAGCAAACAAATTGAATAAGTCCCAAAATAGCCTTAGACAGCTACAAATATAGATCTGTAGGTTCTATAATAGGCAAACAACCCACAAGTAGTACATGTGTCTATGCAAAGAAACACTTGGATTCCTGGGATATGAATCAGACTTACAAATATAGAAATGTGCAGAGTCTAAATGACAATGATTGCTTCTAAACGTGAAAAAAATTGTAACAAATCTTGCCATACAATTCCTTCTTCCACCTCCTGACTGTCTGCAGCCTCTATACAATCCACTGTGAAGAAACAAGTTAGTTGGGATTTGACAAATCAGCCTGCCATGACTACTGAGGATATTGATTTGAAATCACCCGGGCTGAGATGGTGGATGACTAGACAACTTCCTTGAATTCTTGATCACTCAAAGTAAGAATGATGGTATAAATTGTTCATCCAACAATAACAGATAACATTACACTAATGTGAATTTGGTGTTCCCTCAATATCAGTGACATTACAGCAAGGTAAATCAGGGTTCCCTCAATTTCAGTGACATTACAGCAAGGTGAAATCAGGGTTCCCTCAATATCAGTAACATTACAGCAAGGTAAATCAGGGTTCCCTCAATATCAGTGACATTACAGCAAGGTGAAATCAGGACTCCCTCAATATCAGTGACATTACAGCAAGGTAAATCAGGGTTCCCTCAATCTTAGTGACATTACAGCAAGGTAAATCAGGACTCCCTCAATATCAGTGACATTACAGCGAGGTAAATCAGGGTTCCCCCAATATCAATGACATTACAGCAAGGTAAATCAGGACTCCCTCAATATCAGTGACATAACAGCAAGGTAAATCAGGGTTCCCTCAATATCAGTGACATTACAGCAAGGTAAATCAGGGTTCCCCTCAATATCAGTGACTTTACAGCACGGTAAATCAGGGTTCCCTCAATATCAGTGACATTACAGCAAGGTAAATCAGGGTTCCCTCAATATCAGTGACTTTACAGCAAGGTAAATCAGGGTTCCCTCAATATCAGTGACATTACAGCAAGGTAAATCAGGGTTCCCTCAATATCAGTAACATTACAGCAAGGTAAATCAGGGTTCCCTTAATATCAGTGACATAACAGCAAGGTAAATCAGGGTTCCCCCAATATCAGTGACTTTACAGCAAGGTAAATCAGGGTTCCCCCAATATCAATGACATTACAGCAAGGTAAATCAGGGTTCCCTCAATATCAGTGACTTTACAGCAAGGTAAATCATGGTTCCCTCAATATCAGTGACTTTACAGCAAGGTAAATCAGGGTTCCCTCAATATCAGTGACATTACAGCAAGGTAAATCAGGGTTCCCCCAATATCAGTGACTTTACAGCAAGGTAAATCAGGGTTCCCTCAATATCAGTAACATTACAGCATGGTGAAATCAGGGTTCCTTCAATATCAGTGACATTACAGCAAGGTAAATCAGGACTCCCTCAATATCAGTTACATTACAGCAAGGTAAATCAGGACTCCCTCAATATCGGTGCCATTACAGCAAGGTAAATCAGGGTTCCCTCAATATCAGTAACATTACAGCAAGGTAAATCAGGGTTCCCCCAATATCAGTGACATTACAGCAAGGTAAATCAGGACTCCCTCAATATCAGTGACATTACAGCAAGGTAAATCAGGGTTCCCTCAATATCAGTGACTTTACAGCACGGTAAATCAGGGTTCCCTCAATATCAGTGACATTACAGCAAGGTGAAATCAGGGTTCCCTCAATATCAGTGACATTACAGCAAGGTAAATCAGGACTCCCTCAATATCAGTGACATTACAGCAAGGTAAATCAGGGTTCCCTCAATATCAGTGACATTACAGCAAGGTGAAATCAGGGTTCCCTCAATATCAGTGACATTACAGCAAGGTGAAATCAGGGTTCCCTCAATATCAGTGACATTACAGCAAGGTGAAATCAGGGTTCCCTCAATATCAGTGACATTACAGCAAGGTGAAATCAGGGTTCCCTCAATATCAGTGACATTACAGCAAGGTAAATCAGGACTCCCTCAATATCAGTGACATTACAGCAAGGTAAATCAGGACTCCCTCAATATCAGTGACATTACAGCAAGGTAAATCAGGACTCCCTCATTATCAGTGACATTACAGCAAGGTAAATCAGGGTTCCCTCAATATCAATGACATTACAGCAAGGTAAATCAGGTTTCCCTCAATATCAGTGACTTTACAGCAAGGTAAATCAGGGTTCCCCCAATATCAGTGACTTTACAGCAAGGTAAATCAGGGTTCCCTCAATATCAGTGACATTACAGCAAGGTAAATCAGGGTTCCCTCAATATCAATGACATTACAGCAAGGTAAATCAGGGTTCCCTCAATATCAGTGACTTTACAGCAAGGTAAATCAGGGTTCCCTCAATATCAATGACATTACAGCAAGGTAAATCAGGACTCCCTCAATATCAGTGACTTTACAGCAAGGTAAATCAGGGTTCCCTCAATATCAATGACATTACAGCAAGGTAAATCAGGGTTCCCCCAATATCAGTGACTTTACAGCAAGGTAAATCAGGGTTCCCTTAATATCAGTGACTTTACAGCAAGGTAAATCAGGGTTCCCCCAATATCAGTGACTTTACAGCAAGGTAAATCAGGGTTCCCCCAATATCAGTGACTTTACAGCAAGGTAAATCAGGGTTCCCTCAATATCAGTAACATTACAGCATGGTGAAATCAGGGTTCCCTCAATATCAGTGACATTACAGCAAGGTAAATCAGGACTCCCTCAATATCAGTTACATTACAGCAAGGTAAATCAGGACTCCCTCAATATCGGTGACATTACAGCAAGGTAAATCAGGGTTCCCTCAATATCAGTAACATTACAGCAAGGTAAATCAGGACTCCCTCAATATCAGTGACATTACAGCAAGGTAAATCAGGGTTCCCTCAATATCAGTGACATTAGAGCAAGGTAAATCAGGGTTCCCTCAATATCAATGACATTACAGCAAGGTGAAATCAGGATTCCCCCAATATCAGTGACATTACAGCAAGGTAAATCAGGGTTCTCTCAACATCAGTGACTTTACAGCAAGGTAAATCAGGGTTCCCTCAATATCAGTAACATTACAGCACGGTAAATCAGGACTCCCTCATTATCAGTGACATTACAGCAAGGTAAATCAGGGTTCCCTCAATATCAATGACATTACAGCAAGGTAAATCAGGTTTCCCTCAATATCAGTGACTTTACAGCAAGGTAAATCAGGGTTCCCCCAATATCAGTGACTTTACAGCAAGGTAAATCAGGGTTCCCTCAATATCAGTGACATTACAGCAAGGTAAATCAGGGTTCCCTCAATATCAATGACATTACAGCAAGGTAAATCAGGGTTCCCTCAATATCAGTGACTTTACAGCAAGGTAAATCAGGGTTCCCTCAATATCAATGACATTACAGCAAGGTAAATCAGGACTCCCTCAATATCAGTGACTTTACAGCAAGGTAAATCAGGGTTCCCTCAATATCAATGACATTACAGCAAGGTAAATCAGGGTTCCCCCAATATCAGTGACTTTACAGCAAGGTAAATCAGGGTTCCCTCAATATCAGTGACTTTACAGCAAGGTAAATCAGGGTTCCCCCAATATCAGTGACTTTACAGCAAGGTAAATCAGGGTTCCCCCAATATCAGTGACTTTACAGCAAGGTAAATCAGGGTTCCCTCAATATCAGTAACATTACAGCATGGTGAAATCAGGGTTCCCTCAATATCAGTGACATTACAGCAAGGTAAATCAGGACTCCCTCAATATCAGTTACATTACAGCAAGGTAAATCAGGACTCCCTCAATATCGGTGACATTACAGCAAGGTAAATCAGGGTTCCCTCAATATCAGTAACATTACAGCAAGGTAAATCAGGACTCCCTCAATATCAGTGACATTACAGCAAGGTAAATCAGGGTTCCCTCAATATCAGTGACATTAGAGCAAGGTAAATCAGGGTTCCCTCAATATCAATGACATTACAGCAAGGTGAAATCAGGATTCCCCCAATATCAGTGACATTACAGCAAGGTAAATCAGGGTTCTCTCAACATCAGTGACTTTACAGCAAGGTAAATCAGGGTTCCCTCAATATCAGTAACATTACAGCACGGTGAAATCAGGGTTCCCCCAATATCAGTGACATTACAGCAAGGTAAATCAGGACTCCCTCAATATCAGTGACATTACAGCAAGGTAAATCAGGGTTCCCTCAATATCAGTGACATTACAGCAAGGTGAAATCAGGGTTCCCTCAATATCAGTGACATTACAGCAAGGTGAAATCAGGGTTCCCTCAATATCAGTGACATTACAGCAAGGTGAAATCAGGGTTCCCTCAATATCAGTGACATTACAGCAAGGTAAATCAGGACTCCCTCAATATCAGTGACATTACAGCAAGGTAAATCAGGACTCCCTCAATATCAGTGACATTACAGCAAGGTGAAATCAGGGTTCCCCCAATATCAGTGACTTTACAGCACGGTGAAATCAGGATTCTCATAACATCAGTGACTTTACAGCAAGCTAAATAAGGGTTCCCCTAATATCGGCGTTTTTACAGCAAGGTGAAATAAGGATTTCCCTAATTTCAGTTTTTTTTACAGCAAGGTGAAATCAGGGTCCCCATAACATCTGTTACATTACAGCAAGGTGAAATCAGGGTTATCTTAATAATAGTCATTCCACAGCAAGAGGAAACATCACCTCCATATAATACAAAGCAACTTGACTTCTAAGTGATTTAGAATTTACAGCTAGCTGAAACAGTTGATTTCATTGTTTTTCAAACACTTAATGTCATCCCAGATAAATGTTTGTGTGTATCCATTCCGTGAATAGTCTGCTCCAGCTCTCTAGGGCAGTGTTAGAGTTGTAAAACAAAGCCAATAAGTCTATTACCATCACTTACCATTAGACAGAAACTTAAGAACAATATCTCTCTTACAACATGATTATATCTCATCTCCCAACACTAAGCAAACAGGCAGACATTATGTGCGATCAGATCAGATTCCCAGCCCACAGACATGAATCAATGTCTAGAAATGCTTTGAGGTTGCCTCCTGTAGAAGTGTAAAGGTTTTAAGAGAAATGCTGAATCACTGGTGACAAACACATAATGCAATGGCTTTAAATCATGGTACATAGGAAGTTTGAAATCATGGTAGAATGGGTGTTTGTAAAATCAGGGTGTGATAAACGTTTGAAATAATGAGGAATCAGTATGGTGGTGTATAAAACTTAGTGTATGTTCTTTGTGTTTATGTTTGGCAAATTGTTCACACAGACAACAAACACAAAACCTATCAAGGTGTGTTTTCTGGGGAATCCTCAGCAACTCTCAATTATCATTAATTTTTACAGAATGTGGAATCTTTTCGAGTAGATAACAGAACTGATTTTAAGTACCATTGTACTTCATTGCACGGTAGAAACTGTGATGATGAAACACCATGTGTATCTGTTAAACAGAATTATATATATTTTTCTTCTTTTTTTTTGTAAAGTGGAATTTATCTGATGAAGAGTTTTTGTATTTCTGTGCACGACGATTTTTATCAAATGAAGTTCCAGTGTATTTCAAGTAAGAACTAAACATTGTATATCTGCCAAGGTTCCATCATCATTTGGAATCTATACACTTGCTGTGACAATTGTTAGTTATTAACCAACCACATGAGAGATATGAACTGCAGCAGATGGTAGTTCCACAAGCTGTGGCCGACATTCTCTAACCACATTACCGATTATCCTCCCCAATCTACATGCGTGAGTAAAACAACATAAGTGGGCCTCTTCCACCATTCAACTGGCTTACTTCACTTGAAAACTGTTTTAAATTCTTGAAAATACAAATACAAAGGGGAAACATCAAATTTATTTTCAAAACTTGAAGAGCATTACAACACTCGATGATTTGAACCAAGATGCCGTACTGGAAATTCGTAGCTTAAGAGGAGTGTCTTGGAGAAGTAGCGATGTAAGGCAGTAAGATGAAGATTGTCTCTCTGTACAATGAAGAGGGTTGTAATGAGATAGGTGAATGGTATGTATGAGCTGTTAAAGGCAATTAGATAAAAGAGTTAATACCCTTGTCATGGTATAATAATATAGCTAGGTGCTATTTGTACTTTAACAAACAGAATATGTAGTAGCCTCACATGACAACAAAGGTAGACACATATAGGTGTTCTCTGTACTTTAATGCCATGACGAACACCAGCACTTGTTAACACACAAGTGTAGGTTGTAGAGGAAAACAGCCATAATGATGTATATATATGCCGGGGAGAAAAAAAACACACTTATCAACAGTAACTTCTCCATGGTATTTATGCTTTACACACATGGTGGAGGGGCTATACTTATCAACAAACATATTTCTCTTGTCAGCAGTTATGTCTTCCCAAACATTGATTAAAGTGCCTCCAATACCCCTCTAAGGAGACTAATCTAAGATTTTAGAAATGAATGAAATGAAATACAATGGCTCTCCCTTAGATAAAATGCAGTCTTAACAATAGCAATTCTTAGTGTAGTTTAGTTTTAACACAAATAATATTTCATGCCTGGTAATAAGCCCACCCATGTCTAATGCAGTTCAGTAAAAAGATAGAATTATTCTTTAGTTGACCTGTGATAATTTAAGCCCTCTCCCTCATTTGAGTAAGTAGTTATGCGACTGTAGAAAGCTATGAAATTGGATATATATATATACATACAACTTATATCTCAGGAAAACCAAGGTATCAAACTAAATGACAGAAACTGACAAATATAAGAAATTTCAACTCTGGATCAAAATCAATCTTGAGTAGGATCAAAATTAATCTTGAGTAGGTTATAACAACTATTTGAAGAAAAATTTAATGAAAATCAAATAATCTTTTCAGGAATAATTATATAGCATCACATTAAAACTTTCAAGATGGCTTCTGGTGGCCATATTGTATTTCAAATTGGGGTCAAAATCATACTTAAGAAGGTATTGATATATAATAAATCCTTCCAGAATGTTTTATAACAAGAGATCCCAGAGGGATCTTGGCGCCCACCATTGAATGATCTTTATAGGTTCCATGTCAGAAAGATCCCTTCAGTACCTTCTGTAAAATAGCGATAACAAACTTCAATTGTCAAAATACAAGATGGCTGCCTGTCGGCCATGTTGTTTTCCTATTGGTCCCAAGATGCAATATGCAGAACTACAGACCAAGGGGAACTTATAAAAATGTTTGAGAAAGATCCCTTCATTACTTTCTGAGAAATAGCGATAACAAACTTCAATTGTCAAAATCTAAGATGGCTGCCTGTCGGCCATGTTGTTTTCTGATAGGTCTCAAAATGCAATATGCATAACTAGGCACCAAGGGAAACCTACATATGAAATTTGAGAAAGATCCCTTGAGTACTTTCTCAGAAATAGCGATAACAAACTTCAATTGTCAAAATCCAAGATGGCTGCCTGTCGGCCATGTTGTTTTCTGATTGGTCTCAAAATGCAATATGCATAACTAAGCACCAAGGGAAACCTACATATGAAATTTGAGAAAGATCCCTTCAGTTCTTTCTCAGAAATAGCGATAACAAACTTCAATTGACAAAATCCAAGATGGCAACCTGTCGGCCATGTTGTTTTCCGATTGGTCTCAAAATGCAATATGCATAACTAGGCACCAAGGGGAATCTACATATGAAATTTGAGAAAGATCCCTTCAGTACTTTCTCAGAAATAGCGATAACAAACTTCAATTGCCAAAATCCAAGATGGCTGCCTGTCGGCCATGTTGTTTTCCGATTGGCCTCAAAATGCAATATGCATAACTAGGCACCAAGGGGAATCTACATATGAAATTTGAGAAAGATCCCTTCAGTACTTTCTCAGAAATAGCGATAACAAACTTCAATTGTCAAAATCCAAGATGGCTGCCTGTCGGCCATGTTGTTTTCCGATTGGCCTCAAAATGCAATATGCATAACTAGGCACCAAGGGAAACCTACATATGAAATTTGAGAAAGATCCCTTGAGTACTTTCTTAGAAATAGCGATAACAAACTTCAATTGTCAAAATCTAAGATGGCTGCCTGTCGGCCATGTTGTTTTCCTATTGGTCTCAAAATGCAATATACATAACTAGGCACCAAGGGAAACCTACATATGAAATTTGAGAAAGATCCCTTCAGTACTTTCTCAGAAATAGCGATAACAAACTCAATTGTCAAAATCAAAGATGGCTACCTGTCGGCCATGTGGTTTTCGATTGGTCTCAAAATGCAATATGCATAACTAGGCACCAAGGGGAATCTACATATGAAACTGAGAAAGATCCCTTCAGTACTTTCTCAGAAATAGTGATAACAAACTTCAATTGTCAAAATCCAAGATGGCTGCCTGTCGGCCATGTTGTTTTCCGATTGGTCTCAAAATGCATATGCACAACTAAGCACTAAGGGAAACCTACATATGAAATTTGAGAAAGATCCCTTCAGTACCTTCTCAGAAATAGCGATAACAAACTTCAATTGTCAAAATCCAAGATGGCTGCTGTCGGCCATGTGTTTTCCGATTGGTCTCCAAAATGGCAATATGCATAACTAGGCACCAAGGGGAATCTACATATGAAATTTGAGAAAGATCCCTTGAGTACTTTCTCAGAAATAGCGATAACAAACTTCAATTGTCAAAATCCAAGATGGCTGCCTGTCGGCCATGTTGTTTTACGATTGGTCTCAAAATGCAATATGCCTAACTAGGCACCAAGGGAAACCCACATATGAAATTTGAGAGAAGATCCTTCAGTACCTTCTCAGAATAGCGATAACAAACTTCAATTGTCAAAATCCAAGAGGCGCCTGTCGGCCATGTGTTTTCCGATTGGTCCTCAAAATGCAATATGCATAACTAGGCACCAAGGGGAATATATATGAAATTTGAGAAGATCACTTGAGTACTTTCTCAGAATTAGCGATAACAAACTCAATTGTCAAATCCAAGATGCTGCCTGTCGGCCATGTTGTTTTACGATTGGTCCTCAAAATGCCAATATGCAAAATCCAAGATGGCTGCCTGTCGGCCATGTTGTTTTACGATTGGTCTCAAAATGCAATATGCATAACTAGGCACCAAGGGGAACCCACATATGAAATTTGAGAAAGATCCCTTCAGTACTTTCTGAGGATTAGCGATAACAAGAATTGTTTACGGACGGACGACGGACCACGGACGCAGGGCGATTTGAATAGCCCACCATCTGATGATGGTGGGCTAAAAATCAAACAATTTCATCCAAGTTATCATATGATACTTTCCTGTTATGCTGTTGACACCCAACATATTGAGCCATGCATGCTGCCTTTTATGGGGATATAAAAACAGTCTGTATCAATGAAGTGCTACAACTTAACATATTTCAGGCACAGTGGTTTAGTGGTATAACGCAGGGCTATGTGGCCGAAGGGTCGCTAGTTCAAGTCCGGGCACGGGTTCTGTGTAGTATCCTTGTGTTCCAGTCGTATATGAGTATGTGGTAGGGCAGTGCAAGAAAAGTTGTGTGTAAGCTGCTAGTGCCAGAATGGCAGCTCCAGCTGTATGCTCCTCAGGGAGTTGAGAAAGACTGGTTGCTTAAGGCCCAATAACCATGGATAATATAATGAATGAACCACTTTGAGCCGGCTGTGTTGCTGTGATATAGCGGTTTATGAAATGCATTATTACATTTGGTTACTTTCTAATTCTATATATTCATCACAGGTCTGAAAGATAAAGCGAAGGTTATACAACATATATGAATTGTAGAAGTATGTTTTCTGCCAACAACAGACAAATACCTGTGATTTTTTTTCTCGTTTCTTCTTTACACGATTGTTTTTCTCTTTGTCTCGTTCTTTGTTCTGCGAGTTACACATGTCTTTCTTGTCGTTGGATTTGAGGTTCATAGAGTTCTTCACAGCATTCTGAAATGAATAAAATGAAATCTTGTATACAAAGGAAAGGTTTGGTTTATTTTGTTTAATGTCCTATTAACAGCCAGAGTCATTTAAGGACGTGCCAGGTTTTGGAGGTGGAGGAAAGCTGGAGTACCCGGAGAAAAACCACCGACCTACGGTCAAGTACTAGGCAACTGCCCCACGCTGGTATTGAACTTGCAATCCAGAGGTAGAGAGCTAGTGATAAAGTGTCATGACACCTTAACCACTCGGTCACCATGGCCAGGAAAAATAAATGTCTTTTAATACGAGGTTACATCGCAATAATATAAAATGCAATAAGCACTTCACAATAGTCATGATGGTTCCAATGAAATTGGTCACTAGCCGTAACATTTAAGAGTACCAGGGATGATTGCATTCCAATCTAAAAGAAAATTTTCATAAAAAGGCTTTATTCTAATGCCACAGAAAAAACATACTATACTAATAAGCAAAACAAGCCCCTCACTACAAATAAGTCAACTTTTTATTTTGTACAGAATCACTTTGTCAAGTGGCTCACAAATAAACCCTCCCCATCACTAAAGTTTTACACGAGGAGGGGGGTACTAAAGGATAAATACGGTAATATCACAGGACATCAACCCAATAAGTCTAAACCAAATGTACAGTGAAACCTGACTTTACCGATACACGGCGGGACTGAGACATTTTGTCATAAACGACAGTGTGTCGGTAAAGTCATTGTTTACAATGAGAGTGTGTCGGTAAAATCATTGTTGACAATGTCAGTGTGTCGGTAGTCATTGTTGACAATGACAGTGTGTCGGTAGTCATTGTTGACAATGACAGTGTGTCGGTAAAGTCATTGTTGACAATGTCAGTGTGTCGGTCAAATCATTGTTGACAATGACAGTAGAGCATGTCGTTGTTCCATTGGATATGGTCAGATGTTACAGGTGTCATTAAAGTCAGTGGTCAGTAAAGTCAGGTTTCACTGTAACATCATACATTCCTTCTGCAATGAGCTATTACGTAAAATCTAAGTCTGTGAAACCTGACTTTACCGACACACCTTTAGAATGAGCAAATATGTTGGATATGACAGTGTGTCAGTAAAGTCTCTTTCGGCAACAACAGTGGAGCATGTCGCTGTTCCGATGGATATGGTCAGATGTTATAGGATGTTGTTAATGTCTGTGGTTGGTAAAGTCAGGTTTCACTGTACCAGAAAATCATCAACATGGGTAATTTTATTCCTATATTACAGAAACTCAATCAAGAAACTGAAATGTGAAAAGGAAAGAAACATGACTGTTCTCTATATCACAGGAAATCTCCATGAAACAATGTCATAGAAAATTAAGTTTTGCTATAGTTACCAAATAATAACACAATAACTATTGGATATTGATTTCATATACCCATCCTCACTTGGCTCTATCAGACTACAGCAACATTGATACGGCCCTAGAGACAGAATGCAGATTGAAAGTCATTACGACAGAGATACGGTGTCATCAAATTGTTAAAACCAGAAGCAAGGCCATTTTTTACGAACACGAATTGATTAAATCTTTTTCATTTGAATCATTACGAGGTCACTTGCCCAGCAAAACCTTCTAGTAATGTAGAAGGACTATTTGCTGAAAAAAAAAATTGAAAGGTCAAAGGGTAATTGTGTCTCTAGAATTGATTTTAGGAGTTAATAATACAGCTAACTGTAGCTAGGTTAGAAGGGCTTAGAGACATGTGCCCACTTATAAGCCTTGAGAGCTCACAGTTAAAACAGCCATCTGTGCTACAAAGCTCCTGTTTTATTGGGCATTGTGTGTCCTCCTCCAGCACTTCATTAGAATTCATGGCGGCTTTTCACAAATAACAACTGACTGGTTGTTTAGAATCTTGGTAATACCAGACCAAAGACCCAACAAACAATGATAAGAGAACACAAATGATATTTCAAGATCAGCTGGTATGACACACCCACATATATAGATTTACATTTGTTGTATAAGATTGAATTCAAATTGCAGGTGATTTCTGGTTGTAAAACATGTACTGGTACAAAACATCCCCTAGTAATGAAATACTTTTTATATTTGTACAAGACTTACACTAGTTGTACAAGATATCCCATAATTATACAAGATTTAGTGTAACAATAGCTATACATGATTTACCATAGTTATACACGATTTACCATAGTTATACAAGATTACCATAGTGATACACGATTTACCATAGTTACACAAGATTTACCATAGTTATACAAGATTTACCCCAGTTATACAAAATTTACCATAGTTATACAAGATTTACCATAGTTACACAAGATTTACCATAGCTATACAAGATTTACCCCAGTTATACAAGATTTACCATAGTTACACAAGATTTACCATCGTGATACATGATTTACCATAAATCCACATTACTTAACCTAGTTGAGTCTAGTTGTGAAAGGTTTAGTCTGGTTGTACATACTTACACTACCTGTACAATATTTTCCCAAGATTGAACAAGACATGACCTACAGTTGAAGCATATTCAACCAGTTTTAAGACTCACCAATATCAATGAAATCAAGATTCTGTCTTTGGACAAAGAGAAGTGGATATAACACAAAACAATGGATACAGATGAACAACTCGTCAGTGTTGACTATAACAACATAGTGATGAGTTTGACGAGTTGTCTCTATCAACGTAGTTTCTGAGTCAATGAATAGGATTCTGTCTACAGAGAGACAGATGAACGGACAGCTAGACAACCTGATTCCAGTGTCCCATCCCCACCCCCTTTGTTGGTCTCTAGTTAGACAAAATATGTAGACACACATGTCTAATTCCCATGTATAATGTAATATCAATGACTTTTCACAGTTGTCAAACATATCTAGGGATACATTCTGACATATCAGTTCTTGTGGCCTTGAGCTTTAATTGGTGTACTGATCTAGCCTTATCGGTGGATTAGGTTCGGATCAACAACACCAGGGCTATTACTGGACATCAGTGACAAGCCAAAGTCACCAGCCATTGTAATCGGAATATCTGTCAGTTTGGCAGGTAATGCATGGAATACAAATCGTTTAGACTTAACTGCTAACTTCTGTACGTCATGTATGCAGGTCAGCAATGTCTTGTAAATTTAGTCAGCAGTGTCTTGTAAAGCTGGTCAGCAGTGTCTTGTAAAGCTGGTCAGTAGTGTCTTATACAGCGGGTCAGCAGTGTCTTGTAAAGCCGGTCAGTAGTGTCTTGTACAGCTGGTCAGTAGTGTCTTGTAAAGCTGGTCAGTAGTGTCTTGTACAGCTGGTCAGTAGTGTCTTGTAAAGCTGTTCAGTAGTGTATTGTAAAGCTGGTCAGAAGTGTCTTGTAAAGCTGGTCAGCAGTGTCTTGTAAAGCTGGTCAGTGGTGTCTTGTAAAGCTGGTCAGAAGTGTCTTGTAAAGCTGGTCAGTAGTGTCTTGTAAAGCTGGTCAGAAGTGTCTTGTAAAGCTGGTCAGTAGTGTCTTGTAAAGCTGGTCAGCAGTGTCTTGTGAAGCTGGTCAGTAGTGTCTTATAAAGCTGGTCAGAAGTGTCTTGTAAAGATGGTCAGTGGTATCTTGTAAAGCTGGTCAGAAGTGTCTTGTAAAGCTTGTCAGAAGTGTCTTGCAAAGCTGGTTAGAAGTGTCTTGTAAAGCTGGTCAGCAGTGTCTTGCAAAGCTGGTCAGAAGTGTCTTGTAAAGCTGGTCAGTCGTGTGTTTTATAAAGCTGGTCAGTCGTGTGTTTTATAAAGCTGGTCAGCAGTGTCTTGTACAGCTGGTCAGTGGTGTCTTGTAAAGCTGGTCAGTAGTATCTTAATTGTAAAGCTGGTCAGAAGTGTCTTGTACAGCTGGTCAGAAGTGTCTTGTACAGCTGGTCAGTGGTGTGTTTTATAAAGCTGGTCAGCAGCGTCTTGTACAGCTGGTCAGCAGCGTTCTATATAGCCTATGTTTTATTCCGATTCGTCCACCTCAGCAGCTGTCCTATCATATTGTATGGACTAGCAAGGGTCAGTCACTCTTGTATAAGGAGAACAGACAGATGCCCTCAAATCAAATTACTACCGATCAATGTCTTCACTGGCATATAAATATCACCTCAAATGAATTGTATAAAACATGGCCAGTGGTATTGATACGGATTAAATGTGGCTCTTGGGTGTTTTGTGTGGTTCAGGACTTAAGTAAATAGGAATCTAAATATCATTTACACACCATGTGTATATGTCAACTGACCAGACGCTGGTCACAAGGAAGATTTGGCTTGTTTTAAAGATTACCGAGTATTCTGATATATGTTAAGTATATTTGATACATTGTCCATTCTTTTACACACATTTATATTGATCTCTTTAAATTCTTCAAACTCTTTGAATTCTTCTAATTCATTATTGAATTCTTCTAATTCTCTAATTCATTATTGAATTTTTCTAATTCTCTAATTCATTATTGAATTCTTCTAATTCATTATTGAATTCTTCTAATTCCTTATTGAATTCTTCTAATTCCTTATTGAATTCTTCTAATTCCTTATTGAATTCTTCTAATTCCTTATTGAATTCTTCTATTCTTCTAATTCATTATCTTTCAACATTAAAAAGTATTTTAAACTTATGTAAACATGTTACATATACTGTATAGCCAGTTATTTTCTGTGGGTCAAACTTTTAGCAAGTTTGATATAAAATGAAACAACTGAATTTCAACACATCAAAATTTCACAATCTGGCTATAAGAGGATATCTAAATTTCAAAATTACTTCTATTGATGTCAAATAACAAATTGATCTTTGCTGCTTTTATACATTTATCTACCTGTGATTCCCTTGCTTTAATTAACCTAACAACCAACCTACCTGTGGGAATCAAACATTCTGTGCTGGCTAATGACAGTACAATATAATGACAGTCTTAATCAGTGTTTATTTCTCCATTAATATTTATGTGTTTCTTAACTTCATGGACCAAATTTTTAGGCTAACGGTTTTCAGCCCAGTTCAGTTCCGCTACATTCAATAAAATCTTTGCCCCCAAAGACAAAAACAAGACCTAATACCATCTTCCGTGAGTATTTAGATGGGCGTGAATTGTAACAGGAGAGGAAACACACAATGACCAGACCAGGACTCGAACCCAGGACTCGAACCCAGAACCTCTAAATTCTAGACGAATGCTGTAACAATTTTAGCCACCTAGCCACCAGTGCTGAGTTCAGTTTCGCTACATTCCTTCCTCCAACAAAATCTTTGACCCCAATGATTATATAAGACCCAATACGACCTTCTATGGGTATTTAGTTGGGCCCGAAATGTGACAGGATTGGAAGATGCAATGACAAGGCCAGGACTCGAACCCAGGACCTCCGAACTCTAGACGAATGCTCTAACCATTTTAGCCACCAGCGTTCAACCGAGTCCAGTTCCACTAAATCAGTGTTGTCTGTACTATACTCCAATATACTGTCACAATGTTTTCATTTCATTTGATATTGTGACATTATTTTTTTACCAGATTTTTTTGTATTTTCATCATTTTTATATGCTTTTAATACCCTCACATTTAAACATGTTGTTATACATCATATATATATATATTTATATATAAAGTCAATGATTTTTTGTAATTCAACATGTTTTTAAAGTCAATGATTTATTGTAATTATATAATTCAACATATTTGTAAAGTGAATGATTTATTGTAATTCAACATGTTTGTAAAGTCAATAATTTATATTAATTCAACATGTCTCTATATTCAATAATTTAATATAATTCAACATGTTTATATGATATTTATTTCTATATGTATTTTCTTTTATGTCACCACTGCCAATCGCAACCTTACGTGCACACATGCAATCCAGGACTAGATTGTTGCCCTGTCTGGTTGTCTTGTGTTTTACGGCCATGTAATCAACATGCCACAGACACACACCTAGACCCAATCTGACTAGCATGGCACCTCACCACTACAGATTGCATTAATATATCATGGCACATCTGGTGCTATAAAAGATGTCCTTTATCAGGCCGTGGCTTCGGCAATTACAACAAAGGAAAGTCAATCGTATATCATCTCCATAATTACAGTGGCAGTAGTTTAGGGACTAGCTTAACACTAACTCGATTTCTAATATACAATTTGAAAACTGATTAAATTCACAATAGTTGTTCAGGCTAGCTTATAATTTCCTTGAATTGATATCAATCAGTAAATCAATTTAGGTGATATATGCAATAGTAATTCTGTGTAATTTGGTTTGGTCTATTTTGTTTAACAACCAGAGTCATTTAAGGACGGCCTACGGTCAGTACCTGGTAACTGCCCAACGTGGGTTTCGAACTCGCAACCCAGAGGTGAAGGGCTAGTGGTAAAGTGTCGGGACAACTTAACCACTTGTCCACTGCAGACCCTCTATGTAAATCACAAAAAATTGTATAATAGGAAGTATTAAGGCCCCACTAATGAACATTGCAAAATTGACTTTCTCCTATATATGACTGTAACCTAATTAACAGTTTAGAATAATCAACAGTAATTCTGTGTAATTCACCATGCACCTCGGCCCCAATCCAGTATATTATGAGTTTTTGGGGTTTTTTCCCCCAATTCACCACAAAGGCTCCATTACTGTATAATGTTACATTATTTCTGTGCAAGTCACAATGGATGCCCAACTTCTGTATATTTTGGAAGTATTTTGCATAATTCACCATGGAGGACCCACTTCTGTATATTGTGAAGTATTTCATGTAATTCATCACAGAGATCCCACTTCCTTACATTGTAACAGTATCTTTGTGTAATTCACCATGGAGGCCCCACTTCTGTATATTGTAAAGTATTTCATGTAATTCATCACAGAGATCCCACTTCCTTACACTATGACAGTTTTTTGTGTAATTCACCAGGCCCCACTTCTGTATATTGTGACAGGTTTTTGTGTAATTCACAAGGCCCCACTTGTGTATATTGTGACAGGTTTTGGTGTAATTCACCACAAGGCCCCATTTCTGTATCATATTTAATCCTTTAGAGCCTCAAGCTAACCAAGCTTTGGTGGGTTGTGATAGTAATCTGTGTAATTCACCATTAGTGCCCTAGTCGTGTACATGGTTATTACATTCAATACAAGTTCATTATCAACCCAACAATCCTAATTGAATGATTTATACTGCAACAAGCAAAATGCAATTATTTTGAAATAACACTTCAATTCACAACATTAGTATTACCCTGTAATCATCAGCAATCAACGAAATTAAATCAAAGTAAAAATTTCATTATAATACATGTACACACTCAGTATTTTTACTTAGAGCTAGATTTTAAAAAGCATAAATAAGAAATGGAAAAGAGTATGCCAATCTTAGAGGTGGCACCATTAAATAATCAAATCTAGTGGTTGAGAAATTTTTAATTTATTTTTCAGATTTTAAATTTTGCTGATGGTTGTGAATCTAGCAATTAATTTAGTATGGAAAAAAATCACTCCACATAAATTTAACACAAGTGAGATTCAATCGAGATAAAACAATACAGTTACAATTTAAATTCTGTGAGAGGAGTAGAAAACTACACCAATATATACTGTTAGTACTGTAGCTAGGACTTGTGTTAAATTACTTGTATAACAGATAACATTCAGGATAAATATTAGGTAGCCTACAGCCAATCCATCACCTAACCTAGGGGTCTTGTACTCCTACCTCGACTTTGGTATGCTCCTTGGTGAGTGATACAACTACTAAGTATATCATGTTCTACTCTCATTTATTGGCGTTATATCTGACAAGTTTTAACATGCAAAGGTATCAATTTCTGACTTATAGAGGAGTAAAATTACTCTTTTACAAAACTTTAATCTTATATAGCTGTGTCATGCATATATACCTGTTGGCCTGATATCAATCTTAACTCACAAATATACCTATTGGCCCAATATCAATCTTAACTCACAAATATACCTATTGGCCTGATATCAATCTTAACTCACAAATATACCTATTGGCCTGATATCAATCTTTACTCACAAATATACCTATTGGCCCGACATCAATCTTAACTCACAAATATACCTATTGGCTCGATATCAATCTAAACTCACAAATATACCTATTGGCCTGATATCAATCTTAACTCACAATATACCTATTGGCCCGATATCAATCTTAACTCACAAATATACCTATTGGCCCGATATCAATCTTAACTCACAAATATACCTATTGGCCCGATATCAATCTTAACTCATAAATATACCTATTGGCCCGATATCAATCTTAACTCACAAATATACCTATTGGCTCGATATCAATCTTAACTCACAATATACCTATTGGCCCGACATCAATCTTAACTCACAATATACCTATTGGCCTGATATCAATCTTAACTCACAAATATATCTATTGGCCCGACATCAATCTTAACTCACAAATATACCTAAGATTTGATTCCTCTTGTACAAATTTCTCCAGTGACCTTCACCTTGTCTTGTACAAATATATCTACTGACTTATACCTTGTCCTGTACAGATATACCACTGACCTTCACCTTGTCTAGCATACATATACCTAATTATCTTAACCTTTCTTTCATAAAATGCCCAATGGCCTTCACCTTTAAGCACTCTGTAAAATACCCCAGACAGTGGTTATGGTTCCTTAAAGCCTGTAAAGTATATGACACTATCGAAGGATATATTTTTTCTTCAGATACCTGCCCTGGAGCTTTTACTTCAATCCTCTCATGGAACAACAACAACCTATGTAATGGAAACACTAAACATTTATTTCACGGCTGATTGATCTTCTTTGTTAAACTACAACCTGAAGCCAGAGTCAAATAACCATAAAAAGCTTGAGTGCTTAATCAGAGAAAATTGTTATTTTACATAAAACACATCATGCATCATTTGTCAGGAGAAATCAAGCAAAAAGACAATTCATTTCATAAAGTGCACATAAGACTTTTATAGGTTAACAGACAGCAAAGGTCATAGTCACAGCCAAAGGTCATATAACGTCAGCCATGTTGGGTATAACTTCCTAAGGATTTTGTAACTCAGTTAGATATAAATGTCAATGACAAAATACAAGTTACAAATCACTGCTACAATCTGAAACATCCCTAATTGTTATTAAACTTCACAAAACATCAGAAATACTTTTTAATTGGAATAATAAGAAACGATGAAGACAATTTATCCGAGTGACAAATAGAGACGAAGGTTAGCAACAAATTAATACCAGTATGTGGCTATAAGCTGGAGGTTTGGAGTGTTTTAAAAGTGGAAACTAGGGCAGTGCTAAGTGAAATTTCAAAAGAGATTGACCAAATTGGACAGATGGCATTTAGCAAAACCATATTTATATTTAGATTAACTTGAGTTCCGACTCTTCTTCTTGGAAAACAATCCTATATGCTGGGAAGTAAAGCCTGCAGGATTCCGCTCTAGTCATTAGGGAGGAAAAAATGCAATCAACATTAATCAACCTTTGATCTTTTACTTCTAAAACTATTTCAGGGTAGGAAAGCACAAAGGTCAGAATGAACCACTTTGAAAATACAAATCATTAGGTCTGAATTGATTTTCCTGTTATAGTAATTGACCTTGAACTGTTCCAGGAGGTAAATACATTCAATAGGGAAGCCCTGTATGTAGTTCGGGAATAACTGTGTTAGTAAGAAATGTATGGCCCCTCCCCCAGTAAGAAATGTATTGCCCCTCCCCCAGTAATTGGACCAGGGCTGGTTGAGGCTGTGTCTGTTACTGTGTGTAGACAACCACTAAAGTGAGTATAAGTCCAACTTATTGATAGACTAGCCTTGTCTCCACTAATGTGATGGCTGTGAAGTCAGATATGCCAAGTGCCAAGATTAGTAGGTAGCTTGTAAACTCAAGTCTGTGCAGAGACCAAACAAGCTCTCAACAATCCATCCGGGCCTGGTGAATACCTGTACTACAGGCACAACACCTCACTTTATTTTCCACCTGTGACAACTCCAATCTACCCTACAGATTAAAACTGTCTCCCCACTGACAGATAAGGAAAATATTTAACATGCAACCTGACAAGAGGGGAGACACACATGGACAAAAGGGCCATATACTGTCATGATTACCAGAGACAAGTGTTGAGGATCTACAGACAATATATAACCCACCACCTCAATGCTTCAACACACTTCTTAGGGAATTATAAGTGGCATCACACAGCAGTTTGTGATCAATACAAAGAGTACCCAAAGGCCAGTATGTTCCTAATCTCATATTGGTGGTAGGATATCAAATAGGATTAAAACACTTATGGTAAACATAACAGACCATTAATCCTTGACCTATACATCACTATGGTAACATAACAGACCATTAGACCTTGACCTTTACATCACTATGGTAACATAACAGACCATGTAGACCTTGACCTATACATCACTACGGTAACATAACAGACCATTAGACCTTGACCTATACATCACTATGGTAACATAACAGACCGTGTAGACCTTGACCTATACATCACTATGGTAACATAACAGACCATTAGTCCTTGACCTATACATCAATATGGTAACATAACAGACCATTAGTCCTTGACCTATACATCACTATGGTAACATAACAGACTGTGTAGACCTTGACCTATACATCACTATGGTAACATAACAGACCATTAGATCTTGACCTATACATCACTATGGTAACATAACAGACCATGTAAACCTTGACCTATACATCACTATGGTAACATAACAGACCATTAGACCTTGACCTATACATCACTATGGTAACATAACAGACCGTGTAGACCTTGACCTATACATCACTATGGTAACATAACAGACCATTATACCTTGACCTATACATCACTATGGTAACATAACAGACCATTAGACCTTGACCTATACATCACTATGGTAACATAACAGACCATTCGTCCTTGACCTATACATCAATTTGGTAACACCCACCCTGTGTTGCTGTTGTTCCTGTGACCTGTTGGATTAATCTGTCCATATAAGCCATGTACATAATTTTTCAGAAGATAAATTACCTTACTTTGTATCAATGACCTTTCAATGGACCAATGACCTACTTTTGACAAAATGCTAATTCAATGTATCGCCCACTTTGCATTAACAATAAGCTTGCTATTGGACCAATGACCTTCCATTTGACCTTGACCTTTCAATGGATCAACAGATTTATTTGTACCTAATAACTTTTATTTAATGATCTAACATGTAACCAATGACTTTGTCTGATGACCTTCATTCCGTCAATGACATTTCATTAAATTAAAAGCATTACCTCTCATGTCACCTTTGCATGCTTGACCTATTTCATCACTAACCTCATTTTGGTAACCTTTGCATGCTTGACCTATTTCATCACTAACCTCATTTTGGTAACCTTTGCATGCTTGACCTATTTCATCACTAACCTCATTTTGGTAACCTTTGCATGCTTGACCTATTTCATCACTAACCTCATTTTGGTAACCTTTGCATGCTTGACCTATTTCATCACTAACCTCATTTTGGTAACCTTTGCATGCTTGACCTATTTCATCACTAACCTCATTTTGGTAACCTTTGTATGCTTGACCTATTTCATCACTAACCTCATTTTGGACCACCTTTGGACCACCTAACTTTCATCATTAAATAAGGTACTGGTTTTGGTTTGCATCTTCTTTGGTTGAATCATGACTTGGAATACATCATGATGTGTTTTACACCAGACTTCAGCACATATTTTAGTCCATATCATCTTTGGACAGACCGTTGATCTTCAGCTTGACATACCTATTACAGACCAATGTGTTAGTCCTTTAGGACCTATACCTAGCCCACCACTTTTAGTCATCATCAAACCCATTACAAGGTAAACCTGGGCTTTAAGGTTATTTAGATATGGGAACTGAATATACAAATGGACTCAGCTGAGCCTTGAAGCATTAAATCAAGTGAGAGGACATCAATACAGCACTCCTGTGTATACCACTATCAGCCTGTAATCTCCTACAAGGTAACTCACTGTAGTAATCAGCACTTCTGCCAAGGTAAGTCTGTTAAAGGGCCGGTCTGTCCATGTGTGGGAGCTCTTGTGTATATACAAAGGCTTACAGGCCATAACAGTTTATTGATTTCCAGTGTCTCAATCAGACATACATATACATGGAGCCACACATAGGGTATCATTACAACAGATGAGAAGGGGATGGGAAGAAATCAATGCCTGCCCTGATAGTGTTAATTATGGAATATTTCATCTGTATGAGGCTGTGTTTATTACTGTGTAGATGTTATGGAAATCATATAGAGATTTAAATTGCTCAACACCACCAATGAACTAGGTTTGCTTTAATAGTTTAATTTACACACTAGGAAACCATTTCCTTTTTAATTTACATACAATTACTGCATAAATAATTATAACATTATCAAATTATGAATATTTACTCAGTTCTTTTAATGAACTAATGTTTTATTTATTGATAATCTGAAGTGTTTTTCTCTATGTTTATTTAATTTATCTATTTATATATTTTTATATATACATATATTTATATATATATATTTATTTATTTATTTATTTTTGCAATTACATAGTAAATATGTATCCTACTCAAGCTATTCATCTAATTATTTATTTATTGTATGGATTTCTGCTCAAGTCACACAAATCTTGAGTGTAAACTGTCTGGGTTCTGTAGACTTCAATCCTTACAAGGACAGTAAGCTAGTACATAAACTAGAACTATTGACACAACAACACATTCATCCTTCCAACCCCAGCATGCCACATACATAGCTGCTCCTCAACACAAACCAAAAACCATCACAGCTGGCATGACAAGCATACAGCTGAAACTGCTCATCAAATCTGATTCATCAAAATGTTTTGCAATTATGCACCACACAATTATCTGCCATGAGCAATTTGTGAATATTTTTTTAACAATAATACTGTTACTTTTTTTAAACATTTTTTTCTCCAGTAAACAAGTGGAGAAATTACATAATCTTATGAGAATAAATCTGTAAAACAATTTATGTTTTTCTGAGCCTCCTTTTTATAGTTCAGGTGGGAAATATACACATAAATCACTTACAATAAATATGAATGCTTCTATTCCCTTTACTCATGTAAAACACATTAATCATCAACAGATATCTCCCACTGCATATCAAAACAAGTTTAATACATTTAAAGCTGTGTCAGCCTGCCTTAACAAGACCAGGGCCTGTAGTCTGTATACACTGCCAACACAGCTATAATGTACACACAAACATCTCAATTTCAGTCAGAAACAAAAAAAAAAGCATGGATCAAATTTCAAATCTGGGGCAAAGACTAGAAAGCATTCAATCTCATTCTTTTGCATGCTATCTTACAAATATTTTTTTTTTCTTAAAGTGATTCATGTACAAAGCATTTGTGACATAATGACAAACCTAATCAAATATGTTTTCCATCAAAGGTGTGAAAAAATTAAAGCAAAACATCTTTTTGAAAGTATTACACACACAAAAAAATAAATATATCACCCAGAGTGAAACAAAGTACAGAGATATTTGGTTACTAGTATTTAGTAAATTCCAAGCTTTGAGATACTTAATCACCAAATATTACTCATGTGAGGTTTCTTTGATACCAAGTCTTTCCTTTTATTGTCAAGAGCACGAAACCGGTAATATTTGCAATCTGTAAGTACTATGATAAGCTTATCACTATGTATAGTACCATCATTGTTTTACCTTCCTAGCCATTACCAACAAAAATGTAGGTACATTTGATAAGACTACAAACGAAAATACAGGCAATCAGTGATGCTAAACTTGAATCCTATATCAGTTTACTGGGATCCTGAATAATTTTACGGGGATCCTGTATCAGTTAACTGGGATCCTGAATAATTTTACGGGGATCCTGTATCAGTTAACTGGGATCCTGAATATTTTTACGGAGATCCTGTATCACTTTACTGGGATCCTGTATCAGGTTACAGGGACCCTGTATGAGTTTACTGGGATCCTGTATCAGTTTACTGGGATCCTGTATCAGTTAATAGGGATCCTGTATCAGTTTACTGGGATCCTGTATCAGTTAATAGGGATCCTGCATCAGTTTACAGGAATCCTGTATCTGTTTACTGGGATCCTGTATCAGTTTACTGGGATCCTGTATCTGTTTACTGGGATCCTGTATCATTTAACAGGGATCCTGTATTAGTTTACTGGGATCCTGTATCTGTTTACTGGGATCCTGTATCTGTTTACTGGGATCCTGTATCAGTTAACAGGGATCCTGTATCAGTTTACTGGGATCCTGTATCTGTTTACTGGGATCCTGTATCTGTTTACTGGGATCCTGTATCAGTTAACAGGGATCCTGTATCTGTTTACTGGGATCCTGTATCACTTTACTGGGATCCTGTATCTGTTTACTGGGATCCTGTATCAGTTAACAGGGATCCTGTATCAGTTTACTGGGATCCTGTATCTGTTTACTGGGATCCTGTATCAGTTAACAGGGATCCTGTATCAGTTTACTGGGATCCTGTATCTGTTTACTGGGATCCTGTATCTGTTTACTGGATCCTGTATCAGTTTAACAGGGATCCTGTATCTGTTTACTGGGATCCTGTATCTGTTACTGGGATCCTGTATCAGTTAACAGGGATCCTGTATCAGTTTACTGGGATCTTGTATCAGTTTACTGTGATACTGTAACAGTAACATATTGTTTCATTTATGATAGATATTTATTTGTATTTTACTGGAATGTATCAGTAGGGATCATCTATCAACATTCTAATCACATCCTCCATTATTATATCTTTTGATAATATTTCTCAATTCCAGCACAAACCCTAATGTCATGTTCTCTCTGATACTCACACTGTCTCTTCAGACAGGTAGCAATAACACAGGTGTTATTTTAAGATATGCAACTACAAGGACAAAGGCGAGACTATTTCTGCCATGACTGAACAGTATCAGTTTACTGGGATTCTGTATCAGTTAACAGGGATTCTGTACCAGGTTACAGGGATCCTGTATCTGTTTACCGGGATCCTGTATCAGTTTACTGGGATCCTGTATCAGTTTACTGGAATCCTGTATCTGTTTACTGGGATCATGTATCAGTTAACAGGGATCCTGTATCTGTTTACTAGGATCCTGTATCAGTTAACAGGGATCCTGTATCAGTTTACGGGGATCCTGTATCAGTTTACTGGGATCCTGTATCAGTTACAGGGATCCTGTTTCTGTTTACTAGGATCCTGTATCAGTTTACTGGGATCCTGTATCTGTTTACTGGGATCCTGTATCAGTTAATAGGGATCCTGTATCAGTTTACAGGGATCCTGTATCTGTTTACTGGGATCCTGTATCAGTTTACAGGGATCTTGTACCTGTTTACAGGGATCCTGTATCAGTTTACTGGGATCATGTATCTGTTTACTGGGATCATGTATCAGTTTACTTGGATCCTGTATCTGTTTACTGGGATCATGTATCAGTTTACTTGGATCCTGTATCTGTTTACTGGGATCCTGTAACAGGATACAGGAATCCTGTATCAGTTTACAGGGATCCTGTATCTGTTTACTGGGATCCTGTATCACTTTACTGGGAACCTCATCAGGTTACAGGGATCCTGTATCTGTTTACTGGGATCCTGTATCTGTTTACAGGGATCCTGTATCTGTTTACTGGGATCCTGTATCTGTTTACTGGGATCCTGTATCAGTTTACAGGGATCCTGTATCAGTTTACTGGGATCCTGCACCAGGTTACTGGGATCCTGTATCTGTTTACTGGGATCCTGTATCAGTCTTCTCGGATCCTGTATCAGTTAACAGGGATCCTGTATTTGTTTACTGGGATCCTGTATCTGTTTACAGGGATCCTGTATCTGTTTACAGTGATCCTGTTTCTGTTTACTGGGATCCTGTACCAGGTTACAGGGATCCTGTATCTGTTTACTGGGATCATGTATCTGTTTACAGGGATCCTGTATCAGTTTACTTGGATCCTGTATCTGTTTACTGGGATCCTGTATCTGTTTACTGTGATACTGTAACAGTTTACTGTGATACTGTAACAGTAACATATTGTTTCATTTATGATAGATATTTATTTGTATTTTACTGGAATGTATCAGTAGGGATCATCTATCAACATTCTAATCACATCCTCCATTATTATATCTTTTGATAATATTTCTCAATTCCAGCACAAACCCTAATGTCATGTTCTCTCTGATACTCACACTGTCTCTTCAGACAGGTAGCAATAACACAGGTGTTATTTTTAAGATATGCAACAATCAAGGACATGCGAGAGCTAATTTCTTGGCCATGTATAAAACATGATAAAAATGATAAAATCTGTCAGCTGTAGCGATTCAAGGAAGGAATTGTCATCGTGACAACAGACATCAATCATAAATCTGATTCAAATCCACCAGTGGACTGATCACCATCACAAAAGTGTCCATCAATGCAGCAACAAATACCATGACAGATTCAATAACAAAAACCAATCAATAACGCTCATTTACTGCCATGGCAACAGAAAGTAAAATATCAAAACCATGAATAATCACATCTGTTGTTAAAATTGTTGGTTGTACATATTTCAACCCTAGATATAATACAAATTGGATATTTACCACTTAGGTATAATAGGTATGGCCAACTCTACCGACATCTGTTGGATTGGAGATCTATCAAATAACAGCTGCTTTACAAGAAATACGATAATGTCTTTATCACAGATCAACTGCACCATTTTGTTTTCATTTTCAATATCAATCAATTCAAAAAGCAGAAAATATTGTTGGTTTATACAAAACTCTTAAAACATAGACATAGGATCTATAATACTTCCCCACAAAACATCTGTTTTAATTGATACAACTATATAACATGCAATGAAAAATGGATGAAACATTTCTTTAACCCTGAATATCACATGTGAGAAATGCAGCAACTTGTCCATGTTAAAAAATATTGAGGTGATGGAAATACTGCCGTCAATGTTTCCTTAATTAATGACAATGAAAACAAAACAATATACAATGTATAGAGGATATCTAACAGTATCTTCAGTAATACCAAATATATTTCACGAGTGGGGCTAATATTTTGATATTTTTCACGAGTGCGCAGCTATTACATTTTTTATCAACGAAAAACCTACCCTGTATGCTAACTAGGCCTACAGCGAAAGTTTGCATACAAAAAAAGTAGTTCCCCCTGTCCAGGTGCTGACATATATGTCGGGCTTTCTGATTGGTCAATTATTTTGGTATTTTCTAATCATTAATTTGATTGGTCAAATCAGCAAAAGTGATATTTTTCACTAGTGAAAAATATCACTTTTATAGAATGAATAATTTTTGATATTTCACTGGTAAAAATGTAATAAAAGGTATTCATTAAATAGTGATACAACTTGAGAGTGGTTTCCCTGAAAATTTGATTTACATTTTTCACACAAAACTGTTTGCTTGTTTGCTGGGTTTATCGCTCCGTAACAAAGCCAGGGTCTCATTGTAGTAGTTGGTGACTACCTCATTGAACAACATACAGGAGGTCCATCGCATGCTAACCAGATCAATAAGGGTAAAGTGTCTTGCCCAAGGACACAACCATGACAGCACAGACTGGCTTGTTTCTCAGTTCTTAAGAAACACAAATTGACAAAGGTAGTGATTGTCAAACCACCTCGAATTAACACCTGAGATTGTGTAGCCGGCTGTCTGACTGACTGAGCTATCACAGCTCTTTTCACATGAAATTTGTAGACACTATGGTTTTAATGAAATCAGGAGTAATACTGAAAGTGTGGTTTGTACTTCAATATCGTCATAGATTAGTTTGAATTAAATTAGACAAAAATAATATATGACTTAATTCAGATTGATTAACGAATCTACGTGATTAACTTAAGGGGCATCTAAACAGCAAATCCAGTCAAAACATTGATATTTTACAGGCCTATAAATCCCTATTATGGTGCAATGTCACAGAAGTAACATGATGAACTTTTAGTATGTATCATGGCAAACCCTGGGTCTCGCTGTTGACATGTAATTTGTTAAGCTGTTTGTAAATTTCAACAAAATGTAAGAAAAATGCATGTTTCAGGGGGACATAATTAACTCATTTGTATCCCATATATTACACAAACTTGCCATGTCGTTTTGCTCACAAGTGTCTAAAGCACAAAATAGGAGCATTGGTTTGACCAGCTTTGACGTTATTATATGTATAAACGCTGTTTTTATTTTGACCTTGAATTGCAAATGGCGGTCGTGAATGATATCACACAAATATGGCATATAAGGAGGTATTTAAAACATCAAAAATGCTCTTATTAGACAATATAAAGTATTCTTGAAGTGGCAAGAAGACTGCTTTTATGAAAAAATGTTCAACCGTTGAGTTTGGGGTAAAATATGCCTATTTCTGAAAAAGGCTGCAAACTCACCATTTTAACAAATTGACATTCAAATGTTCATGTTACTATGATGAGATGTCTTAAAAGTACGATATAGGAGTTTTGTTATTAACTGAAATGCCTCCTTTAAGCCATATTTGTGTAATATTATTCTCAGCTGCCATTTGCATTTCAAGGTCAAAACAAAATAAGTGTTTATACGTACATACAGTAAAATCTGGTCAAACAAATGCTCCTACCCTGTGCTATAGACACTTGTGAACATAACAGCATGGCTATTTTTCAGGTTTGATCATTTGCGTGACTTAGAATTATTCCATGCCAAATCTTACCACAAAGTTACTCTACAGAAGAAATTGGTAGCATCTATAGCATATTATTGATGATTGTAAGAAGCTACATGTCCAAACAAACATTTTGGTATATTACATGACATTTTTTGTGCAAATCTTAAGGTATTTATTTGTGTTTGAAATTCAACACTATTCTGCTATATAGATGACCCTTAATGATTCTCACATTTTCTTTCTAAATTTTTTTTTTCCCCCTATGTACCATCAGTCTTATAAAAAGTAGTTCAATATATTTCAATCATGATCCCTGTGAAAACCATACCCCATTTGTTTAATTTTAATATTATTTATTGCAAGAAATCTGTGTTCTAGCCAATGACCAAACTAGTCTAGAACAGTGTATTAGCAAAAAGAGTAGTCATGTATATAGACATCTGACAGTCTGCCATTACACAAATCATGGCCTGTCAATCAGACATATTAGATTTATACCAAAATCTCCAGCACACCAAGTCCATTATTATGTAATACTGACAAGGCCTGTAACAATATTAGGATAACAACTAAACAGATATACCCATACTTGACACATAATGACTCCGGAGTGACACGGGAGATCTGTCGGAGACCAGCGAAATAATGAATCGAGAACTCCAACCCTCTGGTTACATGGCTAAATCAATCGATCTGATGCCTTAGTCAAGTCCATTTCCTGCGGGAATTCGGAGACAATTCAGAAGTGAATGGGAATAACATTTCTCTGAAACTTTAGCTCGGTTTTCAGAACAACACTACAGTGAACATTTGTGGTGATCCGATTGGGGAATGAATGGCACAGAGATGCAAAAGAGTCCCAAGTGCATATTAAAAGGCATCAATGTGTTTCAATACAACAACATGGCATTTGGGATAATTAACATGGATCAACTTCCACGCTAATACTATTTCAGTACTTTATGATTTTGCTCCGTTGATGTATCGTCTATGAGCACAACTAATATTGATGAGAGTTTTAGTATGTTTGGATGTCTTAATTGTGCTATTTCTGTGCTTCCTCATTATACACCATGGAAAATTTGTTCTACCACAATTTAATGCTTGCACTGTCACGAACGGATTCTTTACTCATAGTGGTTCAATTTCATTACCAATGCGAGTTATACTCCATTCCCAATTTGTCAAACAAGCTATTAAGAGATTACTTTTTCTCAAAATTTCTCTTTAGCACATATGTATGAAATTTGGTATACAAGCGATTTGACTGAGCTCAGGTAATCCTGACAAGGCCAGCTGACATCGGGTGTGATTCAGCACATCATTTAGCTTGTTTTTAGACATAACAAACTTTCTTTTATTCTGGTTTTTTTTTTTGCACTGCTTACATCACGTTAACCAGTGTTTCTTACTTACCTGTAAACCAGTTTTTTTTAATTATCCAGTTTTCATGGTTGTTATTAATAGTAGAGGTAATTTTTGCCGACATAAACTTGCCCAGAGTAAAAAAGATTCATGATGGTGTCTGCATGAACTGACATGTATATAAATATAAATTAACACATAGTGAATGCCTACAATTAACAGACAAGAATAAGGTGTGAAGATGAATTTAAGATATCCGTCATCAACGCTAATCTGGAAATACATCAACACTTAGGAAAGATGTTAAAAAATTAATCTGATACTACAGCCTTACCTAATCTGTGCTAGGTATGAAACGACCTTGTAAAGAAATGAGGAAATGTTACTTTATTTGAATGTTGCTATAAATATAATAAGATCCATATAATCTAGTTATCTACTGTTAAATCGTTGGGCATAGAGCAATGTGGAGGAATGTGACATACGAATAGACAACACATTAGATATCCCTCTTCCTAATCTGTATTGAATGAAACCTCTTTCTAAAAAAATTTTAATCTGCCCATTCCATCAAAAGACCAACATTGACGAGTGTAAATTTGAACCGTGGCTGTTTGTAAAGACTAGGTTTGTCCATTGTTAGGTGCGACACTTTCCCCACAAGTTGTACCCGATGAACCATGAAGGCGAGCTCTACGCAGTCAATTTTGACGGCTATTGTTCTCCGTACTCCACAACGGGACATTTACAGTGATTTCCTGACATTCTCTCATTGTATACAAACCATGGACTATTTCTATAGTTCTCTTATTTAATTTATATTCTCAACCTAACGAAATTAAATCTCACCAAGATAATAGGGAAAAGTGAAATTTAGTGCAACTTACCAACGTCGAGCACATTTATATAACGTTTCATTAATAGCAATATAATCAGACTTCAATCTATTTCATATCAAATATACATAGAGTATTTCTGGAAGAACATTTGTGATTTTTGAAAAGGTAGTCTTACCTCCGAGTTCCTCTATCATAGGAAACATCAGACAGTGATTAAAATATAATTTACCCTCACATAGTAGTGCTATAAACAGCATATCTAAAGTAATAACTACAGTAGTGTAGAGGTTCATGATCAATAAAATAACCCAACGTAACCCCAACCCACCTAAACCCACCCATACTTCCCTATTATAGAAGATACATTCAGGGCATCTATTGGTGACCTGAACTCTATACTACCTACTACCGGATAATGTCTACCAGATATGTACGCCTCTTCTCACAATCAAATAAGTATTTGTAGAATCGGTTACTTGGAACCCCGTAACATTGAACTTATTCCAGATATTCCTAGTTTGGTCCAGATCCTGATAAATAATGTAAAGTTCACTGAGTACTGTCGTTGAATTTACTGGTTGATGATAATAGCAGTGGTGAACTTGGCTTTAAAACAACTTTCTTGATGTAATACTTAACTATGAATACACCCACATCCAATGTATAGTGAAGTTATTGTGATTATTGGTGATTCCAAATTATTTACATTACTCAAAAATGTTCTATTATGATTTCCACAGGCAATACATTATATAACCATCCCATGTAATAGTGGCCCATTCACCTAAAAAGAGAGTAAACTTTATTTATTTTAAACTTATATTAATCACGCTTGTTGGCCCCGATGGATGATCGGGCAGGTGACCCTGTACCTTTTCTTGTCTAATCGGGGAATCGAACCTCGGCCACCTAGGTGAAAGTTAAGTGTGTTACCATTGTACCACCCGGCCAACCTTTCACTTAACAATGCTGTGGTTGATAGGATGTATAGGATGGTAAACTTACAAACAAGTGTATAATATATCATTAAAGACAACATATCATAAAGACCTTTGATCATTCCTATAATTTATAGTTATTATAGTCAATAATTCCAATACCCAAATATGGTCACAACATTAGTGGCCGTGTGTATATATACCACATCTCATCAAACATGGGTGGTTGGATAACACAGTGGTTTGCCTTTCAAGGACTGGGGTTTGATTCCCCAATCGAAGGTGAAAAGAAATGGGGTCACCTGCCAGACCACACGGTTTGTTTCAGGTACAGCAAGAACCCTCACATGGTTCAATCTGGGCTAACAAGAGTTACGGGTACAGTAAGACCCCTCACATGGTTCAATCTGGGCTAGCAAGAGTTATAAGGGTACAGTAAGACCCCTCACATGGTTCAATCTGGGCTAACAAGAGTTAAGGGTACAGTAAGACCCCTCACATGGTTAAATCTGGGCTAACAAGAGTTAAGGGTACAGTAAGACCCCTCACATGGTTAAATCTGGGCTAACAAGAGTTAAGGGTACAGTAAGACCCCTCACATGGTTAAATCTGGGCTAACAAGAGTTAAGGGTACAGTAAGACCCCTCACATGGTTCAATCTGGGCTAACAAGAGTTAAGGGTACAGTAAGACCCCTCACATGGTTCAATCTGGGCCAACAAGAGTTAAGGGTACAGTAAGACCTCCGACATGGTTCAATCTGGGCTAACAAGACTTAAGGGTACAGTAAGACCCCTCACATGGTTCAATCTGGGCTAACAAGAGTTAAGGGTACAGTAAGACCCCTCACATGGTTCAATCTGGGCTAACAAGAGTTAAGGGTACAGTAAGACCACTCACACGGTTCAATCTGGGCTAACAAGAGTTAAGGGTACAGTAAGACCTCTCACACGGTTCAATCTGGGCTAACAAGAGTTAAGGGTACAGTAAGACCCCTCACACGGTTCAATCTGGGCTAACAAGAGTTAAGGGTACAGTAAGACCCCTCACACGGTTCAATCTGAGCTAACAAGAGTTAAGGGTACAGTAAGACCTCTCACACGGTTCAATCTGGGCTAACAAGAGTTAAGGGTACAGTAAGACCTCTCACATGGTTCAATCTGGGCTAACAAGACTTAAGGGTACAGTAAGACCTCTCACATGGTTCAATCTGGGCTAACAAGAGTTAAGGGTACAGTAAGATCCCTCACATGGTTCAATCTGGGCTAATAAGAGTTAAGGGTACAGTAAGACCTCCGACATCGTTCAATCTGGGCTAACAAGAGTTAATGTAAGTTGATTTAACTTCTTTTGCATTTCTTTAAAATAAACAGAGTTTACATTTAAACATGAGCACAATATTACAGTGACATGCAAGTAGAATCTCGCTCATCAATTATCGACTGATTTCCAGTGATTCCACATACATGCACCTATCTGTGTACTTCACAGTGATAAGGAAGCAGTTCCTGTCGAGATTTCGATCTGGAATGTCAGCTGTAATTATTTTATTTGCTAGCTACCAGACCTAATAGTTTCTGTATTGGTTTTCAGGCTGGAAATAATTGACATCAATTTTGTTGTTGACCCTGTTGGCTTTGAATAAGACGCAGCCAAATGCTAGGTATATTATAGCTATAGTGTAATACCGGCTATCAATATCACCTTTACAATTACGTACAGATTGACGTATTAGATTGTAATATCTCCTACTTAGGCATTTATTCTTCTCTTTTGTCAGAAATCTAAATTTCCTGTCCATTGGTAAAAAAAATATTGTCAATTTCAGACGATAGTATTACCATGATATTAGACATAAATTGAATGTCATAATTGGTCGATAGAATTAAGTTTGATATTATGACCATCTTAATGGTAATGGAAATAGACCTTATATTCATATTGCATGTTGAAAATCGCCATATTTACAAGTTTGACAAGACTTTAAACCTCTTGCTTGTTGTCAGTTTGCGTAGTGTGGTGACGCTCGCGATCATCAATGTTTTATTACAGACAGAAATCATCAATATTCTGTTCCAATATGCCATCATCAAAGCACATCAACGGCATTGAGGTGTGATAAAAACAAAATATAGAAAATAAAATAAAACTCAAAATAGATTTTATCATTAATTAATTATGATATTTAATAAAGTACTCCATGAAAATATACAACTTTTATAACAAGATATTAGGAAATATTAACAAGTGAACAAAACACTGAAGAAGCCCAGTCTCAAATGACTTGATTTGGAAGTTTTTATTCAATTAATTCCAGGATTTTCATCAGCACATGTCACATGCAGTGGTGCCAACTACATCATTATCGCGGTGATGATCAATATTAGATGTCTTACTGATACTCCATCAGCACCCCAGCTATGATAATACACCAGGCGATTGTGTCCATCAGATGTATTCATGTTTACATCAGTATATTGATCATTAATTCTGTCAACAACACACCACTTACTGTCAGTGTTCCCCACATGACACTTGACCATTCTCCAGTAAATCCCCATACCCTCCCACTGTTACAGTTAAGACTGGTTTCACTCACAGAATCAACATAAAAAATCTCAGATTCCTAAATCACATCTGGTGAAGAAAAACAGTGAGCTTTGTTTTTTTTATATCATTACAGAATAACTCTGATTAATTTCCCTTTTTTTTTTTTTATGAAACAACATTTGCTAAAAATAACATTTTTTGGAATAACTATTTTTACTAAATAAATTCAACATTTCATATCCAATATCAAAATGATTTTTTCACATGAAAACTTTTCATTCATGCAACTCATGATCACCACCTAAATACATTTAAATTTGAAATGAACATTAATTAAAATTATTAACTTAATTATATTTCAACATTTCCAATTGGTCTTCATAAATCTATAAATTTCACAAATGATTGAAAATACTTTATCATGATGAATGCATTATGCTTATTAGAATAAGATCTTTTCCTTCTGGCATACTTATCTACTTAGGGACCTTAGTGTTATACCATACAGGTATATTAGGGCTGTCCTAAGTACATTAGAGGAAATGCTATTCTCATCAGCAATAAATCTCATACAATTCTACTCTTATATCCTGTCTGAAAACCAACACTGTACATCCCATTTTACAAATCCTAAATGTAATTTTCACATCCTTTCTTGGCAAAATTAGGCAGGCCGTCTCAATTGAGAGGAAATAACTGTCTCCACTCAAACATAAATATTGAATCTCCATTCATCTGCACTGGGCATCACACCTGCTCTCCACAGTATAGACAGGGCTCAGCCGAGGAACTACAAGGAATTTGACCTTTGACACTGGAAAGGTCAAAACCTGAGCCCACTGCCCATGACCTGGAATTTGTCTACTGCCAAATCAGCCCTGTATATATATACATTATCACTTGACAGACACAATCCTAAGCTGTGTTTTAACAGATTACCAATAGAGGAGTTATTTTATCTCGATCAATGGCTGTACACATTGACAACACAGCTTACCCTGACTGATCTCTACCATGATTTTCTCTCCTCCAACAAAGGAGAGTTACCAGCTGGGCTTGCAGTGGTGTGTGTGTGTGATAATTACATGCATGTTTAGGAAGCTGATCCTCTTGGCTGTGTACACATACATACAAACTCTATAATGGGATCCTCGCCCTGCTTTAAGCTCACTAAGATCTTGAATTTCAACAGTATCTAGCATACATGTATAAATATCTGATACTGAATTCACCCTGAAGAATTTTATATTGATAATACATGCCATCAAAATCCCGCTGAATATATTTTTAACAAACAAGTTTATTACCAGTGAAATCCCGCTGAATATATTTTTAACAAACAAGTTTATTACCAGTGAAAACAATTTGATGAATTATGACAATGTCAGATATCTTGTTGTCAAAATACAAATACATATTTATATCTAAAATAATAACATTTTCAAAGATATCATTTCAACATGCAGATAAAACACATGCTTGAATAATGACAAATTATCATAATACACCTTAGCTATTTCATAAATCCATTTAACTTGATCAGTCAAAAGAAACCAAAATGGTATATATACACTGTCTACAAGTATGTTTAGATAATAGATTCCTGTTAAGATTGATTATTTCTGCTTAGTAAGACTAGAAAATGTCTAAGACATAAATGCACCCGCTGCATAAAGATCATACCATACTCAACTCGCCTCCCGGACTCTGTGCCCAGTACGTCCACCATAACTGGCCTTCAGACGCCTGACCGCTGCGCGTACCGCAACCCAGACACCTCTAGACCCAGACTGCTGCCCACGAAATCTCGCAGTAACAGTCGCCCATGAACTGTGCAACCGTCCGCCAGACGTTAGAGCTCCCAACCGCCGTATTTTTCCAGTACCTACCATGAAGCCCGCCTAGACGCTACCCGCTAGACCGGCACCGAGACCTGCTGCCCAGTACTCTCGTCCATACATCGCCCCCATACTCCCCATACGCTCTCCAGACTACCCTCAGTATCGCCTTCCAACGCCGCTCCAAGACGCGCCCCCATGATATCCGCCCATTATCATCTCCCAGACGCTCCATACTCATCCATATCGCGCGCCCAGACCCGCCCAGAGCGCCTGCCATATCGCCGCCCCAACGGGCGCCACAGTAGCGCCGCCCATACCGATCCGGACGCGCCGCCAGACTGCGCCGCCAGAGCGCCCCAGAAGCGCAAGCCCAGACGCGCACCCAGAGCGCCCCAGACGGCACGCCCAGATCGCCGCCCAGACGCGCCGCCCGGACCGCCTCCGACGCGCCCCCCAGAGCGTCCGCCAGACGCGCCGCCAGACGCGCCGCCCAGACTCGCCGCCAGACCGCCCCCAGAACGCGCGGCCCACGCCGCCCAGACGCGCCGCCCAGAGCGCCGCCAGACGCGCCGCCCAGACGCGCGCCCGACGCCCGCCCAGACGGCCCCCCAGACGCGCCGCCCAGACGCGCCCCCCAGACCCGCCCCGGACGCGCCGCCCGGACGCGCCGCCCAGGACGCGCCGCCCAGACGCGCCGCCCAGACGCGCCCCCATACGTCCGCCCGACGCGCCGCCAGACGCGCCGCCCGGACGCGCGCCAGGACGCGCCGCCCAGACCGCCGCCCGGACAGCGCCCGAGAGCGCGCCCAGACGCGCCGCCCAGACGCGCCGCCCAGACGCTCGCCAGACGGCCGGCCCAGACGCGGCCCCCAGACCCCCGTCCAGACGCGCCGCCCAGACGCCCCCCATGACTGCCCCCAGACGCCCCTCCCAGACTGGCCGCCCATGACCCTCCGCCCAGAACGCCGCCCGGACGCGCTCGCCTGGACGCGCCGCCGAACGCGCCTCCAACGCCGCCCAGCAGGTCACCGTCCAACTCTCCTCCATACTCCCGCCGTACGCGCCGCCGACGGCCAGACTGCCGCCCAGGACGCCCTCCTGCCCAGACTCCGCCATATCTCCCCCAACGCCGCCCAGATCCCCGCCCAGTACGCGCCGCCCATACCTCCGCCGTACGCCCGTCCATACGCCCCCCATACCGCGCCCCAGACGCGCCGCCCCAGACGCGCCGCCAGACGCCCCCCAGACGTCCGCCAGCCGCCCAGACGACCGCCCCCAGACGCGCCGCCCAACGCCCCGCCAGACGCGCCTGCCAGACGCTGCCGCCCATGACGCTGCCCCCCGAGACGCGCCGCCCATACTGCCCGCCATGACGCCCGCCCATACGCCGCCCATGAGCCCGCCCCTCCAGACCGACTCCCAGGACGCGCCTCCCAGATCGCCCCGCCCAGACGCGCGCAAGAGCGCCCCCCAGACGCGCCGCCAGACGCGCCGGCCCACGACGCCCCCATGACGCGCCCCAGACGCGCCGTCCCAGACGCGCCCCCCCAGACGCGCCGCCCGGACGCCTCCGCCCAAACGCCCCGCCCATGACGCGCCTGCCCATAGCACCGCCCAACGCCTCCAGGACGCTCCGCCCAGACGCGCACGCTCCCCAGTACGCGCCCCTCGACACCCGCCCAACCCGCCGCCCAGACGTCCCCTTCCATACCCCGCCAGAGCGCGCCCAACTTAACTCCCACCTCCAGACTCGCCTGCCCAGACCTCCGCCAACTCTACCCCTACCCCATACGCCCTACCCACCGCCCATACGCGCCGCCCATACGCCCCCCACGCCATCCCCCCCATGACTCCCTCCCAACCTCCCCGCCCTCACTCTCCCCCCTACCGCCTCCCAGACGCCCCCGCCTGGACTCCCCCCCTTCCCATACGCCCCCCAACCCTCCCCTCCGCCCCATACTGCCCCTCCATCCTCCCTACTCACTCACTACCCCATACCCCTCCCAGACTCTCCTCCATACCGCCCATCCCGATCCCCCTAACGTCTCCTCCCATACGTCCCCCATACTCCCCCCAACTCGTCCTCCCATACGTCCCCCATACTCTCTCCGACTCCCCCCATACTCCCCCACCCTCCCATACTCCCTCCAGTATTCTCCCGTACGCTCCGTCCCAGACTCTCCTCCATACTCCTCCTTCCCAGTACTCTCCTCCCATACTTCCTCCATACTGCTCTCCAACTCCCCCCATACCTCACCCATACCCCCGCCCATACGCGCCTCCCGACCCTCATACCTCCGCCCAGACCCCCCCAGACGCTCCCAGACCCCACGCTCCCAGACGACCTCCAGACCGCCTCCAACGCCCCCCATACGTCCGCCCAGCGACCAACGACCCCCATACTCTACCAGACCGAATGACCCCCCCATACGCCCCCAAATAGTCCTCCTAACTCCCCAAACCTCCGCCAGACTGACCCAGACCGCCCCAACTCCCCATACGCTCCCAACACCCATACTTCCCATACACCCTCCATACGTCCTCCAAACTCCCCCCATAGCTCCAACCCCTAGCCTCGACTACACCCAGACCCCCCATACAGCTCCAAGACGCGCCACCCATACGCTCCCCATACTCCCTCCCAAGAACTCCCTCCAGAACACTCCCAATCACCCACCCATACGATACTCCATCTCTCATCCGTACTCCTACCATCTCCTCCCATATCTACTAAAGCTCTCCCAACTTACTACCTCCATACTCTCCAACGTACTAACCTCCATACTCCCAGTACTGACAGCTACCCATACGTCCCGTCCCAATGCCCACCCAATAGCTCTCACCCATACCACCTCCATACCACGACCCGATACCTCCCCCCAATACTCTACGACCAACCCACCCATACTTCTCCATACCTCCAGAACTGTCCTCAATACCCGACCCTATACCCCCCAACCCTCCCAGTACCTCCCCAGACTCTCCCATATCATCCATACCTCCCAACTCCCTCCATACTCCCTGCCATACTCCCAACCCCCACATACTCCCATATCTCATACCTCCCCCCATAACTCCTCCCATACTCCCCCATACTCCCCTCCCATACTCTCCTCCATACCTCCCATACTCTCCTCCATTACTCCACAAACCCCCATACTCCCTCCCATACTCGCCCATACTCCATACTCCCAATCATACCTCCATACTCTCCCCATACCCCCCCATACTCTCCTCCCATACTCTCCTCCCATACTCTCCTCCCATACTCCCCCCATACTCTCCTCCCATACTCCCATACTCTCCTCCCATACCCTCCCCCCATACTCTCCTCCCATACTCTCCTCCCATACTCTCCCCATACTCTCCTCCCATACTCTTTGCGAGTAATAGACCATCAGACTGCCTTCTCTCTCAAGAGACTACTTCACAATGTTAAACCTTTATTTCAATCATATCAAGTTTTAGCACTTTTAGGAATCAATGTGATTTTCAATTAAAACATATTGATTAAACAACTCTGAGGAGCAGGCTAATGGACAGTTAATTAACTACATAACAGGATAGAGTCTATAGTACTAAAATGCACCCCAGTCCTTCACAAACCACATTTAAAGACACAGTGGTCAGATTATATATTTAATTGAAGACAAAGAGGCCCAAGGGTTCTTGAATAGTTCACTTTGCCTTTTTAGTGGCAGGTTGGAAATCTAGCCAGTAACAAGAGGTTCGTTTTTGTGAACAAAAAACATGTATATGTTTCTCCTTCCCTTATACTAGGCATTGAATATTTTTGCACTCAATGGAGTTTGACCTGAAAATGAAGGATGCAATGACGCGATTATGGTACACTGCATATCGCCTGTGGGTTATGGACATATTTTAATTTTCACCAAGATCTCATGTTCTAACTGTTTAGAAGTTATGCTCCAGACAAGATTGTACAAGAACACCATCAAGAAGACATTACTAAAAGAGGTTTACATTCATTCAAAGCCATTTGTCACAATGACCCAATGACGGAGCAATGTTTATTACATTTTTACCAGTGAATATATTTCCACTAGTGAAAAATATCACTTTTTCTTATCTGACCAATCAGAACACTGCTTACAAACGGCAATGAAGAAAATTAAGATTTGCATATAGCTCTCCATCATGTTCTATGATGTCATAATGCAAGATAGAATACATAACAACACAATTTGGCGTACATTTCTGAGCCGTTGACAGGTGACCGCAATGAATTCTGAGAGAGATTGAGCTGCCTCGGTATATTTTGCTACAAAATGTAATAAACAAAATATCTGTTAGATATCCTCTATATATCATCTGTAGTTGATGCAGATATACATTTTGTTTTATTAAGATAAATATATTGATCAGTTATCTCCCAGACAAGATTTTGTGGGGAAATTTTCACTTCACACTTATTTGACACATGACTGTCAGGTCAAGGTCACAATTATTAAAAGACAAGATAATCCACTTAATATGTAGTGTATAACAAAGGTATACAACAACATTCATTAAGATATCTGCAATGGTTTAAAAGATATCACCCCGACAAGAAAATTCTCACTTATTTGACCTTTCACCATCAGGTCAAGGTCACAGTGATATTATGACTGTGCACAGCACATCAGCTTTAGGTGATGTAAGCATACTGTAAAATGGTTTAGATGCTATGGCCCGGACAAGGAATTAGAAGCAGAATCAGAACGTGTGTCTTCCTTGGGGCAGTAGGCAATCAAGCATGCTAGCTGTTCCCTAACGAATGGCATTATTTTAGAGACCGTTGGTTTACAAGAGTAATGCTCAGTCAAATGACCTAAAGACAGCCGAATCCAGTCAGAATACAGCTAGTGTTGTGACGTTTACCACTGTTACAACTAAACTTGTACAAATGTTCATGAGCTGAAGACAGCCGAAGTCCAGTCAGAATACAGCTAGCATTCATCGGGGTTACAACTGAAGTTGTATAACTTTTCATCTGTCACATGGCTGGGTGATTAAGGTTGATGTTGTAAATAATCAGTTACACCCCTTCTGATCCTTCTCGCTCCTCCCCTAGAACAGCCAGCATCTCCATTTATGTATAACATCTGATCTTCATCAGCTATGGAGGCAACATCCAATATATGTTATTAAACGCAAATTTTCCAATATCAAACCTTTGAAATTCAACCATAAGCCTTCTGTAGCAGGTTAGCCCTTATTTTAAGTAACTCTAGATTTCTATGGCTAAAAACCTTGATTAACAATACAACCAACAAAATTTCATCAAAATTGTAGTTCGGGGGATGACATTTGTTTCTTACCCAGACCCTTCAATCCCTGTTTATTCTCGGCTTTGGAACAACATCAATCAACTTACACCCATAAAAAGGTAGCAATATCTTAGTTTCCATAAATTGTGTACTATAACTACCAGATATGTCTAATGATCATAATATCCATAATGTGTCAGGGACATAAAGTTACTTAAGATTTGTCTTAACAGTAATAGATGAAATAGCCATCATTAATAGCTAATGTTCAGTGGAGTGAAATTAAAGGCTGTCTTCAGACACATTTCTAAATGCAGGCATTGCTTGATTTGAAGGGATAACAAATTGCCTTAGCTCTATCAAAATTTGCTAAAGCTTTCAATAACCTATCATAATTGTATCAGGCAATAACATTGAAAATATTTAAAACTGTTTATACAAAATTTGTCTAAAAGCTATGTGGGAAGTCTTAATTGGCAAAAACGATACTTCCTTTTATTTTAAATTTCCTTAATATGATATGACTATTGAGCATGGCTTGTTTGCTGTGCCACACTCTCACAGGGAATAGTTTGTGTCAACGATAAACATTATCTCTATCTGGTGTCTGTAGGAAACAAAAGGCTTTTAAAACCAATTAACAGATATTTAATTACCACTCATTTAAACAATTATTTTACCAGTTAAAATTAGACAACATTTTGAATAATTAACAAACTTTCAGTTAAACACATACATCATTCATACGATAATGTCAATGTAAAACAATAAATAGCAAGATGTGAGGAAACCGTATTGTAACAACAACTGGCCGTTTCTTATTTATGTGAAACATTTAAAATTAGTGACATGTTTCACACAAAAATTCAGAAAAATTATTTTGAGATCAGTTTCACACAAAAATTCAGAAAAATTATTTTGAAATCTTTGATCTAAGATTTAACAAAGCAATCTTTTACCTAATGGTCCATTCAACAGGAATCTCATCAAAGTTATTATCCCATGAAGTTATTATCCAGTTATTAAAATATAACAGAGGCAGAAAATATCTGTTAAATGATTGATGAAGCCGTGTTACCAATATAGAAATGTATTATACATATCTAGGAAAAACAGCTGCCATTTGCACTTTTCTTAAACATAACTTAAAATTTTCTGTGCCAATTTAGGATAGGGTAAAGGCGTAACAACATACATGGTCTAGAAAGAACAATATGAACCATACTATAACCGAGTAGAAAATAACCCTTAAAGTTAGCCTTTTATTATCTAATATTTCTAATGTAATATTCTTAATATATACAGACATTATTATTTAGAATTAACTGTCTTTCTAACACTACATAAAGACAGCGTTTTACTAATTTTAATGGCTTTCCTCATCAAACCAGGTATTTATAATGTAATATGTTTATATATGTATACCTATATGGACATTATTATGGAGAATTATCTATCTTTCTAACACTACATGGTGACAGCTTTTTACTGATTTTAAAGGGCTTTCCGCATCAAACCGGCCAAAGGGATTATCGACAATAAACAAAAACAAATTTTGAAAAAAAATTCTTGGCTAAAATGCTGTATTGTTTCACATTCTTTGTATGTGATGTAACTTTAATAATTTGTGTCTTTTTAAAAGGGGTGGATTGCCTCGAATATTAAACAATTTACCTGTGTACATGGCTGTAGCTATAACTCCATTGATCATGTTACTATACCCTTGTCTCCTTATCTTGTCCTCTCCATACATCTTTATATTCTTATACTCACATACACATACATATTAACCTTATAATCAAAGAAAGTCTGACAGTCGACCATAAATGCCCCTGTTATTCAACTGAGTTAGCCTAACATGGCCATGTAAACCCTACCGCCGTTCCTTTAAAAACATTTAATTTATACAGTCAGTAGTCTAAACCAATCTAAGTTTATCGAAACATACATCTTTTGAACCTCACCGGCAAAAAAAGGAAGTGACATGCAGAGCTAGTTTATTGACGCCATGTTAAAACAATTTTATTTCAATATTAACCGTCTGGCCGTACAGAAATCAGCAGGGCCTCATAAATACTTTGGTGGAGAACTCAGGCAAGCCACAAAGGTTTAATGGAGAAATATGTAATGTAGTTTTTATTCTTAAAATTTCCCGAGCGTGTTAACAATAGGTATTTGATGTGTATACATTACCTGTACAGGTAAGTTAAATCAGCATAGCTAGTGTTAGACTCGCCACCTGTCAGATTCCAACATATTACCACTAACAACCCTGTCTGTCTATTTTAATGTGTATATATTGTATCATCTGGACATTACTTAAATCAAAGAACATTTGTTTTAATAAGCAAGACTGAACCCTTAATTAATTGGCATTTTGAAATGATGATATCAATTATGAAATATTTCAGCGTTTTTAAACAAACTTACCTCCTCAATCTGACAGTTCATATATAGAAAAGTTTATATTATGTTTTCTAAACAAAATCAAAACTTTTTTGCTTGGCTGTCACGCTATATTATTTGGTGTTTTATTTTTCTTGGTTTTATTCAATTTCCAGTTTCACTTAGCTAATGAACCATAAACAGAAATTTGTATTAGGCTTCCAAGCATTCTCACATTTCTTATCATTAGATACAAGATATAGGCTGGTGTACATGTGTATTTTTATTCTTTCTAAACATATTGGATTTAATATCATTACCATTTCAATGACTTGTAGCCTAAATCTTTAATCAAAATTACAAATATTTTGACTCGTAACCATGACACAAACACACTATGACAATATCATGACTTGTAACCTTGACCATTATGACAAAATTAGTGACTTTAAACCTTGACCTTTGATCATTATATTCAATCATCATGACTTGTAACCTTGGCCATTATGACAAAATTAGTGACTTTAAACCTTGACCTTTGATCATTATATTCAATCATCATGACTTGTAACCTTCGCCATTATGACAAAATTAGTGACTTTAAACCTTGACTTTTGATCATTATATTCAATCATCATGACTTGTAGCCTTGACTTTTGATCATTATGACAATTTATCGTGACTTTTAACCTTGACCTTTGATCATTATATTCAATCAACATGACTTGTAACCTTGAACTTTGATCATTATATCCAATTATCATGACTTGTAACCTTGACCTTTCAACATTACATCCAATTATCATTACTTGTAACCTTGACCTTTCAACATTACATCCAATCATCATGACTTGTAACCTTGAAATTTGATCATTATGACAATTATCATGACTTGTAACCTTGACCTTTGATCATTATGACAATTTATAGTGACTTTTAACCTTGACCTTTGATCATTATTAAAATTGCATTCTTTGTTTCAAAGTGCACAAAACTATGAAACTGTATGTGTAACCAGAAGCAATATAAAATCAAAACATTTCCCCAAGATAACAAAACTACATGCCATGATTATTAAGTCCACCTGGTATCCAATATCTCATCTGAAAGACTCCTGAACAAGTTAAAATTCGGAAAAAATTAAAGGGCAATAACTCTGCTTTTGAAGGTTGTAAATCATGATGATATTAACTCAACAAATTTAAAAAGGTATCAGTCAAGAACCGAAAGAAAGAACCAAATGAAGATCTTTGGACATAAAAAGTTTACAAAGGAAGGAATAAGCAATTTAATGACTTTCCATTTTAAAAGCCATTTTCATCACACAGGTAAATATAAATCAATATAGTGCTACAAAGGTGAGGTGAATGAGGAGTAACACCACGAAATACTACTCATCTTCACGAGCTTTAAAACCTTCTCAGTAATGTTTCCCCTTACATTTGATCCTGTAAAGTGGCCAACACCAGTGTAAAGTGATATAGCTATGTTTAGTATTGTCGGCTATGTCAATAAGGGGGAAAAGCCAGTCACACTACACCGGAGCAAGCCTAGAACACATATCAGGTGGCCAGCTATTGTGACACACTCAATGGAAATCCTGTTTATCAATATTATATGGGCAGAGAAAACATTGTGGCCTGATGTTGTGCGAGGGAATAATAAAAGGAGGATTTGTAAGTTAGCATTAGCCAGCAGGTTAGAAGGATTGCTTTTTCAAAGTCAGATTATGGATCATAACCCTAAAGGGGAAATAGAGAATGTTTGTGTTGGTCTGTGATCACATGGGGAAATAGACCATTGTCAGTATTTGTGTTAATATTGTATGTGAACGGTTCCTAATGCATTGGTTAATTTATCACTGTAATTCGGCTATAAGAATCCTGCTAACAACAAACTTAAAAACACTTAAGCATTCATCATAACATGAAATTAATTTCATGATGTTACACCAGCCAATATAAATCCTTTATGACAGTGTGCCTTATAACCCACAGACAGTGTACAGTGACTACGATCATCATTATAACATACAGAAAGTGGGATGTGTACAGTGACGACAATCATCCTTATAACACACAGACAGTGGGATGTGTACAGTGACGACGATCATCCTTATAACACACAGACAGTGGGATGTGTACAGTGACTACGATCATCCTTATAACCCACAGACAGTGGGATGTGTACAGTGACGACGATCATCCTTATAACACACAGACAGTGGGATGTGTACAGTGACGATGATCATCCTTATAACACACAGACAGTGTACAGTGACTATGATCGTCCTTATAACACACAGACAGTGGGATGTGTACAGTGACGACGATCATCCTTATAACACACAGACAGTGGGATGTGTACAGTGACAATGATCATCCTTATAACCCACAGACAGTGGGATGTGTACAGTGACGATGATCATCCTTATAACACACAGACAGTGTACAGTGACTATGATCGTCCTTATAACCCACAGACAGTGGGATGTGTACAGTGACGACGATCATCCTTATAACACACAGACAGTGGGATGTGTACAGTGACAATGATCATCCTTATAACACACAGACAGTGGGATGTGTACAGTGACAACAATCGTCCTTATAACACACAGACAGTGGGATGTGTACAGTGACCACGATCATCCTTATAACACACAGACAGTGGGATGTGTACAGTGACAATGATCATCCTTATAACTCACAGACAGTGGGATGTGTACAGTGACAACAATCATCCTTATAACACCCAGACAGTGGGATGTGTACAGTGACAACAATCATCCTTATAACATACAGACAGTGGGATGTGTACAGTGACGACGATCATCCTTATAACACACAGACAGTGGGATGTGTACAGTGACTATGATCGTCCTTATAACCCACAGACAGTGGGATGTGTACAGTGACGACGATCATCATTATAACACACAGACAGTGGGATGTGTACAGTGACGACAATCATCCTTATAACCCAGACAGTGGGATGTGTACAGTGACGACAATCATCCTTATAACCCACAGACAGTGGGATGTGTACAGTGACAACAATCATCCTTATAACCCACAGACAGTGGGATGTGTACAGTGACGAAGATCATCGTTATAACACACAGACAGTGGGGTGTGTACAGTGACGATGATGTGGGGAATCGAAGGGAAATCATAACTGATTAACTCATCACACAGTATCATAGCAACAATGATCGATTCCACTCAAAATATATGTGAGCGCGTTGTAATACCATTTACTGAGAACTGCAATGCTATTTAAACTCATAGGTTGAATTATCATGTCCATCTAAGACGGTAAGCAGGAGTTGATTTTTATATCATGTCCATCTAAGGGTTTAAGCAATCTTTTAATACATTTTCTTTTCTAGTTAATTTTATCTCACAGATATATCAACTTAAAGAGTCAATCTGGCTCATAGTAAACGCCTAGGTTGATTTATTGTGTCCATCTGAGACTTTAAAGAAGTCTTCTATTAAATTTCTGTTTTATATATATTTTTTAATTTACAAATATCCACTTAAGAGTAAATCTGGCTCAAAACAATAAACATAGTTGTATAACTGATAAAATTCTATAATCGATTAATTGGAAGTAGTTGGAAATCAAATAATTTTGAATTATAATTGATCATTGGATTAATTAACACAAGTGAAGATGCTACAATATATATATAAATCCTTACGTTAAATACAAAGGGAAAATTCTGTTTGATGCGTGACCTCTGCATGCTTGCATCAATCTGCCATTTTACATTTCGACTGGTAACTTAGCTATTACACATCCTAAACTCAATTACAACATCAACCTGCCACTTCACATTTCCACTGTTGACATATTACACTGCCTAAACTTAATTACAACATCAACCAGCCGCTTCACATGTTCACTGGCTACTTGAGTGTCTTATACTGCTTTAACTCAATTACTGACATAGTGGTGAGTGTAATTAATAGCCCAAGTGTTAATTAAACGGGTCAGTGGATTGTATCCTTTTGTTACTGGTCAAGCAAAGTTTTTATACTAAAGCCCCCTTTTGATATAACATTGAATACAAGAACTAACACAAGGCTTCCAGATGATCCTTGATAATATATTTCTGACCCGGCAAAATGAGGTTAGACTTTTGTGTTTTGGAAGGACATATATATCTATATAACATATTTTGATCTATTAGGCTTTAAAGAAATAAATATTTGATTTTTAAATTGCTTAATGTCAAGGGTCGAATCACAAAAGCGGTTTGTTAAGATGAAAATAAATGTTCAATATAATGAACAATTTAATGACATTTAATGATGTTAAACAAAACCTGAGAAATTGTGTCCAATTTATTTCTACTTCAAGTTGATTTATTTCTATACAATGCATTCTTTGCGACCATTATATCCTAATGTTTCACTTAATTGCATAGCTATTTCGATATTATTAATAATTAACTCTGGAAATTATCATTTGTGGAAATTTAAACTCCTGACTTTTCCTCACAAATTACCATGCAAATTAATCCCTCCTGAAATAATTTCTCCTGAAATAATGTGTGAGAAGGTTATATCTTCAAAAAAAGTTTTGATCAAACCACAAATACCATTACAAAGATCTCTCAGATAGAACTGGGGATCAACTCGTATAATATATTATTACAAAGATCTCTCAGACAGAACTGGGATCAACTCATATGATATATTACAAAGATCTCTCAGACAGAACTGGGATCAACTCATATATTATTTACAAAGATCTCTCAGACAGAACTGGGATCAACTCATATGATATATTACAAAGATCTCTCAGACAGAACTGGGATCAACTCATATATTATTTACAAAGATCTCTCAGACAGAACTGGGATCAACTCATATAATATATTACAAAGATCTCTCAGACAGAACTGGGATCAACTCATATAATATATTATTACAAAGATCTCTCAGACAGAACTGGGATCAACTCATATATTATTTACAAAGATCTCTCAGAAAGAACTGGGATCAACTCGTATAATATTTACAAAGATCTCTCAGATAGAACTGGGATCAACTCATATAATATATTATTACAAAGATCTCTCAGACAGAACTGGGATCAACTCATATGATATATTATTACAAAGATCTCTCAGACAGAACTGGGATCAACTCATATAATATATTACAAAGATCTCTCAGACAGAACTGGGATCAACTCGTATATTATTTACAAAGATCTCTCAGACAGAACTGGGATCAACTCGTATAATATTTACAAAGATCTCTCAGATAGAACCAGGATCAACTCATACATAATATTTACAATGATCTCTCGGACAGAACCGGGATCAATGCATATACAGTAAGATATGTACTAAGATCTCTCAGATAAAACTGGGATCAACTCATAATAAGCATAACAATTAAGACCTGTCAGTTGGTGCTGGGATCAACTTACATGTCTTTATGACAAAGAGTAAAGGCTGGGGTTTACCCACAGACGACAGCCTGAGAATTACAAATATCTCTAAGATATAAATTTGATTTTATACTGATTACGAAACAAGTTATGTCAACTTGTATCAATCACGCTTGCTGACCTCAGATGGAAGCGCGCAAGGGATCTTACTGTCAGATGAAATTTGAGTACTCGAAGAAAATCCACCTGGTTGAGCATGTGACCCCCATACTTTTTCATGTCCTATCGAGGAATCAAACACTGACAATCTAGGTGAAAGACAAGTGTGTTACCACTGTGCCACCCAACCAGATCAATTCATATGTGACAAAACAAAGATCTATCAGCTAGAGCCAAGATCAATTTGCAGAATATATTATGACAATTATCTACCAGAAATGGATTCGTCTCACAGCTAGACAGAGACAGACCAGTCAGAGCTAGGATCAACTCACAGCTAGACAGAGACAGACCAGTCGGAGCTTAGGATCAACTCACAGCTATACAAAAAGACAAACCAGTCGGAGCTTAGGATCAACTCACAGCTAGACAGAAAGACAAACCAGTCAGAGCTAGGATCAACTCACAGCTATACAAAAAGACAAACCAGTCAGAGCTAGGATCAACTCAGAGCTAGATAGAAAGACAAAACAGTCAGAGCTATGATCAACTTAAAGCTAGACAGAAAGACAAAACAGTCAGAGCTAGGATCAACTCACAGCTAGACAGAAAGACAAACCAGTCAGAGCTAGGATCAACTTAAAGCTAGACAGAAAGACAAACCAGTCAGAGCTAGGATCAACTCACAGCTAGACAGAAAGACAAACCAGTCAGAGCTAGGATCAACTCACAGCTAGACAGAAAGACAAACCAGTCAGAGCTAGGATCAACTCACAGCTAGACAGAAAGACAAACCAGTCAGAGCTAGGATCAACTCACAGCTATACAGAAAGACAAACCAGTCAGAGCTAGGATCAACTCAGAGCTAGATAGAAAGACAAAACAGTCAGAGCTATGATCAACTTAAAGCTAGACAGAAACACAAACCAGTCAGAGCTAGGATCAACTCACAGCTAGACAGAAAGACAAACCAGTCAGAGCTAGGATCAACTCACAGCTAGACAGAAAGACAAACCAGTCAGAGCTAGGATCAACTCACAGCTAGACAGAAAGACAAACCAGTCAGAGCTAGGATCAACTCACAGCTATACAGAAAGACAAACCAGTCAGAGCTAGGATCAACTCACAGCAAGATAAAACAGTCAGAGCTAGGATCAACTCACAGCTAGATAGAAAGACAAACCAGTCAGAGCTAGGATCAACTCACAGCTAGATAAAACAGAGCTAGGATCAACTCACAGCTATACAGAAAGACAAACCAGTCAGAGCAAGGATCAACTCACAGCTAGATAAAACAGTCAGAGCTAGGATCAACTCACAGCTAGATAGAAAGACAAACCAGTCAGAGCTAGGATCAACTCACAGCTAGATAAAACAGTCAGAGCTAGGATTAACTCACACCTATACAAAAAGACAAACCAGTCAGAGCTAGGATCAACTCACAGCTATACAAAAAGACAAACCAGTCAAGAGCTAGGATCAACTCACAGCTAGACAGAAAGACAAACCAGTCAGAGCTAGGATCAACTCACAGCTAGACAGAAAGACAAACCAGCCGGAGCTAGGATCAACTCACAGCTATACAGAAAGACAGACCAGTCAGAGCTAGGATCAACTCACAGCAAGATAGAAAGACAAACCAGTCAGAGCTAGGATCACCTCACAGCTATACAAAAAGACAAACCAGTCAGAGCTAGGATCAACTCACAGCTAGATAAAACAGTCAGAGCTAGGATCAACTCACAGCTATACAAAAAGACAAACCAGTCAGAGCTAGGATCAACTCACAGCTATACAAAAAGACAAACCAGTCAGAGCTAGGATCAACTCACAGCTATACAAAAAGACAAACCAGTCAGAGCTAGGATCAACTCACAGCTAGACAGAGACAGACCAGTCGGAGCTAGGATCAACTCACAGCTATACAAAAAGACAATCTAGTCAGAGCTAGGATCAACTCACAGCTATACAAAAAGACAAACCAGTCAGAGCTAGGATCAACTCACAGCAAGATAAACCAGTCAGAGCTAGGATCAACTCACAGCTAGATAGAAAGACAAACCAGTCGGAGCTAGGATCAACTCACAGCTAGACAGAAAGACAAACCAGTCAGAGCTAGGATCAACTTAAAGCTAGACAGAAATACTAAGATCTGTCAAAACTAGGATCAACCCACAGGCCAGGGGACATTATGACAAAGATCTGTATGTGTCAGAGTCTGGATCAACTTATAGGATACATTACAACAAAGATCTGTGAGCTATATCATGGGAGACCCTACAATCATTTATAACAACATCAGCAGTGCTCTACAAGTGGCAGGCTACTATCGCTTGATATGTATGTATACCTTACTTCAACCAGGTAGACAAACACACACTACAACCTGTGGCAGAGATAGCACCCAGGTGTAGGGGAGATATGCAATGTTATCATATCACAGCTGTGTGTAAGCCTATAGGACAGTGTTAAATGGCACAATTTGTCTGTCGTGATTTTCTTTGTTGATTCACTATGTACATTTCAAAGGAATAGGAAACAAGTCCCATGTTCTACATTACACAAGAGAAATTATTCTTAGTCGTACAAGTCAAAAAATCTAAATTTAACATCTGAAGATAAATGAAAAGCCCCTATTTCAAAGCCTTTGTACAGTGTAAGATGAATTTTGTCTGTGTTGGTATGAGTAATCAATAAGAAAATCGTTTGATCAAAACACACAGTTTATACGACCAATGCATTTCAGTCACTACTGTGGCATTTCTCAGCAATACAGTCGCTCCACACTCCTCTTGTGTTGGGGCCCTGTGTGTCCAGAGACCTTTCAGACATGTGACCTTTGACCTTTCAGACATGTGACCTGACCTGTGATCTTTCAGACATGTGACCTGTGACCTTTCAGACGTGTGACCTTAGGAGACCATGGCAGTACCTAACAGCGGTACCTCCTTCTAATATTGTCCCACAACATATGTTGTTGGGATTTCATATTACAGACGATTCTGGCATGCTATGACAAACAGCACAAAAACATTCCAACACACCACGAACAGTGATAGCCCTTTCCCTTCAAACCTAAAAGACTGAGATAAACTTAGCACAGACATGACATACACCACACAAAGGTATATACAGGAGTGTAAGTTGGGGAGATGTTATCATTTTCCAGCCTATATTCACTACTACAACTGAAGCTGATCAAACAAAGAGAAGCCATAGAGCTGACATTATAATCAATATAAAAATCCTGATCACAAGGTGAATACTCTACTGACTAGAAGTCTGTATGTTAAATCTTGGCATCTAATAGAATAGGCCATCCACAGCTTCAATACTGTCTACAACACCATCCTCAGCTTCAACATTGTCTTCAGTCCCATCAAATGCTTCAATACTGTCTACTAGACCATCCTCGGCTTCAACATTGTCTACAGGGCCATCAAATGTTTCAATACTGTCTACTAGACCATTCTTAGCTTCAACATTGTCTACAGGGCCATCAAATACTTCAATACTGTCTACTAGACCATCCTCATTTTCAACATTGTCTACAGTCCCATCAAATACTTCAATACTGTCTACTAGACCATCCTCGGCTTCAACATTGTCTACAGGGCCATCAAATGTTTCAATACTGTCTACTAGGCCATTCTCAGCTTCAACATTGTCTACAGGGCCATCAAATACTTCAATACTGTCTACTAGACCATTCTTAGCTTCAACATTGTCTACAGGGCCATCAAATACTTCAGTACTGTCTACAAGGCTAAATGTAGCTTCAGATTGTCTACTAGGCCATCTATAGCTGCAATATTGTTCACTAGGATATTATCAGCTTCAACATTGTCTACAGGGTCATCAAATACTTCAATACTGTCTACTAGACCATCCTCATTTTCAACATTGTCTACAGTCCCATCAAATACTTCAATACTGTCTACTAGACCATCCTCGGCTTCAACATTGTCTACAGGGCCATCAAATGTTTCAATACTGTCTACTAGACCATTCTCAGCTTCAACATTGTCTACAGGGCCATCAAATACTTCAATACTGTCTACTAGATCATCCTCAGCTTCAACATTGTCTACAGGGCCATCAAATACTTCAATACTGTCTACTAGACCATTCTCAACTTCAACATTGTCTACAGGGCCATCAAATACTTCAATACTGTCTACTAGGCTATCTGTAGCTACAGATTGTCTACTAGGCCATCTACAGCTTCAATATAGTTCACTAGGATATTATCAGCTTCAACATTGTCTACAGGGCCATCAAATGCTTCAATACTGTCTACTAGGCTATATGCAGCTTCAACATTGTCTACAAGGCTATCTGCAGCTTCAAATTGTCTACGAGGCTATCTGCAGCTTCAAATTGTCTGCAAGGTCATCAACTGCTTCAACATTATCTATTAGGCCATCAGATGCTTGAACATTGTCTACTAGTCATCAATAGCTTCAACATTGTCTACTAGTCATCAATAGCTTCAACATTGTCTATTAGGCCATCAACTGTGTCAACATTGTCTACTAGTCATCAATAGCTTCAACATTGTCTATTAGGCCATCAACTGTGTCAACATTGTCTACTAGTCATCAATAGCTTCAACATTGTCTATTAGGCCATCAACTGTATCAACATTGACTAGAGGCCATCACACAACTTCAACATTGTCTATTTAATCAGGCTATCCAATACTCTCATTTTCTAATCATACCAACACTTTAAGGCCTGGCGACCTAACTCTGTGTACTCCTAAATCTACATTCATCATTTCGTACTCATACTGGGATCTCTAGGTCAGTATTACTCCAGCCACAGTTTAGCCCTAGTCTACTCCACCTACGTCTACTCTTGACATCTCTAGGCCATGCCATCGACCATAAAAAAGTGGAGGAAATTACTTTTTTGTAACCACTAAGATAGGCAGACACTTTAAAGTGTCAAGGAAATTTTTCTCTCAGCATCAACTCCACTATAGGAATTGATTGCAAGATTACTTGTGTGCACTAGGTTTTTTTCTGTGTAACATTACACAATCTCTTGCTGACAAAACTGTGATTGTGACAAGGAAATAGCTCTCTACTCGTTCCCACATTTCACAGGCACCAATGACAAAAGGGAAAAATGCAGCACCGTTTCAGCGTTTAGAAGAAAAGAAATGACTCTGCCATTTAAATGTGTCGATCCATTTGTATTCCAGTTACGTTGGATGTATTCACAAACAAATGTAAATTAAAGTTGAACTTTAAATAAAAGTGCAATATTCCAACTATACTGTAAATCAGATCGGCACTTGGCATAGAGTCAGAGCGAAAAAAAACATTACATCACCACCACCTCTCTCTGTCACCATTTCCAGACTCTGTTCAATGCTTATCGGTGTAGGCTGATCATTCAAAAAGATAATAGGTTGTCAGTCTAAAGGTATTAAACCCTCCAGCATGAATGATCTTATGTAGACCTCACATGTGTTAGGCTCTATCAAAAATATATCAGTGAGTCATTTAGAATCAATTTTCATTGTGTTGTCAAGGTTACAAAAAATTGTATATAAGCATGCAGGTTACCTCAACAAGGAGTCACTGTGGACATATATAGACCCAACCTCAAGTTATCACTCACGGCTATACTAATCCAACTCATCAAAACACTTACCTGTAACGAGAAAAGACAAGTTATCAGTATACTCTTAGAAACAATACTATATCGCTCAGGTAGATACAAATAGTTACATGCTATTTATTACACACACAAAAAATAATACAGTTTACGAACAACACACTTCTCTCCTTCTCTCCATGATGAAATTTTACCTTTCATCTGAAATAGAATTAATCTTTTTGCTGAAATATAATTCTATCTGAAATAGAATTAATCTTTTTGCTGAAATACCATTCTATCTGAAATAGAATTAATCTTTTTGCTGAAATACAATTCTATCTGAAATAGAATTGATCTGAAATATAATTGATCTGAAATAGAATTGATCTTTTTACTGAAATACAATCCTATCTTCTTTCTTTTTGTAAGATAATATAAATCTTTAAATTGAAATGCAATTCAAAATATAATTTACCACAATTAATCTGTTTTTCTGAAATGTAATACAAATTTTTCCTTGAAATTCACTATATCCTCAAGTACAATGTAACTTTTTCTTGAAAGTCACTACATCCTCAAGTACAATGTAACTTTTCCTTGAAATTCACTATATCCTGAAATACAATGCAACTTTTCCTTGAAATTCACTATATCCTGAAATACAATGTAACTTTTCCTTGAAATTCACTATATCCTGAAATACAATGTAACTTTTCCTTGAAATTCACTATATCCTGAAATACAATGTAACTTTTCCTTGAAATTCACTATATCCTGAAATACAATGTAACTTTTCCTTGAAATTCACTATATCCTGAAATACAATGTAACTTTTCCTTGAAATTTACTATATCCTGAAATACAATGTAACTTTTCCTTGAAATTCACTATATCCTGAAATACAATGTAACTTTTCCTTGAAATTCACTATATCCTGAAATACAATGTAACTTTTCCTTGAAATTCACTATATCCTGAAATACAAAATAACTTTTCCTTGAAATTCACTATATCCTGAAATACAATGTAACTTTTCCTTGAAATTCACTATATCCTGAAATACAATGTAACTTTTCCTTGAAATTCACTATATCCTGAAATACAATGTAACTTTTCCTTGAAATTCACTATACCCTGAAATACAATATAACTTTTCCTTGAAATTCACTATATCCTGAAATACAATTTATCTTTTCCTTGAAATTCACTATATCCTGAAATACAATGTAACTTTTCCTTGAAATTCACTATATCCTGAAATACAATGTAACTTTTCCTTGAAATTCACTATATCCTGAAATACAAAATAACTTTTCCTTGAAATTCACTATATCCTGAAATACAATGTAACTTTTCCTTGAAATTCACTATATCCTGAAATACAATGTAACTTTTCCTTGAAATTCACTATACCCTGAAATACAATATAACTTTTCCTTGAAATTCACTATATCCTGAAATACAATTTATCTTTTCCTTGAAATATAATACATTCAATAATAAATACTCAGGTAATAAAGTTCTCTCCAATAAACTTTTGTCTTTCCCTGAAATACAATCTATCTTTTTCCTGAAATACAATTGATATTTTCCGTGAAATACAATTTATTTTTTCATTGAAATACAAACAGTCTGTGTTTGAAACAACTCATCATTCTTCTATAATACAAATCCAGTTTAACATTCATTGCCAGTAAATTTTCTGTCACACCAACTAACTTCCACAATTTTCACAAAACAACAATTTCACATTGATTAACTTTATCAGATTATATACTCAATTTAATTTTATTTTCATTGACACAAGAGTTACAAAATGTGTTCTAGTGCTTTAATAGGGATAGACAGCATCAGCAACAGACATTCAGGGTAACTGTACACCTAATGTAAATAGACATCATTATCACAAATCATGAAAATCGATGATTGTCATTCCTGTCTTAAACTTGCCACATTTGAGTTTCATGATTTTATGTCACTCGTAAAATCTGTGAAAATAAATCATATAAAAGAAGTTGGCTAACAGTAAAAACATTACAGAGAAGATGTAGTAAAAGTGAGAAGCTGTATGATAATTCTGGAATATGCAGGTGACACAATTTGTTTTTATTAAAGGCAAGGATTTCCACCCATTAGTAAATTAAGTATTCGGGTTTTGTGTGTTAACAGTGCGATAGATACACAAATGTCAAACACTCGGTAATCAATCTTACGGAACACACAAAAGAGTTAAATATAACTGCATGTCTACTGGTTATGCTTGACATTTACATCTAGTGATTCTGCTAGTTTATACATCTTACAATTAATGTGATACCATCATAAAAACCAGGCCTACCGATTAATAAAACGCTTATACACAATATTGGCATGGATGTGAGGAAGAAAGATTACTCAATTGGCCAGGTATCAGACTGTGGGGTTCCCTCCGATAAATCTATACAACATATACATGCCAGCATTTCTTTTCTCCATGTACTGCCAGTAACCTATCCCGCCTTTTTGTCATACAGTAAGTGTTGGAAAAATACGATAGTCAATATTCAGTAACAAAGGCCTTCTAACATAACCACTTATACATTACTATCATATATTCCACCCATACCTGGATGAACCATTTGATTGACCTGTAACTCAACTGACCCATATAATCGACTTGTGACTGGATGAATCATTTAACGATCAACCATAATTCTACTGGCCCTTTGATACCTACCTAAGTCGACTGATATGACTGATATCTCGACTGATATCTCGGACCCATATCTCAGCGACTCAAATTCTCAGACTCAGTGTTAACAGATCATAGAAATCGACGGATATCTCAGACTCGGTGACTTTCACTAATCATAGTTGACCCTATACCCTGGCTTTACTCATATAAAATATTTAACCATACCCGATCTCAGTTAACTGATCCATACCTCAACTCAATTTCCTATGTTAACCCTTACCAGTTAACCCTTATAGGTTAAACGTTACGGACCTTGACCCTTACCTGTCGACCCCTCACGGATCTTGATTCCAACCAGTTGACCCGTAACAAAGTTGACCGCTACTAGTCTACCCCTACTGACCTTGACCCCTACCAGTCTACCCATACTGACCTTGACCCCTACTAGTCTACCCATACTGACCTTGACCCCTACCCATCTACCCCTACTGACCTTGACCCCTACCAGTCTACCCCTACTGACCTTGACCCCTACCAGTCTACCCCTACTGACCCTGACCCCTACCAGTCTACCCATACTGACCTTGACCCCTACCAGTCTACCCATACTGACCTTGACCCCTACCAGTCTACCCATACTGACCTTGACCACTACCAACTGACCCTTACTTCAACTAGCCCATATAGTTTTACCTGATCCACACTTCAGATTACCCATAGTTAACCCAAACCTAAGTTGACCCATACCAAAGCTGACCTTTACCACAGATGACCTCTGTCTGAGTAGAATAAAGCGGACATATTTCTTTGTTTGAAAATGAATATACATGTACTTTGAGTTGATATATTACAATTGCTAAAAATTTTCATATCAAATGGAACTAATGAATATTTGATTTATGTTTTTCATATCATATAGAATTAATGAAATATTTTTGTAAATATTTTCAAATTATATTGAATTAATCCAATACTTTCTCAAAATTCTTCCTATTATATGGAATTAATCATATATCTTATAAAAATTCTTCATGTTATATGAAATTAAATATTTTCTTTCTGCACTTTCCATCAAAATCTAGAACAGCTACCACTGTGCATTTGCTATGCTGAAGTGATGTAATGTTTTGGTAGACAAACATAAAAGTTGAGTGTGTGTGTGTATATAGTCCCTTTAATAACATAGGTTGAGGTAGAGCTACATAATACTACAGCTCCAGGTTATCAACATTTAACATATAAATCAAATCAGCTTGTAAGGCTGACTGTCAGAAACCATTACACAAAACATTCATAGCCTAAACACTAATAGCTGATCACAGCTTACATAAACCATTTTGAAAGTAGGTTCCACTTATACCTATCATTATAATATATTTACATTTATTAAGTGTTTTATCATAACATCAAAGGAAGATTAATCAGTGGCAGTCATTGCGAAGCCTCAAGATTATCACCACCATTATATACATGTACATGTAAACTCATACGACAGATTGACAACTTTTACTAATTTTTTGGTCCTGTGATCTTCATATCAATTATGGTAGATCCCACCAACTTGTCCTCCCAACATGTTCCTCTGACGCAATCCCTTCCCAAGGATCCAGGTTTAACAGAGTTCGAAAATTATATAATTAGGTCTACTCAGCTTTTGAAACTACATTGTAGGTCCCTAGGGCTAGAATTAAATTTAGGGCAACTGACTATGTTTTAACAATATCAGAGTTCTCCATTCAAAAGTACAAGGTCTAACTTAAGGTGTGAACCCTATCATGATTCTCAATGGGTTTTTTTCTCTATCACAATTCTATACCTTTAAATAGCCTGACTCCATGAATCGAATGAAACAGAAAATTTCCAAAGTTAACTCTACATGCTGTGTATAATGAAATCATCTCTGCCGTTTACCGATCCACTAAGTAATATGGCGCCAACTTATAATTTTTGTTTCAAATTCAATATGTTTTCCATTGCCAAGTTTCAAATCTCAGCATGATTTATCTCATTTAACATCATACTTTCTCTTTAAAGTCACTCATGAAACATGAATCATTTCAACCCCTAATGTCAAATTATATAAGTATCTAAAGTCACCTCCTCACTCTAATATGAGAGTAGTGCAAGTATATTCATTTTGACAAAATTTGTAGCCCTCTCCTGCTAATTTCGATTAAAAAAAATCATTTCACATTTGACACCAGTACCTGTGACCTTGAAAGAAACATTTGACACCGTGACCTTGAAAGAAAAATTATGACAGTGATCAATTCTACATTGTTTACTTGACTTCCATTTTTGTTGTTATCTAAAGCATGTCAAAGGAATTATGGGTAGTGATGTACCTATATCTATAAAAGAACATACTTTTGTGATTTCCCTTCCACTGAAAGGCCGAAAGGATGTAATAGCAAATGCTGAACCTGTCAATAATAACAACTTTTTGAGATCTTAGTGAGGCTCGATCTCCCACTGTCAGCAGGAGAGTAATGCACTCTTAATCCAGCCATCCTCAAGTAGAAAATATTCAAATTAGCTGTTAAAGTCACGCAAATCTTTCTTCTTCAAATGATGCATTTTAAAGGTGAAGTCATGAATCACATGAAATATTCAGTACATCCAAGTTTTAATACTTCTAAATGTCAAATAGCTTGTAATTGGCAATACATAATGCCCTGGAAACTGAACATCCATTACATTTGTTAGAGCTGACGAGAGACAATCTTTTAATTTCTTCTAATATTTTGAAAGAAAATCATTATCTGTTAATAAAAATGTACACTTAATGTAATGATGTCATAAAGCATCAATTAACAGATTAATTTAAACTTCATCAAAGTAAAGCAGCAGAGCTTTACCTGAGCTTTTTTTATTAAGGAATTTTAATTATCATATAATAGTCATTTGCTAATGCTCAAAGGTAATTTACAAGACATAGATGGAAATTTCATGATCAGTACAATTTGATGTCTATAGATCTAGAGAAGCTGGTCTATCAAACAGTGACAAACAGTCTATGACCTGATTGGATATATACAGCTAAATACCACCTCATCTGTTTTTTCATTGGCCGATCCTTCCACTGGCATTGATTTCCCATAGTGCTGTTGTGACACTGCCACCTCACATAAATTTCACAGTAGGCAATGACCCACACAATTTTATAATCTGTCTCCATTCTACTTACCAAATTTATCCTCAAATACCCCTTCCCAAGTATAAAAGTCTAGTACTGTATTTATCCTTAAATAACCCCCTCCCGTAATATAAAAGTTGAGTACCATATTTATCCTCAAATGAGTCCCCTCCCCTAGTGTGTAGTACCATATTTATCCTCAAATGAGTCCCTTCCCCTAGTGTTTAGTACCATATTTATCCTCAAATGAGTCCCCTCCCCTAGTGTGTAGTACCATATTTATCCTCAAATGAGTCCCTTCCCCTAGTGTTTAGTACCATATTTATCCTCAAATGAGTCCCTTCCCCTAGTGTGTAGTACCATATTTATCCTCAAATGAGTCCCTTCCCCTAGTGTGTAGTACCATATTTATCCTCAAATGAGTCCCTTCCCCTAGTGTGTAGTACCATATTTATCCTCAAATGAGTCCCTTCCCCTAGTGTGTAGTACCATATTTATCCTCAAATGAGTCCCCTCCCCTAGTGTGTAGTACCATATTTATCCTCAAATGAGTCCCTTCCCCTAGTGTTTAGTACCATATTTATCCTCAAATGAGTCCCCTCCCCTAGTGTGTAGTACCATATTTATCCTCAAATGAGTCCCCTCCCCTAGTGTTTAGTACCATATTTATCCTCAAATGAGTCCCCTCCCCTAGTGTTTAGTACCATATTTATCCTCAAATGAGTCCCTTCCCCTAGTGTTTAGTACCGTATTTATCCTCAAATGAGTCCCTTCCCCTAGTGTGTAGTACCATATTTATCCTCAAATGAGTCCCCTCCCCTAGTGTGTAGTACCATATTTATCCTCAAATGAGTCCCTTCCCCTAGTGTGTAGTACCATATTTATCCTCAAATGAGTCCCTTCCCCTAGTGTTTAGTACCATATTTATCCTCAAATGAGTCCCTTCCCCTAGTGTGTAGTACCATATTTATCCTCAAATGAGTCCCTTCCCCTAGTGTTTAGTACCATATTTATCCTCAAATGAGTCCCTTCCCCTAGTGTGTAGTACCATATTTATCCTCAAATGAGTCCCTTCCCCTAGTGTTTAGTACCATATTTATCCTCAAATGAGTCCCCTCCCCTAGTGTGTAGTACCATATTTATCCTCAAATGAGTCCCTTCCCCTAGTGTTTAGTACCATATTTATCCTCAAATGAGTCCCTTCCCCTAGTGTTTAGTACCATATTTATCCTCAAATGAGTCCCTTCCCCTAGTGTTTAGTACCATATTTATCCTCAAATGAGTCCCCTCCCCTAGTGTGTAGTACCATATTTATCCTCAAATGAGTCCCCTCCCCTAGTGTTTAGTACCATATTAATCCTTGTTTTTGTCAAGGAACAGGAATCTTCTTGCGTGAACATGGGAAGAAAAGTGAACAACCGGTGGAAGGAAATTTTCAGGAGTAAACTACAAATTAAATGAAGCTAAAAATATCCACAGAAAAAAAAAGAGTATTTGTGATTTAGTAAGTTTTAACTAGTTTTTGTACAAACTCATTAGAGTTGCAACTTGACATTTGGCATAAAACTACACATACCGCTATATAGCTACTGCATATATTTTGGCCTCCAACAGTGCTGATGAATTTAAACTTCTGAAGTGACAGCTCACTGGACAGGTTTTCTTACCAAGAGCCAACTAATGAGATACACATATTGGATTTTGATAAAAAAAAAGAAAGAAAAAAAAAGCTTCAGCTCCTCATCAAAAGAACTGCATAGAAAAATTTTAAATAATCCTATTAAAGTGAACAAAACAAGAAAACATAGGCCAAACGGAGATAGCTGTACATCAAGGTAGCCTTAACATAGGCCAAACGGAGATAGCTGTACATCAAGGTAGCCTTAATACATGTTTTATCTCCTCAAATCTGACAAATTGTCTTGTGCTAGTCTTCTGATCTTCTACAAACGATACACAGGTTGGTGTAGGATCAACTACTGTATAAGAACTGTTTTATCAATACCAACAAGGCCCGTCACTGACAGACATTGATCGGTTATTGTTAATGTACTACAGGCTATTATCAATGTTCTAGGTGCCTACACTCAACAGCCAGTTATATCTTAAATGAAATTGTATCTATTGTGAATACACCCAATCAAAGGCTTTTTGTCGGCTGTGTGTCTATATATTATTACTACCAAAAATATTACTCTTACTGTATCTATATCATGTGATGTATTCCCTGTGTCTTGAGAAAGGGGCGGTTTGCCTCGAAAATTTGACATTTTTCATGTCCACACTGTTAGAATTATTTCATTACCATATATATCGTGAAAGTGCTAGAAAGTTTGTTGTTAAGTTTTGTTTGTTTTTTATATATCTCTTACTTTACATGGACACAAACTTTTTTCTCAATATATATATACAGTGGAACTTCGTTAACTCGAAGTCGACGGCACCACGAAAAAACTTCGAGTTATCCGAGTGTTCGAATTAAGTGAGTTATCGTTTTTGGTGAAAAGTTTGGTCAATATTTGTCAACATTATATAATCATTATAACTTCGCTCTGTCGCTCATCAGTTTAGTGTGAAGACTGGTCAATACATGTAAATATATATGTAATGTTTCGTTATGTCACTTGTAATTTGGTGTAGTTTTGCCGATATAAAGTCACGATAAAGTGTCTTTCACTTAGTCACTTCAATAACGATCTGATGTGCAAGTCATGTTTGCAAAAGGTAAACGATAAAACGGAATTTGACAAAATAAGTTATTAATGTCAAAACAAATAACTGTTTAAGTTTAACACAGATTGCATACAAAACGTAACAGAACCATTACCTTTTATTGGACATATATAAAATACTGTTTGATCGGCCTACTTACTTTTTATTGATAACCACGCCATTTCCATGTGTATTAGCACCGGAAGTTGGGCTGCGCATGTGCGTATAAAATGTTACTGTAACTGAGTTGGCGTTTTATCCGATTTAATAGACAGCACTGACCGTTACAGTTGTACTCTGAACACCTCAGCAGTAATTACGCTATTGTTTCAGCAGTTTAAAGATTTAATAGGCGCCGGTGACTGTGTCATTTCTACACCTGTAAAAACATCAGCCAGGTAGATCTACCGGTGTGTCAGAGATTAGTTCCGCTTGAGCGAACGGGTAGATGAGTTGTTGACTATCGTGTGTACTGATATCGGCGACCGCCTTGGGAAATTACCTGATGTAAGTAAAGCAGTACTTTTTATCACCAAGACTTGTTGTTATAAGATTCAACCGACAATTTCTTTTATGAATTTATGAAACACTTATAATAGCATGTAGGTTAGTAGTGCCGATATGTTCAGTATTACAAACGGAATTTAGCTCTTAAAAAATGTCGGCGTTTGCCACCGATCGACGAAAATTAGACTTCGAGTTATTCGAACATTTCAAGTAGGATTTTTATTGTTGGGACCAAATTTTTACTTCGTATTATCCGAGTTTTTCGAGTTATCCGAATTCGAATTATCCGAGTTTTTTTTACTAAGATAAAGAGAGAATTCAGCCGGGACCGGCGAGGTACTTCGAGTTAAGCGGGGTATTCGAGTTATCCGAGTTCGAGTTAACGAAGTTCCACTGTATATAAGAATGATTCCAACTTACCTATCAAAACAGGTGAGAGAGAGTGTTATTAAGGGTCAATCCACTCTCTTCCTACAAAGTATCTGAACTTCCACTCCATAATTACTATAATTGTAAACTTAATCCTCTTCTGACACCGGTCAGATTCAATTATCAATTAATTGTGTAAGATTCATCTTTATAAACTGTCACAAGTTTCAAATGATACATACAGATTGTTGTTTACATATCTTGGAAAATCATAAATTAAATACATCCTTTCATAGCTATATATTATATATATACAGTCTTTCATTTTATTCCCCTTTAAACATGTTGAAATCCTTCTAACACCAAAGTCAGTAAAGCGTTTTAGACACAAATAGCTGGGAATTTATAACATTTTACAAGATTGCATGTTAATTAGTCTTTAGTGCACATTTCAAACTATGATAATCAATTATCCATCGATTCTGAATATCTGAAAATTGATCCCAGATATTGGACTGATTCCCAGGACTTATGACTTTGGTGTCAGTCAGTTCTCCTGATTACCAATATGACTACTGAATATTTCTTAATCAGGATTATACTGGGCTAAGCAGCAGCAGTGGTTGTAATTGCCACATGGCAATGTTAGTGAACATACAGCAATCACTGTATGTACTTTAGTTGCTCCATCTACTCCAGACATATGGCTCCTTCTTCACTTGCTGCTGATGCTAGTTTATATATGTACCAAACTGGCATCATAAATGACAACTAGCTTTAAAACATGACCACTAGTCAGCACTGTAAAACAAGACAACTAGCTGGCATTGTAAAATGTGACAAACTGGCACTGTAAAACATGACAACTAGTTGGCATCGTAAAACATGACAACTAACTAGCACTGTAAAACATGACAACTAACCAGCATCATAAAACATGACAACTAACCATCACTGTAAAACGTGACATCTAACTGGCATCGTAAAACATGACAACTAACCAGCACTGTAAAACATGACAACTAGCTGGCATTGTAAAACGTGACAAACTGGCACTGTAAAATATGACAATTAGTTGGCATCGTAAAAAATGACAACTAGCCAGCATCGTACAACATGACAACTAACCAGCACTGTAAAACATGACAACTAACTGTTAACCAGCATCATAAAACATGACAACTAGACAGCACTATAAAATGTCACATATATCCAGCACATTAAATGTGACAAGCTAGCACCATATTCTCAATCTTGATGAAACTTAGTATATGAAGTAGGGATCTATTTTCTTATAACCTTTCCTTGCAGTTGTACAGTATTCTGCTTTTTATTGTTAACAATAGTTATGCAAATATCTGATTATATCTTAACTCAATGCAAAAACTAGACTGTCCTTTCTTCTTTTTTTCTTTCTTCCTATGGGGACTTTCTCCTTTTTTTCTCCCTTTTCCCCAAAATGCAATAAATATATACCATTACATGTATTATCGTCAAGTATTTATATAAAGCTCATGTAAGAAAGGGTTAATATGTATGAGTCGTGTGATGTATGAATGTATGTCATGTGATGTATGAATGTATGTCATGTGATGTATGAATGTATGTCATGTGATGTATGAATGTATGTCAATGTGATGTATGAATGTATGTCATATGATGTATGAATGTATGAGTCGTGTGATGTATGAATGTATGTCATGTGATGTATGAATGTATGTCATGCGATGTATGAATGTAGGTCAATGTGATGTATGAATGTATGTCATGTGATGTATGAATGTATGTCATGTGATGTATGAATGTATGTCATGTGATCAATGAATGTATGTCATGTGATGTATGAATGTATGTCATGTGATCAATGAATGTATGTCCTGGAACTTCACTGACTGTAATTTTACCACATATTGCTGAAAAATCTTGATTAAAAAGAAAATTACAAAAAGAAATAAAATGTGCACATTAAATATTAGCAGTTCATCAACTGCATTATAAAGCTGCATAAAAATATCATAGTATCACAGCTTTAAAATGAAACAGACCGAGCAAGATATGAAAATTCTCTAGATTGTAAATGCAGTTTTAAAATTTGTAACACTGATTTATTGGTGGCAGTTATATGAATAAATCTGCTACAATAATCATGGGTTCACATAGCTTCCTTTGAGAGGGCTGATAATTACTGCTGGAACAATGAGGCCTATATATGGCCAATGAAAAACTACAGGCTACACCATCTGGTGCAGTGATCAGTAATAACAAGCCAAGATAAAAATCTCGGCCATATGACAACATGTCACACCTGGTTTGATCTCCCATTTAATCATGTATAAAATTTCATATTAGCAGTATTTTTATCCAGACTGTCAATCTCATGTTGACAAATAAAAGATTCTAACTACACAGGTTGTAATTTACCCAACTTTCCCCAAGGGAGTAATATGATGGATTTGTTTTCCATTACCCCTAAATAAAGGGTTTGAAGTCTATTTTTAACAAAAGCAGGAACTCTTCCGATAAAATAAAAGTACTTTCTATATCATATGATGTCATTTGATGGTAATTTAATTTTTTTTTTTTATTACTATTATTGTGATGTCATTGTAAATATGCAGTCATTGAACATACTTTGAATACCAAGTTAAGTCTGAAAGCTCCATCCATATGATGTCATTTGACAGTTACACATCTTGTCACTTTTTTTTTATTGTCATGTCTTAGTAAATATGCAGTCGTTCCAACACCTAGAAAATTATGGTACACCTGTCTGGGTATAACACGGAGAGGAAATCGTTAATTCTGTAGCGGTCTGGGTCTATGTATCCTCACTACAACACACTGATGTAACAGCTATACAAGTAACAAACTGCTTATTAGAGAGTACATGTACATGAATTTGAAGCCTCGACTCTGTCTACGTGGTAATTGGTGGGTACAGCTCAAGTGTATACATTGCCTGGTAACACATCAATTGTTGTGTGTCGGATACATATCAACTTGGATGGCTTTCATCAAGTGTGATATCAGCTTAACAAGGAAAATATTGTGAGGTCAACTTTGATTTTATCTGGTGCGACATGTACTAGGTGATGAATATATCGCTGTTGGCACAGGTCCAGTCCTACAAACAGTTTTTTTGTTTTTGTTTAACAGGAAACTTCTGCATTTCACTTGAATCAGAATGGTATCAGGAAAATTACATAAAAATACCAAAATAGATCATTTCATAATTTACCGCTCCAGGATTTATGAGATTCAGGGTTATTATTTTACTCCTGCTGAACTTTTTCCTAGAATTAAAAAAAGTTCAGCAATAGCCATTGTTTGTTCGTTTGTAGAGTTTATTGCCCCATGAACAGTAAGGGTCAATTTGAGGCAAGGTTTCTTTGTAGTAGTTTGTGAACAACATATGAGAGACCTATCGCATGTCATCCAGAGTGTCCTGTCCAAGGAACCAATCATGACAGTACAGACTGCCCCTTTATTCAGCTTCCTAGGAAACACAAACCAATACAGGTAGGGAGCGTTGAACCACACACTTCGGATCTTCACCTTAGGTGATGTGACTGCCACTCTAACGAACTGAGTTATTGCAGCCCCCCCCCCCCCCCCCCCAAGGATAAATACAGTCCCCCACAGGATAAATATAGTTATAGTGACTTTACAACACTAACACAGTAAACTTTCTGAAAACATTCTAATTTGTTAACATTATCTTCTATGTCTCAGACAATCAAATGGCATTAAATAGCATTTAAAAATTAAGAATGTCACTATTATTTTGTATGTTCTGCTTATTCTTAAGAATACTTCCATTAAACTTGATTCTAATCTCAATGTTTAAAAGTACACCCACTTTTCAGGTTAGAGAAATGTTCACATCAATCTAGTTATTATATTACACAATAACTGTAGTAGGCAATAGTCAAATCCATCTGTTGATGAGTTATCTAAAGGCCTACTTAATTACAGGTGAATACTGCATGTCAAATAACAACACATTTTCGAGTCTGTCAATGATGTATTTTAATTTGGAGTTTATTAAATACATACTATAATGACATAAGACTGCATACTCGCTGTCAGTTTAACATACAATATACATGTATATGTAATTTACCTTATTACTACATGTCAATAAAGCCAATACACAAGTCAGGATCAAATGAAAGCAACCCATGAATCAATTACAAGCCTTACACCTTGTGAACCAATCAAAGGGCAAAAAACAGCTCTAGATTCATAATACACCTGTAATTAGGAGGAAATCATAATACACCTGTAATTAGGAGGAAATCAAAGACATGTATTTCCATGTAATGTCTTCTCACTACCACACACAAACAAAGGATGTCTAAAAATTAACATATGTCATTAAAATCTATTTAACATGAATTGATATCTATGTCTCCCAACAGACAGTGTGCCGTGTCTCCCCACAGACAGTGAGCTGTGTCTCCCCACATACAGTGAGCTGTATCTCCCCACAGACAGTGAGCTGTATCTCCCCACAGACAGTGAGCTGTATCTCCCCACAGACAGTGAGCTGTGTCTCCCCACAGACAGTGAGCTGTATCTCCCCACAGACAGTGAGCTGTATCTCCCCACAGACAGTGAGCTGTGTCTCCCCACATACAGTGAGCTGTGTCTCCCCACAGACAGTGAGCTGTACCTCCCCACAGACAGTGAGCTGTATCTCCCCACAGACAGTGTGCTGTGTCTCCCCACAGACAGTGAGCTGTGTCTCCCCACATACAGTGAGCTGTGTCTCCCCACATACAGTGAGCTGTGTCTCCCCACAGACAGTGTGCTGTGTCTCCCCACAGACAGTGAGCTGTGTCTCCCCACATACAGTGAGCTGTGTCTCCCCACAGACAGTGAGCTGTGTCTCCCCACAGACAGTGAGCTGTGTCTCCCCACATACAGTGAGATGTGTCTCCCCACAGACAGTGTGCTGTATCTCCCCACATACAGTGAGCTGTGTCTCCCCACATACAGTGAGCTGTGTCTCCCCAGACAGTGAGCTGTACCTCCCCACAGACAGTGAGCTGTGTCTCCCCACATACAGTGAGCTGTGTCTCCCCACAGACAGTGAGCTGTGTCTCCCCACATGTACAGACAATGAGCTGTACCTCCCCACAGACAGTGAGCTGTATCTCCCCACAGACAGTGAGCTGTATCTCCCCACAGACAGTGAGCTGTACCTCCCCACAGACAGTGAGCTGTACCTCCCCACAGACAGTGAGCTGTATCTCCCCCCAGACAGTGAGCTGTACCTCCCCACAGACAGTGAGCTGTGTCTCCCCACAGACAGTGAGCTGTATCTCCCCACAGACAGTGAGCTGTATCTCCCCACAGACAGTGAGCTGTATCTCCCCACAGACAGTAAGCTGTCTCCCCACAGATAGTAAGCTGTGTCTCCCCACAGACAGTCAGCTGTATCTCCCCACAGACAGTCAGCTGTATCTCCCCACAGACAGTGAGCTGTACCTCCCCACAGACAGTAAGCTGTGTCTCCCCACAGACAGTGAGCTGTGTCTCCAAACAGACAGTGAGCTGTGTCTCCAAACAGACTCAGGGTACACTGTCTCCCAACAGACTCAGTGCGCCCTGTCTCCCAACAGACTCAGTGAGCCCTATCTCCCTACAGACTCAGGATGCCCTGTCTCCCCAAAAAGACTCAGGTTTCTGTGTCTCCCAACAGACTCAGGGTGTCCTGTCTCCCAACAGACTCAGGGTGGCGTGTCTCCCGACAGACTCGGTGTGCCCCGTCTCCCTACAGACTAGGGTGCTGTGTCTCCCTACAGACTCAGGATGCCCTGTCTCCCAACAGACTCAGGGTGCCCTGTCTCCCAACAGACTCAGTGCGCCCTGTCTCCCAACAGACTCGGTGAGCCCTATATATATATCTCCCCACAGAATCAGGGTGCCCTGTCTCCCAACAGACTCAGGATGCCCTGTCTCCCAACAGACTCAGGGTGGCGTGTCTCCCGACAGACTCGGTGTGCCCCGTCTCCCCACAGACTCAGGGTGCCCTGTCTCCCAACAGATACAGTGTGCCCCGTCTCCCCACAGACTCAGGGTGATGTGTGTCCCTACAGACTCAGTGTGCCCTGTCTCCCAACAGACTCAGTGTGCCCTGTCTCCCAACAGACTCAGGGTGGCTTGTCTCCCGACAGACTCTGTGTGCCCCGTCTCCCTACAGAATCAGGGTGCCCTGTCTCCCAACAGCCGTAGGGTGGCGTGTCTCCCCACAGACTCAGGGTGTTGTGTCTCCTCACAGACTCAGGGTGTTGTGTCTCCTCACAGACTCAGGGTGATGCGTGTCCCTACAGACTCAGTGTGCCCCATCTCCCCACAGACTCAGTGCGCCCCGTCTCCCAACAGACTCGGTGTGCCCTGTCTCCCCACAGAATCAGGGTGCTGTGTCTCCCTACAGACTCAGTGTGCCCCGTCTCCCCCACAGACTCAGTGTGCTCCGTCTCCCCCACAGACTCAGTGTGCCCCGTCTCCCCCACAGACTCAGTGTGCTCCGTCTCCCCCACAGACTCAGTGTGCCCTGTTTCCCCACAGACATAGGGCCCGGGTGCCCTGTCTCCCCACAGACATACTATATGATTCTAAATCCTATTGAAGTACAACTTAATTAGTTGTTTAGCATTCTTAGCCTTCAGCATCATAACTTAATGGTAGACATGCAATGAACTGTCACAACATACAGACATTATGATTTAACACTCACACAGCACATCATGGTACAACATCCCAGCTTAATGCAGCAGCAATTTTTGGAAACTAAGATTATTATATTTGTAGACAAACCACACTACAAATGTTCTTATCAAACAGTTCTTAATGCTAACAGGTCAAACCTCACAAAACCTTTTTATCTAAAAATCATCACAAAAGTTTTAATTTGACAAGCTTTCTACTTCACACTAACTTAATCCTACATCAATCAAACATGTGTATGTGTAGCCTTGTATGGCGCACACTGTTAATCCCTCATCAATCAAACACTTGTGTAACCCTGATCTGGACATCCAATGTTGGTTGCTATAGCAAGGTTACTATCCCCCGTTTATCAGTTATTCCCTCCAGGTGAAAACATTCACCATATTGCAGTTGTGATTGGAAGTGAGTCATATTTCTCATCAACAAGGAGTTCATTAACAGTGATTGGAGATTCTTTTGGAGATGGGAGAGGGATCCATCCAGAGAATGACAGGCATAACCATATTTTCCAAGATCCAACTTCTACACTTACCGTATTTTACCGGTATAAGCCCCGGGGGCAGAGAACACTGAAAATGAGGGGGAGGGGTGTTTCATCCCGGATATGACCCTACATTAGGGGGAACAAACGAAAGTGGGGAATGTGTTTAACTCCTAATATGGGCATATGCGGGGGGAAAATGCGGAAAATTCAGGGGTGTGCTTGTTCTTGAGAATGAGCTTATACCTGGTAAAGTACGGTTATAAAGTGACCTTTAACCACAATGGCAGCATTTCGATGAATCTCCTTCCTGTCAAATAATACCTACTAAACTTGTAACTAATTGTTCTCCCATTTTTTCAAACAGAAAGGTGAGGAAAAATGTACAACAACTTGCCAGTGTAAATAATCCAGATTTTTGCACATAAACTTTTCAAACCTCACCAGATGTTGAGTGGCATGTCCATACCATCACAGGATCAAATTGCCTAGGATGCCATGTCACTGTTAAAACAGTTGTGTGCATGTGAATTGGGGTTACAAAAATCCTTTAAAAAAATAATGTAAAAATAACCTGCACATATCCTTGTTTCCAGCACTTGACTGGTATCATTTCTTTAATCTCCTTGACACTAAATCATCAGAAGTAGAAAGGGTTTCCACAAACATTAGTTGTTTATCGACAGCCTACAATGGGGGATCCAATTCCTACTTGTCTAGATCCCTTTACATGTACAGAATTACAGGTTTACAGTGTTTCCCCAACTTCCTGTGACATTTGTCACTCCCCAGTGCTTTCATGCTCTAGTGCTGTATATTAGAACCACCATTGATCCGCCTATTGCTGCCAGTCATATAACCAATGACCTGGTATAGGGAGTACAGCAATTATTGTATAATAAACGTAGACTAATTTAGAGAGAAAATTGATTTTTTTTCAGAGCATGGAGCTTTATTTATCCAAGATTTGATACAAAATGAGGGACTCACTTGGCAAAAATGTCAATTTTCTAACCTAATCTTTATTATTATTTAGACCGATCATCACTAATTGCCATCGTTAATTGTAATTAACTGTCATTAGGGCGATAGATTTTATATAAATGGTCTGACCACTTCCAAAAAAAGGCAATAGCAGAATGTTAAATCTTTCAATGTGGCCCCAAGATATAGGGCCTTTATAATTATCAGACCTATGCTTCTGGTATTGTCTAGCCTCAAAGTACAGGATCTTGCCTAGGATCACAGCTTTGCAGCCTTCATCAGATCTAGGTAAGGATTACAGATTTGGGGCCTTCATCAGACCTAGGTAAGGATTACAGATTTGGGGCCTTCATCGGACCTAGGTAAGGATTACAGATTTGGGGCCTTCATCGGACCTAGGTAAGGATTACAGATTTGGGGCCTTCATCGGACCTAGGCAAGGATTACAGATTTGGGGCCTTCATCGGACCTAGGTAAGGATTACAGATTTAGGGCCTTCATCAGATCTAGGTAAGGATTACAGATTTGGGGCCTTAATCATACCTAGGCAAGGATTACAGATTTGGGGCCTTCATCAGACCTAGGTAAGGATAACAGATTTGGGGCCTTCATCACACCTAGGTAAGGATTACAGATTTGGGGCCTTCATCAGACCTAGGTAAGGATTACAGATTTGGGGCCTTCATCAGACCTAGGTAAGGATTACAGATTTGGGGCCTTCCTAATGTTAAATCACCAGACCTTTGTCTAGGATACTTTCTAGCCCGAGATCAACAGACCTTGCTTTTGTGTAAACTTCATCAGACTTGTCCAGGATTAAAGACATGGGGGCCTTATCCTTACCCCAGAACCAAATTTTAGAATCCCAGACCTTCCCTGGAAATGCAAATATAGGGCCTTCCTTAAAATATTCGAGAGCAATGGAACTTGCCAAGAATTGAAGATATGGCGACTTCCTTACATTACAGCACTGGAACTTGTGTGAGATTAAATATATAGGTGACTTCCTAACATCACAGTACTGAACTTTGCTTAAAAATAAGGCTGGTATAGAACAGCAGGCCTATTGTCATGTCTAGACAAACTTAACAGCATTTTAACGGCTTGCCATGTCATTAATGTCTACACAGGAGGATTGATGTGTCTTATTGGATTGAACTGGATTATTTGTATTTTATCTTTGACGGATGTTCCAGGATAAGTCCATTCTGGACCTATTGATGTTCTTAAATGTCATCTTCCTGATCATGGATTCATTGCGTATTTTCCCAGGAGAGGAATACACGATTTTCCATTTTTTGGTGATATATTCTTCAACATTACAGCATTTGCAACTGAATTTATTGTAAACTATGCCATGGAATAAAAGTATACTGAGCATTCAATCAGACAGGAAATTAACAAAAGACCGATAAAACTTCTGATACATCTACCAGACAGAACTAACCCGGAAATCAGACCATGTTTAACATCGCGCCATTTCCCCAGTATAAAACAGGCCCCGGACTGTCCAGAAGCCAGTCCATAACTCAAACCAGCCCCATCAGCTGGAGCAAAATCTGGCACTACCCACAATGATGTATTCTGTCTGTCAGAGATGCTGGACCATTACAGAGACAAAGAGTTAAAAGACTAGTATAACATCCCCCGCTCCTTTATATGTATGTAAGCTACAGTTATGTGTCTGTGTATGCATACATTGATTAGTCCACATCACCCCAACTCCTGACACTGCCAGCAGCACCATACACTTTTCACACAAAATGCCAAATAATAAACCCAAATAGGGAAAATATTTATTTGAGCTGTTAGCAATAAACTTTTGCTTTAATTTTTATATACATTTGGTAGATCTACATTTTCCTCAGGCTGCATCAGTTATATCTACTGTGTTTTAGATTTCATTTCCAGCATTTTAACATTGTAAAGAATAATGATGAATTTTCTGATATTCTTTGGAATATATATTGTGTATATGATTTGACCATCACCTGCCTTCAAACTCATTTGCGTGACCAATTGATTCCAAAATATTTATCAGCAACGTAAGTCTATGTATTAAATCTTTGATAGAAATATAATCTATTACTCTGTAGTAAGTAATTACTATGATGACCAGACAGGACTGACCGGTACAGGTAGCATATACATAAATTCATTTTTGAAACATCCCCTCAAATCAAGTTCAGTAGTACAATGTAGCTTTGAGACATCCCCCAAGCAATTAATTCACAGGTACAGTTATTTGGATAAAAGTGTTTTGAATCAACCTTCAACCCTCCTTAATCAGTACTTTTGAGACATTCCCTAGGCTGGACTAAAACACAGGTAGCATCATATCGCCTAGTCAGGACTAACAGATACACAGGTAGCATATTGGCTATATGACTAACACATATACAGGTAACTCAATAGTCTTTTGAGACCTTCCCTTTTCTACACAGTGGGTGGTACTATACAATAGGGGCTATAACACCTAGGTTACTGTAGGTATATACCTTGGGTACATTGGGCAGTGCCCTTAGTTATTCTGGGTGGTACGTACACAGGCTGTATCTGAGACATCATCAAATTCTTTCAAAATATGTTTTACAAGATTCTGCGGGTTGTACTTCCTAATATTCATAATCAATGCAATCAGAGACAATCTAGTCTCTACTAGGTTTTCCTTTTCAAGTCATTTATAAGTATACAGTTGTGATTTTATGACATTCCTTACAATTATTAGTGTGGGTTGTAACAGTGAAACATCCCCCCAGGTCAAAGAACATCTCCCACATATACACCGATCCCTGTGATACACAGTGCAAACATCACCAAGAGGCTAACAACAGACTCTTGGCAACAAACCTAAGTTTTTATCATTATTTGTATAAACTACTTGCCACCTATGAACCTGATAAAAGGACATTAATTTCCATTATGATGTTACCTACCAATCCACTGTAATAATATTACCTGTTAGTTTACAATCACACCTACAAGGTTTATGTGTGTGGATCTTCAGAGGCAGCCCGTCTTTAATGTTGTACTAGAAAGAGTGTGTAAAATATACAACTGCTCCCATTCCTGCCTCAACATAAATATTGAATATGCTGCTGTGCTGTTTGTAACAAAAGAAATGACGCTGAGTGCAAAGTCTTACCACAGAAATACAGTTAACTGTATTATTTACTTTTTATTAATGACTTAAGGTACTTGTCTCCAGTTATGTTTATTGTTTTGTCCACCCCCCTGAATACTCTGATTGTGTTTTTGTTGTTAAAATCAATGTTTTCGGATGCTTTTCACCAGTTACGCCTACTGTTTTGTTCATCCTCTATAACAATTAGTTACGTATTGTATATATGTGTATGTTGATGCTTCTATGTTATACTTATGAGCCGTAAGGCTTCAAGTTCAATAAACTAAACTAAACTAAACAAAATGTGTAACCAGAGAAATGACTCCACAGTGTATAACCAAATGAACCAACTATGAGGAAAGACAAACATTTCAGTTCCAGAGGCATAGATTCAGTTGCCCAACCTAGTACCTGCAGTTTGTGAGCTATCGACTATTGTCACCAAGTGTACTGTCCACATAATTGACACAAGAAGTGCACATATATGGCGAGTACTATGCTAAATCACAATGACTAAATCTCAAATCCTCTATTTATCACCTAGAAACATGTTCCATCCATTGATTTTCAGAGCCAGGAGTTGAGACATCGGTAAGCACATTATTAAATGTCAATATAGGGAGTTCCCACATGGTATTGGTCTTTTGACTACAAATCAGGATTCTATCGCACATCATTGATCTGTACACTGAAGCATCATCCGTTTGGTGGACCCTCTTAATTGGTCAAATTAACAGAAACACAGTTTGCATTTTTTCTATTCAATGACAACATATCAGCATAGAAAAATATATCATTAGAGCCCTTTAATCCATCACTAAATCTGAACGGCTATACTTGCTTAGAAGGACTGTAATAAAAAGACGCGACAATTTTGTTCCTGTATAGAGAACACAGATTGCATCTTTTCTTCCTACAAATGATTCTTTACGAAACAAAGGGAATATAAATGACTTAAAACAATCTAACCAGTCTTTAAACATCAGAATCCATCAAAGAATGCTAATCATCACTTTCTCTCCTGGTGCGAAGTCTGGTAAACGAAAACTGAGGTCATATGACATGAAAGAGAAATCAAGTGAGTGTAACAAAGAGGGTAGTGTAATCCTTCCAACTCACAGCGGTCCCAGTAAAAACCATCTATCAGAATTTACAACAATCAACAACACATGATTTGATAAAGGCACAGCTTTATGGATCCAGTCTCCTGTATAAACCCTCTAAAGAGTTCTATCCGGTCCGAAACCTCGATATGGTGAAACCTTCATTTAGCGGACCCCTTTTATGGTAGAATATTTTCAGTGAAACATATTTGCTATAGTAGAATTTTTGTTTTACACTGTAGCCATAATGAAATCCCTGCTGATTATCACAGCTATAGTAGAATTTTTGCTCTACATTGTAGCCGTAATCAAATCTCTGCTGATTATCACAGTCTTCATAGCAATTGTATATGGTGTAATTTATACAGAATAGAGGCCTTATGGCAATGAATTATTATAATGTAAATATTTCTTCTGCTGGATGCAACTTTGTATTGATACCAACTTCATAAAGAATTTAATTGTCGTGAATGCTTTTATTTTGGTGCTGATGTTTTTATAGATATTTATCGCTGAAATTTTAACAATTTATTCTAAACATATTCAACATTTCTTTCTTGAAATCATTGCATTTAATTTTGAAGTACAGCACTAGCGCTAACATACAAGACTTTTTGTAAAATGTCAAGTAGGAGAGGAGGGATCAGATGGGAGGAATGCTCAAATGCCAAGTGATTTATTTACTCACACTAAATCACCTCCAATAAACGACCTTATCTTCACTAGTACAGCAGCTTCATATGTTACGACAAAAAATTATTTCTTGTCAACGAACCCTGAGCACTCAAGTGCAAACTGCCATCTGACTAAAAAGGACACACTTTTAATGGCGATAAATTCAACATATTGGATGACCTTTACAAAAAATTCTGACACATTTTTAAAGAGTGTAGCAGGCTGTTGTGTAACCTACATCTACATGTGCTCTGTGTCTAATACATGTGTTGTAGCCTGTGTTGCCTACGTGTTGTAAGTCTGTGTTACCTACGTGTGTTGTAAGTCTGTGTTACCTAGCTAGGTGTTGTAGCTTGTGTTGCCTACGTGTGTTGTGAGTCTGTGTTACCTACGTGTGTTGTGAGTCTGTGTTACCTACGTGTGTTGTGAGTCTGTGTTACCTAGGTGTTGTAAGTCTGTGTTACCTACGTGTGTAGTGAGTCTGTGTTACTTACGTGTTGTAAGTCTGTGTTACCTACGTGTGTATTGAGTCTGTGTTACCTACGTGTGTTGTAAGTCTGTGTTACCTACGTGTGTTGTGAGTCTGTGTTACCTACGTGTGTTGTAAGACTGTGTTACCTAGGTGTGTTGTGAGTCTGTGTTACCTACGTGTGTTGTGAGTCTGTGTTACCTACGTGTGTTGTGAGTCTGTGTTACCTACGTGTGTTGTAAGTCTGTGTTACCTACGTGTTGTAAGTCTGTGTTACCTATGTGTGTTGTGAGTCTGTGTTACCTACATGTTGTGAGTCTGTGTTACCTACGTGTGTTGTGAGTCTGTGTTATATGTGTGTTGTAAGTCTGTGTTACCTATAGGTGTGTTGTAAGTCTGTGTTACCTACGTGTGTTGTAAGTCTGTGTTACCTACGTGTGTTGTAAGTCTGTGTTACCTACGTGTGTTGTGAGTCTGTGTTACCTACGTGTGTTGTAAGTCTGTGTTACCTACGTGTGTTGTAAGTCTGTGTTACCTACGTGTGTTGTAAGTCTGTGTTACCTACGTGTGTTGTGAGTCTGTGTTACCTACGTGTGTTGTAAGTCTGTGTTACCTACGTGTGTTGTAAGTCTGTGTTACCTACGTGTGTTGTAAGTCTGTGTTACCTAGGTGTTGTAAGTCTGTGTTACCTACGTGTTGTAAGTCTGTGTTACCTACGTGTGTTGTAAGTCTGTGTTACCTAGGTGTTGTAAGTCTGTGTTACCTACGTGTTGTAAGTCTGTGTTACCTACGTGTTGTAAGTCTGTGTTACCTACGTGTGTTGTAAGTCTGTGTTACCTACGTGTTGTAAGTCTGTGTTACCTACGTGTTGTAAGTCTGTGTTACCTACGTGTGTTGTAAGTCTGTGTTACCTACGTGTGTTGTAAGTCTGTGTTACCTACGTGTGTTGTAAGTCTGTGTTACCTAGGTGTGTAGTGAGTCTGTGTTACCTACGTGTGTTGTAAGTCTGTGTTACCTATGTGTGTTGTGAGTCTGTGTTACCTACATGTTGTGAGTCTGTGTTACCTACGTGTGTTGTGAGTCTGTGTTATATGTGTGTTGTGAGTCTGTGTTACCTACGTGTGTAGTGAGTCTGTGTTACCTACGTGTGTAGTGAGTCTGTGTTACCTACGTGTTGTAAGTCTGTGTTACCTACGTGTGTTGTGAGTTTGTGTTTCCTACGTGTGTATTGAGTCTGTGTTACCTACGTGTTGTAAGTCTGTGTTACCTACGTGTGTTGTGAGTCTGTGTTACCTACGTGTGTTGTGAGTCTGTGTTACCTACGTGTGTTGTGAGTCTGTGTTACCTACGTGTGTTGTGAGTTTGTGTTACTTACGTGTTGTGAGTTTGTGTTACCTACGTGTGTTGTGAGTTTGTGTTACTTACGTGTTGTAAGTCTGTGTTACCTACGTGTGTTGTAAGTCTGTGTTACCTACGTGTTGTAAGTCTGTGTTACCTACGTGTGTTGTAAGTCTGTGTTACCTACGTGTTGTAAGTCTGTGTTACCTACGTGTTGTAAGTCTGTGTTACCTACGTGTGTTGTGAGTCTGTGTTACCTACGTGTTGTGAGTCTGTGTTACCTATAGGTGTGTTGTAAGTCTGTGTTACCTACGTGTTGTAAGTCTGTGTTACCTACGTGTTGTAAGTCTGTGTTACCTACGTGTGTTGTGAGTCTGTGTTACCTACGTGTGTTGTGAGTTTGTGTTACTTACGTGTTGTGAGTTTGTGTTACCTACGTGTGTTGTGAGTTTGTGTTACTAACGTGTTGTAAGTCTGTGTTACCTACATCTGTTGTGAGTCTGTGTTACCTACGTGTTGTAAGTCAGTGTTACCTACGTGTTGTAAGTCAGTGTTACCTATGTGTGTAGTGAGTCTGTGTTACCTACGTGTTGTAAGTCAGTGTTACCTATGTGTGTAGTGAGTCTGTGTTACCTACGTGTGTTGTGAGTCTGTGTTACCTACGTGTTGTGAGTCTGTGTTACCTACGTGTGTTGTAAGTCTGTGTTACCTACGTGTTGTAAGTCTGTGTTACCTACGTGTTGTAAGTCTGTGTTACCTACGTGTTGTAAGTCTGTGTTACCTACGTGTGTTGTAAGTCTGTGTTACCTACGTGTGTTGTGAGTTTGTGTTACTTACGTGTTGTGAGTTTGTGTTACCTACGTGTGTTGTGAGTTTGTGTTACTTACGTGTTGTAAGTCTGTGTTACCTACGTGTGTTGTAAGTCTGTGTTACCTACGTGTTGTAAGTCTGTGTTACCTATGTGTGTAGTGAGTCTGTGTTATCTACGTGTGTTGTAAGTCTGTGTTACCTACGTGTGTTGTAAGTCTGTGTTACCTACGTGTTGTAAGTCTGTGTTACCTACGTGTTGTAAGTTTGTGTTACCTACGTGTTGTAAGTCTGTGTTACCTACATGTGTTGTGAGTCTGTGTTACCTACGTGCTGTAAGTCTGTATTACCTACGTGTGTTGTGAGTCTGTGTTACCTACGTGTGTTGTGAGTCTGTGTTACCTACGTGTGTTGTGAGTCTGTGTTACCTACGTGTGTTGTGAGTCTGTGTTACCTACGTGTGTTGTGAGTCTGTGTTACCTAGGTGTGTTGTGAGTCTGTGTTACCTAGGTGTGTTGTAGTCTGTGTTACCTACGTGTGTTGTGAGTCTGTGTTACCTACGTGTGTTGTGAGTCTGTGTTACCTATAGGTGTGTTGTAAGTCAGTGTTACCTACGTGTGTTGTGAGTCTGTGTTACCTACATGTGTTGTGAGTCTGTGTTACCTACGTGTGTTGTGAGTCTGTGTTACCTACGTGTTGTGAGTCTGTGTTACCTACGTGTTGTGAGTTTGTGTTACCTACGTGTGTATTGAGTCTGTGTTACCTAGGTGTGTTGTAAGTCTGTGTTACCTAGGTGTGTTGTGAGTCTGTGTTACCTACGTGTGTTGTGAGTCTGTGTTACCTAGGTGTGTTGTGAGTCTGTGTTACCTCTGTGTGTTGTAAGTCAGTGTTACCTACGTGTGTTGTGAGTCTGTGTTACCTACGTGTGTTGTGAGTCTGTGTTACCTACGTGTGTTGTGAGTCTGTGTTACCTAGGTGTGTTGTGAGTCTGTGTTACCTCTGTGTGTTGTAAGTCAGTGTTACCTACGTGTGTTGTGAGTCTGTGTTACCTACATGTGTTGTGAGTCTGTGTTACCTACGTGTGTTGTGAGTCTGTGTTACCTACGTGTGTTGTGAGTCTGTGTTACCTACGTGTGTTGTGAGTCTGTGTTACCTAGGTGTGTTGTGAGTCTGTGTTACCTACGTGTGTTGTGAGTCTGTGTTACCTACGTGTGTTGTGAGTCTGTGTTACCTACGTGTGTTGTGAGTCTGTGTTATATGTGTGTTGTGAGTCTGTGTTACCTACGTGTGTTGTAAGTCTGTGTTACCTATAGGTGTGTTGTAAGTCAGTGTTACCTACGTCTGTTGTGAGTCTGTGTTACCTACGTGTTGTAAGTCAGTGTTACCTACGTGTTGTAAGTCAGTGTTACCTATGTGTGTAGTGAGTCTGTGTTACCTACGTGTTGTAAGTCAGTGTTACCTATGTGTGTAGTGAGTCTGTGTTACCTACGTGTGTTGTGAGTCTGTGTTACCTACGTGTTGTGAGTCTGTGTTACCTATAGGTGTGTTGTAAGTCTGTGTTACCTACGTGTGTTGTAAGTCTGTGTTACCTACGTGTGTTGTGAGTCTGTGTTACCTACGTGTTGTGAGTCTGTGTTACCTACGTGTGTTGTAAGTCTGTGTTACCTACGTGTTGTAAGTCTGTGTTACCTACGTGTTGTAAGTCTGTGTTACCTACGTGTGTTGTGAGTCTGTGTTACCTACGTGTGTTGTGAGTTTGTGTTACTTACGTGTTGTGAGTTTGTGTTACCTACGTGTGTTGTGAGTTTGTGTTACTTACGTGTTGTAAGTCTGTGTTACCTACGTGTGTTGTAAGTCTGTGTTACCTACGTGTTGTAAGTCTGTGTTACCTATGTGTGCAGTGAGTCTGTGTTATCTACGTGTGTTGTAAGTCTGTGTTACCTACGTGTGTTGTAAGTCTGTGTTACCTACGTGTTGTAAGTCTGTGTTACCTACGTGTTGTAAGTTTGTGTTACCTACGTGTTGTAAGTCTGTGTTACCTACATGTGTTGTGAGTCTGTGTTACCTACGTGCTGTAAGTCTGTATTACCTACGTGTGTTGTAAGTCTGTGTTACCTACGTGTGTTGTGAGTCTGTGTTACCTACGTGTGTTGTGAGTCTGTGTTACCTACGTGTGTTGTGAGTCTGTGTTACCTACGTGTGTTGTGAGTCTGTGTTACCTAGGTGTGTTGTGAGTCTGTTACCTAGGTGTGTTGTAGTCTGTGTTACCTACGTGTGTTGTGAGTCTGTGTTACCTACGTGTGTTGTGAGTCTGTGTTACCTATAGGTGTGTTGTAAGTCAGTGTTACCTACGTGTGTTGTGAGTCTGTGTTACCTACATGTGTTGTGAGTCTGTGTTACCTACGTGTGTTGTGAGTCTGTGTTACCTACGTGTTGTGAGTCTGTGTTACCTACGTGTTGTGAGTTTGTGTTACCTACGTGTGTATTGAGTCTGTGTTACCTAGGTGTGTTGTAAGTCTGTGTTACCTAGGTGTGTTGTGAGTCTGTGTTACCTACGTGTGTTGTGAGTCTGTGTTACCTAGGTGTGTTGTGAGTCTGTGTTACCTCTGTGTGTTGTAAGTCAGTGTTACCTACGTGTGTTGTGAGTCTGTGTTACCTACGTGTGTTGTGAGTCTGTGTTACCTACGTGTGTTGTGAGTCTGTGTTACCTAGGTGTGTTGTGAGTCTGTGTTACCTCTGTGTGTTGTAAGTCAGTGTTACCTACGTGTGTTGTGAGTCTGTGTTACCTACATGTGTTGTGAGTCTGTGTTACCTACGTGTGTTGTGAGTCTGTGTTACCTACGTGTGTTGTGAGTCTGTGTTACCTACGTGTGTTGTGAGTCTGTGTTACCTAGGTGTGTTGTGAGTCTGTGTTACCTACGTGTGTTGTGAGTCTGTGTTACCTACGTGTGTTGTGAGTCTGTGTTACCTCTGTGTGTTGTAAGTCAGTGTTACCTACGTGTGTTGTGAGTCTGTGTTACCTACGTGTGTTGTAAGTCTGTGTTACCTATAGGTGTGTTGTAAGTCAGTGTTACCTACGTCTGTTGTGAGTCTGTGTTACCTACGTGTTGTAAGTCAGTGTTACCTACGTGTTGTAAGTCAGTGTTACCTATGTGTGTAGTGAGTCTGTGTTACCTACGTGTTGTAAGTCAGTGTTACCTATGTGTGTAGTGAGTCTGTGTTACCTACGTGTGTTGCGAGTCTGTGTTACCTACGTGTTGTGAGTCTGTGTTACCTATAGGTGTGTTGTAAGTCTGTGTTACCTACGTGTGTTGTAAGTCTGTGTTACCTACGTGTGTTGTGAGTCTGTGTTACCTACGTGTTGTAAGTCTGTGTTACCTACGTGTGTTGTAGTTTGTGTTACCTACGTGTGTTGTGAGTCTGTGTTACCTAGGTGTGTTGTGAGTCTGTGTTACCTACGTGAGTTGTGAGTCTGTGTTACCTACGTGTGTTGTGAGTCTGTGTTACCTACGTGTGTTGTGAGTCTGTGTTACCTACGTGTGTTGTGAGTCTGTGTTACCTACGTGTGTTGTAAGTCAGTGTTACCTACGTGTTGTAAGTCTGTGTTACCTACGTGTGTAGTGAGTGTGTTGTACGTGTGTTGTGAGTCTGTGTTACCTATCTGTGTTGTGAGTCTGTTACCTGTGTGTTGTAAGTCTGTGTTACCTACGTGTGTAGTGAGTCTGTGTTACCTACGTGTGTTGTGAGTCTGTGTTACCTACATGTTGTGAGTCTGTGTTACCTATGTGTGTTGTAAGTCTGTGTTACCTATGTGTGTTGTAAGTCTGTGTTACCTACGTGTGTTGTGAGTCTGTGTTATATGTGTGTAGTGAGTCTGTGTTACCTACATGTTGTGAGTCTGTGTTACCTACGTGTGTTGTAAGTCTGTGTTACCTACGTGTGTTGTGAGTCTGTGTTACCTACGTGTGTTGTGAGTCTGTGTTATATGTGTGTAGTGAGTCTGTGTTACCTACGTGTGTTGTGAGTCTGTGTTACCTAGGTGTGTTGTGAGTCTGTGTTACCTACGTGTTGTAAGTCTGTGTTACCTACGTTTGTTGTAAGTCTGTGTTACCTACGTGTGTTGTGAGTCTGTGTTACCTACGTGCTGTAAGTCTGTGTTACCTACGTGTTGTAAGTCTGTGTTACCTACGTGTTGTAAGTCTGTGTTACCTATGTGTGTTGTAAGTCTGTGTTACCTACGTGTGTTGTGAGTCTGTGTTATATGTGTGTAGTGAGTCTATGGTGCATTACCTCCATCATCACTAACACTTCCCCATCCATGTCATACTTTGAGTGTACCCACTTGGCTCTCTAACTGCTGTGCAGTCAAGCACAAGCTCAATGTTATCACTATCCATCATGATGATGTTTTAATTCTCACAAGATTGTAGATCTTACATTGACTGTTTCCAGCAACAAATTTACAAAAGATCGGATTTTTCAGTTGCAGTGATCGTTAATTAATTCTGATAGAAATAAATTTAATATATCATTGTCAATGTATCACAAACCATAAATTATTTGTGATAAATGTTGATAACATATTTTTTACAAATTTATCTTGCTGATTAAAAACTCTTGATAAATCTATCTTGATAACTTACATTTTTGATATGCATTGCATTTAACTGCTGCTATTTTAGAATTTAAACGTTTCATAGTTGTTTATGAAGCCTGAATGTTTACATATGATAATAAATTATCTATGCTGGAAATATGTTAATATTATTATCACCTCAGATAAATCATATCAATGTAGAAATTTAGAGATTATAACTGGATTTGTCCTGGGAGTCAGAAGTACCATCATATTCTGGATGGTAGCTGACAAATCTCATTATATTCGTATGCTGCTGGCAGTCAGGGTATACCAATCACGCTACACATCCAGACACTTAGAAGTGCCATGCCATGAATGGAGTTTCTCATCAAGCATCTTCCCCCCCCTCCAAAAAAAAAAATTTTCTTACACATACAGATAAAAACCTGATGGTTGTTTAGCTGTGTCAAAGCTTCTAATCGTTACAATAAATCCTATTTATTTGTATTCAGTAATAACTTTCTCTCTCTGTAGGAAAATGGTGATATATTTCTAGTTTTTCAGAGTCAGTATATAAACATGTGATGTTTTTTTATCCTGTACGTTTTTTACAGGAATACTTGTGTTGTACGTATCATCAGCCACAGCCATACTACCCCCACTTCACACATAATTAAGTAAGCATACCCTCCCTGATTGGTAGATAGTTTTATTGCATTTTCTGTAAGTAATCATCACGCATAAAAAAGCCGTTAGCATACACACTACATAGTCAGTTTACAGCTGATTATAACAGTGTTTTCTGTGGGACTCCAAGGTCGGTCCAACTCACTCAACTCTGATGGAGTTTTTAAAGGCAGCATACACCAGTAATAAATAAATTTACTTTCCTTATCCCTATAGCCAAGTCATAAAGGACTATCAGGGTCACCTATATGACTAAACTTGTATGTGTTTGAACATGTATACAACCAGATGTGCCATGTTAAGCACATGCTTTACATCAAGTGTTTGTTAGAGTTTAAAGTATCTGTAGCTATCCCAGAAACCAATGAGAGTAAAAAAAAACAAGGTATACATGGCCATTTTCATGTATTACACCTGTGTCTAGTATGTTACACCTGTGTCCAGTATGTTACACCTGTGTCCAGTATGTTACACCTGTGTCCAGTATGTTACACCTGTGTCCAGTATGTTACACTTGTGTCCAGTATGTTACACCTGTGTCCAGTATGTTACTCCTGTGTCCAGTATGTTACACCTGTGTCCAGTATGTTACACCTGTGTCCAGTATGTTACTCCTGTGTCCAGTATGTTACACCTGTGTCCAGTATGTTACACCTGTGTCCAGTATGTTACACTTGTGTCCAGTATGTTACACCTGTGTCCAGTATGTTACTCCTGTGTCCAGTGTGTTACACCTGTGTCCAGTATGTTACACCTGTGTCCAGTATGTTACTCCTGTGTCCAGTATGAGGTACGCATGACCATTTCCGTGTGTTACACCTGTGTCCAGTATGAGGTACGCATGGCCATTGCCATGTATTACACCTGTGTCCAGTATGTTACTCCTGTGTCCAGTATGTTACACCTGTGTCCAGTATGTTACACCTGTGTCCAGTATGAGGTACACATGACCATGTACATGTATTACACCTGTGTCCAGTATGTTACACCTGTGTCCAGTATGTTACACCTGTGTCCAGTATGTTATACCTGTGTCCAGTATGAGGTACGCATGACCATTTCCGTGTGTTACACCTGTGTCCAGTATGAGGTATGCATGGCCATTTCTAGGTATTACACCTGTCTCCAGTATGAGGTACGCATGGCCATTGCCATGTATTACACCTGTGTCCAGTATGTTACTCCTGTGTCCAGTATGTTACACCTGTGTCCAGTATGTTACACCTGTGTCCAGTATGTTACACCTGTGTCCAGTATGTTACTCCTGTGTCCAGTATGAGGTACGCATAACCATGTACATGTATTACAACTGTGTCCAGTATGTTACACCTGTGTCCAGTATGTTACACCTGTGTCCAGTATGAGGTACACATGACCATGTACATGTATTACACCTGTGTCCAGTATGTTACACCTGTGTCCAGTATGAGGTACGCATGGCCATTTCTAGGTATTACACCTGTGTCCAGTATGAGGTATGCATGACCATTCTAGGTATTACACCTGTGTCCAGTATGAGGTACGCATGACCATTTCCGTGTATTACACCTGTGTCCAGTATGAGGTACGCATGACCATTTCCGTGTATTACACCTGTGTCCAGTATGAGGTACGCATGACCATTCTAGGTATTACACCTGTGTCCAGTATGAGGTACGCATGACCATTTCCGTGTATTACACCTGTGTCCAGTATGAGGTACGCATGACCATTCTAGGTATTACACCTGTGTCCAGTATGAGGTACGCATGACCATTTCCGTGTATTACACCTGTGTCTAGTATGAAGTACGCATGGCCATTGCCATGTATTACACCTGTGTCCAGTATGAGGTACGCATGGCCATTGCCATGTATTACACCTGTGTCCAGTATGAGGTACGCATGGCCATTGCCATGTATTACATCTGTGCCCAGTATGAGGTACGCATGGCCATTGCCATGTATTACACCTGTGTCCAGTATGAGGTACGCATGGCCATTGCCATGTATTACACCTGTGTCCAGTATGAGGTACGCATGGCCATTGCCATGTATTACATCTGTGCCCAGTATGAGGTACGCATGACCATTTCTAGGTATTACACCTGTGTCCAGTATGAGGTACGCATGGCCATTGCCATGTATTACATCTGTGCCCAGTATGAGGTACGCATGGCCATTGCCATGTATTACATCTGTGCCCAGTATGAGGTACGCATGGCCATTTCTAGGTATTACACCTGTGTCCAGTATGAGGTACGCATGGCCATTGCCATGTATTACATCTGTGCCCAGTATGAGGTACGCATGGCCATTTCTAGGTATTACACCTGTGTCCAGTATGAGGTACGCATGGCCATTGCCATGTATTACACCTGTGTCCAGTATGAGGTCCCATTTTGTACTTGTTACTCACTTGATGCTCATCTTGTAAATCTTGTAATCTTGTAAATCATGTCCCCTTATAGTAATGAGTTTAAATGAGTGATGGCTAGATAAGACCCTGATACAGATAACAAGATTAACCATTAACAGCAAAAACAATTATATGTTTTCTAATCAAAATCTGTCAGAACATTTCTGCTATATAATTTGATAACAAAATCATATTAAATTCCCACATGGTTTCTATATATCAGAACTAGTATAACAGAAAACATTAACTTATTTCAGAATTTTTCATCACATAACAATGCATTTAAAATACAGTACAATTACCAGCATATATATATATAATATATATCTTTAATTACTATATTGTCATGGTGTAAAAGCTGACAATTTTGTGGTAATTCACATATATATGTCTAAGTGTTAATCTCCTCAATTAGAGTAATACAAAGGTGTTTCCGGCACAGGTAAATTGATTCCTCCCCAGGTGTACCACTGTATAAATTGCCTCAGGTAAGCTGTAGTAGCCGGCCCACAGTGATTACAATAAGCAATTGATCTAGTGTTACTGCCAAGCTCCACAATGAAGCCATCTCGCGTTCTCTTCAGAGAAAATCCATCCGGATCACTCAAATGTTGGAGAAAAAAATACATGAAAAACAATATTTTGCATGTTATTATAAACTTGATGTATGTATAGACACACAATGTACATGTATTCATGACAGCACAATATAGCTATCACACACACAACCCCTTGTAAACAATTGTGTTACTGGCGTTCACCTGTACAGTCAAACACAAAATCTCCGTCTACCAACGTCTACAGCTTCCTCAGCGGTATTACTGGTCTCTCCACGGGAATTAGATCAATTCAATGGCAAACTCTGTTGTGTATGCTCTGATCTCCATCAATATTGATTGTAATTTGGGCCACTTCCCTTCTTCTACAGCGCCTCCTTGTAGCGGCTGGCATTTCCCACACCAAACACACCCAATACATTACCATTTGGATCCACTTTAATGCCGTTCTACCAAAGGCAAAATGATCTATACACGGTCTACAACTACATAATACATTGTACCTTAACATGGTAAAATTTCATTTCATTTTAAATTTTTTTCTTTCTTTTTTTCCACGGGAGATATGAAATGCGACTGCTGATACACTGCAGTAAGTCGCGACATTCATATTGATGTCATTCGATTACTTTGTCATTCAAACCCATGCCACTTCAATAAAAAGCAACATGCATTGAAATTTCCTGTAAATCTCACTTTCTAGTTTGTACTCCAAGTGTCAACACCAATTTTAATTACACCTAAACTTAATTCTATGAGACTTCATAACAAAAATCAAATTTTCTCTTGGCAAACAAATCCTTCATTTACTGTGATCAGGTTATATTTATCCGATTTTGTCGCAGATAAAATTGTATTGATCCCTCGACGTTGGCGAGTAGTGAAATCTTCTGTTTGGCAGTATGTTATCCTACTTTTCGACCTGTCAATTTTCTTGCAATGAACTTAGTGTGGCAGAGGCTTTATACCATCGCACCCCAAATGCACTTGTGTGGAACTCGTCACTCACAACATTTACCTTATAAGGTTTCAAAGGCAATTAGTTACATTGTAGCATCAACCAGTCAGATGTGTTCTCGAACATAATTAACCCAATTAGCGAAAATCCTTAAAAATATTGGATTAAGTATCGTGACCTGTCTGTATTTCCTTTGACATTTGGAATATCATTGTCATGTTAAAACACACCTTCCACTCAAGAGTACCCATCATGTAAACATTTAAAATTGTTTTTACGTGAATGTTGAACCAGCTTTTTTTGTCAGTATGATACAGTTTATTAACAGTAAACATTATTTTGGGTCCAGATGCAAAAGAAGTTTGACCAAGTTCTCTAAACAGACAGTTAAAAACTTCTCATTATGATATTGCAAAATGTATTTTAACAAGTATTGAAAATTTCTTTTGTGTATCAGATTCCTAAAATATTAAAGAAAAATATATCCACCATATACTAATTATGCCTCACAGATATTTGTTATGTGGTACTTTGGAGACTTTTTATGCCTCACAGATATTTGGTATATGATGTGGTACTTTGATGCTGTTACAGTTATTTGGTATGATACGTAATTTGATGCTCTCTATCACAGTTATTTGGTATATAAGTACTTTGGGGCCCTCTGTCACAGTTATTTGGTATATAAGTACTTTGGAGCCCTCTGTCACAGTTATTTGGTATATAAGTACTTTGGAGCCCTCTGTCACAGTTATTTGGTATATAAGTACTTTGGGGCCCTCTATCACAGTTATTTGGTATATAAGTACTTTGGGGCCCTCTGTCACAGTTATTTGGTATATAAGTACTTTGGGGCCCTCTGTCACAGTTATTTGGTATATAAGTACTTTGGGGTCCTCTGTCACAGTTATTTGGTATACAAGTACTTTGGGGCCCTCTGTCACAGTTATTTGGTATATAGGTACTTTGGGACACTCTGTCACAGTTATTTGGTATATAAGTACTTTGGGGCCCTCTGTCACAGTTATTTGGTATATACGGTAAACCTCCAGTTAGTTCGAACAAAATTAAATAAATATTGACGAACCTGTTCGAATAATTCGAAATTATGCTCCAGAAAATATGCGTGAGTTCGAACTATTCGAGACAATATCGGCGAAAATCTCGGCAGAGTAAAATCATTAGACACAAACACATCCATCGTAAATCCGATACGTAACGGCGGCCTGAACAATGGCACATTTATAAGTAAGTAAAATGATAGTTTTTCATTTAATTCAATATTAATTGATCGTTAAACGTTCTTCATTTCGCGATAATTATGATGGTTTTTGCACGAAGTCGCTCGCGGATCGGGCAATGCGTAGCTACAGTAGGCCCCATAACACTACAGTACACGTTTCATTTGTGACACAAAAGTTAAACATTTGTACAGTATAATCTTTGCATGATTATATTTCTTATCTGAATGAGAAACTATCACTTTATTATTGTAATAAATGGTCTCTTAAAATACATCAAAAGCAGTCTTCAGAACCTGTTCCGTTTACGAAACCACTACTGTAAAAATAGGCGATATGTGTTGGTAAAATTAGGTCAGAACATCAACATGTCTGCTTTTACATGTAAATATGCCCAGTCGTATTATCTACAAAACATAGTTGATACCTGCAAAATTATCCATCACTAATTGGGACACCTGTGGATTGTTTTGACTGGATATGAATGCTCTTCACGTCACTCAGCACGATCGGGCGGCCGATCCTTTCAACTTTACCGCAAGCGACACCTCGCGTGGCCTGCTTACCTAGCGTGAGGTCGCAGGTTTTCAGGTAATACCTTGATTGGCAATACTTAAGAGATTGTCCAGTCACAATTAAATAATCATAATGCTAAGTTAACACTAGTTATATGTGAAAATACACGGATGATTTCTTAGTTTGCCATACAGAGCGCGAATACAAATATCGCATGTTATTTATACATTGTCGGGGCCTAAATTTTGCAATCAGCTGTCTCGTGCGTGGTGTATTTTGCAATGTAACAAAAACCGAATTAAAGCTAAAATATGTGGCATATATATTAAATCACAGACGCATTCTAATGATCACGCATACAATCTTTTAACCTAAACGTGCTTGTTGATCAAATTTAAATCTTGGCATTTTTTCTGGGCCGGTCATCGGGGCCGGGTCGTCGCGAGCTTTCAATTGAGTTTGCCGATAAAAAAAACCTTACTTTACGTTCTTCATTTGACAAGTTCGAACTATCCGAAATGGTGTCAGTTATAAACAGCCAGAGTTCGAACTATTACTAGCTAAAAAATTACTGTTTTTCTAGAAAAAAATGTGTGTTCGAACTATCCGCGTGTTCGAATTAATCGGAGGTTTACCGTAAGTACTTTGGAGCCCTCTGTCACAGTTATTTGGTATATAAGTACTTTGGAGCCCTCTGTCACAGTTATTTGGTATATAAGTACTTTGGGGCCCTCTATCACAGTTATTTGGTATATAAGTACTTTGGGGCCCTCTGTCACAGTTATTTGGTATATAAGTACTTTGGAGCCCTCTGTCACAGTTATTTGGTATATAAGTACTTTGGGGCCCTCTGTCACAGTTATTTGGTATGATACGTAATTTGGGGCCCTCTGTCACAGTTATTTGGTATATAAGTACTTTGGAGCCCTCTGTCACAGTTATTTGGTATATAAGTACTTTGGAGCCCTCTGTCACAGTTATTTGGTATATAAGTACTTTGGAGCCCTCTGTCACAGTTATTTGGTATATAAGTACTTTGGGGCCCTCTATCACAGTTATTTGGTATATAAGTACTTTGGGGCCCTCTGTCACAGTTATTTGGTATATAAGTACTTTGGGGCCCTCTGTCACAGTTATTTGGTATATAAGTACTTTGGGGCCCTCTGTCACAGTTATTTGGTATATAAGTACTTTGGGGTCCTCTGTCACAGTTATTTGGTATACAAGTACTTTGGGGCCCTCTGTCACAGTTATTTGGTATAAAGGTACTTTGGGACACTCTGTCGGCTATAATATGGTACTTTGGGACCCTCTGTCAGCTATAATATGGTACTTTGGTACCTTCTGTCAGCTATAATATGGTACTGTACTTTGGGACACTCTGTCAGCTATAATATGGTACTTTGGTACCCTCTGTCAGCTATAATGTGGTACTTTGGGACACTGTCGGCTATAATATGGTACTTTGGGACACTCTGTCAGCTATAATATGGTACATTGGTACCCACTTTCGGCTATAATGTGGTACTTTGGTACCCTCTGTCGGCTATAATGTGGTACTTTGGTACCCTCTGTCGGCTATATATAATATGGTACTTTGGGACCCTCTGTCAGCTATAATGTGGTACTTTGGGACACTGTCAGCTATAATATGGTACTTTGGGACCCTCTGTCAGCTATAATATGGTACTTTGGGACACTGTCGGCTATAATATGGTACTTTGGGACACTCTGTCGGCTATAATATGGTACTTTGGGACACTCTGTCAGCTATAATATGGTACTTTGGGACCCTCTGTCAGCTATAATATAGTACTTTGGGACACTCTGTTGGCTATAATATGGTACTTTGGGACCCTCTGTCAGCTATAATATGGTACTTTGGGACCCTCTGTCAGCTATAATGTGGTACTTTGGGACCCTCTGTCAGCTATAATGTGGTACTTTGGGACACTCTGTCAGCTATAATATGGTACTTTGGGACACTCTGTCGGCTATAATATGGTACTTTGGGACACTCTGTCGGCTATAATGTGGTACTTTGGGACCCTCTGTCAGCTATAATGTGGTACTTTGGGACACTCTGTCAGCTATAATATGGTACTTTGGGACACTCTGTCAGCTATATGGTACTTTGGGACCCTCTGTCAGCTATAATATGGTACTTTGGGACACTCTCAGCTATAATATGGTACTTTGGGACACTGTCGGCTATAATATGGTACTTTGGGACACTGTCAGCTATAATATGGTACTTTAGTACCCTCTGTCAGCTATAATGTCGTACTTTGGGACACTGTCAGCTATAATATGGTACTTTAGTACCCTCTGTCAGCTATAATATGGTACTTTGGGGCCCTCTGTCACAGTTATTTGGTATATAGGTACTTTGGGACCCTCTGTCAGCTATAATATGGTACTTTGGGACACTCTGTCAGCTATAATATGGTACTTTGGTACCCTCTGTCGGCTATATATAATATGGTACTTTGGGACCCTCTGTCAGCTATAATGTGGTACTTTGGGACCCTCTGTCGGCTATAATATGGTACTTTGAAGCTGTCACACACACACACTTCACATCCTGTGATCTGTCAATACCACACAATGTTATATATGAAATCTGATACAGCCTTGCCATTCTCTGCTGTTATGACACACAGTAAGTATAACAATTTTCCTGGTAGCCTTGTATTATTGATGTAACCTTTCATACAATAGTCTGTGTATGTGCATCAACCATACCTGTATTTCCTACACACTCATTACCCACATGAATATAATCACTCAAATATTACATAAATCAAGGAAAAAATGCACCGGTGAATTGATTTTATTGTGTATGTTAACAACACATTTCCTACATCAGACACTTACACTATGACAAATAAGATTGTTTTTATTTCAGCAAACATCTCAATCATAACCCAAAATGCAAATGTATTGACAATTTCTACTGTGTAAACCTAGGAATCCCCGATTAGTTATCCAATGTTGTACTTGTCTGCTGTCCAATGCATTTCTTCGATCCTATAAACAGTCAATAACAAAGGGATTGTTTGCAGGGTTCACCATCACCCCATGAAAAGCCAGGGTCATTTTGAGGTGGGGTCTTCTTGTAGCAGTTAGTGACTACCTCAATGAACAACATACAGGAGGCCTGTCACATGTCATCAAGAGCAATTAAACTACAGGTAAAGTGTCTTGCCCAAGGACACAACAACAACAGCACAGAACGTCCAATTTCTCAGCTTCCGGAAAAACACAAACCTGTGTGGGTTAATCACCTGATCAAGGTGAAAAAATTTGTGCTCAGACTCATGATTAGAAGGAGCCCCGGGAAGGAGCACGGGAAGGAGCCCGGGGTCAAGATCAGGAGCACGGGAAGGAGCCCCAGGAAGGAGCCCCGGGAAGGAGCCCCGGGAAGGAGCACGGGAAGGAGCCCCGGGAAGGAGCACGGGAAGGAGCCCCGGGAAGGAGCCCCGGGAAGGAGCCCCGGGGTCAAGATCAATGTGGACTAAATCCCCACATGGATGGACACCCATCTGGGACACACATGGGCACAGCAAAGTGGTCCTTTTTGGTGGTGTTGAACATCATATGCAAGACATCAACTGTCAGTACATTCTGAACCAACAATGTATAAAACACACTTTAGTTGTATGTTATCAGTAGGACTTCAGCTTCTCACTTTTGACCGATGTTATCAGTAGGACTTCAACTTCTCACTTTTGACCATAAACCTTCAATCATTAACCTACACCATCACTTATTTGGTAGCACACCACACTATGGCAGTTGACAACTATAAACCAATCCCAGATTTCTCAGCACATAACCAGAATATTTGTGGTGGGTTGACCTTGTTTGATAAATCTGTTTTACTGTTGATCTGGCTGCCAATGTAATCATATACAAACATCTATCTGTCAATGTCTTTACTGGTCTTGCCCAAACTTAGATTTATTTTTTTTATAGATGTCTAAAATAGGATTGTGGTGTCTATATTAATACAGTGCATTCCACTTAATCGGGTAACGCTTAATCGGGTATTTCGTTTAATTGGGTAAAATTTTAAAAACCAAAACCATTTTCTCTTAAATCATGTTAAAAAAATTCGTTTAATTGGGTTGGAAAAGTCGTATTTTTCGGTTATTCGAATAGAACAATCGGGACAAAAAATAGAAATGCTCCGATTTTCACGAAAGTCATCGCGTATTTCTTTAAGTTTTAGACATTTATCAACAAATAGTGTAATTTTGATGGTTCAAATGTCAAAAAACAGTTAAATATTACCTTAAACGGTAATGTTATGTCGGGGTTTTGTCATGTTCAGAACTGTGTTGTTGTTGATTCTGCCTCGTGTGGTTTTTCCCCAACAGGAAGTCGACTAAGAATTGTGGGTAAAATTAAATGTTATTTTTAGAGTCAGCAGCAGGCAAAACGTAATGGGGTTTTAAAAGCATAATTAAGCGACTAGACAATTAAACTTTTACGTCTGGGATGTAAAATCTTCGAAGCAAAAACCAAAACAATAGGTTTTTACCTGGGTCTGATATTGCTACAGATCGATTGATATCACCGCTTACTGTATGTGGCGAATCCAAAGTGAGGGGTTCGCCACGGGGAAATGTGACGACACCGATACACAGGTGAGTTAAAAATCAGTAGCGAGCAGTAAAATGACAGACGCCCGACGTTAGCTCATAATTCCTATTCAGGTTAGGATTAGAACTGGTTAATAAAAACATTACATTGGATTTCGTGTTGTTTTATCAGTGACTGCCAGTGTCAAGTTCGTATAAATTTATACCACAGGAAACGACCTAAATAAACTCGGTTTCTCCGATCTCTGTGCTTTGGTAATTGGAAATAATATGGAATATTTTAAACTTCAAAGCGAACATAAGAATGTCTCTATGATAAACATAAATGATTTTAGATGTAATTGTCGGCGAGTCCTTAGATCGTATGTCAAATTAGGAACACACGGATGAAACAGGGATGTATGACCCCCCGATTTGAGGTGCTACGATTGTACTGTGCCGCGAATAAGAAAATCATTAAGGTTTTGTTATTTTAATACACACATTTTTATACAATTAGTAATAGTAATCTGACAATTTGACATCAGTAAAAGCACAAACAAAAACACCGTTTATTAACAATAATAACGCAAATATTTTCATCCAAAATCGACCCAAGTCTGACTACCATTACGGACCAAATCCAAGATGGCGACGTGCATTTCGGCTTATCGGGTAAGTCGGTTAATCGGGTAAAAAGTCCCCGCAAATAGGCAACCCGATTAAGCGGAATGCACTGTATACCTTAAAAAAGAATCCTGGGTTTTTCATACATGTTTATATTTATTTATTAGGAAGGTAGGTTTTAAATATTACCAGGTGGACTGCTTGGCACAGAGCTATCCAAATTAAAGGAAATCTGAAGCAGCCAGAACTGACTCGAGACACAGGAGATAGTCTACAGCTGGTCACAGAGACAAGAAAATGGAACTCTGGAGAAGCCAGAACTGACCAGAGGCACAGGAGATATAGTCTACAGCTGGTCACAGAGACAAGAAAATGGAACTCTGGAGTAGCCAGAACTGACCAGAGGCACAGGAGATAGTCTACAGCTGGTCACAGAGACCAGAAAATTTGGGGAAGATTTGTTGTGGCCTCATGATCTGCTAGGAGCAATGAGATAATTATTAGTATGCATCCTCCCCCTAAGGCTACTGAAATGTGTGATCTATGGATCACCATGAGTCAAACCTGTGAGTATTTATTTGACCTTGGCTAACCTGGCCATAGGACATGGAGAGTGTATTAGAACTGGCTGGTACCAACAAACCTTAACTGACCCCAAGACACTTCTAACCATTTGTGTATTGGGTCAGCAGTAGAATTTGACCTTTGATGACCCCCAGTGAATTGTATACCTTATCAATGTAACACACTGACCATCAGAGAGATTCAGAAACTGACACTCCCTAGTCTTACTTATTGGAGAAGCTGTTCCATTCTTTTTTACCACACTCTCCTTCCTCTAACAAAGTGTACTACTCATTGGGGGGGGGGGGGGGGGGGGGGGGAGGGGCGGGGCAATGTCCCTAAACGTGGAGAATTGTAGCAATCCAGACAAATCTGCTGTGGATACAGGTGTATCAGAGGTCTCACCAAAAATCCAGGTAATAAATGCTTAAAAACGGTGAGCCCAACACAGGGATTCATTTAATGGTTCGAAGTGTAATACAGTTGACTTTCTTCATAGTTTGGTATTCCGTAATATTTAATAAAACAAATTGATATGGGTACATAAAATCTCATAATTTAATGATTTGCGAATGAAAATTCTATTTTCAGAATTACTAATGAAAATTACATCCGAAGTATGTACAAAGACCTCCATAAAATATTTCAGAAACATATAGAAATAAACAAATCTAATAACATTACATAAAGCCAACCTAAACTGAATTAAACATACCAGTCGTTATAACTCACTTGGTGCAACAACTTACTAACAACTCCATTTACTCTACTTCCAATTACTTTTTAAACCATTTAAGTGCTATTATCAGACGAAGAGTTGACCCATTTTTAATCTCAGACACTCTCCCAAATGCTTATCGAGTCTAGTTAAATATAACTTTCAGATGATAATTCAGCACATATGTCGAATGTGCATGTTGCACTTATATAACAGAGATAAAATATAATGTCATTAGCACTGTGATATACCAGCTTTGTACATTAATATATGCAGAAATCAATTGAAATTCCAAAAACAATTTGGCTATGTTGAAATCTACATTATTTACAGATGTAGCAAGTGGTTTTTCCAAAGGTGGTTTGTTCTTCACAAATGAAATGAAGTTCAGTATTCTTTAAGGAAGTGTCTGCTAAAATTTGTTCAGTTAACATAGATATATGGAGGTATTCTTTAAGAAAATGTCTGCCAAAAGGAAGTGGGGTTTTTCCTGCCAAAATGTATTCAGTTTACAAAGATGACTAAGTATTGTTTAAGGTTTTTTTTCAGCCAAAATGTATTGATATTAAGTTGATACAGTTTTTTTAATTACATTGAATTGTATAGAAAGTGTGCTGCTACATGTTTGTCAATTAGAAAGTAAACAACACAATAAATGTAATAGACAAGTTTTACTGGTTCAAATCTAGAAAAATATAGATATTCACTACATATGTCAAAATGTTTTCATTAGACATTCTACACCTGTATTGTATCAAGTGTTCAAGTCTAGAACTTATTATATCAAGTATTCAAATCTACAATTGTATTGTATCAAGTATTCAAGACTACACCTGTATTGTGTCAAGTGTTCAAGACTACACCTGTATGGTATCAAGTGTTCAAGACTACACCTGTATTGTGTCAAGTGTTCAAGACTACAACTGTATTGTATCAAGTGTTCTAGACTACACCTGTATGGCATTAAGTGTTCAAGACTACACCTGTATGGTATCAAGTGTTCAAGACTACAACTGTATTGTATCAAGTGTTCTAGACTACACCTGTATGGTATCAAGTCTTCAAGACTACACTTGTATGGTATCAAGTGTTCAAGACTACACCTGTATGGTATCAAGTGTTCAAGACTACACCTGTATGGTATCAAGTGTTCAAGACTACACCTGTATGGTATCAAGTGTTCAAGACCACAACTGTATTGTATCAAGTGTTCAAGACTACAATTGTATGGTATCAACTATCAAGTGTTCAAGACTACACCTGTATTATATCAAGTGTTCAAGACTACAAATGTATTGTATCAATTGTTCAAGACTTCAAATGTTTTGCATAACAATAGCTGTTGTAGAACAGCATAGCTCATCTCACAAATGGTTGTTTTTCAAAAATCAATTAGTTTGACTCCAGGAGTTAATAGTCTAATTATATATAACCCCACAGGGACCCTAATGTTAAATATCAGTACCCTAATGTTAAATATCAGTACCCTAATGTTAAATATCAGTACCCTAATGTTAAATATCAGTACCCTAGAACAATTATAAGTAATGGGTAATGCCTTTCAACTCTTGCACCAAAAACTTTTAATTTCTTTTACACATAAAAAGTCTGAATCCAAAATATGTCAAAAAGCAGGTTTTTAAAAAAAATCTTTTATTTCGACTTGGGGAGCGGATAGTATAACCCTCCTGGCTGGGACCCTAGAATGTAATATCAATATGACTTTCAACAGTTGCACACATCATTAGCTCTCCATCTTCTTTAAAGAGATGAGCTTATCAACTAAGACCTAGCAAAGTGTCTCTTCCTGTACACATTCCTTGAAGCAGGAATGCTGGTGAATGCTTGCAATTGTCCACCCTTTGAGTACACAAACAGACCTCAAAGGTAGCCAAACTGGCCCTTAGTTCTTTAACACAGTTAGCCCCTCAAAAACTTGTGTGTACTCAAAATCACTTGACTCCTAAATGACTGGTACCCACCACCACAGCGCCCCTAGCTACACGACTGATTCTCACCCCAGAGCATATAGCCTCTGAACAATTGGTTACAACACCAGAATAGTATTATATATAACAGCCTACAGTAACAGTTCTCCCCAGCCTTACCTAACAGAACAGATCTCTGTCTCACAGAGCCTCAAGTTCTAGTCTGTTACCATGCTGTAACAGACACTATTGAATATACAGTATTTTAGCCACCTACCATTCCAGGATACAAAACATCAAAAGCCGTCCTCTTGTCTACACACTATCTGTGAGAGAATAGCAGGCCTCGTCTTATCTCTTACATAACATGTGTACAATGGTCACTACAATACAGTGACAGGGCCAGACTACCTGTGATTAGCTAAGGTGTGTACTAGAAAGGTGTAGACTTCTCATCACAACCCTTAAGACGTTAGCTTTAAGTTCCAGTAAACCATTCATTTACCTGAGTCTCAAAGCGTGTTATTTCTAGCGTGTATTCCACAAACTACAGGTATACCACTAGTCTAACTACAGGTGTATCATCAGTCGAACTACAGGTATATAACAAGTATATAACAAGTCGAACTACAGGTATAGCATTGTTTAGTTACCTATCACTACACAAATAACTGTTACAGTCTAAGGGGCCTCTACAAGCAGTTTGTCTATTGCATGTAGTGTTCTCATTAAAAAAACTCCACGACCATGATATAGGAATTACACATCAGATGATGTACAGATAACAACCAAGAAGTCATTGTGTACGCTATGAGAGAGTGTTGTCAATACTAGACATATATACACCAATTGTATGGTATACAAAACACGAGTAATTCACAGATTTCAATGGGGAAAAAATTCAAAAGTTAATAATGATATTAAATTCAATCTGTAAAAATATTGACATTAGACTGAAAACCAGTGCGCTAAAAAGTAGACAGATTGGTGTAGGTTTGTTCAGAGTTGGTAAGGTGGTCAGCTAGCTATAAGAACTAGCGGTTACCATTCGCTGGAAGATCTACATGTAGAGTCAGAGTCAACTACACTTGAAACTTTGGGAAGATTGTTTTTTATACTCTCCTACCGCTGGTGCTGAAAGTCTCAATATACAGACCATACCTGTACAACAATGTCCTAATAAACCCCACCCCCACCCCCACCCCCACTCACTCATAACCATAACCATAATTATTTCCAAGATAACTTGTAGGTTATTTATTTGTATGCCCATGTTAGGTCTAATAAACACCCTTCCAAATACCCTCCCCCACGTTCATACACAACTAAAATCAATTCCAGGATATCCTGTAGGACTACTGAAAAATATTATCTGTATGACCATATTTGGTCCAATAAATACTCCTCCCAGTAACTAGCAACAAAAGGATGACAGTACATGTTCATGTCGAAAACGAATTCCACGATTTCTTGCGAAACTGCCTTGCATAAACATCCACAATTTTCTTTATGGTAATATTTGACTTGATAAGAACAACTCCCAAATTACTATATATGGTGCTAAATGAAAACCAGCCTCCACCATGAATGGAATTTTAATATGATACATGAATGATATTTAACTATATCTTACTGTATTGTACTTCATACATAAATGATGTTATATGCAATTTCTTTTCGTGTCAGATATACATGGCGATAAACTCAACTTTCATCTTTATTTTTCACATGGGACATTCAGTTTTAATATCTTGCACAGATACACTTCCACCGACTCCAATGACAACTCAAGTTCCAGCAGTGAGCTTTAATAACCAAATAACCAAGCTATAGCCGGAGAATAAATTAGCGATACACGGACAACATTTGGTTACTAAGACTACCCACTAGTTGTACAAGTGCACTGCAGCACACATTAACTTGTCTATGAGCTCATTTAAGAAGTATACCTAAAAAAAAGTAAGTGAACCGATAACATCCGACTGGCTCACTTCAATTACCATTATTATTTCTCCATAAAGCCAAAGTAACGATCCGGAGGACTCTGGCAGACCACCCAGTACAGCATGCATGCTTAAATCACACAAATCCACACAATGTGAAATCTTCTCAGAACACAAACCTTATCTCGAGTCTGAATTAACTTTCCCCAAGGCTCCTAATAACAATCTTTCTGTTCACTGCCTAGTAAGTTCTTTGTTACCGCCCAATAAAAGTGTATTACCCCCATAGACAGCACAGGTTTGGCTTCTAGCTTATTAAACAACCTGCATAAACAATTATCTGTAAATGTTCAGATGAATTAGATCTATTTTGAACAAATATATCCACACTGAACCCAATATAAAACATTTATCATTTTCTATATCAAAGAGAGATTCAATTATTTAACTGGGTTTAAGTTCTAAAATTAATTAAATTAGTTCAGTTAAAGATAATACTTTTTAAGCAAATTGATATTTTTCACTCCACAGTCCTATCATTACAGTGGTCTCATATGAGTTTCAGATAGGTTTTCCAGCTACCTTTCCTCGTAAATCTTTTCCTTAATGTATCATAAAAATATCTATTTTCTCCCAATTTCCTATGCCAATTAGAACTTTATTTTCTTCCCAGCTTGTTATGTATGAGAAAGCCTTATTAAATTACTTTTTTTTTTCTCAATCATGTGGTTAAAACTCAATTACTTACAAGATACAAGAGGCCTGATGGGCTTGTACCTCTCAGCTGCTACTAATGAAACTTTAAAATTGAAAGATTCAAGCATATTTGACCTCGGTGACCTTGAATGTCATTTAAGGTCATTTATTTGAACTAACTTGCCAGTCAATTCATCCCAGTATGCTACAGACCAAATATCAGGTTTCTGGTTATTTTTTTATTTTTTTTTTACTGGGGAAGACGTCATTTTGTGACCACGAATGTTTGGACAAACTTGCATTTGGTAGCCGTCATGCCATCCCAGCATGTTACAGACCAAATATCAGGTTTCTGGACCTTATATTAAAGCAAGTTTTACCTCTGTGTCTTTGAATGTGAGTCAAGGTCATTTATTTGAACAACTTAATAGCCCTACATGCTACAGACCCAATATCATGTATGTGAGCCTTTCAGTTATTGAGAAGTTGTTAAAAAGAAAAATTTCTTCTGGCAGGTGAGCTAACAAATGACTTCACAAAAATTACCAATCACAACATTATCTTACAATTGTCGTTTTGCTTGCTTAACCGTAATCACCCTGTGAAAAGCTAGGGTCATTTAACTTTAGACACAGTAGTAACTGGTAGCTACCTCACTAAGCATCCCCAGGATGCCTATCACATGATCTTGCCTAAGAACACAACCATGACCACACAAAACAGTCTGTGATCTCATCTTCTTGGAAAACACATGTACAAGAATATCGAACCCAGAAAAGCGTTAGAATCACACATCTCCGATTTTTACCTGAGATTGAACTATCAGATCCTCTACTGAATGAGTTATTGCGGCCCCCAATCACTGGTTATAACCAAATATTAACTAATGAAAATTTACAGTCAATTTACCAAGTAAGCTTGTTGATGCTGCCAGTCAGAAGATTGATGAATGGTGAGAGAATTTATACTGAGGGTAGGAAATGATGGATCATTGATCCGAACAGCTGTCAATAGATCAAATCTGACAGCAATCCCTAGCTACTTGGCTGGTCTGTAAATATACAATTTGTCATAACATTACCAGTGTTAAAAATCTGTGTCCCCCACACTACTTACAAGTAAAACTGGGAACCTATGATAACTAATAACCAGTATATAAATAGACCCAAAAAATGGCAGATTCTTTTTTCATTATGATAATTTAGCTGTAAACTAAAAACCTACCTGTCATCAGGTAATTAGATCTAGATATAATATAGATAGACTAATATATATATTATCATCTCTCTTATATAGTATGTGTTGTCAACAACTCTGACTTAATGAATTTAGACTGAATACGTTTGTATTTCACACACCTGCTACAAGACTTTTTATTTAGAGTCACATTTTAAACCTTACACCTTAACTCAGTATATATAACTACTGTAGTTAATTAAAATTACACCTTAGCTCAGTATACATAACTAGTTAATTAAAACTAAAGTGTAAACATGGAAATTGTCATCCAAGGACGAGTTTAAAAAATACAACTTTAGCTTAAGTATAAGGTATTCTTACAATAAAAATGGAAACACTAAATTGTCATCTTTAAGGACGTGTTAAAATCTAGAAACAAAATGGTAGGTTGTTATTCCACTTACAGTATTGCTATCATAATAAGATTATGTGTAAACGTTTCAATCTTGTAAATAATTTGGTAGTAAAGTAATCTTTCCAATTTGAAGCTTAAGATAAAGAATTCCTTGAACATTAAATGTCATGTTAATTTCACAGACAGCTGAAATAAATCTTCCAGAACTGAAAAAAAATCCTTGGGTTATTATTTTAAGTATAATATGATAGAGAGCTGTCTTTACATGCTGTGTTATTTAAATTCTTTGATACACTCCCACACAAAGTAATACTGTGGATAATTTTAAATGTTTGCTTTAAGCTTCCTGACTATGATGTCAAACAAAATCAAATCCAAGTTTATAATATTGAAATATTATTAATTCAAAATCAAAACATTGATCTTGGTCAAATCAATTTAATCTAATCACATATTAAATTGCTTGATAAATGTCTGGGAATACTCTGTACTTCATAAAAACCAAGCAAATCACAACTCTCACTGAAAACATCATCACCTGGCATGATGTGCTGCTGGTGAAAATTGTCTTAAATTCAGCAGAATTCTGATGTAAAAACGATAAACCTTGTTCAACTTCCATTTAATTCTACCAAAAGCGAACCACAGGAGTTAATGTGTTATGTTTTGAAAGTAAAAGAACTCACTTCTGATGATTTTGGCTGCTGTTGTCAGTGAAATGTTGAGACAGGAAGGATTTTTTGTTATTTGTATTGGCATAAAGGTACAACTGTCTATAACCAGGTAGTGTTTACACTGTGTTCAGGTTTGTACGTACATATTTAAAGTGTATCGAAAATTCATGTCAGGCGAGACCTTACAATGATTTCAACATTCTAACATTTCTTTCAGTAATAATAATATTTTCGTATGTGTGACCTGACATTTTTTTACAACAGGTAATAGCCAACATATTAAAGTAATCAAGCTAAAGACTGGGCCCTTCAGATGTTAAATCATCGTGTGATAGTGTATACACAGTCAATATATAAGTGGCTAGGCCACTCTGGTAGTAGCAGAGGTAATCCTACAGGTGTAACAACAGGTAACAATACCTGATAAATACGAGAGGCCAGAGGAGAATATCACACTAACACACCTGACCAGCTTTAGGTAAAACTATATACTTTGTGTGTGTACAATTATCAAGCTTTAGGTAAAACTATATACTTTGTGTGTGTACAATTATCAAGCTTTAGGTAAAACTATATACTTTGTGTGTGTACAATTATCAAAGTGTAAACAAGAACAAGGTATGTAGGGAAGTATTTGGTTTATCATCTCGTGAATAGCCAGGGTCATTTTGAGGGGAGGTCTCCTTGTAGTAGTTGGTGACTACCTCACTGAACAAGAGACAAGAGGTCTGTCGCATGCCATCCAGGGCAATTAGGGAAAAAGTGTCTTGCCCAAGGACACAACCACACCAGGACATACTGCTTCATTTCTGAGTTTCCTGAGAAACACAAAATTCCATGGCTAGGGAGTTTCGAACCACATACCTCCATAGTTGGAAAACGAAATATATCAGACATCATGCATGCAGTATTGAAGGTACATTATATAAATAAAGTTTTGTTTTCTAACTGGTTTTTTTTGTTATGAACCATCAACATTTCGGACACCTGTTGTAAATGAGGAGGTATCCCGTATATTCCTGTAGATATCCTATATGACTGGCCTTGCTAAAAACCTTATGGACAACATCATCATTTTTCAAAAGACTAATTACCAATCAATAATCCATCATCAGAATCATTTACCAAATGGGCAAAATATGGTGATCATGTTTTTAATTCTCTCCCCCCACATGTTTGGTTCCTAGAGCAACTGATTAAGGGAAAGGGACCCGAGGAACAACAGCCAGTCATATGTTTGGATCCTAGAGCTACTGATTAAGGGAAAGGGACCCGAGGAACAACAGCCAGTCATTAAGGGAAAGGGACCCGAGGAACAACAGCCAGTCATATGTTTGGATCCTAGAGCTACTGATAAAGGGAAAGGGGCCCGAGGAACAGCAGCCAGTCATATGTTTGGTTCTAGAGCTACTGATAAAGGGAAAGGGACAAGAGGAACAACAGCCAGTCATATGTTTGGATCCTAGAGCTACTGATAAAGGGAAAGGGACCCGAGGAACAACAGCCAGTCATATGTTTGGATCCTAGAGCTACTGATTAAGTGAAAGGGACCCTAGGAACAACAGCCAGTCATATGTTTGGTTCTAGAGCTACTGATTAAGGGAAAGGGACCAGAGGAACAACAGCCAGTCATATGTTTGGATCCTAGAGCTACTGATAAAGGGAAAGGGACCCGAGGAACAACAGCCAGTCATATGTTTGGATCCTAGAGCTACTGATTAAGTGAAAGGGACCCTAGGAACAACAGCCAGTCATATGTTTGGTTCTAGAGCTACTGATTAAGGGAAAGGGACCAGAGGAACAACAGCCAGTCATATGTTTGGTTCTAGAGCCACTCCTTACCTTGCCCTCCCACTACACTCCCTATTCCATTCTGTACAAAAAAATCTCTTTCAGCATGTTAACTGGTAGTATAGTGACACTGCTAATGACTCACCCTGGACACTTTTAAATGTCATGGGCCATTAAATTAGGTATCTTTGTCATGTACAAGATATACGTAGTCAGTAACATAGCAACTCATCTATACAACTGCAGACACCTCATTATACAGAAAATGTTACCCTAATGAACAGATATGTTACCCTAGCTACAAACTACAGATTGATGTTACTTAAGAGTGGCCAACTTTACACAGATGTTACCCTATAACTATACATAAATGTTACCCTATAACTATATACAGATGTTACCCTATAACTTTACACAGATGTTACCCTATAACTATACAGATGTTACCCTATAACTATATACAGATGTTACCCTATAACTATACACAGATGTTACCCTATAACTATACACAGATGTTACCCTATAACTATACACAGATGTTACCCTATAACTATACACAGATGTTACCCTATAACTATACAGATGTTACCCTATAACTATACACAGATGTTACCCTATAACTATACACAGATGTTACCCTATAACTATACATATATGTTACCCTATAACTATACACAGATGTTACCCTATAACTATACACAGATGTTACCCTATAACTATACACAGATGTTACCCTATAACTATACACAGATGTTACCCTATAACTATACAGATGTTACCCTATAACTATACACAGATGTTACCCTATAACTATACATAGATGTTACCCTATAACTATACACAGATGTTACCCTATAACTATACACAGATGTTACCCTATAACTATACACAGATGTTACCCTATAACTATACACAGATGTTACCCTATAACTATACATATATGTTACCCTATAACTATACACAGATGTTACCCTATAACTATACACAGATGTTACCCTATAACTATACACAGATGTTACCCTATAACTATACAGATGTTACCCTATAACTATACACAGATGTTACCCTATAACTATACATAGATGTTACCCTATAACTATACACAGATGTTACCCTATAACTATACACAGATGTTACCCTATAACTATACACAGATGTTACCCTATAACTATACATAGATGTTACCCTATAACTATACATAGATGTTACCCTATAACTATACATAGATGTTACCCTATAACTATACACAGATGTTACCCTATAACTATACATAGATGTTACCCTATAACTATACATAGATGTTACCCTATAACTATACACAGATGTTACCCTATAACTATACACAGATGTTACCCTATAACTATACATAGATGTTACCCTATAACTATACACAGATGTTACCCTATAACTATACACAGATGTTACCCTATAACTATACACAGATGTTACCCTATAACTATACACAGATGTTACCCTATAACTATACACAGATGTTACCCTATAACTATACAGATGTTACCCTTTAACTATACACAGGTGTTACCCTATAACTATACACAGATGTTACCCTATAACTATACACAGATGTTACCCTATAACTATACACAGATGTTACCCTATAACTATACACAGATGTTACCCTATAACTTTACTATTTAATAAACATAGATATGTTACCCTATAACTATACACAGAAGTTTTACCCTTTAATAAACATAGATGTTACCCTACAAAAATATACAGATGTTACCCTATAACTATACATAGATGTTACCCTATAACTATACATAGATGTTACCCTATAACTATACATAGATGTTACCCTATAACTATACAGATGTTACCCTATAACTATACACAGATGTTACCCTATAACTATACATAGATGTTACCCTATAACTATACACAGATGTTACCCTATAACTATACACAGATGTTACCCTATAACTATACACAGATGTTACCCTATAACTATACAGATGTTACCCTATAACTATACACAGATGTTACCCTATAACTATACAGATGTTACCCTTTAACTATACATAGATGTTACCCTATAACTATACATAGATGTTACCCTATAACTATACACAGATGTTACCCTATAACTATACATAGATGTTACCCTATAACTTTACTCTTTAATAAACATAGATATATTACCCTATAACTATACACAGATGTTACCCTATAACTATACAGATGTTACCCTATAACTATACACAGATGTTACCCTATAACTATACATAGATGTTACCCTATAACTATACACAGATGTTACCCTATAACTATACACAGATGTTACCCTATAACTATACAGATGTTACCCTATAACTATACAGATGTTACCATATGACTATACATAGATGTTACCCTATAACTATACATAGATGTTATCCTATAACTATACATAAATGTTACCCTATAACTATACATAGATGTTATCCTATAACTATACATAAATGTTACCCTATAACTATACATAGATGTTACCCTATAACTATACACAGATGTTACCCTATAACTATACACAAATGTTACCCTATAACTATACACAGATGTTACCCTATAACTATACATAGATGTTACCCTATAACTATACACAGATGTTACCCTATAACTATACATTAATGTTACCCTATAACTATACACAGATGTTACCCTATAACTATACACAAATGTTACCCTATAACTATACACAGATGTTACCCTATAACTATACACAGATGTTACCCTATAACTATACATAGATGTTACCCTATAACTATACACAAATGTTACCCTATAACTATACATTAATGTTACTCTACAACTTAACATGTTACCCTAAAACTATACAAAGATGTTACCCTACTACTAAACATGTTACCCTTGTTGTATCTATATGCATGTGTTTCCCTACAACTTTAGACAGAATGGCTACTATATAACCCTACAGTGAAACCCTATACCTTTTGTACACAGGAATATTATCAATTGGCTAGCTTGCTGTAACATACTTGAATGCAGAAGGCTTTAAATCACTAAATTATGTTGTGTTTGGTTCCAAACCACAACGAAGTACAATCCCACTGGAAAGATTATCGAGTCTATATGTCTGGCTTATATATATATTTTCAGACAATGCAATTTACAAGAAGTACATTCACTGTCCTCAAGATGATCCAAAGATGCTTTCCTCACTATTCAATCATTTATTTAAATTCTTTATGCATAAGAAAGTTTTGGTGTAGCAAAACATTTTATCTTATTTACTTCAGATTGATAGCATATATATATATACATATCTTGCATTAAAACATGTCAATGTTGTTGTACGGTGTGGATTTGACTCTTAATGGACCAAGTGACTTTCAGACATCAAAAATTAGAAATCTGTACTGAATTCATAACTATGATGACTTGGAACTCCAACTTCAGGCCATAATTCTAACAAGATTTTGAAGTGTCAACAGACATCTTCGATACCACATAATTCAATATTGACACAGCCTACACTTGCCAGTAAACACAACACTTTCTTTGCTCAACCTAATCTCCGCTTACAACCCTAAACCATCTCTACTCACTGCCAACTTTCTCCATTTTACATGTGTAAACAAATCTGAAGCAGTTTCAAACATACTTTACAGTTATTATAACCGACCTGTCAATGGCAAAGATAGCATTGCAATGATTTCCTGTGAAATCAGAGTTATCTATCCTGAACAAGACTTCCTGTTTCCAATCTGATTTTTACTGTTTAGACAGCTTAATCTAGTTTTATCAGCATTAATGGTTATTCAAACATTTAAAGTCTACTTGCCACATGAACTAAAGATTGTTTTTGTAATACCCACTAATAGATGCAAGGGCACATGACAACTTGTTTTAACACTTCATGATTATCTTCATAGAACACCACTTCCTACGCCAAGATGCCATCAGGCAATCATGCAAATATAAACAAATTTCAAGACTTTTAAGTTGTTTTTCTAAGTACAAAAACATACAATTTAATTAAGTTACGTAAATATTATCTTTGCACATCCCTGAACTGGTATTGTATAATTGTAAATGCACATATTTTTTTTAAAAAACATTCTGTATAGATGCATCCTTTAAGATATGACCTGATGCAGGCTGAATCATTCTGTACCCAATATCATGTAACTTTTACATCCCCTCAATAAAATCTGACAATTTATCTATGATTTCATAGCCTTACTGACACAAGTTTGTGACGGAGTATAGTTAAATACATTAGGAGCAAAACAAAACTGATACATTATCTGTTGGTGTGACCTTGTCGTCACTCTCCAGGTAAGAATGTTATACCTGTAATTAATCTTCCCTCGATGAATGCACTTCTGTATTACATAAGTAGGCCCTAATACTTTTGTTAATCATGTGATGTACATACATAGCAGCATGTCAACAAACCACCACTATGAAGAGATCATGCTACATTCTTATTATAAATTTATTGATAATACTTCATACAATGGTTGTACAGCAGGTTTAATCAAATCATAATTCATAAGTTGTGAGATATTCTTTGTACATAGTGTACATTCTCACTACTTACCAGAAAAAGCCTTTTTGACAAAAGAAACATTAGCATTAGCTATTTTTTTTATTTATTTATTTTTTTGCCAATTACAATGCATTAGTGACAGCTTAAGAGTTAAAAATCTCTTCAGCATTTTTCAACCACTCCAGGGATCACCACAATTTCAAAATGATGGGTGGAGGAAATTTTTTTGAAATTTTTTTCTGAACAAGTACTTTTGTGGATGTCATGCAGCAACGCGGTGCGACGTTTCGAGAAACATCATCAGTCATGACATTAAGAATAGAGATTTAATTATGTTGTTTAATTTATTTCTAATTAGATATGCATTTTAATCATTTGCTCACTCTCTGCCATATATATCTTTTAAATTAAAACAAAATAACAGCTTATACCATTACTTGAAAAACACTACAAAGATACATTCCTCATTTTGATAATCATCAATTTATTTTCACAGAACCATTTCAACCTCAACTCCAACTTGCTGTTCTTCAATATAACAACATTGAATAAAACAAATTCAAATAGCATCTTTTACTGTTATAAATATGATAAACATTCACATCAAGATCATAATGCAATGTCAAGTATCATAAATTAAAACATTTCAATTATAAATTTAACAAATTGCATGATCATATTATCAGTGAACATATTAATAGCAACTATTATATCTATGATACAGCATCTACAAATCAAACTAAATAGTAACTTTTACTGGACATAATATCAGAATATTTAAAGTATTTAAAGCAATGCACAAGCCACAATATAATTTCAATTAAGAGATCAATTCAACACAGTCACTATAATTTTCTCCTGAAAATAGTCTTCATTATGAACAATGGAAGCCAAACACACTTTGTCTCTCCAAATGACATGGAAATTCTGCTGTTGCACAGTCCCTTCCAGAGAGAAGCAGCTTTCTTGTAGGAAACTCCCTTGGTAGACACCATCATCAGAGAGTTCAAAGTCCTCTGAGAGAGCGCGTTCCTGCTGGTGGTAATAAATAAATAAATATTTTTGAAAAGCTTAATGAATCTAATTGTGGTCATTACTATATTATAAAAAAGAAATTATTATATTTGAACAAATATTTCTATAATCAAATTAGTACATATTAATTTCAAATGTATAAACTTGAGGTGCTAATTAACTTATCTTTATTTAATAATAATTAAAGAAAATAAAATACCTAGATAACACTTATCAAATAATAAATACAGAGATTTAGGAATGATTCTGAGATTATTTCTATTATTGGACGTTTTGATATCGTTTTTGGAAGGGAGATCACTCTAATAGTACTTTCTAAAAATAGCACGTGACAAGAAAACCAATGCACGAGATATTCATTAGATTATTATCATTATCTATCAACTCAAATAAGGGTTAATTTTAAGCTTACCTTCGTCATCTTCATACACAATCCGTGCGCATTTCTGTAGCCGTGGCTTGCGCGATGTATGAAAGATTTCAGTCTGTTGGCTGCCGGTGTGGCGATCGCATGTCGTTCAGATTTGGTGTTGCAAAGTGACATTGCCGTGAAGTTTTCAAAAATGAATCCATGCTTATCAAACATCGGCTTATAATTAGGTATTGATAGTATCAGTCTGTTTATCCCAGCTCAATATTAATTCTTGTGAAAAAAAACCTTGTCGGACCGTCGGTTTTTCCGATGTCGATGATGGTAACATTAATAAATTTCTCTGATGTCCCGATCGACTGAAACCATACAATCACATCTGTTCCCATGGTCAGAACAGTACATCTTCTACTATTGATTAATTATTACCATCGATAGGTGTGATCAAGAGATCAGTCGACCGTATCAAAACATAACGGTGAGGCACCTTACCGAAATCGCAAGTCGTCAATTAGGCCTAGTTCACCTGTAAAACCAGGGGCCATAGGTAATGAGTATCGGACGCTATAGAAACGGGTCAGTTTTCTGCTTGAAATCGATATAAAATAGGGGTGTTAGGTAACAATTACATGCGTGGCGGATCAAGTGAATTTGGTTGTGGAAGCGTGGCGGCACACAGCTAAAGGGTGGCGGGCCGCCACGTTAAAACAGGCAATGGTGATCACTGCACTCAGCTGTGAAATTTACATATGATAATGTGAATATGCAAATGAGAAGATTTAATTTGTCTGTTACATACCGTGAAGCATCAAGTTACAAAGTGAAATCAATAATGTGTAAATTTTGAGATATCAATAAAATGAAATTTTGTTAACACACCTATATCAAAGGTAAGATCAATATTCTTAAGTCCATTCATTAGTTTCATCTGACAATTTTTCTATAAACTTGAAGAAATCCCTTAACTAAAACATTTCCATAGGAAAGCAGTATTGGATTTAAGGTAAACCTTAGTTAAGGATTTCCTTAAATTCTGTAATGCTTTCCTATGGGAAATTTAAGTTAAGGGATTTCCTTTAAGGAACACAAAGCTGTGTAATCACAATGACAAGCATATAAATGCTGTGACAAATTCTGCCCATAATCAATTGTTGATGAGTTTTTAATTTTAACATATAAGCAGAGGTTATTTCAACAAAACTTTACTGCTGGTGTAGAGTATGATTGATGTATATTTTATAGACCCATTTGAAAATTTCTGTTTAAAGGAACCACAGCTTATATAATTAACTGAAAGCTCATCCATGGATGACTGTGTGCAGAATTCATAAGATCCTGCAATATATATGAACATGCATGGATTATGATTCCTCTTGAATATCAGTTTTTAAAAAATGTGCTCTGTATCACTGTGATTAATCCTCATGTAGGTACTTGAACTCTGCCTTAATCATGTTAATTTCCTCACCACACACACATATATTGTAACCCCCACCCCCTCCCCCAACTTACAGGTAATCTTGTATGTCATCATTCCTCCCCTTATATATTTCAATCACTCAAATGAATATATATTGTTATAATGTGATGACTTTGACGGGAATCTGTTGTCAAAGTTTACCATATATAATTATCAATTATGGACCTTTGGTGAGGTCAACATAGCCATAATAACCAAATCAAATGTCTTAAATTGTTTACATTATATATGAAACTACGAAACTTGTCTGCAAAAGGGTGGAATTGCATTATATTTATCTTGATAGAATGGAAATTTACACTCGGGCATTGATTGTGATAATCGATCATTATGACTCTGTTTCTAAATATAGAAACATTAGGTTAATGTCACAAAATGCTAACCTCCACATGACCATGTTTTTGGCCATTGAGAATTGAGGAAAATCAGACCATATCTGATATATAACAATAATACACTATTATTTACACAAGAATATTCTATGTCCCTATCTAGACCCGTAATGTATCAAAAGACAGCTCTATAACAAGTACATTCAGCAGTATGTTAAGTCCATTATCAGTATGAAGTAATGGATGGGTTCTCATGCTACTGTGTCCAGGTACATTTCAGTAGGATTGCACTTAAAAGCATATACTGCTTTCACAGGTCCCTGATCCAATAATGCTGACAGGGCTTTTTCTCACTGGTTTAGGATAGGGCTTTTTTGTCTCATTTTTGCGATGAAAATTGATGAATTGGGAAAGAAGTTTTTATAAGTGTAAGTTTTGTGAATTCTGCTTAAATAATTTCAATTGGGAATATCAGTATAAATGCAGCTTATATATAATTATTATCAACCATCCAAAATGTGATAAGAAAAAGCCCTGTTACAAATATTATGATATATATAACCCTGTAGAGAGTTATTCATTACAACAATGGTGAACCCTAATATAATGATATATACACATCAGTGTTTTGCTCAAGCTGTCTCGTAAAACCTTATTTGAAAAGGTAAAACATCCTAATAATTAATTTAGACTAAAATATTGGAAATTGGTTTTCAGACTAGATAGATGAATGAATTCCCCCAACTAATATCATTCCTAGCTCAATGATGAATTATTATAAGGCCCGAAACCTGTACTAATAGAATTTTGATGGAACGAATCATACCAAAGAATGAAAAACTAAGCCTTTTTATTCAAATACAGATCATCATCATATATCTAGCCACCTCCAGACCCTCCTAACATAGTGTATAATGATAACCTGCATTTTAATCAAATTGTTTTAGCAACATGGATTTTATAGTGAAGATCAGAGTATCCAGATGGCCCTGGATTTTAGCTAGTTTTGAAGTGAAATAGACTTGTCAATCAAAAATCTTGAGTCATGATCTCATTTTGGAAAGTCAAAAATATACTCTCAAAGGGTCTTTGGCAAGCTGTGATGGAGACAGTGAAACCTCACCTAACCGACACTGAATCAAATTATGTTGGATACATTAACAGTGTGTTAGTAAAATCAGTGTTGACAATGACAGTGGGACATGTCACTGCTCTGGTAGATATGGTCGAATATTACAGGATCTCATTCAAGGCAGTGGTCGGTATAAATTGGTCGGTTAAGTCAGATTTCACTGTATAATCATTTAAATAAGGGAGGTTTGATTTGGTCTTTTCTGCTTTATATACTGTCCTCACAACAGTCAGGGTCATAAGAGAAGGGTGATATATTTGACAAATTGACATCATTATAATCATTCTAAGCTTAGCATTGCTGTTTCTATCTCATAATTGTTAAGTTGAATGAAAATATAGAGAATTTCACTCCATTTCGTGCAAATTGATGCATTTCACTCAAAGCTAAGCCCCCGAGTGATATGCATGCTTACAACATCTACTCCTCCAATCTGAGATGTTTGATGTAAACATGAAGGAATTGTGTATGTTTATCTTGATGAACAAATTAAAATGAACAGAACGATTTATTTATCATGCATTGTTTATTTTTCAAGATTACCTAAGATCTCCTTGTCATTATCCAGTACTATTTGCATGGAACAAAATTCAACATAACAGATTTGAATTTCTTTTAACCTTAAAATGAAATGTATGGGCCTTGTTAACTTACAAGGGCTGTACATTTGCAGCCAACTTCATAAAAAAATATCAGATGTTAGGATCAGGCTAGGTCATAACTACAGAGGGAACAAAAAATTCAACAAATGCAATTAAGTTTTAATTACTTTTAAGGCCCAATTATCTTCACTTGATCTAAGAATCAGGCATTTATATACAAACTCCAAAATAACCAAGCGGTTCTCCTGGTCTCCAATAATTCACTGTATATATGCCAAGTTGACAGCACTAAACCATTTCATCATGTGTATATTTCTCTAGCCAAAATTTGGCAAAACATTCTAATAATTCCATTGATTTTATATCCATCACTAAATATGCTTAATAATAGAACATACAATACATAAATATGATGATCAGTGAATGATATTACAATGTCGTATAAAACCACTTACCTGGACAGCAAAACCAAACAGTTAACAATCATCAATACTAGCGTAATCTTATTTGATTTTATGGTTTGTCATATTTATAAAGAATTCAAATGCATGTAGTTCCCAAGATTTCCCAGGTGTTTCATTCAAAAGATAGCACAGGCCTAAATTATACATAAACAGATGTGCCTCTATCGACTGCAACTGCTAGCCTGTAAAATGTATTAGATATATTTCAACATCAAACTGTCAGTGCTACAGAAAAGAATATTGTGAGGTTGTCATGTAGAAATATGGCATGTGAATGAAACATATTCTAATACATCAAACATTTAAAATACACCTGAAAAAGAGTCATTTAAAAAAAAAACACTTTTGTCTCATTTTATGTGGACACTGCCAACAACATTTTGTGATATGAAGTCTGACGGAAAATCTGTAGAATCAAATAATAAGCATATAGGTTTCCATGCATTTTTTAAATACACATATATAAATGATGAGTCAGCTCAATGTTAAATTGTTCAATATTATCAAAACAAAAAACAACACCTGGAAAAAATTAATTGAAATGATACAATGTAATATTATAATAACTAATAAATGCAAAATCAACAAAGTTTAACATTGTTTAAGTAACAAGTGAATCCCCATAGCATTCAATCTGATACAATGTTTACTGTACATTGTTTCAATATAATATTGATTGTACTGGGGTCAATTAATACCAATTGTAAAATTTGATGAAATTGAGTGGCAAAATATATTGACATTGATGTGATTAACCAAAAATGGTTGATAATTAAACTGTCATACATTTGGGATGGGATTTGTATAATCTCAGTCATCGAAATCAAAAGGTAAACAACAAAGACATTTTTCAAGTTTGACTCACATGTGTCAAGTTATTGGGCAAATGTGGGTTGTATTATAATGGTCATTACGTGAAACCCTATGACCCCACGTGCATGATTTCCTGTGAGGTGCCCCCGCCATGTGAATCCAACACCCGCGCTCGCTACCAACCCAGTCAGTGTCAACACTGGGGCCTGGGTTCACGATTGGCCAACCCATTTTGTCAGTGGTAATTCGAAAAAAAAATGTTTACACACATTATAACGGTATATACACATCGTAAACAGACAATGCCTGACAATACAGGGTTTGAATCAATTGTTCAAAATTCTAACGAAAATGTATAAATACATGTGGATCCCCCAAATCAATTAGGGTAGAAATGATAGACCCCTGCACTGGATGCTGCTTTGATTCCGGCAGAGGCGGATATAATCTAGGACCAATAGTTTACATACCTCAAGATCCTCGAAGGTTTTGAAACTTATAATTGCAAATCCATCTATAATATCTTCTTCACATATTGTATTGTGTTTCTTCCGCCTGGGCTTCGAGCGTTTGTCTTTGCTCGGCCGAGACGGCGAATCGTCCATTTCATCTCCACTAGCGTCCGCGGTAGTCTTCCTCTCCCGGCGTTTCGTGAATCGCTGGTGTTTCTTGGTCTCGACCGCGGTCTCCATCGAAATCTCCACAATTCAACAGGACCTGATACACAAATATTAAACCCGCATTGCACACTTTAGATAATGAACACTAACTATAAGTAATCCTGGAGAACAATGTAGGCTTCTGAAGGTAAGAATCCACGGAAAACTCGGAGCTCGATATGTACACAGGCCGCCGTGTTTGAAATGGCGGAGCATACAATATGGCCGAACCACTCAATTGATATGGGCATATGTTCATCCGCGTACAACGCAAAACTAGTACGCTACTATAGTTCGCGCTGGATAGAAAGTGGAATATTTTGGTAACTTCGATGGGATTTGATTATATAAATACAATAACTATTTGGTAACCACGTTGAAGTTGTTATGGTTGTCTTGTCTACATGTAGACCACGTACTGATGGCAGACCTTTTAAATCACCTCTGGCGATGAACTAATGAAGTTGTTGGGACATGAAATATATCTATTATGAATTAATCAGATTTTTTTCATGCATGACATTTAAGAAATGTAGTAAAATATTACACATTATTTTAGCTTATTTCATGATGTATAATTATGATCTCTACCTTTTGTCAGCCATTTATTTATTTATTATTTATTCATTCATTCATTTTGACATATTAGATCTTATCATTTTTCTTATTGACTGAAAGCAGCTGAAATTTCACACTTATTGAAGCAATAGCTAAAAACATGTACTATTACTAATTTACTAAATAATATTAATTAAATTCATATAAATATCCTAAAAAATACCAGTAATTATAATTTTTAATTAAAATGAAATAAAATAAAAGAGCAGAAATGATTTTTTTTTTATACAAAGAAAATAGAAAATTTTGATACTTAGCCCTGAATTTTTTTTATCTTTTGTTATGAAATGAATTAAGCTCCAGTTTAAGATAATATGATTAATTTTGACTAATTAGCATACATTTGATGTTGTTATTCATGAATTCAAATAGTAAAAAAAAAATAAACAATTTAAGAGAACATTATGAAATTCAATATTCATTCCTTTTGCATGCACAAGCTGTAGTCAAAACTGATATTGAATGATAGAATGATATTCAACTGCAAGCTCTGCAATTACTGATGTCTATTATATTAAAAACTTGTTTGATGGAACATGTTGCTTTCTTTCTTGGGTATAACAGTTTTACAGAAAGAATTTCCATTTATTTATGTATTTTTCTCTGCAGTATAACAAGGTTTCATTTAATCACTTTCCATAAAAATCAACAGCATTAATCAAAACTAGTTGAATTTGCTATGAAGAATATTTAATGAGAAATCTATCATGTACCAGTAATAACTGTTTTTTATTGAAAAAAAGAAACGTAGAATATTTTATGAGAAATCTATAAAACCGATAATGAATTTTTATTATCTACAAGTGATTTTTTTTCACATGAAGTGTATGAAGTTTTATGATGGTGAGAAATTTGATATTTTTGAAATGTTAAAAATCAGGTAGAATTTAAATGTTTTCCTGCTAGGATACCAGGAAGTGACAATAGGACAGCAATAATGATGACATCATCAATCAAAGTGCACATAATAATTGCAAATACGAGCACTACCGGAGCCTACCTATAAACAAGAATTCGGCAGCATATAAATTGTAGACGACTTTCATTCTTTTATCAACACCAACCAGCTAACTTTATTGATTTTGGTATTATTTTTCATATAATTACGTTTTTTTTTGCCATGGAAACTTTTAAAGTATTACAGCAGTATGAAAGAGACTATGCTTTAACTAGTGGAGACATACTGTTAAAAATTAATCATCTTAAATTAATAAAGTCAGTCTGAGCATTTCTTTGTGTATTCCATTGGTGATTACATGTGTATAGTATCAAGTGTATATTATTTCAAAAATTCAGTAATACACAGTACAACATTATACATAATGGTACTGGATAATGGGAAAATCAATGATATTTGCATAAAGGTGCATATTAACAGATAAAAGTGCTGTTGTCACTGACAACCAGATGTCACAAAGTTCTCCTGTCATCATCCTTACACCGACAACCAGATGTCACAAAGTTCTCCTGTTGTTATCCTTACACCGACAACCAGATGTCACAAAGTTCTCCTGTTGTTATCCTTACACTGACAACCAGATGTCACAAAGTTCTCTTGTCGTCATCCTTACACCGACAACCAGATGTCACAAAGTTCTCCTGTCGTCATCCTAACACTGACAACCAGATGTCACAAAGTTCTCTTGTCGTCATCCTTACACTGACAACCAGATGTCACAAAGTTCTCCTGTCGTCATCCTTGCGCCGACAACCAGATGTCACAAAGTTCTCCTGTCGTCATCCTTGCGCCGACAACCAGATGTCACAAAGTTCTCCTGTCGTCATCCTTGCGCCGACAACCAGATGTCACAAAGTTCTCCTGTCGTCATCCTTACACTGACAACCAGATGTCACAAAGTTCTCCTGTCGTCATCCTCACACTGACAACCAGATGTCACAAAGTTCTCCTGTCGTCATCATTACACTGACAACCAGATGTCACAAAGTTCTCCTGTCGTCATCATTACACCGACAACCAGATGTCACGAAGTTCTCCTGTCGTCATCCTTACACAGACAACCAGATGTCACAAAGTTCTCCTGTCGTCATCCTTACACCGACAACCAGATGTCACAAAGTTCACCTGTCGTCATCATTACACTGACAACCAGATGTCACAAAGTTCTGTTGTCATCCTTACACCGACAACCAGATGTCACAAAGTTCTAATCATGGACTGTCCTCTCTCATCATCTAATGATACACTGTCCTCTCTCATCATCTAATGATACACTGTCCTCTCTCATCATTCAATGATACACTGTTCTCTCTCATCATCTAATGATACACTGTCCTCTCTTATCATCTAATGATACACTGTCCTCTCTCACCATCTAATGATACACTGTCCTCTCTCATCATCTAATGATACACTGTCCTTTCTCTCATCATCTAATGATACACCGTCCTCTCTCATCATCTAATGATACACTGTCCTCTCTCTCATCATCTAATGATACACTGTCATCTCTCATCATCTTATGATACCCTGTCCTCTCTCTCATCATCTAATGATACACTGTCCTCTCTCCTCATCTAATGATACACTGTCCTCTCTCATCATCTAATGATACACTGTCTTCTCTTATCATCTAATGATACACTGTTCTCTCTCTCATCATCTAATGATACACTGTTCTCTCTCTCATCATCTAATGATACACTGTCTTCTCTCATCATCTAATGATACACTGTCCTCTCTCACCATCTAATGATACACTGTCCTCTCTCATCATCTAATGATACCCTGTCCTCTCTCTCTCATCATCTAATGATACCCTGTCCTCTCTCATCATCTAATGATACACTGTCCTCTCTCATCATCTAATGATACACTGTTCTCTCTCATCATCTAATGATACACTGTCCTCTCTCACCATCTAATGATACACTGTTCTCTCTCATCATCCAATGATACACTGTTCTCTCTCATCATCTAATGACACACTGTTCTCTCATCATCTAATGATACACTGTCCTCTCTCATCATCTAATGATACACTGTCCTCTCTCATCATCTAATGATACACTGTCCTCTCTCTCATCATCTAATGATACACTGTCCTCTCTCTCATCATCTAATGATACACTGTCCTCTCTCTCATCATCTAATGATACACTGTCCTCTCTCTCATCATCTAATGATACACTGTCCTCTCTCATCATCTAATGATACACTGTCCTCTCTCTCATCATCTAATGATACACTGTCCTCTCTCATCATCTAATGATACCCTGTCCTCTCTCATCATCTAATGATACACTGTCCTCTGTCTCATCATCTAATGATACACTGTCCTCCCTCTCATCATCTAATGATACACTGTCCTCTCTCACCATCTAATGATACACTGTCCTCTCTCATCATCTAATGATACACTGTCCTCTCTCTCATCATCTAATGATACACTGTCCTCTCTCTATCATCTTATGATACACTCTCCTCTCTCATCATCTAATGATACACTGTCCTCTCATCATCTAATGATACACTGTCCTCTCTCATCATCTAATGATACACTGTCCTCTCTTATCATCTAATGATACACTGTCCTCCCTCTCATCATCTAATGATACACTGTCCTCTCTCATCATCTAGTGATACACTGTCCTCACTCATCATCTAATGATACACTGTCCTCTCTCATCATCTAATGATACACTGTCCTCTCTCTCATCATCTAATGATACACTGTCCTCTCTCTCATCATCTAGTGATACACTGTTCTCTCTCATCATCTAATGGTACATTCTCTTCTGTCATCTGAAGATACCCATCCTCACTGTTTTCATCTTTTCTGTCCTCTTATACTCATTCCCCTCATCTAATGATGATGAGTGATCATTTTACCCTGATTCGTTTTCATTGTTGCCATCGTCTACAACCACACGTTCCCCTCCCACTATTTATTATTCTGATCCAAACTCCCATTGTGAATTCCTGTAGGACAGAGTTGGCCTGACAAATCCTATCAGGCCATCACCCATGGTAATCTGATTGTATGTAGATGGTGCGATATGGATACCATCTATTTATACATGAGGGATTTCGCACTAGTCATGATATTAGGTAAACTCAAGCTATATCGATGTAGAATTTATCATAGGAGATTTCACCTCTGAAAATCCTTTTTCATTTCTAGTTTTTAAGATAATTTGCACATGGTAACATTGTTCTTCAAAGTTCTCCTGTGATAAATGCCGTCTGTGGAATATAAGTGTTGAAACAGATTCTGTAGTGGAGGAAAAGGCATCTGGTATTCCTCCTCAGTAACTAGAGTCAAAATAAGACAATGCTCTTCCTAAATAGATATTATTCCGAATACCTTACTCTCATAAAATTAGGTTCAGATGGAAATAAAAAACATTGCCTGTATTTTTTTTCCAATGTAAATTACAGATGGATTGATTCCTTAGAGACATCCCACCTACTTCTAACATGGAGAACCTGTGTAATGTAAAGCATGATTTGAAAGTCCACGAAAAAAAAAAAAAAATGGTTAAGATTCGAGTGTTTTGATATTATTTAGAAATTATATATGATACAGGTGTTTGCTCACCTGGTGCGAAGTAACGGTGAGCTTACGCCTTACGCTTTCTTTAAATCGCTACTGATCATGAATGACAAAACAGATTTTGACCAAATTTGGTCTGAAGCATCATTGGGGGAAGGGAATAAAATTTTGCATAAATGCTAACTCTGGCCCCCTTGAATGGAGGGAAGGGGCCCAATAGGGAAAACAGAGGTAAATTCTTTAAATGACTACTATCCCAGGTGAGCGATACAGACCCCTTGGGACTGTTGTTGTGTATCAGAGATAGTTCATGAAAACTAACTAAGAAATATACAAATTATTAAGACTATTTTCAACAAGCACTGTGTTGAGAAATTTTTTTTGTGCATGGCTTTATATATTAAATGTTTTCAATATTTTGTTTCATTGCTTAATTAGGTAGAACCAAAAAATTAACTAGCAAGGCAAAAGAAGTGACTTAGTAATGATTTAAATAATAAGGAATGTAAGTAATAAAAAATAAGACAGTAATAGGGATTTGATTAATTAGGAGTGTAAGTATTCAATAATTAGTCAGTAATAAGGATCTGATTAATTAGGAGTGTGAGTATTCAATAATTAGTCAGTAATAAGGATCTGATTAATTAGGAGTGTAGGTAATAAATAATTAGTCAATAATAAGGATCTGATTAATTAGGAGTGTGAGTATTCAATAATTAGTCAGTTACAAGGATTTGATTAATTAAAGTGTAAGTATTCAATAATTAATCAGTAATAAGGATCTGATTAATTAGGAGTGGAAATATTCAATAATTAGTCAGTAATAAGGATCTGATTAATTAGGAGTGGAAATATTCAATAATTAGTCAGTAATAAGGATCTGATTATTTAGGAGTGTGAGTTTTCAATAATTAGTCAGTTACAAGGATTTGATTAATTAGGAGTCTAAGTAATAAATAATTAGTCAGTAATAAGGATATGATTAATTAGGAGTGTAAGTAATCACTAATTAGTCAGTAATCAGGATTTGATAAATTAAAGTCTAAGTAATCACTAATTAGTCAGTAATAAGGATCTGATTAATTAGGAGTGTAAGTAATAAATAATTAGTCAGTAATAAGGATCTGATTAATTAGGAGTGTAAGTAATCACTAATTAGTCAGTAATAATGATTTGATTAATTAAAGTGTGAGTATTTAATTAGTCAGTAATAGGGATTTGATTAATTAGGAGTGTGAGTATTCAATAATTAGTCATTAAAAAGTATTTGATTAATTAGGAGTGTAAGTAATCACTAATTAGTCAGTAATAAGGAATTGATTAATTAGGAGTGTAAATATTCAATAATTAGCCAGTACCGGTAATAAGGAATTGATAAGTTAGAAATGCAAGTAATCACTAATAATTCAGTAATAAAGATTTGATTAATTATGATTGTTAGTAATCACTAATTAGTCAGAAATAAAGATTTGATTAATTAAGAGTGGAAGAAATTACTTTTTAGTCAGTTACAAGGATTTGATTAATTAGGGTGTAAGTAATATATAATTAGACAGTAATAAGGATGTGATTAATTAGAGTCCTAATTATCAATGTAAGTGTTTATAATGAGATTTAAGAAGGTCATAAATTCTGCACTATTATTTGTGCTTAACTATTGCCATATCAAATAATAAAATCAATAAATTGAATGAAAATCAAAATGAAATCTTATATGGAAGATATTCAGTTAAGTAAATAGTTATAAGCATATAGAAAAGTATGAAAAAATCACAATGAGGAAATACTTTAGCTATGATATATACACATGTTAGAAATATCTCATTTTTTTCCCCATCTGTTATAGGATTTTGTTAAATTTTATTGTTGTATATTACATGGTGAGTAGCGGAAATGTCATTGTTCATCATCGTGTTATCATTATCGCTTCCTTTACTTACATAATACATGTACATAATTTGCTGTATACCTGTGTTTTATAAATTATTTATGAACCTCATAAAACATTTAACACATTTCTTTGTATAACATTTGTGGAAGGGAAAATTCAGCCCCACACAATGAAGTTCATGTCATACACATCATGGTGAAAGAAGAAAGTTTCAGTATTTAGCTATTTAAAATTTAATTATTTTTCTTTGTGAAGGGAGACCAATCTTATATATAAGTTACTAAAAAGGTCAGGTGGAATAGCTACGTATTGCTGTATTCCTTTTTTCCTGTAGAATTAAGTAAGTTTTCTCAGTTCATGACAGCCACAATTTTAAGCACAATCTGAGGATGTTGGCTGTTCAATTCCAACTTCTTGTTATCCATCCATCCGTCCCTAAACAATTGGCAATTTTTTGGGAATTACTGGGAATATCATTCTCAGATTTTATATTAACATTCAGTTTAAAAAAAATCACAGTCATATTGTGCGACACATGTCTTGGTGATATGTATGACACATGTCATGGTAATATTGTGTGACACATGTCTTGGTGTTGTTGTGTGTGTCACCTCTTAGTGATAGTGTGTGTGACACATGTCTTTGTGTGATTGTGTATGACACATGTCTCCATGATGATGTTGTGTGACACATGTCTCTGTGATTATGGTGTGTGACATGTCTTGGTAATGACATATATCTAGGTGATGTTGTGTGACACATGTCTCCATGATGATGTTGGGTGACACATGTCTCCCTAATGATGTTGTGTGACACATGTCTCCATGATGATGTTGTGTGACACATGTCTCCCTGATAATGTTGTGTGACACATGTCTCCCTGATGATGTTGTGTGACACATGTCTCCATGATGATGTTGGGTGACACATGTCTCCCTAATGATGTTGTGTGACACATGTCTCCATGATGATGTTGTGTGACACATGTCTCCCTGATGATGTTGTGTGACACATGTCTCCCTGATGATGTTGTGTTACACATGTCTCCATGATGATGTTGTGTGACATGTCTCCATGATGATGTTGTGTGACACATGTCTAGGTGATGTTGTGTGACACATGTCTTGGTGATGTTGTGTGACAAATGTCTAGGTGATGTTGTGTGACACATGTCTAAGTGATGTTGTGTGACAAATGTCTCCATGATGACTTTGTGTGACACATGTCTCCCTGATGATGTTGTGTGACACATGTCTCCCTGATAATGTTGTGTGACACATGTCTCCCTGATGATGTTGTGTGACACATGTCTCCATGATGATGTTGTGTGACACATGTCTCAATGATGATGTTGTGTGACACATGTCTAGGTGATGTTGTGTGACACATGTCTCCATGATGATGTTTTGTGACACATGTCTCCCTGATAATGCTGTGTAACACATGTCTCCCGGATGATGTTGTGTGACACATGTCTCCCTGATGATGTTGTGTAACACATGTCTCCCTGATGATGTTGTGTGACACATGTCTCCATGATGATGTTGTGTGACACATGTCTCCCTGATGATGTTGTGTGACACATGTCTCCATGATGATGTTGTGTAACACATGTCTCCATGATAATGTTGTGTGACACATGTCTAGGTGGCGTTGTGTGACACATGTCTAGGTGATGTTGGGTGACACATGTCTCCATGATGATGCTGTGACACATGTCTCCCTGATGATATTGTGTGACACATGTCTCCCTGATAATGCTGTGTGACACATATCTCCGTGATGATGTTGGGTGACACATGTCTCCATGATGATGTTGTGTGACACATGTCTCAATGATGATGTTGTGTGACACATGTCTAGGTGATGTTGTGTGACACATGTCTCCATGATGATGTTTTGTGACATATGTCTCCCTGATAATGCTGTGTAACACATGTCTCCATGATGATGTTGTGTGACATATGTCTCCCTGATGATGTTGTGTGACACATGTCTCCCGGATGATGTTGGGTGACACATGTCTAGGGGATGATGTTGTGTGACACATGTCTCTGTGATGTGTGTGACACATGTCTCCATGATGATGTTGTGTGACACATGTCTCCCTGATAATGTTGTGTGACACATGTCTCCCTGATGATGCTGTGTGACACATATCTCCCTGATGGTGTTGTGTAACACATGTCTCCCTGATGATGTTGTGTGACACATGTCTCCCTGATGATGTTGTGTGACACATGTCTCCATGATGATGTTGTGTAACACATGTCTCCATGATAATGTTGTGTGACACATGTCTAGGTGGCGTTTTGTGACACATGTCTAGGTGATGTTGTGTGACACATATCTCCCTGATGTTGTTGTGTGACACATGTCTCCATGATAATGCTGTGTGACACATGTCTTCATGATGATGTTGTGTGACACATATCTCCCTGATGATGTTGTGTGACACATGTCTCCATGATAATGCTGTGTGACACATGTCTTCATGATGATGTTGTGTGACACATATCTCCCTGATAATGCTGTGTGACACATATCTCTATGATGATGTTTTGTGACACATGTCTCCCTGATGATGTTGTGTGACACATGTCTCAATGATGATGTTGTGTGACACAGGTCTCCATGATAATGCTGTGTGACACATATCTCCATGATGATGTTGGGTGACACATGTCTCCATGATGATGTTGTGTGACACATGTCTCAATGATGATGTTGTGTGACACATGTCTAGGTGATGTTGTGTGACACATGTCTCCATGATGATGTTTTGTGACACATGTCTCCCTGATAATGCTGTGTAACACATGTCTCCCGGATGATGTTGTGTGACACATGTCTCCCTAATGATGTTGGGTGACACATGTCTTCATGATGATGTTGTGTGACACATTTCTCTGTGATGTGTGTGACACATGTCTCCATGATGATGTTGTGTGACACATGTCTCCCTGATAATGTTGTGTGACAATGTCTCCATGATGATGTTGTGTGACACATGTCTCCATGATGATGTTGTGTGACACATGTCTCCATGATGATGTTGTGTGACACATGTCTAGGTGACGTTGTGTGACACATGTCTAGGTGATGTTGGGTGACACATATCTCCCTGATGATGTTGTGTGACACATGTCTCCATGATAATGCTGTGTGACACATGTCTCCATGATGATGCTGTGTGACACATATCTCCCTGATGATGTTGTGTGACACATGTCTCCACGATAATGCTGTGTGACACATGTCTTCATGATGATGTTGTGTGACACATATCTCCCTGATAATGCTGTGTGACACATGTCTCCCTGATAATGCTGTGTGACACATATCTCTATGATGATGTTTTGTGACACATGTCTCCCTGATGATGTTGTGTGACACATGTCTCAATGATGATGTTGTGTGACACAGGTCTCCATGATAATGCTGTGTGACACATATCTCCATGATGATGTTGGGTGACACATGTCTCCATGATGATGTTGTGTGACACATGTCTCAATGATGATGTTGTGTGACACATGTCTAGGTGATGTTGTGTGACACATGTCTCCATGATGATGTTTTGTGACACATGTCTCCCTGATAATGCTGTGTAACACATGTCTCCCGGATGATGTTGTGTGACACATGTCTCCCTGATGATGTTGGGTGACACATGTCTAGGGGATGATGTTGTGTGACACATGTCTCTGTGATGTGTGTGCCACATGTCTCCATGATGATGTTGTGTGACACATGTCTCCCTGATAATGTTGTGTGACACATGTCTCCATGATGATGTTGTGTGACATGTCTCCATGATGATGTTGTGTGACACATGTCTCCATGATGATGTTGTGTGACACATGTCTAGGTGACGTTGTGTGACACATGTCTAGGTGATGTTGGGTGACACATATCTCCCTGATGATGTTGTGTGACACATGTCTCCATGATAATGCTGTGTGACACATGTCTCCATGATGATGTTGTGTGACACATGTCTCCATGATAATGCTGTGTGACACATGTCTCCCTGATGATGTGACATATTCTCTTGTAGAAGATCATGCTGGTATTTATTGAGTCTTTTATAGACAGAGCCATCAAACTCTAGCTCAGAATACAAATATGAGGAGAAAAAGCATTGGTGATGATGATATTGCATTGCCTGCCATACACATGGTAATAAAGCCTGTTTGTGATAACATTTATATACATTTATAAACACTGGAGTTACCATACACTAAGTGACTGAATCAATAGTATTCTAGATTTCATTTGTTTCTGCCATCTTGTCTGAATTGATGTGAATCATTTATCATCATGCTGAATTATTCAACGAGATGCAAATGCTATGATTTTAACTGAAATTTTATATAGCACAATATCACTGTGACTTACAGAGCCTTGGCTGAAGATGTGTATGGATTTCCATGTGTATTAAGGATATTTTTTTACAACATTCAGTTGAATTTGTGACATTTAAATGGACACTTTAAAGTATAAAAACATTCACGAGGTAACAAATACTTGAATGGGTAGGGTGTTCATGGGGGTAACTAAAATTCTAAAGGGGGCATTTCGTTATGGAGCTTTCTTAAGTGTGAAGGGGGCATTTGCTTATGGGGATTGCTAAGTGTTTAGAGGGCATTGTTCATTGGACTTGCTAAAGTGTGTAGGTGAGCATTTGCTCATGGGGCTAGCTAAAGTGTGTAGGGGAGGGGGGGGCTTTGTTCATGGGGGTAACTAAAATTTGAAAGGGGGCATTTCGTTATGGAGCTTTCTTAAGTGTGAAGGGGGCATTTGCTCATGGGGATTGCTAAGTGTGTGGGGGGCATTGTTCATTGGACTTGCTAAAGTGTGTAGGTGAGCATTTGCTCATGGGGCTAGCTAAAGTGTGTAGGGGAGGGGGGGGCTTTGTTCATGGGGGTAACTAAAATTTGAAAGGGGGCATTTCGTTATGGAGCTTTCTTAAGTGTGAAGGGGGCATTTGTTCATGGGATAGCTAAAGTGTGAAAGGGCATTTGTTCATGGGACTTGCTAAAGTGTGTATGGGGCATTGTTCATTGGACTTGCTAAAGTGTGAAGGGGGCATTATTCATGGGGCTAGAAGAGTGTAGGGGGCATTTTTTCTTGGGGCTAGCTAAAGTGTGTAGGGGGAGGGGGGGGGGCTTTGTTCATTGGGGTAGCTAAAGTTAGACAGGGCATTTGTTCATAGGAGTAACTTAGGTTCGAAGAAGGCATTTTTGAATGGGACTTTATAGTTAGAAATAATTCATGGCAGTAACTATACACTGAGGGAGGCATTTGTATGGGTATTTCATAATGGAGAGTTGATTTGTGTGAACACTCATTAATTGGAATTTTACCAAATTTGGTCAGAAGCATCTGCATCCTTCTTGGGTGTGGACTCAAAATTGAACAAATGGCGGGGCTGACCCCCTGAGGGCCTGAGGGGCAGGGGCCGAAGGGGGTCTATTTGGCTATATTAATATAAACAACTTCTTCTCTGAAACTGAGCAATGGATATCGCTCATATTTGCCTGTTAGCATCACTATGGGGTGGGGATTTAAAATTGTACAAATAGTGGGGCTGACCCCCAGGCACCTGGGGAGCAGGGCCAAAATGGGTCAATTTGGCTATATTGGTATAATGACTTCTTCTCTGAAACTGAGCATTGGATATTGCTCATACTGGCCTGGTAGTATCACTATGGGTTAGGGATTCAAAATTGTACAAATTAGATCCTTAACTGAGAAAGTGGTTATTATATAACTCAAACAGAATTTTTTGTCATATTTGGTGAAATATCCAGGTGAGAGATACAAGCCCTCTGGGCCTCTTGTAAAAAAAGGAAGAATTTGTTGGTGTCAATGAGATCTAAGAGATACTGTAATGGGAGATTGTAGTTAACAGACTTTTGTCTTTTCCATGCACATGATCCATGCAGTAGATCTCAGCTTGGAGCTTCATCCATCCACAACAAACCAGTGCCGGCATTTTCCTTTGGCAGAGACCTACATCCCAAGGTGCTAAATAAAATAAAACAGTTTGTTTTCTGAAAAATCCGATACAATGCTATTACTGGCACTTACCCTCTGGTCTACAAGGCTATATACCAGGATAATGTCTCCGTTATACTGATGTCAAAGCACTGTCTAATAGTGGTACTTTCCGGAAGGTTTACGGGAGTGAGGCCTCTAAAACTGTCATAAGACTCTAGCTCCGGAGTATTCCCACACTCGCTATATCACATCTCATTGTTGAGTATGGTTATACTGGGAAAAGTATATCAAATATCTATATGTACAGCAAAACATGAAACCAGACAAAAATAAATCCATGAAATTATACACTCATAATATTAAAAGATTCTACAAATGTTGAAATAGAATAAAAAAAGTTGAAGTATGAAGTGATCATGTATTTTATAGCTTTATAATTCAAGGATATGGCTTAAACAAGAGTGGTAAGTGGTCTTAGAAGATGGTATTACAGGAGTGTATAATAGTCAACATTTATATTTTTCACTATATCACAGTATCTAAGGAAATAACATGTACAAGTATATATTCTCCCACTAACTTACTGAGTATCTATGGAAACATACAGGTACATACAAAGTTTATATTCTCTCACTAACTTACTGTGTATCTATGGAAACATACAGATACATACAAAGTTTATATTCTCTCACTAACTTACTGTGTATCTATGGAAACATACAGGTACATAAAAGTTTATATTATCTCACTATCTTACTGTGTATCTATGGAAACATACAGGTACATAAAAGTTTATATTCTCTTACTAACTTACTGTGTATCTATGGAAACATACAGGTACATAAAAGTTTATATTCTCTTACTAACTTACTGTGTATCTATGGAAACATACAGGTGCATACACAGTTTATATTCTCTCGCTATCTTACTGTGTATCTATGGAAACATACAGGTACATACAAAGTTTATATTCTCTCACTAACTTACTGTGTATCTATGGAAACATACAGGTACATAAAAGTTTATATTATCTCACTAACTTACTGTGTATCTATGGAAACATACAGGTACATAAAAGTTTATATTATCTCACTAACTTACTGTGTATCTATGGAAACATACAGATACATACAAAGTTTAAATTCTCTCACTAACTTACCAAGTATCTATGGAAACACAGGTACATACAAAGTTTATATTCTCTCACTAACTTACTGTGTATCTATGGAAACACAGGTACATACAAAGTTTATATTATCTCACTAACTTACTGTGTATCTATGGAAACATACAGGTACATACAAAGTTTATATTCTCTCACTAACTTACTGTGTATCTATGGAAACACAGGTACATACAAAGTTTATATTCTCTTACTGAAAACATACAGGTACATACAAAGTTTATATTATCTCACAAACTTACCAAGTATCTATGGAAACATACAGGTACATACAAAGTTTATATTATCTCACTAACTTACTGAGTATCTATGGAAACATACAGGTACATACAAAGTTTACATTCTCTCACTAACTTACTGAGTATCTATGGAAACATACAGCTACATACAAAGTTTATATTCTCTCACTAACTTACCAAGTATCTATGGAAACATACAGATACATACAAAGTTTACATTCTCTCACTAACTTACTGAGTATCTATGGAAACATACAGGTACATACAAAGTTTATATTCTCTCACTAACTTACTGAGTATCTATGGAAACATACAGATACATACAAAGTTTATATTCTCTCACTAACTTACCAAGTATCTATGGAAACATACAGATACATACAAAGTTTACATTCTCTCACTAACTTACTGAGTATCTATGGAAACATACAGGTACATAAAAGTTTATATTATCTCACTAACTTACTGTGTATCTATGGAAACATACAGGTACATACAAAGTTTATATTATCTCACTAACTTACTGTGTATCTATGGAAACATACAGGTACATACAAAGTTTATATTCTCTCACTAACTTACTGTGTATCTATGGAAACATACAGGTACATACAAAGTTTATATTATCTCACTAACTTACTGTGTATCTATGGAAACATACAGGTACATACAAAGTTTATATTCTCTCACTAACTTACCAAGTATCTATGGAAACATACAGGTACATACAAAGTTTATATTATCTCACTAACTTACTGTGTATCTATGGAAACATACAGGTACATACAAAGTTTATATTATCTCACTAACTTACTGTGTATCTATGGAAACATACAGGTACATACAAAGTTTATATCTGATTTATCTCATATCTTACTGGAAACATACAGGTACATACAAACTTTATATTAACTCGATATCTTACTAAGAATCTGTGGAAACAAACAGGTACAGTGGAACTTCGTTAACTCGAACTCGACGGGACCACGAGAAAACTTCGAGTTATCCGAGTGTTCGAATTAAGCGAGTTGTCGTTTTTGGTGCAAAGTTTGGTCAATATTTGTCAACATTATATAGTCATTATAACTCCGCTCTGTTGCTCATCAGTTTAGTGTAAAGACTGGTCAATACATGTAAATGTATATGTAATATTTCGTTCTGTCACTCGTAGTTTGGTGTAGTTTTGCCGATATACAGTCTCGATAAAGTTTCTTTCGCTTAGTCACTTCAATAACGATCTGATGGTCATGTCATGTTTGCAAAAGGAATAACGATAAAATGGAATTCAACCGAATAACAATTTATTAATGTTATATCAAATAAACGTTTAAATTTAACACAGACATACAATATATCCAGTTGCCATTGTTTGTAATTTATTTGTTGTTTTTCATGTAACATCACCAAACAGTAATATATTCGGGAATAAGTTTCGTGTTTTTGTATGTTTGTCTATTTATCTTATCACATATCACACCTAACCTGTCCACACTGATGGAACAAATCATCAATTTATGCCATAATTTACCTAATTAAACCCCTGACAGTTTAGTACACAGCGTAAACAATAGAACGATAAGTTAGTTATCACGACAGATTAGCACTTGAGAACCCGTCAGTCGTTTACGACTCGTAACAGCATGGTGTCCGATCTGTACGGTCAGCGAGATTGACAACTCCATGCGACATTCAAAAGGAATCTATTAAAAGGTTTTTAAAGGGGCATTCCTTCGTTTGGACATCATAAACATGTACAATTTCTATTGATGAAATCTATGTCCGGACGAAGATTATATGAGTGTCTGTGCCTACATGTAATGAAATTTACGCCGAAATGTACAGGAAAAAGACGTGTCGTATACAAATACCGTATGTCTGCGGTAATTTGTGATACTTCGGGTCGAATTTAGAATTTTCAGGACTTAATACTCGAAGAACTTGGGTTTATCTTGAGAGTAAAACTGATGTATCAATGTAAACATTATAATTTTTACTACTTGGAAAAAATACGGATTTTCCAGTAAGTTTAATTTTGACGACCTAAACTTTATTCAAACTATGGAATTCCCCTTTAGACAACAAAACAATGAGGGGAAACTCACACGGAAAACGAGTTCATGGAATTTAAACGGAGATTTCGCACGCGCACCTTTCGCATTAGGCGGACGGAAACATCGACACTAGTTCAGCCTTCGATAAATATCTGAAGTGTGATAATTGAATCCGGTGGTTTGTAACAACGACATATCACCACATCGATATTGAATTGTTATGGTATAGAAAATTAAGTAGTCCAATAGTGGATATATCGTGTTCCGGTCAGCCCTCCGACAAATGCCGGACGGAACCCAACGGGAAACGTCCTGGAAGTCAACTCTCATCTCTTGGTATTCCCGGAAAAGCATCACTAAACTCAACAGCTCTTCATTGTGTGGCGAACTTTTCTTCATAGTAATAATAGTCAATAGCGGTTTTATCATGGACCATTTTTATTAATCATTGAGGTTTTCTGGGTGTGTTTGATATAAAATTTGATTAAAGTCCTATATATGTAGCTTAAAGGAAGAAATACATCCTTTCTAACCCCAGCTATATATACGTTTTTGGCTTTGTACGGACCCTGAGGTTGGCATCGTGTAATAAGTCCCTCTGGGCTATATGACGCGATTAATAAAAAGTCTGTATTAAAAAGTAAGCAATTTAAAAAATGTCTTCAGTGCAGAAAAGGTGATTAATATCAGCGGAAAATGATAGGTCCCAGTCGACCCCGCGATGTCCTATAGTACTTAATTCCCGTCAGATTGTCTCAAGGGAGACAACCTCTATAACTTGCCCCTCTGATTGAGTTTACGCAAGCAACACGCGGTCAAGAGAATAATTATCATGTCAATAAGACGAGTAATTGACAGCTTGTCTCCGGTTTCCTTGCTATCATGGGAAAGAAATAAGTCTACTTCCAACCGGTGTGGGCCACTGATTTGATTTCTTACCAATTTCAAAGTATCAAATAAATGCAAAAAATGTCTGGTAGATTTTGAAGGTCATATGTCGCGTCGTGGATCAGACTAAAAGGAAATCTAATGTTAAATTGTTTTCTCAAACTAAACCTTTCATTATACAGCAAATCGAACTTGGTAACTATGAGTCGAAGCATTTGAGACTGCATGTGAGAGGTTGGCTGGTAACAGGGGAACAAATGTTGTCATTAGCCACACGACCGAACCATGCAGTAGTCTGGACACCATCTTAATTGACTCCATGCCTAGTTCATTACTACCATATACATGATTGGTACACTTAAACATCCCGCGAACTTTGCCGCGTGGTTAAACTTCCGGCGACACGGACAATAGCCAAACACGCACATGCTCAATTGACTGTGTAAATGAAAACGGACCGTCTACTGTCCGGAATATATCGGAAAACGCGAGATACTCTGTCTATGTTACAACCAGCGCATCGTCAGAAACCAAGGAGACTGCTCTATCGTATGACGGACTTTTTGACTAACGCTACTTTATGAATTCATCATTTTCAGGCGGCAGGTGAAAGAAGCTATCTGGATACGCTGCAGCGGGTACGTTGTGAATAGGGATGAGGGGGCTTGCTCATCACTAAATTGCCATCTCTTACAAAGTTATTGTTACCATCTCGTATACACTAAATGTAAACATCTCGTACACACTTATTTTTACCATATCGTACACAGTTATTGTTACCATATCGTACACAGTTATTGTTACCATCTCGTACACACTTATTGTTACCATCTCGTACACACTTATTGTTACCATCTCGTACACACTTATTGTTACCATCTCGTACTCATTTATTGTTACCATCTCGTACACACTTATTGTTACATCTCGTACTCATTTATTGTTACCATCTCGTACACACTTATTATTACCCTTTGGTACACACTTATTGTTACCATTTCGTACACACTTATTGTTACCATCTCGTACACACTTATTGTTACCATCTCGTACACACTTATTGTTACCATCTCGTACACACTTATTGTTACCATCTCGTACACACTTATTATTACCCTTTGGTACACACTTATTGTTACCATCTCGTACACACTTATTGTTACCATCTCGTACTCATTTATTGTTACCATCTCGTACACACTTATTATTACCCTTTGGTACACACTTATTGTTACCATTTCGTACACACTTATTGTTACCATCTCGTACACACTTATTGTTACCATCTCGTACACACTTATTGTTACCATCTCGTACACATTTGTTGTTACCATCTCGTACACACTTATTGTTTCCATCTCGTACACACTTATTATTACCCTTTGGTACACACTTATTGTTACCATTTCGTACACACTTATTGTTACCATCTCGTACACACTTATTGTTACCATCTCGTACACACTTATTGTTACCATCTCGTACTCATTTATTGTTACCATCTCGTACACACACTATACTGGCCATTCGTGAGTTGTTATCGAAACGTCACTAGCAATAACTTTATTGGTTGTGTTAGATAACAATTTGTATAGCTACTGTATGAAGAGAACGACCAAACACACAAATGCGAAATTTTGAACCGCGCCATCACGTGAAGTGAACATAACCACTGGATGAAAAAGCTTTCAAATCCTAAGAGTGTCCTTCTGAGAGAACGAGATCGGCTGGCGCTAATTATTACAACTGTTCAGACTACCAACCGAAGAGCAGAATTTGTAGCTTAACCAATCACAACGAAATAACAATTTTCTAACCAATGCATGAAAGTGACAAGAATGGTACTCGGACTACAATTATAAATATGAATTGTATTCTGAATACACTTATAAATGTGAATGGTATTCTAACTTCACTAATAGATGTGAATGATATTCTAGCCTACACAAATAAATGTGAATGGTATTCTGACCCTTGATTTCATTTATTTTCAATCTGATTTCACGCAATTTTCACTGAAAATCTTGTGATAAATCTTGATTGTAGTTTCTGTATAATTGTGACGTAACAATAATCTAAAATCGACGATACCGTGTTCCCTGTATATATTGTTATTACCTCCTATCTTCATTTCAAGCCTATAATGTTTCCTGTGTGTCGGCGTCGCCTATAACATCATATTAATAAACACACTTTTCACATCTGAGCGCATCTAAATCCAGTGGACGCGTTAATTCGCTGGCCGACTGCCGTTAGACCTCGTTATTAGTGGACACGGAATGACTTTTTCCAATACATGGAACATGATCACGAGCCATGTAACTAGACAGCTGTCATTATCAAACAGTCCACAAATAAAGGTCACTTTACCGGTGTGTGGTATACACGGTGTCGTGTCCTCCGGATCGTCACAAGGACTTACCGGGCTGTGGTACACGGTGTCGTGTCCTCAGGATCGTCACAAGGATTAACCGGGGTGTGGTACAACGGTGTCGTGTCCTCAGGACCGTCACAAGGATTTACCGGGATGTGGTACACGGTGTCGTGTCCTCAGGACCGTCACAAGGATTTACCGGGGTGTGGTACACGGTGTCGTGTCCTCAGGATCGTCACAAGGACTTACCTTGGTGTGGTACACGGTGTCGTGTCCCCAGGACCGTCACAACGATTTACCGGGGTGTGGTACACGGTGTCGTGTCCCCAGGACCGTCACAACGATTTACCGGGGTGTGGTACACGGTGTCGTGTCCTCAGGACTGTCACAACGATTTACCGGGGTGTGGTACACGGTGTCGTGTCCTCAGGACCGCCACAATGACTTACCGGGGTGTGGTACACGGTGTCGTGTCCTCTTAGGACCGTCACAAGGACTTACCGGGGTGTGGTACACGGTGTCGTGTCCCCAGGATTGTCACAAGGACTTACCGGGGTGTGGTACACGGTGTCGTGTCCTCAGGTTTACCGGGGTGTGGTACACACGGTGTCGTGTCCTCAGGACCGTCACAACGATTTACCGGGGTGTGGTACACGGTGTCGTGTCCCCAGGACCGTCACAAGGACTTACCGGGGTGTGGTACACGGTGTCGTGTCCTCAGGACCGTCACAAGGACTGACCGGGGTGTGGTACACGGTGTCGTGTCCTCAGGACCGTCACAAGGATTTACCGGGGTGTGGTACACGGTGTCGTGTCCTCAGGACCGTCACAAGGATTTACCGGGGTGTGGTACACGGTGTCGTGTCCTCAGGACCGTCACAAGGACTTACCGGGGTGTGATACACGGTGTCGTGTCCTCAGGACCGTCACAAGGACTTACCGGGGTGTGGTACACGGTGTCGTGTCCTCAGGATCGTCACAACGATTTACCGGAGTGTGGTTCATGATGCCTTTTCCTCGGACTTTCGTAAGGACTTCCCGAGGTGTGGTAGATGGTGCCTTTTCCCCAGGATGGTTGAAAGGACTTCCCGGGATGTGGTACAATGTGTCTTTTCCCGGGACTGTCTAAATGACTTCCCGGGGTTATGGTACATTATGCCGTGTCCCGGGACTGTCCCAAGGACTTCCTGGTGAGTGGTACATTATGTTGTGTCCTGGGACTGTCCCAAGGACTTCCTGGTGAGTGGTACATTATGCTGTGTCCCGGGACTGTCCCAAGGACTTCCTGGTGAGTGGTACATTATGTTGTGTCCCGGGACTGTCCCAAGGACTTCCTGGTGAGTGATACATTATGCTGTGTCCCGGGACTGTCCCAAGGACTTCCTGGTGAGTGATACATTATGTTGTGTCCCGGGACTGTCCCAAGGACTTCCTGGTGAGTGGTACATTATGTTGTGTCCCGGGACTGTCCCAAGGACTTCCTGGTGAGTCGTACATTATGCTGTGTCCCGGGACTGTCCCAAGGACTTCCTGGTGAGTGGTACATTATGTTGTGTCCCGGGACTGTCCCGAAGACTTCCTGGTGAGTCGTACATTATGCTGTGTCCCGGGACTGTCCCAAGGACTTCCTGGTGAGTCGTACATTATGTTGTGTCCCGGGATTTCCTGGTGAGTGGTACATGATGCCGTGTCCCGGGACTGTCCCAAGGACTTCCTGGTGAGTGGTACATTATGTTGTGTCCCGGGACTGTCCAAAGGACTTCCTGGTGAGTGGTACATTATGTTGTGTCCCGGGACTGTCCCAAGGACTTCCTGGTGAGTGGTACATGATGCCGTGTCCCGGGACTGTCCCAAGGACTTCCTGGTGAGTGGTACATTATGTTGTGTCCCGGGACTGTCCCATGGACTTCCTGGTGAGTGGTACATTATGCTGTGTCCCGGGACTGTCCCAAGGACTTCCTGGTGAGTGGTACATTATGTTGTGTCCCGGGACTGTCCCAAGGACTTCCTGGTGAGTGGTACATTATGCCGTGTCCCGGGACTGTCCCAAGGACTTCCTGGTGAGTGGTGCATTATGCCGTGTCCCGGGACTGTCCCAAGGACTTCCTGGTGAGTGGTACATTATGTTGTGTCCCGGGACTGTCTTCCTGGTGAGTCGTACATTATGCTGTGTCCCGGGACTGTCCCAAGGACTTCCTGGTGAGTGGTACATGGTGCCGTATGTCCGAGACTGTTTCAAGGACCTCCCGAGGTGTGGTACAGGGGACTGTGTCTCTAAGACATTGTCAAAGGGGATTTCCCGATATGTGGTACGTGAGACCGTGTCCCCGAGATTATGACACAAAGTATTCCCGGGTTGTGGTAAATCTATCCGGGACTGTTTCTTTCTTAGATTTCCCTGGATGTCGGGATCTGTCTTTGGGACCATGTCAGAAGGAATTCCCTAGGTGTGGTTGATTTATCGAGGACTATGCTTCTCGTGATGTGGTACGTTGGACCGTGATTTGATCAACATCTTTCCGACAGTTGTGACATTCTCTTCACATTCAGTATCACCAATATTGGAAATGAGATAAGTTTTCGTGGTCTTGCGATACGTTTTCTGGTGTATTGAAAATTGTGTCCGGCATACGGGGTATCAGTTGTACAATATCCTTACAGCCAGTACTGAATCCAAAAGGTCAAACACAGTCAGTGCTCTGTGTGAACCCTGTGTGTCCCTGACCTTTGTACATGACCCTAGAATCACGCGCAGGTGATTCTTATCGATTGCACTCGCAATATGTCTTCTCCTTCGCCATTATCGATTGTCTCGAATCAATCTGCCACTGAGGAGATCAGCATATCGATCTTTGTGGGATAAAATCTGAATGATTTTACTGAACATTACACTTAGCGATACAATGTAAAATTGTCGGGTTATTTAAGGCAAAGACTTGACAGCATCGCAATCATGGTACTGACACGTTTCCAACATCCTGCTGATACAACTCCATCATCCCGATAATAAATTCTTCACCCTCCTAATCACAACTCATCACCCTCTTTATCACCACTCCATCACACCGCTAATCACAACTCATCACCCCGCTAATCACAACTCATCACCCCGCTAATCACATCTCCATCACCCCGCTAATTACAACTCATCACCCCGCTAATCACCACTCCATCATCCCGCTAATCACAACTCATCACCCCGCTAATTACAACTCATCACCCCGCTCATCACAACTCATCACCCCGCTAATCACAACTCATCACCCCGCTAATCACAACTCATCACCCTCCATATCACACCGCTAATCACAACTCATCACCCCGCTAATCACCTCTCCATCATCCCGCTAATCACCTCTCCATCATCCCGCTAATTACAACTCATCACCCCGCTAATTACAACTCATCACCCTGCTAATTACAACTCATCACCCCGCTAATTACAACTCATCACTCTGCTAATTACAACTCATCACCCCGCTAATTACAACTCATCAACCCGCTAATCACAACTCATCATCCCGCTAATCACAACTCATCACCCTCCATATCACAACTCCATCACCCCGCTAATCACCACTCCATCATCCCGCTAATCACAACTCATCACTCTGCTAATCACAACTCATCACTCTGCTAATCACCACTCCATCACCCCGCTAATCACAACTCATCACTCTGCTAATCACAACTCATCACCCTGCTAATTACAACTCATCAACCCGCTAATCATAACTCATCAACCCGCTAATCACAACTCATCACCCTCCATATCACAACTCATCATCCCGCTAATCACCACTCCATCATCCCGCTAATCACCACTCCATCATCCCGCTAATCACCACTCCATCACGCCGCTAATCACCACTCCATCATCCCGCTAATCACCACTCCATCATCCCGCTAATCACAACTCATCACCCCGCTAATCACCACTCCATCACCCCGCTAATCACAACTCATCACTCTGCTAATCACAACTCATCACTCTGCTAATCACCACTCCATCACCCCGCTAATCACAACTCATCACTCTGCTAATCACAACTCATCAACCCGCTAATCACAACTCATCACCCTCCATATCACAACTCATCACCCCGCTAATCACCACTCCATCATCCCGCTAATCACCTCTCCATCATCCCGCTAATCACCACTCCATCATCCCGCTAATCACCACTCCATCACCCCGCTAATCACAACTCATCACCCCGCTAATCACAACTCGTCACCCCGCTAATCACAACTCATCACCCCGCTAATCACAACTCATCACCCCGCTAATCACCACTCCATCACCCCGCTAATCACAACTCATCACTCTGCTAATCACAACTCATCACTCTGCTAATCACAACTCATCACTCTGCTAATCACAACTCATCACCCTCCATATCACAACTCCATCATCCCGCTAATCACCACTCCATCATCCCGCTAATCACCACTCCATCATCCCGCTAATCACAACTCATCACCCCGCTAATCACCACTCCATCATCCCGCTAATCACCACTCCATCATCCCGCTAATCACCACTCCATCATCCCGCTAATCACAACTCATCACCCCGCTAATCACCACTCCATCATCCCGCTAATCACCACTCCATCACGCCGCTAATCACCACTCCATCACGCCGCTAATCACCACTCCATCACCCCGCTAATCACCACTCCATCACCCCGCTAATCACCACTCCATCATCCCGCTAATCACCACTCCATCATCCCGCTAATCACCACTCCATCACCCCGCTAATCACAACTCATCACCCCGCTAATCACAACTCATCACTCTGCTAATCACAACTCATCACCCTCCATATCCTTTCGATGTATTAGTCACGTCTTCATCACCTGTAATTGTCATTATATCTTCTTCCAACGCCATCGCCGTACTCCCCTTGACATGTCCCTGCTCTCCCGTCATCTCCCAAATAAACCGCAAGATTGGGGTGAAAATCATGCGGCGAGCCTTCAGTTGTGTTACTCAGTGAGGTTGACACCAGCTAGTATAAGACGGGGCGATAATCTAGCAAACAAATTTATAACCGCGACGTCATCGACATAGTCATCATGATATACTCAATGTATGAAGCCACAATTCGAGTTTACGGTGGAAGCTCGCGGTCGTGTCGTGGGCTGTGTCTGACGTAGCTTATTCCAATGCATTGCATACAAAACAAACGTCGAGATGCTTTTAAACGTTTATCTTGGTGGCTATACACGTCCCATGCCTGCAAGGTTATACAGCGCTGATGACAAGAGATTTTCACGGGCCATCAATATACCATTACGTATGTGTAGTGAAAGTGCAAATAGCACGAGCTGTGCGACTCATCTCCTGGAGATGTTTTCGCTAATTTCACAAAAAAACAACAACATTAGTGACATTGGTATTGTATACATACAAATTCAGCCTCGTCCTACCATTTATGTCTGCTATTAATCAATGATCAATATTAGTTTCCTATCACGTCGATAAAGATGCCCGCCGTATACAGCTTGTCCGTGTACCTGTGCTGGAGACGACATCAGTAGGTTACTTGTTGTAAAGTCGGTTAGAGAAAACTCGACCTTGACAACGATTGATGGCAGTCATTATGAATACGCTATACGCTGTCACGTGGGGCTTTACATTATTGACATGAAGATCTCATGTCTGTTATATAACTCAGATATTTCATTGTTGTTATATCTTGATTGTCTCCTTGTTGTGTCTCCTTGTTCGACCGTTTGTCTAATTTTTCGTTCGATGTTTTCGGACGTTTTTTCTTTTGGCAGTTTGTCTTGTTTTTCTGCATTGGTTTGGGCCGTTTGTTTGATTGTTGGGTCGTTTGTCTAATTGCTTTGTTGTTGTGTCCTGTTTGTGTGTCATGTTTGTTTGTTCACTGTTTTTTGTTGTCTCATTGTTGTTGTTTTTCATGTTTGTTGTTTTCTCATGTTTTGTTGTTTGTTCATGTTGTGTTGTTTGTCTCATTGTTTTGTGTTTGTTACGTCTTGTGTTGCTCATGTTGTGTTTGTCTCATTGTTTTGTTGCTTTGTCTCATGTTTTGTTGTCTCATTGTTTGTTTTTTGTCTCATGTTTGTTGTTGTCATTGTTTTGTTGTTTGTCCCATTGTTTTGTTTTTGTCTCATGTTTTGTTGTTGTTCATGTTTTGTTGTTTGTCTCATTGTTTGTTTGCAGTTGTTTTTGTCCATGTTTTGTTTTTGTCTCATTGTTTTTTGTTTGTCTCATTGTTTTGTTGTTTGTCTCATTGTTTTGTTGTTTGTCTCATTGTTTTGTTGTTTGTCTCACTGTTTTGTTGTTTGTCTCATTGTTTTGTTTTGTCTCATTGTTTTGTTGTTTGTCTCATTGTTTTGTTGTTTGTCTCATTGTTTTGTTTGTTTGTCTCATTGTTTTGTTGTTGTCTCATTGTTTTGTGTTGTTGTTGTCTCATGTTTTGTTGTTGTTCATTGTTTTGTTGTTTGTCTCATTGTTGTTGTTTGTTTGTGTCATGTTTGTTGTTGTTCATGTTTGTGTTGTCTCATTGTTTGTTGTTGTTGTCTCATTGTTTTGTTTGTTTGTTTCATTTGTTGTTTGTTTGTTTGTCTCATTGTTTTTTTGTTGTGTTTGTTTGTTCTCATTGTTTTGTTGTTCATGTTTGTTGTCTCATTGTTTGTGTTGTTTTGTCTATTGTTTTTGTTGTTTGTTTCATTTGTTTTGTTGTTTGTCTCATTGTTTTTTTTGTTTTTTTTTGTCTCATTGTTTTTTTGTTTGTCTCATTGTTTTGTTTTGTCTCATTGTTTTGTTGTTTGTCTCATTGTTTTGTTTTTGTCTCATGTTTTGTTGTTGTCTCATGTTTTGTTTTGTCATGTTTTTGTTCTCATGTTTGTTGTTTGTCTCATGTTTTTTTGTCTCATTGTTTTGTTGTTTGTCTCATTGTTTTGTTGTTTGTCTCATTGTTTTTTGTTGTTTGGTTTTGTTTGTTTGTTCTTGTTTTTTGTCCTCATTTGTTGTTGTTCTTTTTGTTTGTCTCATTGTTTTGCTGTTGTCTCATTGTTTTGTTTTTTGATTCATTGTTTTGTTATTTGTCTCATTGTTTTGTTTGTTTTTTTTGTCTCATTGTTTTTGTTTTTTTTTGTCTCATTGTTTTTTTGTTTGTCTCATTGTTTTGTTGTTTGTCTCATTGTTTTTTGTTTTTGTCTCATGTGTTTGTTATGTTTGTTGTCTCATTGTGTTTTGTCTATGTTTTGTTTGTCTCATTGTTTTGTTGGTTTGTCTCATTGTTTTGTGTTTGTTTGTTTTGTCTCATTGTTTGTTGTTTGTTCTGTTGTTGTTGTGTTTTGTCTCATTGTTTTGTTGTTTGTCTCATTGTTTTGTTGTTTTGTCTCATTGTTGTTTGTTTTGTTTGTGTGCTCATTGTTTTGTTGTTTGTCTCATGTTTTGTTTTCGTTGTTTTTTCTCTGTTTTTTGTCTCATGTTTTGTTGTTTGTCTCATGTTTGTTTTGTTCTGTTTTTGTTTCAGTTGTTTTGTTGTTTGTTCATTGTTTTGTTTGTTTTTGTTTCATTGTTTTGTTGTTTGTTTTTTCTCATTGTTTTGTTTGTTGTTGTCTCATTGTTTTGTTGTTTGTCTCATGTTTTTTTTTTTTGTCTCATTGTTTTTGTGTTGTGTCCATTGTTTTGTTTTGTTGTCTCATTGTTTTGTTGTTTGTCTCATTGTTTTGTTGTTTGTCTCATTGTTTTGTTGTTTGTCTCATTGTTTTTTGTTTGTTCATTGTTTTGTTTTGTCTCATTGTTTTGTTTTTTTTGTCTCATTGTTTTGTTGTTTGTCTCATTGTTTTGTTGTTTGTCTCATTGTTTTGTTGTTTGTCTCATTGTTTTGTTGTTTGTCTCATTGTTTTGTTTTTGTCTCATTGTTTTGTTTGTTTTTTGTCTCATTGTTTTTTTTGTCTTTTTTTTGTTTGTCTCATTGTTTTGTTTGTCTCATTGTTTTTGTTTGTCTCATTGTTTTGTTGTTTGTCTCATTGTTTTGTTTTTTGTCTCATTGTTTTGTTGTTTGTCTCATTGTTTTTTGTTGTTTGTCTCATTGTTTTTTTTGTTTGTCTCATTGTTTTGTTTTGTCTCATTGTTTTGTTGTTTGTCTCATTGTTTTGTTGTTTGTCTCATTGTTTGTTTGTTTGTCTCATTGTTTTTGTTGTGTCTCATTGTTTTGTTGTTTGTCTCATTGTTTGTTGTTGTTTGTCTCATTGTTTTGTTTTTGTCTCATTGTTTTGTTGTTTGTCTCATTGTTTTGTTGTTTGTCTCATTGTTTTGTTGTTTGTCTCATTGTTTTGTTGTTTGTCTCATGTTTGTGTTTTCTTGTTTGTTTTGTCTCATGTTTGTTGTTGTCTCATTTTTGTTTGTCTCATTTTTGTTGTTTGTCTCATTGTTTTGTTGTTTGTCTCACTGTTTTGTTGTTTGTCTCATTGTTTTGTTGTTTGTCTCATTGTTTTGTTGTTTGTCTCATTGTTTTTGTTGTTTGTCTCATTGTTTTGTTGTTTGTCTCATTGTTTTGTTGTTTGTCTCATTGTTTGTTGTTTGTCTCATTGTTTGTTTGTCTCATTGTTTTGTTGTTTGTCTCATTGTTTTGTTGTTTGTCTCATTGTTTGTTGTTTGTCTCATTGTTTTGTTGTTTGTCTCATTGTTTTGTGTTTGTTCATTGTTTGTTGTTCATGTTGGTTGCTCATTGTTTGTTGTTTGTCTCATGTTTTTTTTGTCTCATTGTTTTGTTGTTTGTCTCATTGTTTTGTTTTTGTCTCATTGTTTTGTTGTTTGTCTCATTGTTTTGTTGTTTGTCTCATTGTTTTTGTTTGTCTCATTGTTTTGTTGTTTGTCTCATTGTTTTGTTGTTTGTCTCATTGTTTTGTTGTTTGTCTCATTGTTTTGTTGTTTGTCTCATTGTTTTGTTGTTTGTCTCATTTTTTTTGTCTCATTGTTTTTTTTGTTTTTCTCATTGTTTGTTGTTTTCATTGTTTTTGTGTCTCATTGTTTTGTTGTTTGTCTCATTGTTTGTGTTTGTCTCATTTTGTTTGTCTGTTTGTTGTTGTCTCATTGTTTTGTGTTGTTCTTTGTTTTGCTTTTGTTGTTTGTCTCATTGTTTTGTGTTGTCTCATTGTTTTTGTTGTTTGTCTCATGTTTGTTGTTCATGTTTGTTGATTGTCTTTGTTTTGTTGTTTGTCTCATTGTTTGTTGTTTGTCTCACTGTTTTGTTGTTTGTCTCATTGTTTTGTTGTTTGTCTCATTGTTTTGTTGTTTGTCTCATTGTTTTGTTTGTCTCATTGTTTTGTTATTTGTCTCATTGTTTTTTGTTTGTCTCACTGTTTTGTTGTTTGTCTCACTGTTTTGTTGTTTGTCTCATTGTTTTGTTGTTTGTCTCATTGTTTTTTTGTTTGTCTCATTGTTTTGTTGTTTGTCTCATTGTTTGGTGATTTGTCTCATTGATCTGACATCACTCCTCTCTTTATATCCATTTTTAATTATAACAGGTTTTCATCTTCTGTCGCTTGGACCTGTTTTCCATCAATTTATTCAATGTTGAGGAGAACAAAACTTGGTATGTGTATTTATTCATCTCACTTGACTGTCGAACAAATGATATACTGCATATGGGTAATAACTATATAATTACTATTATCTGTAATTACTATTTCACGTGATTTCTATTTATTGTGATAACAATTTATGGTAATTGCTTTAACTGCAATTATTATTTAACGTGATTACTTTTTACTGAAATGACTTTTTACCGTGATATTTACTACTGTAATCATTATGAAATGTAACTTTCATTAACTGTAACTACTATTTACTGTAATTACTATTTACTGTAACTCCTATTGACTGTAACTCCTATTGACTGTAACTGTTATTTTCTGTAATTACTATTTTCTTTGATTACTATTTACTATTGTGATTACTATTTACTATTGTGATTGCTATTTACTATTGTGATTACTATTTACTGTGATAACTATTAACTGTGATTACTATGTCAAATTGTGATTACTATTTACTATTGTGATTACTATTAACTCTGATTACTATTCAAAATCGTGATTGCTATCTACTGTGATAAATATTTGCTGTAACTACTATTTACTGTAACCGTAATTTACTGTAATTACTATTTACTTTAACCGTAATTTAGTGTAATTACTATTTACTGTAACTGTTATTTACTGTAACTGTTATTTACTGTAACTGTTATTTACTGTAACTGTTATTTACTGTAACTGCTATTTACTGTAACCATTATTTACTGTAACTGTTATTTACTGTAACTTCTTTGACTGTAACCGTTATTTACTGTAACTGTTATTTACTGTAACTGCTATTTACTGTAACTCTTTATGACTGTAACTGTAACTTACTGTGATTACTATTGACTGTTACTGTTATTTACTGTAACTATCATTTACTTCAACTAATATCTACTGTAATTGTTATCTACTTTAACTACTATTTACGACGGTTACGTTTTCCTGTATTTTCTATTTCCTGTAAGTACTATTTATTTTAATCACAACGTATAACTGCTATTTACGGTAACTATTTACTGTAACTGTTATTAACTGTAACTTCTATTTAGTGTATCTACTATTTACTGTAACTTTCATTTACTGTAATTACCATTAATTGTAATTACTATCAACTGTAATCACTATTAACTGTAATCGTTATTTACTGTAATTACTATTTACTGTGATTACTATTTACTGTGATTACTATTTATTGTTACTTATATTTATTGTTACTTTACTGTAATTATTACTTACATAGATAGACATCATGTATTGCGTGGCAGTAAGACATGTAGATCGATCTCCACCCTATCAACAGTCAAGTTTACAATATTAATATGTAGTCGTTCTTTTCACAATGATCAGTTACATACACGAGTGGTTCACAGTCGATTTGGAACATGAAATATTAATGAATATCCTGGTATATTTGAGATAGTCGTTATGTACATAAAAAGGCCACGTGCTTTCAACTTTACAAATAAAACCTGTCGTGTAGCACGATCAGTCATCGTTCGATCTGTTAGGTATATGTATATACAGATACTATATATAACTCTATAGTATATTGAGGAAAGCCGTTCAGGGTTATCAGTATCCCATATACCCAACAAGACCTATATCCCCTTGGGCCATACCCCATATACCCAACAAGACCTATATCCCCTCGCGCCATATCCCATATACCCAACAAGACCTATATCCCTCGCGCCATACCCCATATACCTAACAAGACCTATATCTCCTCGCGCCATATCCCATATACCCAACAAGGCCTATATCTCCTCGCGCCATACCCCATATACTCAACAAGGCCTATATCCCCTCGCGCCATACCCTATATACCAAACAAGGCCTATATCCCCTCGCGCCATACCCCATATACTCAACAAGACCTATATCTCCTCGCGCAATATCCCATATACCCAACAAGACCTATATATCCTAACGCCACACCCCATATACCCAACAAGACCTATATTCCCTCACGCCACACCCCATATACCCAACAAGGCCTATATCCCCTCACGCCACACCCCATATACCCAACAAGGCCTATATCCCCTCACGCCACACCCCATATACCAAACAAGGCCTATATCCCCTCACGCCACACCCCATATACCCAACAAGGCCTATATCCCCTCACGCCACACCCCATATACCCAACAAGGCCTATATCCCCTCACGCCACACCCCATATACCCAACAAGACCTTTATCCCCTCACGCCACACCCCATATACCCAACAAGACATATATCTCCTCGCGCCATATCCTACATACCCAACAAGACCTATATCCCCTCATGCCACACCCCATATACCTAACAAGGCCTATATCCCCTCACGCCACACCCCATATACCCAACAAGACCTATATCCCCTCGCGCCATACCCCATATACCCAACAAGACCTATGTCCCCTCGCGCCATATCCCATATACCCAACAAGACCTATATCCCCTCACGCCACACCCCATATACCCAACAAGACCTATATCCCCTCGCGCCATACCCCATATACCCAACAAGACCTTTATCTCCTAGCGCCATACCCCATATACCCAACAAGGCCTATATCCCCTCGCGCCATCTCCCATATAACCAACAAGACCTATATCTCCTCGCGCCATACCCCATATACCCAACAAGACCTATATCCCCTCGCGCCATACCCCATATACCCAACAAGACCTATATCCCCTCGCTCCATATCCCATATACCCAACAAGACATATATATCCCCTCGCGACATATCCCATATACCCAACAAGACCTATATCCCCTCGCGCCATATCCCATATACCCAACAAGACCTTTATCTCCTAGCGCCATACCCCATATACCCAACAAGGCCTATATCCCCTCGCGCCATATCCCATATACCCAACAAGACCTATATCCCCTCGCGCCATCTCCCATATACCCAACAAGACCTATATCCCCTCGCGCCATACCCCATATACCCAACAAGACCTTTATCTCCTAGCGCCATACCCCATATACCCAACAAGGCCTATATCCCCTCGCGCCATATCCCATATACCCAACAAGACCTATATCCCCTCACGCCATACCCCATATACCGAACAAGACCTATATCCCCTCGCGCCATATCCGATATACCCAACAAGGCCTATATCCCCTCGCGCCATACCCCATATACCCAACAAGACCTATATCCCCTAGGGCCATATCCCATATACCCAACAAGACCTATATCTCCTCGCGCCATATCCCATATACCCAACAAGACCTATATCCCCTCGCGCCATATCCCATTTAACCAACAAGACCTATATCCCCTCGCGCCATATCCCATATACCCAACAAGACCTATATCCCCTCTCGCCATATCCTATATACCCAACAAGACATATATCTCTCGCGCCATATCCCATATACCCAACAAGACCTATATCCCCTAGCGCGATATCCCATATACCCAACAAGACCTATATCCCCTCGCGACATATCCCATATACCCAACAAGACCTATATCCCCTCGCGCCATATCCCATATACCCAACAGGGCCTATATTCCCTCGCGCCATACCCCATATACCCACCAAGACCTATATCCCCTCGCGCCATACCTCACATACCCAACAAGACTATATCTCCTCGCGCCATATCCAATATATCCAACAAGACCTATATCTCCTCGCGCCATACTCCATATACCCCACAAGACCTATATCTCCTCGCGCCGTACCCCATATACCCAACAAGATCTATATCCCCTCGCGCCATATCCCATTTACTAGTTTAACTGTATCATTAGTGAGATGAAAGTATCTAGTAGCATATTTATATTATCCTCGTTAAAGAAATAAAGAATTGAATCCGTGAAATCAAGAAAAAATCACGATCAATACCTTAAGGTTACTATGACAAAATACATTAAAAACGAAATTCAGATCAGGAGCTGAATACTTCACTGCAGTGAAAGACATGGTAGTACTATAGATACATTGTAGTTCAATCAATATAGAAATCAGAATTCACTAAAGAGTGACATTATGCAGTAATTTATTATAGAAACCTTAGAGTTCACTAAATACAGGCATAAAAGTTAACTAAATATAGACATCATACTTCACTAAATATAGACATCCTAGTTCACTAAATATAGACATCATAGTTCACTAAATATAGACATCATACTTAACTAAATATAGACATGATAGTTCACTAAAAATAGACATCATACTTCACTAAATATAGACATCATAGTCCACTAAATATAGACATCATAGTTCACTAAATATAGACATCCTAGTTCACTAAATATAGACATCATAGTTCACTAAATGTAGACATCATAGTCCACTAAATATAGACATCAAATTCACTAAATATAGACATCATAGTCCACTAAATATAGACATCATAGTCCACTAAATATAGACATCATAGTTCACTAAATATAGACATCATAGTCCACTAAATATAGACATCATAGTCCACTAAATATAGACATCATGGTCCAGTAAATATAGACATCATGGTCCAGTAAATATAGACATCGTAGTCCACTAAATATAGACATCATAGTCCACTAAATATAGACATCATGGTCCACTAAATATAGACATGATAGTCCACTAAATATAAACATGATAGTCCACTAAATATAGACATCATACTTCACTAAATATAGACATCATACTTCACTAAATATAGACATCATACTTCACTAAATATAGACATCATGGTCCACTAAATATAGAAATCATAGTCCACTAAATATAGACATCATGGTCCACTAAATATAGACATCATGGTCCACTAAATATAGACATCATAGTCCACTAAATATAGACATCATAGTTCACTAAATATAGACATCATAGTTCACTAAATATAGACATCATACTTCACTAAATATAGACATCATAGTCCACTAAATATAGACATCATGGTCCACTAAATATAGACATGATAGTCCACTAAATATAGACATCATAGTCCACTAACTATAGACATCATACTTCACTAAATATAGACATCATACTTCACTAAATATAGACATCATACTTCACTAAATATAGACATCATGGTCCACTAAATATAGACATCATGGTCCACTAAATATAGACATCATAGTCCACTAAATATAGACATCATAGTTCACTAAATATAGACATCAAATTCACTAAATATAGACATCATAGTCCACTAAATATAGACATCATAGTTCACTAAATGTTGACATCATAGTCCACTAAATATAGACATCATACCTCACTAAATATAGACATCATACTTCACTAAATATAGACATGATAGTCCACTAAATATAGACATCATAGTTCACTAAATATAGACATCATGGTCCACTAAATATAGACATGATAGTCCACTAAATATAGACATCATAGTCCACTAAATATAGACAGCATAGTTCACTAAATATAGACATCATAGTCCACTAAATATAGACATCATAGTTCACTAAAAATAGACATCATAGTCCACTAAATATAGACATCATAGTCCACTAAATATAGACATCATAGTCCACTAAATATAGACATCATAGTTCACTAAATATAGACATCATAGTTCACTAAAAATAGACATCATAGTCCACTAAATATAGACATCATAGTCCACTAAAAATAGACATCATAGTCCACTAAATATAGACATCATAGTCCACTAAATATAGACATCATAGTTCACTAAATATAGACATCATAGTTCACTAAAAATAGACATCATAGTCCACTAAATATAGACATCATAGTCCACTAAATATAGACATCATAGTCCACTAAATATAGACATCATAGTTCACTAAATATAGCCATCATACCTCACTAAATATAGACATCATAGTCCACTAAATATAGACATCATAGTCCACTAAATATAGACATCATACTTAACTAAATATAGACATTATAGTCCACTAAATATAGACATCATACTTAACTAAATATAGACATCATACTTAACTAAATATAGACATCATAGTCCACTAAATATAGACATGATAGTCCACTAAATATAGACATGATAGTCCACTAAATATAGACATCATAGTTCACTAAATATAGACTTCATAGTCCACTAAATACGAACATCATACTTCACTAAATACGAACATCATACTTCACTAAATACGAACATCATACTTCACTAAATATAGACATCACACTTCACCAAATATAGACATCATAGTCCACTAAATATAGACATCATAGTCCACTAAATATCGACACCATACTATATAACGATATACATGTAGTTCACTATGAAAACAATGTAGTTTTCTATAGAGACAATAACGTTCACTACATGGACACTATAGTTAGCTAGAGACAGAGTTGTTCACTATACAGACAGCAACGTTTACTTTGAACATATTTTAGCTCAAAAGAGAGACCGACCAGTTCACTAAAGATACATTATATTTCATTATTAAAACAACAGCTCACTGTAAAATTATATCAACACTGTGTCACTATAGTAACAGAATTGTTCACTATAGTAACATAATTGTTCACTATAGTAACAGAATTGTTCACTATAGTAACAGAATTGTTCACTATAGTAACAGAATTGTAACAGAATTGTTCACTATAGTAACAGAATTGTTCACTACAATAACAGAATTGTTCACTATAGTAACAGAATTGTTCACTATAGTAACAGAATTGTTCACTACAGTAACATAATTGTTCACCACAGTAACAGAATTGTTCACTACCGTAACAGAATTGTTCACTACAGTAGCAAAATTGTTCACTACCGTAACAGAATTGTTCACTACAGTAACAGAATTGTTCACTACAGTAACAGAATTGTTCACTACAGTAACAGAATTGTTCACTATAGTAACAGAATTGTTCACTATATTACAGAATTGTTCACTATATAGTGCGTTTTGACTTAAACATGCTTTATTGTAAAAAGAGACAATGAGGCACAAGTCATAGTTACAATAACAGTATAATCACTACGGAGACCGTATATTGTGTTATAGAGATTATAACTATAGAGACACAAATGTTCACCACAGAGGAGACGACAACAACAACAACAACAACAACAACAACAACAACAACAACAACAACAACGACGACGACGACGACGACAACAACAACAATAGCAACAACAACGACAATGACGACAACAACAACAACAACGACAACAACGACCACGACAACAACAACGACAAAAATAACAACAATAGCAACAACAACGACAACAACAACGACAACAACGACAACAACAACGACAAAAATAACCATTTCACTTTTCTTGAACTTTTATTCATATTCCATATAAATGGCACCGCCTCGCTGGAACAGTACTAATTTACAATCTAAGAATGTTTGTCGAATCATAGATCATGTGACGGAACTATATAAAAATCAAAGTGGGTGCTAATCGACATTCTACTAAGGCAGTCATCTTGTTCGGGCAGTTGGGATAGACTTAATTTGTCCATTTACAGAAGTTAAAAGGACGTAAAACAATAAAAAAAAGAATAACAAAAGAACACAGCTTTTGATGAGCTGAGCTGTCACGTGATATTGTAACGTGGCTTATGCCAGGACGAGAATCGAAATCAAAGCAACTTAAAACGCGAAAACGGCGTTAAGGAGTTTTTAACACAGAGCTTCAAAGCCAGCATACCGATGGTAGGAGTAAGCACGCCTCATTACACCCATCTGTACGATAAACGTAGTCGTAAAATCACTCCGCCTAGTTCCTAAGGCCTTTTTACTCATGAATAAATGATTCCGCTATTATCATTCCATCATAATAGGTACCCATGTTTTGGTTTTCTTATCGAATCAGATTTTCGAGTTCACCATCCACACAACCCTCAGCCCTCATAAGAATTTTCTTCCTCCTTTTTAGCATTTCTTGATCTGATTATCAATGTGATTGGATACAATTACGTGTCAACATTCGTCGGCGATTGGCTAATTTCTTGCTCGCCGTTGATTGGTTTTTGATCAATCCTCATATCCGATTGGTTGATAATCAATAATTGTTGCCATAGTGATAGGCAACCAGTTACCGATTACATTTGATTGATCAGATCTTTGTTTGAATTTTTAGTGTCGAGGGGATAACCTCTCTCTTGTCATTGGCTTACACCCTTTGAGCATTTGTAAACCTAATTCTGTCCTTGCAATGACTGACTGCTGTGGGATCTCTATAATTTCAGAATGACCTTGCAGGTTTAGCGTTCAAAAGTTCATTGCTGTAGTCTATACAGTTTATATATTCCGGGGCGGAATTCTCGCGTCTCTATTATTCATTCACTAGCCATTCCGACGTCTACACAAAGATAGATCGATGACTTACTCTCCAGAACGAAGCTAGTCACGCCAACTCCCACTCCATCTGTAGTCTACTGATAGTACAGAACAGACTGGCACAGAGTCCACACGTCCAGCATCTCTGATCACATTCCAACTTACCTCTGGCGAAAGATTTGGTTCCCTAAAACGGTACCCTTGGTTGGAATGTTTTTTTTTTTTATTCCTCTTCAATAAGTTCTGTGTCATCTAGTCTGTTTCAACATATATATATATATATATATATAAAATCGATAATTGTATAAAAAAAATGATTGGAATAACCCTATATTCTGTGTCCACGTGACTAAACTTTAGTTAATAGTATATTTCAGGAGAAAATGGAATTATGTCTTGGGTTCAGTGATACGCAAAATGCAAATTAAAATAAGAATACAGTACTGTCTAAGAAACCAAAAATAGATTATAGTTCTACGATTGCTTTGTACATTGCTAAAACGTTTCATTTTCATAGACCTCGGCCTGCATTGTAAGTCGTAATCCCTTATTAAATGGGGAATGCCACTTTTCTGAGTTATTTCCCTTTGACCGGTACTTTACGACACAGTGACAATAAAATGACTGAACTTTGTCGACACAACACGAAAAGAAGACGTTAATGTAACATTTGTGACGGCGTATTGTGACATTTACTGGAATAATGAGGATCTTACATTAACGATCATTGGACACACACAACTGAGTAGCGCATTTAATGAACAAAATTATATAACGATTTTAAATTCTAGGACTGAACAAACCCTGAAGGAATCCAGAGAAATTCAAATTGACATATACACATGTAATTTAAGTTTGAATTAAAATAACTGTTTTCTGAGATATTAACTCTCATTCGGTCTCCAGAATACACTTAAGATATGCGTCATTCATTCCAAATGTGTGATGCTGCTTTTTTGTGAAAACATTGTCAGGAGAAATTGATTTATATTATGTCTAGCAGAATTTGTCAAACGTAAATTGAACAGAATTTAAAGACGTCCCGAATGCCATGTCGCATTAACTGACATATCATATTAAGCTACACCATCGTTGTTTTACTGTTATCGTGTCGAGCAGTAATAGATGTTTACAGCCTAAATGACAACACATCCAATTACTCTACAATACGACAGTCGAACGCGCGGAGGACTTAGCTTCATGACGAGCTGCTTCAAACGTCCTTATCACCATTCTACAACAACAACAACAACAACAACAACAACGACGACAACGACCACGACCACGACCACGACCACGACCACGACCACGACCACGACGAGATACAATTGAAATGCAGACATTAAAATAAGCAGAGTTGATCGACACCCAGCCATAGCATCACATTCCATGATGCCGGTGACAATAAACGAGACAGAAAAACCACACTTTTATCTAAAATACTTGTACAGATAGTGGTGTCTATATCAATGGGTTAACGTCCATATATACAAGCAGCCAAGGTCATATGAGTACGGGTGTCAAGGAAACACAAGCAGCCAAGGTCATATGAGCACGGGTGTCAAGGAAACACAAACAACCAAGGTCATATGAGCACGGGTGTCAAGGAGACACAAGCGGCCAAGGCCACATGAGCCCGGGTGTCAAGGAGACACAAGCAGCAAAGGTCATAGGAGTACGGGTGTCAAGGAAACACAAGCAGCCAAGGTCATATGAGCACGGGTGTCAAGGAAACACAAGCAGTCAAGGTCATCTCACAAGCAGCCAAGGTCATATGAGCACGGGTGTCAAGGAGACACAAGCAGCCAAGGTCACATGAGCCCGGGTGTCAAGGAGACACAAGCAGCAAAGGTCATAGGAGTACGGGTGTCAAGGAAACACAAGCAGCCAAGGTCATATGAGCACGGGTGTCAAGGAAACACAAGCAGCCAAGGTCACATGAGCCCGGGTGTCAAGGAGACACAAGCAGCAAAGGTCATAGGAGTACGGGTGTCAAGGAAACACAAGCAGCCAAGGTCATATGAGCACGGGTGTCAAGGAGACACAAGCAGCCAAGGTCACATGAGCCCGGGTGTCAAGGAGACACAAGCAGCAAAGGTCATAGGAGTACGGGTGTCAAGGAAACACAAGCAGTCAAGGTCATATGAGCACGGGTGTCAAGGAAACACAAGCAGTCAAGGTCATCTCACAAGCAGCCAAGGTCATATGTCAAGGATGTTGACAATTAAAACCTCATTCAATTCGATGATAGGATTAGGGATACAAAGCAATGGTAAGTCACCAGCTCCTAGTATCTCAATCAGGACGAACATTTTACTGACGTCACCGACACATGGATGTGAACTCTGGAGCAATATTTAACGGTCGACAACATGGATCGATGCTGAAATACTACAGCGAAAAGTGGCAAGAAGATGTCAAGTATGATAGGAAGTTATATACCACAACCGATATCAAGGTTTCGAATTCGACCCTCTTTCGTGTGTAACAATTAATTCCTTAGGATTATGGGAAACCCAAGCCTATGTGGATAAATGTGAACTCTTGATTTGGAACCGCTTGTGCAGGGGAGATCCAAATTATTTTTGGGAAAACAATTCTGAATGTTCGAATGTGTGATTTCATAGTCGGCGAAACAAATATCACCCGGTAATTATTAATTGGCTCGTGGGCAAAAATCAATGTAACCTGTAACAGGTCCTTTGTATACCTTTTTATGGATCCTGGCGATATCTGAAATAAAGGACCTGTTACAGGTTACATTGATTTTTGCCCACGAGCCAATTAAATAATTACCGGGTGATATTTGTAGTTCTATATGAGACAACCCATGAACTATGTTTAAAAAATTCAAAAAAGGTCCCAGGGGCATGTTCCATGACCATTCTTACCTTTTTTTGCTTTAAAAAGTTATCATTTTCTTTAGAGTGATATCTACTGCAAATCATAGATGCCTTTATGCAACAAAAAATATCTATTTAAAAGATTACACAATCTTAAGCCCCAAAAGTACCTCAATTTTTAAGCCAATTTTAAGCCATGTTCACTTTTTACGGAATTGGTACAACTAATTCCGGTTCTTGTACACCCAACATATTTGGCAATTATTTGGACCATCATGTTACATATCTATGGTGAACATTTTAGAAAAATTGAAAACCGGTAAAGTTGTCACATATACAACAATCTGCAGGGAGGTACTTTTCAAAATAGCCCTGCAGGTTGGGCGTAAGAATTGTACCTGTTGTCCCCTATTGCGTGATCGTAAGAGGCGACTAAATTTCGGATCTTATCTTTTCTTTTCTTTCTTAGCAAATTTATTCTTCCTAATGTCCCCTTGACAATGCCTCACTTTTAGCCTTTAGTTGAGCGTTCGGCCCCTGTGAGGAAGGCTTTGGGTTCCGTCCCTTGGCCGAAACAACTCTGGAAACTCTGGCTTGCTGTACATACCAACTGAAGCTTGCACTTGACCAAAACAAAAATAAAAGACTTTTAAAACATTTTTTTCGCTAACGGATCAGAAATCGGAGATCGCAGTGTGTTACGCGTGCGTGACCTTCTATATATATTAATCTTCAACTTTCGGCCATATTATTTTTCGATTTGATTAAAACATGTTTTATTTGCATCAATATATACAAAAGGATTGGGCAAAGGCTTTCAAACTGATATGAAGCCATTTCCCAATGAAATATATGTTTTTAGATCTATCCACAAATGACAATCACAACATGGGATCATCGCGAGAATACATTAGAGAAAATTAATTTTCATTACTTTCTGTGAAATTAAGATATGAACAGCATCCTTTTTCAATTTCTTTTTCTTGTTTAGGCAGCCGCAGAGATATCCTCAAGAAATATGACAAAACCATCCTTCCCAGGCGCGGATCCAGGATTTTCGAAAGGGGGGAGGGGTCCAGTAATTTAGTGATGATGCGAGCACCGTAGGCGCGAGCCGATTGTTTTTTTGGCGAGGGGTCTGGGGGCCGCCAAGGCATTTTAAATGTCCCCCATGGATCCGCTAGTGTATATTATAGTATCGGAATGAAATTCATGGCGTGGAAGGTAAAGCGTCACGTGACGTGTTGATTTCAACGCGATTTTCGCACCACCGCCGCGGTGGCCGAGTGGTTAAGGTGTCCCGACACTTTAACACTAGCCCTCCACCTCTGGGTTGCGAGTTCGAAACCTACGTGGGGCAGTTGCCAGGTACTGACCGTAGGCCGGTGGTTTTTCTCCGGGTACTCCGGCTTTCCTCCACCTCCAAAACCTGGCACCTCCTTAAATGACCCTGGCTGTTAATAGGACGTTAAACAAAAACAAACCAAACACACCACCGACGGGTAATAACAATACCTAACGCCGGTTTGTACATTTAACTGCACCACAAGCGTCCATCCCCGTGTAGTTGCCCTTGAAAGTAAGCTAGTACCCTTTAGCGACTGGGCTCAAATTCCAGCGGACAAGTCTACCAAGCATAATCTACCTTTCTCTTTAACTTTTTCTAATTAGTTATGTCATACGTGGCCAATTTCTTTGTTTGAACACTCGTTGGAAAGATGGAGCATTTTTTCCTTTATTTTGATATATGATAAAGTGGGGTTCACGACCTGTAATATCGAAAATACAACTTTTAAAATCCTTGTTCGGTTTTCCCTTCCGGGGAGTTACTAACCTGGAGCTATTATATATCTGCTTGTACATGTAATATAGACCGTGGGATGGGATTACGTGCCAAGTTTCTGTAGCCGAACAGATATATGTAGACGAGCGTTGAACGTAATATCGTGATTTACGCCATGTCGTCACTTCTAATGTATGTATACTTGTTAAGTACCCTCTCATGCTAATCAGTTAAAAGGGCTCATTATACTATGATCATTTAGTGTAAAACACAATTCTGTTGGGAATCCTCTCCATTTAAAAATCTGTATTGATTTTTTCCACTGGAATTCTTAGGTGTTACTGGGTATAATATCCTCGTTAAGGATACGTCAATAATATCCGTCATTATTGACTTTTACACGTTATATGTGAGTGTCGGGTCCTTCCCCCCGGAAAATGTCTCCGACATTGGGATGGCTAAACATATAATCACCGAAATGGCCAAGTGTTACTGTAAATTACTTAAATTTCGCGTGGTATTTATTTTCGAGTTATTACGTTGGTTTCTCCTTGACACCAGACCTCATATGACCTTGACTGTTTGTTTCTTCTTGACACCCCGTCCTCATATGACCATGACTGTTGGTTTCTTCTCATTGACACCCCGTCCTCATATGACCATGACTGTTGGTTTCTCATTGACACCCCGTCCTCATATGACCATGACTGTTGGTTTCTTCTCATTGACACCCCGTCCTCATATGACCATGACTGTTGGTTTCTTCTCATTGACACCCCGTCCTCATATGACCATGGCTGTTGGTTTCTTATTGACACCCCGTCCTCATATGACCATGACTGTTGGTTTCTTCTCATTGACACCCCGTCCTCATATGACCATGGCTGTTGGTTTCTTATTGACACCCCGTCCTCATATGACCATGACCGTTGGTTTCTCATTGACACCCGTCCTCATATGACCATGACTGTTGGTTTCTCATTGACACCCCGTACTCATATGACCATGACTGTTGGTTTCTTCTCATTGACACCCCGTCCTCATATGACCATGGCTGTTGGTTTCTTATTGACACCCCGTCCTCATATGACCATGACTGTTGGTTTCTTCTCATTGACACCCCGTCCTCATATGACCATGGCTGTTGGTTTCTTATTGACACCCCGTCCTCATATGACCATGACTGTTGTTGTCTCCTTGACATCCGTCCTCATATGACCATGACTGTTGGTTTCTTATTGACACCCCGTCCTCATATGACCATGGCTGTTGGTTTCTTATTGACACCCCGTCCTCATATGACCATGGCTGTTGGTTTCTTATTGACACCCCGTCCTCATATGACCATGACTGTTGGTTTCTCATTGACATCCGTCCTCATATGACCATGACTGTTGGTTTCTTATTGACACCCCGTCCTCATATGACCATGACTGTTGGTTTCTCATTGACACCCCGTCCTCATATGAGAACGACGTCGCGAGGACAAACAAATCCATCCTGTTTCTGTTTCCCTGTTTCGTTTAGGGTGTCGATTTGAAATATGTTTCGTAATGTTTAACCCTCAATTGTTTCAAAAAGAAGTGATTGCTCCTGGTCCGAAATGCTACTTGTGTCTCCTTGACATCCATCTCATATGACCTTGGCTGCTTGTGTTTCCTTGACACCCGTGCTCATATGACCTTGGCTGCTTGTGTCTCCTTGACACCCATCACATATGACCTTGGCTGCTTGTGTTTCCTTGACACCCGTGCTCATATGACCTTGGCTACTTGTGTCTCCTTGACACCCATCTCATATGACATTGGCTGCTTGTGTTTCTTTGCAGACCCCCCCCCCCCCCCCCCCCCCCCCCCCTTCCTCGACTCATGTTGGTAGAGAGCGGCTACCATTAATTGAATTAATAACAGAAAAAAAAACAAATTCAAATTATTTTGAAAGTTATTAGCACAATCATATTCAAGATCTCTTGGGAGGACCAATTTGTCAAACATTTGATCCCCTTTTCCAATCAGGCTCCAAATACAAACAAAATACTCTTTGAAATCTTACAAATCAGTTTTATTTACATTGGCTAGTACACAACGTAAGCTGTTTAATCTTGGTTTTTATGTAGAAATTAAACCATTTATCATGTTAGCCGAGCCAATTCTACATTTAGATAGATTCAGAATCCAAATCAGTACAACCTGTTGAAAACATACCGCTGAAGAGGAGATGATAGTCTACCCACATAGCAAGGCATTGATATCCTTGTATGTAACGAGACCTGATCGACATCATTTCAGTACAGATGATAAAACTAGCGCGGTCGTTCGAGTATGATGATAAAACATTTTATTTGTACGGTATCGAGATCCTAACATTGCTGTCAACAATTTTAATCGAATCTTTTTGTCAGCAATCGGCTCCCACAGCGACAGACTTATCGAACAAGCACGGTCGGTTGACAGTACTTCCGAGGGCGGATCTAATCTAAAAAGATAAGAGATGCTCCAACATACAGCAAACCCTTCAGACAAAAGCATTAGCATTCCATCAGTGCAAGTCGATCAAAGTCACAGAGAAGCTTGGTACACCAAACAAGTCAATCAAAGTCACAGAGAAGCTTGGTACACCAAACAAGTCAATCAAAGTTATGGAGAAGTTTGAAGAGCGATTCCAGTCAATATTGAAGGTCTCGATACATCAAATTTTCAAGAATTGTTTTGCATTTATTGCTCTCGATTGGACATGACGAAGTCTGTGTTTATAAAAGATTACTGACATTCCAGGAAGATGATTTTTTTTAAGTGTAAACTATGGAAATGTCAGCAATTGTACGAATGAATCACGCTGGTTTTCAGCCAGGGATAGGAAAGTCAATCCAAGCTGGATTTGGGATTTAAACTTTAAAAAAAAAGATACGATGTATACCCTGGTCGATAATGACCGGCGGACTGTCTACGGTCTGGTTAGAACGTGGTAAACAGACGGGTCAATCAGTCTCATGAAGAGGTACTGACATGTGATATTTATACTCAGATGTCACAATGACAGTTGTTAAATCGTTGGTATCTGGTTAGAACCATTCCGGATTTTCGCTTTCTTTTTGTCGCAGCCACGGGTACCAGCTTTGTCTTTCAATACACTTATCATCTGACAGGTAGTTTTTTTTTTTTTTATTGTTTTTTGTTTGTTTTTGTTTTAACTTTTCCGGTCCCGGAAGTTTCTCCAATGCGCATGACAGGTGACCTGACATGACCTAAAAGTTGGTTACTAAGCGCAACTGGTCAGCAGACTAGCCGCAATGTTGACTCACACTTCAGGGGTTTTGGGCACAGCCCAAAATAAATAACATTCAGATTACTTTCCTATGCATGTGTTCATCCAAACTGTTATTCAGATTTAATGATCCTGTGAATGGGAGCCGAGGTTTCTTTGCAAACAGCAGCCGGAGCCGGCGTTGAGTTTATCAATGAACAGAATACAACAACTTGGGTTTTAGCACTGATAGAGATTAACAAACATTTCCCCTTGAGCAGACACGTAGATACAGTGTTGTATTGTAGAAACCCTTTTAAACGCAAGCAGCTCTAAATAATTAGATTTAAGCCACTTTCATATCTTAATCGAAATGGCATTGTAAACAAAACACACGACCTAGTGTTTACATGAACTGAATCAAAAGATAAACATGACATCTGCGCGTGCTCACTTGCACTTGTAAAGAATATCCGGATTGCAAGCCGAGCGACAGTTTTGGAAGATTGGTTTGGTTTATTTTGTTTAACGTCCTATTAACAGCTAAGGTCATTTAAGGACGGCCTCCCGTGCGTGCGACATGCATACGTGTGTTGAGCGCGTATGTGTGTTTTGGGAGGCTGCGGTATGTTCGTGTTAAGTCTCCTTGTGATAGGCCAGAACTTTTGCCGATTTATAGTGCTACCTCACTGAAGCATACTGCCGAAGACACCCAGCAGGACACCCCACCCGGTTACATTATACTGACAACGGGCGAACCAGTCGTTGCACTCCAAATATGCTGAGCGCTAAGCAGGAGCAGCAACTACCATATTTAAAGACTCTGGTATGTCTCGGCCAGGGGACAGAACCCAAAGCCTTCCTCACAGGGGCGAACGCTCAACTAAAGGCCAAAAGTGAGGCAGTGTCAATGGCGACGTAAGGAAGTTTTGGAAGAACACTGTAGCTTGATTTTCTAGTTTAAAAATTATGTTAAAACGGTGATACGCTTTAGCGCCATTTTTCTGGGAACCGGCAAAATAAGGGTACTCAGGGCGAGTTTTCAATACTGGATTTTTAATATATTTATTAGATTACCTGATAAAATAACGAAACTTTTATACGACGGAACAATAGACATACCTATGTATGAATTCCAATATTTCTATCTGAAGTTTTTCACGGTTTCCGTAGGGTATACGAATTGTACCAGCTGCTGACCATTGCATGACCGTAAGAGTTGTACTGACACTTACAATGAACATCAAAGGGTGTGTGTCATTTTTACTGACTTTTAATATAGCCCCTAAACGTCTGAAAATGTATTATACTGTGGCAAGCCGTTTTAACATTTAATCCCATTTCCTCTTAAGGTAAATATGCTTCAAATTTATTTCACTTAAGTGAAATACTTTTTACCTTAAGGTTAAAAGACTTTTTTTTGCATTATGTTTTATTTCACTTAAGTGAAAAAGAATTTCACTTAAGTGAAATAAATTTTATTCATCTTAAGGGAAAATCTTTTTCACTTAAGTGAAATAAAACATAATGCAAATGCTGCTGTTGAGTAAATCGGACACCCACTCTCATGAATCAGATATGGACTAGTCCATCTATTGACCAAGCATTGGGTGTTTAATTTCTGACCAATTCGAGACCTTTTCTCTACTTCATTTGTTGTTAGTAAAATCAATACTATTTCCCATATGATTTACTTTCACTTATGTTTTAATTCCATTAAATATATGTTTTATTTATTTCCCTTATGATAAGTGATAAGAACGTATCAAAGTTAAAGTTTACTCACGCTGTTTCTTAGTTGACAGGTCCAAGGGGTTCATTCCATTATACCATGGAGTGGATAGGAGGACAGAGTGACTTTATGGACATATGGTCAGTTTTATTTACCTTAAGATGAAAAGAATTTCACTTAAGGGACAAGTATTTTGCATTATGTCTGCACATAATTTTTTTTCACTTAAGTGAATTTTTTTTTGTCTTAAGGGATATTAACATTTATTTGCATTATGTTTTATTTCACTGAAGTGAAATTCTTTTTTCACTTAAGTGAAATTCTTCTTTCACTTAAGTGAAATTCCTTTTTCACTTAAGTGAAAAAACATCCCCTTAAGAGGAAATGGGATTAAATGTTAAAACGGCTTGCCATATTATACACACTATGGAACGTCCAAATAGACCTAGACTGCAACACATTCTCGGGTCCCTGTGATTCAGATGACCAGCCAAGTTGTCGTGATATAAGATACCCGATAAATGTATCAAATATACTATATATAACTAAGATACCTTATATAACTAAGATACCTTATATGAAAAGATACCTTATACAACAAAGATACCTTATATAACAAAGCTATCTTATATAACAAGATACCTGATATAACAAAGATTCCTTATATAACAAAGATACCTTATATAACTAAGATACCTTATATAACAAAGATACCTTATACAACTAAGATACCTGATAAACGTATCAAAGATACCTTATATAACAAAGATACCTTATATGAAAAGATACCTTATATAACTAAGATACCTTATATAACTAAGATACCTTATACAACTAAGATACCTTATATAACTAAGATACCTCATAGAACAAAGATACCTTATACAACAAAGATACCTTATATAACAAAGATACCTTATATAGCAAAAATACCTTATATAACAAAGATACCTTATATAACTAAGATACCTTATATTACAAAGATACCTTATATAACTAAGATACCTTATATAACTAAGATACCTTATATAACAAAGCTATCTTATATAACAAAGATACCTTATATTACAAAGATACCTTATATAACTAAGATACCTTCTATAACAAAGATACCTTATATAACACAGCTATCTTATATAACTAATATACCTTATATAACTAAGATACCTTATATAACTAAGATACCTTATATAACTAAGATACCTTATATTACTAAGATACCTTATATAACTAAGATACCTTATATAACAAAGAAACCTGATATAACAAAGATACCTTATATAGCAAATATACCTTATATAACTAAGATACCTTATAAAACTAAGATACCTTATATAACTAAGATACCTGATATAACAAAGATTCCTTATATAACAAAGATACCTTATATAACTAAGATACCTTATATAACTAAGACACCTTATATAACAAAGATACCTTATACAACTAAGATACCTGATAAACGTATCAAAGATACCTTATATAACAAAGATACCTTATATGAAAAGATACCTTATACAACAAAGATACCTTATATAACTAAGATACCTTATATAACTAAGATACCTTATATAACTAAGATACCTTATATAACTAAGATACCTTATACAACTAAGATACCTTATATAACTAAGATACCTCATAGAACAAAGATACCTTATATAACAAAGATACCTTATATAGCAAAAATACCTTATATAACAAAGATACCTTATATAACTAAGATACCTTATGTTACAAAGATACCTTATATAACTAAGATACCTTATATAACTAAGATACCTTATATAACTAAGATACCTTATATAACTAAGATACCTTATATAACAAAGCTATCTTATATAACAAAGATACCTTATATTACAAAGATACCTTATATAACTAAGATACCTTCTATAACAAAGATACCTTATATAACACAGCTATCTTATATAACTAATATACCTTATATAACTAAGATACCTGATATAACAAAGATACCTTATATAGCAAATATACCTTATATAACTAAGATACCTTATATAACTAAGATCCCTTATATAACAAAGATATATTATATAATAAAGATACCTTATATAACTAAGATACCTTATATAACTAAGATACCTTCTATAACAAAGATACCTTATATAACACAGCTATCTTATATAACTAATATACCTTATATAACTAAGATACCTTATATAACAAAGATACCTTATATAACTAAGAAACCTTATATAACTAAGATACCTTATATAACAAAGATACCTTATATAACTAAGATACCTTATATAACTAAGATACCTTATATAACTAAGATCCCTTATATAACAAAGATACCTTATATAACTAAGATACCTTATATAACTAAGATACCTTATATAACAAAGATACCTTATATAACTAAGATACCTGATATAACTAAGATACTTATATAACTAAGATACCTTATATAACAAAGATACCTTATATCACTAAGATATCTTATATAACTAAGATACCTTATATAACTAAGATACCTTATATAACAAAGATACCTTATATAACAAAGATACCTTATATAACTAAGATACCTTATATAACTAAGATACCTTATATAACAAAGATACCCTATATTACTAAGATACCTTATATATCTAAGATTAAGATACCTTATATAACAAAGATACCTTATATAACTAAGCTACCTTATATAACTAAGCTATCTTATATAACAAAGATACCTTATATATCTAAGATACCTTATATAACTAAGATACCTTATATAACTAAGATACCTTATATAACAAAGATACCTTATATAACTAAGATACCTTATATAACAAAAATACCTTATATAACTAAGATACCTTATATAACAAAGATACCTTATATAACAAAGATACCTTATATAACTAAGATACCTTATATAATAAAAATACCTTACATAACAAAGATACCTTATATAACAAATATACCTTATATAACTAAGATACCTTATATAACAAAAATACCTTATATAACTAAGATACCTTATATAACTAAGATACCTTATATAACTAAGATACCTTATATAACAAAAATACCTTATATAACTAAGATACCTTATATAACAAAGATACCTTATATAACAAAGATACCTTATATAACTAAGATACCTTATATAATAAAAATACCTTACATAACAAAGATACCTTATATAACAAATATACCTTATATAACTAAGATACCTTATATCACAAAAATACCTTATATAACAAAGATACCTTATATAACTAAGATACCTTATATAACTAAGATACCTTATATAACAAAGATACCTTATACAACTAAGATACCTGATAAACGTATCAAAGATACCTTATATAACAAAGATACCTTATATGAAAAGATACCTTATACAACAAAGATACCTTATATAACTAAGATACCTTATATAACTAAGATACCTTATATAACTAAGATACCTTATATAACTAAGATACCTTATACAACTAAGATACCTTATATAACTAAGATACCTCATAGAACAAAGATACCTTATATAACAAAGATACCTTATATAGCAAAAATACCTTATATAACAAAGATACCTTATATAACTAAGATACCTTATGTTACAAAGATACCTTATATAACTAAGATACCTTATATAACTAAGATACCTTATATAACTAAGATACCTTATATAACTAAGATACCTTATATAACAAAGCTATCTTATATAACAAAGATACCTTATATTACAAAGATACCTTATATAACTAAGATACCTTCTATAACAAAGATACCTTATATAACACAGCTATCTTATATAACTAATATACCTTATATAACTAAGATACCTGATATAACAAAGATACCTTATATAGCAAATATACCTTATATAACTAAGATACCTTATATAACTAAGATCCCTTATATAACAAAGATATATTATATAATAAAGATACCTTATATAACTAAGATACCTTATATAACTAAGATACCTTCTATAACAAAGATACCTTATATAACACAGCTATCTTATATAACTAATATACCTTATATAACTAAGATACCTTATATAACAAAGATACCTTATATAACTAAGAAACCTTATATAACTAAGATACCTTATATAACAAAGATACCTTATATAACTAAGATACCTTATATAACTAAGATACCTTATATAACTAAGATCCCTTATATAACAAAGATACCTTATATAACTAAGATACCTTATATAACTAAGATACCTTATATAACAAAGATACCTTATATAACTAAGATACCTGATATAACTAAGATACTTATATAACTAAGATACCTTATATAACAAAGATACCTTATATAACTAAGATATCTTATATAACTAAGATACCTTATATAACTAAGATACCTTATATAACAAAGATACCTTATATAACAAAGATACCTTATATAACTAAGATACCTTATATAACTAAGATACCTTATATAACAAAGATACCCTATATTACTAAGATACCTTATATATCTAAGATTAAGATACCTTATATAACAAAGATACCTTATATAACTAAGCTACCTTATATAACTAAGCTATCTTATATAACAAAGATACCTTATATATCTAAGATACCTTATATAACTAAGATACCTTATATAACTAAGATACCTTATATAACAAAGATACCTTATATAACTAAGATACCTTATATAACAAAAATACCTTATATAACTAAGATACCTTATATAACAAAGATACCTTATATAACAAAGATACCTTATATAACTAAGATACCTTATATAACAAAAATACCTTACATAACAAAGATACCTTATATAACAAATATACCTTATATAACTAAGATACCTTATATAACAAAAATACCTTATATAACTAAGATACCTTATATCACAAAAATACCTTATATAACAAAGATACCTTATATAACTAAGATACCTTATATAACAAAAATACCTTATATAACTAAGATACCTGATATAACTAAGAAACCTTATATAACTAAGATACCTTATATAACTCAGATACCTTATATAACAAAGATACCTTATATAACAAAGATACCTTATATAACTAAGATACCTTATATAACTAAGATACCTTATATAACTAAGATACCTTATATAACTAAGACATGTTATATACCTAAGATACCTTATATAACAAAGATACCTTATATAACAAAGATACCTGATATAACTAAGAAACCTTATATAACTAAGATACCTTATAAAACTAAGATAACTTATATAACTAAGACATGTTATATACCTAAGATACCTTATATAACTAAGATACCTTATATAACAAAGATACCTTATATAACTAAGAAACCTTATATAACTAAGATACCTTATATAACAAAGCTACTTTATATAACAAAGATACCTTATATAACAAAGATACCTTATATAACAAAGATACCTTATATAACAAAGATACCTTCTATAACAAAGATACCTTATATAACACAGCTATCTTATATAACTAATATACCTTATATAACTAAGATACCTGATATAACAAAGATACCTTATATAGCAAATATACCTTATATAACTAAGATACCTTATATAACTAAGATCCCTTATATAACAAAGATATATTATATAATAAAGATACCTTATATAACTAAGATACCTTATATAACTAAGATACCTTCTATAACAAAGATACCTTATATAACACAGCTATCTTATATAACTAATATACCTTATATAACTAAGATACCTTATATAACAAAGATACCTTATATAACTAAGATACCTTATATAACTAAGATACCTTATATAACAAAGATACCTTATATAACTAAGATACCTTATATAACTAAGATACCTTATATAACTAAGATCCCTTATATAACAAAGATACCTTATATAACTAAGATACCTTATATAACTAAGATACCTTATATAACAAAGATACCTTATATAACTAAGATACCTGATATAACTAAGATACTTATATAACTAAGATACCTTATATAACAAAGATACCTTATATAACTAAGATATCTTATATAACTAAGATACCTTATATAACTAAGATACCTTATATAACAAAGATACCTTATATAACAAAGATACCTTATATAACTAAGATACCTTATATAACAAAGATATCTTATATAACAAAGATACCTTATATAACTAAGATACCTTATATAACAAAGATACCTTATATAACAAAGATACCTTATATAACAAAGATATCTTATATAACAAAGATACCTTATATAACAAAGATACCTTATATAACAAAGATACCTTATATAACAAAGATACCTTATATAACTAAGATACCTTATATAACAAAGATACCTTATATAACAAAGATACCTTATATAACTAAGATACCTTATATAACAAAGATACCTTATATAACAAAGATACCTTATATAACTAAGATACCTTATATAACAAAGATACCTTATATAACTAAGATACCTTATATAACTAAGATACCTTATATAACAAAGATACCTTATATAACTAAGATACCTTATATAACTAAGATACCTTATATAACAAAGATACCTTATATAACTAAGATACCTTATATCACAAAGCTATCTTATATAACAAAGCTATCTTATATAGCTAAGATACCTTATATAACAAAGATACCTTATATAACAAAGATACCTTATATAACAAAGATACCTTATATAACAAAGATACCTTATATAACTAAGATACCTTATATAACAAAGATACCTTATATAACTAAGATACCTTATATAACAAAGATACCTTATATAACAAAGATACCTTATATAACTAAGATACCTTATATAACTAAGATACCTTATATAACTAAGATACCTTATATAACAAAGATACGTTATATGACTAAGATACCTTATATAACAAAGATACCTTATATAACAAAGATACCTTATATAACAAAGATACCTTATATAACAAAGATACCTTATATAACTAAGATACCTTATATAACAAAGATACCTTATATAACTAAGATACCTTATATAACTAAGATACCTTATATAACAAAGCTATCTTATATAAAAAAGCTATCTTATATAACAAAGATACCTTATATAACAAAGATACCTTATATAACTATGATACCTTATATAACAAAGATACCTTATATAACAAAGATACCTTATATAACAAAGATACCTTATATAACAATGATACCTTATATAACTATGATACCTTATATAACAAAGATACCTTATATAACAAAGATACCTTATATAACAAAGATACCTTATATAGCAAAGATACCTTATATAACTAAGATACCTTATATAACTAAGATACCTTATATAACTAAGATACCTTATATAACAAAGATACCTTATATAACAAAGATACCTTATATAACTAAGATACCTTATACAACAAATATACCTTATATAACAAAGATACCTTATATAACAAAGATACCTTATATAACAAAGATACCTTATATAACAAAGATACCTTATATAACTAAGATACCTTATATAACAAAGATACCTTATATAACTAAGATACCTTATATAACAAAGATACCTTATATAACTAAGATACCTTATATAACAAAGATATCTAATATAACTAAGATACCTTATATAACTAAGATACCTTATATAACAAAGATACCTTATATAATAAAGATACCTTATATAACTAAGATACCTTATATAACAAAGATACCTTATATAACAAAGATACCTTATATAACTAAGATACCTTATATAACTAAGATACCTTATATAACACAGCTATCTTATATAACTAAGATACCTTATATAACACAGCTATCTTATATAACTAAGATACCTTATATAACAAAAATACCTTATATAACAATGATACCTTAACAACAAAGATACTTTATATAACAAAGATACCTGATATAACAAAGATACATTATATAACAAAGATACCTTATACAACTAAGATACCTTATATAACAAAGATACCTTATATAACTAAGATACCTTATATAACTAAGATACCTTATATAACAAAGATACCTTATATTACAAAGCTATCTTATATAACAAAGATACCTTAATAACAAAGATACCTTATATAACTAAGATACTTATATAACTAAGATACCTTATATAACAAAGATACCTTATATAACAAAGATACCTTATATAACAAAGATACCTTATATAACAAAGATACTTTATATAACAATGATACCTTAATAACAAAGATACTTTATATAACAAAGATACCTTATATAACAAAGATACCTTATATAACTAAGATACCTTATATAACTAAGATACCTTATATAACTAAGATACCTTATATAACTAAGATACCTTATACAACAAAGGTACCTTATATGACTAAGATACCTGATATAACTAAGATACCTTATATAACTAAGATACCTTATATAATAATCAAGATATATTGTATAAGGATCAACATTTCTACATGAATAAATGACAGCTTTCCTTGATATAAATTCACGTCATTCAATGCAAATGTTGTTTTGTATGTTATAACAATGTTATCTAGCGTTCGATGGTCGTGAAGTATACGTATTTACTGTAAGGAAACCTCCCGTTCGTCTATTCGATTATAGCGTGCGAGTCAGTAGAATGTATGGCCTCTACCAACACAAGCCACACAGAGAGTTGCCATTAATCTCAGCGGAGCGGCCAAGTAGCTGTAAGTCTGCGTACTCTGAGTAAGAGCAAACATAAAATAGAAATCATGTCACAAACGGACGAGGAAAATCGGAAAACCGACGAAAAGTACATCGACATTGCGTGGCTTACCAGAACTGATTTTTGTGTACAGTACTTTGTGGTATTAACAGTGCGCTCACAAGGAAATCACTCGACTAAATTATACACCGGCGCCTTTAACGCATGTATGTGTGATAGACAGTGTTGCTTGAAATACTTTGTAAATGATACAGGTCTGCAATTTTACCTCCTCACCGACAATTCTACACCTGTCACGTGATCTGTACCCGTCACTAACCTTTCTCGCAGGACTTCTTGGCACAACTCTCACATTCAATGATATACATGTATTGCCCATTGTCACGTTTTAATTTGAGAAGCACATTCCAATCTGAAAGAATTAAAGGCATCCATAATCGTCACCTTCGGCGATATCATATTCGGATGTTATGATATTTTTTTCATTTCAAAACCTTAAAAGGAAATCAGTATCTCCGTTACAGTGATTGTAATAAGTTCTTTTTTGTTTGTTTGTTTTTTGTTTTTGTTAATTAAGGGTGTCCGGTGACTAGTTTATTCTTTGGCAAGGTACACTTACATAAAAACATGTAGTATGTATTTTGATCCATGCATTTAATTAACCGGGTGCCCCTACATGAATCGAACCCGGGTCGTTGGCGTAATAATCCACGGCACTTCTCACAAAGTGAAATAGTGATGTACTCAGTCAGATGGACTGGTAACACCGACCTGCTCCTATTAACGACATAGGAAGTCTTGATATGGTTATACATTGTTTCAAAATTCATACCATATTACCGCAAAGCGATCCGTGCTCCGCCTGTTAGAACAATGCGTGTACCGATATGATCCGTGTTCCGACTGGAGGGACGGTCCATGCACGGAGGAGATCCATGTTCCGCTTATCGGAACGATACGTACACTGCGTCACGTGACCATGGTATTGGCTGACCTCCCATCTCAGACTTGTGTCGTGTATAACATGGGATATTCAGACTACGGATTATCTCATCTTCTCCTAAACTATCTGAGTCCCAGAGCGGTTGTTATAGTCACGCGCAAACAGTCGATGAACCGATACTAGGACATGTCTATGCATGCCCATGAGGTGGTGCTGTCTTGTTTCGACACGGCTGCATATCAATGCATGATACAGAGCAGACCAACACGCACATACGTCACCAATGTAAAAAAAAAACAGTACATACGTCACCAATGTAAAACAGCACATACGTCACCAATGTAAAACAGCACATACGTCACCAATGTAAACCAGCACATACGTCACCAATGTAAAACAGCACATACGTCACCAATGTAAAACAGCACATACGTCACCAATGTAAAACAGCACATACGTCACCAATGTAAAACAGCACATACGTCACCAATGTAAAAAACAGCAAATACGTCACCAATGTAAAAAAACAGCACATACGTCACCAATGTAAAAAACAGCACATACGTCACCAATGTAAAAAAACAGCACATACGTCACCAATGTAAAAAAACAGCACATACGTCACAGATGTAAAACAGCACATACGTCACCAATGTAAAACAGCACATACGTCACCAATGTAACACAGCACATACGTCACCAATGTAACACAGCACATACGGCACAAATGTAAAACAGCACATACGTCACAGATGTAAAACAGCACATACCTCACCAATGTAAAAAAACAGCACATACGTCACCAATGTAAAAAAACAGCACATACGTCGCCAATGTAAAACAGCACATACGTCACCAATGTAAAACAGCACATACGTCACAGATGTAAAACAGCACATACGTCACCAATGTAAAAAAAACAGCACATACGTCACCAATGTAAAAAAAACAGCACATACGTCACCAATGTAAAACAGCACATACGTCACCAATGTAAAACAGCACATACGTCACCAATATAACACAGCACATACGTCACCAATGTAACACAGCACATACGTCACCAATGTAAAACAGCACATACGTCACCAATGTAAAACAGCACATACGTCACCAATGTAAAACAGCACATACGTTACCAATGTTAAACAGCACATACGTCACAGATGTTAAACAGCACATACGTCACCAATGTAAAAAACAGCACATACGTCACCAATGTAAAACAGCACATACGTCACCAATGTAACACAGCACATACGTCACCAATGTAAGACATTTACTACACGATAATAATATAGGCTCCCGGAAGGGTTACTGGATGAAAGGGGGTCGATATTCTCGTCGTGTTGGATCTTTTAATGACCGCTAACTATACTAATTAATTATTCTCGGTTTGAATACAGGAAGAAAGGGGTAGGCATCCTCGTGGGGGAGGGTGGGAAGGGTGAATACAGGATGAAAGGGGTAGGTACCCTCGTGGGGAGGGAATCTGTTAATACAGGATGAAAGGGGTAGGCACCATTGTGGGGAGGGAATCTGTTAATACAGGATGAAAGGGGTAGGCACCCTCGTGGGGAGGGAATCTGTTAATACAGGATGAAAGGGGTAGGCACCCTCGTGGGGAGGGAATCTGTTAATACAGGATGAAAGGGGTAGGCATCCTCGTGGGGGAGGGTGGGAAGGGTGAATACAGGATGAAAGGGGTAGGCACCATTGTGGGGAGGGAATCTGTTAATACAGGATGAAAGGGGTAGGCACCATTGTGGGGAGGGAATCTGTTAATACAGGATGAAAGGGGTAGGCACCATTGTGGGGAGGGAATCTGTTAATACAGGATGAAAGGGGTAGGCACCATTGTGGGGAGGGAATCTGTTAATACAGGATGAAAGGGGTAGGCACCATTGTGGGGAGGGAATCTGTTAATACAGGATGAAAGGAGTAGGCACCCTCGTGGGGAGGGAATCTGTTAATACAGGATGAAAGGGGTAGGCACCCTCGTGGGGAGGGAATCTGTTAATACAGGAGGAAAGGGGTAGGCACCCTCGTGGGGAGGGAATCTGTTAATACAGGAAGAAAGGGGTAGGCACCCTCGTGGGGTTGGGGTGGTGGTGGGAGGTGGGAAAGGGGCGAAAACAGGATGAAAGGGGTAAGCACCCTCGTTCTGTGGGATGTTGTGTGAAGTGACAAAGAATGTTGTTAGAATGTGTTTCATCGTATCTATTTACCTTTCTTGGAGGGTGGTTATATCATAAAGTATGTAACATTTGGAGGGTGATTATATCATAAAGTATGTAACTTTTGGAGGGTGGTTATATCATAAAGTATGTAACTGTTGGAGGGTGATTATATCATAAAGTATGTAACTGTTGGAGGGTGGTTATATCATAAAGTAGGTAACTTTTGGAGGGTGGTTATATCATAAAATATGTAACTTTTGGAGGGTAGTTATGTCATAAAATATGTAACATTTTGAGGGTTGTTATGTCCTAAAATATGTAACATTTTGAGGGTGGTTATATCATAAAGTATGTAACTGTTGGAGGGTGGTTATATCATAAAGTATGTAACTGTTGGAGGGTGGTTATATCATAAAGTAGGTAACTTTTGGAGGGTGGTTATATCATAAAATATGTAACTTTTGGAGGGTAGTTATGTCATAAAATATGTAACATTTTGAGGGTTGTTATGTCCTAAAATATGTAACATTTTGAGGGTGGTTATATCATAAAATATGTAACTTTTGGAGGGTGGTTATATCATAAAATATGTAACTTTTGGAGGGTAGTTATGTCATAAAATATGTAACATTTTGAGGGTTGTTATGTCCTAAAATATGTAACATTTTGAGGGTGGTTATATCATAAAATATGTAACTTTTGGAGGGTGGTTATATCATAAAATATGTAACTTTTGGAGGGTAGTTATGTCATAAAATATGTAACATTTTGAGGGTTGTTATGTCATAAAATATGTAACATTTTGAGGGTGGTTATATCATAAAATATGTAACTTTTGGAGGGTAGTTATGTCATAAAATATGTAACATTTTGAGGGTAGTTATGTCATAAAATATGTAACTTTTGGAGGGTTGTTATGTCATAAAGTATGTATTGGTGTTGCATGAAAATATACAACAGCCTTTTAAGATTTTCGCCTAAATTGGATTTGTACATTTGCTTTGCTGTAATAAAAGGAAAATCCATCATAACGTAGTGGAAAATTGTTTAAAAAATAGTGTGTCTATTACTGGGCGAAGTTGTTGTTTTAGATCACCAGTATGTTCGTCGGACTTACCTCCCCTTGTACGTGTTCAAATCTAGTGAGAACGTAACAATTTTAAAACGGAATGATAAGTCACTTTTTTCGGCATAGCCGTATAATATTCTTTTGGCCCCGGATATGAAGCGACATGTGGCGTTACTGGTCAAGATGAATTATGTGATTGGTCAATGTAGCGCTAAATACAAAATGCAGTTAAAAACGAAACAAAGTTAAGATTGAATGCAAGCTGAATCTTTTCAAATGACACATTAATGAAATTATATTCCTGATTCAAATGCAGTCTTAGTGAAAAATATCACTTTTGCTGATTTGACCAATCAAATTAATGATTAGAAAATACCAATATAATTGACCAATCAGAAAGCCCGACATATATGTCAGCACCTGGACAGAGGGAACTACTTTTTTAGGGAATTGTAGGCCTAGTTAGCATACGGGGTAGGTTTTTCGTTGATAAAAAATGTAATAAACAGAATATCTAACAGTGTCTTCAGTAATACCAAATATATTTCACTCGTGTGGCTAATATTTTGATATTTTTCACTCGTGCTGCGCACTCATGAAAAATATCAAAATATTAGCCCCACTCGTGAAATATATTTGGTATTACTGAAGACACTATTAGATATCCTCTATATATTATATATTACACTGGAGGAAAAGATGATAGCACGTGTTATATATTATATATTACACTGGAGAACTATAGAAGTTGATAGGACGTGTTAGATATTATATATGTGATGTCAGTGGGAATTATCCTCTAGTGATGTGATGTCAGTCGTATTTATCGTGTGATGTGATGTCAGTGGGAATTATCCAGTGATGTGATGGTAGTGGGAATTATCCAGTGATGTGATGTCAGTGGGAATTATCCAGTGATGTGATGTCAGTGGGAATTATCCAGTGATGTGATGTCAGTGGGAATTATCCAGTGATGTGATGTCAGTCGGATTTATCGTGTGATGTGATGTCAGTGGGAATTATCCAGTGATGTGATGTCAGTGGTAATTATCCAGTGATGTGATGTCAGTGGGAATTATCCAGTGATGTGACGTCAGTGGGAATTATCGTCACTCGGAATTATCCAGTGATGTGATGTCAGTCGGGGAATTATCCAGTGATGTGATGTCAGTGGGAATTATCCAGTGATGTGATGACAGTGGGAATTATCGTGTGATGTGATGTCAGTGGTAATTATTAAGTGATGTGATGTCAGTGGTAATTATCCAATGATGTGACGTCAGTCGGAACTTTTTTTACAAAGATTTCTGTTCTCTTATTGTGTTTGTGGTCATGCCGGTGTAAATACCTTATTATGATCTATGCTTATTGGCTGTAAACCACCTCGGATGGTCACGACTTTGTGAGCCTACTCTTGGCCCCATCGTCATTTCGATTGAATGAACCTACCATTTAAACATTTCGCGAGATCGTCCTACTTCCATCATCTAGTGTGATAGGACATCTTTTCCCTAACCTCTTACTGTGTTATACTGTTGATAGTTTCGCTTCAGACGCATGTAATCTGATTCTAGAACATCTGTGACTTACACCTGATAGGCAACACTTTCGGTTCAGCTTGTGACAGTATGCTGGAAATGTTGTGATCAATCTCCGTCATCGTGAAATAAAAGGGTATTGTTCTCTATAACATACAATGTAACATGTGGATACATCTTTCCATGTTTTTTTCAATCAAAAGAAAGGAGAATTTGGTAACCAGCAGACGCCAAGTTATGTATAGCTCGACAGTGCTGTAGGTGCGCCCCTGACGGTAACACCGAGGTAGGCACTTCACTAGATGAATGCAAAATTGCTAGCTAGCAATAGGAGAAGTCGTGGAGGCGGTAAACCAGTAACTAACTTACTAAATCAAGGTTGCTAGGTGTACTTGACGTTTATCAACGCTATTTAACTTATAATGGGAAATAATTTAATTTTGTATGAAACACGCATTTTCATTGGCTGAAATAATTTTGTTATACCTCCATAACAAAATTTTTGACGTTGCGAAATGTAACGTCATTTTTGATTGGCTGATGACGTTGCGTAATAATTTATCACAGAAAAGAGTTCGCCAAAGAAAGTGAAATATCTTCGTGTGTATAAGACGGAATTAAATTATAAGAATTAACATTAATTATTTAATGTATTTATTATATGTACTCTCTTCATAAACCGCTTCGCGGTTTATTTAGAGTACACTCCAGTTTTTTCTGTTATGACTGTATAACAGAAAAAATAATTGATGTTAATCCTTAAATATATTGCACTAACTAATCTCGCATGCCGTAGTGACGGTTCTATCCGTTGGGGCCTTGGAAACACAACAGAACGTCCCATGCTTCCGTTTCTCCATATGGCGTTGCATTTAGTCTTATTAACACAACTATCTTTGCCGTTATGCCAAATTATCACGTGATCAGCAACACGCCAATTGCCTACTTCCCTCCAATGTGATCCAAGAGACTCGCGTAACAAGTTTATCTGACTGGAATACTCGAGACACAATCTAATCTAGCTCACGGCGTCTTTTTAGAAAATACAGTCGACCATTTGTTTTCCCTAAACAAATCATTACCGTCACAAAAACTTCCAAATTACAGTATTCTGAAAATACTCTTCATTTGTATTGACTTTTTCTCAACCAGACTGAAGTGAAGCATGTGACTTGAGGTAAACTGATATATTAAACTAGTATTTTCTAAATTGTGACTTAAGTAATTGATCAGAGGAAAAAAATCAATAAAACATGTCCTGTTTGCAGGTTTCAGGGTAGTCGACTTGATACATTCCGGAACATCATTCTTGTCCGTTTGTCATTTTAGAAGCACTGCTCTGTATCCGATGGGCGAGATTTTATGATTTGGGATGATTTGGGATTCTAGCAGCAAATAAAATCAACAACGAATAGCGTGGAAAATGTTGCATAACAGGACTTAATTTTGATCGAATCAGTTCCTAAAAGGGCCCTGCGGGGAACAAGCAAACACCAGACTTTGTAAACATGTTGGTTGTTAAAGTGTGAACCAATGGAATCCATTGACTTGTGATTTTACATAGGAATTGATAATACAATATCAAGTTAAAAGCAATTGGCTGAATCTTTGATGGCGAGAGTTGTTAGGCAGTGGTATTCCGTGTTAGCTGACATCATGAAGACGTATGTGGTGCTGTGGCTTTTGACCTGAATTTTAGTTGGCTGAAATGGAACATCACAGATCTACTTTATAGAATTTATGAATTACAGTTTGTATGAAAACAAATACAGTGTAGCTGAATTTTTATATTTAGATCAATAATAGCAAAGATTCCTGTGATCAAAATGGTTATTCTTCAGCGGGAAATAGTAGTGATTTCCTCGGGAATAAGCCAGGAGATTATCATGCCATAATGCTCCTTTCGGAGTGAATTAACTGGCGTACTGCCACCAAGCATGTGGTCCACTTCTACATATTGGTCCATTAGGCCGCATTAGGTTTTAAGTGCTTATTCCTATAGACAAATTTCAGAAGACCACCCTGAGGATTTTCGTCTCCGTATCGTAATTATCTAACATCCTTGTGATTTTTATGTAGACAACAACTTAATAGTTTGAGACTTCTACTGTACCCATGAAAACACACTGCACGTGCATATTAAACACCATCGATGTTCATCAAAGGACTTACATCCCTGTCGGTCGTAAAACAATTTTCTACTTGAACCTGTCGGTAAATGGTGCCGTTTTGTGTGACAGCCTCTTTATATACAATGTAGCTGTGTTTGTCACTTCTTGCCAATAGATGGTGCTGCTTTACGTCACTTCCTGTCAAACCTATTTAACGTCGTTGTCTGTCAATAGGTGGCACTGATTTGAATCACTGAGGTCAATAGATGGCGCTGGTTTTGGGCACTCTGACAATAGATTGGCGCTCCATTGTGTTTATGTCTGTCATTACCAAATTAACCAGAGAAGCTCCAGAGCCTACCAAAGAGCCAATCCTGATGACAGGAGACAAGTAAGGAAAAGTAATAGGCGCCATTGTTTTGTGTCACTGTCTATCAATAGATGGCAGTTTTTGTGGCGTGACGCGATTGTGATAGCGCCTCCTAGCGGATTACAAGCAATAAACAGTAAGCGATCATCCAATACGCCTGCCGTATACAGCGTTCTTCCACCCTATTGACCTCTGGTCGAAAATGACCGTCAGACACAATTAATTTAAACAGACGTTCATGTAATACACAACGTTTATGGTTTATCCAACGTCCACTGAAGTAGTTTCCGTCTGCTCAAGGACAGCTCGTAAGTGGTTTACTTGTGTCCAAGGTCAGTCTAGTACATCTTCATAATCACGCCGATGTCCAATTTGATATTTCGATACAGACTGTAGCCCCCGAGAACAATGTGACGGATCCATCGATTCAGCCAGACCGTTCTGTTTTGGTCGCGCGTGCTCGTGACAAATGAGCAGATGAGGACGTATTTTGATTTCATTGCGGTGATCGTGTCTATGCCAAAATAATGTTTCATAATAAATGTTTTCAGTCATGCTAGACCAGACTACATCAACAAGACCCACGTTGTTTATGGTTAAGTATATATATAAATGTTCGGTCCTGATCTACATGTAATCTAGGTCAAAACCAGCTATGACCGCATTGTCTCGAATAAGACACAATCTTGTTTGCGAGTGGCAGATTCGGCGAGCAGGAAAACTCAAGATCATACCATAATACTTGATTATTGTTTATAAACATGCCAAGGTCATATAAATAAGAAATTTGACCCTTCTATCGAAATTCTGCATTAAACTAAATCCCTGGTCTTGACCAAATCCTGGGTCCATCACCTGCTGGAAAACTGGACATTTGGCGTTACATCGGTGATAATTGCTACAATCTTAAGATCGTTATAATTTGCACCTGATGTCAGATATGATTTTGTTTCTGAAGTTTATGTCTCAAGTTACTCGTGTCGTTCCAAAACTGGCTATGGATCATGGCAGAATGAGAAATGCCTCAAGGGCAGCGCGTGGATACTCATTAATCAAACATGGTCGTCCAAGTCTCAGGTCCATCAATGTTCGTTAAATTAAAACTTTTCCTTTGTAAAAAACGGACTACACCTACGGAAAAATGGTTCCATTTTATGGCAGAGAAGCCTTGGCTGTGATTTAATAGTTCAATTCCTGAGTGACCATTTTCAATCTCAGTTCCAAGCAGTTGACTTATTCTCTGTCTTGCCGTCGTTCTCGCAAATTGCCTGAAAGTTTTCGTGTATTGTTCCTAAACCAGTAAACCTTGTTTTCTGAATAGTGATGATTCTGACATTTGGCCTTAAGTATAAATGTTTCTACATAACAACGTCTCGTATGTGAATTGAGTGAGTTTTTAGTATGATTACGACTTATACGGGTCTCTATGTAACGCCTCGTGTCTGACCTTTAACATTGTGTATAGTTACCGATAAGCGTCGTAACTGACCTTTAACCTTTCATGTTACCTGTATAATTGTGCCTCGTATCTGACCTTTAACCTTGTGTTTTCTGTAAAATTACACCTCGTATTTGACCACCTGTTGTGTTTTTTCTAAATAATTCCGCCTCGTATCTGAGTGACCTTACCTCTCTTGTAACCCTTTTTTACGCCTCGTGTATGACCTTTAAACTTGACCTCTTGGAAAATATTTTCCGTCTTATACATTATTGAAAATATGACCCTCTGCAATCTCTGTAGGTCGCTCTCTTTATCGATAGCATGGTTAGAGAGTCGAGGTCGTTTGTACTAGTATCTCGCTTACAATGAGCTCCGAACTGGTGCGCACCTTGTAGGCTACTAGATTGATGGTCAGTGGCTGAACTCTGATGTCTGGGTCATATATTGTATTCTCGCGAGAGCTTGTCAGGACCCGATGATGTATCCGGTCTGACGCACTTCTTCTATCCAATCCGCACGTGGTTAAGAATTTGCTCACGCGAGACTTTCATAATTTGTTTATTCGATCGTAGCCTCGCAAGTTCGGTACGCTAACGATACTGTAATTGAGTGCTTGCCCTTTGTAGGCTGCAGGTGGTTCCGGTCAGCACTTCCGTGCGAGATTCTATGAGACATGGGCGAGACTGTGTAAATCATCTGCCAACCACACGGGTTTCGTTTCGAGTACACACGGGATCACCAGCTTTAAGATGATATGAATGACTGATATGTTACTGCATATTAATGGAAAAAAAACTCATTTATTTAAAGCACGTAAACTAGCTGACCATGTACCGAAGAATAGCATGCGCGCAAGTGTATCCGAACGGAGATGCGTCCCCGGACACACTGACTACCTGTACAATAGGTGGAAAAATCTCAACATATCACACACACAAAAAAAGTATTTTGAAATCACTTTTCAATACATATATTATATAATGAGATAATAATTAACAAGGAAGTGATGTGTTTTTTTAGTTGGTAATCAATTAAGCTGTGAAGCAAATTAAGTTGTCAATACTAATCCTTCCTGAAACAATTAAGGTATAAACATACATATATTTTGTGTGTGTATGTGTGTGTGAGGGAGTGTGCGTGTGTGTGTGTTTTTTTGTTTTGTTTTGTTTTTCTTTGTTTTTTAAATAAAAATTATATTTTTATATGAGTATTCATAAGAATAGTTTTTGTCAGTGAAAACAGTGTCCATTCATCCATGCTTTTATCTTGCAAAAATGTCGAATTTTTGGATTTTTGAACATTCACCAACCCATACATGTACATGTACACTATGGATAGACTGTTATACTGAATTCAGAAATATTTTGTATGAAAAGTATCAAGGTAATTTAATGGATATTAATGTGTTTCATACATGATAACGTACAGTTGTCTCGACTGCTATTATGATGGTAATCAGAGTTCAATAAAGATGACAAAAAGTCTAATTAAACACCGACATTAATTAATAATGAATAAACGAGTTACTAAAATAAAAAAAACGCCCAACGTGGGGCTCGAACCCACGACCCCGAGATTAAGAGTCTCGTGCTCTACCGACTGAGCTAAGGCCATAGCCCAGCTAGCCGGGCAGTTGTTACCCACGTGCACGTCTATTTATCCGCTAAACACGTTAACAACGCCAACGTGTAGGGGTGTATGTGTATGGTATTCTACTTATATTCAAATCCAGTAATCTGATTGGTGCGGTAGAAAATGACTTCGGAAAATCTGGCCAATCAGAAACGTCACTTTATATGTTCTTTGGTTTATGTGACAATATGGCACATCACAAAAAATGCCGGCGCATGGTCACAACAATGTTGGTATACTGGTTTCTATTTCCTAGACAAAGAAAAGTTTCATAAATAAGAAGCATTTTTGATTAATGGATGAAAATATTACCGTACGGGTACTATTCATTGTCGAATATTTAGAGTTTCGAACATTCAACAACCCGTATAAACTACTGATAGTCTGCTTTACTGAATTCAGAAATATGTTGTTTAAGAAGTACCAAAGAAATCAACACGTTAATCACAAACGTGTACGGGCGTATGTCTATGATATCCTACTTATACTATTTGTCAGTATGTAACACACGAGTAAGGGGACTTCGCTAATAGGTCGTCTAATTAGTGTAAATGTAATATTTATTGCACGAGCATTGATGACAGTTATCCAGTAATTGCTCGTGAATAGCATCACCGAAGCATGTGCAATAATGCTGCGGTATGTGTTTGACTTATTCATCCCCATCGAATGTACCGACGTGATATGTCTTCGCATAGCACCGATCAATTTCGTGGGGGCATTTACACACAAAAACCTTGTATCCATGAAATAGTCATGAAGCAAATCCATTAGTCTGATTGGTTCCGTATAAAATGGCTGCGGAAAATCTGACCAATCAGAAGCGTCATTTTATATGTTCTTTGGTTTGGACAATATGGCACATCACTAAGAATGTCGGCGCATGGGCACAGCAATGTTGGTTTCTATTTTCAAGGCAAAGGAAAGTTCACCAATAAAAAGCATTTTGATTGATCGATGAAAATATTAATATTCAATGTGGATTTTTTAGAATTCCGAACATTCAACAACTTGTATAAACTACTGATAGATTGTTTTACAGAATTCCGAAATATGTTGTATGAGAAGTACCAAAGTAAATGGAGATTAGTGTGTTGTACACACGGAAATTGACAGTTGTCTCCTTAGTTACCATGGTGCTAATCAGAGTTCATCACAGCTGACAAAGAATTAAGTAAAGACTGGCATTTATAAAATAATAAATTACGGATTTACTAGAATAAAAAAAGGAAACGCCCAACGTGGGGCTCGAACCCACGACCCCGAGATTAAGAGTCTCGTGCTCTACCGACTGAGCTAGCCGGGCAGTTATTACCCACGTGCACGTCTTCCATCTCTCGATCCTGTTGGCACGTTCATAACAAACGTGTTGGGACGTATGTGTATGATATTCTACTTATACTATTTGTCAGTATGTAACACACGAGTAAGGTGACTTCGCTAATAGCTCGTCGAATGAGTGTAAATGTGATTCTATTGCACACGCATTGATGATAGTTATCCAGTAATTGCTCGCGAATAGTATTACCGACGCATGCGCAATAATGATATGACGGTATGTGTTTGACTTATCCATACCCATCGTCGGTACCCGGGTGATATGTCTTCGCATAGCTCCGATCGATCCCACGAGGGCACTTGAACAAAAACAAAACAAAACAAAAAACTTCGTATTCATGAATGATTCATGAAGCAAATCCAGTAATCTTATTGGTTCGGTAGAAAATGGCTTCAGAAAATCTGACCTATCAGAAACGTCATTTTATGTACTTTGGTTGATGATATGATATGATATGATATGATATGATATGATATGATAGATAATGGATGCAGGCAATATGCCTCTATATCCATATCTCAATTATTGAATTAAAATGTTAGTGTTTCTTCCGGATGTTGCGTTATAACCCGCCAAATGGTCGTATTTCAAATCAAGGTCCTTCCAGTGGATATCAAGGTTTATTTCAAATACACATTGATTGCCATATTGTTTGACAATATGGCATATCACAAAGAATGCTGGTGCATGGGCACAGCAATGTTGGTAAACCGTTTCTATTTTCCAGACAAAGAAAAGTTTCATTAATAAGAAGCATTTTAATTGATCGATAACACTTAAAATTTAATGTGGAATTTTTAAAATTTCAAACATTCAACAACTTGTATAAACTACTGATAGGCTGTTTTACAGAATTCAGAAATATGTTGTATGAGAAGTACCAAAGTAAATGGAGATTAGTGTGTTGTACACACGGAAATGGACAGTTGTCTCCTCTGTTACCATGGTGCTAATCAGAGTTCATCACAGCTGACAAAGAATTAAGTAAAGACTGGCATTTATAAAATAATAAATTAGCGATTTACTAGAATAAAAAAAGGAAACGCCCAACGTGGGGCTCGAACCCACGACCCCGAGATTAAGAGTCTCGTGCTCTACCGACTGAGCTAGCCGGGCAGTTATTACCCACGTGCACGTCTTCCATCTCTGGATCCTGTTGGCACGTTCATAACAAACGTGTTGGGACGTATGTGTATGATATTCTACTTATACTATTTGTCAGTATGTAACACACGAGTAAGGTGACTTCGCTAATAGCTCGTCGAATGAGTGTAAATGTGATTCTATTGCACACGCATTGATGACAGTTATCCAGTAATTGCTCGCGAATAGTATTACCGACGCATGCGCAATAATGATATGACGGTATGTGTTTGACTTATCCATACCCATCGTCGGTACCCGGGGGATATGTCTTCGCATAGCACCGATCGATCCCACGAGGGCACTTGAACAAAAACAAAACAAAACAAAAAACTTCGTATTCATGAATGATTCATGAAGCAAATCCAGTAATCTTATTGGTTCGGTAGAAAATGGCTTCGGAAAATCTGACCTATCAGAAACGTCATTTTATGTACTTTGGTTGATGATATGATATGATATGATATGATATGATATGATATGATATGATATGATGCAGGCAATATGCCTCTATATCCATATCTCAATTATTGAATTAAAATGTTAGTGTTTCTTCCGGATGTTGCGTTATAACCCGCCAAATGGTCGTATTTCAAATCAAGGTCCTTCCAGTGGATATCAAGGTTTATTTCAAATACACATTGATTGTCATATTGTTTGACAATATGGCATATCACGAAGAATGCTGCCGCATGGGCACAGCAATGTTGGTATACCGTTTCTCTTTTCCAGACAAAGAAAAGTTTCATTAATAAGAAGCATTTTAATTGATCGATAACACTTAATATTCAATGTGGAATTTTTTTAGAATTCCGAACATTCAACAACCCGTATAAACTACTGATAGGCTGTTTTACTGAATTCAGAAATATGTTGTATGAGAAGTACCAAAGTAAATGAGGATTAGTGTATTGTACACACGGAAATGGACAGTTGTCTCGTCTGTTACCATGGTGGTAATCAGAGTTCATCACAGCTGACAAAGAATTAAGTAAAGACTGGCATTTATAAATAATAAATTACCGATTTTCTAGAATAAAAAAAGGAAACGCCCAACGTGGGGCTCGAACCCACGACCCCGAGATTAAGAGTCTCGTGCTCTACCGACTGAGCTAGCCGGGCAGTTATTACCCACGTGCACGTCTTCCATCTCTCGATCCTGTTGGCACGTTCATAACAAACGTGTTGGGACGTATGTGTATGATATTCTACTTATACTATTTGTCAGTATGTAACACACGAGTAAGGGGACTTCGCTAATAGCTCGTCGAATGAGTGTAAATGTGATTCTATTGCACACGCATTGATGACAGTTATCCAGTAATTGCTCGCGAATAGTATTACCGACGCATGCGGAATAACGCTGCGGTATGTGTTTGACTTATTAATCTCCATCAAAGGTACGGACGTGATCGTTCTTCAATGGTGTTCCGTTAGGGGCCAAATTTCCAATATCGCTCCTTCGACCTAAACGCGAAGGAACGAAGGAGCGAAGAAGCGAAGAAGCGAAGAAGCGAAAATACGATAGCGAAGGAGCGAAAACACGATGGCGAAGGAGCGATGGAACTCCGCTCCTTCGCCATCGTGTTATAGCTCCTTCGTCATCGTATTTTCGCTCCTTTGCTTCTTCGCTCCTTCACCATCTTGTTTTCGCTCCTTCGCTCCTTCACGTTTAGGTCGAAGGAGCGATATTGGAAATTTGGCCATTACGGAACAACATATCCATCATAGCTGACAAAGAATTAAGTAAAGACTGGCATTTCTAAAATAATAAATTACCGATTTTCTAGAATAAAAAAGGAAACGCCCAACGTGGGGCTCGAACCCACGACCCCGAGATTAAGAGTCTCGTGCTCTACCGACTGAGCTAGCCGGGCAGTTATTACCCACGTGCACGTCTTCCATCTCTCGTTCCTGTTGGCACGTGCATTACAAACGTGTAGGGACGTATTTGTCAGTATATAACACACGAGTAAGGTGACTTCGCTAATAGGTCGTCTAATGAGTGTAAATGTGATTCTATTGCACAAGCAATGATGGCAGTTATGCAGTAATTTCTCGTGAATAGTATTACCGGCGCATACGCAATAATGCTGCGGTATGTGTTTGACTTATTCATATCAATCGTCGGTAGGTGTACCCGCGTTATCTGTCTTCGCATAGCTCCGATAGATCCCGCAAGGGCACTTGAAACAGAAACAAAAAAACTAGTATTCATGAATCAAATGAAGTAATCTTATTGGTTCGATAGAAAATGGTTTCGGAAAATCTGGCCAATTAGAAACGCCGTTTGGTATGTTTTTTGGTTTGTTTGACACAATGGAGCAGTCAGTTCTCCAACAGGGTCATGATCAAACGAGTGAAACGTAGAAAAGACTCCGTTGGGGCCGACGATGACTCCTCGTTATTAGGCAATCCAAAGTAAAATTCCACAACACTCTGCCCGCGTGATAAACACAACTGCAATGACATCATAATTTATTTGATGACGTTACCCTTAAACGTTGTACCGTCTGTTTAACAGAGATATCAATTCAAGTCTAGATTTAAGATTACACAAGCATGTAATGAGTCTTTCCTTTTTTGTGTATCAAACGTTTCAGTTCATAAAATCCCTTCTGACCCAATGTTGCGATAATACAACATTTCTTTTTTTTTCCGTCAGAATTCCGAGCCATGGCGGAATAGACCGAGATATTGAGATATGATATGGCTCCACGGTGCCGTATACTTGGTTAGAATGTATGCTCATACGTGACGGTCGACTTGTATTGTCCACAATGCGATCTGATCGGCGGTTGTAATGACGCGAGTAACGTTAGATCGACTTGACGATGACGATTCAAAGATTATTGACATTCCCAGAGGTGCGGACTTTCTGTCAATGGGAGGCAAACGCCATGTAACAGTACGTATCAGACCCCCCCCCCCCTCTTTTGGGGCAGGGGTGGTGGTGGGTGTTGAATCACGAACCTTTACATTTAGGAAGAAAGTATAGGACTAGGTATTGCAAGGTTGAAATATGCAGCTGAATCCGTACTCCATTACATGCTTCCTTAAGTCATCGAAGATACAAAACGCCTTCGATAGGCTCGTGTCAATACGTATAGCATTATTACACAAACCTTCACAACCTATAGCAATACCACTCATAGCATTATAGCATTACTACCCATAGCATCACAACCCATAGCATCACCACCAATAGCATCACCACATATGACATTACAACCCAAAGCATCACAACCCATAGCATCACAACCTATAGCATCACAACCCATAGCATCACCACTCATAGCATCACTACCCATAGCAACACCACTCATATCATTACTACCCATAGCATCACCACCAATAGCACCACCACCACCGATAGTATCACCACCAATAGCATCACAACCAATGTCATCCACCACCAATAGCATCACCACCAATAGCATCAGCGCCAGCAATGTCAGCATTGATACAATAATCGAGATCCACGATAGTCACAAGGTTAACAATATCATCAACTATGATGAGGTTCGTTATGAGGTCAAACATAACAACATCATAAACAGGGACAAATATATCGATACCATATTCAAGGTCAAATATGTCGATACCATATTCAAAGTCAAATATGGCGCTACCATATTCAAGGTCGAATATGATAATATCATAACCAAGATCAAACATAACGATATCATAAACAGGGACACATATAGCGTTACCATATTCAAGGACAAATATAACGATATCATATTCAAGGTCAAATATAATACGATATCATAAGTAAGGTCAAATATAACACGATATATAAACAAGGTCAAATATAACGATATATAAACAAGGTCAATATAACACGATATCATAAACAAGGTCAAATATAACACGATATCATTTTCAAGGTCAAATATAACACGATATCATTTTCAAGATCAAATATAACACGATATCATAAACAAGGTCAAATATAACGAGATATCATAAACAAGGTCAAATACGACACGATATCATATTCAAGGTCAAATATAACGAGATATCATAAACAAGGTCAAATATAACACGATACCATAAACAAGGTCAAATTTAACACGATATCATAAGCAAGGTCAAATACGACACGATATCATATTCAAGGTCAAATATAACGAGATATCATAAACAAGATCAAATAAAACATGACATCATAAACAAGGTCAAATATAACACGATATCAACAACAAGGTCAAATATACCACGATATGATAAACAAGGTCAAATATAACACGATATCACAAACAAGGTCAAATATACCACGATATCATAAACAAGGTCAAATATAACACGATATCATTAACAAGGTCAAATATAACACGATATCAACAACAAGGTCAAATACGACACGATATCATCAACAAGACCAAATACGACACGATATCATATTCAAGGTCAAATATAACGATATCATAAACAATGTCAAATATAACACGATATCATACACAATGTCAAATATAACACGATATCATAAACAAGGTCAAATATAACACGATATCATAAACAAGGTCAAATACGACACGATATCATGGACGGCGGATGACTGTTGTGATAAGGCTGCAACAGACGCTTTACACCTTAAGATGTTGATTTTTTTTACAAAATATAGTTCCGATAAGCTTGTCAAAAAGAACACCAAACATTCAGCTAACTCTGATAGTTAATACTTATTTTAATTTATTTTGTGAATAATACTGATATTTAACATTCAAACGTTCCGGGTCAGGTCATAGTGACGTCACCCTATCGAGAACAAGAGCACGTGAAGTGAGCACGTGAAGCTTGTCTTTTCCCAAGGATGAGAAAAATCTCACCCCGGTAAAACTGCGGATATCCCTGTCCAGGGTAAGAGAAAAGTAATCATCCCCGATACTATCGATAGAGAACAGCGTGCAGTTGAACCATACAACATAACCAGTTCATATTGCTGCCTCTCGATTGCCGGGAGGTATGACGGAAATTGCATTCGAGACTTCAGAAAATTGAGATTTGGATTGAATTATTGAGACAATGACAACGGAAAGTACAATTTAATATCGCCAACGGCTTGTTTTATTTGACATTAAAGGAGGTATTTCAATGTGTATGGGTAAGAGTATGAGGGTGTGTGAGTGTGTGTGTGTGTGTGTGTGTGTGTGGGGGGGGGGGGGGGGGGGGGGGGGTAAGAGTGTGTGTAGGTGAGGGGTAAGGCTGTGTGAGTGGTTGAGGGTGCGTGGGTAAGAGTTTGTGTGGGTGAAAGTGTGTGAATGTGTGGGTGAGGGGTGAGGGGATGTGTGGGTGAGGGGATGTGTGTGGGTGAGGGGATGTGTGTGGGTGAGGGGTGAGGGGATGTGTGGGTGAGGGGATGTGTGTGGGTGAGGGGTGAGGGGATGTGTGGGTGAGGGGATGTGTGTGTGTGAGGGGTGAGGGGATGTGTGGGTGAGGGTGTGTGTGGGTGAGGGGATGTGTGTGGGTGAGGGGATGTGTGTGGGTGAGGGGTGAGGGGATGTGTGTGGGTGAGGGTGTGTGGTGGGAAGGAGAGGGTACATAAGTATACACTAATCGGACTCTGGTGTCGAACCAGTAGTATATAATATTTACAAAGTACTACTGAGTTATAACTAATATTACCACACACTCTGTATCAGGTTGTTATTACACCTCCCCGTGTCTTAAAATCAACAACCTTAAGAGTTGACTGCCTCCATAGCAACCAGTGTAAACATTCACATCAGTACGGGCCTACATGGAATTGTGGTTGATGGTAGGAAGAGTAAAATTATTGATTTCTACGAATTTCGAAGAAGTACCAATTAAATTGTCATCGTGTAATGTTGATGGGTATAGACAACGAAAATGAAGTCGGTGTGTCAAGTTTAGTGATATCATAAAACAGGCCAATTTAACTATACCATAGACAAGGTCAAATGTAATGATATCATAAACCAGGTCAAATATAGCGATACCATATTCAAGGTCAAATATAACGATACCATATTCAAGGTCGAATATAATATGGTATCATAACCAAGGTCAAAAATAACGATATCATAAACAGGGACAAATATAGCTTCACTATATTCAAGGTCAAATATAACGATATCATATTCAAGGTCGAATATAACGATATCATATTCAAGGTCGAATATAACGATATCATAACCAAGGTCAAAAATAACAATATCATAAACAGGGGAAAATATAGCTTCACTGTATTCAAGGTCAAATATAACGATACCATATTCAAGGTCAAATATAATGATACCATATTCAAGGTCAAATAGAATAATATCACAACCAAGGTCAAACATAGCGTTATCAAAAACAGGGACAAATATAGCGATACAATATTTAAAGTCAAATATAGCGATATCATATTCAAGTTCAAATATAACGATACCATATTCAAGGTCAAATATAGCAATACCATATTCAAGGTCAAATATAACGCTACCATTAACAGGGTCGAACATAATGACAATATAGATAAAGTCTAATATGGATAGTGTCACAGCCAGTCACTACATTTAACATCAATGATAATCCGGAAGGTCAAAGTACTACAGCCAAGGTCAATGTGATAAAGGCATGAGGATAAAGTGATCATCCCCCACACTATTGATAGAGAACAGCGCACCGTTGGTAACAGACCAGACAATACAGCCAGTTCATATTGCTGTCGGTTTGGATTGCCGGGAGTTATGACGGAAATTTCATTCGAGAGTTTAGAAAATAGAGATTTGGATTCAATTACCAAGAGAATGGCAACGGAAAGTGCAATTTAATATTGCCAACGGCTTGTTTTACTTTATGACAAAGGGGTATTTCATTGTAAATGTATATGGGTGAGTGTGTGTGTGTGAGGTGAGTGAGGGTGCGAGCGCGGATCCAGGAATTTGAAAAGGGGGGGGGTTCCAGAAATTTAGTGGTAATGCGAGCGCCATAGACGCGAGCCGAATTTTGTTGGAGTCTATTTCTGGGTGAGTGGGGTTTGGCATAGGCGTTTTTATCAAGGCTAACCCCCAGGACCACCCCCCCCCCCCCCCCCCCCACCCCCCACCCCCCACCCCCCTGGATCCGCTAGCCAGTGGTATATATTTACATATTTCTATGGAGTTATAACTAACGTAGTCACACGTTCTGTATCAGTTTGTTTCAACAACCTTAAGAAATGACTGCCTCCATAGCAATCAGCGTAAACATGCACATCAGTATAGGCCTACATGGAATTGTGGTTGATGGTAGGAAGAGTAAAATTATTGATTTCTTCGAATTTCGAAGAAGTACAAATTAAATTGTCGTTGTTCAATGTTGATGGGTATAGACAACTAGAATGAAGTAGGAGTTGGAGAAATCGTGGCGACACATCTGATAAACGTTTCATCAAACGGGTGACAGCACGAGAATGGCTGAACTGATCGTAGTTCATATACTGGTGATAATCTGAAATTGGTACATTTCTTTGGGAAATCGTGAACAAAATTTGTATGCTGAAATTAAACCACAATTATATCTTGGTGGAATTATTTCGCTCTAAAGACATTACGATTATTGTCATCAAATTAACTTGATACATGCATACTAGACACGCTTTAAGACAGATTTGACATGCTCCGAAATGGTATTCAATCATATTTACTCTTATCTGTCCGTTTGAATAAACATGTACACTAACTTCTCTCTCTATATATATATACTTGCCAAACAATGCCATGATATTAACTAACTAGAAGGAAGTGTGCTTTGCGAAATGTATGATAAATGTAAACACGAGCCCTATGGGCCTTAACGATCACCTCAGTTTTGATATGCTTTTGCAGATTTGATTCCCGTGACCTTGTGTTTGAGGTCAACGTCGTTCACCCCGGCATGCTACAGGCAGTTCTCAAAGACGTTTAAGCGATTTTAACATAATTGACCGTGACTTTGAATGAAGGTCAAGGTCATTCATGTTTAGGGGTTATATTGGTTAAAGGTGTACCGACACTTTATCACTAGCCCTCCACCACTGGGTTGCGAGTTCGAAACCTACGTGGGGCAGTTGCCAGGTACTGACCGTAGGCCGGTGGTTTTTCTCCGCGTACTCCGGCTTTCCTCCACCTCCAAAACCTGGCACGTCCTCAAATGACCCTGGCTGTTAATAGGACGTTAAACAAAAACAAACCAAACCAAACATTCATTTTAACATACTAAAGGCTCAATTTCTATACTCTGGACTTCTTGGTTTATTAGAGAAGTTTTTTTTAAAGAGTTTAGCATATTTGACTCCTGCGACGTTGAATGAAGGTCAATGCCATTCATTTCAACAATCTTGATAGCTCTTCACTCAAGCATGCTATAGGCCTAATATCAGGTATCTTGCTTAATGAGAAGACATTCAAAGCTTTTGGCAAATTTGACCCAAGACCTTAAATGAAGGTCAAGGTCATTCATTTGAACAATCTTGATAGCCCTTCACCCCAGCATGCTTAAGGCCTAATACAATATCTCAGGGCCTCTTGTTTAGTGAAAAGAAGTCATTTACAGATTTTAGCATATCTGATCCATGTGACCTTGAATGAAAGTCAAGTCATGCATTTGAACAATCTTGATAGTCCTTCACCCCAGCATGGTTTAAGCCCAATATCAGATATCTAGGCCTCTTGGTTATTGAGAGGAAGTCGAAAATGTAAATTGTTTACAAACAGACGACGACGGACAAAAAGAGATTAGAATAGTTGACTTGAGACTTTGTGACCTAATAAAAGCACTGAACTGCCTTACAATGGTATATTATAGATGTTACATACGACAGAAGTTTTCATAGAATATGTAATATTGTGCTATCGCCATATCATGTTGGCCATCAAAGTCCTGTCATGTACAAGGACAACAAGAGGCCCATGGGCCTAAATGGTCACCTGATTTTTGAAATATTTCGGTAAATTTGAATGAAAGAATGAATTTCAAAACAAATAAAACAAATAATAGTCAAAAATGTGATTTCCCTATAACTATAGTAAAGTTTATCCCCTCCCATAGTGCAAACGCGAGACCCCAGGGCTAGGAAATTCACAATTATGGTAAAGCACCTTAAGACCCTTCGATCTGTGAAGAGTATTTAATTCTACCTTATTTGGGTTGTAAGAAGAAGATTTTTGAAATTTCAGTTAATTTGACCCTTTTTGGCCCCGCCCATCAGCCCCTGAGGGTCAGTCAGGGCCAACATGTACATCAAACTGTCATCCCAAGCTGATAACGTTAACGAAGTTAGAATGAATTCCAATAAAAATTCAACAAATAATAGTCAAAAATGTGATTTCCCTATATAAACTATAGTAAAGTTTACTCCCTCCCCAGGGGAGACCCCAGGGTCATGAAATTCACAATTTTGGTAAAGCACATTAAGACCCTTTCATCTATGAAGAGTATTTAATTCTACCATATCTGAGAGTAGAGAAGAAGATTTTTGAAATTTTAGTCAATTTGACCCTTTTTGGCCCCGCCCACCAGCCCCTGGGGGTCAACCAGGGCCAACATGTACATACCATCAAACTGTTATCCTATGCTGTTAATTTGAACCAAGTTAGAATAAATTCCAATAGAAATCCAACAAATAATAGTCAAAAATGTGATTTCCCTATATAAACTATAGTAAAGTTTACCAACCTACCCAGGGGCAAACGTGAGACCCCAGGGTCATGAAATTCACAATTTTGGTAAAGCACCTTAAGACCCTTCCATCTATGAAGAGTATTTGATTCTAACATATCTGAGAGTAGAGAAAAAGATTTTTGAAATTTTAGTCAATTTGACCCTTTTTGGCCCCGCCCACCAGCCCCTGGGGGTCAACCAGGGCCAACATGTACATACCATCAAACTGTCATCCCATGTTGATAATTTGATACAAGTTAGAATGAATTCCAATAGAAATTCAACAAATAATAGTCAAAAATGTGACTTCCCTATATAAACTATAGTAAAGTTTACCCCCCTCCCCAGGGGCAAACGTGAGACCCCAGGGTCATGAAATTCACAATTTTGGTAAAGCACCTTAAGACCCTTCCATCTAAGAAGAGTATTTGATTCTGCCATATCTGAGAGTAGAGAAGAAGATTTTTGAAATTTTAGTCAATTTGACCCTTTTTGGCCCCGCCCACCAGCCCCTGGGGGTCAACTAGGGCCAACATGTACATACCATCAAACTGTCATCCCATGCTGATAATTTGATACAAGTTAGAATGAATTCCAATACAAATCCAACAAATAATAGTCAAAAATGTGATTTCCCTATATAAACTATAGTAAAGTTTACCCCCTCCCCAGGGGCAAACGTGAGACCCCAGGGTCATGAAATTCACAATTTTGGTAAAGTACCTTAAGACCCTTTCATCTATGAAGAGTGTTTGATTCCATCTTATCTGTGAGTAGAGAAGAAGATTTTTAGTCAATTTGACCCTTTTTGGCCCCGCCCCTCAGGCCCCTGGGGGATGGGGACCATATAATTCACAATTTTAGTTGAACTTTAGCCATAGAAGCTCCCTGCCAAATTTCATTGAATTTGGTTCAGTGGTTTTGGAGGAGAAGTTGAAAATGTAAATTGTTTACGGACGGACGACAGACGACGGACGACGACGGACAAAAGGCGATAAGAATAGGTCACTTGAGACTTTGTCTCAGGTGACCTAATAAAAACTAAAGCAAGACTATTCTGTTTAAATACATGGAGAATTTCAGGTGATAGTTAACATTGAGATATTTTTAAATAATGTGTGACCACTACACATAATGTGGATGTTAAATAGATAAACAAATAATCAATATTATGTTTGTCTTCATTAAATAAAAACAACAAATATTTCCCTTCAAAAACCCACGCCATTTTCCGCGATTTGGAAAAAATTCTAATCTATCTATGGTGGCACGGTTAATAAACATGAGCTCTAGCTGCAATATCATTGGCAGGCTATTTTGATACCCTTCTTATCAATATTTTCGGGACACCTCAGGGTTTACTCTCGAAGTCCCGAGGGTTGGAAGTGGGGGTGGGGTCATTTTTACCGAATTTCAATCTAGTCCCCCAAAACGTCTGAGAATGTGCTATACACACCAGGGGAGGTCCAAATACATGTAGACTGTAACTAATTCTCAAGTCCCTGTGCGTGGATCTGATCATAACAACTAGAAAACGCCTCATAGATCTGTAAACTGTTGAAGTTTAAATTAGACGTATTCTATGGAATATCAGCAAACATGTAAAACAAAAACATATACTCTGGTAGTGTTCCTATGTGTAGATATTTATAACTACACTCCTGGTATTGGCACAGGTTGCTTTGTGATTCATAAACATTTAGATGAAAAAAAGTAATCCATGTAATCCATCGTGTCCTCCAAGTTTTTGTTCATGTGGACTTTTGTGACTCATAAGAGGACAAGTGCCTGCAATCTTTATAAAGTACATTGTACACTACGGGCAAGGTTAATAATTAAAGGACCTTTTAAAACGAGATTTTTACAATATCTCAATTATCCTCGCTGCTATTATGTTCTGATGTCCAATCCAACTCTTTGACAAATCTAATTTGTTAATTTCATTTCCATCACTTCCTCAATTAGCACATCATAAATTAGCAATTATGTCCCGTATTTCCTTTGTGGAGAAAATATGCTGTTGAGACTTCTTTTTTTTTCATTTTGTAATGAAAACCACAACAAAATCATACTTGTGGCAATTTTTTGTTTTTGTTTTTCTAAATGCTTACAACAAAAACAAACACAGCCTCCTTTCCCGTTGTTGACAAATGATAAGAGGGCACGGATTACAGAGACAACAAGACATTACTTCAATGATACATTTACAACATTTTTGTAGTAAAAATGATAATATAATACCCTCATGGAATTTTATTCAATGGTCTGTTTGTAGTGTTATTTTTATTATTGCACTTTAAAATAAATCAATATTTAAGAAATCTAATGAAACACCCCAACCAGTCACATAGGACTGGCGGTTATAGTAAAATTCAGCCATAAAATGTTCACGTTGAAGAAAATAGTCCCAATGCATATTGCTTTATGATCAAATGATGTTGTTTGATGGTTTAAAAAAAACTTCAATGGTCTATTGTACTTGAGAAAATATTCCAACCACAGTGTGATAAAATCTCCAGTCAGTACAGGTAATACAAATATTTACGATACCCTGGATTACGTTTATATAACATCATTCTATCAATCATGTCAAACAAACACCTGTCTGTTGGAGCAGATAGAACAATAGCTATCAAAATGGAGCAAAGGCATTCACTTTGTCTATAGTGAGGGCATGTGACCAAGTTATCCAAAGATGTACTACAAATAATAACTATGTCCATAGCCAGGGCATGTGACCAAGTTATCCAAAGATGTACTACAAATAATAACTACATGTATGTCTATAGTGAGGGCATGTGATCAAGTTTCGGAGTAAGTCACCCAAAGATGTATTACCATGATAACTTTGTCTATAGTGAGGGCATGTGACCAAATTTCAGTACAAGTCACTCTGTCACCAGAAGATGTAGTACTGATAACTTTGTCTATAGTGAGGGCACGTGACCCAATTTCAGTGTAAGTCACTCTGTCACCAGAAGATGTAGTACCAAATGCATTTAACAAAGGATGATTACTCTCTTTATAGTGAAGTAAATTTAATAAATTTTGTTTTTCAATATCATATTTATTACTCCTTTATATCAACAGACTATAGGGCAAATGACATGGCATCTGGTGCTAGCAATAATGAAAATACATAACATAAATGACTATAGAAAAAACTAGTACTTATTGTAACGGGGACGTTACAAATGTCCCCCATACAACCCCTGTAATCATTAACAAGGCATCGCAAACGATACAAATCCCCTCGCGTGCTTACACATGAACTCCGACGCAAAATGGGGGGTGGGGTTATTGCAGGACATTGAAATAACATCAGTTGTCATTTGCACTGAACTGCAATAGACATGACCTTAACCTTGACCTTGGCACCCTGAAACACGAACTCGTTCGAGGTATTCCCATGCTGGACCCATATATGAAGTTTGGTCAGGATCCGTTCAAAAATGAAGTCGCAAGAGCGCTGACAAAGATTTTCTATAAATAGTAACGGCGACCTTGACCTTGGCACCCTGAAACACGAACTCGTTCGAGGTATTCCCATGCTGGACCCATATATAAAGTTTGGTCAGGATCCGTTCAGAAATGAAGTTGCAAGAGTGCTGACAAAGATTTTCTATAAATAGTAATGGTGACCTTGACCTTGACCTTGACCTTGGCACCCTGAAACACGAACTCGTTCGAGGTATTTCCATGCTGGACCCATATATGAAGTTTGGTCAGAATCCGTTCAAAAATGAAGTCGCAAGAGCGCTGGCAAAAAGTGAACATACGTACGTACGAACGGAACGCTATATCCCCTCCCTGACTTTCGTCGTGAGGGGATAATGAAGTAGTTTGTATCAAAGCAGTGTTGGTAATGTCATACTACACTTATATACTTGTTTTCATCAATATAGATCAATGTAAAAATTTCTACCAATCAGCAGTCTCTGTGTGCTTTGCTATGGCAATGGAACCCATTTAGTTGTATTCAGTCCCCTAATACACACCAATATCTAAAGTTCAACCAATCAGAAAAGTCTGTGCTAATATGGAAACAATAAAAATATTCTTGCGCACTTCCGGTCATACACAAACACTCATGTAAAGTTCCGCCCTACGATTTTTGAGAAAATTGTCGGAAACCTTGATGTAAAGTTCGACCAATCAGAGGCCTCTGTCCGCTGATCAATACAAAATAAAAAAAAACCTCTTATATATCACTGGTCATACACGTAAACACTCATGCAAAGTTTCATTGAATTCCGCCTTATGGTTTTCGAGAAAGGTGTTGGAAACCTCGCTGGCGGAAGAAAGTGGAAGAAATTAGAAACGGAACAAAAACAATATGTCTCGCCAATCTTTACAAAGTTTGGGGGACATAATACTCAATCAGAAAACTTGGTTCAGATCTCAGTAGAGATGGCGTTTTGCATGGGTTCTGTGTATTAATCTTTTCATGAATTTGCAGGCAACAAAAATGTAATAAACCGAATATCTTAAAATGTCTTCAGTACTTACAAAATATGGAAAAGTATTAACTACATGTGACCCTTTAATCTTGACCAATGGCTATTAAAATCTGATTGCATGTAGAATATAATATTATGGTGTGGATATTAATAAATATGTTGACGGGCTCATGATATATTTTTTTCTTTGTGTGACGGACAGACTTTTGCACATACCTGCACACATTGAACCCCTTCATGGAGTGCGAGGTATAATCACAGCAGTAATGGAAGGGGAGCAACTCTTGCAATTTTGGGTATAACATTTGTATTTGTGATTTTTCCTCTGCTGTATTCCTTTTTACGAGTACATATATGTCATTGTTCCTATCTTGTCTTCTTTCCAGTCAATTTTGCTATACAATACAATGACTTGGATCATTATACCCAATGTAGGATCTATAGTGAAATAAAATAGTTTCAAATTTCAAATGTTTCAAGATTTGTTTTACATCAGCATGTTACTTTTCAGTAAAGCAGCACCAACGAAAAAAAAGGTTAATAAAAGGACAATTCATCACATCTCAGAAAGTTTATCTGCATCTATAGATTTCAGAAAAATGTAATATCGAAGTTCTGAATATTCTAATGTTCTGAAACAAATGTTTCGATTATTCTGATAATTTCAAAACATGACAAACATTCGTAAATGATTAACATACCATTTATAATTTTTATTACTCTATGACACCGAGAAGTATGACATAATGATATAGATCTCGTCCTCAATGGGTTACCATCCTTTATGACATTCTGCCTGTCTCTCCAAACTGACAGTTGAGTTCACGCCTACTGGTATGTCACATGCAGACACATAGTAGGGACATACTGCATCATTGTCTTAACACCAGTTACAAGTAAGACTGACACCAAAAACAAGTGTGATATAAATTTACTAAATACCACTGCCTAGTGTTAATTAGCCCAGTATATCTTCACGACTACCCTATATGTAATATATATATATATAAGTATTAAATCAATCCTGCTGTGAAAGGAAACGATCACAAATCTCAGTCAAATCACATTCGATCATTCTGACTGGGAAAAGGCTTGTACTTGCGTATAGTGCGCAGTGGTCTTTTTCACTTGTTAATTTTGGAAAAAAAGTGCGCACTATACGCGAATATTTACGGTAGATATTTTATAAAACGTAAACATTCCAGTCACCTGTGAATGAAAACAAAGTGTTTAGGAGTCATATAAAGCACTCTGATCAACACCAGCTGAACAGCAACTATTTAGTAAACAATGGAAATTTGAATCAACATCAACTGAATGGCAACTATTTTTATTGAACAATGACTATTTAGTAAACAATGGAAATTTAACAAAGATATATTTTCTGAACAAAGTTTTCCTAATAGTAAAATTTTATATTTCCAATCACAGAATGTGTTAATTTCCCCAAAATAAACCTATCCTGACCCCGTCGCACAGAATCATGACAGTAAAAACTTGTCCTTAATTAATACACAGAAGTACAAGCCTATCTTTTACATGGCATAATTTTTCAATTTCTAATTTTTCTGATCTCATTTTCCTCACACTAATAATATACATGTATATATTTTGGCACACACAGTGTTATACATGAATTGTTTAGTTCAAAAACCAAACAATAAAGTTATCTACATTCTAAAACAAATCCTATTAATTTCCCTGAAATACAAATAATCAAACTGTTGTATTTTCCATAAGATGCATTCTAGGAAATCAATAAGAGATTTTTTTCTCATTACTGCATGTTATTAACCCTAAAACTAACGAAATATTCTCGATAAAAAAGGTACAATTGAATTATAATACAATGTACATTGATTACAATTAATACTAATTAAATAATGAGATAATACAGTTTACTCTTAAGTGATTCTAAGCTGTTCTTAAGTTCATAAAGACACCAAAGAGATCCAAGAAATATCCTTAACCACTATTGCATGTTTACCAGGTAAAAGTTTAGTCTTTTTTCACTTTCCTCATTTTTCCTCTTAATTATCTGTTTTAGTAACAAAATATCACTGCACTTCCTTCTTTCTTATCAGACCAAAATACTAAACATGCACAATTATAGACTATGATGAACATACCAATAAAATTTGGAAAATATTCATTAAATACTGCAAGAGATATAATACTATATCAGTAGTAATATCAAAGACAATCGGGGCTATTCCATTAAAATATTTACCTGGCCTCAGGAATCCAAAATAAATCACTTCTATCCATGGTTGGATTTCTTTCCTACAAGTTCTAGGTAGTAATTTATTCAATAACTTCTATGGGTGGTACCCCTTTATTTTGAATTTATGATAACATATTTCTGAGACCAAAGTACACTACACCATGTACACATCTGGAAGGCTGTAGCACTAATGGAGTATCACAACATACCTGGTACACAGATAGGTCATTTCACTGTTCAGAATTGCACAATATTTTCGTAAGTTGTACATAATCAAAATGAAAAATTTCACAACTTATAGACAAACTTCATTCTTCATAGATGTTCTCACATCCACTACACTAAACATTGATTCAGACAAAAAATAAAACAAATCAGATAAAATGATCTTAAAGAAATGTAAGAACTCTTTTCCTAATATTAAACCAGTAAAGTTATAGTTCTGATAAATGTTTGGCTCCAAAGCTTCAACACACCAAGACTTCAACACATGCATCATAAGTCCTGTACATGTAGATATTGGTGTTCTTCTTCAGGGACTTCTTTGTTCGTATGGTCCAAATGATTTATGAGTTTTTAAAACTAAAACTTCAGGCATAAATCTTGACGGAGCTGCAGATGTTAATACAGTCCTTGAAAGTCTTTGACAAGGCTTGTCTGAAAACAATAAACAAGGGCCCAATGGGCCCAAATCGCTCACCTGCAATGCAGTGATCTTTTCATACATGGATCCTGCAGTTATTTGAAAGCATGCTACAGGACCAATATAATGTCTCTCTGCACTTTGGCTTTTCACTAAAAGTCATTTAAAGATTTAAGCATACTTGATCGACGTGACCTTGAATGTGAGTCAGGGTCATTCATTTGAAAAAACTTGGTAGCCCTTCACCCCAGCATGCTGCAGGCCAAATATTAGGTCTCTGGGACTGTTGGTTATTGAGAAGAAGTCGTTTAAAGATTTTAGCCTTTTTGACTCCTGTGACCTTGAATGAAGGTCAAGGTCATTCATTTGAACAAATTTGGTAGCCCTTTACCGCAGCATGCTACAGACCCAATATCAACTCCCTGGGACTCTTGGTTATTGAGAAGAAGTCATTTAAAGATTTTAGCCTTTTTGGCCCCTGTGACCTTGAATGAAGGTCAAGGTCATTCATTTGAACAAACTTATTAGCCCTACACCCCAGCATGCTACAGACCCAATATCAACTCCCTGGGACTGTTGGTTATTGAGAAGAAGTCGTTTAAAGATTTTAGCCTTTTTGACTCCAGTGACCTTAAATGAAGGTCAAGGTCATTCATTTGAACAAATTTGGTAGCCCTTTACCGCAGCATGCTACAGACCCAATATCAACTCCCTGGGACTCTTGGTTATTGAGAAGAAGTCATTTAAAGACTTTAGCCTTTTTGGCCCCTGTGACCTTGAATGTAGGTCAAGGTCATTCATTTGAACAAACTTGGTAGTCCTACACCCCAGCATGCTACAGACCCAATATCAACTCCCTGGGCCTGTTGGTTATTGAGAAGAAGTCGTTTAAAGATTTTAGCCTTTTTGACTCCAGTGACCTTGAATGAAGGTCAAGGTCATTCATTTGAACAAACTTGGGAGCCCTTCACCCCAGCATGCTACAGGCCAAATATTAGGTCTCTGGGACTCTTGGTTATGGAGAAGAAGTCGTTTAAAGATTTTAGCCTTTTTGACTCCTGTGACCTTGAATGAAGGTCAAGGTCATTCATTTGAACAAATTTGGTAGCTCTTTACCGCAGCATGCCACCGACCCAATATCAACTCCCTGGGCCTGTTGGTTATTGAGAAGAAGTCGTTTAAAGATTTTAGCTTTTTTGACTCCTGTGACCTTGAATGAAGGTCAAGGTCATTCATTTGAACAAACTTGGGAGCCCTTCACCCCAGCATGCTACAGGCCAAATATTAGGTCTCTGGGACTCTTGGTTATTGAGAAGAAGTCGTTTAAAGGTTTTAGCCTTTTTGACTCCTGTGACCTTGAATAAAGGTCAAGGTCATTCATTTGAACAAATTTGGTAGCCCTTCACCCCAGCATGCTACAGACCCAATATCAAGTCCCTGGGTCTTTTGGCTATTGAGAAGAAGCCGTTTATTTTTTTTTTAAACATATTTGACCCCTGTGACCTTGAATGAAAGTCAAGGTCATTCATTTGAACAAACTTGGTAGCCCTCCACCCCAGCATGCTCAAGACCCAATATCAACTCCCTGGGACTCTTGGTTATTGAGAAGAAGTTGTTTAAAGATTTTAGCCTTTTTGACCCCTGTGACCTTAAATGAAGGTCAACGTTATTCATTTGAACAAACTTGGTAGCCCTTCACCCCAGCATGCTACAGGCCCAATATTAGGTCTCTGGGCCTTTTGGTTATTGAGAAGAAGTTGCTTGAATGGAAAGTTGACGCCGGACTTGACGGACGCCGCGCCACGGCATAAGCTCACTTGCCCTTCGGGCAGGTGAGCTAAAAATCACAAGGTCCATCCTTTTTTTTTTTAAATTTCCTAAACTCTGGTCCAACACTTTGGGCCAAGTTAACAATAATGGTCCAGGTGTTTGATCTATTCATGTACCACAAGTAGCAGCATGTCTCTCTACAACACACTGACGGAAAAACTCGTTACAGAGTGGACATTCAACATACTGGTCCGAAAACTCGGACACACCAGGACCTCTATCTGAAGGGATATAAACGTCCGGATATAATCCACTCAGTGGACTAGTAGTTTCATTACTGTTGCCTAGAACATTGCCCATGCCCGGAAATTGTCCGTGGTTACTCCGTGAATTGTCTGGCGACACTCCATAGTAACTTGACGTGTCACAGGAGCCCAGGCCCGTACATACAAGGGTGTGGGACACCAACTGGTCTCCTGGAATGGATTCTGTAACACAAACAGTCAGGTTTAACGTATAATTACTAAAAATTCAGCCCTCAAAAAATTTCTACATCATCACCTTTTTCATCCTGCCACCAGACTGTTTCTTATTCAAATGTATTTATTTGACACCTTGGCTTTTCTGGCCAATAATGGGTTGCATTATCAACTGAAATTATTTCATCCTAAAGAAAAATTCCTTTCCAATTTACGAATGCTTCAGCGACAAAAAGCCATGGATACTACATAATCATTGCAGTACTAAGGAAGATAGGCGACAGATCTGCCCTAGTACACTGTGAGAGAAATCCTGTCCATCTCACCATCAAGACCATTTTGTTGAAAAAAAAAGAGATGTTAGGAACATCTACATGTACTGGGGAAACAAAGCAGGTTGAATACTTTGACTCTATTGTTTAATGTATTACATGTTTACCAGATGTATCGTTATATATGCTAAAGACGAAGGTTCGGTTTACATTTTCATAAAAATTCTACTCTCCCTGTAAATATATGTTTTGCATGAATTTGTTTTAGAACTGTTCTACATCAACAATCAGAGTCATTAAAATATCTTAAAAGATAAGTGAACAAGATCATATACATATAAATAACAAACCATTACACCCAGCACAGCGTTCAAAAGATGTAGGAGTTACTTCCCTTGAGTTGACACTTTTGCCTCTTCCACGTCCACGTCTTAAAAGAAAACGGTCATGTTATAGCAATTGTAATGGCAGGCTCGAATCAAGCTGAGTTACTACTGACATCACAAATATCATCCATCTAACCGTCTTCAAAACATGGAGAATTAGATTTTGTAGGTACGAAACAGTACACATGAAAAAGTCTATATCAGTGATGTGATCCTGTCAATTTACTAAGCTTTCAAGGAAACCCCGCTAACTTGTTAGCATAAAGCCTTAAATCAATCAACCAGACTGGAGAAGAATCATCACAAACTCAAAAACCAAAGAAATCAGAGCCTCTGCAATGTCCAATGGTGACTTATGTTTTGTTATTGTTTTTGAAAAGGGACATTGATGTAACCCCCTGGCCCATCAAGAAACAAATCTGATTTATTAGTTTATGGAAACAGAGACTTAACAAGCTGATGTATTTAGAAGTAAAATATTGTTATTATGTTCTTTTCACAGCAGTTTCATTTGCAAGAAGCTTGATGACCATCAAAAGGCACACCAAATCTAGGTTTTGACTTTTACAAGATAATTTTTTATGTCTCGGTGAACGTTGTGAATTACAATCATAATGTTTAAACATCATCCACTTACCCTGACTTTGTACCCCTCTTAGGAGTACACTCATCTTCCTCTGTTCGGGGAATTTTGGTCCTTGGCCCCGCACCACTCAGGGCCCTCTTCCTGCCCCTAGCCCCAGGGTTGACAGGTGTGGATGACTGTAATGGTGACCGTTTTGACAGCCAGACGTCATTTGTGGACGGCGACGACACAGGACAACCTCCCAAACTGTTCTGTTTGTTAGAACTTTTAGGAGATATGTGTGTAAAACTAGGTCCAAAATTGGAGACTAACTTCACTTTTAACCTATCTTCTTCAGATACGTCTTTCTCTGAACTGGAATCAATGCTCGTTCTGAAAGTTTTTGGTGAGCTGAATCCATTTTTCTTGAACTCAGATGCTGCATTTTTCACTTCATTTTTTTTCTGTTCTGAAATACACAAGCTCTTTCCTGGTTTAGAAGGTGTGTGTTTTGGAGGACTCTTTTCAAAACTGTTTTCCCTCTCTGTAAAACTTTTCTCTCCACTGGGTGTAGTCCTAGATTTTTCAGACTGGTTTCTTTTCGCATCTGTCAAAATATTTCTCCTAGCATGAATTGACGTTTTGTCAGGCTTATGGTCGGAATTAACATGGTTGTTATCCCTGTCTTTTTTCTGAACAGGAGTGTCCTTATTTACATCTCCCTCGGCAAACACCATACAGATGTACTCTCTTGCCAGCTCTATAAAGGTTTTCTTCTCATCTGGGGTCAGCTTTCTTCTCTTAGTTTTCTCAAACTTGTGGCGAATATCTGCAACAGAAATATAATTCTGTAAAACATAGAAAGTGTTCAACAAGACTACTTACCTCAGGATGTAACACACACTAGGATGGATTTTGTCTTTAAAAGTAAAATAGCAACAGGTTATCTCTCTTTCAGTTGTAGTAAGTTACGGCAGGACGGTTGGGGAATACATCGCATTAACTCTGAGATTGGCAGCGAGAGATTAGACAGCAACCATTTTCTTTTCTTTGCAAACTTTTACTAACTTAATTACAGGAGAGTTCCACAAAGGGAGACATGTACACATTAGTTATAAATAATATATATATATATATACCATATATATAACAGTCATGAACTCCATCTGGTCGTATATAAGGACAAACTGGTTCATCAATTTTTAAATGCAACATTCCAAGTGAAATTCTTTTTGGTCCGATATTATTGATACTGTGCTTGAAAGTACTTGTTGTGATTCCTCTGAAAACAATATAAAATCTCAACGTCTACTTTATTTCATAAACAAACAACTCTAATCCCCACAACTGGTCCAATTTTTCAGACAGCAATCAATTAAAATGAATATGGCCATGGCTGATATAGAAAACATCCTTCACTGATTGTGCATCTTTATAAGGTAGGTACATGGGAAAGACAATTTTACTTACCAACATTAAAAGGCCCTAACAGTGCATTTTGGATGATAAACTGCCTATAGTGACCACCTGTCACCTTAAGTGGGCTTTATGAGCTGATTTTGCTATATATATACATGTAGGCCATAATATATGACGACCCACTCCAGACAAGCCAACCCAGGGCTCAATCTGACCATTAATTTTACTAAGACTAACTTACAATGGTAAATTTGACTTGCCAATCCATGCTGATAATTTGACGTAACCATTCCACGATCGTAATTTGACCTACACTCCTGCAATTGCTAATTTGAATTACTCACCTGCAATGGTAATTTTGTCCAGGTCACATGGATCAATTTTATAAGATGCTAAGAAATCTGCTACCTCTTCTTCAAACTGCAAATTAATTTTTTTTAAACTAAATTTGACATACATAGTAGTGATGGAAATCAGTTTCACTTCAGAATCTATTATCGGAAACTCGAAACTGATTATCGATTATAATTGTTTTTCTAAGTTTAGCACAGAATTGACCTTTTGTAGAAAATTTATGTAAAACTCTAGTACATGTATTACATGTATTGTTATCAATATTTTTGATACTGAGCACAAATAAAACATTTCACAGTTGTTAACATATTGAAATCTCCTTCATCACTTGTAAAACGACCAATGAATATATTGTTAAAATATAAAACCAACTACTTGTTGACTTGGTTACATTACAAAAATATGCAAAGGTGAAGATTTACAAACACTTCCAGAAATGCCTGCCTATTTGCCTATTCAAAATCATAATCAATGGTTGGTTTTACCCCCCCCCCCCCCCCAACTATTTTTTATTATTATTTTCAATCATCGGCCCATCTCAAATGCAGGCATTGTTGGTTTTTATATAAATGTATTAATCATCTCAATAAATTCAAGGCAGAATTTCTTTTGATGGTAAATCATCCTTTAATTACAGACAACCACAGAATCTTGTACTCATCTAATCAAGACAGTTCTGGATAGCATTAAGGCAATGATATGACATATACTTCATTTAAGTATGGTACAAATGTTTATCTATTTGCCAGCAATTAGTGGTATACAAATTAAAATTATTTAATGATAATTTTATTTTATGAAAACATTTCCAATGCAATGATCAGCATAACATAAACAACAGAGGATACAAATCAAGTAATAGACATTTTTATTTTCTTCTGATAAATATTCCCCTTCTCTAAATATTTGTTTGGGAAAATGATTCCAAAAGATGAAAATTTGGTTTGAAAATTATAAATATTCTTACAGAAATATTTGTTCAGGAATGCAAGAGTATTAAGCTAGCATAAAGCTTTTTAGTTCATTATTAATAACAGAAAGTGACAACACTTATCAATAACTTCAGATAATTTTTCCATTTCAAAAAATGACTAGTTGAACTGGAGCTTCAATGAGCCCTGACCATACAACCTTGACCTTACCTTAGGACCATACTTGGAGACCAGACTGTTGGAGTAAAGAGTCTGACGGTGAGAGGGAGACACGCTCTGTGCAGTAGGACACATGTTTTTAGTTGCAGTGTCCTTTGCAGCAATAACCAGTTTGGCTGTACGCGAGAGCGACTCTGTTTTCTCGGTTCCATCCTCTGATGATCCTGCGATCTTCAACAGACGCGTCGCCAACTCATTTTGGTTCTCACTGAAAATTCAAAAGTTTTTGAAAACTACAGGATTTACAAAGGACGTTTCGAGACTCAAATAACTTTTTTAACAAGAGAAATCAGAAAAAATGACAAATAATGCTTCACGGAAAATCATTGCAGCTTGAATGTACAGGCACACACCTACGTTTAAGTGATGTATGAATATATTTATAAGCTGACTAGAGGTTACGGCTCAGACAATAATTATGACGATTAAAATAATATATCTTTAAAAAAAAAGTTTACTTTCAGATCAAAAAGTGGTACTTGACATACTGCAGTGTCTCAAATATATATCTTAGTGAAATTACATTGATCTATGTGGTATCTTAAGCTAGTCTTATAGTTCTACCCAGGTAAAACATCTTACATAGGACCCTTGACCACAAGTACACCAACAGTCAGCATTTGAAAAGGAAGTTGATGAGGGTTGGACATTATTGGACAGACATAATCTTAAGTCCACTTTGCACTGACCTGAGAATGCCAGTACCGGGTATATGCATTTCCCATTCCATTTTTTTTTTGGTTTTTTTTTTTACTGCAGGTAGATTTTACGGGAAGGCAAAACCTTCTATTTCTAACACACATTTCACTTAATATATGTTATATATAACTTACAATCTGTACGTTAACAGTGTCTGTCTGATTTTTTCTATCAAATATTTAAAGTCAACAGAAAAAGTTGAGGGTACCGTAGGTAGGGAACAATTTCGGCCTTATCTACCAATAAGTTACTGACCTTGTGGATTTCTTGCCAAAGAAGTGCTTCTGTATAGATTTAGCAGATTTGTGAACTGTAGACTCCCTCTCCTGCTTGTCCTTGTCCATTGTTGCCGTCGTGTTGGTTTTGACCCTGATGAAGGAGACCCCAAACTGGACATCCTTCCTCCAGGGTTGCCGACAGATGATACGCACACGGTCCCACGTCTCTTTAGCCGTCACTTCACTGAAATGTTCTATTGAAATCAAGAAATATCATTTACTGGTATTGTCTCTACCAGATACAAAATTTACAGATATTTTTTTTAGACTGGTAGCTGTGTGTCAGCTTCAATTTAATGTGTATTTCAGCAGGTGAGCTTCCAAATTTTAACCCTACAAATATAGATTGTAGATCCATGTTTTTGGTTTAAAGAAACATTTGACACTAGACTTAGGTAATTTGGAATTCCGTGTAAGAATTGTACAGAAGATATAGCTCAGTGTTTTGGAAGGGCACACCAGACGGTGCATTACTTTGAAACACAAACTGCCATTTGCCTTTGAAATATCACATTTAAAACAAAGGGTCTACTCTTCCGATTTGAAATGAAGTATATTTTGTGTTATTTCCTCATATGTAATTATATATAATACACTGAATGGCATTTTCAAAAACTTTTCAAGGCCAAAACCCAGGACAAAGCATAGTTTTCAAAGACTGTTTCAAGACAGGGTCCTATTACCAGGTAAAGTTGCATCCAAAGTTTGCAAATCTCTTATGCATCATTTTTGCTAGTACTGTTATCAAGAATACCACAGTAATGCTTTCTTTTATTTAAATACCCATTTTAAGGAAGTAATATGAAACAAGGATCCAAATCATCAGCAATGCTTGTTTGAAACTTGCATAATAAAAAGTTGGTCACCTTTCAAAACTAAGGTTTGTACATAAATTTTACTATGAAGTTCAAGGTTACTTTTGGACCTTTCCAGACCTTGGTCTCATGGTGTACGTACCTTTACCAAACATTCTGGTCCTAACTGTATTATTGCTGTCCCGACAGTCGCCTGGGCTCATGATACTGGCAGTGTGCAGGAGGGTCTGGTAATCCTGTCCCACAGGCCAGTCTGACCGACCAACCTGTATCTCTAACATAGCACACCATATCAAGCCTGCAGTAAGAGAAACAACATCAGTATGTGCATCAACAGGATCAGTAGATTGGGGTGGTGATAGTGGTATCATGCAGTCTTACTCCATTAGTCACAGAACAATTACTGGTGATTGGTATCATGCAGTCTTACTCCATTAGTCACAGAACAATTACAAGCCTAGAGTTATGGAAACAACATTAGCAAGTACATGTGTCCTCTGTATTGAAATAGGGTTAAACAAAATAAACCAAACTGTACCAACCACACAACAACGACATAAGATATTACAGTCTTACTAAACAGTCTCACTTGCTCAGTGCTTCTACCATAAGATGAAACTTGTAGAGCTCAGATCTAGAGAGGGGACTGATTTTGAGAGAGCTGTTTGAAAATTTAGTTTAGTTGGTTTATTTTGTTTAACGTCATATTAACAGCCAGGGTCATTTAAGGACGTGCCAGGTTTTGCAGGTGGAGGAAAGCTGGAGTACCCGGAGAAAAACCGTGTTTGAAAATTAAGGAAAAGGAGACTATTTGCATATACTTTTTTTTCTATTTAACATAAAGTGTTTACCTATGTCAATGTACATTATCCTACAGCTTTGCTCTAGTTGAAACACTGCCTCAATCTGACCCGACTTTTCCTTTGGGTTAGATAGCCACTTCTTGAATCCATTGTTGTCTGTCAGGTTTTGGACTGGGTGGCTGTTGTCCTGTACAGGAAATCAAAATACAATAAAACTTCACAGAAAAAATGTATAAAATTACAGTCAAACCTGCTAAACTTGATGTAAATATTCAGTTCTGAAGGTAAAATGCTATGTAAAATATGCTTGGTTACTCAGAACTCGGTTTATGGATGGACTTCTCACGATTTGATCCCAAATTGGAACCCCATTAGTCTAAGGTACCTGTCTAATTTTACAGTAATACCTGCCTATCACTACACTTCATTGACATTAGCCTGGTTATAAAAATTCAAACTATTCAAACTCAAAATAAAATCGCTGTCATATACCACAGGCACAGATTGATATGCACATATTTATAATTATAAGCTGCATCGTGATCTGAAAAGTATGATTTACTCTAAAATAAGATACCATGTCTCTTTTACCAGAATTAATATCTTTGTTTACTTTTTCAGACTTGTGGGTGATTTTACAGATATCAATCATACGTGACGTGTTTATATTAACACACGATAGCATATTTCTACTACACTGCTCAAGCCGAGACAGGAGGGCTGCTCGTTCACTGACCAATGGTCTTATCCTGCCCACTCATTTCATCGATTCGATCTTAAATCGGTACCACAATAAACTCTCGTCGTGGAGTTAATGTTTATGCCAGATCCGTTAATTACCTGTGATGTGAAGGACACGACGTATTTTAGGGAGACGGGTGCCATGATTCCATCATATTTCGCGCGGGAAGTACCAAACGTAAACTTCCTGTTTACAAATTGTCTCCCTTGTCTGTTTAGGTCTCGATGAAACAAAATGTCCCCAATTAAAATGCCCTGGAAGATGAAACCCACATCATAGTGGTGTCAGCTCATCAGTTTCTTTCGAAAATGAACGCGTTGTATCAAATATACTATTTTGTATATGTTGTTAATTAAAAACATTTTACTGTTTTTATTTCGGTTTGTGCAATTGTTTGTGTTTAGAATTTTATGTGTGTGTTAATTACTGGTTTATAGTGACTCCTACGGCTTCCTCCATGTTGGGTTTTAACCTGTAGGCCTATAATATAATATATATATATTATACTCGGCTACATACTGGTGATTCCCAGTTTCGACGGATGGAAACACGTAAAAATGAACAAACAATTGTTATTGTCTTTCTAAATCGTCATATATCCTTAACCGCAATCCACACCCCTTTCCTGTAGGAATTCGTGCATATTTTCAATTAAAATTAAGTTTTGATATATATTTGATCACGATAATACAGCTCGGGATATATACATCAGCTCTGTCTCAGTAAAGGTGTAATCTAGAAAAACTACAGTTAGAGTCTATCCGTATTATAACAGGTTTACCATCTTACGCAAGTAGGGTTTCATTATATTCAGAAAGTGGACTCGAACCACTAGTAAATAGAAGAAAGAACAGAAAACTACAACTTTTTTCAAAATTCAAGCTAACCTCACGCCGAATTATCTTTCAGCTTTACTACCTCCTTTAGTGTCACAAAATGTAGAATATAACCTCCGTAATGCAAACCATTACTCCTTACCTAACTTCAGACTTCAACTTTCTAATAGTTCTTTTTCCCCCTCTACTATTCGACTTTGGAATAATTTAGACCCTGGCATAAGACAGAATAGGTCAGCCCCAGCTTTTAAAAACTCTCTTCGTAAGCTTAATGACATAAATATCCCCTCTTATTATTTGTTTGGTGACAGAAAATCTAATATTTTGCATGCTAGATTAAGAACTAATTCAAGTACTCTAAACGACGACTTATTTCATGCTAACTTAATTGATTTTCAAATTTGTCATTGTGGACATTCTATTGAAAATGCATTTCACTTCTTTTTTATTTGCATCAAGTACATAGATCAGAGAATAAAGTGGTACCGTGAGTTAAATGATTTCATCCCACTGGACCTACAGCTTATTCTACATGGCAGTCATGAATTATCCAAAGCAGACAACGAAAAAATATTTCTGCACACTCAGCAATATATTCACGATACAAATAGATTTTGATTTTACATTTTTACTTTCTCTACCACCTACCTCTCTCTATCACTACATTCGTGCAAGTCTCCCCATTTTTTTTTTTTTTCAACATATCTCTGTTCAGTACTTAATATATTTGATATATTGTGTTTTTGAAAAAAAAAAAAAAAAAAAAAAATCATATATATATATGTAAATTGTTTAACCCCTTTAACTCTATCAAAGTCTGGTCTTTTATCTTTCTCGACTCATATGCATGGCACTTGGGAAACGGAAATATCAGAAGGAAAGGAAAGACAAAAGCGAAAGAAAACCGTGGCAGGGGATATGATGAACAGTGATAAGCCGAAAGTTACGAGTAGTGGATTGTGTACTTGTGCCATCTGGGTCGAGAAAAATCATTCACGCAGTCTTAAAAAAAAAGATGTTTCAATTACTAGTGGAAATGTCTAAATTATTTCACAAAAGAATTAAAATGAAGGAGATTGTCACATTCTTTTCACATACTTGCACCTTCTTACACCCCATCCTTACCCTTCCCTTATCCACACTTCCACACTAAATAATTATTTTATTGTTAATGTCATCTTGTATATTTTGTATGTGTTATATAATATTGTACGGAAAGGGCTTGATATAAGTTGGAAAACTTGTGCCCAATCCTATTGTATATATTTGATACAATAAAATATGTTTAAACTAAACTAAAGGTGTAACATGCGTATACATACATACACACACAAAAAAAAAAAAAGAAAAAAAGATAACGTTTGAAAAAAATCCATATGAAAGCTTGTATCATTGGATTTATGTGGAACATGTTAGTCAAGGAACCTCCCTTAAATTCTGTAGTATTTTCCCTGGAAATTTCTAAGTTAAGGAATATTGATGAAACTGAATCCTGGGACCTGGAATTGTTCCTGAGCTTGCGTTCGGACTTAGTGATCCAAGAGTATGATATGTGACAGTCTCTATCAGCCATAACTTTTAACTTCAATGCTGTCTTGATTATCCGCTATTTGTCTACCCACGATATAGTTTATCAGTAACAGAAATCCTGATATTATATCAAACATTTGATTATCGAATCAACCCCTCGTAAATATACTGCCACTGGTGGAGATGTGGGTATGCTACTATCTAGAAATGGAAAGTCAATCACGGGGACATATTCAGACAAAAACACACTGCTTGTTATGAAGCCTAATCCGAAGATCTCTGATGTTTTATCTCATAATGGGCCCATATTATTGGATACAATGCAGAGGCACCAAAGAGTGTTTAAAATGTATCACATTGAGTTAAAAAATAATAATAAAAGACATTTCGACGCAAGGTTAGTACTGTTGGCATCGTGTGATGACAGGTTATTCCAAATTATAATTGTTCTTTGAAAGAAATTGGCCATCATATGCAACTAGATTGTTTATTTATTTATTTATTTATTTGTTTATTCATATTTATTTATAGTTTTATAGTTTGCCTTCATTCATATTATTCCAGATGTGGACGGACGTATGTTTTATATAAGATTTTGTTTTGTTTTTGTTGTTGTTGCTTGTTTTGATGATTTTCATTTTGAATTTAGCTTTGTTAGTTATGTTGCTGATGTGATAACTCCATGCGAATTTTTCCCTTATTTCGTGTATAAAAACTAAAATATAAAAAAAAATGTAAACGGATAAGTTGTTATAGTATTGTATATGCGGACTTTGGTTATATACATGACGTATCATCCATGTGACGTCATGCAGCTCCCACACGAGGCAGGCTGTCCTAAATGACTGAATCAGTGATGATACACAAGCTTTTGTATCCTTTCATGACTTGACTTTAAACATATTTTATTGTCTAAACAAGAACAATAGGATTAGGCACAAGTTATTACAACTTATGAAGCCTTCTCCACTCAACATGTTAATATTTACAAGTAATGACATAGGTATAATATATAGTAAATCATGTAACATTTAGGAGGAAAAATGGATAATTTAACATACAATGTACATTTACATAATAAAGAGATACAAGTATATATATTCAAAATCTTCTGCTGGACTTTATGAAAGACTGCACATATCCAAATACATAACTATTCACTTCCAAAGCCAAGTTTTCATTACCATATAATAACAAATTTAAATTTACATGTATATTTAAATCATTAAAATATTGGAACATTTCAGCACGAGCAGTAGCATCTATTGGACATTCAAAAAAGAAATGATGCGCATTTTCACAAATGTTACCACAGTTTACACAAATAGAGTCCTCTGCCAAATTTACACGAAAAAGATCATCCTTAAGAGAACTACACTTGTATCTTAATTTTGTATGTATTAAATTAAACTTTCTTTCACCATAATTATAGTAGCAAGGCAGACTAGTAGAGATAGGTTGAGAGAGAGCTAGTTTGAAAGAAGAAAGAGAAAGGGATTTAACATTGTCGTCTAAATTGTTCCAGTTTCTTAAAGTAGAGGGAAAGAAGGAGTTTATTGTAGAAGAGAGTCTGCAATTTGGAATTCTGAAATTGTCCTTATTTCTTAAAGGGTAAGGGTTGTTATTGCCCACTGAAGGAGGTAATAAGTTAGATAGATAACTTGGAGTCATATTATTTTTTATTTTATAAAGTAATTGAAGATTTCTTTTAGCTCTTCTGTCTGAAAGTGGTTCCAAAGATGTTTCAAAATATAAAAATTCTTTTCTTGTATAAGATGGTAGACCAGTTATTATTCTAGCTGCTTCAAGCTGAGCCCGTTCTAACTTTTCTGAGTCAGCTTGAGAGCATCCGTCCCAAACCTCACATGCATATTCCAGAACAGGTAAAATAAATGACTTATAAATTCTTAAAAGAGCATCACGCTTTAACATATATTTAATTTTCCTTAAAACATTTATTTTTTTCATTACTGGTTTGTATATCTCATCAATGTGGTCAGACCATTTAGCATTTGAATTAAATATGACTCCAAGATGTCTATGTAAACTACTAAAATTAAAAAAGGTTCCATCAAAAATTAAATCAAGATTTTCTTCAATATTGTCGGAGTTTGATATAAAAATTATCTCAGTTTTATTTGGATTAAAAGAAACAAGCCAAGTGTTTGCCCACTGATTTAATTTTTCTAAATCTCTGTTTAAAACTAATTCAATTTCTCGGCATGAAGAAGACGACTTTATAAGAGAAGTGTCATCAGCAAATAAACGTGCTGTTGACTCAAGTTCATCAGCTATGTCATTAATATATATTAAAAAAAGAAGAGGTCCTAGAATTGAGCCCTGGGGAACTCCAGCCATTATCATACCAGCATCAGAAGATGAACTGTTAATATATACTTTTTGTTGTCTGTTACATAAATAGTTTTCTATCCAGGACAAGAGGTTACCTGAAATACCATATGAATTTAACTTTGTTAGGAGACCTTTGTGCCAGACTCTGTCAAAGGCTTTCGAAATGTCACAGAAAATCATACAAGTATGTTTCTTTTCTTCTAGATTTAGACAAATGTTATGATAAATTTCAATTAGTTGGTATACTGCTGAATTTCTAGGCATAAATCCTGCTTGAAACCGATAAAATAATGCATTTTCAAAAAAATAATTATACAAGTGCTTAAAAATAACCCTTTCTAACACTTTCCCAACAGTAGAGAGAAGAGATATGGGACGATAATTTGATATAGAATGCCTATCTCCTTTTTTAAAGAGGGGCATAACTTTAGCTATTTTCCATATATTTGGAAAAATACGAGTAGATAAAGAAAAATCAAAAAAAGAAGTTCAAGGGGTTTACAAACTGTATATGCTGTGTATTTAAGCATATGATGACTTATACCATCTTCACCTGAGGCTTTTCCAAGCTTTAAATTGGTTAAAACATCACAAATTTCATTAGAAGTAACTAATAAAGAATTTAAAGAGCTGTTAGTTTTTGGCTCTAAGATAGGCACTTCACTATTATTATCATCAATATTAGTAATACTACAAAAATATTCATTTAATAAATTTGACTTGTCTTTATCATCGACAGATAAATGACCAGTGTTTGGGTCTATAAGAGTAGGGATAGACTCTGTCCCTGAATTATTTATAAGTCTCTTTATTAGCTTCCAATAGTTTTTTGGATCTCCTGAATAATAATAATAAATAAGATCACCTACATTATCATAAAATGATGTTCTTGCAAATTTTTTTCATGTTATTTACCTTATTCCTCTGTCGTTTAAAATTTGTTATGTCCCTCGGATGCTTGGAATTTATCGCTATTTTCCTCAACCTATCACGTATTCTCATATTTTTTCTCAAATCAGAATTCATCCATTGCTTATCTTTGGGCCTAATAGTAACTTCTTTATTTGGTATACATGTATTAGCAAAATCAAGGAAAACTTTGGTAAACTCTACACTGGCAGAATCTGCTGAATTGCAATTTGTAAAAAGAGTGTTCCAATCATATTTCCTGATAAGATCATTAAATAATTCAAAATTTGCTCTTTTATATAGCCATACTCGTCTTCTAAATACAGGTTTTATTTTAAAAGGAACTTCAATGTAAGCAACACAAGCTTCATGATCAGTAAAATCTTTATCAGTTTCAATAACAGAAGAGTCTATACAAGTAAGAGAATCTGATAATAAAATAGGATCAAGTAAACTTGATCTTGTAGGACCTATTCGGGTAGGTTCTAATATTACATTAGTCAAATTAAAAGTATCAATAATATCTGCAAAAACATGATTTTGAGAAATTGTTACATTTAGATCACCCAACAATATAACTTCATCAGTAATGTCCTTGACGTAGTTTAAAGAGATACGGAGTATATTCCAAAAATGATTTGCATCATGATAATTTGACAGATAAGCAGTTCCTATAATGATTTTCCTCCCTTCAGGAAGAAACACTTCAAACCACATAACTTCAAGACCAGGAGCTTCTAAAACAGTTAATCTATTGACTTTAAGTGCATTATTAATATATACCATTATACCACCTCCTGCAAAATTTCTATCAAGTCTAAAAGGGGAGTAAAAACCATCCATAGATAAATCACTTGTTGGTAAAGAAGCATCAAGATGGGTTTCAGTTAAACAAATTATATCATACTCACCTGCAATACTCTCTATATAATCAATTTTATTCCGTATACTTCTGATGTTTAAATGAAAAATTGAGAGTTCCCCTGGCTCCTTTGATCCTTTCATGGATTGGAAGTTGAACATAGACGACGTCTCTGTCTGGGAGTTCTAGGACATATACTAATAGCTACTAACAGATAGTGTATGTGTTGGTAATATATTAAAAAAAAAAAAACAAAAAAAAAACGAAATATCGCGATACTTTGATTATACATTTTGTATGTATATCAAGTATCAGAAAATCTTACGCAAATTAAGATTTTAGATTTTAAATATTATGATCTAGCATTACACTGTAGCTATGACTTAACATAGACTTATTCTCTGTTGTTAGTTGACAATTTAATTACTACAGTCTGAGTTGTTAATCAACTAGTCCGTGTTGTTAATTAATAAAATATATTTATAGTCTCCGTTGTTCATTATTAAATAATGCAATTATTCAATGTGTCTCATAAGCAATTGTACAAGTCCATGTTGTTTAACAGTAATGATATATATAATATATGTATATCCAATGAAAGGGTAGTATATGAGTTATCATTTTAAATATTTGAAGATGATAAGGTATATCATGTTCTCCAGCAATTTCTTTTAAGATCAATTGGAAGAAAGACCGTCGAATTTATTCTTGTTTTTGATATGTATAATTGTGCTTGTTGAGCATCGGGCAAATTTATCGAGGGTCGATTTTGACGTGGTACCGGTTTAACCGTATCCGCTAGATGGCGCAAACGATATAATTGGCGACTTCACTTACAAAATGGCGCTTGATTTGAAGAAAGGTTTGAACTGAAGTAGACTTTGCATGTGATCGTATATTTTTAAGCTTCTTTATGTGTTATATGTACTTTGTATTTGATTTTTGAGACGGTGATATGTTATGGAGCATTTGCATATAAGATAACTCGTTGATTGGAGGGCATGACAGGTGCGCCGTTGGACTCGATTTAGGTCTGTGCTGTTGTTTACAATTTTACTACCGAAGTACAGTACAGTTACTTTAAGAGAGCTGCGTCGATGACAAAAACAAATTATCCAATAAACCGTTGTAATCGCGATTAGTTGCGGCATAGGCCTAATCATACATGACTATCTAAAATCCATGCAATTAATTTTGAAAGCCTGTACTGGTTGTTGTTGAAAATGTATCGAGTTATCCGAATCTGTCAATTTTTTCAAATTTAAAATTATCAGAAACCCTAATATAATCAAGTAGTTGGCATAGTTAACAAAGTTGTTTACTGGAAAAGAGCTAGACTATATGTGTCAACTCCTAGTTAGCATATATGTAAGAGACATCTGGTCGACCGGTTTAAATTTCTCGCTGTGTCAACCTCTAACATTGTTGGAGTAGACAATTCTGTGTTTACAAAGTGAACTTATTAAATGATTTAAAACACTTGAAATCAGGTAGTTATAACAGAAAAATCTCTTGTGTTTTAGTAATTAAGACACTGCAGTTGTGAATTGTAGGAATTTGCAAATCATGCTCATAATCACCTTCAGAATTGGTACAATCAGCACAGTTGACAAGAAGTTTTTGTTTAAAGATTATACAGAAACTTGATGCATGTATTTTCTCATAGATTAAAAGACATTCAGTTGACCCTTGAGGGTATGTTTTTGACTCCCCATAATGAGATCCGACTCTTTGGTTTGAAGGGACTCGCAATTGTCTATCTGACATGTTTTGACCCTCAGATTTCTGAAAATTTAAAAGGCAAGGGTCAACTGGATTGTGACTTGAACTCCTAACCTTTAGTTTTGATGTCATGTTGTCTTTCTGTGTAGGAGTGTTAAGATTTCGGACATGATAAGACCTTGGATGTCAAGATGGAGATGAGTCTGGATTCAATTTGTCACCGCATCCGTGTACTGGATGACCTGATACAGGGCAATGTTGAGACGTCCGAGATCCACACTTCAGTTGTCACGAAGGAGGGACTTTTAGATGCCCTTGTCACACTGTATGAAGAATGTGGGCATGAGTTTGTCAAGCAAAACAAACATGTGGCAGCATTTGTTAAGAAGTGTAAGTTTGGTAACAAAAAAAAACCCATATGAACAGTTTATATAAATCCAATTTTCTATTTGTTTCATATATAAAGCCCTGTCTTAGAGAGGGTGTTTAAAAAAAACAAAACAAAAAAACCCACCTAAGTCCAGTTGACATTGAAGTACCAATCCAAATTATTTCTCCTGGTCAGCTATAACCCATCTGTCAACTGGACTTAGGTGTTGTTTTTTGGTGTTTTTTTTTAACCAAGCATGGGGAAATGCAGAATTTTTTGAAGATCTTGCTTGAGATATATGTTGTAACTGTATACCCCATACTTTTTAAGCATATTTTTATTGCTGTAATGCAAAGGATGAAGTGCACTCATGGTGCCCAGGATCTTAGTTCTCCCAAATTGCAAAAAATGAATAAATATCTGGCAGAAAATGAATCCGTCCACATTATTTTGAAGATTTGTTTAATTTGTTTTGTGACCAAGTGCACAAAACGGTTTAAACCATACAGTTTCTAATAGTAAATTATAGTATTAATATATTATCAATGTGACGGTTTGGCTGTATCATACATGGGCCATAAATTTTTTATTATTACGTAATCGAATGCGCCCCAGTGAATTTCGGTGAATATCCGTAATCGAGCGCGTCCCAACTGTTGATACATTTGAGCCGCCATTGACCAGCGTCTTGTTCTCTTTTCTCCAGGTATGTTTTATTGATCTGTGTGAAATGTAGCAATGATCAAATGATATGATTGATCAACACATCTGTATAAGGTGTTGGTGCATCAGTTTGATAGTAAGATTAATGTTGACAGGTTACGCAAATGGCGTAAAATGTGATTTTAAGCGTACAAGTTTGTTCGGAGCTTGTCACGTGACCTCAATGATGGAAAATGTAGTTTAGTCCACATTTCTCTTAGTTTAGCATCATGTTTTCATAGTTATATGTGCTTAGGAGTATTTCCTGTATGAAGTTATAGCTCTGATAGATTGTTTATATAGAAAACGAAGTGTCATTATGAAATACTCCCCATTCGTTTCATTCTGGAATTACCCATAATGCTTTTCGAAATGAGCGCCTTTTTGAAAGTACCTTGTTTTTTCCCATGATGCACTGAAAACATGGCTGCGTCCATGAAAGTCAGTACCGGTTAAGTTTACCGTTATAATAAGTACTGAATTGTGTATTATTTTAACGTTCCGTATAATAGTAACAACTCTAGTCAAGTCCTTATAGTTAAATAGTGTCAACTTAGTAATTAATACATTCTAATTACTGATGCAAGCTTGTGTATAATATTTCATTTTGTTGTTTATTGTTTCATGAAGTATAATATGGGTCTTTGCAATACATCAAAGTACTGAAAGTACTTAAATACAGTTATAAGTATCTCAGGGTTAGATCTGATTGATATTGTATATATTCTACTATCAGTGATAATTACCCTAAGTCAGGACTATGTTCTGAGAACTCAGACTTTATGTCTTTGTAATTTTGATACACTGTACATGAATAAACGTTGATACATTTGAGTCGCCATTGACCAGCGTCTTGTTCTCTCTTCTCCAGGTCAATCAATCATCAACAATGAACTTGTGGGCGTAACATAACATATATTTGTTTTTGGCATCCAAATAAAGATTAGAGATAGCCCTTATAGTAAAAGAAGTCACATTACAATCATCGCCATTCGGAGTTGATCATGACATGTTCAAACTAAAGCTGGTGAAAGGTTTGTATTTCTGTTGTAGATGGTAAGACGTTATGTGAGATTAAAAAATTACGAATCAAGGCAACAGATTTTGAGGTGAAGGATGCAATAGGACGAGGACACTTTGGAGAAGTACTGGTAGTGAGGGAAAAGAGCACTGATACTGTGTATGCTATGAAGATCCTTCGCAAAAATGAGACCTTGGCACAACAGGAGGTAATCTAAAGTAACACCAATGCAAAGACCCACACCTTATGCAAGCAGTTTTTGAAATTAGTAAAAAAAAATCATGTGTTTATATTTGTTAACACAACAGAAAATTGGTAGGTAGGCTAGAAGTCTTTTTAATAGCTAATATGACTATGCTTATATAGACACAAAATCTTGATTTTGATAGTCCCGCATTTCCTTCCTTCAAGATGGTTAAAAAAGCCACACAAAACTATTGGTAGGGTTATAGTTGAAACACAGGCCTTACTAGTAAATGATGAAAGTAATATGGTGTTATTTGTTTGAGACAATATTTATATTATATTATGTTGATCGATTATGCAATTATTTAATATATCAAGTGTTTCAGATATGGAGTTTTTCTCCACATGGGTCAATTTATCACTATTAAACAACCTACACACTAATTAAGATATCAAGCATAACAAAATCTAGAAAAATTGGGCTTTACTCCCACCATCCGTCAAATTTCAATGCATGTACGTACCTACCACACTTATAATTCTGGAATAGCCTGTGGTAAAACATTGTAAACATAGTTTCCTTGAGCTCCAAATTGTATGCAGCTCATAACGTACTGAATCTCCTACATTGTAAGATACATTTCGTGTCAATGCCATTTTTAAAACTTTCACCTCTAAATCAGAATGTAATACAAAATTAGACAATAGAGAATATATGATAATATTCTTTTCTAAATTTTGTTTTTCTGTAGATTTCATTCTATGAAGAAGAGAGAGATATCATGGCTAAAGCAACCAGTCCATGGATTACACGTCTACATTACGCCTTCCAGGACTCTCAAAACCTCCATCTTGTCATGGACTTTCACGCTGGAGGAGATCTTCTCACGCTGTTGTCCAGGTAATTTATATTCATCTGTATTTAAAACAAAATGCTTTGGACATCCTATTTTGAGTTAAGGTGCATTTTCATCGTAAATTTTAATATATATGGCTTTTTTCTCTTTTATTATTTTAACCCCCTTTTTATTTTAAAGATCTAAATAAACGAGGTGAATGCTTTTAAAAATGAATATTTTATCTGATTTTTTCTTTGCCACCCACATTCATTAAACCTGAACAAAGACAAATTTTCATCAGTTCTACAGAGGAGCCCGCTTATTTGCATAAAATTCTCAGGTCCCGATTTTTTTCTTCTTTATCTTTGTATTTTAATCCCGTGTATTTGCATCGACTAAAACACCGACTCCCGCTTATATGCATATAAAAATTCCAAAAAATCGAAAAATTTTAATTGATTTTAGGGTATTTTTTTGATTTTCCCGTAAAAAAAGTTTTATGAAAAGTGTTTTTAACTTACATATTGATTCGACACGATGTACAACGTTATCTAATCATTGGTTCCCACTTCGTCAAAACAGGTTATGTTCGATGCATCGATATCGACATTTAGGTATTATCCAGACCATATCAGTAGCATTGTGAAGAAGAATTACTGAATAAAATATTGATATGTCTCATCTTTTGATGAGATTTGTTTATTTATTATAGCATCGATCCAAACCTGTGTTCTGTGCACTTGAACACTCGCTGAGGCAGGTTGCGATCGCCATGATTGTTTACTAGGCGCGTTGCATTGTGGGGGCATATGTGTAAGGAACGACAACTCTTTGTGTGTGTGCGCCATTTTCCAAAACAAACCCAAACGACAATGCACATCTCACGGTCATTTAAGACAGTCTATTGCTTAAGCAGTTCATCATCTATGATCAAACAACTAATATACTCATAGCAGGAACAAAACACATCTCAAGACGATAATGAATGTTTATTGAAACGATCACATTGTACATCGTAGTGCCAACCCACGCGTGTATGACCGATTTCGGACCCACAGACTCGGAGTGACAAGCCCTAGTAAACGATGAAGTACAAATGTATATGCAAATATTTGTACATTTACAAAGAATAACAACCCATTTATTTCGTATTTACTCTTATATTTTAAATAATGTTTTTTTTAAATATGTTTTTAATGCAAATAACGTAAACAATCATATAGCGCCCGTTTTGAGTACCTACCTGACGATCTACATAGTGTATAAGAGGGGCCAAAACCCAACTCCGCCTATACGAATACTCCGGTTATTTGCATATTTTGTCATGGAAAAAGGGCTATGCAAATAAGCGGGTTGCTCTGTATCGATCTTCATAGATTTCAGTTTTATCATATTGTCAGTTAAGTTCTTATTGTCAGATTTATATAACCGTGGTAAATTATTTTTTGCAGACATGATGACATATTTGAGGAGTCCATGGCCAGGTTCTACCTGGCTGAGATGTCATTGTCAATAGATGCCTTACATAAGATGGGCTATGTTCACAGGTCAGTACTCAAGTACCCTAGGTTGTGTGAAATCTAAAGCTAGGTTTTGAATTGATGTCTTTAAATTTTTCAAGAAGACCTGCCAGGCTTGAACATTGGCTTTTTTCATCGATACCATAGAGTAATGTAATATTTCCAGGTAATACAGTGTTTTATGAATTAAACTATGAAATTGCACTCAAATATTTCAGATGATTTAGCAGCATGTTTTATTAGAAAAACTGTTGTCGATGTAAGAAATAAAGACTAATTCTTCAATACTTTTATATAATGATAGATTCAAGCTGATCATCTTCAGATTACATTATTCTAATGCACATGTACATTTAAATTTAGTGTTTTTCTATGAAATATACATGTATATATGTAAAAATATTCTGTATGTTAAAGGGATATCAAGCCAGAGAATATATTACTTGACTGCAAGGGCCACGTTAAACTAGCAGACTTTGGATCTGCCGCAAAACTTTCTGTTGATGGACTGGTAAGTAATTGTATTCTAAAGACCTAAAACTGTCTACAAATATTATCTCCCATTTTAGGTCACCTGAGATAAAGACTCAAGTTACCTTTTCTAATTGTCTTTTGTCCGTCATCATGTGTCCGTAAACAATTTACATTTTCGACTCTGGAGTCTCTTGTTTGCCCCTGGGGAGGGGGTAAACTTTACTATAGTTTATATTGGGAAATCACATTTTTGACTATCATTTGTTTGATTTCAATTGGAATTCATTCTAACTTTATAAATGTTATCAGCATTGGATGACAGCTTAATGGTATGCACATGTTGGCCCTGACTGACCCCTTGGACTGATGGGTGGGGCCAAAAAGCGTCAATCAAATTAACTGAAATATTTCAAATCTCTGTGACTGTTAAGGCCCATGCAAGGGCCTCTTGTAAATACTTACTTTGTTCTTACACATGTATATTTCTTTAGTATTGTAATTCTTAGTAATGGTTTTAAATTCTTGTTTTTGAATCTTGAAACACTTGATTTAAGATAAAACAGTTATCACTTAATCTAAAAATATCGCATAAGCTGAGATATAGACAAGGCAAAATGACTCTTGTCTTTAATGATGTAGAAATGGAAATTTGTTGAAAATGTAGTTAGTCTGATTACAGATTGATAACCGTTCAATACCATGATTTAAAGTCACTTAGACGCAGTGATAGCTCAGTCGATTAGTCGGCCACCTGACCTCAGGGTAAAGATCCTAGGTGTGTGGTTTGACATCACCCACCTATGTTGCTTTGTGTTTCTCTGGAAGCTGAGAAATTGGCTGTCTGAGCTGTGGTGGTTGTGTCCTTAGGCAAGGCACTTTGGCATGCAGCCTGTCTCCAGTATGTTATTGGTTGAGGTAGTCGACGACTACTGCAAGAATACCTTGCCTCAAAATAGCACTGGTTTTCATGGGGCGATAAACATAGCAAAAAAAAAAAAAAAAAAAATTAGATTAAAAATAATACTTAACCGTTCTGTACCACTAGGTGTCTTCACAAATGCCGGTGGGCACTCCAGATTACGTATCACCAGAGCTGTTGATCACGATGAACAATGACCAGCGCAGAAGTGACAATGGTGTAGAGGTCGATTGGTGGTCCCTCGGGATCTGTCTCTACGAAATGTTGTTTGGCAAAACCCCCTTCACAGATGAGGGTGGCTCTATGGTCATCACATACTCAAATATCATGAACTTCAAGGTAAGATTTAGTGTCTGTTTCTCTGTAGATTCCTTTCATAGATGAGGATGACCCTGTGGTCATTACATATTCAAATATGCACGTCAAGATGAGATTTAGTGACTGCTTCTCTGTGTCAGACTGTGATTAAGTGAAGTTCTGATTGAGTTCAAAATGAAGATCATATATAAAACTCATTGGATTGGGGAAAAGAAGAAAAAAACATATTTAGGCGTCCTTAAACAATGATTACTCTGTTTAAATTACATTGTTGTGATAAATAGTGGAAGGTTTTTATGTTCCCCAAACATTTTCGAGAGAACATTTAGTTGCTGCTTTGTCCGTCTTTCTGTCCATCCTTTTCCTGTCCGGAGCATGATATTGCCCACAAATAAACAATGATCATTAAACTTGGTGCATACATCAGTTACACTATGTGATGTGTATAGTACTAGTTTCAAGGCCCACAGCCCCTTATTTACAGAGTTACTGCCCTTTGTTAAAATTTGGTGTCTGCCGCAGAGCCTATTTTTGCTTCCATTTTAACTTGGATAATGAAACTTGGTTTATGTATTGGTCATAGTAAGATGATGTGCAGTGTTGTACCCAAAATCAGGCCTGCATTCCCTTAATTACAGAGTAATTGCCCTTTGTTAAAAAATTGTGTCTGGAGCATAACTGTAGCATTACTTTGACCACTGTTAAGCAAGGATATGAAACTTAGTGAGTCCATCAGTTACACTAAGGCAATGATAGGAACAATAAGTATCAGACTGAATGGAATATCCCTTACTTTCATAGTTCAATGACAGAGACTAATAAATACAGGTATGTAATATAATAAAACGATATTCTTCCCTCTTCCAAACTCATCATTTTAACATTTTTTACAGATGTGTGTCATTTATAATTAATATAGAATAAAAAAAATCACAGACAGGAAAAGTCTCCAGTAGAGTTGTTTTCGGGAGCATTCATCAATTACACTGATACTCTTGTTGGATGTGCATGTCAAATTGATTTTTCCCTGGAAATATCTTTGTATATTTGTATTGACAGAAATGCCTCAAATTTCCTGAGGGTCATCACCTGTCTTCATCCGCTGTGAACCTCATTCGTAGTCTCCTCACAGACAAGGACGAGCGACTAGGCTTCAAGGGAATCACCAAACAAAAGTTCTTTAGTTCTATCAACTGGGAAGAAATCCGACAAGGTAATTCATTTAGAGGATCATAGGGCAAACTCAGCAGGATTTTCTTGTGCTGTCTTGAGTAAATCATACATGTAAATCTTGACTCCATGCATTTCTCTAATTTTCTGCGTTTAATTTTACTTAGTACTTTTTGAACTGAAAGTGTTCCATTAAATTGTGATTAATACCCTATAATAATGTTGTTACTTACAAATAGTATTTTGTTTATTCATTATTGTGATATCTGTTTAGAGCTATTTCTGACAGGTTGGGTTGCAATTTTTATCCCATTACCCTCAAATTTCCATCCTCTTCCTCAATTCATCACATTTGAGATCATATCTGTATTAGTTGTTGGATGAAATAACCCTCATATTCCAAATCTTGATATAGATTCCTGTGGGTAGTGGGTAGATACTCTTGACTGATTTTAAAATTAATCTGTAAGTTTTGCCTAGTCGCCTTTCTGTTGATATGATATCTAAGGTTGTAAAATATGTTACTTAATGCCATAATATTGAGTGATTCAATGAAGAGTCTCGAACAGGAATAGAAAGATTTGATTTTTGGAACAGAAAAGCCCCCTTTTGTGCCACACCTTTCATGTCTGGATGACACTTCCAATTTTGAGGAGCTAGAGAGAGTGCGGTACCAACCAACATTTGAGGATTTCCAGAAACCCCAGGAGTTCACGGGGAAAGACCTACCCTTTGTAGGGTTTACTTACATCAGAAAGCAGCACAACGACAGTCAACCCAAAAGGTAGACAGTGTTTTTCAGTCCCCAATCAGGAAACTTTAGAAATAATTGGGTCATGGGTTCACTTAAACCAGGTGGTGTGTCATGTAATAAAAGTCACTCTGACCTACATCATCAATTAAATGAATTGATGTGACATGTACCAAATGTGGGTCACTCTGCTCTGACCTACATTTAGATATTTGACCTTTATCTATGGCGAAAAAAAATCTTCAGTGTGATATCATGCACTACTTGAATTCATCTTACTTTGGGCATGGGTTGATTAGCTTTGAAATTCTGATATTGTCTATTAAATTAGTGATATTCCTGAGTTTGTTTATATTAATACCAATGATTACAATTTGAATGCAGTGGGTCCCTCAAACAATAAGTGTGTAGAATAACTAACAACACAAACTCTTCATCTGTGCATTCTTGGCATATAATTTCAAATTTGGTTGGCGGCTGTAAGCCCTGAATTGTCTTGTTATGTACTATACTATTTTCTGACATATTTAATTTGACCCCACCTTGAAAACTAGCTTATAATAAAAGTTTGTTTTCACTTCGGTAGAGAAAAAGTGGACATTGATGACTTTATCAACCTGATTGAAAGCAGATTTCTGTGGTCTTATTTTTATTCTCAAAAATATCAAATTAGAATTTGATGGCTCTGTACACAGATAAGGTAAGGTGCAACTCAGTTTTGATAAAAATAGTCGTAACGTGTGTCCTGGCACTGCAAACTTACACCTGTCTTTTGTTAACATTGTTTATGAGTGTGTGAGTAATTTGGAAAACTATTGTTATTACAATTAGAAATTTTATGTTAATAAAATGCTGTTATCTCTGAAAAAAATAGTGGAAAATATGATTTTTTTTCCCAAATATTTCAGTAATCAAGGTTGCAGTACTAGTGGGTCGGACTCCTCAGAGACTGACTTTTCCTCTACGGAGACAGAATACTGTGTCCCTGCCAGGCGTTCACACAACTCTGGACACGCCGACCTTCAGGTTACTCTCACTGTCAAGGTCGCAGAACTACAAACTATGAAGGAGACCTGCCACAAGCTGGAGGAATCCGAGTGTCACCTGAGGACAGAAGTGGAGCATCTAAGATTCACAGGACAGGAGAAAGAGGAAGAACTCTCTCGACTGAACATTGAGAACGAAGGGCTTCAGGTCGACCTACAAAGATATGTGGAAAGATCTCAGGTAAGGGATGTCAGGGTTATTAATTGAGAGTTTTTCTAGTCATATTTTTTGTGGGAAAAAAAATCTACCTCAAAATCTTTTGCTGTGAGCTGGAATATGCTTTGAATGTCTTTGGACGGGAATATATTATACAGTTGTTTCATGCCTCATCAGTCAACAGTCAAACTGTTTTCACAAGGTTTTGGTACTGACCAGGTGAACTGTTTCCCAGAGGAATGTTCTGACTCATTTGTTTATTTGTTTACAATCATTCCCTCTTGTTCCTGTGTCAACCAATTAAGAAGGTAAAAAATGAGGTCATTGTTATTGTAAATAGGATTTTGACATTGTTACTGTAACAAATTAATTTTCAATCTGATTGTCATGAAATTTCATACTTTTGTTCTCAATTACTCACTCTTTATATAATGTTTAAACATATCAAAATACATTTAGTTCCTTACACTGAAAGGTTTGTAGTGTCTGCAATGCATTATTGAAATGTATATTTTATTGTGACAGGATTTGAAAGCTCAGCTAGATGTAGCACTTCATGAGAAAGACCGGTTGGAACTGAATGCTGAGAATCTATATGTTGAAATTAAAGACATGCAGACAGAGGCAAAGCAGATAGAAACCGAAATCCGCAGGTATAAACTTTACTTACGTACTAAGGGAGGGAACTCATGCCAACGTTAATACAATAGGGGAGATTAGAGATGCTGATTCATGATAATAATTTGTAAGGTTTGCAGTCAAACCCAGGGAAAGCAATCTATGAATGTGAGACAACCCATACCAAGGTAGTACATATTTTAAACAATATATATTTTTCATTATTCAAATTGTGTTAGCTGGATCCAGGGAAACATTTGTAAAGGAAGGATGTGCCTCCCTTCTTTCCTGGGAAGCTTTGTTGTAGAGTCAAAAGATAATGGAAATTTCATATTTTAGTAACTTTTAAAAGCTAAAATCTAGAATTTTGGCAGATAAATGTTAGTGTGTTTTGGTCCCATTCAATAAAGCAAAATGACTATAAAGGCCTATTGGGCCTCTTGCTTGCTGTCTTTCAGGTCAGAGATGGAAGAGATGCAGGATGTTGTTGTTGAATTGGAGCAAACTAACTGTAACCTGCGTACTAAACTCCGGAGTCGAGAAAAACAACTCTCATTATGTAGGGAGCAGCTTGAAAATCAGCAACAACAAAATTCAAAACTCCAAAGAAAGCTAGATAAGGTATAAAGGCATAGACATTGAATTGTAGTGTAATGGTATACAGGAGAATAGTCTTATTTATATCACATGAACCAAAGTCACCAAGATATCTAGAGACTATGGTGTAACTATTTTGTTGTCAATATTTCATTTATGTTGTCTTGCGTGCGACTTATTTGTGAAGCGAGACATAGGTGTTACTTTTCTGGCGATGGCTATGACAGCATCAGCTTCAACGTTTTTCTATAAATACATAAGCTATCATAATGACACCTGGGGTATACTTGTATCTATATATAACCATCAGGGGTCGACATTAACGCTTGTCCGATTGTCCGGTACCAGACGAAATTGATGTCGGACAAGTGAAATCATTAAAGTACTTGTCCGACGGGACAAGTAACAAATCTGTCATTGTGTTTTATTTATGTTATATTCTGAAGTCAAAACTGATTCAATACTCACTGTAAAATGAGTAAAAACTCCTTTAAATTGTGTTAACCATCGAACGGAAGTGAGTTGATCATGCTTATTAAAGCTTCATTCGGAACTACATAGAAATGATGGTAGACTTCGAGGGCTCTCGAAAACATGTAATCGGTATCACTAGTATGTTTGAATCGCATGTGTTTATAGTTTAGTCGAACAGTTCTCCTTGAAAGTTAATTATTTTAGAGTACTTCATTCATCTGCTTTTAGGTAAAAAAAGGATGGTTTGGTAAAACTTAAATAATTTGTAATAATACTTTCTTGCTGTTTTATTGTTGTTAGTAATTATTATGAGTCGAAATTATGGCTTGCAGTGCTTACCTCTACTTTATAATAAATCATCTCGCTGTTTACACATAACAGATAGAAAGTAGAAACACATGTAGGACAAGTGATTATTTCATTCGGACAAGTGAATTTATCTTATCACTTGTCCGAAGGGACAAGTGCAGAAAAAAGTTAATGTCGACCCCTGACCATCCCAACTTAAACAAAAACTTACTGTTAATTACTGTTAATTAGACTTAGTTTATTAACAGGGCCATGTTTAAGTTTTCCTTTTAACTCTACATTGAGCTGAATTTCTCTCTAAGTACATAGGCTATCATAATGACACCTGGACTATTCTTGTAAAAAAATCTATATATATAATTAACCATCCCAATGTACGTTTCAGATTCAAATTTCAACTAAACTTTACTGATGATGGGACCATGTTAAAGTTTTCTGTTCAGCTGGGGATTGAGCTTAATTTCTCACTTTTAGCTTGCCTCTTGAGCAGAGGGGGAGTTTATGTTGTCAGCCCAGCGTCTGTGTTGGTTTCAGCGGTGGTTAACCAAATGTTAGGTTATTGGTGAAAGTGTTGAAAGGCATCAGTAAACTCCTTCATAAGTGTACTAGGGTTGTAATATTTGTATTTGCTAACAGTGTGTTGTAGAAGTGTTTAACATGGAGAAGAACACTAATACTGTGGGTAGAAATTGATATTATTATTAGCTCACCGGTTACGAATAACCGAAATCTAATTCTGTCACCCCGGCGTCGGCGTCCCACCCCAAAACTTTAAAGTTTTTGGGGTAAGTTTTTGGAAAGCTTGTAAGTCCAAAAGTATACACCTCATGCCCTTCTAAATTGGTTTATACATTCATTAGAGGTCAAAGAGTGATGTTATAGGAAAATCATGCAGATAAAATTTGCGATTTTTTTTTTTGGCATTTTACCATTTAGTTGAGTTACTTTTTTTGACACAAAAACCCACTTTAAAGATTATAGGGGTATGTTTTGGAAAGCTTGTAAGTCCACACCCTTCTTATTTGGTTTATACATCCATTAGAGGTCTAGGAGCGATATTATGTGACATACAATTTCAAAATGACATGCTTATACATACATAAAAAAATGAATGCATAGTGTGATTGCTGCCGCCGGTGAGCTTTCGCAATCATTGAATGCACTTGTGTTGTACTTGTGGAGGATGGTATACTATCGGTAATATATTTATACTCTGATAAATGTTTGTGTTACAGGAGCAACGAAAGTCCATTGATGGTATGAAGCGTGACTTTTCAAACATGGAGAAACGAAATGAGGCATGGAGGGGTAAAATGGAGGAAAAAAACATGGAGGTGATGGATCTCAACAATAAAATTCAGGTAAGTATCAGTCATACATACAAGGTGTACCAAACAGTCCAAAAATCAATTAAAGGAGGATGGTAGATATCTTAATATGTATAAATAGGGTCTAGTTAGTAATAACGATGTTATAATCCAATATAGGTACTGGATCCTAACAAACAAATGTTCGTTGGATGCGTATTACTAGAAATAGATAATTGTCAAGTAGTAATAACGACAGTACAGACAAGTAAAATGTTTAATTTTCGAGGCAATCTGCCCCTTTATCAAGATACAGGTAAATTACAAACGATCACATATAATATAACATGGAACAGTTACACAAATATAGTGGGTATAAACTACAATAAATATTGTTATGTTGTAAAAACAATCCTCTCGGCCAATAATTAATTCGCCTAGGGCCTTTTATAATTAATTAGAAAACATCTTAGGTGGTGTACAGATGGTAAACGTAAATAAATGAATAAATAAATAATATAACTAAAAGGTTTAACAAAATAACATCGCGAGTTGAATTGATGAATTTAATGTGTATAAATAGATATAGATTAGATGTAAATATATTTTATGCAAGAATTTTTTCTGATTTTCTTTGTTATATTGTTGGATCCATTGCCATCCATCCTTGCATTTGCCTGAGGAACTATTTTGGGCTGAAAACCATCCAGCGTGTCATTACCTATTGGATAGATTTATTTATTGGTATTTTTTGCTATATATATATAGATATAATGGTTTTCATACCGACAGCTTGGCATTGAGATAATAGCAGCACTTTCCCACTTTGTTAAATTGGTTTTAATTGCTAGCTTAAATGTAAACTAGCATGAAACACCAAAGTGTATGACTGTTACAAAGCTATACGGTATGTCCCAGTGAAGTTTATCTAATACTGTAAACGAAGCATTGTGATCGTGTTGTAGGAGTTGGATGAGCTGCTGGATGCTTACCAGCTTCAGGAGAAAGATTTCATGGCGAGGGAACAGGAACTACTCCATCGTGTAGATGGCGGTGGCCTCATAGACAAAATGGTAAACTGTCAAATACGTTATCAGAACATTATTTTATGTCAAATAGAAATTCGTAGAAATATTGATTCACAGGTTTAGTGTAAGTATTTTTTTTAGAGGAAAATGGAAAATAAAGGAAAAACAAGAGACAAACTTTCTATTTGTTTTAGTCAGTTTTCTGATTTAAAAATTTATGGCAGAAGTTCTGAAAGTTTTGTAATTACCTGACTTATCCTACTTTTGTTTTAGAAAGTTATATAATAACTAATAACTGGGGATAAAATCATCCCAGGAAGAAGAACAAAAGCTGAAAATATCTTTAATATCAATCAGGGTTTCTGGTAAATCCAACTAGTTCTGGTGACTACCGTGAACAACAAAAGTAACGGTAGACATTTAAGTCAAGTGTGACACTTCATGGTTTTATTACAGGAATTGCGAGTATGGTTGAAGTCTTGTCCAATGCAGGAAAGTAAAGATTCAGAAAATAGGAAAAGGAGGATTGAGGTATGATATCTTTGACAAGTCTTTCTGTTACTGTAGAGTTTTAAGTCACATTTGATTATGCAGCCACATAGAGAGAAGTTGATCGTTTGTTTTTATACCTGTCATCCAGTTTGACCATCAATTTGAATGTATAGCTGTAACAAGTGTCTTCACAAAACCAGGACCAAATTACCAAGTAAATTAATTAGGTGAGCATTTGAAGAAATTTGGCAACAGCTAATAGATGGAATACATTTGTATAAAATATTAATAACTGAGTTGTTTTGCACAGGAGCTGGAACAGCGTGTGAAAATGCAGGACATTCAGGCAGAGGAGTGGACAGAGAAGGAGAGTAGCTTACAAGAAACCATAGATGTAGGTTTCGATATGTACCATAAATATATACTAAGATATTTACCATAGATTTATACATAAGATATGTACCATAGATATATACCTTAGTTATGTACCATAGATATGTACCATAGATACCTACCTAAGATATGTACCATAGATACCTACCTAAGATATGTACCATAGATACCTACCCAAGATATGTACTATAGATACCTAACCAAGATATGTACCATAGATATCTACCTAAGATATGTACCATAGATACCTACCCAAGATATGTACCATAGATACCTACCCAAGATATGTACCATAGATATGTACCATAGATATGTACCTAAGATATGTACCATAGATATGTACCTAAGATATGTACCATAGATATGTACCTAAGATATGTACCATAGATATGTACCTACCTAAGATATGTACCATAGATACATACCTAAGTTATGTACCATAGATACCTACCTAAGATATGTACCATAGATATATACCTAAGTTATGTACCATAGATACCTACCCAAGATATGTACCATAGATACCTACCTAAGATATGTACCATAGATATATACCAAAGATATGTACCATAGATACATACCTAAGTTATGTACCTTAGATACATACCTAAGATATGTACTATAGATACCTACCCAAGATATGTACCATATATACCTACCTAAGATATGTACCATAGATATATACCAAAGATATGTACCATAGATACATACCTAAGTTATGTACCATAGATACATACCTAAGATATGTACCATAGATACCTACCCAAGATATGTACCATAGATACCTACCTAAGATATGTACCATAGATATATACCAAAGATATGTACCATAGATACATACCTAAGTTATGTACCATAGATATGTACCATAGATACATACCTAAGATATGTACCATAGATATATACCTAAGATATGTACCTAAGATATGTACCATAGATATATACCAAAGATATGTACCATAGATACCTACCTAAGATATGTACCATAGATATATACCAAAGATATGTACCATAGATACATACCTAAGTTATGTACCATAGATACATACCTAAGATATGTACCATAGATACCTACCCAAGATATGTACCATAGATATATACCAAAGATATGTACCATAGATACCTACCCAAGATATGTACCATAGATACCTACCTAAGATATGTACCATAGATACCTACCTAAGATATGTACCATAGATACCTACCCAAGATATGTACCATAGATACCTACCCAAGATATGTACCATAGATTCCTACCTAAGATATGTACCATAGATACCTACCTAAGATATGTACCATAGATACCTTCCCAAGATATGTACCATAGATACCTTCCCAAGATATGTACCATAGATACCTTCCCAAGATATGTACCATAGATATCTACCTAAGATATGTACCATAGATTCCTACCTAAGATATGTACCATAGATACATACCTAAGATATGTACCATAGATATCTACCTAAGATATGTACCATAGATACCTACCTAAGATATGTACCATAGATACCTACCTAAGATATGTACCATAGATTCCTACCTAAGATATGTACCATAGATACCTTCCCAAGATATGTACCATAGATACATTGTTTAAATGTCCCTTAATACCAGACTCAAACTGTCATGTCAATGTCTTTAACAGATGTCGTTAGATAAATATTATATTCAACAATTTCCAATAAAAGGACATGCAGAGATGCCTGATCTAAGACGCATCCCACAATTTCTGTGACATGCTTAGTATCTTTCCTCATGATGTATATGATAGGAGTTCTGGTTTCATTTGACTTAATTAAGGAGTCAATGATTACCAAAAAATGTGTCTCTTTTCTGGATTTTAGCAACTACAGAGAGAGATGGACACACTCCTACAGGAGCTGAAAACATCTGAGAAATCCAAACATGGACTCTCTCATCAGATGCAATTCCACCAGGAAGAAGTGAAACAACTAAAACAGAGACTACAGGTATGGACTGAGCTCAAATGTACAGGTCAAAAACAACTCGGAGACTACAGGTACAGACTGAACTAAAATGTACAGGTCAAAAACAACTCACAGACTACAGGTAGGTACTGAGCTCAAATGCAGGCCTCAAATTTAACACTGAATTACTTGCTATTTGTAAGAAGATGTTGGAGAATAGATAGTAAAAAATATATATGCTTTCTTTTTTCAGCAAGTGGTTTCATCAGATGCAAACTGTAACAATTATATAACAAATTAATCCAATTAGTCAGTTCTTACTATAATGTCTATATACATTCTCACATACACATGATCAATCACATTTTCATATCAAAACACATATCTTAATTGACTTTGGAGATTACATAGAAAATAAAAAGACATTTTAGCAAGTACAAATTTAAGGTGATTGCTGTTTTTAGCAAGTGACATAAAATGTTGAATTCAAGGCCTGAAATGTACAGGTCAAAAACAACTCGTAGAATACAGGTAAGTACTGAGCTCAAATGTACAGATGAAAAATAACTCGGAACTTCAGGTATGGACTGAACTCAAATGTACAGGTCAAAAACTACTCAGAGAATACAGGTTAGTACTGAGCTCAAATATACAGGTCAAAAACAACTCGGAGACTACAGGTATGGACTGAGCTCAAATGTACAGGTCAAAAACTTCTCGGAGACTACAGGTAAGTACTGAGCTCAAATGTACAGGTCAAAAACAATTCAGAGACTACAGGTACAGACTGAGCTCAAATGTTCAGGTCAAAAAACAACTAGGAGACTACAGGTACGGACTGATCTCAAATGTACAGGTCAAAAACAACTTGGAGAATACAGGTATGGACTGAGCTCAAATGTACAGGTCAAAAACTACTCGGAGACTACAGGTTAGTACTGAGCTCAAATGTACAGGTCAAAAACAACTTGGAGACTACATGTTCGGACTGAGCTCAAATGTACAGGTCAATATCAAAAGATCTATTGACCTGATATTGTTTTCTTTTTCATCCTGGTAAAGTTATTTTTTACAGGACTTTAGCATCACTCATTGCGGTCATTTGAGAATGATTTCCTGGGCCTGTGTAACAATGTTAATTATGCCGTCTGATATTTTAATACAAATATTTTTCTGTGTTCCAAGGCATTTGCTGTATTGTTCAATTATGTAGCCCTATATTTGGACCTATAATAATAATAATGGTCTTTATTTATACTTGATAACATGTTGAGCTTAAAAACTCGTCTTACACATGGTCAAGATAAGTATTATTAAGTACTATTTCTTTTCACTTTGCCAGGATCTGTGTGAGAATGTTAAACAAGTGAATCAAAATGAGGATGAAAAGGCTAAACATACCTCCCTGGTAGAGAAGCGAGTCAAGGTAAGTAACTCTTGTTTCAGGAAGTTAAGTGCTTATCAACAACCATTAAGACATAAATGTAGCATCCTAGACAGTGCTATCCAAAGTGAAAGTGCAGCAAGCTACTACTACTTTATTGTTTACATTAACAACTTATGTAGAAAATATTACCTATGACTTAACAAAATAAACACAAATTAGCCTTTTGACTATAATCAACAATGGGGAAGAGGGAGCACATTTTTTCTGCCGACACAAAAAGAGTTTATAAACCAAATATTTAAGGCTGCTTTGGGTAGGATTTGCAGTCATTGCTACTGTGTTTTTTAGGGCTATTCTAAAATGATCTGTGTGGGAAGGGTGGGAGGCAAATTTGAATTAAAATTTGATGGGTGGTGGGAGTAAAGTGCTGTTTTTCTAGTATTCCTTTTACTGAATGTGGTTTTATATTTAATGGGTGGTGGGGTGTCTGAAAAACCAATTCCCACACAGATAATTTTGGAACAGACCTTAGGGAAAATGAGACCAAGAAAAGGTAAAAATCTCAGGTCTCACTAAGGGCGGAACTGTTATTAATTACTTTTAGTTTACAGTTTTACTTTTCATTGGCAGTATTTTCATACACCTTTCTGTGACTTGCAGAATTTCTATAATTTGAAACTTAGTATTTTTGAAGGGGGGGGGGGGGGGGGGGGGGAGGGTTAAGCTGTTCATTGTCAATCCTAAAAATTGTTTGTGACAAAGAATGATGTTTATTATCTACTATATATGATATGAAGATATGAGAATGTTGTAATAGTTGCTAATTGCAATAATGGTTTGCAATGGACATTTTCTGCATGGTTATTTCTTTGGCAGTGATGCCCGTTATCCATCCTAAATGGAAAATAGAAATATTACAGAGAGTAATTGAACAAATCATACAAACATACATACACAGGTCTACTTATACGGAAACAGATACTGAAGATCTTTTATCTATTTAGCTTAATTATGTTCATTGATCATCATTTGTATTACCATTTCAATTTTTAGCTCACCTGTCCAAAGGGCCTAAGCAATACACGCCCATAGGGCCTCTTGTTTATGAATACAGGCAGCCATATTATGCTTTTGCACATGTTGCTGAATTTATCACAAGAAAATATATGCAATGTTGTGTTTGTCAGCCAGAGAAATGTCACACAAGGAAATTACATAGTGTGAGCAACGGAAATGATGAATCCATGATATGAGAAAATATGTTTTGTGATTTCTGTGAGAGAGAAAAGATGATACAAGTTTATTTACAATTACAACCAGAATTACCAAATCAGAAAAGTAATAGTAACTGTTGTAATTTATATCACAAAATCAACGTAAACATAGGTGAATGTAAGGATGACCCTGACTGATGTTGTGGTAAACGTAAGGATGACCCTGACTGATGTTCTGGTAAATGTAAGGATGACCCTGACTGATGTTGTGGTAAACATAAGGATGACCCTGACTGATGTTGTGGTTAACGTTAGGATGACCCTGACTGATGTTGTGGTAAACATAAGGATGACCCTGACTGATGTTGTGGTAAATGTAAGGATGACCCTGACTGATGTTGTGGTAAACATAAGGATGACCCTGACTGATGTTGTGGTAAACATATGGATGACCCTGACTGATGCTGTGGTAAACGTATGGATGACCCTGACTGATGTTGTGGTAAATGTATGGATGATTCTGACTGATGTTGTGGTAAACGTATGGATGATTCTGACTGATGTTGTGGTAAGTGTATGGATGACCCTGACTGATGTTGTGGTAAGTGTATGGATGACCCTGACTGATGTGGTAAACGTATGGATGGTCCTGACTGATGTTGTGGTAAACATATAGATGACCCTGACTGATGTTGTGGTAAACATATGGATGCCCCTGACTGATGTTGTGTGTTTGGGATTGAAGGACCTTGAAGCAGATGTTGAGCTCTTGCGTACTGAGAGGAGGCGTCTGCTAGCTGATGTTATAAAGTTCCAGGAGGAGGTGGATAACAAAACCTTCAAGGTTGCAGAGCTTGAAAGGGTAGGGATAACACTGCATGTAGTGCATGAGCTGGTGTAGGCTTCGCTGCTTCTTTGTTTTCTCTTTGTTTTCCCTTCACTTGTTCTTGTTCAAATTTATTGGCTTTTTCCTTTTAGTTTGTTATTGTTTAGCAGTTAAATGGTAATTTGTTTGTCGCTGATACTCCCAGATGGGCTGTTGATCTTTTATTACTGTCAATGTACATGTAAACATTTTAATTATTTGATCACAAGTTTCCAGTAAATTCTGTTTTGCAGGATATTTCATAGAATCATTATAATGAAAGCATAATCTAAATTCTTATTTGTAATAATGTAATAAATGAATTGTATTTCCTTTTTTTGTTTATGATGGTTTACTTTTTGAAACTGACTGAACTTTGTTGTTTACTAATCTTCTAGCATGTCTTCTTTAGTTTGTATCAAATTTATCATTTCATTAAAATATTATTAACCAGGGGCGCCATTAATCTGGTTTTCTCCTTATACAACCACACTATCTCGCTGTCCCACTGAACAGCCACAAAGGCCTGTTCAGATTAATACTTCATTAAAAAAAAAAGATGGATAAATTTTTCAGCAGAAAGAGAAATGCACTGTGTTATATGGCAGTAGTTTAAGAATATACTTTTGATTTTTTAAATTTCAGTTTTAGAGCAATTAAATCCCATTTTCTATTGTGATTCTAGTAGACGATATAAGATCTGTGCTTTCAGTATGATATTACTGTATCAACATAAAATCACACAAATTCAGATCATCATATATAATATTAATACATTTAAAGCCAGAAGCTTGTGAAAATTAAGATATACTTCTGGTGCTCAAAATTTATGAATAACAAATACCAGACTGGAGTCTTCTCAACCCAAAGATCTTAAAAAAAAAAAAAAACTTTCTGTCATGATTATAAAGATGCATCATTTTGGAATTTTTATGAAAATGTTATAAGTACAGTATGAAAAAAGGAAATATTTATAGACAATTGAAATAATAATATTGAATATTTTCTCTGATGCAAGTTTTGAAATATTTAAATATGTATTTGAGGTTTTGCACAAACTAAGTACTAGTACCTGACTGGTCTGTCCTCTATTCCCTGTTGTCTGTCCTGTATCCCCAGTTGTCTGCATGTCTGTCCTGTATCCCCTGTTGTCTGCGTGTCTGTCCTGTATCCTCTGTTGTCTGCGTGTCTGTCCTGTATCCTCTGTTGTCTGCATGTCTGTCCTGTATCCCCTGTTGTCTGCGTGTCTGTCCTGTATCCCCTGTTGTCTGCTTGTCTGTCCTGTATCCCCTGTTGTCTGCGTGTCTGTCCTGTATCCCCTGTCGTCTGCGTGTCTGTCCTCTATCCCCTGTTGTCTGTCCTCTATCCCCTGTTGTCTGTCCTCTATCCCCTGCATGTCTGTCCTCTATCCCCTGTTGTCTGTCCTCTATTCCCTGTTGTCTGCTTGTCTGTCCTCTATCCCCTGTTGTCTGTCATCTATCCCCTGTTGTCTGTCCTCTATTCCCTGTTGTCTGCATGTCTGTCCTCTATACCCTGTTGTCTGTCCTCTATCCCCTGTTGTCTGTCCTCTATTCCCTGTTGTCTGCTTGTCTGTCCTCTATCCCCTGTTGTCTGCTTGTCTGTCCTCCATCCCCTGTCGCCTGCATGTCTGTCCTCCATCCCCTGTCGTCTGCGTGTCTGTCCTTTATCCCCTGTTGTCTGCGTGTCTGTCCTCCATCCCCTGTTGTCTGTCTTCTATCCCCTGTTGTCTGCGTGTCTGTCCTCTATCCCCTGTTGTCTGTGTGTCTGTCCTCTATCCCCTGTTGTCTGTCCTGTATCCCCTGTCGTCTGTGTGTCTGTCCTGTATCCCCTGTTGTCTGTGTGTCTGTCCTCTATCCCCTGTCGTCTGTGTGTCTGTCCTCTATCCCCTGTTGTCTGTGTGTCTATCCTTTATTCCCTGTTGTCTGTGTGTCTGTCCTCCATCCCCTGTCGCCTGCATGTCTGTCCTCCATCCCCTGTTGTCTGTGTGTCTGTCCTCTATCCCCTGTTGTCTGTGTGTCTGTCCTCCATCCCCTGTTGTCTGTGTGTCTATCCTCTATCCCCTGTTGTCTGTCCTGTATCCCCTGTTGTCTGTCTGTCTGTCCTCTATCCCCTGTTGTCTGTCTTGTATCCCCTGTTGTGTGTCCTCTATCCCCTGTTGTCTGCATGTCTGTCCTCCATCCCCTGTTGTCTGTGTGTCTGTCCTCTATCCCCTGTTGTCTGTCCTGTATCCCGTGTTGTCTGTGTGTCTGTCCTCTATCCCCTGTTGTCTGTGTGTCTGTCCTCTATCCCCTGTTGTTTGCGTGTCTGTCCTCTTTCCCCTGTTGTCTGTGTGTCTGTCCTGTATCCCCTGTTGTCTGTGTGTCTGTCCTGTATCCCCTGTTGTCTGTCCTGTATCCCCTGTTGTCTGTGTGTCTGTCCTCTATCCCCTGTTGTCTGTCCTGTATCCCCTGTTGTCTGTGTGTCTCTCCTGTATCCCCTGTTGTCTGTCCTGTATCCCCTGTTGTCTGTGTGTCTGTCCTGTATCCCCTGTTGTCTGTCTTGTATCCCCTGTTGTCTGTCTTGTATCCCCTGTTGTCTGTCCTCTATCCCCTGTTGTCTGTCTTGTATCCCCTGTTGTCTGTCTTGTATCCCCTGTTGTCTGTCCTCTATCCCCTGTCGTCTGTGTGTCTGTCCTCTATCCGCTGTTGTCTGTGTGTCTGTCCTCTATCCCCTGTTGTCTGCGTGTCTGTCCTCTATCCCCTGTTGTCTGCGTGTCTGTCCTCTAACCCCTGTTGTCTGCGTTTCTGTCTTTAGCTATCGGTGTATCAGCTTGTAGTGCATGCTAGATTAACACTCTGTTGTGTCTGGTGATTACCAGGTTCATACTCATGTTACGCAGACCTTATCCCGTCTGACGTCCCGTCTGGAGAGACTCGAGAGACAACTCTCTGACTCCCGTGACAGAGAGGTCGAAGTCAGGCTGCGCACCAAGGAGCATGCAGACTTCAGGTAAAGTAAAAATGTTATAGTTTTGTTCTGGTGTAAAAATTGGATGAAGGTGGCAAGAGTGTAGTCACTAAAATGTCACATTTAAAATCTAAGACTAGTCACTGAAATGTCACACTTAAAATCCAAGACAAGTCACTGAAATGTCACACTTAAAATCCAAGACTAGTCACTGAAATGTCACACTTAAAATCAAGACTAGTCACTGAAATGTCACATTTATAATCCAAGACTTGTTACTGAAATGTCACACTTAAATCAAACCCAAGATTAGTCACTGAAATGTCAGCCTTAAAATCCAAGACTAGTCACTAAAATGTCACACTTAAAATCCAAGATTAGTCACTGAAATGTTACACTTAAAATCCAAGACAAGTCACTGAAATGTCACACTTAAAATCCAGGACTAGTCACTGAAATGTCACACTTAAAATCCAAGACTTGTCACTGAAATGTCACTCTTAAAATCCAAGACTAGTCACTGAAATGTTACACTTAAAATCCAAGACTAGTCACTGAAATGTCACACTTAAAATCCAAGACTAGTCACTGAAATGTCACACTTAAAATCCAAGATTAGTCACTGAAATGTTACACTTAAAATCCAAGACAAGTCACTGAAATGTCACACTTAAAATCCAGGACTAGTCACTGAAATGTCACACTTAAAATCCAAGACTTGTCACTGAAATGTCACACTTAAAATCCAAGACTAGTCACTGAAATGTTACACTTAAAATCCAAGACTAGTCACTGAAATGTCACACTTAAAATCCAAGACTAGTCACTGAAATGTCACACTTAAAATCCAAGACTTGTCACTGAAATGTCACACTTAAAATCCAAGACTAGTCACTGAAATGTCACACTTAAAATCCAAGACTAGTCACTGAAATGTCACACTTAAAATCCAAGACTAGTCACTGAATTGTCACACTTAAAATCCAAGACTAGTCACTGAAATGTCACACTTAAAATCCAAGACAAGTCACTGAAATGTCACACTTAAAATCCAAGACTAATCACTGAAATGTCACACTTAAAATCCAAGACAAGTCACTGAAATGTCACACTTAAAATCCAAGACTAGTCACTGAAATGTCACACTTAAAATCCAAGACAAGTCACTGAAATGTCACACTTAAAATCCAAGACTTGTCACTGAAATGTCACACTTAAAATCCAAGACTAGTCACTGAAATGTCACACTTAAAATCCAAGACTAGTCACTGAAATGTCACACTTAAAATCCAAGACTTGTCACTGAAATGTCACACTTAAAATCCAAGACAAGTCACTGAAATGTCACACTTAAAATCCAAGACAAGTCACTGAAATGTCACACTTAAAATCCAAGACTAGTCACTGAAATGTCACACTTAAATCAAACCCAAGATTAGTCACTGAAATGTCAAACTTAAAATCAAGACTAGTCACTGAAATGTCACACTTAAAATCCAAGACTTGTCACTGAAATGTCACACTTAAAATCCAAGACAAGTCACTGAAATGTCACACTTAAAATCCAAGACAAGTCACTGAAATGTCACACTTAAAATCCAAGACTTGTCACTGAAATGTCACACTTAAAATCCAAGACTAGTCACTGAAATGTTACACTTAAAATCCAAGACTAGTCACTGAAATGTCATACTTAAAAATCAAGACTAGTCACTGAAATGTCACACTTAAAATCCAAGATTAGTCACTGAAATGTCACACTTAAAATCCAAGACTAGTCACTGAAATGTCACACTTAAAATCCAAGATTAGTCACTGAAATGTCACACTTAAAATCCAAGACCAGTCACTGAAATGTCACACTTAAAATCCAAGACTAGTCTCTAAAATGTCACACTTAAAATCCAAGACTAATCACTGAAATGTCACACTTAAAATCCAAGACAAGTCACTGAAATGTCACACTTAAAATCCAAGACTAATCACTGAAATGTCACACTTAAAATCCAAGACTAGTCACTGAAATGTCACACTTAAAATCCAAGACTTGTCACTGAAATGTCACACTTAAAATCCAAGACAAGTCACTGAAATATTAATGTCACACTTAAAATCCAAGACTAGTCACTGAAATGTCACACTTAAAATCCAAGACAAGTCACTGAAATGTCACACTTAAAATCCAAGACTAGTCACAGAAATGTCACACTTAAAATCCAAGATTAGTCACTGAAATGTCACACTTAAAATCCAAGACTTGTCACTGAAATGTCACACTTAAAATCCAAGACAGTCACTGAAATGTCACACTTAAAATCAAGATTAGTCACTGAAATGTCACACTTAAAATCCAAGACTAGTCACTGAAATGTCACACTTAAAATCCAAGACAAGTCACTGAAATGTCACACTTAAAATCCAAGACTAGTCACTGAAATGTTACACTTAAAATCCAAGGACTAGTCACTGAAATGTCACACTTAAAATCCAAGACTTGTCACTGAAATGTCACACTTAAAATCCAAGGCAGTCACTGAAATGTCACACTTAAAATCCAAGACAAGTCACTGAAATGTTACACTTAAAATCCAAGACAAGTCACTGAAATGTCACACTTAAAATCCAAGATTAGTCACTGAAATGTTACACTTAAAATCCAAGACTAGTCACTGAAATGTCACACTTAAAATCCAAGACTAATCACTGAAATGTCACACTAAAATCCAAGACAAGTCACTGAAATGTCACACTTAAAATCCAAGACTAGTCACTGAAATGTTACACTTAAAATCCAAGACTTGTCACTGAAATGTCACACTTAAAATCCAAGACAAGTCACTGAAATGTCACACTTAAAATCCAAGACTTGTCACTGAAATGTCACACTTAAAATCCAAGACTAGTCACTGAAATGTCACACTTAAAATCCAAGACAAGTCACTGAAATGTCACACTTAAAATCCAAGACAAGTCACTGAAATGTCACACTTATAATCCAAGACTAGTCACTGAAATGTCACATTTATAATCCAAGACTTGTTACTGAAATGTCACACTTAAATCAAACCCAAGATTAGTCACTGAAATGTCAGCCTTAAAATCCAAGACTAGTCACTAAAATGTCACACTTAAAATCCAAGATTAGTCACTGAAATGTTACACTTAAAATCCAAGACAAGTCACTGAAATGTCACACTTAAAATCCAGGACTAGTCACTGAAATGTCACACTTAAAATCCAAGACTTGTCACTGAAATGTCACACTTAAAATCCAAGACTAGTCACTGAAATGTTACACTTAAAATCCAAGACTAGTCACTGAAATGTCACACTTAAAATCCAAGACTAGTCACTGAAATGTCACACTTAAAATCCAAGACTTGTCACTGAAATGTCACACTTAAAATCCAAGACTAGTCACTGAAATGTCACACTTAAAATCCAAGACTAGTCACTGAATTGTCACACTTAAAATCCAAGACTAGTCACTGAAATGTCACACTTAAAATCCAAGACTTGTCACTGAAATGTCACACTTAAAATCCAAGACTAGTCACTGAAATATCACACTTAAAATCCAAGACTAGTCACTGAAATGTCACACTTAAAATCCAAGACTTGTCACTGAAATGTCACACTTAAAATCCAAGATTAGTCACTGAAATGTCACACTTAAAATCCAAGACAAGTCACTGAAATGTCACACTTAAAATCCAAGACTAGTCCCTGAAATGTCACACTTAAAATCCAAGACTTGTCACTGAAATGTCACACTTAAAATCCAAGACTTGTCACTGAAATGTCACACTTAAAATCCAAGACTAGTCACTGAAATGTCACACTTAAAATCCAAGACAAGTCACTGAAATGTCACACTTAAAATCCAAGACAAGTCACTGAAATGTCACACTTAAAATCCAAGACTAGTCACAGAAATGTCACACTTAAAATCCAAGATTAGTCACTGAAATGTCACACTTAAAATCCAAGACTTGTCACTGAAATGTCACACTTAAAATCCAAGACAGTCACTGAAATGTCACACTTAAAATCCAAGACTAGTCACTGAAATGTCACACTTAAAATCCAGGACTAGTCACTGAAATGTCACACTTAAAATCCAAGACAAGTCACTGAAATGTCACACTTAAAATCCAAGATTAGTCACTGAAATGTTACACTTAAAATCCAAGACTAGTCACTGAAATGTCACACTTAAAATCCAAGACTAATCACTGAAATGTCACACTAAAAATCCAAGACAAGTCACTGAAATGTCACACTTAAAATCCAAGACATGTCACACTTAAAATCCAAGACAAGTCACTGAAATGTCACACTTAAAATCCAAGACAAGTCACTGAAATGTCACACTTAAAATCAAGACTAGTCACTGAAATGTCACACTTAAAATCCAAGACTAATCACTGAAATGTCACACTTAAAATCCAAGACTTGTCACTGAAATGTCACACTTAAAATCCAAGACTTGTCACTGAAATGTCACACTTAAAATCCAAGACTTGTCACTGAAATGTCACACTTAAAATCCAAGACAAGTCACTGAAATGTCACACTTAAAATCCAAGACAAGTCACTGAAATGTCACACTTAAAATCCAAGACTTGTCACTGAAATGTCACACTTAAAATCCAAGACAAGTCACTGAAATGTCACACTTAAAATCCAAGACAAGTCACTGAAATGTCACACTTAAAATCCAAGACAAGTCACTGAAATGTCACACTTATAATCCAAGACTAGTCACTGAAATGTCACATTTATAATCCAAGACTTGTTACTGAAATGTCACACTTAAATCAAACCCAAGATTAGTCACTGAAATGTCAGCCTTAAAATCCAAGACTAGTCACTAAAATGTCACACTTAAAATCCAAGATTAGTCACTGAAATGTTACACTTAAAATCCAAGACTTGTCACTGAAATGTCAAACTTAAAATCCAAGACAAGTCACTGAAATGTCACACTTAAAATCCAGGACTAGTCACTGAAATGTCACACTTAAAATCCAGGACTTGTCACTGAAATGTCACACTTAAAATCCAAGACTAGTCACTGAAATGTTACACTTAAAATCCAAGACTAGTCACTGAAATGTCACACTTAAAATCCAAGACTAGTCACTGAAATGTCACACTTAAAATCCAAGACTTGTCACTGAAATGTCACACTTAAAATCCAAGACTAGTCACTGAAATGTCACACTTAAAATCCAAAGACTAGTCACTGAAATGTCACACTTAAAATCCAAGACTAGTCACTGAATTGTCACACTTAAAATCCAAGACTAGTCACTGAAATGTCACACTTAAAATCCAAGACTTGTCACTGAAATGTCACACTTAAAATCCAAGACTAGTCACTGAAATGTCACACTTAAAATCCAAGACTTGTCACTGAAATGTCACACTTAAAATCCAAGACTAGTCACTGAAATGTCACACTTAAAATCCAAGACAAGTCACTGAAATGTCACACTTAAAATCCAAGATTAGTCACTGAAATGTCACACTTAAAATCCAAGACAAGTCACTGAAATGTCACACTTAAAATCCAAGACTAGTCACTGAAATGTCACACTTAAAATCCAAGACTAGTCACTGAAATGTCACACTTAAAATCCAAGACTAGTCACTGAAATGTCACACTTAAAATCCAAGACTAGTCACTGAAATGTTACACTTAAAATCCAGGACTAGTCACTGAAATGTCACACTTAAAATCCAAGACAAGTCACTGAAATGTCACACTTAAAATCCAAGATTAGTCACTGAAATGTTACACTTAAAATCCAAGACTAGTCACTGAAATGTCACACTTAAAATCCAAGACTAATCACTGAAATGTCACACTAAAAATCCAAGACAAGTCACTGAAATGTCACACTTAAAATCCAAGACATGTCACACTTAAAATCCAAGACAAGTCACTGAAATGTCACACTTAAAATCCAAGACAAGTCACTGAAATGTCACACTTAAAATCAAGACTAGTCACTGAAATGTCACACTTAAAATCCAAGACTAATCACTGAAATGTCACACTTAAAATCCAAGACTTGTCACTGAAATGTCACACTTAAAATCCAAGACTTGTCACTGAAATGTCACACTTAAAATCCAAGACTTGTCACTGAAATGTCACACTTAAAATCCAAGACAAGTCACTGAAATGTCACACTTAAAATCCAAGACAAGTCACTGAAATGTCACACTTAAAATCCAAGACTTGTCACTGAAATGTCACACTTAAAATCCAAGACAAGTCACTGAAATGTCACACTTAAAATCCAAGACAAGTCACTGAAATGTCACACTTAAAATCCAAGACAAGTCACTGAAATGTCACACTTATAATCCAAGACTAGTCACTGAAATGTCACATTTATAATCCAAGACTTGTTACTGAAATGTCACACTTAAATCAAACCCAAGATTAGTCACTGAAATGTCAGCCTTAAAATCCAAGACTAGTCACTAAAATGTCACACTTAAAATCCAAGATTAGTCACTGAAATGTTACACTTAAAATCCAAGACTTGTCACTGAAATGTCAAACTTAAAATCCAAGACAAGTCACTGAAATGTCACACTTAAAATCCAGGACTAGTCACTGAAATGTCACACTTAAAATCCAAGACTTGTCACTGAAATGTCACACTTAAAATCCAAGACTAGTCACTGAAATGTTACACTTAAAATCCAAGACTAGTCACTGAAATGTCACACTTAAAATCCAAGACTAGTCACTGAAATGTCACACTTAAAATCCAAGACTTGTCACTGAAATGTCACACTTAAAATCCAAGACTAGTCACTGAAATGTCACACTTAAAATCCAGGACTAGTCACTGAAATGTCACACTTAAAATCCAAGACTAGTCACTGAATTGTCACACTTAAAATCCAAGACTAGTCACTGAAATGTCACACTTAAAATCCAAGACTTGTCACTGAAATGTCACACTTAAAATCCAAGACTAGTCACTGAAATGTCACACTTAAAATCCAAGACTTGTCACTGAAATGTCACACTTAAAATCCAAGATTAGTCACTGAAATGTCACACTTAAAATCCAAGACAAGTCACTGAAATGTCACACTTAAAATCCAAGATTAGTCACTGAAATGTCACACTTAAAATCCAAGACAAGTCACTGAAATGTCACACTTAAAATCCAAGACTAGTCACTGAAATGTCACACTTAAAATCCAAGACTAGTCACTGAAATGTCACACTTAAAATCCAAGATTAGTCACTGAAATGTCACACTTAAAATCCAAGACAAGTCACTGAAATGTCACACTTAAAATCCAAGACAAGTCACTGAAATGTCACACTTAAAATCCAAGACAAGTCACTGAAATGTCACACTTAAAATCCAAGACAAGTCACTGAAATGTCACACTTATAATCCAAGACTAGTCACTGAAATGTCACACTTAAAATCCCAAGACTAGTCACTGAAATGTCACACTTAAAATCCAAGACAAGTCACTGAAATGTCACACTTATAATCCAAGACTAGTCACTGAAATGTCACACTTAAAAATCCCAAGACTGGTCATTATATACCAAATCACATGCAAGATTTATGAAAGTTGTCAAAACGTTTTGCTCTCCAAAAATTCTCTTAAAATGAAAATGTAACAGAAACTCATGTGCGATCATATTTCATCATAGCAATCATGTAGTTAGCCTATTCAGCGTGACAACATCCACTACATTAATTGTTATTAGAACAACACAGAATCTGTGATTAGGTTCCTTTAGTTCAGTTGTGACACCACAACTTTCTGGAATCACATACTTAAATTGCTTTGCTGTGATTTCAAATTTCAGTTTAGGAGAGGAACCATTATTTCTTAGAAATAATTATCATAATTTAATATATAAAATTTTGCATTGTTGATTTAAAATGGACAACAATTGTGCACAGCAAGATGAAATTGCTTTACATTTTTAGCCCACCATCATCAGATGGTGGGCTATTCAAATCGCCCTGTGTCCGTGGTGTCGTCCGTCTGGCTGTCCATAAACAATTCTTGTTATCGCTATTTCTCAGAAAGTACTGAAGGTATCTTTCTCAAATTTCATATGTAGGTTCCCCTTGGTCCGTAGTTATGCATATTGCATTTTGGGACCAATCAGAAAACAACAACGGCCGACAGGCAGCCATCTTGGATTTTGACCATTGAATCTTGTTTTCGCTATTTCTCAGAAAGTACTGGAGGAATCTTTCTAAAAATTAATATGTAGGTTCTCCTTGGTCCCTAGTTATGCATATTGCATTTTGGAACCAATCTGAAAACAATATGGCCGAATGGCAGCCAGCCATCTTGGATTTTGACAATTGAAGTTTGTTATCGCCATTTAACAGAAGGTACTGAAGGGATCTTTCTCAAATTTCATATGTAGGTTCCCCTTGGTCCCTCGTATTGAATTTTGGGACCAATCTGAAAACAACATGGCCGAAAGACAGCCATGATCACTTAATCTCAAAATTTCATATATAGGTTCCCCTTGTTTGAAAAGTACTGGAGGGATGTTTCTCAATTTACACAGATTAGTAAGAAGAAGGGAAAAATAGAGAGAAGATCAATCTGACATGGAACCTATAAAGATCATTCAATGGTGGGCACCAAGATCCCTCTAGGATCTCTTGTAGTATACTCACATGCCTTTGTAGGCTCAAATTTCTTAGCTAAAGTTGACATGATATGTAATTTATTACTGTTACACAGACTGAAAGTTGCCAATGAAAAGATCAAAGAATTGGAAGAAGAGAAGACAGGCCTGGAGAAGAAGCAAAGTGAAAAAAATTCTGAAATTGACTCTCTAAAGCTCCAGGTGTGTCGATTAGAGGAGGAGAAATCCAGGCAGTCTCGCTTACAAGATGATTGTGAACACAAGTCTGCACAGCTGATTGAAACTAAAGACCAGCTGGGCAAGTGTAAAGAGGAAAAGTTTGACCTTTCACAGAAAAATAGACAGCTTACTGACGACAAGGAAAATCTACAACACTCTGTCAACAAATTAGAGGAAAAAGTGGTGAACCTTAACAAACGCTTAAAGGAGGCGGAGTCTAAAGCAAGGGAGGTAATTCTGCTTAGGAGTGAGAAGGAGGGCCTTGAGAGGAGAAATGAAGACCTAAAAAAGGAAAATAGTAAACTCGATGAACTGACCACAGTGTGCAAGGAAAGAGATGCCCTCACTATCAAGGTAGATATTTCTGTAGATAAAAATTATCAGCTTGTTCAGTTCTTCATATTGTTTTCTATCACAAGTAATTTGGTGGTTGGTTGGCACAGTGGTAACTCACTTCTAGTAAAAACAATTGAAATGAATTGCACCAATTCTTGGATTATTTGATGGACGATCAGTATAATTACTTAATATTTATTATAAGAATTCTATAACATGATTTAATTTGTTTACAATGTACACCATTGACTAAATTTATTGATAGTAAATATTTCCCTTCTGTATACAGCTTCAGAGTGTAGAAAAAGAATTAGAGGAACAGAAAATTTTAGCAACAAAACGCTGGAACAAGATTGCAGATGCTGAAGATATACGCCAAACTAACAATTACCTGGAAACTAAGGTCAAAGGTCAACAGGAAAAAGTGGAGCAGTTGGAGATTAAAGTGAAAAATCTAGAGGGGGAACTAAAAACATCAAAGGATCGCGAAAATCGCATACAGAGCCTCATGGAGGAGGTCGATCGTTTGAGGCTAGAGAAGAAATCCCTAGAGGTGAAGATGAGGGAGCTTCAGGTGGAATCTGAGTCCAAACAGCAGGAGACGACTGGCAAGAAACGTGAGGTACACATCATGGAGGAAAAATTTAGCAAGGTAAGGATAGGTGTTGGTGTACCCATTAAAGATTGCTTCTATCTAAAACCTTGTTCTGTATGGAGTTTACATTTTTGTCCAAAGATCTTCACTCTCAATTTTCAATCTTCTGAAACTTAATAATCATTTTGTGTTTTCCTTAGTGACATTTTGATTTTTCTGTTTTTTTAAAGAGTTATTTCCTCGAGATTACTGCAGTTAATTGTATATCAATTTAAATTTCAACCGAAAAAGTATCTTCAATATCTATTTTTGATGCAGAATAGGGAACAAAAAATATTTTTTTGCTCTGTTTCCTTCAGACAACATAGGAAAAACATGGTGGGTACCCAGTACATGTATTGAATCCATATATTGATATCAGGGTGGTCTTCTGATTGTATTGATGGTTTCATGATATAATAGCTGTTGTAAAAATGTTGATATAGACATCAGCAACTTGTGTGTTTCTACAGGAGAAAGAAAAACATGACCAGGTTATCGTGGAGTTGAGGCGAGAACTACATGATGCCAATCTAGCCCTCAGCGAAGCACGCTCACTGCTAGCTGCAAGCGAGAGACAGGAACGCAATAACAAGGAGCGGTATGAATCCGAGATCCGTGACCTTCAACTTAAGCTTCATAGGTCAGAGGTAAGGTTGACATAAATCTGTCATTTTGGATTGACAGCATTAAAATTTTGTAGATACAATGTATAAACTAAACTAGAGTGGATTAGATCTTCATTTTTTTCATGCGTTTAATTTTAGTTACCCTTTATTTTGTAGAATATTGTTGACCTTGAACAAGAGCTTAAGCTCCTTAAGTCCCAGGCTGAGAAATCTTCCAGGCAGTACAAGGTATGAATGGCACTAGATGATTGACCCTACCTTTGTATACACTACATGTGTACTGTATAGTTGTTTATTTCACGGAGCTAATACTTCGCAGTTAAGTTTGACCTAGTTCACAGTATTTAAATTCAATGTAACGTCACCTGCATTCTTATATGTAAACATTTTTGTGTATTTTTATGCAGGCATTATTAATTATTATATAAATTCATAATAGATTGTTTAAATATTTGCTGGATATTTATTTCAGAGCTGTCTTTAAAGCAGAATCAAATCAAATAAATTAGATTATGACTGTCAAAAATAAAAAATTAAAACAATTAAATTAAGTCACTAACTAGGTATTAACAACAAAAACTTTACAGGAAATGGAAGATAGAATATCCAGCCTCCAGAGAGAGAAGAGTTCCATCAGTATGGAGAAGCAGATGATACGAGATGAGATGGTTCAGAAGGAACATCAGTGTGAAGTAGAAGCACAGGTATAGCTCTCCTTCCTCTTTCTTACTGTGTTCATGTCATGAACTGTACCTGATTAGATATTCAATGCATTCACCTTGTTTATGCCGCCTCAGGGCTTTTTCTGAGGGCTTTTTGGGTCCGTTAATGGGCCCCATTCCCAATTGGAATTATTTCATTTTAAAGCCAAATTCCCAAAATTTGCAGTTTACTCCTGCAAAAATCTTTCCCAATTCACCAATTTTCTTCCCAAAATAAGACAAAAAGACCCCATCCCAAACCAGAGAGAAAAAGCCCTGCGCCTGGTCATGGGGACCTCGGTGAACTGTTGTACTTCATCCATCATTCCTCTCTGGGTACTTTTGTTTTCTTGTACAGTAAAACTCCATGCTTTTGTCTGAGCCAACAAAAGCATGTAGTTGATACACTTTATTAGTCCCCTACTGGTGAAACCATATGTACTGTATGTTTCTTCTCCGTCAGTCTTGAATGTATGTATGTAGTGCCAAAGTTTGTCAGCACTCTAGCTTCTTCATTTCTTGGGGGATTTTGATCAAACTTTACTCAGTGCTTAAATATCATAATATCTCAGACAAGTATGAGTTTCCGGGTTTTGGGGTTAAGGTAAAGGTCACTGTAACTATTTTTAGTGGCGCCGGTTATCGTACAAAACAATCATCAATAAACATAAGTGACTGGAGTACAATGTGTTGACAAATATTCTGTTATAGAAAGTAGCCAAGCTACAGACTGTGTGTAGTGAGTTGGAGGAGCAGCTACAGGACTTGGAGGCTTTGAATGAGGAACATGAGCGCCAACAGGGGGAATGGAATAAAATCAGGTGAGTGTCACAAAATCACGATCAATATACCAATTTACGTGTTGAAGATTGTTTATCAACTCATTCGTATGTGTCCTTAATTGAATATTACACGGAATTGTTCTGTGGTCATATTGATATTTCAACCCTATTGTCCAACAAACTCTTACACAAGGGTAAAGTTATCCCTTTCCAAAGATCACGCTCATGCTTGATGTCTTTGTCATAACTTACAAATCAACAAAGTCGAAAAAACATCAATCAACAATGTCTGTCAAAGCCAAGAAACCCCCTATGGTTGATAAAAAAAGTGGAGAATCCCCATTCACAACAGTTTTTATGATGTCACGGAAACAATACAATGATGTCAATTAAACAATACATGGTGATTATGTCACAGTGCATACCAGCTGTTTTTCTCTCTCCTGTTATTTCTTCCCTAGCAGAAAATGGGATCATATTTTGAAGTATGTAAAAATGTCCCCTGTTACATAACTTTATGTATGTGTTAGAAAAACAAACAATTTTTGCACAAATTTGCATTTTAAGCTTTTGGAGTCAAAACCAACGGTTTCTATTCTATTAGAATAATTAGAATTTTTGCACCATATATAACTTACTATCATTTTATTTTATCTTTTGAAAACAGATTTTGGTTTTACCCTGAGGAACCATATGAATTATTTGTTAAATTTTCCAGGAATACCTTTGAGACGGCTGTTGTGGAGAGAGAAGAAGAGATCGAGGGAACTTCACACCGACTACATGCCTTAGAGCAGGCCAAGTGAGTTTTATATATTAATTGTTTCTCATTATGTAGTAAATGTAACTTTCCGTTTCTTGATCGGCTAGTTGTTAAAAAAAGGGGGGGGGGGATGGAATGTATTAGATTGAAATGGTTGTTAACAGTTAGATAGTTATTACAATAAACGATTTTGATAAAGGTAGTGTTTATGAAATAACCTATCATCCCCCAAAATTTGAATTTACAATACAATAATTAATTTTTCTTTGTTTTCATGGTAAATATCTGATTGGAAGAAAAATTCTTTTCATTCTTCTATGAAAGAAATTCCGAGAATGGCGCGAAAAATGTGACCGTCACAATACGACAATTGACATGGCGTATTGATTTGAGAAAAAGAATCCCATTTAAAACCAGTAAAATTGTACATAAAACATGTTTTAAATTTTTAATAGGAAATCATTTTCAAAAATTAATTATAATGATTTTTTGTTTTTTCAAAAATTATGTGTCGTCCCCCAAAATTTAAAGCTATTAATTGCTATAAATTGATTTTAAAAATGGCAGTGTTTAAAATATTATTAATCCTCCCCCTATTGTGCTTGAAGTTAGGGTTCAATGAATATTTGTGCACTATAATGATTGTTAAAATTGTTAATTAAGATAGTTTGTTATTGACACATTTACAGACAGACGGCCAGTGAGAGGGTAGCAGGCATGAAAAAACAGATGACGTCCATGAAAGCAGCTCACAAAGCTGAAATTGAGGCTCTTAACCACAAAATATGGGAGATACAGAGAGCCAGTCTGAAAACAGATGCACAGGTTAGTTAATAAAAAATCATACAGGACTTGGTTAATTTTCTCAGTCCCTGCAGTGAAGATGTAACACTTGCATTATCTTTCCTCCAGAATGGAGTAGGGATATTTTATTTCTGTATGTATCGTGTTCTTTAAATCTTTCAGTCAAGTAGGTAATAGCTTCTTTGACGAGTCTCAAATTGACACTGGAAGTCCATGAGGCAATAAATCCAACAAACAAACTAAACAATAACAAACTTCAATGAAGTGTGATTGGTTATACCAATGGAAGGTGAACTTTTGATTATTGACTATATGAGTGGTGATGGTTGTCTACCATAAAAACTTGTGTAATTTATGCTCTGTCCTGGTACTGTCCTCAGGTGTCAGAATTGAAGGAACACAACATGCAGCTCAAGTGTGTGGCCGACTCACAGAAACGTAACCTGGAGACCGATCTGGACGAGAAAAGAGCTCTTAAGGAGGAGGTAACTCTTTTGGAAGTTGATAATGATAAGAAAATATTCTTTTTGCTTTAGTATTTCAATTATATTCCAAGTTCAATGAAATAGAAAGAAAATATGAAAGCTGAATGTATTAAGAAAAAAGCAGTCAGTAAATGTTCCAGTCAAGACAAATATTCCACTCAAAGAATGCAAGAAAACTCGGTTTTGTCTTTTTTGCAACAAACACAAGATATAAGCACTTTTCTATACATATTGAGAGCTAGATACAGAAGAGCCAAAAAATTAGTTAACCTGCACCAGAAAACTTTTTATACTCTTGTTTTATGACTTGTCAGTGATGCTATTAAAAGGGCCAAATAATTGAACATCTCTATAAATATCTTCTAATGAGAATGTAACAAACATGATTTAATTAGAAAGGGCTGTTTATCAACAAGATTGACATTGTTTCCATGGTAACGAGATATTGACATTGTTTCCATGATAACGAGATATTGACATTGTTTCTATGGTAACAAGATATTGACATTGTTTCCACGGCAACAAGATATTGACATTGTTTCCACAGTAACAAGATATTGACATTGTTTCCATGGTAACAAGATATTGACATTGTTTCCACAGTAACAAGATATTGACATTGTTTCCATGGTAACAAGATATTGACATTGTTTCCATGGTAACAAGATATTGTTTATATGGTAATTTCTATTTTCCCATGTCTTTTATGTAAGTTATTAGTCTCTCCCTGATACTGTTGAGCTTACAGTGTATGATGAGTATATAGGATCCCACTTAACCTGTCAAGTCATGTGTTATACCTCTACTGTAGGAGTAAAATGATCAGGTGCAAAAATCAAGTCTATCTCACAGCCACAGTATACAAACTTATAGCCCTTTTCTGACTTTGTGTCATTTGAGTTTGAATTTAACAACAACAAAAAAAATAAAAATTCATGGAAATTATGAAGCAGACCAATAAAATTTCCTGCACTAATATTATTTTTGAGAAATAGAAAAGTGAATACATGTACCCTTTTAAACAATAACTTTTACAGTATCAGTAAAGATTCAGCATTATTGAGAGGTGTTTACCATGTGATGTTCTGGTGTAAGGGTTGAATTTTAAGAGATTGAATCTTGACAGATTTCCTCAGTGATGACAGAGTGCCAGGATTTGCGAACAAAGAACTTGAAGCTAAAACACAGTCTGGACCAGGCCATGGATAAATTTGAACTTATCTTTGGTGAGAAGGTGGACCTGGAAAACTTCACAGACGCATTGCAGGTCAGACCTACATCACTTGATGGGGAAATATGTTTTTGATTGTACTGAGTAATGTAAGATGTCGGTAAATAGTGAAACTGATGTAGCATGTGCTACATGTTAACGTAGCAGCCGTCGGTATCATGTCTCCGTGAAATGAAGGGTTTAATTACATTGATTTTAGTGTTGGTTCTTATGGTGCTTATTTTGCCCAAGTCATGATTATCAAATCTTTATAAAATTAGACATGCATCAGCCACAGTAAGTGTGTGGTGTGTTATCATTTAAGATACTAGAATCCTCTTTAATTCATACAATGGTCAAATATTGTTTTTAGTCTGTTAGTAAAAGTTTTTCCTGCCTCTTAAAATCTATCATACCAAACTTACTTGTACCAGCTTCAGCTTCACAAGAGGAATGCTGCATATACCATGATCAGGTCCCTTACCTTTCTATAAAGTCTTGCAATAAGTAATTTATTACTGAGAATAAAGACCTCAAAATAGTAAAGTAAAATGTCATTCATATAAAGTGATAACATGTTACCCATAAAAGAATCTAGTTCACGAGTAAGCTACATTTAAATTGTTCGATTCAAACACTTAAACAGCTTTGTTGAGATACAGCAAATCTGAATGTAAAGTTGTCACTTTATAAATGGAATAGTGGACATGAATTACAACTATTGTAGGGCGTTGCAACATCAAATTGAAATATTTTGTTGAGGAGTCGTGACTGACTGTCTGGTTTGATTTAGGGTGTACATTTCCTGGAGAAGTATAAATTTGAAAGTACAATCGGCCAACAAATGAAGCTCATTGACTACCTCCATGCTCTCTGGGCAGAGAACGCTGCTTCTAAGAAGAAAAAAGTAAGTTTTGTAATTTAATTAATCTATTCATTGAATACTCTTTATACACTGGTCAAATTTAGATAGATGTATTATGGTATACCATTTGTAATTTTTGGCAAATTTCTTTAGTGGTCTACAGTTTAGTCAGTGTTATTGTTCCATTAATGGTATGAATGTTCTTGTGGGTTCTAACAATGATGGTATAGATTCACTTAGTGAAAATGATTTTAAATAATTGGATATAGTTGTTTCTGTTAAAGTTTTGAATAGGATCATATTGGCATGTTATGCATCTATTTGTGTTACTCTTGTTGTCACCTGCTTAAAAAAAACTTTTGTATTAAATTTGTAAATGATTGTATCTTTGTATGTTCATCCATTGTAGTCGGGTAGTAAACTGTTTGGAAGTGGTAAACCTAAGGACGTTGTTAGCCCCGGGAATCCAGTACCATTACTTGATCTGCAGTCTGCACTCGACCAGGAACGCAAACGCTGCAATAAACTTCAGGAACAGAATGAGAAACTGAGACAGGAAAAGTTTACTCAGGCTAATGAATGTAAGTAGAGAAATGACTTGTTGAGGACAAACAGAACTAATATTGAGTCTGGTGGCCTACCAAACAGAACTAGTATTGAGACTGGTGTCCTACCAAACAGAACTAGTATTGAGTCTGGTGTCCTACCAAACAGAACTAGTATTGAGTCTGGTGTCCTACCAAACAGAACTAGTATTGAGTCTGGTGTCCTACCAAACAGAACTAGTATTGAGTCTGGTGTCCTACCAAACAGAACTAGTATTGAGTCTGGTGTCCTACCAAACAGAACTAATATTGAGTCTGGTGTCCTACCAAACAGAACTAGTATTGAGTCTGGTGTCCTACCAAACAGAACTAATATTGAGTCTGGTGTCCTACCAAACAGAACTAGTATTGAGACTGGTGTCCTACCAAACAGAACTAGTATTGAGACTGGTGTCCTACCAAACAGAACTAGTATTGAGAATAGTGTCCTACCAAACAGAACTAATATTGAGTCTGGTGTCCTACCAAACAGAACTAGTATTGAGTCTGGTGTCCTACCAAACAGAACTAATATTGAGTCTGGTGTCCTACCAAACAGAACTAATATTGAGTCTGGTGTCCTACCAAACAGAACTAGTATTGAGTCTGGTGTCCTACCAAACAGAACTAGTATTGAGTCTGGTGTCCTACCAAACAGAACTAGTATTGAGTCTGGTGTCCTACCAAACAGAACTAGTATTGAGAATAGTGTCCTACCAAACAGAACTAATATTGAGTCTGGTGTCCTACCAAACAGAACTAATATTGAGTCTGGTGTCCTACCAAACAGAACTAGTATTGAGTCTGGTGTCCTACCAAACAGAACTAATATTGAGTCTGGTGTCCTACCAAACAGAACTAATATTGAGTCTGGTGTCCTACCAAACAGAACTAGTATTGAGTCTGGTGTCCTACCAAACAGAACTAGTATTGAGTCTGGTGTCCTACCAAACAGAACTAGTATTGAGTCTGGTGTCCTACCAAACAGAACTAATATTGAGACTGGTGTCCTACCAAACAGAACTAATATTGAGTCTGGTGTCTTACCAAACAGAACTAGTATTGAGTCTGGTGTCCTACCAAACAGAACTAGTATTGAGTCTGGTGTCCTACCAAACAGAACTAATATTGAGACTGGTGTCCTACCAAACAGAACTAGTACATGTATTGAGACTGGTGTCTTGTCATAACTTGATAAATAGAGAATACATGGTCAGTGTCTTAAAATATAAGCTGTATTTTGGTGAGGGTAAAGAAAGACAAAATTGGCGAGCCACTTTTGTCTTCCTGTCCCGAGCCAAAAATAGGTCAGTCAAATTGACGCATGTGCTAAGATTCCAAAATACAGCTGTTTTCCGTCACTGCCGTATACAGCAAAAATATATACGGTAGGTGTATTCCGACAATGCGGTGGCAGTTGCAGGATAAAAAAGGTGGTAGGTGAATAAATCTAGTCTGTGTAAAACAGTGGTAATTGATTGGGGTGGGAGATTATGGTAAGATTATCGTGTAACAGGAAATAGTTTTAGCTCACCATTACTCGTAACCGGTGTAGTAGATACCAGTCACCGGTTACAAGTAACGGTGAGCTAATGCTGTATCCCCTACGTTGGCGTGGTCATCCCACCCCAAGACTTTAAAGTTTTTGGAATGTTTTAAGTCCAAAAGTATACACCTCACACCATTCTAATTTGATTTATATATTCATTAGAGGTCTAGGAGTGATGTTATGACAAAATCATGCAGAAAAAAATTGTTATTTTTTCGCATTTTACCATTTTGTGGACTTAACATTTTTGGCACCAAAACCCACTTTTAAAGTTTTTGGGGTAAGTTTTTGGAAAGCTTGTTAGTCCAAAAGAATACACCTAATACCCTTCTAATTTGGTTTATACATCCATTAGAGGTGTTGGAGTGATGTTATGCGACATACAATTTCAAAATGACATGCTTATACATACATAAAAAATGAATGTATAGTGTGATTGCTTCTGCCAGTGAGTTTCGCAATCATTGATTACACTTTTCTACTTTGGTCTTGGAATATGCAAGGAAAAGTATGTTGTGATAGAAAAATCTTCAATGTACATTTTCATTATAATTACAGTGCATTAACCAGACACACAGAAAACATAGAAAAATGATGTTGAAAAAACCCATAACAAATCTGAAAGTGTCGCACTATCCTAAACGCTTGATTGAACTAATGGATTTAATATCACACTGATATTCTGTTAGATCTCGTTCTTCGCCTCTAGTGAGATTTATTTACAGACTGTTAGATCTCGTACTTCGCCTCTAGTGAGATTTATTTACAGACTGTTAGATCTCGTACTTCACCTCTAGTGAGATTTATTTACAGACTGTTAGATCTCGTACTTCGCCTCTAGTGAGATTTATTTACAGACTGTTAGATCTCGTACTTCACCTCTAGTGAGATTTATTTACAGACTGTTAGATCTCGTACTTCGCCTCTAGTGAGATTTAGTTACAGACTGTTGGCTGTAAATGGAGTTAAATCAATCTACCAAATTTCATCAAAATCAGACAATATCAAAATTTCTCGACCAATCAGATGGCTCCATTTAGTTTCCATGGTGACCAATTAGAAATTGAATGTTCATTTGTACAAATACATGTAACATATACTATTAATCTACTATGACTTATTAATACACTGTGTCAGGGGTGGAGCAGAACACCACACCTGGAACTACAGAGAAAAATCACTCAGGTAGAGTTGGCCAAACTGTACTCCATCATACACGGACCTTGTATCGGATGTGGTGTCTTTGTAATACTGCTTTGTATCTGCTTATTTGTAACATACTGTGGGTGTATGTTGGGGAATTTGGTTTATTCCGCTAGTATTGTGCTTTTTGTTCACTAATTCATCCTCTTACAAATTACTATCTCTAGAATTCTGTGATATAAAGACATTATCAACCACTCATGTTTGTTTCGGTAGTAGTACAAATATTAGGGAATATGTTGACTTATCATGATGCAATAGCTTTAGATTTTGTTAAATATTAACATGGCTATTCATTTGAATTCTTTCTCTGATTGTAACAAACATGAAGCTTGCTTAATATCACAATGCAAAAATCAGATATTAATCATATATTTATCATCATACAGAAATCAGATGTCTATCATCATACAGAAATCAGATATTTATCATCATACAGAAATCAGATGTTTATCATCATACAGAAATCAGATATTTATCATCATACAAAAATCAGATATTTATCATACATAAATCAGATGTTTATCATCATATAGAAATCAGATGTTTATCATCATACAGAAATCAGATGTTTATCATCATATAGAAATCAGATATTTATCATCATACAGAAATCAGATGTTTATCATCATATAGAAATCAGATGTTTATCATCATACAGAAATCAGATGTTTATCATCATATAGAAATCAGATATTTATCATCATACAGAAATCAGATGTTTATCATCATACAGAAATCAGATGTTTATCATCATATAGAAATCAGATGTTTATCATCATGCAGAAATATGTAATATGTATTCATACAGAGGTTTGTTATATATAATCATACAGAAATCTGATATAAGTATTCATACAGAGATCTGTCATATAAATTTATAGATATCTGTTATGTTCATACAGATATTATCATATTTGCAATACATAATCATACAGATATCTGTACATGTATTCATGCAGAGATCTTTTATATATGAATTATGCTGATAACTGTAGAATGTAGGGAGAAATGTTTAATTTAGTCATACAGAGAAATGTCATATTTAGCCATACAGAGAAATGTTATATTTAGTCATACAGAGAAATGTTATATTTAGTCATGCAGAGAAATATTATATTTACTCATACAGAGAAATGTTATATTTACTCATACAGAGAAATGTTATATTTACTCATACTGAGAATTGTTATATTTACTCATACTGAGAAATGTTATATTAAATCATACAGAGAAATGTTATATTTAGTCTTACAGAGAAATGCTATGTATTTAGTCATACAGCTGAGGAGTGTTATATTTAGTCATACAGAGAAATGTTATGTTTAGTCACACAGAGAAATGTGATATTTAGTCATACAGAGAGATGTTATATTTAGTCTTACAGAGAAATATTATATTTAGTCATACAGAGAAATGTTATATTTAGTCATACAGAGAAATGTTATATTTACTCATACAGAGAAATGTTATATTTACTCATACTGAGAATTGTTATATTTACTCATACTGAGAAGTGATGTATTTAGTCATACAGAGAAGTGTTATATTTAGTCATACAGAGAAGATATATATTTAGTCATACAGAGATGTTATATTTAGTCATACAGAGAAATGTTATATTTAGTCATACAGAGAAATGTTAAATTTAGTCATACAGAGAAATATTATATTTAGTCATACAGAGAAATGTTATATTTAGTCATACAGAGATGTTATATTTAGTCATACAGAGAAATATTATATTTAGTCATACAGAGAAATGTTATATTTAGTCATACAGAGAAATGTTATATTTAGTCATACAGAGAAATGTTATATTTAGTCATACAGAGAAATGTTAAATTTAGTCATACAGAGAAATGTTAAATTTAGTCCAACTGAGAAATGTTAAATTTAGTCAAACTGAGAAATGTTATATTTAGTCATACAGAGAAATGTTATATTTAGTCATACAGAGAAATGTTATATTTAGTCATACAGAGAAATGTTATATTTAGTCATACAGAGAAATGTTATATTTAGTCATACAGAGATGTTATATTTAGTCATACAGAGAAATGTTATATTTAGTCATACAGAGAAATGTTATAGTCATACAGAGAAATGTTAAATTTAGTCATACAGAAAAGTGTTATGTTTAGTCATACAGAGAAATGTGATATTTAGTCATACAGAGAAATGTTATATTTAGTCATACAGAGAAATGTTATATTTAGTCATACAGAGAAATGTTATATTTAGTCATACAGAGAAATGTTATATTTAGTCATGCAGAGAAATGTTATATTTAGTCATACAGAGAAATGTTATATTTAGTCATACAGAGAAATGTTATATTTAGTCATACAGAGATGTTATATTTAGTCATACAGAGAAATGTTATATTTAGTCATACAGAGAAATGTTATAGTCATACAGAGAAATGTTAAATTTAGTCATACAGAAAAGTGTTATGTTTAGTCATACAGAGAAATGTTATATTTAGTCATACAGAGAAATGTTATATTTAGTCATACAGAGAAATGTTATATTTAGTCATACAGAGAAATGTTATATTTAGTCATACAGAGAAATGTTATATTTAGTCATGCAGAGAAATGTTATATTTAGTCATACAGAGAAATGTTATATTTAGTCGTACAGAGAAAAGTTATATTTAGTCACACAGAGAAATGTTATATTAAGTCACACAGAGAAATGTTATATTAAGTCACACAGAGAAATGTTATATTTAGTCATACAGAGAAGTGTTATATTTAGTCATACAGAGAAATGTTATATTTAGTCATACAGAGAAGTGATATATTTTGTCATACAGAGAAGTGATATATTTAGTCATGCAGAGAAGTGTTATATTGGGTCATACAGAGAAATGTTATATTTAGTCATACAGAGAAAGGTTAAATTTAGTCATACAGAGAAATGTTAAATTTAGTCATACAAAGAAATGTTATATTTAGTCATACAGAGAAGTGTTATATTTAGTCATACAGAGAAATGTTACATTTAGTCATACAGAGAAAAGTTATATTTACTCATACAGAGAAATGTTACATTTAGTCATACAGAGAAATGTTATATTTAGTCATACAGAGAAATGTTATATTTAGTCATACAGAGAAATGTTATATTTACTCATACTGAGAAGTGTTATATTAAATCATACAGAGAAATGTTATATTTAGTCATACAGAGAAATGTTATATTTAGTCATACAGAGAAATGTTATATTTAGTCATACAAAGAAATGTTAAATTTAGTCATACTGAGAAGGGATATATTTAGTCATACAAAGAAATGTTAAATTTAGTCATACTGAGAAGGGATATATTTAGTCATACAGAGAAGGGATATATTAAGTTATACAGAGAAATGTTAAATTTAGTCATACTGAGAAATGTTATATTGGGTCATACAGAGAAATGTTATATTTAGTCATACATAGAAGTGATATATTTAGTCATACAAAGAAATGTATTACATTTAGTCATACAGCTGAGAAATGTTATATTGGGTCATACAGAGAAATGTTATATTTAGTCATACATAGAAATGTTATATTTAGTCATACAGAGAAATGTATTACATTTAGTCATACAGCTGAGAAGTGTTATATTTAGTCATACAGAGAAATGTTATATTTAGTCATACAGAGAAATGTACAGTGTATTATATTTAGTCAAACAGAAATGTTATCCATTATCTTCGAGTTAACTCTTATTCAGAGAAAGAAATGTTATACATAGTTACACAGAGGTCTGTTATTTTACAGATAAACATTGCATGTGATTATACAGAAACTTGTTATTTGAACATAAGAATGTTATGTTACTGTTTGATATTTTACTAGTGCTTAGATTGATGGGATCCCTGAAGGATAACGACACCCTGACGCCAAAGGACAGGGCTGCTGTGGCCACTTTAGTTAGGTCCCCATCAGCGCCTGTCAATTTACTGACTCCAAGTGTCAAGCGATCCAGTAGTATGTACTCCTACGGCCTTCCCCAGGTTCCAAGTCAGAGGATGCATCACAACATTCCACACCGCTTCGTCACGGGGCTCAACACACGTGCCACAAAGTGTGCCGTGTGTCTTGGCAGTGTTCCATTTGTCAAGCAGGCATCAAAGTGTCAAGGTTGGTTGTCAAAGTTGTTATAGCTTACATCAGGAAAACATTTTGTGCAATAAATATTTAGTAAAATAAATACAGACACCAGTTTAAATGTATCATCAGATGATAAAATCTGCTATTAGCCAAATGGTCAAATGGAAAAAAGAGTTTGAAATTGTTTTGAATATTTCTATTTAAATTTTCTATTTAAATTCATAATTATATCATATGTTTATAGTACAGCGTAAGCATTGATAATTGTTGAAATAATTCAGCTCTCCCACTCTTCCATCCAGTTTACAATGAGAATAACAAAACATTCCTCTTAAACTTTGTTTCCTTATGTTGCTCTAGTAACTCCTCAGCCAATCAGGAGTCGGTTGTCATTTTACAACAATTATAGACAACATTTATGTTTTTACAGAGTGTCACATGGTGTGCCACCCGAAGTGTCTCTCAGCAGCTCCCGCTACGTGTGGGCTTCCGACAGAGTACTTCCAACACTTTCAGGAAATCATGAGACGAGATGAGGACATGCCAGTCAACAGAAAGATATCTCTGTGCAAGGATGACAGACCTATACATATGAAAGGCTTCCTGAAAATACCCAGGTACCATGACTCATGTAGCACTTTGATGTACCACTCCAGGTTTAAAAGGAAGGGGGGGGGGGGGGGGGGGGGGGGGGGGGCATCAATCATATTATTGCAGGCATTACAATTTTCTGATAAAAATCTGATTTCAGACTTTTTCTCATGTTGGCTGTATTGTTGATTTTAATATTTCGTCATAGAATACACACTACAAATTGGGATTTTAGACTTTTTTTACATTCAACTGCTTTCATACCTGGTGGAATTTCTAGATAGAATTTCTAAATTTTGATGGAATGAACAACACCATCTTTCTGAAGAAAACATGATACAAGCTCATCAGCATCCCTTAATTAAATGAGGATAATTCATTAATGTAAAATTTTCAAAAGGAAAAGCATTATTGAATTTAAGGGAAAATTATGATTGTAGAATTTTCCTTGAGTTCTGTCATGATTTCTTGGAAAATATGAAGTTGATAAATTTCCTTAAATTAAGTAATATTGATGAAATTATAGTACCATGTATTCATAAACACATATATAGGGGTTCTTTCAACGAAGTCTGTGCTATATTCTTCTCAGATAAAGAGTGTCATCAATTGAACACATGGAAGACGTCCTTTGAATGTCAGACTGTAATTGACTGATTTGTTATTAGTCCCCTGCCGTTTGAAAAACTTTAGGTTTACCCTCCGTCTGTCCGTCCGTCCGTCTGTCTGTCTGTCTGTCACGCAACAGTTGTCCGGACAACTCCTTCTAAAGTACTACTCCGATCTTAACGAAACTTGGTATACATGATCAGTATAACATGTAGTTGTGCATCCCACATTATTTTTTCTCGAAAAAACATTTAAAAAATAAAAAATGGGAAATAAATAGGTGCACTTCTAGCTCAGGCAGGGGACTTTATATTGCTGTTGCAATACTATCCATCCTTGTTTTGTTGTGTTACAGTACAGGGACCCAGGGCTGGGAGAGGAAATGGGCATCTCTGGAGGACAATATACTGATGTTATACAACAATGAGACTGACGCCAATCCCGTTGATTCCTTCAATCTGAACCCCGAGGAGACAGACATTACAGTACATAGTGCTATCAGTTCGGCAGAGCTTCCCAATACTGCACTGACGGATCTCAGTCATGTCATCAAAGTGGAGCATGAACCTCTGACCACATGCTGGCCTGGCAGGTAACATGATCTTAGGACAGCAATTTGAACAGTGAATTAATGATAGTGATAATAGACAATGTCATTTTTAGCTCACCGGTTACAAGGCAGAGGCAGGCAGATAGTGTTACCTATGGCCCTTTTTCATTTTTGCGGTCCAAACGGTTAGACCACTTGGACCGGTGTTGTTCATTCATGAAATGAAGATGGACCTGGTGATTTTATATTGTTTTCAGACGAACCTTGACAAAGACTCCCAAGGCCTGTATTAACATTTGCAGGTCCGTCAAGATATATGTTTGAAATATTACATTTAAAAACTGACGAACCGGTTTGTCCGCATAAACGTACAGGCCCCTGGTCTGTCCTGTCCCAACCTGTCCTGATCTGATGCAATGTAACTAGCTAATCTTAGGAATTGCTGAGGTTTCGGTGTGTCAAGTGGCAGCAGGGGCGTTTGTCTTACAGACATTTTCTAGTCTTATACTAAAACCGTTTATCTACCTGTCAACTCTGAAAACTTAATGAGATGTGACTATTTCAGAGCTTTTCAATTTCACTAAATACCACCCAGTTGTAATTTTATCATAGCATGTTGCCTTATTTCCTATACAGTAATCATCCGTTTTTGTTTCGCCTGCAGTAGAAATTAGAAGTGGATACTATGGTCATGGTGTTTTCTGTCATCACCATGGTCATCCTTATGGTGATGACACACTGCCACACAAGGAAGATTTCATCCACTACTTTATCAAGTAACTGCTTGCTTGGGATAGCTTTTCAGGCATGGATGTCAAAGGTCAAGGTCATTATAATAGAAAATCAGTGTATGCTTAGTATTTCAAGTTTCATTGGACAAATTGAAAGGTTAATCTGAGGTTTACAGGCTCATACGTCGTGGAGTTTCTAGTTTCTATACATCTTTTTTTCCTTTTTGAACATTTAAATGTTTCCTTTCACAGAGTATTATACCTGATGGCAATGAACTTCTCAGAAAAGTCCAAGTGGGTGGCATGTTTTGAAGGAGCAGTGAAAAACTTTCAGAAAAAGGACACTGTGAAAAGACAGGTAAAACTTTGTAATGACTTACCAATGACTAGTTCAGAATTAAACTTTGTAATGATTAACCAATGACTAATTCAGAATTAGATCTAGTCTATGAGTTTCCAAATAATTTCATAAATGGATGCTCAGGTAGTACATTTGATAGTGTTCTTGCCTCTCAACATGACAGAAGTTTACTGTTGTTTGGGCGTGATGAGATACTAAACATTTTCCAGTGGTCTGATTTGATTTTAACACTCAGATCTTTCAATATGATTCTCCCTACAGAAATTACAGACCACAACGATTCTGGATCTGGCTGGTGAGAAACGACTTGATCTCAACTGTACAAAGGTTTTCTCCAAACAGGTAATGGTAACTCTCTCATTGATTCCTTATTGATATAATACTGGCATTCCTCAACCATTCCTGTTCTATAGCTCCCACTATCCAGGAACCACGGAACCAAATGATTTCCCATAGACGATAATGTTAACGTTTACCACTGCTTAAATGGAGTTTTCAACACTGGTCCACTAGCCATAATTTTGAAGAATGTCATCTCGGAAACCTGTAAATAGAATGATTAAAAATTCTACCAATTTGAACTTTTTTTATAGGGGGGCCACCATCTTGTATTGAATTCAGCACCAAAAATTCATCTAAATTTACAACAAAATACACACTTAATTAACTCCCCCTGACAAAAACAAGCTAGGAAAAAAATAATTTTTTTTCTATATATTTTACATCTACACGTATTGCCCAGCCCACACATAAAACTTTGGAAACTTCTCTCACCTAAATATCCAATCAGTAGGCCTCGATGTATTCACCTTCCTATTAAATCTTTTGCCCAAACGGGGAAAACCCACAATCTATTTTTGATTTGGTTCTGTGGTGCCTATATCCAGTGTCCCATGGTAACAGTAAAATCTTTCACCTCATTTGGGTAAGACAAGTGATCTCATTCAGACAGGGAAGTTTCTATTATTCTCACATACTTCACAGGGTGATTCCGTGGTCGCTAGGGATGGGACAAATCAATCTCACACAGGGTACGGAAAGACAGCTGGCACGCGCTATGATGCCACTAACAATAGCGCAACATCATCATTTTATGTTGCGTAACCACATCTCAAATTGATGACGTCATCAATTTTGATGCACATTCCATGGGACATTGATGATGACATGATGGAAAAGTTTCACAACACTTTAGAATTTGTTAGCTCACCTGGTCCGAAGGACCAAGGTGAGCTTATGCCATACTGTGGCGTCCGTCGTCCGTCGGTCAACAATTGACTGAAGCATCCCTATGGGTAGGGGACTCAAAATTGTACAAATGATGGGGCTGACCCCCTGGGGGCCTCTGGGGCGGGGCCAAAAGGGGTCAGTTTAGCTATATTGATATAAACGACTTCTTCTCTGAAACCGAGCAATGAATATCGCTCATATTTGCCTGGTAGCATCACTATGTGGTGGGGATTCAAAATTGTAGAAATGATTGGGCCTGACCCCCTGGGGGTCTTAGGGCGTGGCCAAAAAGGGCCCGTTTGGCTAGATTGATTTAAACGACTTCTCCTCTGAAACCAAGCAATGGATATTGCTCATATTTGCCTGGTAGCACCCCCTTGGGGTAGGGATTAAAACTTGTACAAATGATGGGGCTGACCCCCCTGGGGGCTGAGGGGCGGGCCAGAAGGGGTCAATTTGCCTAAATTGATATAAACAACTTCTCTGAAACTAAGCAATGGATATCGCTCATATTTGCCTGGTAGCATCCCCTCGGGGTAGAGATACAAATTAGTACAATTGGTGGGGCTGAGGGGCGGGGCCAAAAGGGATCAATTGGCTAAATTGACGTTTTTAGAATTACAATAAAACCAATGTTCATGTACCCATATAAAATGCTTATGATATATTGACATAGCAATACCAGTGACAAATATACTTAAGCATAGTTCTTGTTTCATATCTCATGAAACCAGGTGAGTTACAGGCCCTCTGGGCCTCTTGTTTCTTGTTATAAGTGAAAAAATATGGACTGGTACCGCAGACCGTATCTCAACCCTCATATAAGAGTGTGGCTGGGCAGCACTCCGCAAGTCTCATGCTGGCCAGCCAAACTCTTACTCTGGGGTTGAGATATTCCTGTCCGTGGTACAGATTCTATTATTTTCCATGGACAGGTGTATCCATAATTATACCCCCACAACGAAGTTAGGGGGGTATACTGGAATCAGGTTGTCCGTCCGTCTGTCTGTAGACACGTTTTGTCCGGACAACTCCTCCTAAACTGATGGGCCGATTCCAATGAAACTTCACACACATATTGATTATCATGTGTAAATGTGCATGCCACTTTCTTTTTCTCAAAATTATGGTTGCTATGGCAACTGGTCACTATAAACAGGTTTTCCGATAAGAACCATAACTTTAAGTTTGTCCGGACAACTCCTCCTAAACCGAGGGGCCAATTTCAATGAAACTTCACACAAAAGTAGAGGACCATGTGTAGATGTGCATGCCACTTTCTTTTTCTCAAAATTATGGTTGCTATGGCAACTGGTCACTATAAACAGGTTTTCCGATAAGAACCATAACTTTAAGTTTGTCCGGACAACCCCTCCTAAACCGAAGGGCCGATTTCAATGAAACTTCACACAAATATAGAGGATCATGTGTAGATGTGTATGCCTCTTTCTTTTTCTCAAAATTATGGTTGCTATGGCAACTGGTCACTATATTACTGGGTTATCTTAGTTAGCCTCTAATTAACAGTTCCAATTCACCATTGACTCGTGCAGATTGCGGGGGGTATTAGTCAGCCATCCTGGCGACAGTTCTAGTTTTACCTGTGTTTCCGTATCTCACCCTAGAGTTGAAATGGGGATCTCCTTTTCACAGCATCTGTATGACATCACCTCAACAATACAATGATGCCACTTTGACAATATAATAACATCACATTGCCTTACATAGATGTAATTTGTAAACAAGAGGAAAAAACAGGGTAAGAGAAAAAATAATCTTTCATCGCCTTGATTGAGAGAGGAGGAAATCTCAACCCTCGGCAAGCTTTATGTTTCTCAACTTAAAAATCTTCCTCCTTAGGTTGAGATTCCCGAAGACATCACACTCTTAAAGATGTGGATACATGTATCCAGGGTAAGAGAAATATCAGTTCTGTATTGGTTGTTTTAGCTGCTGCTGTTGGGAGCTGATGAGGGATTGTATGCTGTCAGTATGCAGATAGGGAAGCCATCTACATTGGTGAAGTTAACAGGCTTCAAAAGTGTCCATCAAATTGAGATAATTAGTGCTGTGGGCATGGTCATCATGGTTATAGGTAACTATCGTGTTAATATATTCTCACCTTAAACAATACTGGTGATGTAGGTAGATTGTATGTAACTAGTGTTAATGTTACAGGTATTGACAGTATAAAAGTATCATTTAACATAGATATATGTATCAAAAGGACTGGTGTTGTAGGTAGATCTCAAATAAAAGTAAAGGTATTGACAGTATAAAAGTATTCAGATGCTGTAGGTAGATCTCAAGTAAGAGTACAGGTTTTGACAGTATAAAAGTATTATTTAATGAGCGATAGGTAAAGGTACTGTAGGTAGATCTCTAGTAAGAGTATAGGTATTGACAGTGTAAAAGTATTATTTAATGAGCGATAGGTAAAGGTACTGTAGGTAGATCTCAAGTAAGAGTACAGGTATTGACAGTGTAAAAGTATTATTTAATGAGCGATAGGTAAAGGTGCTGTAGGTAGATCTCCAGTAAGAGTACAGGTATTGACAGTATAAAAGTACCATCTAATTGGCGATAGGTAAAGGTGTTGTAGGTAGATTTTATGTAATGTTAAATGTATCATCAGTGAAAAAGTATTATAAAACCATATAAAAGTTAAGATTGTTGTGTAAGTTATGTACGTAACAAGTGTAAAATTTTCAGGTATCAGAAGTGTATTTACTCACCTTTATGAATCGTCCGTCTTATTTACAGGAAAAAACAGACGAGTGGTATGGGTTGATAAAAAATTAATAAAGATAAAATTGGACCAAGCTACAGGAAACGAGTCGCCCCCTATCCACTATGATGAGGTGGAGGGGATGTTTGGTTGTACGCTACTGGAGGTGAAACGACACCACGACACAGTGTACATGTGTGTAGGAATGGTGGATCGTGTCGTCATACTCAAGTACAACACAGATCTCCGTGCGTTCTGTGTCAGAAAGGTGAGACATTTAAGGAGCTCCATTTCAGTGTATGTGGGTGATGGAAGACATCTTTTCTGTGATTCTTTTACTCTTCAGATGTTTTAACTGAAGTATTTACCACAATTCAGTAAATTTGAGATTTATTTGATTTGTTAATTAAAACAGTTTCAGGTAGTACCACAACTGTATCTTTAGTCCGATAATTTCCTCTATCAAGAAAATATACATACAAGTAATGTATCTGTTAATTAGGTGCATGAAAATTAAGACAGTAACAATGTGTTCTCTATATATACCGCTATATCACAGCAAAAATAATATAGCCGTCTCAAATCGGTTCACATATTAATCAAGTCTAAAATGTGTTTCATGGTTATAAAATAGGGGCAGTTTAATTAATTTAATTTGTAAAGTTCCTGTGTGTATGACCTGTGTCTTTTGTTACAGGAGCTGATGACGTCAGAACCCTGCAGCTGTATGTGTATATCACAGGACTTTGTAATTGTGGGGACAGACAAATTCTATCGTATCGACCTCGAACACCCAGCCATGACAGGTAGGTTCTCTCCCAACACTCACAGATTTTTACATCACATTTATGTGCGACTAAATCAACCAGCCGACATCCCTCAACCCCCTCCTCCCTCCCACTTGGTATCCTTTGTGTAATGCATACGAATACTACAGTACTACTATGAGGGTCCATATATACTTAATTACTGCTCAATAGTAATAACATACATCCCTCCTACTAGTGGTGTTCCGATTAATCAAGTTTGATTGTGGTTGTCACTTATGTCATATAAAATAAAAGTGTCTAGATGACTGGAACAGCACAGTAAGCATCACAAAGGAATGGAAGAAATATTTAATAACAAAAAAAAGGAAAATAAAAAATTAATCAATATTAGTTGATCATAGATTGGATAGACAAAACTAATGATTAAGCAGGATTTCAACCGATTCCCATCACTGCTTCCTGCTGTCTTGTCTTCAACACTTCCATTCTGAAGATTGGAATATTATCTCTGAATCATTGTAGTTCACTATTTTATAGGAATATGCAACAGAGGTTAAACTAGGTCAAGGTAATTAAAATAAAATGGAATATATTTCATGTATTAATTTCATTGATATATATTTTGTTTTTTTGTACAGAGTTTGTGGACAAGAAGGACAACTCACTCGCGTTTGCTGCATTCGGAGCTGCCATACACAAGAGTTTCCCAATAGATGTTGTCAAGGTGTCTCCAGAGGGACTGCCCCTGGAGTTCCTCCTCTGTTTCCATGGTAATGTCCCTAGTAGCGGACATGTTAAAGTTTCTGATTTGCATTTGCAGAATAGCTTTCAGTTTCAATCTCTGCTGAAGTTGAACCACAGAATAATTTTAGAATCTTTACCCATTTTATAAAAAAACATCATTTAATATCAAAACAAGTTTTGTGTCTTCAGTGGTTGTTTGATTTGCTCTTTCAGAATTCGGTGTGTTTGTTGACATCAAAGGAAGAAGGAGCCGACCCAAGGACTTGAAATGGAGTTGCCTTCCATTAGCGTTTGGTAAAAACATTAACCATTGTTATGATTGTGTGTGGGTCGGGTTAGACTGTGGTAAAAACATTAACCAATGTTATGATTGTGTGTGGGTCAGGTTAGCTTGTGGTAAAAACATTAACTTATGTTATGATTGTGTGTGGGTCGGGTTAGCTTGTGGTAAAAACATTAACTTATGTTATGATTGTGTGTGGGTCGGGTTAGCATGTTATGATTGTGTGTGGGTCGGGTTAGCTTGTGGTAAAAACATTAACTTATGTTATGATTGTGTGTGGGTCGGGTTAGCTTGTGGTAAAAACATTAACTTATGTTATGATTGTGTGTGGGTCGGGTTAGCTTGTGGTAAAAACAACCAATGTTATGATGTGTGTGGGAGGGGATTAGCCTTTGGTAAAAACAACCAATGTTATGATGTGTGTGGGAGGGGGGATTAGCCTTTGGTAAAAACAACCAATGTTATGGTGTGTGTACATGTGTATGTGTGTGGGAGGGGATTAGCCTTTGGTAAAAACAACCAATGTTATGATGTGTGTGGGAGGGGATTAGCCTTTAGTAAAAACAACCAATGTTATGATGTGTGTGGGAGGGGGGATTAGCCTTTGGCAAAAACAACCAATGTTATGGTGTGTGTAGATGTGTATGTGTGTGGTAGGGGATTAGTATTTGGTATGTGTGTGACTGTGTGTTGGGCTATGTATGTATTTTTTATGTATGTCATTTTTACAATCCTATAAGGGCTTGACTGCACAAATCACATGTATGATATCAAAGGAACCTATAACTAAAGGGAGATAACTAACACAAAAATGTGCAATTAGTAAGGAACCATGCCTCCTTAAATCAAGTACCCTGGCAATATATCATGTCCCACCGTCAGATCTTCATAAAGTAGTGTTTAATGATGATCCGTACTTGATTGTAATGCATGGTATTGAGTGACCAATCCCAAATACATATTTATAATATAACTTAAATGAGGTTGTTTGCCATAATCACTCAAATATCCAGGTGGGCAATACAGGCTGTTTAGGCCTCTTGTTTATTCATCATCCTGAAGATGTGATGTTTTGCATTCCACAGGTTACAGCGAGCCATTCCTCTACATTATCTACTTCAACAGTATCCAGGGAATCACTATTCCTGCCGACAAGAATGACACAAGGTACGCTGTCCAACCCTTCTTAAAATTGGGTATTGGATAAGGTTCTAAATATTTTCTTCCATTGATCCAAAAATAATTTTACAATCAAAATTAACTTCATAGGTTGAAATATATAACTAAAGAGTGGTTAGGTGGTGCAGTGGAAAACTCACTCACGCTTCACCTGGTAATTTCAGTTGATATCACTTGGTCTCAATGGTTGTAAAATAAACAACGTTTATAGCTTTATATGTAAACCTTATCAGAATTTTACTTATTTCATTACCCAAGTTCTTGCCAATCCACCCTTGGGATTTGATCAAATTGCATAGCTTACATAAAAATAAAGCTTTGGTTATTCTTTTGGATATCTGTGTTACAAAAATTACTAGGAAACAAATTTTAAGCATGAGTATGAAGTCCTACATAAAATTGTGATTTTGAAATCGCTAGGTTGGAACATTCTCGGCAAACTTGTGTTATGACTGTTAATAGATATATATGATTTGGTAACATCTTGTGTTCTGTAGAGGAAAGCAGACTATCCTGGACATGCATTGTCCACGGTACCTTGGAAGGGCAATCAGGGTTGGAGGGGTGTATGTATCCACAAGTGACAGCCAGGGAACTCAGCTTGTGTGTCTGCGGGGAAACGACGGCATGAACATCAACTACTACGAGGATAATAAAGAGAACAAGTACAGGTTTGTGGTTTATCATCCATGGATAAAACTAACGTAAAACACATAGATTTCATGAAATTACATATTTTGTGAACCCTGATCTAGAAATGACTTAAATTTGTGAAGGGGGACTTATGAGAATCATGGACTCGGTAAGTAACTTGGTCGTCATCCAAACATCCAAATGTGTTATTTTCATAGAAATAACTACTCTGTAGTGTGGAACTTCAGGAATCTAGTGTAATTTATATAAATAATCAATGCTTAAAGCTCATCAGATCACATGTCTATGTAATAAAACAGTTTTTCATATAATCTCACTTGTGATTGTTATTAACTGAACTGGTACCATGTTACAATTTTGCATATGTTACTAGTATGATATACCCTGGAGTGTTTTTATACCCCCGCAATGAAGTTAGGGGGGGTATACTGGAATCAGGTTGTCCGTCCGTCCGTCTGTCTGTAGACACATTTTGTCCGGACAACTTCTCCCAAACCGATGGGCCGATTCCAATGAAACTTCACACAAATATTAATGATCATGTGTAGATGTGCATGCCACTTTCTTTTTCTCAAAATTATGGTTGCTATCATAATGGCAACTGGTCACTATAAACAGGTTTTCCGATAAGAACCATAACTTTAAATTTGTCCGGACAACTCCTCCTAAACCGAAGGGCCGATTTCAATGAAACTTCACAGAAATAAAGAGGACCATGTGTAGATGTGCATGCCACTTCGTTTTTCTAAAAATTATGGTTGCTATGGCAACTGGTCACTATAAACAGGTTTGCCGATAAAAACCGTAACTTTAAGTTTGTCCGGACAACTCCATCTAAACCGAAGGGCCGATTTCAATGAAACTTCACACAAATATAGAGGACCATGTGTAGATGTGCATGCCACTTTCTTTTTCTAAAAATTATGGTTGCTTTGGCAACTAGTCACTGAATTCTCTTTATTGTAAAAACACATATTTCAGACATTGTGAATTTCAGAAATATCGGCATGCACAGGTTATCTTAGTTAGCCTCTAATTAACAGTTCCAATTCACCATTGACTCGTGCAGATTGCGGGGGTATTAGTCAGCCATCCTGGCGACAGTTCTAGTTATATAGCTGGGCCAGTCATAAATACATTGTGATGTCATGATTTGGACATTGACATCACATCACGAATTGAAAATGGTGCAACAAAATGGCTGCATCAGTTTGATTTTGTCCCTTTTTTCTATCAAAAGTTTTCCTTTCATATGAGATTTTATGGTATTGGTATATACAGTATATTAATTTTTTCCTGCCAAGGCTTGCAAAAGTAAACTAAAACATGTTCTGTAAAGTTTCATAAGAAACTCATTTAAGATCTTAATATATTTATTTAATGTTCTCAATGTTTTGTTGCAGTTTGGCAGTAAACAAAGGAAAGGGAAGGTTCGGCAGTCCAAGGAGAGGAAATACCATGGGCTCTTCCCACATGCGGCGACAGCTGTCTGGCTCATCTCTGGACAGTAACATGAGTGAGATCTCGTCAGTGTCCACAGTGTCCACAGCAACCAGTGTGGAAAGTTGTACAACGTATGGATCAGATGTATGACCTTGACTTCAGTCTTCCCACAGTATATGGGTCTGACCCCGAGTATGCAGGTGATAAAAGTTTTGTCCCAAAAACTTTTGGTTTGAAGGTCAGAAATGTGACATTGACCCAGGATCAGAGATTAACATTGTCCCTGTCATCAGGATTGACTTTTGATTGGGCAGTCAGACATTTGACCTTGACTCTGGATCAGAGATTTGTGTTGTCTATGTATAGAGCACAAGTCATTATGAACTTTTGGTGGTCAGAAGTTTGACCTTGACTTTGGATCAGAGATTTGTGTTGTCTATGTATAGAGCACAAGTCATCATTATGGACTATTGATTGGAGGTCAGAAGTTTGACCTTGACTCTGGATCACAGATTTGAATTATCCATGTATAGATCACAAGTCATCATTATGAACTTTTGGTGGTCAGAAGTTTGACCTTGACTCTGAATCAGAGATAAGTTTTGTCCTTGTGTAGGTCACAAGTCATCTGGAAGGACTTTTGAAATATTGACCTTTAATCAATGCAGAAAATAGTGCCATGGATTATTTTTTTTCAAAAGCAATTATCTTGTTGTTTAACAAGTTTTTAAGTTCTGCAGAGTGAGGTTTTTGATCTGTAATTGATTTTAGCTCCGTCAAAGTGGAACCAGGTGTATATCTGATTCAAAGACATTTTTACTTGTTCTACCATAGATATGAACATTCACAAGGACATTGTTCCATACTTAATATGACTTTATACATTCCTGATGAAGTACATGCTTGTGAGAAATCTTGTTTTGAAAGTATATGTTTTAAACAATTTAGTCAGGGCACTGATCACAGATTTTGTATATCATTATCCATATGCATGGGGCCTCAGTGTTGTAACAATTGACAGATTGTACACTGAATGTTGTTTGTATAAAATGAGACAGTGATTAGATGATATGTGTTTAACTCAAATGATAACAAGAAATATATACTTGGATAATATTTCAGTTGAAAGTTTAGTGGGATTTGAGAATGTGTTCGAACTTCAAAATTGGATTCAAATTATGCACTCATCTTCAAATAAGAAAAGTACAAAAAAAAACCAACTTTGGGTGGTTTATGATTTTTGGACTTTGTCATTTTCTTCATTATTAAGATGTCAGTTTTGTCAATATTCTTTAATAGAATCAGCCCTTTTCATAATTAAGTAAAAGAACTATAGCAACCAAGTTTGATCAAAAGACACACACCTGAGAGCATGGCAAGTAGAAATTTTCAAGAAGAAACAAAAAACATTGATTCACTTTTTGGGAAAATGTGAAATTTTCATAGATTTCCTAAATTTTGTGAAAGATTAACGAATAATTTTGTACACACCTTCAATAAATAGCAATGTACTCCAGGACAATAACATATAAAACCAAAGAAATTTTGTTTCATACTTTGAATTGTATTTTTCTGTAAAATTTATTGGAAACCGCATCAAGATAATCATGGAGTTATAGTTCTCTGGTCGGTTGTAGATTTATATGTTTCATGTATACTAATTTTATTTATTTTCAGTTAGCTTCAGTTTTCTCTGATGTATGTATTGATGTATATTTCTGTTGGAGAATTTTATTGCAGATCTCTAGTGTGCAGAACCAGTTTTATAGAAAACATTGTGTATAGAGACAGTTTTTATAGACTTCCATATAAATATCGAGTTTTATAGAGCATTACTTGCGAAGAGAGGCAGTTTTACAAAAGACTTGCATTTACTTGTTTGTCATTGATGCATCTTTCCTGGTTCGATCTGGCAAATTTTACCTGGTACATTATTAAGTTTTGAATTTTTAGACTTTCATTGAACTTGCAGACTAATTCTACTCTTGTTAAAGAGTAGATCAACAGTCTGCTTCTAAATAAAATAATAATTACTTCAGCCCGAATTAAAATGATAACAGTATGTCTGAACCCTACTGGCCTAGAAATAACTCTGCTCTAATTATCCTATTGAAATTTTGAATGTTGTTATAAACTGATGTACATGTAATATACCTTTTTCTACCATTTCTAACACCTGATTAGATTTTGGTGGTTATTGGTCAAGGATAAACGTCAAAGGTCACACTTCACTGCTTTTGTAATAAAATGGCTTGTGAGCAAGATGTGAACCTCTGGACAGATTTAGTTCATATTCACACTATAGCATCACACCATCTATACTTGGATAGTTTTATTTTATTGATTGATCCAATAGAGTAAAACTTAATTAACTATTGAAAAATGAAGTTTTTTTCCCCTACCAACCTATCTATTAACCCAAACTTAAGATCTTGTCACATTTAGCCAAACAAATATTTGATTAACACTGACCTTAGGGCCAGTGACCTTAGAATATAAAGTGTTATGATGCCTGATAACACTTCTGACATTAAGAACTTTGCGAAACTAGTCCCAAACATTAGAATATTCTAGAAATGTTCTTTTCTCTAACATTTTTGAGGAGTAAGCTTGGTAAGTTTGTTTAAGTTTTAGTATAATGTGTATCGTCAAAGTCGATATGCATACTTGTAGGTGTATTTTTGTGCAATATGACTCCTGATAATAACTTTTAAGTAAATGGATATAGAGATTTGAACCTACAGTTAGGTAATACTGGATGTGGTCTGCATAATGTTTTTGTTGTTTGCATACCAGGTATGTTTAAAAAAATAAATGTATTAATCTACAGCAGAATTTCAAACTGTTACTGAACATGGATGTTTGAATTATGATAAAATAGATATCAACAGATAGATGCTATTAAACTTGATACAAGACCTCTTTGTATATTGTTTTTAAGTAAACATCAGATAAAGGGTGGAATACAACAATGAAAGGTGGGGGAGAGTATTGAAGGGTGAGATACAACAATGAACGGTGGGGGAGAGTATAGAAGGGTGAGATACAACAATGAAAGGTGGGGAGAGTATTGAAAGGTGAGATACAACAATGAAAGGTGGGGAGAGTATTGAAAGGTGAGATAGAACAATGAAAGGTGGAGAGAGTATTGAAGGGTGGGGTACAACAATAAAAGGTGGGGAGAGTATTGAAGGGTGGGGTACAACAATGAAAGGTGGGGAGAGTATTGAAGGTTGGAATACAACCATGAAAGGTGGGGAGAGTATTGAAGGTTGGGGTACAACAATGAAAGGTGGGGAGAGTATTGAAGGGTGGGGTACAACAATGAAAGGTGGGGGAGAGTATTGAAGGGTGAGATACAACAATGAAAGGTGGAGAGAGTATTGAAGGTTGGGATACAACCATGAAAGGTGGGGAGAGTATTGAAGGTTGGGGTACAACAATGAAAGGTGGGGAGAGTATTGAAGGGTGGGGTACAACAATGAAAGGTGGGGAGAGTATTGAAGGGTGGGGTACAACAATGAAAGGTGGGGAGAGTATTGAAGGGTGGGGTACAACAATGAAAGGTGGGGGAGAGTATTGAAGGGTGAGATACAACAATGAAAGGTGGAGAGAGTATTGAAGGGTGGGGTACAACAATGAAAGGTGGGAGAGTATTGAAGGTTGGAATACAACCATGAAAGGTGGGGAGAGTATTGAAGGGTGGGGTACAACAATGAAAGGTGGGGAGAGTATTGAAGGGTGGAATACAACAATGAAAGGTGGGGAGAGTATTGAAGGGTGAGATACAACAATGAAAGGTGGGAGAGTATTGAAGGTTGGAATACAACCATGAAAGGTGGGGAGAGTATTGAAGGGTGGGGTACAACAATGAAAGGTGGGGAGAGTATTGAAGGGTGGAATACAACAATGAAAGGTGGGAGAGTATTGAAGGTTGGAATACAACAATGAAAGGTGGGGAGAGTATTGAAGGGTGGGGTACAACAATGAAAGGTGGGGGAGAGTATTGAAGGGTGGAATACAACAATGAAAGGTGGAGAGAGTATTGAAGGGTGGAATACAACAATGAAAGGTGGGGAGAGTATTGAAGGTTGGAATACAACAATGAAAGGTGGGGAGAGTATTGAAGGGTGGGGTACAACAATGAAAGGTGGGGGAGAGTATTGATATTGATTTGGTTTTGGTTTTATTTGTTTAACGTCCTATCAACAGCTAAGGTCATTTAAGGACGGCCTCCCGTGTGTGCGATATGCATTCGTGTGGTGTGTGCGATATGCATTCGTGTGGTGAGTGCGTATGTGTGTTTTGGGAGGCTGCGGTATGTTTGTGTTGAAGTCTCCTTGTGATAGGCCGGAACTTTTGCTGATTTTTAGTGCTACCTCACTGAAGCATACTGCCGAAGACACCCAGCAGGACACCCCACCAGGTCACATTATAATGACAACGGGTCAACCAGTCGTCCCACTTCTAATATGCTGAGCGCTAAGCAGGAGAAGCAACTACCATTTTTTCAAGACCCTGGTATGTCTCGACCAGGGGACAGAACCCAAAGCCTTCCTCACAGGGGCGAACGCTTGACTAAAGGCCAAAAGTGAGGCATTGTCAAGGGAGACATTAGGAAAAAGAAAGTTGTTCAGAAAGAAGAGAAAAGATAAGATCCCAAATTTAGTCTCCTTTTACGATCATGCAATGGGGGTAGCATGTACAGTTCTTAAGCCCTACCTGCAGGGCAGAGATAACAATGAAAGGTGGGGAGAGTATTGAAGGGTGGAATACAACAATGAAAGGTGGGGGAGAGTATTGAAGGGTGAGAGACAACAATGAAATGTGGGGGGAAAGCGTTGAATCGTGAGACAATAACAAAAGTTGGTTGAGAGCATTGAATGGTAGGAGATAAACAATGGAAGGCGGGCGAGAGCATTGAAATATCTACCCCCTCAAAGATGGAAAGATGTGGTTATCTGGTACAAAACTGCCAATGCAAGCAATATATATAAAACAAATATTGGCGAAAATCACAAATGATTTTACTGTGGCAGGTTTTAATTGTAAATAGTGACGTGGTCGCCTTGTAGCTTCGCGCTAGGGAGGAATTTCCCTTAGCCTTAGTTGGTAGAGCGGCGGACCAGTAAGGCGGTTCGATCCTTGTTGGATCTATCTCCTGTTACATTACAATGAAACAAGTATTGACCGAAAAGTGAGAAACTCAACATTCATGCATTTTAAGTAATCAGGATGAAAATGCTATTCGTCAATACATAAGGAAGAACCGACAAGTTATTGATTCATAAAAATATTCCACTACATAGTACACCAATGAATCTCAAGTTAACTCTTAAGGGTAGAAAAGGAGCCCATGTAAATATGCATTAACAATGAAAAAGGAAGTTAAATCCCCCCCGCCAAAAACGGTCTGGATCACAATTTCAATATTGATGATGATACATGAACATGACACATGTATATATCCTTTCAAAATATGTACCAGTTCCAAACTACAATTGCTAAAATATAAAATACAGTATATCGCAGACTTAATTATTACTACATATTCTTATTTCAAAAAAAAAAAAAAAAAAAAAAAATAGCATGAACACTTTTTGTAAACTTCGCCTAGAAACAATATCACAAACATGTATTATAGGATTCTAAACAGGCATCCAATCGGATTAAATTATAAGAAATAATTATTGCTAAAACCTTTGGTCATAGAACCGATCAACAATAATTTATCTTTGGTAAGAAAATTAATAAACATTCAAAGTTTAACATGGATAACTTCTACTTCATCGTTGGAGAGGTGAGTGCAGGGAAACAGGAGGGACGTATTAATGTTTGAGAGAAAGAATGATTGTCTTGAAGGTATTAAGAGATTCAGAAGAGATAAGTTGGAATAACTAAAACTTATTAGTCTAAAGATCATATCAAATTTGAATTAAAAACTGAAAATTCCAATATCTAAAAGTAAACTTAGGAAATAAACACGGATTAACACACAGAAACAGCACTCGCTGAGAATGTGAATTAGAAAAGGTAAAAATACCTTAGTAACATCTTTATTTTTCCCTAAGTTACGCTGTCTCTGTTCATTTCTGAATACTTGTTTACATAATAACTACAGTTAATTTTCCATTACATTTACACTGAGCTTTAACAGCAATACAACATGTTTCGTATGATGGCATGTACAAATTTTAAAAAGATTAAAAAATGAATTAAGAATATATTACATTCATAGGTTTATAATTAATTTTTCTTTGTTTTCATGGTAAATACTCAAATGGGATTGGTCAAAAAATTCTTTTCATTCTTCTTTGAAAGAAATTCCGAGAATGGCGCGAAAAATGTGACGTCACAATACGACAATTGACGTTGCGTATTGATTTGAGAAAAGAATCCCATTTAAAACCAGTAAAATTGTACATAAAACATGTTTTAAATTAGAAAATCATTTTTTAAAATTAATTTTAAGCGTTGATGTCAATTTTTTTTTAGTTTCATCGGGGTATGAAACAAATTTTATTTGCAAACTTCTGTAAGAATCCGCTACGCGGATTCATAGTTTGCAAACAAAACTTGTTTCATACCCCGATGAAACTAAAAAAAAAATGACATCAATGCTTAAATAATTAATTTTCCATTGTTTGTAAGCAGAATGCGGCTTTCAGATTGGTTGAGATTTTTTTTTTCATACCACTGAAAAACATTCCAAGAATGGCGCGAAAAATGTGACGTCACAATACGACAATTGATGCTGCGTATTGATTTGAGAAAAATAATCCCATATAAAACCAGTAAAATTGTACATAAAACATGTTTTAAATTTGAATATTTTTTTTTCAAAAATTAATTATATAAGCGTTGATGTCAATTATTTTTTAGTTTCATAGGGGTATAAAAAAAATTGTTTGCAAACTTCTGTAAGAAATCGCTACGCGGATTCATGCAAAAAAAAAAAAAAATTCATACCCCGATGAAACTTAAAAAATTGACATCAATGCTTGAAATAAAAAAAATTAAACTGTCAGCTTCTGATTGTCCTATCTACAAATGCATATTATGTAAAGATCCGTCAATTAGACTGTCGCCTCGACTCGTCTGGATGTTGTCCTGTGTAGGTATTAGTACACTCAATTGTTCTGTGTTGTCTTCGACTATTTCCTGTAACACAGAATAAAGAACTTTCAATCAATGAATTTCATTTTATTGATTACAAGTAGGGCAACAAAACAACGCATGCGCAAAATATAATGCTACCTCTGTGAAGCATACTGCCAAAGACAACCAGCAAGACACCTCACCCGGTCGCATTATACTGACAACAGGCGAACCAGTCGTCCCTCTCCCAGAAATGCTAAAAAGGAATAGCAACTAACATTTTATAGTCTCTGCAATACGTCTCGGCCTGGGGACAGAACCTAAAGTCTTCCTCAAAGGAGCGAATGCTCAACGAAACGCAAAAAAAAAAAAAAAAAAAGAGGCAGTGTCAAGGCAGATGTTATGATGAAGAAAGTTGCTAAGAAAGAAAATAGTACATTTTGTATATCCAAAATTTCTTACGCCCTTACATGCAGGGCCGGACCAGCCATGGACTACAATTAAAATCCTGTGCACTTTACTGTTTATACTGTTTTAATAAATTCTAGCGTCAGAACAAGTCACAAGTCACATGTTAGTTCAAATATCCCGGCTACATTTTGTATCGTAATGCAGTTATAGGAAGGTAGGATATTTACATACCAGGTGTCGGCATTGAAGTATAATGCGTGTAACCTTCCAGGACATATATGTATTCGCCTTAAAGGGTGTGAGTTTTGTTGGAGAGCAAAAGGAGAAAACAACATTATGCTTCTAGATGATGGTATTAGGGGTGCCAGTGAGATGGGGAAAGCAAAAGCATTTAGTTTAGAAGTTCATAAAGAATTACAAAAGCTATGATTCTTGATAGCCAAAGAAAATTATTTTTTTTATCACAGAAAAGAGAACAAAACATCTTCAGAAACACCAAAAGACGTAAGTCAAAGTCTAGTGTTGGTAAAGGAGTTTGCGGGTGTGGCAGGGCAAAACATATCAATACAATCAACATGCAGCCGGGTAGAGAGTAAATTGAAAATTAGGGATTTGTTTAATTGTATAAATTACAGAGCAAGTTTGAACACACCAGTTGTGGCGAGTGCGGGAGTCAGATCCGAATTAAGGTATTTGGCTCTAAACACCATTGAATGACTTTGCATTGGAGAAAATAATGGAGTTCTCGTGTTCTGTATACACAGATACGTCAGGGTGACGGATACGATGGGTAGAAAATTCAGACGTAGTAGGTTCGTGGTCAAAAAATGAAATAGAAAAGAATTCCACTTGGAGAGCTCGAGGCTGTGAACAGAGTGATACCAGCCTAGAAGGGCAATGTGTTCAGAGGTACACAAATAATAAGGATACTGCAAATAGCATTAAGAGGTGTAGTAAGAGAGCTGATCTGCAAGAAAAGACAATCAATATACAATGTACATGTATGTAATATGTGTCGCAAAATTGGGCAAGTGGATTGAAGTGGTAGGTACCATCTTTGATATAAGATAAAGAAATATTGTGGGACTTTAGTTATCCCTGTGTGGCAGTCGGCTCCTTTCTGGCCAAAAGTGCACTGAGACTAGTTGATTTTGTGAAAAAGTTCAGGGTATTGGATTCAGAAGGAAAGGAACAACAATGGCTTTTTTTGGCTAACGAAAATAGAAATTCAAGTTCATGGCTTTCTGCATAAAAACCCAGCATTACATTACAATTTCAGGCTTAAAGCTGAGGGAAGCCGTTGTAACGGACATTTGTAAAGCTGGAGTAGTCACAGATTACTTGATAGGCCTGGCCAGCAGCATGTCCAAACATATTTTGTAATCGATCATGATGTTGGAGGTATCGCTACACCAGCTCAGCCAGTGGATGTGGCTTAATATCTCACACATTTGATAGACAAAAAGTGTTCAGTAAGTGTAGTACGATCAGCAGTTTATGGCATTAAGTTGGTTAAACAAGTCATAGAGATGTGTGATCCAACGGAGTATCATTACATAACTTATTTACTGGAATGATGTAAAAGACAGAACAGTGTACTTGGAGCGAGAACAGATATCGCGACATGGGTAGATTGTAAGTTTATGAGAGAAGTATGAAAGTTCGAGTACTATTTTAGTCTTGAGAGATTTAGTCAGGATGGATTTAAGTTTCAGTGGGTTTTTGATATTTGACAGTATTCTGGCGGGATCCATATAGATTTGAAGTCGAAGGATTTCGCATTCAAGCCAGCTGATAAGTCAAAGGGTTTATATGTGTGATCTTATTAAAAATGATAAACATATTAGTTACACAAGGGCCAGAGCATCAAGTACTGTTCAGATTAACGGAGGTCTGTGGAAATGCAAATTCGGATTTGCACGAGAAGCCATTTCATGGCCCGCAATGAATGAACGATGCTGGAAAAAGCATAGGCGTTGGAGAGGCGCGAAATCTAAAGAGGGTTAGGTAGAGTATACCATTGAGAAAAGATTGGCGGTCTCAATCACATCTTTTTTTTTTTGTAATTCTCAGAATACCGCTCATTTTTTGTTATATTCTATCAAGTCTGTCGGGCAGGCTATACGTCCAAAAGTATTTTGGTGTTTGATGTATATATTTTTCGAGAAAAGGGGTTCATTAAGTATATCACCGACTGTAACTTTCCTGCGTTACGCAATATGACGGGAAATATATAAGTCTGGGAGTTTCGTAAACTGAGATTAGCATGCATGAGTACGCCTAAGTAGCGACAAGATGCACGAGCTTTGTATGAAAGTACATGTGATGAATGGAAGCATATGTGTGATTGAGGGGCATTCTAGACCCGCATTGCAGAACATCATTTATTTTTACTCGTGTTATCATCTACTTGACCACTGTTCTCAGAGTCAAGCACGTACTGCTCTTGGGGAACTTTGATGATCAGGTAAATCCTGTTGTAGTTCTTAGCCAAATTAGTTTACATTGTTGTTCGTACGTACGTAACTATCAATAGTGTCAGAAAAGAAAATAATCTACCGTTATTTTGAATTCGTTATGTCATAATTAAAACGGATTTTTTTAACACTCTTTGGCAGTTGTACATATATGAAATAAATAAATAAATAAATAATGAAAAAGTACCCTTGAAACATTTTTAATTTCAAATTAAATTGTTAATAAAGTTGAATTGAATATAATTTGAATTATAAAGCATATGGGTCGTAGGTTGATATTTCGTACCGTGTCCCTGAGGTATGACGTATACGATCAAAGAAGCCAACATGTCAACAAATCGTGAGGATAGAATTGTGGGAGAAACTTATTCTTACCTCATCTTTCCAGGATACCTAATTCCGCATCGGAACTTCCGCCTGATATTTTCCGGAATGCAGCAACACAGATAATCACACACTGGTACAACTAATCTAGGATCTACAGGCTCTCGAACTTAAAAGATAAAATATTTATGATATCTGTGCTAGTTTCTTATACAAAGGATTATATGTAGAAATTGTTTCAGGAATCCACTATTTCAACTTGAATTTTTACTGTCTTACAAAACGGTTAGAACTTTGGATGATCTTTGTACTTTGAGTTTGTCATAACAGGTTAAGTTTATAATTTATACCATTTTAGAAAAATACAAGATTCCCGTTTATGTTCATAGCATCAAATAATTTCAACGACGTAATGCCCTTTTAACATTTGGCATTAGAAAGATAAAATTATTCTGTGAGTTTTACAAAAGCACAACAAACGTGTCACTTAGAATAAATGGTTTGCTATCTCGAATACAAGTTTTTGAATTTAGTATTTTGCAACATTTACAATTGCATGTTTATTTGGCATGGATAAGTAAAACATGAAAAGTTTACTTTGTACCTACTGTTTGTAAAACTTACAGTACCTTGTAAACGGCTGAAAATGGATCCAACAAGTAACACCAAATATATTCCGACTGGCAACAACCATTTATAGGACAGAGAGTACAGTACGTCTAGGCCTTGTCTGTCAATATAACAAACATTTATAGGACAGAGAGTACAGTACGTCTAGGACTTGTCTGTCAATATAACAACCATTTATAGGACAGAGAGTACAGTACGTCTCGACCTTGTCTATCAATATAACAACCATTTATAGGACAGAGAGTACAGTACGTCTAGGCCTTGTCTGTCAATATAACAAACATTTATAGGACAGAGAGTACAGTACGTCTAGGCCTTGTATGTCAATACAACAAACATTCATAGGACAGAGAGTACAGTACGTCTAGGCCTTGTCTGTCAATATTATAACCATATATAGGACAGAGAGTACAGTACGTCTAGACCTTGTCTGTCAATATAACAACCATTTATAGGACAGAGAGTACAGTACGTCTAGGACTTGTCTGTCAATATAACAAACATTTATAGGACAGAGAGTACTGTACGTCTAGGCCTTGTCTGTCAATACAACAAACATGTATAGGACAGGGATACAGTACGTCTAGGCCTTGTCTGTCAATATAACAAACATTTATAGGACAGAGAGTACAGTACGTCTAGGCCTTGTCTGTCAATATAACATTAGGACAGAGAGTACAGTACGTCTAGGCCTTGTCTGTATATAGGACAGATAGTACAGTACGTCTAGGCCTTGTCTGTCAATATAACAACCATTTATAGGACAGAGAGTAATAATACGTCTAGGCCTTGTCTGTCAATATAACAACCATTTATAAGACAGAGAGTACAGTACGTCTAGGCCTTGTCTGTCAATATAACAACCATTTATAAGACAGAGAGTACAGTACGTCTAGGCCTTGTCTGTCAATATAACAACCATTTATAAGACAGAGAGTACAGTACGTCTAGGCCTTGTCTGTCAATATAACAAACATTTATAGGACAGAGAGTACAGTACGTCTAGGACTTGTCTGTCAATATAACAACCATTTATAGGACAGAGAGTACAGTACGTCTAGACCTTGTCTGTCAATATAACAACCATTTATAGGACAGAGAGTACAGTACGTCTAGGCCTTGTCTGTCAATATAACAAACATTTATAGGACAGAGAGTACAGTACGTCTAGGCCTTGTATGTCAATACAACAAACATTTATAGGACAGAGAGTACAGTACGTCTAGGCCTTGTCTGTCAATATTATAACCATTTATAGGACAGAGAGTACAGTACGTCTAGACCTTGTCTGTCAATATAACAACCATTTATAGGACAGAGAGTACAGTACGTCTAGGACTTGTCTGTCAATATAACAAACATTTATAGGACAGAGAGTACTGTAGGTCTAGGCCTTGTCTGTCAATACAACAAACATGTATAGGACAGGGATACAGTACGTCTAGGCCTTGTCTGTCAATATAACAAACATTTATAGGACAGAGAGTACAGTACGTCTAGGCCTTGTCTGTATATAGGACATATGGTACAGTACGTCTAGGCCTTGTCTGTCAATATAACAAACATTTATAGGACAGAGAGTACTGTACGTCTAGACCTTGTCTGTCAATATAACAACCATTTATAGGTCAGAGAGTAATAATACGTCTAGGCCTTGTCTGTCAATATAACAACCATTTATAAGACAGAGAGTACAGAACGTCTAGGTCTAGTCTGTCAATATAACAACCATTTATAAGACAAAGAGTACAGTACGTCTAGACCTTGTCTGTCAATATAACAAACATTTATAGGACAGAGAGTACTGTACGTCTAGACCTTGTCGGTCAATATAACAAACATTTATAGGACAGAGAGTACAGCACGTCTAGGCCTTGTATGTCAATACAACAAACATTTATAGGACAGAGAGTACAGTACGTCTAGACCTTGTCTGTCAATATAACAAACATTTATAGGACAGAGAGTACAGCACGTCTAGGTCTTGTATGTCAATACAACAAACATTTATAGGACAGAGAGTACAGTACGTCTAGACCTTGTCTGTCAATATAACAAACATTTATAGGACAGAGAGTACAGTACGTCTAGGCCTTGTCTGTCAATATAACAAACATTTATAGGACAGAGAGTACAGTACGTCTAGGCCTTGTATGTCAATACAACAAACATTTATAGGACAGAGAGTACAGTACGTCTAGGCCTTGTCTGTCAATATAACAAACATTTATAGGACAGAGAGTACAGTACGTCTAGGCCTTGTCTGTCAATATTATAACCATTTATAGTACAGAGAGTACAGCACGTCTAGACCTTGTCTGTCAATATAACAACCATTTATAGGACAGAGAGTACTGTACGTCTAGACCTTGTCTGTCAATATAACAAACATTTATAGGACAGAGAGTACTGTACGTCTAGACCTTGTCTGTCAATATAACAAACATTTATAGGACAGAGAGTACTGTACGTCTAGACCTTGTCTGTCAATATAACAAACATTTATAGGACAGAGAGTACTGTACGTCTAGGCCTTGTCTGTCAATACAACAAACATGTATAGGACAGATACAGTACGTCTAGGCCGTGTCTGTCAATATAACAACCATTTATAGGACAGAGTACAGTACGTCTAGGCCGTGTCTGTCAATATAACAACCATTTATAGGACAGAGTGTACAGCACGTCTAGACCTTGTCTGTCAATATAACAAACATTTATAGGACAGAGATACAGTACGTCTAGACCTTGTCTGTCAATATAACAACCATTTATAGTACAGAGAGTACTGTACGTCTAGGCCTTGTCTGTATATAGGACAGAGAGTACAGTACGTCTAGGCCTTGTCTGTCAATATAACAGCCATTTATAGGACAGAGAGTACAGCACGTCTAGACCTTATCTGTCAATATAACAACCATTTATAGGACAGAGAGTACTGTACGTCTAGGACTTGTCTGTCAATATAACAACCATTTATAGGACAGAGAGTACAGTACGTCTAGGCCTTGTCTGTCAATATAACAACCATTTATAGGACAGAGAGTACAGTACGTCTCAGCCTTGTCTATCAATATAACAACCATTTATAGGACAGAGAGTACAGTACGTCTAGGACTTGTCTGTCAATATACCAAACATTTATAGGACAGAGAGTACTGTACGTCTAGGCCTTGTCTGTCTATGCAACCATTTATAGGACAGAGAGTACAGCACGTCTAGACCTTGTCTGTCAATATAACAACCATTTATAGGACAGAGAGTACAGTTCGTCTAGGCCTTGTCTGTCAATATAACAACCATTTATAGTACAGAGAGTACAGCACGTCTCGGCCTTGTCTGTCAATATAACAACCATTTATAGGACAGAGAGTACAGTACGTCTAGGCCTTGTCTGTCAATATAACAACCATTTATAAGACAGAGAGTACAGCAAGTCTAGGCCTTGTCTGTTAATATAACAAACATTTATAGGTCAGAGAGTACAGTACGTCTAGGCCTTGTCTGTCAATATAACAACCATTTATAAGACAGAGAGTACAGTACGTCTAAACCTTGTCTGTCAATATAACAAACATTGATAGGACAGAGAGTACAGTACGTCTAAACCTTGTCTGTCAATATAACAAACATTTATAGGACAGAGAGTACAGTACGTCTAGGCCTTGTCTGTCAATATAACAAACAATTATAGGACAGAGAGTACAGTACGTCTAGGCCTTGTCTGTCAATATACCAACCATTTATAGGACAGAGAGTACAGCACGTCTAGGCCTTGTCTGTATATAGGACAGATAGTACTGTACGTCTAAACCTTGTCTGTCAATATAATAAACATTTATAGGACAGATAGTACAGTTCGTCTAGGCCTTGTCTGTCAATATAACAAACATTTATAAAACAGAGAGTACAGTACGTCTAGGACTTGTCTGTCAATATAACAACCATTTATAGGACAGAGATACAGTACGTCTAGGCCTTGTCTGTCAATACAACAACCATTTATAGGACAGAGAGTACAGCACGTCTAGGCCTTGTTTGTCAATATACCAACCATTTATAGGACAGGGATACAGTACGTCTAGACCTTGTCTGTCAATATAACAACCATTTATAGGACAGAGAGTACAGCACGTCTAGACCTTGTCTATCAATATAACAACTATTTATAGGACAGAGAGTACAGCACGTCTAGGACTTGTCTGTCAATATACCAACCATTTATAGGACAGAGAGTACAGTACGTCTCGGCCTTGTCTGTCAATATAACAACCATTTATTAGACAGAGAGTACAGTACGTCTAGGTCTTGTCTGTCAATATTATAACCATTTATAGTACAGAGAGTACAGTACGTCTAGGACTTGTCTGTCAATATAACAAACAATTATAGGACAGAGAGTACAGTACGTCTCGGCCTTGTCTGTCAATATAGCAACCATTTACATGTATAGGACAGAGAGTACAGCACGTCTCGGCCTTGTCTATCAATATAGCAACCATTTACATGTGTAGGACAGAGAGTACAATATGTCTAGGACTTGTCTGTCAATATTACAACCATTTATAGGACAGAGTGTACAGCACGTCTAGGTCTTGTCTCTCAACATAACCATTTATAGGACAGATAGTTTCAAATTAACTTCGGCCAAATGATTTCATTGTCTGTAATACCATTAAGAGAAATGTAAACCAAGCACTTGTGATTTCGTCAATTGTTATCCCAATATAAAAATAACATATAGAGTTAAGACCTTAAGCATATAAGTCTGTGAAAAAATGGTCCTGACTCTTCCAAAGTGTCAATTTTCAAATTCCACTAATCAATTACAGGCAAACTTTGGTCATTTTGTGATAGGGAAATCTTGAAAACATGTTTCTTTATTCAATTAATGTAGAAATATCCGCATAAATTAAAAACAAAAAGAAACATCATGCATTTGATTATTTTCCACCCGGTTACTGTATCTTTCCATCGCAATTGAGGGCTTGATATTTCGATAGTTCGTACTTACTTTTTTCGCCATTTCGTCGGTCTAATAACTTCAATGTTTGTTGTCTATATATACTTACGGTTCTAAAGCATTTGATACCTGTGGCGTCTCAAATACCAAATGTGTACTATTCCAGGTGGTCTCTGATATGTTTCCTCCAATTGTCATATTCGTTAACCCGGTAACATTGGACAAAGGACATTTTTCCGTTGATGCCGGTTCTAATTTTGCATTTATACGTATTCCAGGTGATAATATCTTCCCTATTGATATCCATCCGATAAACAAGAAAGATACAGAACCACCGATTAACGCACCCTGTCAATATAAAGGTAAGTTTGTAACTCTAAAATAAGGAAGATTAGATGCGACGAGCCGGGATGGGACAAAAGAACTATAAGCGAAAGTTAATATATAGAGGATAATAAGTATAAAAACATTAGCAAAAGAAAGGTATTCGCTGATTATTAAAAGTTTTGAATGATCCTTAGAGTATGTGGTGATATATATACAGTCATCCCTCGGTTGCCATAGCAATTTTACATAATTATAGTTGATAAAATCTTATATTACTTATGAACATTCTTTTTTTCAACTAGGCAAAGCATTACTAATTCTATGCCTATATATTTGACGATGCGGTCTCCCATTACCTCAATTTTATTCGGGCTGCAACTATGAACCTATATATGCAGTCAAGATCACGTGACATAATTGTTTCACCATTTTGATCAAAGTCACGTAAATGCTTCACACTGTGCGACGGATAAACCAAACGCAGCGATGATTCTGTATAGAATAATTGCAGTGCATGACGTCATTTTTGCGCTACGTTGACCTTCATAATGGCAAGACTTTGTTAATATTACCAATAAATGCAAGCTAAAAAGCGCTTTATTGTTAGATAAAAGTAATCAATCATCGATGTAGATAAACGATGAGTAGAGCATTTAAACGAGTTTAAAGGTAAAATAGAGGAGTACTTCATTTGGCAAAGAGCTTTAGATATAGGATGACGTCATAGAGCGAAAGAGTTTCCGAAAGTTCTTTCACGGAAATATGACTCAAACGTTACCAGGCATAACAAAATCAGATAACAATAAACTAAGATCCTAGGTAAATATTTTGATGTACCTTGTTGTTATAATGAAAGAAAGTTCGATATGTTCGACTGACGTGCGTGTCGTACTTACCAATGAATTTGCTCTCGGCACTAACCATCCAAGTAGCATGATACCAGAAGTTGCTCCAGCCATGCATGCCCCAGTGATATCAAGTATCTTAAATATTAAAATCATAAATACATATTCAAATAGTTTATATCAATACTTAATTTCTTGGCAATTTATATCTTATTTATAGACCAGATCATATGAAACTGGTCGACAATTTTCAAGAAAACACACATTTACATACATACATTACATACATTAACAAAGATTAATGTAAATGAAGTCTAAAGCAGATTTAATATAGGAAACCAACCTGTGATACAGGACCCTTGATTCCAGTAATGACGAAAGCAACAAAGACGGTGAGTCCTCCGAAAAGAAAAACTACGGTAAGAAAATGGCATAATGCTTGTCAATTGAAATTATTGATGTCACAATTACTTGGTGATAAAATTACAAACTTAATAAATATACATAAGTTAATCAATTTATTATTTCCATTACCATTTGATAATAACAACTATCTACCCTGGCAATTTTATTGAACTATGGTTCAAAGAGCAAATGTTTCTAAACCGATACCACTAGTCATTAGCATACTGTAAATGTTTCCCCCATGGTTTAAAAATTAAAACAGACCATATTTTTTCTGTTGACGTTATTTTCAAACAATCCGCTTTGTAAAACAAAGCAACCCCCCCCCAAAAAAAAAACAACAAATAAAAACAAAAAAACAAAACAACAACAAAAAAACAAAAAAAAAAACAAAAAAAAAAAAACCCACAAAAACCCACAAAAATGCATTGATCCATTCTTTGCGATTCTTTTTCTTTTCACAAAGATAGTGCCAGTGCCAACAATCGCACCCCTAGAACACAACACCCATTACAATTAAAAAGTCACCTGATAAGCGGGTTATTCGTATAGCCTTTTTGTCAGACATTGGTTTGGTGTGTGGTTTGACGATATCCTCCCAGAAAATGGCCGACATCGAACTTAACAATGACGACATTGTGCTACAATAAGGCCAGGAATCATTTGTAAGAATTATCTGTAACTGTAACACCTTAACCACATAGAATCAGAGGCAATTCCTCCAAGGTTACTGTTCGTTTGTTTGAGCGATGAAAAATGAAAGCTGTAATTGTTTTAATTCACATGGCATGATGCAATATTTCTACGAGTAATGATTTTGTGATGCAGCAATTATTGGGAAAAGATGTCGAGATGTCGTACTAATCGTCACTACCAGGTCTGAGGAATAAAGTTCAACGTGTTTGGTATTCGCCATAATAACAACACCTGTGGTCCTATCGTCGATACCAGGTCTGAGGAATAAAGTTCCACGTGTTTGGTATTCGCCAAATTTTCTGCAACTGTGGTCAATTCGACAATACCAGGTCTGAGGAATAAAGCTCCACGTGTTTGGTATTCGCTGTATTTACTACACCTGTGGTCATATCGTCAATACCAGGTCTGAGGAATAAAGTTCCACGTGTTTGGTATTCGCTGTATTTACTACACCTGTGGTCAATTCGACAATACCTGGTCTGAGGAATAAAGTTCCACGTGTTTGGTATTCGCTGTAAAATTTTACAACTGTGGTCCTATCGTCAATACCAGGTCTGAGGAATAAAGTTCCACGTCTTTGGTATTCGCTGTAAAATTTTACAACTGTGGTCCTATCGTCAATACCAGGTCTGAGGAATAAAGTTCCACGTCTTTGGTATTCGTCATAATTACAACAGCTGTGGCCCTATCGTCACTACCTGGTCTGAGGAATAAAGTTCCACTTGTTTGATATTGGCTGTAGTCAGTTTGATAACGTGATAGTATTATGATATTGACCTTATTTTTGAGGATGATCAAGGAGTTAATTTACTGATGCAGTTAGCATCTTATTTCAGGGATTATAATTCCGACTGTTTTGGAAAAAAATTAAACATAATCAAATATTTTCCTATAGACGTTATCAATTTCTATTTTTTCTGTTATATGAAAAAATTGAATTTTGATATTTATCTATTGATATATTCCGAAGACCTGTTTCCGGTATTCAGGTAGTATTACCTGAGTGAAGCACTGAAGAGCGCAGCCAAAAAAATGCCTGGCAGACATGGTGTATCGGCAAATATGTCTCGGACCAACTTTGCCATCAACTGTAAAAATAAAATCTTGATAACTAACACGCATATATATGTACAACTTGATTTCATTTTCTGTACTTTCGGGTGGTCGGATTCCAAAATGTACAGCATACTCTTATTTGCTCAATCCAATTGTCGGACTGGAAAAAGGATGTTTACATTAAGGGTCATCTAAATGTCAGATCCAGTGATATTTTACAAGACTATAAATAACTAATATGTTGCAATTTAACAAAAGATACTCGATTTTAGCATGTGGCATGGCTGACTGTGAGCCTTGCTGTTGACATGTAATTTGCTAAGATGTTTGTTAATTTTCGCAAAACATAAAAACATGCATGTGTCAAGAGAACAAAAAATATCCACGCCGATATGTTCACAATTGTCTTAAGCACGAAATAGGAATTTGTTTGACCAGATTTGACTGTATACTCTCTTTTGACCTTGAAACACCAATACATTTGTATGACTGGGTATGATATTTAGATGTCTCTTAAGACTTTTATAACGTACGTGCAACAAATTTTTATTGAATTAAACTATACTTTTTGTACATAAAATCATGGTTGTCCTTTTTTCGTAATAATTGCTCATTCTTTATCGAATGTACCTGGTTTGGGTTTCTAACTTGTTTGGCGACCAGGGGATCACAACCTTTGGTATCATAATAAGCGAACATCACAGCTCCCGCCATGACAGCTAATCCAGATATCACCAAGAATAACACTGACGCCATGAGAAACATTCTGAAATGTACAGCATGACTAAATGATCTTCAAAATCACAATATGAAGTGTTTGTTTCAGGAGCATTCATATAGCAAATGTAAAATTAAATTATATCATCAAATTACTAACTAAGCAGTAGTATGCTATAAAACTGTTTGTTTTACCGTTTAGCCGCCGATACCGTAGGCATTGCTTTGACCCTCTGATACGTAGTTTGAGTAAACTGAAACCGTAATCCGGAAATCAGGCTACCGACAAAAAGGCTCCAAAACGACTGACGCAAGGTTGGGTCTGGATTAAAGCTGAAAGGGATAGAATATCACGGTCAAGTAAGTACAGTATAGTCATTTACTGTTTTATGAACTTAATACTTCATATCATTATGATAAAATATCCTAATATCAGTACTCTGATATTTTAGTGATTTATTATCATAGCAGTAACAAAAGTGGTAACAACAATTTATTCGACTTTTAATGTCAGTGCTCAGTTCTATATTGTTTTTTCGTTTCTTTGTATATCCAGGGACAGACCCATGTAAGATTATATTAATTTTGTATATTCCTTCACAAGAATAAAAAAAATCACATGCAGTACTTACTCTAGCATGTTGAATCTTCCCTTCTCTATTATTTTGGTCCAAGTATTCGTGGGGCCACCGGATTCTATTGTACCCTTATTAAGAATATATTTGAACATTCTTATATGCTGAAGATTCGTGTCAGTAGTTTTGAATCCAAATTATCATATGTTTTGTATATCAGAAATTCTGTGCAAGAATGACTGTATCATATCACTGTAAAATTGGTTATTGTACGTTTTATGTTTCAGCAAATTAAATTGATTTAAGCTTTTACTACATTTATCCTAATTTATAATCAATAGTTTACTTTTTCTATTAAAAAGGAAGCGAGTTAATCGTTAAGGCTAAAAATTGGGGAATGAAGTATAATATTTGTTTTTATTTTGTACAATGAAAAAAATATTACCTTGATGATGATTGAGAGCAGGCCACCAAACATTAGAACCGCTTGGAAATACATCGGTCCATATCACAGCTGTGAACCCTCCCTATAAAAAATATGGGGACACATCAGTCAAACCAAGACGATACACAACCTGGAGGCCAAACAGATAATAAGCTGGGATATGATTGAAAACGGCCATAACTCCAGCTGTTCATCGAAATTTCAATGAAATCAAAATTTTATTTAGAACATATGCTGTAAGTATAGGACCAATAATTCAACAGAAACAGTGACAATGAAATCTAGTGTAGGAAAGATTGAACAAAGTTTGATATATAAAGAATAAATGATTATACGATTTACTTACAATAACGGTATACACTAGAACAACAGCCATCAATGTGATGATGAGGTGTACTTACAATAACGGTATACACTAGAACAACAGCCGTCAATGTGATGATGAGGTGTACTTACAATAACGGTATACACTAGAACAATAATATGATGATGATGTGTACTTACAATAATGGTATACACTAGAACAATAATGTGATGATGAGGTGTACTTACAATAACGGTATACAACAGAACAATAATGTGATGATGAGGTGTACTTACAATAATGGTAACACTAGAACAACAGCCATCAATGTAATGATGAGGTGTACTTACAATAATGGTAACACTAGAACAATAATGTGATGATGAGGTGTACTTACAATAACGGTATACAATATAACAATAATGTGATGATGAGGTGTACTTACAATAACGGTATACAATAGAACAACAGCCATCAATGTGATGATGAGGTGTACTTACAATAATGGTATACAATAGAACAATAATGTGATGATGAGGTGTACTTACAATAACGGTATACACTAGAACAACAGCCGTCAATGTGATGATGAGGTGTACTTACAATAATGGTATACAATAGAACAATAATGTGATGATGAGGTGTACTTACAATAATGGTATACACTAGAACAACAGCCGTCAATGTGATGATGAGGTGTACTTACAATAACGGTATACAATAGAACAATAGTGTGATGATGAAGTGTACTTACAATAACGGTATACACTAGAACAACAGCCATCAATGTGATGATGAGGTGTACTTACAATAATGATATACACTAGAACAACAGCCGTCAATGTGATGATGAGGTGTACTTACAATAACGGTATACACTAGAACAACAGCCATCAATGTGATGATGAGGTGTACTTACAATAACGGTATACACTAGAACAACAGCCATCAATGTGATGATGAGGTGTACTTCCAATAATGGTATACACTAGAACAACAGCCATCAATGTGATGATGAGGTGTACTTACAATAATGGTAACACTAGAACAACAGCCATCAATGTGATGATGAAATGTACTTACAATAATGGTATACAATAGAACAACAGCCATCAATGTGATGATGAGGTGTACTTACAATAACGGTATACAATAGAACAATAATGTGATGATGAGGTGTACTTACAATAACGGTATACACTAGAACAACAGCCATCAATGTGATGATGAGGTGTACTTACAATAACGGTATACAACAGAACAATAATGTGATGATGAGGTGTACTTACAATAATGGTAACACTAGAACAACAGCCATCAATGTAATGATGAGGTGTACTTACAATAATGGTATACACTAGAACAACAGCCATCAATGTGATGATGAGGTGTACTTACAATAACGGTATACAACAGAACAATAATGTGATGATGAGGTGTACTTACAATAATGGTAACACTAGAACAACAGCCATCAATGTGATGATGAGGTGTACTTACAATAATGGTATACACTAGAACAACAGCCATCAATGTGATGATGAGGTGTACTTCCAATAATGGTATACACTAGAACAACAGCCATCAATGTGATGATGAGGTGTACTTACAATAATGGTAACACTAGAACAACAGCCATCAATGTGATGATGAGGTGTACTTACAATAATGGTATACACTAGAACAACAGCCGTCAATGTGATGATGAGGTGTACTTACAATAATGGTATACACTAGAACAACAGCCGTCAATGTGATGATGAGGTGTACTTACAATAATGATATACACTAGAACAACAGCCATCAATGTGATGATGAGGTGTACTTACAATAACGGTATACAACAGAACAATAATGTGATGATGAGGTGTACTTACAATAATGGTAACACTAGAACAACAGCCATCAATGTGATGATGAGGTGTACTTACAATAATGGTATACACTAGAACAACAGCCGTCAATGTGATGATGAGGTGTACTTACAATAACGGTATACAATAGAACAACAATGTGATGATGAGGTGTACTTACAATAATGGTATACAATAGAACAACAGCCATCAATGTGATGATGAGGTGTACTTACAATAACGGTATACAATAGAACAACAGCCGTCAATGTGATGATGAGGTGTACTTACAATAATGGTATACAATAGAACAACAGCCATCAATGTGATGATGAGGTGTACTTACAATAATGGTATACAATAGAACAACAGCCGTCAATGTGATGATGAGGTGTACTTACAATAATGGTATATATTAGAACAACAGCCGTCAATGTGATGATGAGGTGTACTTACAATAATGGTATATATTAGAACAACAGCCGTCAATGTGATGATGAGGTGTACTTACAATAATGGTGTACACTAGAACAACAGCCGTCAATATCATAATAGAGATCTGCATCGGGATGTCTGCCACTGAAATAGATGTAGAATGTTGATATTGTTATGGTCACTCAATCAAAGGATGTCGATATCGACAAATATCCGTGAGGAGATGGCTAACCAAGGATGCCGATATGGATAGATGTATCCACGAGGTGGTGATATGGCTTCTTTTCCTAAACAAGCAGACCATTTTATTCATCTTCCCTTTTTAAAAAAAATTTAAACAATATTTTTTATTCACATACACTAACATACTACGTCACAAAAAAAAAAAAAAAAAAACATACTACGTCACATTACAATTAAGGATTGTACCTCATTTTGACTGCGCATACAGTAGTATGCCCGTAGTTGGCAACGAACATTTCCTATGGTTAGCGCTCCGTAGGATATGTTCGTTGCCAACTGTGGGCATACTACCGTATACGCAGTCAAAATGAGGTACAATCCTTATATTTGCATCAAACAAATCGTTTAAATACAGTCCGAAGAAAATAAAATTCAGGTTGTGTTGCGACGTTGGTAGGATAATATAGTTCCAGTGCATTTACGTAAAGACATCAGTATTTTTAACAAAATTACAAGAAACAACTCAACATTTTTGCTTAATACCTGTTGCGTTTGATATATTCACAATCCACAATTTCCGTCTCATATGAACTATGGCTGTCGAGCACAGCGCGTATTGTCTAGGAACTGTACGCTTCAGCCATTTGTCGTTAGCTTACCTCGTAGAGCAGTTAAATATGCACCCATTTCCGCAATAGTATTCAGTTTACTTTTTGAAAAAATTCTCACTTGACGCTAGCTTTTTGTGAGATCTTCGGGTAACAGGAGAATACGCTAAGATTGCGTTGACCAGTCCTTTCAAAATGGCGCCGTCTAGTTGACGTTCCAGTAACATCACAACTAGACGACGTCATAATTATGTTACCGATTCCCGCTCATATTAATCCGCTGGGCCTTTTTTTCACTGCGTATATGGCTATTTTATTCGCAGTCAGAGTTTACTAAGCTGAAGAAGGGAGAGATGTATATATTTAACTACTACGTCACAATACAATTACATATATCAGTAGGATTGGAAAACAAGCTATAAGCTTTTCCTTATTTAAATTGTTTTTTAGTGTTGATGATGTGTCTATTAGTTTGCTTGTCAATATTTTCTATCCCGACCCTGTCCCTATGCTGTAATCCCCTCCCAGAGGATGCAATAATGATCTTTACTTACCCATTTCCAATGTAACGGCCGGCACAAATACTACAATTCCCAGGTAGTTCGCCTTCAAGTGAACAAACAACTGATTCAAAAATAAATATAACCGTGAATTATATTTCATGTGAACGCTTCTGAATTTAAAATTTACTTATCACGATAAGATATGTTATCTACTATTTCTTAATAGAAGTAAAATGAAACATAATCAGACGAATTGCTTCCATAATGCAAATTGTTGCAAATTTTGTTTTTCTTTAAAAAATATGCATTCATATATATCTAATTAATGCACGTACGTATTTTTGAACACATATTTATTTTGTTGAACAAACATATTTTTGATAACATTTGTGTTAACATTCCTATATGTATTTACAATTATTGAGTACTAGTATTCAAACTTTACACGCGCCATATAATAGGTTATAAAGAAAACTATTTATCACTTAAGTATTGATGTCATTTTTTTTAGTTTCGTCGGGGTATGAAACAAATTTTGTTTCATACCCCGATGAAACTAAAAAATAATTGACATCAACGCTTATAATTAATTTTTGAAAATGATTTTCTAATTTAAAACATGTTTTATGTACAATTTTACTGGTTTTAAATGGGATTCTTTTTCTCAAATCAATACGCAACGTCAATTGACGTATTGTGACGTCACATTTTTCGCGCCATTCTCGGAATTTCTTTCATAGAAGAATGAAAAGAATTTTTCGACCAATCACATTTGAGTATTTACCATGAAAACAAAGAAAAATTGATTATATTGGAATAAAACATGCATTTTACCACTCACTAAAGACAGCAATTTTAGCGTCGTTGCAAACAATCGAAGTCCGCGGGATTTATAGCGAAGCTCAAGATACTGCAGTGGGAAAATAAAATAAAATAATTAATTACATCACTTACATAACGCATACTAAGCTAAAATTTGCATGACACCTCAAAAAGTACGTGGACTGTTTATATCGGTTAATTAAATTTATTTACAGATATTATTGGTTTACCTTAAAAAGAATGGTGTTCTATTTGTCAAAATGTTATTATTTTGTTTGTAAACGATATTTACTGTTGCTCCTTTTTAGAAATGTTGATTCCTCTTTCATTTAAAAGATAAAGCGAAGTCACCGGAATGTGAAATTCTGATTCGCTTAATGTATATTTCATTCGGAAAAGGAAGTTTTTTTTTGTTTTCACAAATACTTCCATTTAGGCCTACCTCGTAAAAACTGGTGATGTTGAGCTTCCATTGTGTGGGCATTATCAAATGTAGAGTAATCAAATGAGCGAAGAAAGGCCCTATGATGGATATATACCACTGCATACCATACATATATACTTCCGCCGGAACTCCTAGCATCATGATGCCAGATTCATATGACACCATTAAGGACAAAGCCACAGGAAATGCCGACATATTCCCGTCGCCTAGTATAAATTGTCTCGTGGTTTTCTGCTTGGTACCCCGCAAGGAATAGAACAGACCAATTCCCAGGGAGAAAAGCAAGGTTACAATAAATATGACGTAGTCCTCCCACTTCAGAAACGCCATTCTGTTTAACAAGGAGTATGCAGTTTTATACCAAAATAACTAAAAACCTGGAAATAAAAAGGCAAAATGATGAAACTATGCTGCAGTACTAGAAGCCAGTTGTTCAAAAGGTCTCCTACCCCACAATATATAGGTAGGGTCTTCCCCGAACACCAACTCTGGTTAGGGTGGGGTGTTTACATAGGGGTTTAAGGTGTGTTGATAGGTAGTTATAGTCTGTTACAGAAATATCCTCAGTTGGGTGATCAGAAAATAATTAACTGCTAATAAAATGCTATTGTATTGTATTTTGATGATTACCAAACTGTTTCAGAAATAGTGTATAAAACTGAAGCACACTTTGGAAAGTCATCATATTTTGCTTTGATATTTGAATTATCAACATCTCGGCACACATATGTACTTACTGAATCTTTTAATTGTAAAACAATCGTTGGATACTTTTGAAATATATTTTCTCTAAAAACTTTGATTGATCCAACTTAAAAACATGCGATTGTTTAATTTACATTCTTTTATATCATTTCAGCAAAATCAGCCTGGCATCAATTTTCATTGATGGTGTAAGTATATATCTGATTATCAACATATAATTATCATTTAAATTGGCATCATTACGGAATCTTAAATTCATACTTTTTCACTGTAAAGCAATATTAGTTAGACTTTGTATTTTTTCATATTGATTAACTTTTTACGTTTTTCAGATTTGTGTAGATAATTAAGTTTAATATTGTAGAATTATTGTAATATTCTTTAAAAGTTTCATGTTTATATTTAGCTTAGTAATAGTTTTTGTTTATATCTTATCTTGCTTAGAATAGCTATTGCATGTACATTTGTATTGTATTGTATTTTTTTTTTATATTTGTTATTATATAACACAATATAGATCAGTAACTGCAGAACTATTGTAATATTCTTGTAAAGTTGTATTTGTTTCAGGTTTAATCAGTACAGGTTTTCTTCAAATAGCTATACATAATACATATATTGCTTTTTTCCAGATTTGTTTAGATTATCATATAATTACTTTATAGATCAGTTCTTGTAGAACAATATTCTTGTATCTGCTTCAGGTATAGTTGATAGAAATATTTTTTGTTTATCATACACGGAATGACGAATGCACAGGTCAATGTTAACTCCATCAACAACAGATATTGTCATTATTTAAAGTTAACATCTGAAATTAGTGCTTTGAATTTAGAAAACAATTTCTAATCTAATTATTTTTTTATTTGTATATTTAATCTGATATTGTCATTATCAATAGCAAAATATATAGTTAGGCATAGTGCTTTGAAAATCTGATTATTTATTTATATATATTTATTGATATAATACTGTCATTTCATTATTACTAGTAAAATATTCTATATGATAGTGCTTTGAATTTAGAAAACTATATCTGATTCATATACCTGAGTTGACACTATTTTTACCTGAGTTGGTATTTCATATTGAAACAGACTTTAACTAAACTTCAAAGAACTTCCAACAGAAAAACCTTCCTTTGTCTTTACCTGAGTTGGTGTTCGGGAAATGAGCCGTATAGGTGGGGGATACTGTAAATATGACTTTAACATGGGTTTTCATTATATACATGTTTTAAAGACTATAACATCTGGTCACGACATCATAAGTCATCACATTTTAAAATTCACAGCAAGTTCCATATGTAAGTTCCGATGATATGAATAAATCTAATGTAGGTATTGAACGCAATTGAATTACCTATAAAAGCCTTACCTTATCAACAGGTGACGTGTACACGTTACCAGGTCTGACTGCCAGAGCTCGTTAGCGGTTGTCCTCAATAAAGCAAAGAACTTTTATACTGGGGTCTTAAAACAGTATGTCATCAAAAAACAAATAGACCTAAACTGTAAATATATTCACTAATTTATATTTGTGTTGATTTTGTACCCGTCTTAACATCTCTATTTGCATAGAGCCATAAACAAGATGAATACAAGACGAGCCATGATATACAATATGGAGTATCTAAATGATATCGATATATACGGATCCGAATGTTATTTGCAGCAAAATCGGAATGAATTAGTAATGTAAATAAATTCATGAGAACAGTTTTATATACGAACTGTTCCTTGGTGGCATATGCTATTTTATGAATATTCAATGAAAAAAAAGGTTATCATTATATACATGTTTTAAAGACGAATAGCACCTGGTGGGGCAACATAAGTCATCACATGTTAAAATTCACATCAAGTTATGTATATTACTCTTGTCAATTCATTCTTTTCAATATGTCATTAAACGAAAATGTTTCTCCTGAAAATATGAAAAGAGAATTGTTCTACCCTTATTTTAAAATGAGACAGATATTTGGTGGCTATTTATTGTCCAATTACTTTATCATCCTGTATCAGTAAAGTTTTCGAAAGAGAAATGTTAAAATGTCTATGACTTTTATCTTTATCTTGACAACTCCTTATTTCATGAAAACAATATATGGTTTATGTCGCGCCATTCCACAGTACACCAATCGTGTCAAACGTTACAATAGTCAATAATTGTATATATACGCAATAAAAATATGTATGTGCTATAATATATATATATGGATTGGGTGCCGTAGATCGTGAGTTCGAGGCCCGGTCAGGGCACGAGTCAAAAATTGTCTTCCTTCGTCATTTGTGTTACTTAAGAAATAATTAACGATGATTCGTGTATTGTTGCAGGATATACAACGAGGACGAGGATATTTTGTAATTAAATTAATAACGAAGGCCGCAGGCCTGAGTTATTAATTAAAATTGCAAAATATCCGAGTCCGAGTTGCAGGATATACAACGAGGACGAGGATATTTTGTAATTAAATTAATAACGAAGGCCGCAGGCCTGAGTTATTAATTAAAATAGCAAAATATCCGAGTCCGAGTTGTATATCCTGCAACAATACACGAGTCAAAGTTGATTATTTCTATTCTACCATGTACTGTTTAGTTCTGAAATCTACCTCTTCCTAATAGAAAAACGGCAACGAAACCCCGAGAAATGTGACGCTACATGGCTGTTACAATTCACAAGAAACGATAAGGCGCGCGTGCTAATTAATATTCAAAAGCTGACGTCAATTCCAAGCCGTTTCGATAACTTTCGGGGATGTCGGCAAGCAATTCATGTAGAAATGCTCTCCAAAGGTTGGCTGTGGAAATAGACCTTACAACATATTGTTAAGCAAAGTCTGCTCTGGGTGGATAGAAATTAACAATCTGCTAAATTTCTCCGTTATAAAATACACGGTCTTCGACGTTCAAACGTTTTGACGCCGCCATGTTTGTTTACAAATGCACGCTTTCGGAGGGGAAAAATTGTAACAGCCGTGACTCACGAGCGTGTATTATTGACACGAGCGTGCATTATTGGAAAATAATACAAAACTGTCGTTGCAAAGCAAACATGGTAGATGTTATATATATATTTATTAGCACACTATGTATTGGTGATCCGAAGATATAGATTTGAATTTCCTGTCGTAGTTGTACCGAGATATATTGTAGAAATAATGAAATCAACACGGCATTTTCGCTAACGTTTTCAGGCCTATGCAATGAAATATGTTTATGTGCGATAATTGTAAATATATGTGCAATAATATACATATATATATGCAATAAAAATATTTATGTGCAATAAAATGTATTTATGTGCAATAAAATGTATTTATGTGCAATAAAATGTATTTATGTGCAATATTTTGATTTATATTAAATAATTACAAATATATATGCAATAAAATATATATATATGCAATAAAAATATTTATATGTTCGAAAGAAATATATACAAAATGTATGTGCGATAATTTGCATTGTGGGATAACATTCTGTGACCCCATCTGAGGTTGATGTAACGGCGTATTTGATTGGATGAGGAAATCGTCCTGGCGCTGTCACATACTGCATACGGCAATGTGTCATTTCCGACTTACATACAACTCTCTTCCACCTTCATAATAATTCATTACAAACCCCGTTGACTTATATATTAATTACGTTTCGTCGTCGCAACTTAGGATCCAGTACCTATATTGGTTTATACCGTCGTTATTAATTACTAGACCCTATCTATCACACGAAATAATACGCATCATAATCTAGGCTACCTATATTGTGATCCGGTGTATCCAATCCGTTACTTTTGTTTAAGTATATTTTGTTGTCTGTCTGTGTACCCGTATTGTCCCAATATCACCGTAATTTGTGTAACTGTTCCATGTTCTATGTCTATATGTGATCGTATGTAATTTACCTGTGTCTTGATAAAGGGGCAGATTGCCTCGAAAAGTCGACAATTTACTTGTCTGTACTGTCGTTATTACTACTTGACATATATCTATTGTTGAACATATATTTACAATTATTGAATATTGCAACGTTTGACATGCCATAGTTCTCTTGAAGTAAAAGCCTGCCTTTTTGTGACATATCAAAGTTTTTGACCGTGTATGTCTTTTAAAATGGTTACAAAATTACACAGGGCGACAGTAACAAGTTTTGTTTAGAATGTGAACCAGGCTACGCAGCGTTATATATAGAGAGAAAATTCGGGACCAAGCAAAACTTTCGATGCAGCGAGAAAATCGAATCAACGAAGTTCGAATCATAGGGGTGTGGCGGTTCAGTTATAAATTAAGTACAAATACATGGACATATTATTAATATATGTATATATATAGAATAAAGTTGAAATGTCCATGTGACGGTAAATAATAATAAAATAAAAAGCCAAACACAGATCTGCTGTCTCCCTAGTACTTTCGCGGCTACATCGTGCCGCTCTTCAGGGGATTATATATATATATGCTCAGCAAATGGGGTTTCATTAATAACAAAGGGTTATGAAAAGTGAAAACCTGACAAATAATGTCGGCTTATTTATTAGATATATTTCACTGCAAGGAATCCAAAGCTTACATTCAAGTACCGCCTATTTTCGATTCAGGCTAATTATCGAGATTTTAGGGTATTGTACATAATTTATAGTATTTCCTGTTTATTTGCTGATGATATTCTTCATCAAGTTGTGTTAATATTCCAATATCTTTAGATAGATAGCGGCTTACAGAAACTCAGGATCATTTCAGATAAATTTCATCTGGCCCTACTGGTGGAAATTGAGAAGAAGCTTTTTATGTGTGTTTTTCTTAAAGATGTGACCATCTTGAATTTCGGACCGGCCCGGAAAACAACAACTAAAAACTTTGTGAGGACAATTTCAAGATCATTTCAGGCAAGTTGGTGCTGAATTCCACTCGAAACTTGACAGTTATAAAATGTATTTTTCAAGATTGCGGTCATCTTGGATTTCGGACCGACTCGAAAAATAACAATACTTTAATTGGTAAAGTCCATTTCAGGATCAAGTAGAATTTGAGAAGTTTAGAATAGGTTTTGTTCAGGAAAAATATAAATTCACAATCATGTTACGAAATGGCCGCTTGGCTTACATGTGAATGTGTGACAAGGGCAAATGATAGCTTCTTTTTCTTAACATCTCCACCAATATTTAGACCAATGGCACCAGTAGACCTAGAGAAAAGGTTAAAATGTGTTTTTCAATATCGTGGTCTTGGCGGCAATCGTGATTTTCGACCGAACCGAAATACAATAACACTTGGTCAGGACCATTTTGTTCAGGAAAACAATTGATTGCTAATTCATGCCACAAAATGGTCGCCATGTCGACGTTTTGACGAGGCCGAGAAATAACACGCTGTCGGCTTCATTCTCTTAATATTCCCGCCAATTTATAGCTCAAAGACACCAATGAAACTTGAGACGTTAGAAATGCTTTTCATTGCAAGCTTAACTGGTGGAACCTGAGAAGAAGTTCGAAATGTGAAAAGTTTACGGACGGCGCACGAAGTGACATATCGAGCCTTTTCCCTTCATGACTGCAGAAGACACGTTTGTACCGTACATGACAAATATGACGTATACGTAGGCATTATCACTAAAACTCTCAGACCTAAATTAACATGATGGGAAAGTCGTCAAATTACTTAGCATACAACGATCATTAACATAACATTGCAATCGAAACTATAATCAAGTGATTCCCAGCTATCCTATTGCCTTTTTGTACATACTCATGAAATTTATTACTGCCTAAACGATATATTTATATATACACAAGAACCTAGTGTTGTTACACGATGGATATTTTACCTATCATATTATTTTTCTCTACTATTTTACTATTCTCTCATCCCACCTCACTTTTATTCTTCTAACACTATTACTATTACCTCCCCTTTCCCTCTACACAGGTGAATAAGCTGCGCTCTGCGTCAAAGTGCATACTACATAGCTGACTATATACTCCATATCATGTTTTAACTCCGGTGATATTGAAGGTAATCCTGGGCCTAGCGAGTCTGACCTATCATCCAGTCTCCTCGTGTTCATCTAATTATACTACATTGTTCGACGAAGAAAAACACACTTTTGTTCATTTAAATGTACAAAGCATAAAGCAAAAAATTCATATTCTCCTCACCGAGCTGCACAAGATTAACATCCTATCCCTTTACTGAAACATGGCTTAGTCCAGAAGAACTAACTAACGATACTGATTTACCTGGTTACTCTCCCCCATTCTGTTACTGTAGACCTCATAGGCAAGGAGGAGGAGTGTCAGTATATGTTAGTAATACTATAGCATCCAAACGACGATCAGACTTAGAATTACCCTCTATCGAGTGCTACTGGTTCAACTTAACTTATCAGGTAATGTATTTCTATATGGAACATTCTATAGACCCCCTGACGAACCTGTTTCTGCTTAGGACCATTTTGCCCATGCTATCGAAATTGCTTTCAAAACTGGAATATCTAACATTATCATAACTTGAGATTTCAACGCAAACTTACTTCCCGATAATAATCACTCTCTTCATCTTTGTAACCTACTAACCACTTACAATCTAACACAGAGTGTCACTAACCCTACCTTTTACACTGAATCTTCCTCTTCTCTCCTAGATATAGTCTGTGCTAGTGATCCTTCCCTAATCAATCTATGTCATGTTGCTGAAAGCTTCCTAGATCAGCCTGTTAGATATCATTGTCCCGTGTATAGTAGTATTAATATTTCCAACATCTGGTTATATGACCTCGGTTACTACGACGAATACAGAGGCAAGCTTTCCAAAATTGACTGGGACTCCATTTTAGACAATAATGACGTTGACAGAAGTACCGAGATGATTACCAACAATGTACTTAAAATAGCAAGAGAATATACCAAATAAAACTATAACTGTTAGAAGTAACGCTCCTGTATGGTTAAACAACACCCTAAGAAAACTTGTTTGTAAAAGAAAATACTGTCATCGGAAAGCTAAGCTTTCTGGTAAAGTAGATGACTGGGCTAAATTCAGAAAATACAGGAACGCTTGTACAAATGCCGTTCGAAATTCCGAACGTGAATATCTAGATAAACTCTGCGATGAACTTAACCACAGTAATAACACTAGTACTAAGGAATGGGGGAAAATTATCACTACTTTTATGTCCAACTCTTAAAGAAAATCTGATATATTCCTCCTATTTCTGTCAACAATGACATTCTATACGACGGTCTCGATAAAGCCAACTCTTTTAACACGTTCTTCTCCTCACAATCTACTATTAATGACTCTAATATCGAACCCTGTAATAACTCACTCGAATAATCATATACTTACCGACATCGTAATATCTCGCCAAGACGTCCTTGAAAGCTTCTGGTCCCGACCCCATCAGTCCGCGTTTAATAAAAGAAGCTGCTTACTTGAGTATATTCTCAGCTACCCATTAATATTATTATTGCATATCCTATTTAACCTTTCACTCGCTGCATGTACTTATCCGTCAACTTGGAAAACTGCTAATGTTACACCGGTATTAAAAAAAAGACGATCCATCTATCTTAAGTAATTATCGCCCCATATCTCTATTGTCCATTGTTGGTAAACTGATGGAACGCTGTGTATATAAATACGTTTACAACTTCCTTACTGACAAATCTTTATTAACACCCTGATTCCACTGTCAACCAACTTGTATCTATCTCTAATGATATCTGCTCTGCTCTAGATAAAGAAGTCCGGATGGTCTTCTGTGATATCAACAAAGCTTTTGACCGGGTATGGCATCGAGGCCTTCTCTCCAAATTAAAATCTTTCGGCATCACAGGGAATCTGCTTAGATGGTTTTCTGATTACTTACATAATCGCCGTCAGCGTGTCGTTATAAATGGTAAACAATCTAATTTAGTATATATCTCAGCAGGAGTTCCACAGGGATCAATTCTAGGACCACTTTTATTCTTGATATTCATTAATGATATTGTTCATGACACTAATTGCACCATTAAGCTATTTGCCGGCGATACATCTCTATATGTCGAAGTGGATTCACCGGGCTTGACCGCAAACCTGTTAAATAATAATCTTTCGAAAATTCACGAGTGGTCTAATAAATGGCTTGTTAATCTTAATCCTAACAAAACTGTAAGCAAAAAACTCCATAAATCAATCCATCCTCCCCTACTTATCAATAACGTCACGTGCCACAAACACCTCGGTGTGTCTTTCTCATTCAACGGAATTTGGACTGACCATATACAATACATTATTGGTAAATCCCCTAAAAACTTAGTTTGATTAGGAATCTTAAATTCATCATTGATAGGAAGTCTCTTCAAACTATTTATTATACTTTTATAAGACAATTACTTGAAAACGGAGACATCATATGGGATAATATAACTTTAAGCCAAAGTCAGATGTTAGATAAACAAGCTCACAAGTCACAACAATGTATATATAGAAACCGGTTTGGACCCCCTTGTCGTCCAAAGAAGAAAACACAAAATTATTCAATTTCATAAGATTGTTTATGGTCTTTGTCCTTCATATCTTACTCACACTCTGCCTGCTCGCCGTTTAAATATGCATACGTAAAACAAAAGAAGAGCTAAAGATTTCTGTCAAGTAAGCTGCCGACACTAACCTATATAAAGACTCTTTCCTACCCTCCTCTGTCGACTTATGGAATTCACTCCCCAACGACATAAAATATAGTCCCTCAATTACCAAACTAAAAGCATTCTTAAACATCGACACTCACTCTGTCCCTAAACACTATTACTACTGCAATAGCAGACACGGCCAAAATCATCATGCAAGGCTTCGAATGAACTGCAGCTCTTTAAACGATCATCTGTTTAGAAGAAATTTAGTTGATAGTCCTCTTTGTTCATGTAAATTGACTTCTGAAACCACTGAACATTTTCTCTTTCATTGTCCTAACTATCAACAGCTTAGAAGCCAATGTTTTAGTCATCCTCCCCCCCCCCCCCCCCCCCCAAACTATATAATGATGTTTACATTTTACTTTATGGCAATACTTTTATGAACTAATGATTAGTTACTTCATACAATATGCACAGACCCAATGCCCCCTCTTTATATACGGAATTCGATGAATAAATCTGCGCTTGTCCTACCTTCACCGTAAGCATTATCCACAGCCCCTTTCAATTCCCTGCACCCTTTCTCTTTATTTTCCATGCACATATTAAAATGTAATTATTGGTCTTTATTTGAACCATAAAGTTAGTGATTTTTGACAAATTGTTACCTAAACGTGTACTTCCTCTAGAGAGCAGGTTTTGTTAGGGTATAATGAAAGGACAGACGCCGTTTTCAAAACAATTATTTATTTGACATTTGTAGAGTTGCAAACGCCTCTAAAATAAATCTGACTACCATTTTCATAATGAATTATATTTTATTAAATGATTAACTACCATTTTCATAACGAATTATATTTTATTAAATGATTAACTACCATTTTCATAACGAATTATATTTTATTAAACGATAAGAGTGTATGCTTTTTTTGATTAACCGTACATGTATATTTATGCGGAACTACACAGTATATATGTTGATAGGTAAACAGTTCCATCTGAGCTAAGAGTGAAGTAAGGAAAGTCATTCAGGATGTGTCCGCTCGACCACGGAAAGAAAGTCTAGTTCGAAAAAAAAATGAAATGAGGATCAAAACGGTCCACAACATGGTCATACGATCTATTCTACATAAGATGATTCAGGTTTGGTTAGGTTGAAAATTGTTCTCCTTAATTGTATTTGTTACTTATCGTTAGGCTTGAGGTACTTACAAGTGACATACATTGTAACAAGATTTGTCAAAAGACAATATGACTAGTTGAGTGGGTTGAAATTAGGAGTTCTTTTAAAAGTAGGTCAAAGGTCAACAGATCAGCAATAGTACAAATGTCAAGAGCAAAACACTTTTCAAATACTATCTATCATGGTTAAGATACTGTGGCCAAGGCTGAAGTCTTTTTAAAGGAGATCAAATGTCAGGGTCAATGTCATCAGGTCTATAAATGCAGTACAAATACAATGGTCTTGTTACTAGGAAAACACTTTTCAAATATGAAAGCCCCATCTTATACGGTCAACATACTGTGGCCAAGATTAGAGTTTTATCAAAAGGAGGGCAAAGGTCATGGCAAACGTCAACATGACTACAAATGTAGCACAAATGCAAAGGTCTTGTCACAAGGAACACAAGCGTCAAATACTCATTAGTACTGGCACAACACTGTTTTATAAAAACTTAAATATATCTGTCCATGGAAGATGCCGCAGCTGCTGGAGGTATAGCAACAGAAGATTCATGAAGTACTCGGTATCCTTACCAGGATTTGCCTAAAAAACTGTAAAACTATTGTTCTATTCAACAGTTTTTCCATATGACGATTCTTCATGTAATATGGATGTTTATAGACTTCATTAACACAACCTAGACAAGAACTTAAGTTGTAAACATTGCATCATATCTACTTTTATTTCTACCAGAACAAATTTATTTCATGAACATAGTATGTGTATATGAAATAACATTCAACAAAAGCATCACAACAACCTTTTGCATGGCCATTTGCTAATTCTGAAATAAAAAGTAACCTCACTGAAACATCTTTAAATACTTAGGATTACAATTGAGTTATTGGTGTTGATTTCATAATGAAATCATTATTTAAACATGAATTTAACATACGAAACATAGATATCTAATAGATAAGTGCATGTGTACACAACTACTACTACATGTCAAAGAGTTTTCACATCAGAACTAGTACTGTATGCGACTGGCTAAGTTTTGAACCTGTTAAATAAATGTGTCTTGGTAAACCATGGTATATGGTCGTTTGGCAGAAAACCTTAGTTCAGGAATCTTCTCTTTAACAAGTAATACAAGTATTTTTTGACAACTGCATGAAAAATATGTTAGGGTTTCTGCCATTCTGAACTGATCTGTACTGTTGAACACATTAATACAAATAATATATAGTGATAGGTAAGGTAATGTATAATTATGTTTTGATACATTTTTTTTGTATATCCCAACAATGTCATAAATTACATACATGTATCTAAACTTGTTTGGCATATTTTTTTCCAAATCATTTCAACTTATGGACTTCTTTAGGTTTGCTTGTCAAACTTTCATTGTTGAAGTCTTTTGACAAAGAATCAATGACGACTTTCCAATACAGAATTGAAACTTTTCCATTTACAGATCTGGCACATAACTCCAACACTACCCACAGTCCCGAAGCTGTACACAGAAAGTCCTAGGCCAATCGATCAGCTGCCTGTTAAACTGAGGTAGTCAGGAACACAGTATGAGCAGTTCATAAACAAAAGTGGCAATCTTGGTGCTTGTCTATAGATAGAACCGAACCCGAGAGTCATCAATTACCGGTAATAAAACCTCACTTAATGATAAGATCTAATGTGTAACCATCCTCAATTTCCAAAGTGTCCGGCGAGTCCCTTAAATCCAGATTTTCTCCATCAAACATAAATCTCAGTTTGGAAGGATCCTTGTCCATTTTTGTTGCATATTGTCTGATAAGCCAATCTAATGGTGTCGTCTGAAATAAAATAAAAACTGTTTTACCACATTTCATTGCTATTGGAAATACAGCAGATGCATAATACCTCCCCTTCTACCTCTCTATCAAGTAACTACATCAATATTTCTGATTCATAATACCTTTCCTACTAATCTATTGAGTAACTTTATCAATATTTCTGACTAATAATAACTCCCCTATTATTCGATCGAGTTACTACATCAATATTTTTGACTCATAATATCTCTCCTTTTACTTCTCTATCGAGTTACTACATCAATATTTCTGACTCGTAATAGCTCCCCTATTATCCAATCGAGTTACAACATCAATGTTTCTCACTCATAATACTTCCCCTTCTATTTCTATTGAGTTTCCAAGGTTTTTATGAAAGCTCAATTCAATAGAGCTGAAATGCTCAACTGCTTCCCTGAGATAAAGAAATAATTATGACCTTGACTTCAACTGACTGACCTTGTCCATTTTGAACTCCATTTTGTGACGATCATTTCTGCTCTGAATATAAAGTGTGATGCTATTTGTATCATCAAGACTGTCATTGAAGCTTGCTGCTGGTGCCGTCCATTCCTTTCTATTAATGTGGCAGTCTGAAAACCAAAACCATGACGATAGCATTCTCATAATACTGAAACATACCCAAATACAGATATCAATAATATCAATATACATAATGTATGCTTTTTTATCTTAAAAGAGAGAAACACACAACCCTATCACTAACCAGGACCTATTGTAGCTTTATATTTACAATGTACTTCTGTGAAATCTGAAGTAAATAAAAAATTGCAGAATCAAATGACATCAGACATCAATCTCCTGTCAACTTTATATTTGATAGCACAAAACATAAGTTCCTATAACTGTGTAATTATCAGAAAATCTGAATGACATTGACTTGAAGGGGTTTCATCAATTGCACACCAAAACTGTAATGGTTGACTTGAAGGGGTTTCATCAATTGCACACCAAAATTGTAATGGTTGACTTGAAGGGGTTTCATCAATTGCACACCAAAATTGTAATGGTTGACTTGAAGGGGTTTCATCAATTGCACACCAAAACTGTAATGGTTGAATGGCAGGTATCTAATCTACTATTGTCAGAAAGAGTTTTCTTTTATACAATTCCACAGGTAAATGCTCCAGGTTCTGAAAATAGCTTTTCTGGCAAAAAAAATTATGCATAAAATACAACGGGAAAATATTTCCAAAATAATGAAAAACTTTACCCAAGCAAATGTACAGATGCAGACTTGAGATTATTTTTTTCTGAACGAAAACATGTCACCCTTTCTCCCTTATTAGGCATTGGACATTTTCACTCAACTGACCTTTAACCTTGAGGTCTTATAATTACTGCTTTCGGTAAGGATGAAAAGAATGTGTACCTATAATATCAGCGGTTGTTAAACCCAGACTTCTAGGTGTGTCTTCACTAGAGATGGTGACATCATTGTGGATTAACAAAATCTGGCTCTCAGCTACATCCAGTCTTTGTGATAAATCCATAAGTATTGTTTTAAAAAAATCATTCTGAAATAAAAACGTTAACAGTATTAATGTTTCATATGAACAAACATTGTTGAAAATCAAGCGATCTGTGATAAAACTAGTGACTTTTACATGTTGGCGTGACAGATTTATCTTCCCTTATTGTCGTGAAAACAATGTTGTAGGACATTTACCATTTATTTCCTTTTTTGAACATTTACATTTCGTTACCACCATATTAAAATCAATTTCCTGTGAGAAATGTGTTGTTATATGTATCCAATTTGCATCTCATGCAAATATTGGAGCTACATAGTAACTTAACTGACTGATGTTATCAATGTGTTACCTCCATGACTGGGAGCCTGTACGTGTCCGTCCCATGTCTGACCTTGAGTGTAAGTCTATCATTCTCGAGATCTACATCCGTACATACGATCACATCACTGGTGTTTAACTCATTATCCTTGAAACTGTTGACATGGAGCTGGTTCTTTGTGTGAGAGAGATTACTGTAATACAATTAAATCACAGGTGAGTCAGGTTAGTGATTCAGCATCCTATAAATCTATTTAACAGGTTTTATGTCTCATATTACAGCCTTTCAGTTGATGAGTCCCAAGAATCGCCTGCATATTTACCAGTAGTCTTCATTGCCATAAATACTTTTATAGAGTAATAATAAACATGATTTAATATCAATTTAGGGATTTCTTTTCTGTTCAATTGGATACTTTGCCTATATACAGACTCATAAAATCTAGATATTGTCCGGCAGGCAAAGTTGGGGATTATGGTCACTGATAATTAATTTCTGAAATTTAACCTACCTCAGACAGTGTTTTATTAAACTGACCTCAATGTTTGATCAAACTGACCTCAATGTTTGATCAAACTGACCTCAGTGTTTTATCAAACTGACCTCAAAGTTTTACTAAACTGACCTCAATGTTTTATCAAACTGACCTCAGTCCTTTATCAAACTGACCTCAGTACTTTATCAAACTGACCTCAGTCCTTTATCAAACTGACCTCAGTGTTTTATCAAACAGACCTCAGTGTTTTATCAAACTGACCTCAGTCCTTTATCAAACTGACCTCAGTGTTTTATCAAACTGACCTCAGTCCTTTATTAAACTGACCTCAGTCCTTTATCAAACTGACCTCAATGTTTTATTAAACTGACCTCAATGTTTTATTAAACAGACCTCAGTGTTTTATTAAACTGACCTCAGTGTTTTATCAAACTGACCTCAGTACTTCATCAAACTGACCTCAGTCCTTTATTAAACTGACCTCAGTGTTTTATCAAACTGACCTTAGTCCTTTATCAAACTGACCTCAGTGTTTTATTAAACTGACCTCAGTCCTTTATCAAACTGACCTCAGTGTTTTATCAAACTGACCTCAGTACTTTATCAAACTGACCTCAGTCCTTTATCAAACTGACCTCAGTGTTTTATCAAACTGACCTCAGTCCTTTATTAAACTGACCTCAGTGTTTTATCAAACTGACCTCAGTCCTTTATCAAACTGACCTCAGTCCTTTATCAAACTGACCTCAGTCCTTTATCAAACTGACCTCAGTCCTTTATCAAACTGACCTCAGTGTTTTATGAAACTGACCTCAGTGTTTTATCAAACTGACCTCAGTGTTTTATTAAACAGACCTCAGTGTTTTATTAAATTGACCTCAGTGTTTTATCAACTGACCTCAGTACTTCATCAAACTGACCTCAGTTCTTTATCAAACTGACCTCAGTCCTTTATTAAACTGACCTCAGTGTTTTATCAAACTGACCTTAGTCCTTTATCAAAATGACCTCAGTGTTTTATTAAACTGACCTCAGTCCTTTATCAAACTGACCTCAGTGTTTTATCAAACTGACCTCAGTACTTTATCAAACTGACCTCAGTCCTTTATCAAACTGACCTCAGTGTTTTATCAAACTGACCTCAGTCCTTTATTAAACTGACCTCAGTGTTTTATCAAACTGACCTCAGTACTTTATCAAACTGACCTCAGTCCTTTATCAAACTGACCTCAGTGTTTTATCAAACTGACCTCAGTCCTTTATCAAACTGACCTCAGTGTTTTATCAAACTGACCTCAGTACTTTATCAAACTGACCTCAGTCCTTTATTAAACTGACCTCAGTGTTTTATCAAACTGACCTCAGTGTTTTATCAAACTGACCTCAGTGTTTTATCAAACTGACCTCAGTCCTTTATTAAACTGACCTCAGTTCTTCATCAAACTGACCTCAATGTTTTATTAAACTGACAGCGTTCGAATTTAACGCTCGCACACTCGCTAAATGCGAGCTGATTTTTCATTTTGCGAGTAGAAAATTGTGGTACTTGCATTTTTCTGCGAGTGCATATAAATCCTGGTAAAACAGACACACATAGTAAAACATCGACGAAAACTTGAAACAAAAACCGACACACAGACAATGCATTATCTTGGTGACGCTTGTACACAGCACTCGTTAGTTTCAAGCGTCTCAAAGACTACGATATACATGAATATATTGTAATGGAAAAGAAACGAGAGTTTCCGAGAAACAAAGCGTGACGTCTCGCTAGCATGGCTGACATAATCAATTTTTTTAAGTCAGCCGCTGCCGGAACATCAAATGAAAAGATCGGCGAAAATAATGAGAGCAAGGACACATGTAGAGAAAGTAACCCAACTCCTAAGAAAAAAGTGACATGCATCCCAAGGCCAACAAAACAAACTGTCGAGAAATGGGAGCGTGAACTGCATATTGACCTGGAAAAAAAACCTTGACGATGATCATGTGCACGTTATTGAAATTGATTGCAAAACGTGCAAAGAATATAGTCCCGACAAGTCATCATCAGTAAATATTTTGTTCTTACTTGAAATTCTATCAGTACTTACTGTATTGTCCATTTTCTAATTTAACAAGTCAACTTCAGATATGACAAAAACAAAATGAAATTTTTTAAACGAAAAAATTCGGGGTTCTTTTTCCAAATCACGAATATGTTGTAAAATCATGATGGACAGGGAATAGCATTTTAATTAGATAGAATTAATACTTATTTCATTATTAGTCAAAGATTTTATGAGAAATCATACGTGATTAAATCAAATGAAATGACTGATTTTTTTGATTTTTTGTTCTCTTGAAAATAAATTATAACATGTAAGTAATATATAGGATCAAAATCCTTCAATATTCATTGATCTTGAAGTTGATGATATTTGAAGAGAGTATACCCTAGCTGATATGAACAGTGAGTAAAATAAAAAAAAAAAAAAAAAATAATTAATTGTATTTTGGCTCAAATAAAAACTTTATTTGAAGCAACTGTTCTTATGTTTGTGGTTCTGAAAAGTAAAGATAATTCATCATAAAACATCTGTTATATTTAATGTTAACACATAATTTCAAAATTGCGAGTAAGTTTGTCATTTTGCGAGTTAAAATTTTATCCACTCGCAACAACGTGCGAGTTACTAAAAAAGTTAAACTCTACCCCTGAACTGACCTCAGTGCTTTCTTCACAGCTTTAGTCATCCTTGGCCTCCTTCTCACTTGTTCTATATGAGATGTGGCCCTAGGGGGTGATGGGGGCCCTGGTGGTGGTGAGGGTGATTTCAACTGAACAGGAGCAGTTATGTCAGGGGGAGTGCTGTAAAGGGAGGTAATTAAGTATATTATCAGTGTAGCAATGTGCATATCTCCTATGCTTACAAAATAAGATAATAAGATATACAATCAGCGTTCGAATTTAACGCTCGCACACTCGCTAAATGCGAGCTGATTTTTCATTTTGCGAGTAGAAAATTGTGGTACTTGCATTTTTCTGCGAGTGCATATAAATCCTGGTAAAACCGACACACATAATAAAACATCGACGAAAACTTGAAACAAAAACCGACACACAGACAATGCATTATCTTGGTGATGCTTGTACACAGCACTTGGTAGTTTCAAGCGTCTCAAAGACTAGATATACATGAATATATTGGTTAAGGAAAGAAAGGAAGTTTCCTGAGAACAAGCAACGTTTCCTTTGAAAATACAACATCATCGGTAAATGTTTTGTTCTTACTTGAAATTCCTATCAGTACTACTGTTTTTTCCATTTGTCTAATTAACAAGTCAACTTCAATATGACAAAAACAAAATGGAAATTTTTAAACAATGAAAAACTTCACCCAAGCAAATGTACAGATGCAGACTTGAGATTTTTTTTTCTGAACGAAAACATGTCACCCCTTCTCCCTTATTAGGCATTGGACTTTTGCACTCAACTGACCTTTAACCTTGAGGTCTTATAATTACTGCTTTCGGTAAGGATGAAAAGAATGTGTACCTATAATATCAGCGGTTGTTAAACCCAGACTTCTAGGTGTGTCTTCACTAGAGATGGTGACATCATTGTGGATTAACAAAATCTGGCTCTCAGCTACATCCAGTCTTTGTGATAAATCCATCAGTATTGTTTTAAAAAAATCATTCTGAAATAAAAAACGTTAACAGTATTAATGTTTCATATGAACAAACATTGTTGAAAATCAAGTGATCTGTGATAAAACAGGTGACTTTTACATGTTGGTGTGACAGATTGATCTCCCTTATTGTCGTGAAAACAATGTTGTAGGACATTTACCATTTATTTCCTTTTTTGAACATTTACATTTCACTACCACCATTAAAATCAATTTCCTGTGAGAAATGTTTGTTATATGTAACCAATTTGCATCTCAGGCAAATATTGGAACTACATAGTAACTTAACTGACTGATGTTATCATCTCAGGCAAATATTGGAACTACATAGTAACTTAACTGACTGATGTTATCATCTCAGGCAAATATTGGAACTACATAGTAACTTAACTGACTGATGTTATCATCTCAGGCAAATATTGGAACTACATAGTAACTTAACTGACTGATGTTATCAAAGTGTTACCTCCATGACTGGGAGCCTGTATGTGTCCGTCCCATGTCTGACCTTGAGTGTAAGTCTATCATTCTCGAGATCTACATCCGTACATACGATCACATCACTGGTGTTTAACTCATTATCCTTGAAACTGTTGACATGGAGCTGGTTCTTTGTGTGAGAGAGATTACTGTAATACAATCAAATCACAGGTGATTAATTAATTAAATTAATTAATTTCTGAAATTTAACCTACCTCGGACAGTGTTTTATCAAACTAACCTCAGTCCTTTATTAAAGTGACCTCAATGTTTCACTAAACTGACCTCAGTACTTCATCAAACTGACCTCTGTACTTTATTAAAGTGACCTCAATGTTTTATTAAACTGACCTCAGTACTTCATTAAACTGACCTCTGTACTTTATTAAACTGACCTCAGTACTTCATCAAACTGACCTCTATACTTTATTAAACTGACCTCAGTACTTCATCAAACTGACCTCTGTCCTTTATTTAACTGACCTCAGTACTTTATCAAACTGACTTCAGTGTTCTATTAAACTGACCTCAGTGATATATTATTTTTTAAAACTGACCTCAGTGCTTTCTTCACAGCTTTAGTCATCCTTGGCCTCCTTCTCGTTTGTTCTATATGTGATGTGGCCCTAGGGGGTGATGGGGGCCCTGGTGGTGGTGAGGGTGATTTCAACTGAACAGGAGCAGTTATGTTAGGGGGAGTGCTGTAAAGGGAGGTAATTAAGTATATTATCAGTGTAGCAATGTGCATATCTCCTATGCTTACAAAATAAGATAATTAAGATATACAATATTACAGTATTGGCAGATAATATTCAAGTTTTACAAATGTTGTCTCGTCTTTGAGTGTTATGAATTGTATAGAATTGATGATGTAATGGAGACTTTCTGTAATAATGAAATAAATATAAGAAAAATATATTTAATCATGCAGAACTCACTATATTTATTATCAAAACATGAATTTATTTCTACCCTTCAACAACGATATAAAAGTACCACATTACCATGGAATGAGATCCTCATCATCCAATATGAGGATATCATCATCCAAATTTCTTGTCTGTTTTGGCAATATCTTTCTTTGTTTGCAAGACAAAAACGAACCTGTTTCTTCTTCTACATCTGTTGAAGGAAATTTTGAATAAAGCATAATATAAAATGTATTCTATGTTAAAAAGCTTACATCATGATATGTTGAACAAAACAAGAGGCCCAGAGGGCTTGCATCACTCACCTGGATAAATTTCAAATATTTTCCTACTTTTGAACTGCCCCTCCCAACAATGGCTCAAACTACAGGGGGAATAACTCCTGTCATTCTTAAAAAAGAACAAGGATCTTAAAGTATTTTTTCTTTTTGCAATATTTCCCCCTATTTCCCCCTCCTTCTCCTGCCAAGTCACATCCTTCATTCATGCAACATACAACATTGCCACATAATTCTCCAGACCAAATTTCATCAAAATCCATTTAGTCATTCAGGACTACTAGCGTTTTATAAAAGATTTCCCCTTCAGGCCAGGTGAGCAAAAAAATATCAATAATAAAATCATTACAAAGGGCAGTAACTCTATAAGTTATTGTCAAATAATTTGCATTTAACATCACGTCAGAGATCTTGTCGATATATGGCTGCATACAAAGTTTCATCAAACTTGGTTGATATTTGCTTCAGTTATCGTGTTTACAAAAGCCCATTTATAAAATTGTTAAAAGGGACAATAACTCCATAAGATACTGTTGAATGTTTTCATTTTCGAATTCATCCAACAAGATCTTGTCAATATAAGGCTACATAGTACATACTAAGTTTCCACAAACTTTGTTGATATTAATTTCAGTTATCATGTTCACAAGGTCCAATAATATTATTACAAAGGGCAATTACTCTCTAAGTTACTTTTCGAATAATTTCTATCTTTAATCTCATCTGATATCTTATTGATATCTAACTGCATACAAAGTCTCATCAAACTTGGTTGATATTTACTCAAGTTATTGTGTTCACAAAATAATAGTCCAGTTTCACAATCGCAGTTGTGTCTAAAAATAGCTGTTGTATCAGAGTCAAAATGAGGCTGGAGGTGTACGACTTACTTCCTGATTCTCTCTTAGCATCGTAAGCATGGCGAGTAATCAGAATGTGCCACTGGCTCGTGATGCATTATGGAAATTGTCTTGTGTTAAACAGTTAAACTCAAAGATGTTTTGAGGACGAAAGGTGAAAGTGTCACAGGTAACATTGCTATCCTTGTCGCTAGCTGTTACGCTCTCGATCATTTCCCAGAGACAATCAAATTCAGGAAACAATGTAACAAGGTTACAACAACGTAATGGCCATCAACCCTTTTTCCTCACTGGACACATCAAAGGATGTTACATGCAACATTTTTTTTTAACTTGTAATAACATTTTATTTATTTTGCTGGAATTGAAATTAATTGTTTTGATAATAGAGAAATCTGACAGTTCAAAAACAGAAATCCCTACATGATGAAAAAATATTTGATGGGGATGTAGAAAACTTCATACAGACAGAAAATTGGCATATTCAATGTATGAAATATATCCAATCCTCCAGACCTGAGCACCTCACCTGTGCAATACATACATCTGTATACAAAAGCCTGTGACATGAGACAAGTTAAAAGTGTAATCACTAATTATGGTACCTGATATATAATACATTGTTACATAATACACCTTAAGCATTCCACTAAAATTATAAGATTTCAGAGCATAGTGATATAATAAATCACAATGAGTTCAACATACGTACCAGATGCTATTTGTAAATACCGTATAACATACAAAACGATATGTTTTGTTTTATAACATATTTAATATGATTTCTTTTGTCTATAAAATATAATGCCCCATTGAATTATATAAGCAACAAGCTTAATAATGTATCTGTTAATATTAAGGTAAGGTATCTGTTTTGATGGGGATGGTGCATGGTATCTGGTGCTGTCACATCGATTCCTGACTAAAATAGTAATCAATATCTTAACACGTATAAGTGTCAAGTACCCCCTTTTTCCATTGATGTACCCATTTCAAATCTAAGCATGAATGTTTACAATGTACAACACATTGGATGTGTTGTTTTTTACTTTCCAAAGAAATGAGAATGAAGGTTTAAGTTTGTTAACCACGGGGAATTAAAAACTAACACTGTACAAATAAGTTGTTTTTTTGGTTGTTGTTAATTGTTATAATCTAGATATAAGTAATTTTTTCTCATTATTTTTTCCTACGACACAACACTTTTGACACAATTCTATATTTAACACAATACCAGAAATCCATAGGAAAGGGCTGATATATAGGCTTTGCCTGTGTTCCCTTTTGTTAATATTTTTAATATGTATTTATATTTTGAAATTGAAAAAGAAAACTGATGATAGCATATCCTTACCTGGGCAATTTGACACTTGGCTTGTGATTAAGTCGACATTGACAGGAATGGAGCCAGATTTGGAGCTGAAGCATTTATTCACTTGAGTGGAATATATTGCCGCTTCTTCAGCTGTCAAGTCATTGGAAATTTCTGAACCTTGTAATTTAAGTCTGCTGGCAAGTCCTCGTCGACGCCTGATTGGGTTAGTTTTTTTAACTGGGGTGTTATCCTCACTACTGTCACTGTCCAACATCATGAAAGCAGCAGGACACTAGGGAAATCAAAATTAGCACTTACATCATCAATTTACCGGTGTTCTTCATCTTCTCATTACAGAGGAGAAAACTTCTCTGAACTCAGACACATTGGTGTAATGTGCCTTTAAGCAACAGCCGAACCAATTAAATTGCATCATAACAAACTGCATTTGCAAACAAAAACTTCAAAAATAGGCCTAGTAGTGTTGTCTACTTTTTACACACCGATCTAAAAATAGATTCACTTGCCTGTGCATGCAGTGTAGGGTTTATGAATTGTTACACTAGGCCTAATGCAGAAATATTATCCATTTGCCGGGTTTTGCCCAACCTGATAGGCCTAGGTGTCAGAGTGTATTTAAAGTGAAAGAGTCCTCCCGACATCGATCGAGAGAAAAATGCGCAGTGATGTCCCAAGAAAATTACGTAACATTCGCCTGTTGTTTATATACAAAAACACGCCTGTGAACTTAGCTTTAGTTTCCTTACCTCTATTTGCAGTTTCACTCCGCTATCATTTTCTTCGACACACCTTATAGGCACTAATGTCTTATTTACACTCGTGAACGACCTCTTTATGTTGGCCTTTGATACAATCAACTTTCATTTCACATCGCGCCAATGTAACTGGTAGCTATAATTTACGCATAACACAAACAAACATTATAGCGACACGAACAATTTTGCGGAACGACAAAAATTACGAAACGATCCTGAACCCATATTGAGTTGTTAGCCCGTTGCATGATGCGCGTGTTAACTTCGAATTCAGCACAGATAATCGTTTAAATCGTGTAAAAGGATTTATGCAACAGGAACAAAGATCCTTTGAAAAAATCTCTGACTAGTTGAGAGATCAAAGCAAAAACTTAATGGCGTCAAAAAACTTCTTGAATATGTTGCATCATCATTTTGTCAATACATACTTTTGATTGGTTTTCTTTTTATATGTTAAATGTAACTTGCATCGATGCATTTTTTTTTTTTTTTTATTGATTTTATTTTTATAAGTTTATAAGCATAGCATACTACAAAAATATAACATACACGCTTACACTCGCACATGAAATCATAATCACATAACATATATCATCATCATCATCATCATCATCATGCATCGATGCACTATTTACCATTACTGTTTGTTTAGTCGATCGGCAATACATGTACAGGAACAATCCCAAGTTATACAGGACATATGGTTCGTTTGATCGAAATAATGTGACGTATTATCAACAAGGAAAATAAAAGGCTGTCATATTTCGCTGGCACACAATATTTCTTTTTGTTTTCAACGTGTGTTTTCAACCACTGTAGCTTTCCATGCAATATCATTGGTGCCTTATACACATGTAGTTACCTTCTATAGTCACCCGACCCGGAGCCATAGTGTGTACATATATGTAATGTCTTTTAATTTTTGATATTCTAGTTAGTCCAGTTATTAATTTTTTTACAAATAAAATCATGTGCATATACAAATAAGATAAAGCACGGTGCTTTAATTTTTAATTTCTAGCTGGTCAATTTATTTATCTTACCGATAAACATATGTGTATGTACAAATGAAAATTTAATAAAGTACGGTGCTGTTGTGCACGTTTGATAAATCTTTTGTTATTTCAGTTTATACAGATACATGTAGCTCTTCATGATGACAATGTAAAATAAATTATTCATTACGAAAAATGTTCTTCAGGTTTGCAAGTTTGAATGTTAATAGACTTCGGTATATCACGACCATTGTAAGTATCATACACGTGGTATATATATATTGTTTGTCAATGTTTAATACCGTTTGTTTGTCTGTCACTGTCCAATACTTTTGTTTGTCTGCCATTGTTTCCATTGTCTAATACTTTTGTTGTCCGTCATTGTTTAATACAATGTACTTTTGTTTGTCAATGTCCAATACTTTTGTTTGTCTGTCATTGTTGTATGCTGTAATATTTTTATGATTCAGATTTAGATGTTGAGATTGAAATAATTTTTATGCAGACAGTTTCCCCTCAAAACACAGCGAGTGTTTCCCGACAGAATATAGATGTGCTTCTGGTGATAATCAGCGTGTGTTTCCCGACAGAATATAGATGTGCTTCTGGTGATATAGAAGATGAATTTCACTTCATTCTAAAATGTCCATTATATCAAGACCCGAGATGTAAGTATATATCAAGCGATTCTGTCACAGAAGTGCCAATGTTTTTTTTAAGTTAACGAGGCTATTGAGTACTGACTATGCAAACTAATTATGTAATCTATGAGAGTATTTTTGTTGTACCAGGAGAAAACGTAAAGAATTCAATGTCTGAAATTTAAGCTTACTCCCAACAACCAATTTATTTGTATAACAGTCTTTAGTACATGGATTACGTGACGTAATCATTTGACATTTAACCTAGCTATGAATCGGATAGCTCTCGGGAATAAATAAACTGAAAACACTGCCAGTTAATATGCGCAGTGAAATACCTATTATGATATTAATTTGATGATGTGTGCATGGTCTACTGTATGACAAATATGATTATATATAATACATATATTATAATGTTAGGTTTGTAGAATTGGTATACATTTTTGTATGTTTTAATGTAGAACATTTACCGTAAGTGGTTGAGAATTTACTTACACATGCTTTAAGACATAGTGTTAGTTGTGTACACATATTTATTTACAGGTCAGTAGAGGGCTTACTGGGGTAGTTAATTTAGAAGTCGGTACCGGCATGTTCACAGTGTTAATACCAACGACGTCTTGACCACATCCATACAGATATGTCCCCTAGAAAGGATCTTCTTGTTTTGTTTTTGAATTAAACCAACAAGAGCATGTTCAACAGAAAGACATCCACACCGTAAGTATATACGCTCTTTGTTGATTGTTTGGTGTATATTTGTGTTTAGTGTATACAAGTATACACCATGCAGTTGTGGAATTGACTAGGATTTTTCACTGAGTTGACCCACGGAGATAGGTGTAGGGTTGTATAGAGCAATCAACCGTGGTTATCCGAACTTTCGTGAGAATATCTTCATGCACTAGTCAGTCAAAGTAAAAAAATATCCTTACAGATTTTGGAAAGGGGTTGGGGATGTTTGGGGGCATATTTTAGTTAAAGTTACGACAAACAATGACTATTGTACTTTGTATATGTTTGCGTCCTTCGGTACATTCGTACTCATTCATCTTGTAATTATCACTGTTAACCTTTCAAGTATAGAAATGTTCTACTGGACTATCTTGTACAGCGGCTTATGGACATTTCAATTCATTTAGGACAAGGTTTTCCCCATGATGTGCTTTATGCGTACAGAAGGATATTTATGAACCAAATAAGGACATGTTTACTGTTTTACCTGTGTCCTAATCCTATATAAAGGGATACATTGATAAGAAGTTAAATGGCAGCTTAATTTTTAAAAATAACACAAATTCAAGAAATATGTAAATACCGCTATAATTCAAAGCATAACGGATCTTATGTAATGCTCAAAGGTTGAAGTACCGGAGGTTTTGTTGTTGAGTAACACATGGAGAAATGGATTTCCTTGTGACGTCAGGAATAAATAAATACAGCGTGACTGTGAGATTAACGATCGGCGAATTAAAGTCAAAATCGACACTGATTTTATCAGCGAACAGATCATGGTGCTCAGTTTACATATAATACGTAAACTCTTTATTCTCATAGAAAACCACAGGATTTAAAGATCCCGTGTGCGGGATATAAAACTCAATTGACTGAAATGGCCTCATACAAATCGTTCTCCAGATTTATATACAAGTCCAGTGTATTTATTAAAATCATAGACGTTGTGTTGATTGTTATTCATTACTTATTATGAAGGTATAAATCTGGTGAAATATATTATACAATTATAGCCCTTTGATAAGGTTGATACGTGGTTTTATCAACCTGTAAAAATCTTAACCGAGGACGAAGTCTGAGGTTGACATTTTTTTCAGGTTAATAAAACCATGTTTTAACCGAAATGAAAAGGCTATAATAATTTTGTTATAAAAGGGCTATTTTGATTACTAATACTCTTCTAAGGAATGCAAGTAACACTTGTACATGTAATGAAACTAATTTGTGAAGCATTTGTAAATATTTAAACATCATATATTCAAATGTATAAACTTATACATTAAAATGCACTCAATACACTAATTCTTAAGATAAGTCATTACTTGTCATGTTTCAAAGCATGCAAGACATTTTACACTGTTGGACAATAAACCATGGGTAATAATTCATAACTAATCTATTTTTAGAAGCACCCCATCAAACGGTATTTTTTCCAGCTTTTTTGCACTGCCTGTCAATATGCCGGACTTTTTAACGGAAATAACGTGACACTATTTTAACCAATCAGAAAGTGCGAAAAATATGATTTTATAATAATTATTTTTAATGTATATTTCCTTTCGAAAACTATATTGGTGTTATGGCTAAGTCATAGTTTCTTTGTTTTAATTAATATTTATATTTCAATACCTCGATGTTTAACTAATTTGGACGTATTTCTCTCTTCGGACTGAAATACTTTATATTGAATATTGTAAAAACATGTCCGTTAATTTATCAATCGAAGATATCAAGGATTAACATTTTGTACTTTGACCTCTTCTCTTTCCATTCACTCCAAAATAGCAAACATTGTCATTGATGGTAAGTAAACTGTAGGTACACATGTTCACGCGGAGCTAGGGGATTAACGCTGGCCAATATGTGATATTTCATATTTTGAAATCCAGTAAGTTGCCGACTGACTGGTCAGCCCGATGTCATGTAACTTTAGGCAACTAACCAGTAGGTTTCGTGTCAATCAACTGCTAGTTGATGTATATGATGACTACCGGTCATTTGGCTAGTTACTGGACACGAGGCTTACTGGTCAGTCGGCTAGTTACTGGACATGCTACTGGTCAGTCGGCTAGTTGCTGGATATGATGACTACCGGTCAGTTGGCTAGTTACTGGACACGAAGCCAACTGGTCATTTGGCTAAAGCTCGACTGACTAGTAGGCCTCGTGTCCAGTAACTAGTTGACTGACTGGTATTCATCATGTCCAGTAGCTATCCGACTGACCAGTAAGCCTCGTGTCCAGTAACTAGCTGACTGACCGGTAGTCACCATGTCCATTAACTAGCCGACTGACCAGTAAGCCTCGTGTCCAGTAACTAGCCGACTGACCGGTAGTCATCATGGTCAGTAACTATCCGACTGACCGGTAACCATCATGTCCAGTGACTATCCGACTGACCACTAGGTTCGTGTCCAGTAACTAGGTGTCCCGACACTTTATCACTCACGGCGGCCCTCCACCTCTGGGTTGTGAGTTCGAAACCTACGCCGGGTAGTTGCCAGGTACTGACCGTAGGCCGGTGGTTTTTCTCCGGGCACTCCGGCTTTCCTCCACCTCCAAAACCTGGCTGTTAATAGGACGTCAAACAAAAACAAACCAAACCAAACCAAATCTTTACGCTTTTCCTAATATCTATCTTTACACTGTCCCGTTGGACTTTCGTTGACGGAATTCGCCATTGTGATGAAGCCTATCAGATCTGTCCTCAGACCCAGACGATAGTCACAAAATCTTTGAAAACAATTTTCATTCCTCTTGATATGCTTCTTGACGTTTAACACTAAAAATGATACACAAAAAACAAACCTAAGGCTTACTGGTTATTTCCGGAGTCGGTATCAGTATGGCAGAGAGAGGTCATGCCAATAAACCTGCGACATTGTGCCATTGAAGTCACAAAAAACGGCTCTTAAATTGGCCCCATCATATAATGACCGTTCTAAAATGACTTAAATGTGTTGACAGGAAAATAAACTATTTACACTGCAGGTCAAATCAATGAAATGTATAATCTATCTGTTACAGGGACGTCCACCGGCTGTCACCGAACTACACCCCCAGTAGAAGTATCACACCCGGCAAGAACGACGACAAGTGAGTTAAACTGCCTTTTATGTCATATACTTGATTGGCCTCTGTCTCTAAAATAATGTATTAAATTATAATGAAATCATAATTAATTGAGCTTGATCATTCTGTTCTCTTGGATATGTCTGATTCTAAGTTTCAAACAAGGGGAGATAAGCTATTGTAAGAAAATAATAGATGTTCAATTCTTTACAAAAAATATAATACATGAATAATGATAATAAAAAATAAAAAAAAAAAATAAAAAAAATAATAATAATAATAAATAAATAAAAATAAATAAATAAAAATGAATAATAAATAAATAACTAAATAAATAAAAATTAAAAAACGTTGGGGCTGGTAGCGAGTCTAGTCATATACTTTGATTCTACGATCTATTAGTCAATTGTTTCTTCCATCAGACCGTTTCTCTAACTACATATACTCCCTTTCCCCTCATTCTCCCATACAGTGCATTAGACTAGATAGCCGTCATGTTTGTTCCTACTGGCTAAACACATATCCACACTTTCCGCTATCCCGCTAGTATATTAACCACTCATTGCTCTACATCTCCAGATGGAACCAATCACAACACGACCTGATGGTCAAGGTTGGCCAAATGGAAAAGGAGGTCAAGGCTCGAAAAGAAGCAGAGGAAAGGTAGGTCAAGGTCACCGTATTATTCTCTGTAATTGTCGATATATAAATGTTATCTTAGTATGTAATTTAGTCATTATTGGGAGGAGTGGTTCCGATTACATATTGGTTTGACCTTGATATGACCTTCAGGACTTTTAGGTATATGAATAGCTAGTCGTCCATGACTCCTTTGCTACTTACACAAGTCTAATTAGATAATATTTTAGGTTACCTGGACAGACTCGCCCCAAGTAAAACCCTAAAAGCACACATTTGAGTCCCCCAAATCAAGTCTTGGTATACATGTTCCAGCACACGTTATAGACATGTTCACAAGGTACAGGGTTCCATTTCGTCAGACGTAAATCTAAGTGTTAGTCACCAGGACTTTTAAAGACCGACCGTATATTCCCTTCAAGTAGAGACGAATAAGATACATTGCACCCTGCCCCCACGTATACAACAACAGCGGACTCGGTTATTATCACTGAAATAGTTTACGTATACAACGACAATACACTTATTTGTTTATCATTAGAAATGGTTTACTTATACAACAACAGTAGACTTATTTGTTTATCATTGAAATATTTTACTTTATTAACTCATATTAACTAACACAACATTATTATGTATTGCTAGACTTGAAATATTAAAAAACAACACAAATATATGTTTGTAATGGGAACTCTAACCAAAACATATATTTTATGGCAAAACCCTGCCACAGAGAAAACGCAGTGATGATACAAATGTAAACTGTAACTTATGACAAGAGCTAACGCACAGAAGACTGAGAGGAGATATGATCCAAGTATACAAACTAACAAATGGCGGATACGATAAAGCTGTCACTGAGGGTCTGTTAATTCCAAACAATGATAAGATAACAAGAGGACATAGTCTGCCACTACTAAAAAGAAGAAGTAGACTATTTGAGAAAATATTCTTTCAGTGAGCGGGTCGTTAATCATTGGAACTCTCTTCCCAACGATCAAAACGTTTGAATCCCGATTGGATAAGCATTGGGGGCAAACTGAATGTTTTTATAATCATGAGATAGACAATAACGAACTGATCCATATTTCGGGAAAAAAACTCATTGTAACTTCGATCTGGATATAAAGGCTAATATTGTCTGCGTCCAGTAATATTATTATTATTATTATCATGAATGCACAACAGTATGGTATGTTACTATATGTTATTTGTCTCCAGGTATAAAGATACTCTGGTCAAGATGGAACGACTACAGATGGCGCTCCAGGAGAAAACCAGTTTACAGGAGGCTGAGACTCGGGAGAGGGAAGCAGCGGAGGAAAGGTGATATGGCGTGGCCAAGAGGTCAACATGTCAACATGTGGAACTGTAACAATTTGTCATCTGATCTATCTTTATATTTCTAGCATAATATCAGGGCACTTATTCTACTGAAGAGTAACTTCCCAAGAATACTAAGAACAGCTTAATGTTTACTATAGTAGCTAGATACTTTTAAAGGTGATTGTTTTGAAGGAATTTCCATTTTTCGCTATGTTCAAGTCTAGCATTAAAACAAATATCTTAAAAATAATATTATTGAAAAAAATCATGGTGTGTTTAATAATTTTGCGAAAATTATGCCTATTTACTTTCGAATTTGAAACTTGAGCATAAGCAAACTTTTAACGCAATGGCGGTTAAATGCGGTCATCGTAGGAGATTTGGTGGTCACGTGATTCCTACATGTCGACACATTACTGAATCCGAGAGTAGGATCAATATAAGTATACACGGCTGAGTAAATCTAAACCTTGCGTACTTTATATATTCTTATAGATGTCAAACGTTACATATGACCATAGACAAGCTGGAGGAATATCTGAGGAAGAAAAGCTCTAACGAATACCCCAGAGTGGGAAAGTCCGAGGCAGATAGGTGAGTGGTAGGCTGTACACAAGAATTCATTGACTAGTGGTTAAGGTGTCCCGACACTTAATCACTAGCCCTTCACCTCTGGGTTGCGAGTTCGAAACCTACGTGAGGCAGTTGCAAGGTACTGACCTTAGACCGGTGGTTTTTCTCCGGGTACTCCGGCTTCCCTCCACCTCCAAAACCTGGCACGTCCTTTAATGACCCGGGATGTTAATAGGACGTTAAACAAAATAAACCAAACCAAGACTAGCGGATCTGGATAAAATTATTTTTTATTCTCTGAAATTTTAATCCACCAGGTGAAATTTTGAAGTGAAACGTTCTAGATGAATTTTCCCAAGTTTGGCTAGTAGCCTCGCAGATTTGTTGTATTAACTGTTTTATTGACGTTTGTTTTCCTCTTTGATCATCACCCTGTCTATAAAGCATTTAAAATCAATACCGGTATGGGTGAAACTGGTCAAATTAATTTTCTGTATTGTTCAATTTTGTCACTAATGTTAATTCTTGGTATGTAGAGAAGATGTGTATAAAAACTGACAATGAAACGGTGACTGAAACTATACAATGTAACTGTCTTCACAATGATACTCGCTATAGATATCTTGGTTTGATTCATTGTGTAATGTTCTATTAGGGCTAATCGACAATTAGAGTTATTTAGGCCCAAAAAGTCACTCATCCCAAGTGTTCATCTGTTGTAAGGTAATATTTTCATCGCAAAATCCACCTTTAGACGATTTTTCATCCAATACTCTAAAATTATCAGTCCAACAGACAAAAATCTGGAGGTTTTAGATTATTCTAGCATATTACAGGTGATACAGTATGCATCACTAAATATTATTATTATAAACATGACGGACACCGTCACGAGTTTCACTTTGTACATAGCCATTAGTTTCACTTTACAATCATATGTATAGAGCTACATAAAATCATAAACAAGAAATATCTTTAAAAAGGATAAACGGCATAGTTTTAATGCTGGTGGTTATGTGTAAAACTGCTGGTGAAATAAATTAACGAACTAATGCGTTTCAGCACGGATAACAAAATTATATCAGTTTGAATCATTTTGGTGATAATAAGACTGCATTTAAATCAAGAATATGATTTTATTAATGTGTCATTTAAAATGATGCATCCACTTATTCAGCTTGCATTCAATCTTAACTTTGTTTCGTTTTTAACTGCATATCTGCATTTTGCATTTTCCGCTACATTGACCAATCACATACTTCATCTTGACCAGTAACGCCACCTGTCGCGTCATATCCGGGGCAAAAAGAATATACGGCTATGCCGAAATATGAGCAGACGAAATTTACTATAATACCAACTCTGTATACAATGTATATGATCACAGCTTTGATTGGACAGGCAGACGATCCCCAGTCCTAGATCGCCCACGTCTTTCAAGGAATTATCGAGCAAATACGGATGGGAAATATTAGAATGCATTGGGGAAATGCTGTTTAATGTCCATCAATGTTGTTTATTTATTATAGTGTGACGAAATCCCTTGCTGACGTCATCGGTCTAGAGAATGAGCTAAAGACGAAGTCAAAGCAGCTCGAGAAAGCAGACCTAGCCAGGCGGAGGTATAAAGCACGGTAGGTCAATTATAAATATAGGGAGGTTTAAACATAATGTACGAGGCAGTCTTGCTAAAAATATAACATCAACACAGCGAGGCGGAAGTACAAGTCACGCGCATCTATTACAATACAGGACGACAAAGGGACATTGCACCAAGGTTGTACCATTCCAGCGAGGCAGAGATGGAAAAATCGCATTGGATCTCACCACATGTTGTAAAGCCAGGGGGCAAATAAAATTAAAAAAAAGTTGGCTTCACAAGGTTCATACATTGTTTACAAAACACTGAGTTAGTGGTATCATTTCGAAATTTGGAACTGTATCATTCTGTTTAGGATAAAAAGCTGTTATAAAAATACACAACTACGTGTAATTCAGTAATAATATATTTGAATGTGTCCTGCGTTTGCATATGTCTACATGTTGTATTTTAAATTTGATAATTATAATTTTGTAGATGTAAACAACTCCAGAACAAGCTATCTGACAATGGTATTGTGATAGACGACGGGTGGAAATCAGACGAGGAGGACGAGATTGCGGAGGAGCTTGATTTTTAGCATAACAGCTGAATAGGAACGAATATGTTCAATGTTTATAGGAGAGCAGCTACTACATGAAATGTCATTGTTTTATAGAGTACAAAAGACTTGTAATGTCATTGTTTTATAGAGTACAAAATACCTATAATGTCATTGTTTTATAGAGTACAAAATACCTATAATGTCCTTGTTTTATAGAGTACAAAATACCTATAATGTCCTTGTTTTATAGAGTACAAAATACCTATGTCCTTGTTTTATAGAGTACAAAATATACCTTTAATGTCATTGTTTTGTGGAGTACAAACTATTAAAATGTCATTGTTTCATGGACTACAGAATACCTATAATGTCATTGTTTTACAGAGTACAAAAGACTTGTAATGTCATTGTTTTATAGAATACAAAATACCTATGTCCTTGTTTTATAGAGTACAAAATACCTAAAATGTCATTGTTTTATAGAGTACAAAATACTTGTAATGTCATTGTTTTGTGGAGTACAAACAATTATAATGTCATTGTTTTATAGAGTACAAAATACCTTTAATGTCATTGTTTTATAGAGTACAAAATACCTATAATGTCATTGTTTTATAGAGTATAAACAATTATAATGTCATTGTTTTATGGACTACAAAATACTTAGTACGGTTGACTGGTAGAAAGAATTTTGTAAAAATGGTACTATGTGGACAAGGAAATCGACCTGTACTGTTAAATGTTTAAAAGAATGGATGCTGGTGCAATGTAGTTATTTCAATGTCCTCCTTCAGTCCTTGTCATATGTTTGATGTCATACATTAATATCAGTATAAAAACGTAGGTGTTTTGTTTGGTGAGTATAATGTCATTATACATACCCCCTGTTGTCAGAATCCTGATATATCCGATCATGGGCATCTGATAGCTTATCTACACTTTAAGATAAATGTATTGAAATGTAACTTATAGAAAATATCTGGCTTTATTGTTTTATAGACTTATAGACTTTTAAAGACGTAAACTTCGTATTAGGTTTTTATACGATGTGCCTGTTGAAATTCTTCTTTCTTTTTTCAATTGTACCAACTATAGTGATTCTGATGAAAAAGTTATTTTTTTCAATGGTTAAACCTTTCGTTGTTTTACCGAAAATTTGAAGCATTAAAGACAAAATTTTCACGGGAATAATTAAATGAACCAAAGGTTTACTTTTGGTTTTATTTTCGAGTGAAATATTTGTTTCTGATTTTCATTCTTTTGAAAATAGAAACACTTGAATGTAATATTTACACTGAATGCTGTTTAAAGTGAGGGTGACGGTGTGCTGTTTATTACGCAGTTCCAGCATACGTACCTAACATATAAATCGTATCGATAATTTGTATATGTTACCTGTATATATCCCAATGTGATGTGAAACTGTTAGTTTACCATGTATCCATTCAGGTGTAAACATGTTGTGTATAGTTTGTGTTAGTGTATAAGAGAGGTGTAGAAAATGATTTCCAGTAAAGTTTGTTTTGTTTGTTTTTGTTTATTTATCTATTTTTGCGGAGTTTTGTTTTACATTTTTTCGAGGCTAGTACAAAACCTTTACGAAAAAAAACCTTATTATCCACGGAGTTGGACCTATTTGAAGATTTGAAAAAAAGGACGATGTCAGAATTTAGGTTGGTTTTTTGAGTTAATTTACAAACATCGTACAATGCTGTGTGATGAATCATGATAAGTGATAAGACTATTTGTACAATTGTACGGAGTTGCTTCCCGTCTCGATGAAAGATGCAATGTAACAAGATAATCTCTGTTTCGGGGTGACAAGTGGGCATTTACGTCTTACAGACATTTTCTAGTTTCATATGAAATAGACAGAAAAGTCCGTGTTGAGGCAATATAACTGATATTCGATAATGTGACGAACAACGACGAGAAAATGTGTTATTTCATCACTAGCCTCTATTTTAAATCACACCATGGTTCTTACGTTTACCTAATTTATTTAGATATGTATAAACCGTAAATAGTTGTAACCGGAAACGTTATGGTAATGTTTATCTATAATTCAAATTCAAATTCAAATTCAAATTCTATTTTTTTATTAGACCATAAAGTGGGCCCACATATTAGGAATTATACAATACAAACAACTTTGAATACTAATTCACTGTTTCTTAATGTTACGAGGAACAATACTCTAAGCACGTGGCCAGGACACTCCTTATTAAACTGAAAAAAAACCACCCATTGTTTGGTTTCTAACATGTTTTCGGACATTTGAAAACCATTAAACATCACACATATCTAAACTGGAGAATCTATCCATACCAAATTTTACGAAGCGTCTGATGGAGTTGATCAGGTATTTTTTTTTTATTGAGACCCGTATATATACTTTCCAGGACGCTAGGATAAGGCCCCATTGGTGTGTGTGTTTTCTGTTTTTCGTCCTTTGAGATTTAAACCTACCAGCCAACAAGGTAAAAAAGAGAGAAAAAAAAACCCCAACAAAAAACAAAACACACACACACACACACACACACATACACACGCACACACACACAAAAAAGACATATTAGATCTAGTAAGATATTTGTATTCTGTGCTACCGTGTGATTTTCACTACCGATTGTACAATAATTATGGTTTCATTTTATCTGCATTTTTCGGCTTTCTTTTGGCCCCGGATATGACGCGACAGGTGGCGTTACTGGTCAAGATGAAGTATGTGATTGGTCAATGTAGCGGTAAATGCGAAATGCAGATATGTAATCACAGTATGACATCAATGTAAGCCTTAAAAGGCTTGTGTGATGTATTATCGCCATGTCATTACAGAATGAGGTTTGTCAAATAGAAGGTTAGCGACTTCGGATTGGTTGTTTCTTCACTAAATAGATTATATATATGTCTCTGGATATACATAAATTATGGTAATGCACATTTTGAACACTTGAACTAATGTGCACTTATTTACACATACTATTTACACTTGATATATATGTATCTTGACAATTCCTGGTGTAGAACTTTTCTTTGAATTAAAAACACAATTTCACATTTCAGTCATTTGTTCTAGTAAGAAAAAACAAGCTAATTGATAAAATAATTTCAAAAGTGGCACTGCAATCACTTTATAAGAATGAAGGTATAAACTTCCGTGGATGGTCCTTCCAATGTTTGTTCAATCTATCCTTGAAGCAATTGGCACTGGGGGCTGAAACTACATGTTCTGGTAGAGCATTCCATGGCTTTATAACTCGGTTGCTGAAATAACTGGACACAAGATGGAGTTAAAGACGAAACAAAATTAAGATTGAATGCAAACTGAATAAGTGGATGTATCTATTCAAATGACATATTAATGAAATTATATTCCTGATTCAAATGCAGTCTTACTATCACCAATATGATTCAAACTGACATAATTTTGTTATCCGGACTAAAACGCATATTAATTAGTTCGTTAATTTATTTCAGCAGCAGTTTTACATTAAAACCACAGCATTAAAACTATGCCGTTTATCTTTTTTAAAGATATTTCTTGGTATATCTGGTTCTGGCATCATCTGCCATAGCCTAATAGATTTAGCAGAATGTGTGCAACACTAGTTCGATTGATCCGTTATATTGTCTGACAACACGATGCGGAACGAATTCCCTACACACGATGGTATTTTTATATTGCAACACTGACTAAAAGTTGTGAAGTTTTTTTTAGCTTTTCGATCCATGCACTTCCCCAGAGTGATATGCACCTGATTATCTGATCTGATAAAATTACGTAATAGCAATGATTAACGTGATAAGAACACGATAACATATACACCTATATCTTAACAATAAATGTGATAGAATTTAAAGTACGTTAAAACATTTTTTTTGTGTTTCCAAAATATTTGTCCCTTCAGAGGTACCTCCCAGTGTCAATGTTTCCCGCACTTTTTGTCACATGGCCATTTATATTTCGGAACCTTTCGGACTTATACACCACACAAAAAGCAAATAACGTAAGGTCCGAAGGATTGTTTTGCCATTGTAGATCAGTGTCTCCGTTGTAAACACTACAAGTTCGAGACAAAAATACATCCTTTAAGAAAATGTCACGCTGATCTCAGTTGATGGCCTTTTAACTTGTAATCAGAGGAAAGTCTTAAAACATATTTCACACGCGATAAGAAGTTTGATCATGCCACCGAGAAAGAAGAGGGGTTCGGCACCCACGGCCGTCGACGAAATTTCGCCACAGAAGAAAGCGAAGACCAACAATGAAAAACAGGCAGACGGTCAGATGAGGATCGCTATCGAACATTGGTAGGACAGACTACTACGATGTGGAATGTGCACGTGACGGATACATTACACTGTTTATATTTATACTTCGATCTATTTGTTGGTATCGATAGCTTAGGCGTAAATGTGCTGATAATGTAAAATGAATGGGGGGCCCAATAGGGGATACTACTGATTGTGATGTTTAATTGGAATAATGAAAATAAAAGAAGGAATTTGCAGCTTATTTTAGTGCTGATGAAATTAAACATTTCATTCCTAAACTAACCGAACAGATGTATGATAAATAGAATGTTAAAATCCCGAATTTTGACAAATTGATGTTTAAAAGTAATCATTAATGTGGTACAGTGTATGCATGCATCTTTCAAGACTGGCTGATATTTTCATCTGGGATTTTGAATAAGTTAGATGCTTCGTCATGTTAATTATGAACCACATCCTACCACTTGGCTAAAGGGAAATTCCCATTAGTCTGAGCTAGTATTAAAAGTTGACCTTGTACTCTCTACTATTACACTACTCCCTCCTTCACAAAGTCTTTGCCCCCAAAGACTGCCCCCAAAGACAACCACAATTCAGGTTCTTTATCTCCAAGAAAGCCTCTCAATCTCCTATAGCTTTCACTTGGAGTGGTCAACGGCACCAAATCTGTGATGGGAAGGAGTAATAAAAATACCCTGCCCGCGCTGGGGCTCAAACTACATAGGTAGCGACCATTCGCTCTCAAGGCAAACATCCTACCACTTGGCTAAAGGGAAATTCCCACTAGTCTGAGCTAGTAAGGTGATCCCCCCACCTGGGCCTAAAGGGCAAAGCCAAAAAAAGTGGTCCATTTGGAAATATTGATGTTAATGACTTCTTCTCTGCAACTAAGCAATGCATGACATTGATATTTCAGTGGTAACATCCCCAGTAGGCTGGGATTCTAATTTATACAAATAATGGGACTGACACCTCTCCCTTGGGTTTGGGGTCTTTCCCCACCCTTGAAGACTTATTACTTTTGTTTTATCTGTGAAATCATTCAGATGCCCACCCCATAATCATATATAGCCCTGCTGGGCATCAAGAGATGAACACAATCTTGGTGTAAAAATAGGCCCAGGGTTCTTTCCCCACCCCAAGGGACTTATAGTTTCTTTAAATACAGTCATGGCTCTGTTTCTAGGTTATATCTTTGAAGCAGTTGAAATCCCCACAGCATAATTATATATAATCATATACAGAGCAACCCGCTTATTTGCATAGCCCTTTTTCCATGACAAAATATGCAAATAACCGGAGTATTCGTATAGGCGGAGTTGGGTTTTGGCCCCTCTTATACACTATGTAGATTGTCAGGTAGGTACTCAAAATGGGCGCTATATGATTGTTTACGTTACTTGCATTAAAAATATATTTAAAAAAAACACATTATTTAAAATATAAGAGTAAATACGAAATACATGGGTTGTTATTCTTTGTAAATGTACAAATATTTGCATACACTTCATCGTTTACTACTTGTCACTCCCGAGTCTCTGGGTCCAATATCGGTCATACACGCGTGGGTTGGCACTACGATGTACAATGTCATCGTTTCAATTAACATTCATTATCGTCTTGAGATGCGTTGTGTTCCTGCTATGAGTATATTAGTTGGTTTGATCATAGATGATGAACTGCTGAAGTAATAGACTGTCTTAAATGACCATGACATGTGTATTGTCGTTTGGGTTTGTTTTGGAAAATGGTGCACACACAGAAAGAGTTGTCGTTCATTACACATATGCCCCCACAATGCAACGCGCCTAGAAAACAATCATGGCGATCGCAACCTGCCTCAGCGAGTGTTCAAGTGCACAGAACACAGGTTTGGATCGATGCTATAATAGATAAACAAATCTCATCAAAAGATGAGGCATATAGATATTTTATTCAGTAATTCTTCTGCACATTGCTACTGATATGGTCTAAATTATAACAATGTCGATATCGATGCATCGAACGTAACCTGTAATGACGAAGTGTGAACCAATGATAAGATAACGTTGTACATCGTGTCGAATCAATAATGTAAGTTAAAACACATTTCATAAAACTTTTATTACGGAAAAATCACAAAAATACCCTAAAATCAATTAAATTTTTTCGATTTTTTGGAATTTTTATATGCATATAAGCGGGAGTCGGTGTTTTAGTCGATGCAAATACACAGGATTGAAATACAAAGATAAAGAAGAAAAAAATCGGGACCTCAGAATTTTATGCAAATAAGCGGGATATTCAAATAACCGATATGCAAATAAATGGGCTCCTCTGTATCAACAAATAAAGCTATTAGCAAATGGGACATAAATATTATTTTGATGTTTGCTCAAATAAACCAGGTGAGCGATACAGGCCCTCAGGGCCTCTTGTTCAAACTGGGACTCCTGTTAGTTCTGATAATCAATATGTTTAATTGTTATTAATTTTGATGCATAAGTTTTATCCAGAAATTGTGGAAGAAGAATTGATTGATCTGCTGGTGTGAATTAATGTTTAAAAGTCGGACATATATAACATGCAGAGAACATTATGATGTGATTAATTAGAAAAAAAATGTGTTTCTGATTCAGCAAATCCTGACAGGTGTACAAACGCAGAGCTCTCGCCTTGGCTGAAGACCTGCGTGAATCCTTCGGAGCAGACCTACAAGTGGATCTTAACCTTGACAAACCCAGACGAGGAGCATTTGAATGCACTTTGTTCAAAGAAGATGATTCAGGTAAATGAATGCCTTAAAACTGGTTCAGGAAAGTGAATAATTAATCTAAACTAATACTTCTGTACCATACTTATAATCCTATCATCATGAATCCAGAAATATTTAACTGATTCAGCAAAGATACTTTTGTAAGATAATAATTTGCTTTACAATAATAAGTTATAAATCCAGCTGTACAGTGTGATTCCAAATTTACTCATTTTATAGACTCTTGTTGTTTAAGGATGTTTCACCTGTTTTAAAAGTTTTTAATATATTTCACTAAGACTTTATCTCTTTAGTGTTTATGTTCAAAGTCAAGTAATTCTACAGATAAGGATAATTTCAAATATGGAGTATTATGTTTTTCAGAAGTCCTGGTTTGGACAGGTCTGAAAAAAGGTCCACCAAGAAAAATGAAGTTTCCAGAGACAGAAGATGTTGTTAAAGAAATCAAAAAGGCATTGCTGTAGAAATTGTGAAGTTAAAATCACAATGCAAACTCTTAACATAGTTTTAGTGTTTAGCATTATTGTGAAGTATTGTAGATGGCTTGTTGACTTGACTTGATTTTGTTGGTAAATATGACTGGTTTCCGAGTGTGTATGACGGATTGTGTATACAAGGGAGGCAACTCCTGTACACATCCTGATGGTTTTCACTTGTTCCAGAACTATATACTCACAAAATAATGTGAAGTTAACAGGTCAAGATGAAGATAAATGTTAATCTTTTTTTATCAACAAACTTCTGTGGTATAACATGATGTTTAAAGATGATACATTTCTGACAGTGTATATATTTCGTTTCTCTTCAAAATTCATAAAATGACACCCATGATTTGAAAGTATAAATTAACAACAACAAAAACAACCTCCTAGTAATAACTGCTTATAAGAAGGAAAGATACATACAAAATATAGAGGTGTGGCAAAAACTTCTAAAGGATGGAATTGATATTTTACTCAATTTAAATCTAAAATAATCTCAAACTTAAGGAGGGTGGTTTAAGTTTAAGTATGGAACTTTTTGTATTGTGTAAAAATAAGTCGCCTATGATTTCATATTACGATTTATCCGAGATTAAGCATCGTAAATGTACTGTGTACAATATTTTCTTCTATAAAGTTGTATTTCTGATGTTTCAGATATGTATCTGGTAATATTAAATAATTCCAATACAGGTCAGTTTAGAATGGTACATTGTTTTAGCCGATTTAGATATCTAGAAGATTGAGTGTAGAATTGTTTCAACAAACTGCTAGTAACACTTCTAAATAGAATATATATACATGTATAAGGATGGTCTTGCCTTTTACCTTGTCAGCCAGTGTTCAAGTCTTCAACAGATATGAAAAGATACGAGGGTCACCTGGCTGACCATGTGGTTTTTCTCCTGGTACTCCAGTTTCGCTCCCTTAATGTTTCGTGGCAAATCAAACAATGATCTATCATAGAAAATAATGATTATTTGGATGTAACATCATTTTGATTAATCAGAACATCACTATGTGGACTAGAATCATCACACTTGTTTGTAGCTTTTAATGTCATTATCAAACTTGTCAAATTAAAGGACATCAAAACCAGGTCACAGGTTATTTTGCCCTAGAAATGTGACTAGAAAGCCGATTTTGTTATATCATGAAGACGATATCTGACATAATTTACTCTCTGTATCCATGGCTATATAATAAGGTCTATAGTAAATATGGCTACATAATGATATTGTCTTGTTAGGAGAGCCTGTCTGATAGATAAATGTAGTATGTTATTGGTGCTTGCTCTGTTACAATGTAGCTTTTTATCATGGACATTTTAATAACAAACATTGATATCCGTGGAATATTAGGGTATTAATACATTGTAGTTTGATACAATTCCTCATGTATACAACTTAGTTGGATTGATACAATGTAGTTAAGATTAATACAATGTAGTTAAGATTGATACAATGTAGTTAAGATTAATACAATGTAGTTAAGATTAATACAATCAATGTAGTTAGATTAGTACATTGTAGTTGAATTATTTAGACAATATAGATTTATACAATAGAGGTATGCATGTATAGAAAATAGTGTAGGTGTAACCACAGTCGTCTGTATCTGGTTAGTATTTATAGAAAACAAATATTAGTCCCAACTCTTACTATATCCTATTATATGTAGTAGGAGTAGGGGATATTTTTTATTTTTCTATAAATACTAGTCAGATGCAGACACCTGTGGTGTATTTAGGAAATGTAGAGATGAAGTAGACGGTGTAGATGGACTGTAAGAAATGATTTTGTAGATGTTATATTAGATACCACCACTATGTGTTCAGGTATGTGTATCGTGTGACCGGGTGTGAATGTATGAACGAAGTAAAACGAGATGACTGAAGTATACAATACAGGAGAAACAAGATTTGTTCATTTTTTTTGATAAGTGAAATAAGAGCTGAATATTATTACAGAAACATACAGCTGGGTGTCCATTGTAGTGACATTAAGCTAAGCTATCGATGTATTTGGCAGACGTGTGCATTCTTGTGTGTGCGAGAATTTGTGAATCTATGGGAGTTCAATAGTTGTATGATTGTGTAGAAATCCTGTAAAGAGACCAGCATTATCTGTTCAGTAAAGAAAGAGATGACAATGATGATTTCTGTACTAGTGAAACAGGAAATGCACATCATTTCAACAGAGATGGTCTTATTACAGAAAACCTTTGTATTTGTTTATGAATGTAGGTGGGGTATGGTAAATATGGTGCTCTTTTTATTGTACTGATTATTTTTGTAAATCTCACTATCACTGCCATTATTTGTTAAGGGATTATGGTATTCTTGTAAGCCCCTTGAGTACAGTAGAGTATTCTTGTAACCCCTTGAGTACAGTAGAGTATTCTTGTAAGCCCCTTGAGTACAGTAGAGTATTCTTGTAACCCCTTCAGTACAGTAGGGATTAGGGTATTCTTGTAACCCCTTAAGTACAGTAGGGATTAAATATTCTTGTAACCCCTTGAGTACAGTAGGGTATTCTTGTAACCCTCTGAGTACAGTAGGGTATTCTTGTAACCCCTTGAGTACAGTAGGGTATTCTTGTAACCCCTTGAGTACAGTAGGGTATTCTTGTAACCCCTTGAGTACAGTAGGGATGAGGGTATTCTCGTAACCCCTTGAGTACAGTAGGGTATTCTTGTTACCCCTTGAGTACAGTAGAGTATTCCTGTAACCCCTTGAGTACAGTAGGGTATTCTTGTAACCCCTTGAGTACAGTAGGGATTAGGGTATTCTTGTAACCCCTTGAGTACAGTAGGGTATTCTTGTAACCGTTTGAGTACAGTAGGGTATTCTTGTAACCCCTTGAGTACAGTAGGGTATTCTTGTAACCCCTTGAGTACAGTAGAGTATTCTTGTAACCCCTTGAGTACAGTAGAGTATTCTTGTAACCCCCTGAGTACAGTAGGGTATTCTTGTAACCTCTTGAGTACAGTAGGGTATTCTTGTAACCCCTTGAGTACAGTAGGATATTCTTGTAACCCCTTGAGTACAGTAGGGTATTCTTGTAAACCCTTGAGTACAGTAGATTAGGGTATTCTTGTAACCCTTTGAGTACAGTAGGGTATTCTTGTTACCCCTTGAGTACATTAGGGATTAGGGTATTCTTGTAACCCCTTGAGTACAGTAGGGTATTCTTGTAACCCCTTGAGTACAGTAGTGTTTTCTTGTAACCCCTTGAGTACAGTAGAGTATTCTTGTAACCCCTTGAGTACAGTAGGGTATTCTTCTAACCCCTTGAGTACAGTAGGGTATTCTTGTAACCCCTTGAGTACAGTAGGGTATTCTTGTAACCCCTTGAGTACAGTAGGGTATTCTTGTAACCCCTTGAGTACAGTAGAGTATTCTTGTAACCCCCTGAGTACAGTAGGGTATTCTTGTAACCCCCTGAGTACATTAGGGTATTCTTGTAACCCCTTGAGTACAGTAGAATTAGAAAAGACTGCATGTATATACAGTTATTTTTAAATTGTTGAAAAAAAACCCAAATAAAATGTATAAATATATAATACTTGTTTTACATATTTTTTTTCGTAAATAGATCATGTACTCTGTATTCCATTACATTGCTGAACCTGTTCGTACACGTAGGTGACACGAGTTGTGGCATTGTGCTCCGGTTCAATTTTGCTTGAGATGGTGGGCTTTTCAATCTTCGTCGTCCCTGGTCAGTCGTCTGTATGTAGAAAATCTTTTCCTTGTTACTGCTATTTCTAAATCTTGAGAATTACTTAAGATTATTTAGACTTCAAAAACAAAATAGCTGAGAGGAGGCTATTTTGACGGTTGAAACTTTCAATCACTAGGTTCTTAAAGGGTATTTCTCAAATTTCTTATTGAAACTTTTCAAAAACAAAGTAGCCGACAAGTGTAAATTTTGACAGTTGAAGCTTATCTCTGTTCTTGAAGGATATTTCTCAAATCTCATGTAGGTTTCCCCTGACCCTTGTTTTGTATTCTCAGTATGAGATTGATTAGGAAACTAAAAGATGAAAAAAGTATTATTAGATTTTGACAGATGAAAGGTTGTTATCATCATTGCTATTGTTTGCCTTATCACAGGTACATTGTACAAGATCATATTCTAGAGAGCGAGAAAACCCAAGTTCAGAAAAGTACCTTATGAGAGGATGCGGAATGGACAAGCATGTGTAGGCTGTTTTAGCTTCCGTTTGTCGTGTTAAGACGACATTCTAAATCTAGTCTCTGACTATCAGCAAGCCTGAATTTTCAATTATGGATATTTGCTGATCGAAATATTTCTTTCACTTCTACCAGATGTGCTTCTACACAGATTGAAATATAACTCTCTTGATAATTATCATACTCTTCATCGGCCCTCGATCTGATTATTCACTCTAATGCTAATATTAGGGGTATGGTAGATCTGTTGATTTCTGATGACCTTTCCCAGCCACCGTATTATAGACTTTAGTTTGATTAAGATTACTTCCATATGGCAATACGACTCTTCCAAAGTGTATTCTATAGGAGTTATGTCCCTTCGATTACTTGTTGAACTCCTGCGTCATATGATATGATTTCATCTATTTTTTTATCCGTCGTAATCAGAGACCTATATACTAAAGGTTATTTGTGACTCAGCATCGTAAACAGAATTCTGGTATTACAAAACATTTATACTCATTTATGACGGAACTAATATTTTCGTGTCTTTTGTAAAATCATTTATTTTCGCTTTTAAGAATCACAATGAGAATGGTCGATCCCGAGTAATTATTTACGGAATAACATCAAACTTTATTTAAAGGTTTATAGCCATCAATAGCTATGTCACTAATATCGTACCGTTATTATGGAAGTTATGGCCCTTTATGGGAAAGGTTGATATTAATTACCATAAAAACTGAGATAGCATCAATGTCCGCCATTATCCGATCGTAATATTTGTCCTATTGGCGGAGTACTGCGACCCACTGCACGACATACTCGCCAAGGGTGAAGAGAAGTAGGCAGATCGTTGGCTACCGAAGATGGCTTTTTTTTTTCTTTAAACATATTTTATTGTCTAGACAAGAACAATAGGATTAGGCACAAGTTATTACAACTTATGAAGCCTTCTCCACTCAACATGTTAATATTTACAAGTAATGACATAGGTATAATATATAGTAAATCATGTAACAATTAGGAGGAAAAATGGATAATTTAACATACAATATACATTTACATAATAAAGAGATACAAGTATATATATTCAAAATCTTCTGCTGGACTTTATGAAAGACTGCACATATCCAAATACATAACTATTCACTTCCAAAGCCAAGTTTTCATTACCATATAATAACAAATTTAAATTTACATGTATATTTAAATCATTAAAATATTGGAACATTTCAGCACGAGCAGTAGCATATATTGGACATTCAAAAAAGAAATGATGCACATTTTCACAAATGTTACCACAGTTTACACAAATAGAGTCCTCTGCCAAATTTACACGAAAAAGATCATCCTTAAGAGAACTACACTTATATCTTAATTTTGTATGTATTATATTAAACTTTCTTTCACCATAATTATAGTAGCAAGGCAGACTAGTAGAAATAGGTTGAGAGAGAGCTAGTTTGAAAGAAGAAAGAGAAATGGATTTAACATTGTCGTCTAAATTGTTCCAGTTTCTTAAGGTAGAGGGAAAGAAGGAGTTTATTGTAGAAGAGAGTCTGTAATTTGGAATTCTGAAATTGTCCTTATTTCTTAAAGGGTAAGGGTTATTATTTCCCACTGAAGGAGGTAATAAGTTAGATAGATAACTTGGAGTCATATTATTGTTTATCTTATATAGTAATTGAAGATTTCTTTTAGCTCTTCTGTCTGAAAGTGGTTCCAAAGATGTTTCAAAATATAAAAATTCTTTTCTTGTATAAGATGGTAGACCAGTTATTATTATAGCTGCTTCAAGCTGAGCCCGCTCTAACTATTCTGAGTCAGCTTGAGAGCATCCGCCCCAAACCTCACATGCATATTCCAGAACAGGTAAAATAAATGACTTATAAATTCTTAAAAGAGCATCACGCTTTAACATATATTTAATTTTCCTTAAAACATTTATTTTTTTCATTACTGATTTGTATATCTCATCAATGTGGTCAGACCATTTAGCATTTGAATTAAATATTACTCCAAGATGTCTATGTAAACTACTAAAATTTAAAAAGGTTCCAAGATGGTTCCAAGATGGCTGCACGGTATCCCATTGACAAATAATTCCTCATCTTCATCAATGAAGCTCATCCGTACAATATTTACCGTATATTTTTACACAAGGTATACATACCATATGTTGTACATTTATTTATACAAAATATGTTCATACTTTGTATATTTATACATAATGCGTTCATACTTTGTACATGTACATTTATACATAATGCGTTCATACTTTGTACATGTACATTTATACATAATGCGTTCATACTTTGTATATTTATACATACATGTATGTTCATACTTTGTATATTTATACATATATTCATACTTTGTATATTTATACATATGTTCATACTCTGTATATTTATACATATATTCATACTTTGTATATTTATACATATGTTCATACTTTGTATATTTATACATATGTTCATACTTTGTATATTTATATATGTTCATACTTTGTATATTTATATATGTTCATACTTTGTATATTTATACATATGCTCATACTTTGTATATTTATACATATGTTCATACTTTGTATATTGTTACATAAAATGTTCATACTTTGTGTATTTATATAAAAATGTTCATACTTTGTGTATTTATATAAAATATGTTCATATACAAGTTTACGACCAGTTACCTTATATCGTGAATTCAAGGCCGGTCAGGACACGAGTTATAAATAGACTTAATTCGTCATTTGCGTGTCTATGTTATATATCTAGTTATTAACACAATGTATCATAGAATCCTATACACTATGTGTTGTTGATTCGAAGGTTAACAATTGCAATTCCCAGTGGTAAATGTAATGTGTTGGTGACTTCATACATGTATTTTGTATATTTATATAAAAGATTCCTTGTCTTATTTATACATCGTTGTGTAAACATAAGGTGATCATACATTGTTGTGTAAACATAAGGTGATCATACATTGTTGTGTAAACATAAGGTGATCATCCATTGTTGTGTAAACATAAGGTGATCATACATTGTTGTGTAAACATAAGGTGATCATACATTGTTGTGTAAACATAAGGTGATCATACATTGTTGTGTAAACATAAGGTGATCATACATTGTTGTGTAAACGTAAGGTGATCATACATTGTTTTTTTAATCATATCCAGAATTCTCTGTATATGTATCTTATTAAAATGAACACCAGTATGATTCTGTTTTACATTACTTTTACAAACACCTGGATAACGGTGGTTCATGATAGTAAGATTGACATGTAATTATATACAGGTATGGGATGGCACTTAAAAGATGTCTGGTGAAGTCCAGGTATATCGATGGTACTTGTATATGGTGTGGGCCAGGTGATTTAAACAGAGTACAATAGCGTCTGTAAAATGTTATCCGTCATTTGTTTCGACAAACAAAGGTCAACTGAAATATGTCGGCAAACGTTTTGTTCTAAAAACAAGAAAACGGGTACAGGGCTATTGACGTAACCAATTGTCTATGGCCGGTTTTGCTGAAAGGAATTATTCCACAACGAATCTTTCTTCTGATAGCATTAAGATTGAGACGCACTTCAGAGGTAGGTTTTTTTTTCGGTACAAGACTGTTATATTCATTTATCAACTTAATTCCGACTTTTATTTTTGTGAGCGTTGTATGAGATGTTCTCTTTTGAAGAAAAGAAGTCTTGTAAATAGTTTTTGGATTTTTAATTTAAAACACAAACAAATACAAGAGTGAGAGGAAAATACTTCAATGCACGATACAGGTTTATCATATAAATATTCACATACAATGTATATATTCAAGCAACTGTCATTTTTGTTCAGTTTACAGTACTAATGAACGACAAAAAAAAAAATTCCTAATATATTTAAGGCCGGTCCATACAAAACATATTTTTACCAAAGATTGATATATTGAGCACTCAGTGCAAGAATGTTTATGGTAAAACAGCTTAGGGAGACAAAATATATAGGAAATAAAAGAACGAATCACAAGACTAATTTGCCATCCCGGCAGTTCAATGCAGGTGCATTGTTATTACATTTTCATGACAAAAATATAACTTTTTTTTATAAATGTATTTTTAATAAAACAAATGCAGCACACGAAATTTTGAAGGCGATTAGTCTGATAATATCTTCTTATTAAATTTAGATTCAAATTTTAACTTTAAACTCGTTTTTCACCTTCGATCCTCCAACCTTATATAAAAATGTAAATCACCTTGGTTTTCTCCAGGTGCTCTAGTTTCCTCACGCAGAAAGAACCGTAGCGCGCTTCCGTCCGGACAGACAAGAGTGATTATCACAAGTTGAAATCATTTGTTTCCCAAATGTTGTAAAATATATATTAGTAAAGAAACTCTGTAATTACAATGACACGGATATTTCCAACTGTGATTATTTACGAATAATTCAATTTTGATTGTCAAATAATATTGCTTACATTACATAGGTGCTGCAAACCCAATTTTACCATTTATAGGAAGAAATAACCGTTTAATGAGTATAAAATCTACAGTTATAGGCGCTATAAATGATGACTACCGTATACGTGTACATTCTATGGTCTAACATGTTTTGATTACACTATTTGTAGCGAGAATACTAAGCATGACTATTCCTAGACAGACTACACGTGCGCGTCCTCATTTTGATTGGTTGCTCAATACAATTGCTCTTTACAACTATACACTATTGGAAAATATATCCGATGATGATATGCTGCGTTATACTAAAACTGGAATGTTCATAAATGTTTCTTTTAAAGAATTTATGCTTTATAACTTTGATGAACTGTATTTATACACGGGGTAAATGCTTAATACCTTCAGCAATCGAAGCTCGCACACAAATTAGCACGAAAATATAACCATCATGGGCAATTTGAAGTGTGTATGCCAGAATATTTCCAAGTGTTGGAGGAACTACGGAACGGACATTTGGAACACATCGGTGTCATTCATAGACCCGGTATACTGCCAACCAGTTCTATTTACCAACCAAAACGTTTATTTCGAAAAAACAACAAAAAAAAAAAAAAAAAAAAAACAACAAGAAAAAAAAACCAAAAAAAAAACCCCAACAACATTAAGCATAAAGACAAAAGAACATCATTTGCCAATTCCTGTAGACATCTATTTTGATATTTTGTAATCTTTTTGAAGTTGCGTACTTTGGACTGAATGCCATTTATCTTTTGATCTACTGTGCTGAACGATCTATTATTCTAAAGAACTTAGCACCATATACCAATAAATTATAAACGGTCGCTTGTTACAAAAGAATGAATACAATAAAGCTATAAAGAAAATAAATAAATAAATAAAAATCACTACAACAGTTGCTTAGAGATTGCTCATCAAATGAACGTACTAGTAATGTCGACTATAATAGCTTCAGAGACTTGGCCTAGTCTCATCAAATGGAAGTACTAGTACTCTCGATTACAATTGTTGGCGAGAGTTTGCTTCATCAAATGGTATGTACTCCTCGTGGAGAACAACTCTCGATTGTGGTTCCCGACACTTTGCTTCCCCGTGACGATTAAAACACCGCTGTTCTATCTTGCGTGCATCTACCCACTGGTTCAATCTGACGTACGACAATCCAATGATTTGAAATGGTCGAATTCGTTGGTCGTTCACTTGAAGAGCACTCTCTGCGCGATGGATGGACTTCAGATACAGACCAGCAGTAAACAACCAACTAGCTTCGTATTCTAATACTGTTGCATTATCGCCGTCCGCTAAACTCGTGGCATATTTTCGTGCGAAGCTCTCTTTCCTGACTAGTTAATGTTCTATGAAGAACCAAGTGTGTTCCGTATGCAAAAACTGTTTTGTATCCAATGTTTCCGAACGAGGATTCCCGAATACGGTTGGTCACTATGTAACTGTATGTCATTCCTTGAAGAAGATGTTTGGTTACGTAAACAATATTGGAGGAGTGGATGAAGTCGGAAAACCTGTTAACAACACGAATTCCTGGTTTAAGGAATGATGACGTTGCATTCGGATACTCATGGTACTCATTATGAATTAGTATGACTAGTGGCACATTGTGCTTGATGATAGAAAGCCCCGCCATTTGATATAGACTCGAGTCAACGAAAACTCCCGAGACGTTTGGTTGACGAGAAATAAATTCTAGGCAAGCATTGACTTCCGCTGATTCCTTCATCCTCTTGGTTGTTAACGTGTTTGGATTATAATTTATGGACGGAAATGTAAAATAGGTATTGATGACGTAAGACACGATTAATAAATAAAACACACATTGTGACCTACGATGAGACAAATGTAGCATATGATTGATGACGAAGTGCAACGAAAAAGCTGACGTCATCAAAAGGAGGACGATGACGTTGTGGAGAAACCTCACTTCTTTATGTTCGACCATGGAATACGCACAGAAAAGTATAATGCTAGCAACACACAGTACAATTGTGTGTCTTTTTTCTGTTTGATCTATGCTTTTATTCTTTGTAGTTGCTAAAATACAAAAAGCAATGGCGGACACAGAATAAAACAAACCAGTAAACGTACTCTGGAGAAATATCCCGTCTATGTAAACATCAAAACTGCTGGAACCAAACAAAATACTTGAGAGGTTTGTTCTGATGTTGATGCGGTACCACTGAAGAGGAGACAAAAACCAAGTTCCATACATCTGTTTGTCCACGAAACCTCCAAGGCAGACACCTAAAATGAATCCACACCCCGAATGAAGAAACCTTGTCCATAATTTCCATACATTGGAGACGTTTTGGTACAAACTCTCTATAGAAAACAAGGTGACCAGCACTACACCAAATAACGCAATGTCTGTTCTGATGTAACACGCGACGCCTAAGACGAATCCACTTCCTAACAGTTTTGAAAGTGATGAGCGCTGTCCAAACATTTCCGTCTTTTGTCTATCACCAGCAGATTGTTCTTTGAGAATTCCTAACGGTGAAGTAGAGAACCCATTTTGATATTTACCATTTTCACCAAGTTTGTGTGTTCCATTCGTTATGCTTTTATATCCATTTTGATGCGACTTGTTCAGTTTTGTCTCTGATCCATTATTTCCTGATAAGTCTGGTATATGGCCATTTGTTGTTACACCGTTTGAATACTGACTGTATTGAGTCTCCTCGACAGGTTGTTGGCCAGGGTCAAACATAGACGCCACAACTACAGACATGGCATAAAATACAAAGGGTGAAAGGAAACTGTTGACCAGGGTATGAGTACCTAACACGGTCAGAATTTGTGAAAATGAAACGAATATAGCGGCCATCCATGCCACATCCGGGTTCTTATACAAAGTCCGAGAAAAGTTGAACACAGACACCGGAAGTAGTGTTGTAATGATGACGTGGAAGAGTCTTCCCAACTGAAAAAGAACAATAGACGATTTTACAATTTCATGTCTGAAATGTCCTCGAACAAGGTGTACATATACATTATTTCTATTTGTTGAAAATATACTACGTTATCAACAGAGGGTGCATTCGCTGTATAACATATATAACAGGAAAGGTTTGGTTATATAAAGAGAGATAGAGGAGATTCCAACAGCTTTGTAAAAGGACCAATATGAAGGATTGCATGAGCGTGAATCATTTGATGCTTTCTTTTAATATACATGATATATAGACCAATTTAAACGAATAATAGCGATAATAACAGCACCTGTGTCATTCTGAATGACTTGCATTTGTTTAAGATATACCATGTGTCATGAAAGTGATCTTAAGAACATTTGATATGTAACTCTTGTAAATACTAGCCGCAATATGCAGCTCATCTGGAGCGATCTATTTAGCTGGATCGGTTTAGCGTTAGACTAGTAAGCCAGAGATCCCAGGTTCAATCTTTAGCGGAGGCAGTGATTAAAATTCAATTAGTTTTGCCCTCTATTACAGATATATGCATCCAAAATTACAAATTCGAAATTTAGAAATAGAACAAATATAGATATATAACATTTGCAATGATATTACGTAATAAAGTTTTACCAAAAGTTATATCAAGTAATGACTAGATGTACTCTTTTTTGAAAATCTTATATGGATGTTGCTGTCAATGGTGAATCTCAAAAAGACACATTTTTTTTCACAGAGGCAGACACTCTTACAAGGACCATGGATAACTGTTCAGAAAAAATATCACGAAGTGTACAACCATTCATTTCAAGATTATCGATAAAATGCCAAATACGGGAAAAATATGATTCACAATCAGTATATACCAGACAATAACGCATTTGGTTGATTTAAATGTATTAGATTAATTTCTTTAGATATCCTGATGGCTATATTGTGAGCACATAATGTTGATAATCGCACGAACTTAAATTTTCATAAATTCATAGCCATTTTACAAAGAACTTATGTAGTGTGCAAAACAGTGAATATGGTATTTGAAATAAGTATACGTACCAGATATGGATTATATTCGTATCCCACTATGGCCGCCATTTTGAATACAAGCGTGTAAAAGAGCGGGAACAGGAAGGAACGCATACTAAACATCCCATTTTTAACTTCCTGTTCTTCCACGGAAGTGGTTACGTTTGTTGGCGGAGGGAGGTATTCGTAGGTTCGAAAACCATGACCAGATGCCTCAGAAAATCCAACTGAAAAAAAAAGAGAACAATATTATTCAACTGATGAAATTGATGTTAAAAAGTATGGGCAGATACCAGTTATTCGTTCTCTGACATATATAAGATTTATGAAATGCTGTACTGGAATAGCATGCCAAGAATTAGGCAGCATGATACCGAAAAAAAATCACCCTAAAAGAGAAAGATAAATGAAAAATAAGATTTGAAATATACCGAGCCGAACAATTTTTGTGTGTGTTTTGTTTGTTTTGTATTTGTTTTAAGGATATTTCCTTTGACAGCTATCCAATAATCCCAACGCTAAAAAGTCGCCCAGCATTTGAATAAGTTTTTATGAACAATATGAAAACATATGAAAATATATTTTCAATATTTAATATTGAATTTAACAATTTACGCCGAATTCACTTCGTACGATACCTAAACGAGATTTCCTAACATGATATATATATAACATATGTCTAAAAGTACCCTAGATCGGTATAGCAAATGACTGAGTTTAGGATTCCTCGGAATGGTGGATTACGCGGGTTATGTGTATTTAACACAAGAAAAAAACATGGCGGCTGCATTTGTAAATATAATCCCGCACCAGACATGATGGCGTGAAGATATTTTTCTGTTTGGTGTGAGGACAACAGGTATGAACAGTACAGGTATCAGAATCCAGTGTTGAGACGTTTATGTTGTGTCTAGTTTCCTATAGGTGTCGTGAACGTCTGTGTGGTCTAGCATCTTATACAAAAAAATGCTCGCTTTGTATATATATACATTGTATATAATTTCCCTACCCTTATTTCATTTTTTAACAAACTTGGATGCATGTGTTATTCTCAGGCATACCTTCTATGTCGCCTTGCTTCTGTTAGGTTAGATTTTACTATTACAGTAAAATAAAATTGTCAGTTTTTTTTTTGAAGATTATATATAATCGTGATAAAAAATAAGAGAATCATTCAGATAATAACAGTCCATTTCAAAATTTCCGCCAAAATATATTATTTTTGCTTAAATATTCTAGTAGCATAGCGAAATTTTTTTGAACCATAGAAAATAGCCTCTTTAATTTGATAAGTTAACTGTAAGTTTACTGATACTGATGTTTTACGAGGGTTTTGTACTAAAGGCACATGCTGTTTTATCTAAATATGTCCAAGTTGTTTATTGTTCTCAGAATAATATTCGTTTGATTGACTGATTCCCGTAAGGAGTTTACGAGTTTTAGTTGTTGATGGAATTCAAATAGATTTATGTTGTCCAATGCAACCGTAATCCTATTTGAAATTATTTCCTACTGTTTATATTTCAGTAAGCATACACTATCCCTAGCATTTGAAGTCTAGTCGGTTTACATTTCAGTAACCATACAGTCTTTGTAGAATTTGAAGTCTTGTCGGTTTACATTTAAGTACACATGAACTATCCCTAGCATTTGACGTCTTGTCGGGTTAAGGTTCAGGAACCATACACTATCCCTAGCATTTAAAGTCTTGTCGGTTTACATTTCAGTAACCATACACTTTCCTCAATATTTGAAGTCTTATTTGGAGACGTTATGATTGTTGTACATTTGGTGTCGGTAACAGAAAGGCTTGACGCTGCATTTATAGTTTATGTGCAGTCGTAAATATGCATGTATCAGCCTGATACCAATATCGTACATGACGAAGCAATTTCTTAATAATCCTGCCGGAATAAAATAACATTAAACCATTTCGCTATCACGAAATACATGCTGTTCTCGTTTTCAATTGCTTAACTGATTTACTTACAGACGTTGCTGATACACATCATAATGAAAAATGCCGTTGTTTCAATTAACAAAATGTCATTGTATTTCCTTGCTACAAATCTAATATAAGAAACAAATGTCATTTCAACAGAAAACTCATTCTGGACGACAGTATACTAAATTACATGTTCAAAATAATCTATGTTTGATTTGTCACAAGATTTGAATTATTTGATATGATGCTTGTTAAATATTAAATTATTTCGTCATCTGTACATCTCAAATAAATATATTCATGATCATTTGGGATGTCGGGCACTGACCGAGGAACCATAAATCACTGACGAAAATATCCTATAAAATCTACCTGTACGGACCGGGAATATTAGTTATAGCTATCATTTACTTAAGTTATAGCAATGTAATTCCATTTGGTAGCACAGTCCTTTGATAAGTTGTAATTAACGATATAATTTATGTTAATGAAAGGCTTGGACTCATTTTGAAATCTCTAATGATGTAAATGTACTTGTGTTTCGTGTCCATGTCAACTTGAGGAGTAACTGTAGGCTGAGACAGATGTAATAAAGTTGAATTAAAAGAGCCATTCGTGAGTTAAAAACTGGGTCCCCAGATCGATTAGACCATTTTTCACATGTAAGCAAGCCTGAGTGTAAGTAGTAAGGTCTCCAGGTACAACACTGTTGAAACTAATACGATATAATCAATCAGTATTGTAGGGTTTCAAACATACCAACGTCAACGAATTTATATCGCTGAAGACTTTCAACATAACCCTTTAAATCAACAATTAACATGATCTTTTAGATCTGAATGTTTTACTCTTTCAGATGTACCTTCGTTTAAACTACGTTTGGAAAGCTTTGTAATCGTGACATAATTGTCTGACCACCCATACGTCTTACTTTACCACAATTAATCTAATTCATCCTTTTTAATGGAGATTTCAGTTAAAGTCCTCTACTGTTCGCCGTAGACATTTTAATTGTGAGATAAATATACGTGGATCACATGAAAGAAATATTTCATTGTGATAGACTTGGCACAAGCGATAATATATTTTCTTTAGACGCCAGACATCTCCAACGCTCATTATATTTCGTCATGTCTTGCACTTACATAGTAAGATTTTTATCGTGCAGCAATCGTTTTAGCTGATGAAAATAGAAGTGTTTTTCTATTATGTAAATCTAATGTTATAGAAAATGCTAATGGAAAGTACAGCTTAATTCAAATGTAAAAACAAGTGAAGAACAGTTTCAGCCCTGTCGTCTGTAAATGGTACTCAAGCTTAATCAAGCAAATCATTCGCCAAATTTCTCGTTATTTATTAAACTTTTGGTCCATCATTTAGCCATATATACCACTTTTTTAAAATTATTTATCATGAAGCGTGTCGACAATTATTTTAGCTTTCATACTACCCACACATGACACTAGGCACATACCTTAACAGTAGCAGACCACATGATCACGTGATCAATAATGGTGATGACAGGTGAAAATTAGTTTTTCGAAAGAACGATTAGTGTTAAGTAGTGGATTCTATGTTCAACTTTCCCTGGGGAAATTGATTTAATCACGTGTATCAAATTACCTCCCCTGATATACCATGGTGTCGTCTATTGTCAATAACGCTGTTAACTTAGCTGTACATGACAATAGACAGTTGACGTTTGACTTAAAACTTGACCGTCTTTCCCATCTTATGTAGCAGTTTTTTGTAAGCTTGGTTATCTTTTTATAGATACGCTGTCGTCAGTCAACAAGACTCTCAGTGTTCCATATCAACAAAGACAGGCTCACAGAAGGCGACATAATATTTTAAGTGCACTTCAGGATGTTGCATAAGAGGTATGCATACAGGTATGATTTGAGCACAGACGAGCACTAATGGAACTCTAGAACAAGCATTGAAAGTGGAGATATGTCTAATTCTGAAGTCTCCTTGATTCATATCGTCAGAACAAGAGTCTAGTGAGACACAAAAGACTTGGTGGTGTGGATACAATACAATTACAATACAAGGGAAATGCAAATACTGTAAACGTACTTTATTTGGCGCATTCAAATTTTAGCGAATTTCCGGATCTAACCAGATAAGCGCATTAATAAATTGGCGCGCCAAAATTATTTCATAAAGAAACAGTATATAGAAAGAGCAATTAGCGCAATCATAATTTAGCATAATGCTTCTCTAGCACGGAAACCGCTTAAATAAGATTACCGCTTAAAATGTACGTTGATAGTATGTAGGTATTCTGTATTGGATGTTGAGGAAACACAGAATACAAACCTAGAAAAATGACCTTGTATCAGCAATTTTCAGTCATTCTGTTCACACACAGAATCAAATCAAAATGATAATTTTGATACCGATATAACCAGATTCTTTGCATGAAAAACATTTTTGCATGTATATTTACAGCATATATAAAAAGTTCATGCGTATTGGCTTATATGAAAGTTAATGTGAACATGGACCACACTTAGGTGTTTGATATATAAATCTCGGGGGATCATTTTAAATCGGTCAATGGAAAAGACTGGATAATAGGTATAGAGGTGACATTTGACATATAATTTAACTCCGACCTATAATTAGCACTTCGAACATCTACCCTAAATGAATAACCCTGGTTCGGATAGAGAGGAAACTTATAATCAAAGTAACATTAAAAGTAAACGACTTTCATTCAAGCTGCTTGCTTATGTAAATATACACTAAATGACAACGACTTAATGTTTCGGTTCAGTTGATAAGGTTTTTAGAGTGACCAACACAATGTAAATAAGGAACAAGTGGAATGTTAAATTACCCTAACATTTAAATCGTTTTGTAAAGGATTCGGCATCTAAATCTGATTTATCACGCGAAAATAGTCACGAGCGAAGCCTTCCAATGGTGAAAACAAATGACACGCTTTACTAAAGCTTTTGTTGTGTCGAGTTTATGAAAGACAGAGTACAATACCGATAGGTAGTAAGATGTTTTTGTACAGTTTTTATACATACTAGTACTGATTGGTACGAATTTCTTGCAGATAAATATAATCTGAAATGAGAATGAAATCGGATATTTTTTTCCAATATAAAAAACTTGTTGTATGTAAAGCGAAACAATGAAAACAAGAATGGTAGTACAATATATAGGTCAATCACCTTTTCACGGTACAATGCTGAAACACTAGCCCAACTTGCTCCTTAACACGTCATCATAAGAATCGTGTGGAATCATAATTACAGTTTTGTTCTCATGTTGGCATACTCCTACTGTAAACGCACATATTTGAGCGTTAATCTTATGTGAGAGATTTTCGCGCATGAATTATTCCTCTAGATTACGATTTTTTTTGCGCTAATTACCGTTTTATACAATGTTTTCTATATGGAAAGCATTGTAGTTAATCATGGCGCTATTTATTTTTCAGATTTCCGCTAAAATTTTATTACGCCAAAATATGTAAGTTCACAGTATTCCTTTTTTTACAATACGACACGTTCTTATTTCTAGAAAATGTTTTAATGTACCGTGACAATAAAATTGATTTAGTTGAACTAGTTGTAATCTCCTCTCTGAAGATTGTACAAAGCACAGGCAAGATATTAACATATTTCAATACAAAGATAGATTTATATATAGTAGAATAAAAAAACGAATTGAACTGCATCATGCAGCTGTTCTGTCCCTCTAGGACTCCCCAGTGTTGCTAAAGACCTGAAGTGTTGAAACTCGAAGCAGGTCGAACGAAATGTCAAAATCTAGATGCCTCATAATTCAATTAATTTCATAATTGTCAATATTGGAATTCAAATGTACACGTGTTAAACAGTGACATGCAGGCTACGGTAAACCTTGGGAGTTAAAAAAAAAAGAAAAAAGAAAGAAAAAAAAAAAAGAAAAAAAAGAAGAAAAAAAAAAAGAAGAAAAAATTCAATGATTGTACTAAAGACACAAAATATACTACCACCAATACAGTAATCCCCAAAATGATTTCGTCAGTGATGCAAAGGTCTCAAGTTAATCACCTCGAAATAGATAAAAAATAAATGCTAAAATCTGAATAGGAAGTGAAAATGAAACATAATTCAACGAATTGTATAGTATTCAATGAATATAATAATTTTCAATATTGCACTTCACAGGAACATCAAGTATATTTGTATATTCTCAACAATGTCACTATTCGAATGAATTAAAACATAACAATTATTAAGACAAATTCATTCAGAAGATTAAAAGTGAAGCAAACTGCACCATACAGCTGTTACGTCCTTCAAGGACTCGCCGTTGTAATATAACCAACCATGATAGCAATCACAACACACCTAGCACTTTTACTTACAATGATAGTAGCCTCACGACCAAACACTATGTTCATCTATAGCATGATCTCACTGACACAAACACGTTATCGGTTGATAATTAGTCACCCCTGGGTCCGATCACCTAGTCACCATACCAACACTTCCATTCTACGATGTGTTGTTAGAATTCAAAGAGACTCCATATGTATACTTCATACTCATTAAACGGGGATTACCTCTCATAAATAACAAAACACTATTATGGACACTTTTGATGTTCGCCATTTAAGAAAAGTCATAGTTATATAAAATATTTATTAAAAATATAACCCCTGATAATTTTTTTCTAACAGTAATTTTTACAGTTATAGTCGCTTTATTCTTTCAGTCGTGGATGAAGCATACAACGCTTACCACTCGGATCACCTGGTCCTTTCCCTCTTGTACATTTTGAGTGTCTCAAATCTATATTCTGTTTGTATATTGCCATTGACATGTGTATGACTTATCATTCATACCTCTGTAACATCCATTGCGTTTAAGTTTGTTTATGCCGAGTATATTAAATTTTGAGTAGTAAAAAAATATACAAATTTTATGGTCATCATCGAACGATGACTTTACATGTCATAAAACTAACAAAGTCAAGTATAACCCCTGGACATTATTTACTAAAATCAACATTTAAATGCACACATATAGCTTCAGTTCTGGATAATGAGAAACAAAACACCTTAGAATTTACCTTATTTTGGACTATTTAAGTTATAATACAATGGGTGAACACAAAAAAAATATTTGTATTGCTCGTCTTGGTTGTGTTAATGTCAATATTTTACAAGTGCAAACACGTAAAAACAGGAAAAGAAATAATTGATTTCCAAAGTAAAATATTGTTTAAATATTCTAAAGACAAGTACGCAATTATATCACTTTTTTTAAATTAAAAAAAAGATATAAAAATTAATACAAACTTCAAAAGCGGACGATATTGATTTAATTGCTGGCGCGTGTCACGTATACATATTAAACATACATGAATTAATATTTCACAGGAAGAAACACAGGTAAAAATCATATACACGAGCGACAATATACATTTATGAAACAAACGTGTGTTTTTATATCTCGGTCAACTCCCAAAATATTCTATACTGCTTAAAGGTACATAATACTGTGTAATCTATTTTATACTAAAACAAGAAAGAATACCGACATTAATACCTGTTCTGACACTTAATACTTTGCCAAAATGTAGTAATTGATAATGCTATGTTGTAATTTCAGATGGAATTTGTGACCTTGGTCACTGACCTCCGATGTTTGGCAACTAACAGCCAGGCTGTCCAGTAATTAAACAATGTGTGTCACAGTGTGGCGACAATAGGAGTACGTATTACATGGTAATGTTACATGCCTTTTATCCTGAACAACATTTATCTGGTAACTGATACACATCAGTCGGATAGAATGACATCCTAACTGAAGATTATCTTACCTTTCAGACACAAACTATTCTATCTTGGGAGCTCACCTAGCACCTTAATGCAAATGCTAAATCAGGTTCACGTGCACAATTGAGTTGTGTAAAATATTAATTAAGGACGAATCTGGACTATAAAACATTGAGAATTATGCATCGAAATTTTATTCTGTACATTCTTAATGCAAATAATTCGTGATTTAGTCGTCTGGTATGCGAAATGAAATACGCTTAACACTAAAATGGAAAGAATAATAATAATTTAGCATACTCAGCATGAAATAGAGCTGAACTGCCAGTGCATTTGAAATAAACTAATCAACCGGCCGTGGTTTACAGTCACAGTCTCGATTTCTTCGAATGGCTGAACAAATGGTGTTGATAGAATTTCTAATTATAGAAAGTGCAGAAAGTGAGGGATATGAACTTTATCCTGTTGGTTTGCCCATGACATATGATAATGAATTTTCATTCATTACAAAAACTACAATCGAGTGTACAGTAGCGACGTTTTACACCGTGTTAGTTCAATCTAACAATGTGTTGTTGTGAATATGTACTGTATTGAAGCGGAATTTAAGAAAGGGAAACAGATGAAATTCTCTATCATAAGATTAAGTGGAACACATTTTGTAAACAATAATCTAAAAAACAAAAAGAGAAATAAAGGGTTTAAATATCGGTTTTTCATACCAAATCTGTTCTTTTATGGAAGAATTAGATAGAATACAGAAGATCAAAAAAAAAAAAAAAAAAAAGTAAACGGCGTCCTACAACTCTTTCTTGCTTCTTGGATTTCTTTTGATTGGCGGAAATTGGAGATCAGCACAGTTTACGTATATTACAATTACAAAGAGGTTATCAAATATGTACTTGAAATTGTATCGTTAAAAAGACATTTATTTACGAACAGGTGGTTTTTGTATTACTTTATATATACCGTGAGACACCGTCCAAACATTTACTTTTCTATGTAAACAATACATCTTTGCCATTTCATCGTCTTTCACAGGTCAGCACGGTATTAGTTTATTGTTATGAAAAAGATTTTAAAAAAAAATGGAGACAAATTCTTTTTAATTTTGTCTGCCGTATTGTACCGTCTATAGAATTAGCATTACAATATTGACTTCCCCGAAGTCGCCCTTTAGAAGTCCAATATCATGTATGTCTATACATAGACAACAATAGTTTTACAAGGGTATTTTGATTTGGTCGAGCATGCTGGTGTCAATATATTTATTTTCCACAGGTTTCATGACAGAAACTTAATATGGAAACCTAAAAATAGCACATTCATTGGACAAAGATGACACGCACTGAAAGTGATAGGTTGTGTTTGGACAAGCAACATGTATACTATAATTACTTTAAATCTCGGTAACAAGCGAAAGTAATTACTGAAGGTAGGACAGAGGTTATCGAGTCAATAGGCGGGGCGTTTTCTAACTGGTTCGGGATATGGCGTTTTGTCTCATCTTGGGATGCAGATTTTGAAGTGGGAAAGATTTTATCAGGAGTAAACTGCAAATTTTGGGAATTTGGCCTAAATATGAAATAATTTCAATTGGGAATGATGCCCATTTATGGCCCCTTAAAGCATTCAGAAAAAAACCTAATAAGTTTTTACCAGATATTGCTATAATTAAAGCTATGGCGTTAGTAATCAGTGTCATGTCTAGGAGGTAACACTGGGCAAGATAATATAATTAACCTTTTAATGTTTTGAGGATATCCATTATGTCGTCATTGTCCATTTCATTTAGGATTTATGATTTAAGAATGTTAATACGGTTTAGCTGGTAGTAGGTGTTAAGATAAACCATTAAGTTGTGTGAATATGATTAAGTAAGGCAGCAGTGCAGTTCATAAGTAGTAAGGAACAGAAGTCTAGAAACGCTTGATTTAACAGAATAGAGTATGCATGTACATACTTTAATTATGAATTGCCTGTTACTTTATCGTTTCCCTGGCTTTTATTGCCCACACACATATATATCTGTCATAAAGTCAAGTTCACTCACGTAGATCCTAATTATAGTACACAATTCCAATGGCACAAAACTGATGTTAAATACCAGAACTAAAATTACTTTTCTAGAGATATCGGGTGACTACTGACATTTGATAAGCCTGGGTGTGTTTTCTTGTTAAAGAAACGCCAACAGATTTACGTCCTTTACTCAAATCTACATACCTAAGTATAAAATGGGTATTGCATTAAGGTTGTGTCACAATACTCCCTTAGATATATAACGCTAAGCTATGCATTACTGGTTACTTATTAACCCCATCTGATGCCATAAACAGGATCAGTTTCATGTTAAGCACGATTCCAACAAGTGTATCTTTAATTCTACAAACCGAAATGTTTTGTTACAAAAAGAAATGTATGCAGGTCTATTTGAAACCTAAAACAGACGGTTTAATTAAGTCTGTCTCGAAAAAAATACACATGTTCTATGGTGGGATCACACGTGACAAAGTGAGATACATTACACATGACATACATAATAACATTGTATATTAATGATGTTTATCCCCTCATTAATTATTTACATTGACCGACATGACAGCTGGCTAATGCATACTAAAGACATTAGCCTGTAAATAAAGTACTCCTGGTATCGTACTTGGCTATAAATTATAACGAAGAGTATAACTCTAGGTATTATACAGGGACTGTGTCTTTATTTCGTATGTAGCGTGATTTGTATTATATACGTTACAGATGTCTAAGGATTACAAGCTGTCTGTAGATAATATCATACATTCGACCACCCTTAAGTTTTATCATGATATGTTCATGGTAAAGACAGAGTATATCAATTTTAACATATATCACATACTAACTAAAGAATGACTTTAGAAAATAAAAACAAAATGTGTGATATACATATTATACACTATTTCCTTTAGATTTTATGCACTCTCGAAAATTGCTTGAAATAAAAGCTGTTGTTGAGGGGTGGTTTTAGACATGTTTAACTGCAAGAATGCATTATGTCATTAATTCGTATGGTAGGTATAAACAACACAAATTTCGATGATCTTTTATCATAATTCCAGGTTCAATTTCTTCCTTACCTTCAATAGATTGATATATCTCGTCTGGATGGTAAATCCACCAATTAGATTTCCGGTTTATATAAGTTACACGCATCACCAAAGTAGCGGCATAAAGTATCCATGGCGACCAATTTGGAAATATATGTTCTTCCTCCGAATGGTTTTCCTCTTCAGAAATATTGTGTTGTTTCAATTTCTTGTTTCTGCTGTTCGAATTTGCCCCATTTTCTTTACCTCCATGGTATTTATGCTCAACCGTTTTACCTTGCCGGTGCCTCATCTTCCTCTGGTGGGGGATACCGTCTGCTAACCGTTTTACATAATGTCAGGCAGACTATGTATTGAGCGTCCTCGTTTGACGCTGAAAGCCACAACACTGCCGATATCCTACACTGCTGGGCATTGTTATGTGCATAAAGTAACGTAAACCGATTTCACAATAGTTAGCTACCGGGGCTTTAACCTGTATAAGGTAAATATCAACATACGCAGAAACGCAGCCTGATAGTCAAGCTGTATTGAAGCTCTCTCGTCTAAACACAGTTAATCAATAATCGACAGGTAATCATATCGACACGGTTGATACTTTATAAAAATATAGTTTATCAATACAGTAAAAAAGGTCATTACGGTTCATGAACGTATACTACTAAAATCATTTCAATCAGTAGTATCGTGTATAACTGTAATGTCGACTCTTTAACTACCACATCAGATATTAGCGCGTCACTGAGTTTATACTTTCAGTGAATATCACGTTTCAACAATGATCACGCATTCTATTTCAAAAAATCAATACCCTCTTTTTTACTCGGCGTTATTTCAGGTCTGCAATCCATGACGATCTATCCGAACAAAAGCATTTAAATGAGGCTATCCACTGTTTTATTTACACAAAGGGCATGGGAAATAAGTAACGTCATTACCCCTTCATTGTTCAACAGTATAACGAATCAGCTACAGATTAAGATATATATTTTTTCCAAAGATCTATATACAATCTTCATAGCGATGACACGTTCGATTTGCTTGGCTTACGACATAACAATAATACATTGATAACGGGAAAATCATGCTTTGTTAATGTAACCATTGTTGGTTAAATAGTACCGTGACGTTGAAAATACATCTTTGAATATATGGAGTGAAAAAATACGTATAACTTAGGTGATGACCCATACATACATATCTACCCATCATTACCATTGCCATGAGCCCTTACGCCCCAAAGTGGGTAGGACTCGATAAATAATATATTTCACCATTTTTTCCCATTTGGAAATTTAGAAATACCTCTTAAGCGATAACACTTGAATTGATTTGATGCATTATGCATTTCGTTTCCTTTTTTATCCATTTGGAAGCATCGCGTTAAGTAACATCTGGCACCCTGGCCGGTCATTTTGGTTTCGCAATTTTGTTTTGCATGTTGCGGTTATTAAGTATTGCAGACTATTGTGTACTGTATGGCTATTAAGTATACTTAAACCTGCTTTTCCTAATCGGATATTTATCGAGTTTAACAACTCATTATAATGTTCGTTGAAAAGAAACCGATTTTAAGCCGAGGCATTGAAGTTTTCAAAAGGTATATTAAGATCAATGTTCTTCTTTTTTTCTCCATTTTCCTTTATTAAAATATATTAGACGGAAATATCATAACAAGAGCGTTTAAAATGTAGCATAAAAATATGGCATATATTTAAGTAAGCTAAGGGTCAGGCGATAGAGGTATGGACATTAATTTGTTTACTTGAATAATTAGAATAACTGCCAGAGGCGTGTAACAGAACGATGATTATGATTATCAGGATATTCATAAATTCATTTCCCTATATAGGTCAGTGGTCATGCTTATGTGTACAAACGTGTCCTTGTAAATAACATATCGTCCAAATGTCAAAATTTAATATGAAGATATTCTCACCTAGACGATGAACTATTTGAGTTATGAATCAGTTTACATTATTTCAAAATGAAGCCGCAAATACTGATAATTTAACACCATCGATCACTTTCTGAATTAATTCAAAGTACAGCCAGAGAGGTCAAGATGAAGGCTGAAATATTTTGTCAGCGTCGATTGAACTGTCTCCGTTAGGAAACCTTGATTGCCAACATGGCACTCCAGAACGTTCTGACATTTAGAACAAGACTGGATTAGCTAATAAATGAAATGTAAAGGACAAGCATAGTTGTTTAATTATTCAACATTGAATTTATGATATCGCAAGTATCCATTCGGCATATTAAGACCATCGCATGCTTAATCGATTTTGAGTGCAGCCAGCTTTCGAGCTGCACAGTTTACGAGCTTCGCATACACCCGATGGGTTCAGGCATTTTTTTATAGCTGGAATAATCGTGACAAAATAGAGATTTACAACTGATATTGACTATGACAAGGCTTTGATGTGTGATCGGTTGTCGATTTCTACGTGTGCCTCTACGGTTTCCATGGTGAAGATGGCTCCAAGATATAACTTTGAGAATCTGAGCGAACAGGCATATGTTGCACGTGTTATGCTTTAGTTTGCTACAATAATGGACAAAAGATAAACCTGGGCTGACCCTGGGGACTTTGGAGTGTATTGTTGAAAACAGATCAATATCGTTATTGTCAAATATTATCCTATATGATTTATTGCCGCAGTAATATAATGTTTTATCAATAATAAATAACCCAGTTAGTTACCAGCATTATTCGTGGTCATGGTCCATTGATTACTAATCCAGAGATAATATATTATTTAACACAAAAATCAATACGACACACAATTATTCCACTGAAAGTCAAGCTATACACAGTGACTTTCTTCCTTAGAAGTCCATAGACGTATTTTCATCTAGATAATTGTAAGTCCTTAATGAGACTTCACAATAAAACGTCAATAATGGGTTTTGCCTTTCAGTACCACACTGATAGTATCTAGGACCTTAAGCTATGTGATTTACAATGAATTCTTATTTACGACGTATCTAATGATTTGACGCGGTCAAGCAGTTCCAAACGCTAATGAATCGCTTCAAAAAGTGTTAGTGTTTACATGAAATGGCTCCACGTATAATTTGTTGACATTTCGTCTGATGGCTATGTAGTTAATATGGATGAACATCTCACCAGAGTTAATGTTATATTTTGCTTGCATGATGCAATACATCAACAATATGCATGTACAATGTAAAAAAAAATCGCATTGTCTTTGTATCTATTTATTCAACATGATTACTGCTATTTCAAAAAGTTTGCTGGGTATTTCTACCGGCCCCGCTGAAATAATAACAGGGACCGTGACCTTCATCCAAAAACCTTGAAACTCAAACTTGATCTGTAGCTACTCATACTGAAGTTACATTCCAACTTTCACCAACATACATTGAAGCATGCGGAAAACTGAGTGGACGGACTGTCAGATGGACAGACAAACAGACTGTCAGACAACGAAAACCTATAGTCCCACCGGTTTCACCGGTAGGGCAATTATTAAACGGAAAGTAAAGATAGAGCCAAATCTATTTCTTAAGGTGCGATGGGGATTGAAGCAAGAACATGGTAATGACGATAGACGGAATATAATGGACAGACATCCACATGAAAATGTTTTCCAATATAGGTAACACCACGACCATTCTGAGCGCACATTGGGGTGTGCTTCCACAACTGGGGGAAGCCCTGATGATGGAATTGCTGTTACTATGTGAAGACAAAATGGAAGAGACGAACGAGTGGAGGAACACAATTCAATGGAAGAATGTCATCAGTAGGATACGGTTGTTTGATGTAAGGTTGGATGTTGAGCGTAGGAACACTGGCCAGCGTTTCGACTGTCAAGTGTTATAGAGCGGACAGGAAGAAACTGGTTAAAGTAGTTAGGCAGATATCGCATCCAGCTTGAATTTGCGGAAGAGAGAGAGAAATACTGTAAGCAGAGGATAAAGTGCCAGATACGCGATGTGACGGGAAACCTGCATTCATGTCTATAATGATGAAGCAAACCGGTCACGTGATAGAAAGAATGAAGAAGACGACAATAAAAAGAGGAAGTAGCGAGATTAACCCAGCCGGTGTCGTGGATCGTGACGAAACGTCTGACGAAGGTGATGTCAGGCACTTAAATGGACTTAAAAGTTAGATTTCTGTTTCGTTACCGACAAGAAGCATTATCAATTTTGAACGTATGTTTAAGTTACATTTTCTATTATTTTTGAAATTTAAAAGTTCGTACCAAACCATCTCTGAATAAAACCATAAAAAACTCTGCTACTCAACACTAATTCATATTATCATTGTTCGGGAAAGTATAAATAATGTGATTTTGCATGCGAATTGCAGGAAATTTAGATATAAAATGCCGATGGGTTTCCGACTCAGATGGAGTCTTACTAACCTGAAAATGCAAAGGGAAGAACGAAAATGATGTCGTGATTCAAAAAGGGTAAGGGTGATAATTACCTAGGGTGACGTGGCAGAGCAAAGCTAGCGGAGTTAATCGGATAGGCCCTCCCATACATTGTCAGTTTTCGTATTGCTACCTTACTGGTTAGTTCACACAGTTGGCCTAGGAATCGAGTGTTGATCGGCGAAAGTTTGAATCTTACAACCTTTTTTTGCACATAAAGTGGTACAATTTTATCAAGTATTCCAATGCTTGACCGTAAACAATTACTCGGTGCAATATAGCGAAATCTAAACATTGTGTTCCCTTCAAAATGTTCCATAGGAAATCATTGTTGAATTAAGAAATGTAAAGCTTTCCTTTAGAAAAAAAACTTAAGGGATATCCTAAAGTTAAGGCACATTGATGAAACTGGAGCCTGATGTTTCTTTGCTCCGAGCTCTGATATATTCTCATGAACTGCTGCGCTTTATATATTAGTTATGTTTTATGATTATCTAATATAAAGATAGAGATATCATACAGAAAACGAAAAAGTTTATATCATTTATCTAAAGGTATCTTATACGTCAAATAAAAATTTTAAGATATAAAATTTCCAAGGTGTTTTATAGAGTAAACATTACAAAGCAAATATAGATATCTTAAATAGTAAAAATAAACATTTTATTTAGTAAATAAATTTATTTAGATATATAGCATAGTAAATATTCCATATATTAAATATAATATATGATACAATTTGTATAATTACATTGAATACTTCGTTACCATGAATAAATGATACTTACAGTAAGTATCTTGATTTGCCATTATCTTCATTTATCGACCAACATATTGATGACCTAAAATGCATGCAATGCTAAATTGTATTCAGTAATGCATAGAGAAACCAGAGTTGCGTCCCTTAAATCGGAACAAGTTAGGCTAAGTGGTTTAGAAAACAAGGGAAGAAACTCGTGTCCGTCTATAAATTTAATACATTTACACTCGCTGTTAAATGATATGGTCGGAGTAAGGAGAAGAGGACGGGACGGTAATGTGTGTAATCCTTTTAAACATAGCGGGAAAGGGCCTGATATTATATATAATATTGACGGATTTGTTTAGACTTTTCCTTCCTCAATTAACTAGTATACACATATTGCACGTTTTACCATGTAAACATGTATAAACACTATGTTCTATTTCACTCGTATTACCATAGTTTCTATAAATTTCAATATATATATTACCACATATTACCAAATATAAGCATGGTATATTATCATTGTATATAAAAATTCAGAAGACCTTGTTAAACTTTTTTGTGAAGAGGGACATATATTTACCTTCAGTCAATGTACAGGTGTAGAAAACAGGTGTATAATCGTCATGTTTATGGAAGACAAAGTACAAATCGTAATTATTATCGAAAACATTGTCAATACCACTGTACATTTCATTGTATTTTAAGCACAACATGTATAGAAATTACCGTTATTGTATTTTTGTCTTCGGTTATAAAGGTATTGATCTTTTAAGTAACCTGCCCATAGAAGTACTAATAAAAATAGCTGATAATTACAAAGGTTTGATGATTGCTATATATATATATATATATATTATGTACAGTATCATCATGTAACACGATACCTTTGAAAAGTATCAGATACGTCTCTAAAATGGCACATCGTATTATGTACCCGCCGGTAGGTATGTCTTTATGTTTGTGTAAAGGTAAAGGATATTCTTAATTATCATAAATGTCCAAAACATGAGTACACGACTTCCTTGTTAAGTGTTGCCTTCCCTCTTTGTATGCATAGAATAGAGTTATAAAGAAAACCCGTTCTAGACGTGATTTGAAAGATAAAAAGCAGAACTGACATTACTTTATGTTTAGGTAAAATTACTCCTTAATTATCTAACGTATGTGCATAAATAGTATTTTAAATATGTTATATAATTCGTAAACGGCATTCTTTAATTTGCAATAGCCAATTTATTATCAAAATACATTTCTGATTAGGATAATCAAAAATTTTAAAGTGATCATTATATGCTATATATATTTACAACGGCAAAAAGCATACAACAGAAACCATTGATTGTCTTGTTATTTTTCAATTAGTGAAAGGCTGCTTGAGTTCAGATAGCATGATTGCGAATAAAACATACATCTTTGAAATGCTATAACACCTGGTCTGAACATCCGTATTCATTTCCAATGGCCTTTCTGTAAATATACCTTTTGTTTTTCTTATTCTGTCCTCTTTGTTACAGTATTGTTTTGTTGTTTACAGGTTACAGGTAAGACAATGCTCATTCGCTTCATCTTCTACCACGTCAGTCTGGGGTGGCTTACCCTAACAAGCAGTTCGTGATTTAACAGCGTAAATGACTGTTGTACAAATTTGGTTCTGGCAACAGAAACCAACCGTTACGTATAAATCTAGATTCTAGATCATTTCATGATACCATATATTGGTGTTAAGTTTTTGTTCTGGAGCATTTCAAGATCACCATATATTGGTGTTAAGTTTTTGTACTAGATCATTTCATGATACCATATATTGGTGTTAAGTTTTTGTTCTAGACCATTTCATGATACCATATATTGGTGTTAAGTTTTTGTACTAGATCATTTCATGATACCATATATTGGTGTTAAGTTTTTGTACTAGATCATTTCATGATACCATATATTGGTGTTAAGTTTTTGTACTAGATCATTTCAAGATCACCGTATATTGGTGTTAAGGTTTTGTACAAGACCATTTCATGATACCATATATTAGTGTTAAGTTTTTGTTGTGAGTCATTTCAAGATCACCGTACATACCAGTATACATCTACCGATATACTCATTAGGATCCATACGGTAGATATACCACAGGTACACTGGTGTAGTGAAGAACAGTATGCACAATGAACGCGTACCTAACGGTTTATACTTATATATAGGTGTTATATACTTAAATGCTGAAGTGACCCGACTGAAATTTCATCCGATTATTGTGTCATTTTAAATCTAACCCGTCGAGCTTCAACGAATTTCAATAGAGATTTTGTACCTCAATATTCCTACTCAGGCGACCTCATATAGGCATATATAGAACCATATATCTCGCTAGTACTTATCTATATTCGGCCCAATCTACGGAAAGCACAGACATCATCAATAGTTACATTGACAATATAACCGATTTGTTGTTCTAGAGAGCCTCGCTGTTCAAACATAATACCTATAACAGCTTTTAAAATAGTCTATTGTAGTTAAATCCTTTGAAGCGGCAGCCATGTTGGAATTTGTGCGTCCTTGGTAACCTGTGGTTGGGCTATAGATAGCGGACAGGTGTCAGTGTTACGGAGTAACAGGAGGGGGTACCATGGTACACCGACTGGAGCTATAACATTACATGAAGATGAATGGAGTTTCAGATGACGGTACGTAATTAATTATACTAATTAATAATCCAATTAAAAGTATACATGTCAAAATAATTTGTTTCACAACCGAGCGGATCTTTAACGCTAAGAGGGTTTATCATAACGGATGAAGATGAATGGTGTTTTAGATACAAGTTAACAGTGATTATATTATCTCATTCATTAATATACTCATAATATTTATGAATTCATTACAAATATTTATGTAAAGTTATATTGGTGAACGGGTGAAATCATATAGCCGTATTGAAACGTGTTTTAAAGATGATACACAGAATTATAATTAATTGGTTTTGCAATTATACGGTATCTATTTCAAATAAAAACCTAATTTGATTTGAATATCCCTTGTACTTGACGAATGTACCTTAACATTAACGACTGAATATCAACGTAAAGAAATCTCTCCAGATACATTAAGCAGTATGTTTAAACATACACATTATATATAATAACATAATGTACTTTTAAGTAAACTTTTAATATACATCGTTGAAAAGAAATAAATCTAACTTAAAGTATTTCCTCAAGGTAGATAGTTTGAGATATACGTAACGTGGGACGATTTTTAAAGTGAAGCGTTTGCGGTATTTTAATCACATATAACACCCTTGGCAGGACGCGTTTGGTCTATCTAATGATACTTTGTGAGAAGATCCATTTGTAATAATGCACTATATTTCAAAACCAATTTTAAACAGACTATGAACAAATGTCAATTATTTGAGGGATGTATATCTTGCCGTTTTACTAATGTAATTTAATATGTGTATTAAGTTTCTGAATTGAAAACTAGATAGATGAGGATGTATTGCAAATTGGAGGCAAGTTATGAATACAGTATAGATCCACATGAGGACCATTGAAAAAGAACGAATGATATTAGGACCAGGTGTTCTACAGTAGTAGGCGTCTTCTATTCCACCCACTATGGGAATGTAGGTTTAAATGCAGGTTATGTCATATCCTCAAAATGAGAACCTGTGGCCACCAGGAATATCAAGAGCATTGAGAACTTCTAACTTAATATCACACAAACTGATTACACATTCTTCATTTATATTTTAGCGTTAGTTACAACATGTATGCATTTAATCCAAACAAGCAAGATTAACCGTTTTGTATATTTTTATGTGCAAATAAGAAAAAAATGGATAATTTCTCGAGATGGCGAGAAATTTAGAAATTGTCATAGAAATATAAAGTGTCGATGACAATGTAGAGGAAATGGTAGAGGATACGATACGGAATACAATGTTTCATGTCAAATCCTCAGGGTGTATTAAAATGAGTTCATCCATCACATATTGTGTGTTTAGTTACATAAGTTCATTATTATAATGGCTAGACCCGTATACAAACATGCCATTTCGTGGTAAGTATTGAAATGATGTAATTCGATAATAAAACTACTAAACAATCCTATTATAGATTGATTTAGAACCGTACATGACAATTTAGCGCTGTACACAGCTAGTCTGGCCTTCTGATCAGTCACATTTAAAGGGGCAATACTAAACTACGCAAACATACGTTATTGTATATCTCTATTGACAATACCTCCGAGCGTGCAGGAAGAGCACTTATAGAAATCGAGTATATTGACAAATGTAACACAGACCAAATTCAACATGACAGACGAGGAATTTCTCATCTAAAACGATCTCTTCAACGCGTAACAAATATCTTTTGGTCGATGTCTGTTATTTGATGAAATCCAAACTTTAAACTCCAACATGTTATGAATTGTACCATTGTCAACATCCACACAGTTTAGTTTCCACAAAAGGTGAGCCACTGGTCGAAAACCCCCAGATCAACAGCTCATAGAATCTGATGTTGACCTTTCTCCATTATTAGTTAAGTGGTGTATTGAATAGGAGTTTGTTTGTGGATATAATGTCCAGTCATCTTTGAAATTAATCTCCTGTCTGTAGTATATGAATCGATGATAAAGTGTATACAGATCAGATGCTACCGTAAAACTGTAATAAACTCCCGTATCTTTAAAATGGATTTTCCCTCTCCAGTAATCAATGATTACAACTCACCGGAAACCGGTAATAAAGCAAATGTTATTGATTTTACCAACATTTTAATGAAGTAAACATGATAGCTGATGTGCTCCCATAAATATTAATGATAAACAAATCGATGATGACTCAGAAATCATAAAAAAAAATTTCCCCTGTATTTTACATATACACTGTATAGTAATGAATGCTAATTGTTATTGATGTATCACCGTAAAACCGATACAATACCTCTGTCCCTTTCGTTTGCTGTCCTGTATTGATAACATAATGATTATAGGTGGTCATCACGATGAAAAATGGTGACAAATTGAACAGGAACAATTCTCTTGTCGTTGTTGATGAGAAGTGCCCTTCCGGAGTATTGCATAGTGTCGTTGTAGTGTCCTTCCGGAGTATTGTATAGTGTCGTTGTAGCGCCCTTCCGGTGTATTGCATAGTGTCGTTGTAGCGCCCTTCCGGAGTAATCTATAGTGTAATTGTTGCGCCCTTCCGAAGTATTGCATAGTGTAATTGGTGCGACCTTCCGGGGTATTGCATACTGTCGATGTTGCGACCTTCCGGAGTATTGCATAGTGTCGTTGTAGTGTCCTTCCGGAGTATTGTATAGTGTCGTTGTAGTGCCCTTCCGGAGTATTGCATAGTGTCGTTGTAGTGTCCTTCCGGAGTATTGTATAGTGTCGTTGTAGTGCCCTTCCGGAGTATTGCATAGTGTCGTTGTAGTATCCTTCCGGAGTATTGCATAGTGTCGTTGTAGTGTCCTTCCGGAGTATTGTATAGTGTCGTTGTAGTGCCCTTCCGGAGTATTGCATAGTGTCATTGTAGCGCCCTTCCGGAGTATTGCATAGTGTCATTGTAGTGCCCTTCCGGAGTATTGCATAGTGTCGTTGTAGCGCCCTTCCGGAGTATTGCATAGTGTCATTGTAGCGCCCTTCCGGAGTATTGCATAGTGTCGTTGTAGCGCCCTTCCGGAGTATTGCATAGTGTCGTTGTAGCGCCCTTCCGGAGTATTGCATAGTGTCGTGAAAATCCATTTTTATTATAATGATCACATATGTATGCGTTTGTTATTATGACAAATTATACCGAAACCAACTTGTAAATACTTTTTAAAAACCATGAGCAATGGACTCCATACGGTTTATGTTAACACTTATGAAAACAGCACCGACAGATATTGAATACATATTTGCGGTTTCCCAGACTTGACGTTTGAATACAAATAACTACAGTGTATTATATACATTTTGATTTAATTTTCCTCGCGGACGCCGTTCTATGGTGGTGGGATTTACATATTATAATTGATCTTAAACTTATGTTTACTTAATAAATTCAGGTAGTGTTCAGAGCTGAATGAGAAAATTACCGTAACACGGTAACTATAAATCTGTACTTTAATGAAGATAGAACTATATGAAGGAAGAGTATATCATTCAATGTTTAGTGTCGAATATAACTTTTCCTTATTTTTTCTCAACCGTAAACAAAATCGTAATATCAACTTAAGTATTAAAACCACGAACAAATCATGCTTACATTTGAACCAATGGTTAGAGCAAGGAGAATAAAAGCACATGTTCCGGAAGGATAAGCGTCTTTTGCTTCATTAAAGACACATGTCAAGCAAATTAAGACCAAATATGTTGAGGAAATACACCAAAAATCTTTATACAAAATCAACTACTACTAGTTTCAAACATGTTGACATTTATTTCTCTCCGTTATCTCAGCTCCAACGACGAATACCGATAACATGTAATGTAATAAATTCGAAACCTTTACGTTTCTGAATTAGAAATAGTCTGTTCATTTAAATAAAGCTGACAAAAGCTGCACAATTATAAAATGTTATCAGTGCAGTGGAATGGTTTTCGCAGCTGATCAATAGAAGTCTGCTGTAGTTCTGATAAAATGTTTACATACGTATGTGAATTAGTTTACCCTATTGACTTTAAGGCGAAAAGATATCGATAAAATGTCTAAAGAACTGTACAGGTATATAGGCACCGAGCGGATACCTTATCGTGGTTTTCATATTTAAACTGCAGTTCGTATATAGCCTGCACAGATACAGTGGCCAAATATGGTATAAACAAAGCCTCGAATCATGGATATAATGCATATCAAGCAGTAGGGGAAGTGGATATTGTTTGAAGGTTATTGTCAGTTTGTCGAGATCTACGTAGTCGAGAAAGGATAACGACATATGGATAACAAAAATATTTCCTGTGCAGACAAACGTGTTGGGATGCTTCCTGATAAACTGCAAACAGACACGTTGTCCGTGCCTGATGTGGTAAATGGCGTTTTTGGAAGTTGTAAGTAAATTGTTTGACACATTCCCCTTCTATATGTTTATCTGTATACGTAGAGCAGTGTTCCATGTATCTGTTAAACGGATTATTATGTGGGCGGTATGTTGTATTTACGGTTGGTAAGGGGCCTCCTTGAAAACATGAGATCGTTTATCAAAGCTGGAATATTGAATAAACAATATACCACCATAGAAATATAGTTACTTGATTATCCCGATGTCCAGCTTATTACCATGACATATGTTCAATTATTTAAAAAACAACAACACTATAGTTTATTTATCTGTTCAATGAAAATGCATTAATAGGACTGATTCCTGTTCTTCATGTCCTTTTTCAGACAACTCCATCTGTCATAATTTTTCAATTTTATTCCCATGACTTTGAAGGCACTTTTATTCCTTGAACAATCCATTTTGATATTTGTCCCATTCGTTTCCTTTTCCTTTTCAACTGTTGCGTAATATTAAGAAAAATGATGATTCAAACATTACTGCTCGTGATGTATATATATGAACTGTTTCATTTTCATCGATTTTAGAATAGTATGTTAGCAATACAAGTCCCTGTTCAGCAAACTTGCTTGGAATTAAATATAGAGAGTTCGGCATTGTTTCCAACAGTATAACATACGCACACACCAAGCCCACGTTGGCCTCTAAATAACTGTTGATAGGCTATAAAGCAATATAAAAAGTCTACATCGACTGGGACTGTGAAGGATGTGTATTACTGAAGGGAGGCCTATAAAAACCGACCAAATAAAACCCCTTTGATAAATACAATATGTAATTTCATGAAATGTAGATCATTATTGTTTTACTAACGGGTAAATACCCGAGTTATATCAATGAGTTACCGTACTAGTGCGATAGTGTACCTCTGTAGTATTACCGTAGTTAGTCCAGAGAAACTCCTATACTAGATTACTGCTACCATCCTATATGTCACAACAGATGGGCACTTATGACCATTAAGACACGTGTAAGACACGTATAAGACATATTAGACACACATATAAGACATATAAGCTAGCAAGCATGAAATCGTCTATAAATTAACACAGATTTTCTATCTCCAGGGTCTGAAGTTCTAAAGCATATGGAAGAATATGTTTCAGACAATATTTCATCTTATTCAGATACATGATCTGAATTTGCCACAAGGGAATTATTGATTTGCTGATTTGTTCCACTTGTCTTTGTTATCCCATATGTAACACTATGTTTTAGTGGTTAAGCCATGTTTACTATTACACAAGATAAAAGTTCATTTACAATATGTTTGCTATTTCAGTGTTTAATTCTGTGTAACCTTGGAGTAGTATTGATGTTACATTGGAATGATTTCATGATTCGTACTGGACCGATAACAGTAGCATTCACATCAGGTGAAACGTTTTAGGTCAATAAAGTTTTATTCATCTATATACAAATACAATACAGCCTGGTTTGGTAAACTTTAACAATTCACATTGTATATATCATAACATACCACAGCCACTATATATGTAAATATATTTGTTAGAGTGAGGTAAGAACAGGACGTTTCATTGTCATGTAATTCAATTTATTCTCAGTACAACAAATCTGAAAAAGGCAGCCATATCTAACGTCTCAATGATATTTCAGGGGTCCTGGTGTCACTACAACTTAAACAGGACGGGGTGGTGTCCGAAATATAAAGATGAACAAACTCACACATATCTATGCGACTTTCCATTCATCAGTTGTAATACGGATTAAATCAAGGACTCTTGATCTTCTTCCTTTCAGTATTCTAGTAATTGTACAGATTGACAATGAAACAACAGTTCTAGCACTTAACCATTGTCTTCCATCATACAAACTATCAGATAAAAAAAACCCTCATAGTTCGTATTGGTAATGCCGAAACGAATTACAGAAGCATTATGTGCATATGATAAAGTCGTTCTTATTGATGGGGTAATGCAATATTCAATGTCAGGATTTTCTACATTGTTCAGTATTCAAACTTGATCTCTCCCTCACAGCTGATGACATGTATGTCAATAGTATATTTTTAAACCAAGCTCATGTAAATACACATATTAATGTGCTTGTTTATCAATAATTCTTCAATGTATATGGGAGCATCGTTATTTTAAAGCGTTGTTTGACAACAAAGGATGAAAGAGTCTAAAACCCTTTGATGTGAAATAAAACCTAGAAATTAAAAGGGTATTCTCACAATGGTTAGTAGTTTAATTCCAAATTTGAATGTGGAAAGCGTGGAAAACTTTATGTACGATTTCATTAAACACTTTCCAACAAAACATGGTCCGAATTTCTGAGTTGAAATGTTTTAAATCATTTCAATTTTCAACGACTGGTTTGCCTTAAGCAAATTCGCTGAGTATTGTATTCAACTGTTTGATGTTTTGACTTTTATGATTCCACGGTTCAGTTTGTTCATTTATGTCTTTATGTGATCAAATATACCATGACCTCTATCCCTTCTTCATATACATGTAATCCCCATTTTCAACATGACCTAAATCAGAGAACATGCTTTGAGTCGGGAACATTTCGTACAGAGGCCTAATTTGACTTGTAAATATTGTAAAGATTTGTATGGATGTGTATTATGGGAAGCTAATATAGCATGTACACCCAAAAGGTATGAGTTGCAAAAATATATAATTAAATGAATTCATGTGAGAAAGCTTATAGACAAAGATGTGTAATACGTGTTTGGTACATAATAACATGTAACATCCAACACAATACAGGATTATAAGAGATATTTTACCGCATTTTGAGATATCTTAAAACAAATCAATATGTACAATAAATCAGTATATTTACTTTACTATAATACAATTTCGGCGCACCTCTTGGGAATAATTGACAAATTTACATGAAATATTTTGGAACTTGTATAGACATGTAGAAATTCAAAGCATTGTCAGCCTGATAAACTCAATCAAGTGTACATCATAATTGTATGGGTTACATTTCACATATTATATATTAAGATAATCAATCTCTTTTTATCATTGTATTAACTGATGGATCCGATACCTGTTTAAGTCTACGTAGACATGATATATATACGGTATATAAACAGAGGACGCTTACTCCCCCGGAAGACGAGGTCTTTACTTTTTCAAGGGTCTCCATGCAACTCTATATTCTTGTCGTATTTTGCCCTCGTTGTGTTGATTTGTGATAGAATCACGTTTTCGGTTTAACACACAACATTTGTATACATTTTATATCTTAGCAAGCTTTGAAGTATACCTGTGTTCATCCCACACACAAAGAATGTTAATGTTTAAGTGCAAATAGTAAGACTCTTAGTACAACATTTGATCCCATAAAGCCTTAACGTCATCGACTATACTTTGATTTGTCTGATACCACAGGTCAGCTAATACAGGTGGTATTTAAAAAGTATCTCATTCAGGCAAAATTTCATGGATGTTTAAGAATGTTTGTAATCCCAGGAAGCTATCGGTTATATGTGTCTTTATCAAAGTAGACATTTATTGATCAGAGTAATCCTCAAAAAGGCAGCGATTTAGATAAACTACCAGGAGAAGTGACCAAAATTTGTCAACAAAGCGAAGGAATTTTATCAATATATGAGCACTATGTCATCAAATAATGAGGACTATTATTATCATATTCAAGGCAATTTTGCCATCGATAGGCGCACGTTGATTTCGTGATATTTTCTATATTGATTAGGTTAAGTTACAGTCACAAGGCAGACCTTATAGAACATTAGGTAGTACAAAAATGTTAGACTGTTCGTCAGGACGATATAAAACGTTTTTCACAAGAAAAAATAGGTTTAACATGAATACGAGCGGCATATTCCATTTAGTTTATAACTGCAGGGGCTAGCAAATGTATTACAATGCTTTCACTATACAATGATTGACAAAATGGCAATCACTTCACTACCAAGTCAATAGCGTGACGTCATCTCTTTATGACGTCACAAAAATCCCGTTAAACATTTGTAGTCTACTTTGTAGTTGTTTTATGGTATATCATCGGCGTACTACTTGTTAGGAATGATTTATCTCCTTTTAGATCTGTCTGTCAGAACACTAACAATAGGGTCGCCATGTCTCATACCCTACCTTAGCCCGTTATCTGATACATATTGGGGTCGATACGTATACCTAGCGTTAATTACAGATCGATAACAGGAAGGTTTATAAGTCAGCGGTAGGTATCTCACTCAGATACAGAGATACGATTTATTAGTTTGTATACATACATGTTTTATATGTTTATCCCACCAGGGAGTCCAAATCGATATCGGACCATCATACATATACTTAGATAATACCGATCAAAATGACATGTTTATTTTTCCCCTTCGGAAAGATTAAACAATGATTCATTGTAGGCGAGACATGTTCTTTTATTTATTCTGGATATGCATGTATTTATTAATGATCAATTGTAGGCCTAGCAATTAAGAATTTTTTGAATGATCATTTTACAAAATCGTCTTTTCCCTGACACGTACGATAGGTTGACAGCACGAACTGGTTTGATCACATCTGTATGCCCTTTGATACGGCGACTAAAGAAGTGATCATATGTCAGTTTTAGCCTGAAACTCTTTAATTAGTTGGTTGATGGTTTAACGTCTCATTTCACGGCCATAGGCATGTGCTCTGGTGGCACGAGGGGTTAGCCTCTATCCCCCTCTGGAGAGATAGTTGTCGTTTCCATCCAGTACGTTCACAGTGCCAGACAGTTCAATAGGCACGACTGGATCTTCTTTTTTTTCTCGCATCAAGCACCGCATGCGTCTTGGATTAGTCACAGATGGTACCTCCTTATATATTTTGATCTGCTACTAGAGTTATTTCCTTCTTTAAAATACTTCAAGACGCTGTAACGAAAGAGTGCCAGGGTCATAAGTACGGCATTAATAAAATAATTTACCCATTAGGGAACCATTCATTTAACGACGCCTGAACAGTCTTTAAATGCAACTCGTGCAGGAGCGGAAAAGAATATCATTTGTTTCTTTGCCTTTTGTTTTCCTCCTACAGTGTCCTCTGGACACAAGTTTCCAAATGACCCTGACTGAGTTAACATAAATAAAAAAAATAAAAAAACCTCTGTCCTATACGCTATAACTGCCTCGCGGTCCGCCTTCGCAGAGTTGTATATCAAAAGTAATGTATTACATGTTTCCAAGACAAGTTGACTAGGTACAACATAAATAGCCTAGGATTGGTCGACATAGTATATGTGCCATTCAATACCATGTACGTGGTGCAGACTCAACCTGTTCAACAGAATAACTTACACTCCAACATCTGTTTATTTTACTGTCTGAGTGAACCCTGTCGAGAAATGTTCTGGTGATTTTCAAACTTAATAGCATGACTATGTCAGATTGGTAAATCAGGTTATAAAACGTTCAACTTAATCGTAAGTTAAATCAGTTTTGGTAAGTATAGGATAACAAGATATATTTTAAATGACAATATATTAAACAAAAGTTTGATAAAAATATAGAAATACCATTGTGCTAATTCACAATCTTTTACAATGTAAGTAGTTAACTATTTGTGTGGCTATTGTTTGAAAATATTACCATACTGCATTGTGCACTATTGTTCTTATGATTTAACTCAAATATAATGCACAACAATTATTAAATATGTTTATGATATCAACTGATGGACAAGCCTATTTTTTTTTATGATAATAATTTGCCAAATTATGTACTACACGTGTTTATGGCATACCTACCCCTTGAATATTCACGTAGGATCAATGTTATGTAGTGTCGTGATAATGTCTGTTGTTTAGATTTCTGATAAACGATAAATTAATATGTCTGATGATTTATATTATTACCCGTTGAAGATCTGAGCATACTATTGATATCCCACGCTTTTTATACTAAATATCTATAACCTCTTAACCTTAACTGTGCAGAGAGATATTTTGACATGGTGGATATTAAATTCAGTTTTCTTGTGTAATAAATATCCACTGTGTACGCGTCTGTAGGGTGTTTGGTGTACAAGGTGGTATACATTCTAAGGCGATTCAGCTTTTGACATTTTCAAGGTTGATTAAATATGAACTAGATAATAAATCAATATAATCAATTGCTACCTCTATGAGACACAATTTACCGCTTGATTGCTTGACAAAGTCTACATGGATCTATAGAGCGATAATCCATTTTAGCGATAACCCGATTATCCAGGATTAAGTGGGATTAAGTAGATTACACAGCTTTATAGGTGTTTAGAAGTTATGAATGCAACGCTTCAGGCTAAAGACTTTTATAATAACATTAGAAAATACACGGGTAATCAGCGTTAATATAATTAAGCGGTTTAATAAGAGAATAGCAGCTGTGTGTATTGTGACTGAAATATATACCATAGCTTAACAATATATCATTGGTAACCATATCCAAATATGCATATGAACAATCGGTAAGAAATTCAATTTCTTATGCATTTTATGCTTATCGTGTAAAAATAAAGGGACTTTCTAACATTATCAACGTATATTTGTAGTACGTTCGTAAACTCATAAGAAATACGATTTAAACATACTTGAAACCTATTCTATATTTGTATATTACACCAAATTGAGTTTCTTAAATTTCCTTTGTAGCACTTTCATATTTGGTGGCCAATTGATTGGCTCTTTGATTGTCTATGATTAGCATGATTAAACTGCTCAGTCATCATCACCTATCATTGGTCGTTTTTTGGTTATCCTTGGTTAGCATACTTACTACTAAGTACAACATTTGTCGGTTCTAATGTGTAACATTTGATTGGTCAGATCCAGGCCCATGGTCGCCTTTCATTGGCCGCTTTTTGGTAATCTCTGACAAAAAGATAAAAACAAAAAACAAAAAACACACAACAACACTTATTTAGAAATTGTATAAATTTTGGCTCAGCGTCTTAAAATGTATTCAATATTTTCTCTAAGACATCATATCGTGTCAGGCAATCATAAATCAAAATATGAAGAAAAAGATAGTAATTGTTTAAACAACCTTCCTGCGGTCTATATAGCGATCATTATAATGACAAGATACATCGCTGCATTACACATTCTACAAACAATGCGGAGGTATATTCCCCCTGGAAAATGTCAAGTTGAATGAGCAATGGCATTACTATTGTCATGTTGATAAATTCATTCCATTTGAAAATATCACTGATAAATGATCAAGTCAATGAGTCCTAGCAAAATAAAAATATATTGGTATGATGAAATTTACTAATCTATCTATAACTACAAATCTTCATTTCCAAATCTATCGTTTCTTCAGGTTAAATCCATAGTATCAACACAGTATAAATATCTTTCAGAGATTAATTTTACGAACTGTCTGGATGTGTATTACCGTCAGGTCAAATTCTATGAGGGGTTCTTAAACTCCGACCTATATAATCCCCATGAACCGCGTTCTGTTATTCAGATAGCTTGTTGAGAACAATACCCCTTTATTCAGTACCAATGACGAGTTAAATTGAAATACTTGTTTTGCCCTATTGAACAACGTGTTGTACTGTTAACACGCAGTTTATAATATCGATTTAAATGTCCTAAAGTTTATACCTTGTTATCAATACATCACAAATAAATAAAAAAGTGGTGATAATATGTACATGTATTATTATATGCTTTATGTTGTTGTTTTTTTGAATAATAGAAAATAAACAAGAAATATGTTTAAAAAAGATAAACGGCATAGTTTTAATGCTGGTGGTTATAATGTAAAACTGCTGGTGAAATAAATGCGTTTCAGCACGGATGCCAAACTTATATCAGTTTGAATCATTTTTTGGTGATAATAAGATTGCATTTGAATCAGGAATATAATTTTATTAATGTGTCATTTGAAAGGATACATCCAGCTTGCATTCAATCTTAACTTTGTTTCGTTTTTTACTGCATATCTGCATTTTACATTTACCGCTTCATTGACCAATCACATACTTCATCTTGACCAGTAACGTCACATGTTGCGTCATTTCCGGGACCAAAAGAATATTAAACGGCTATGCCGAAAAAAAGAGAAAAAAATATGAGTAAGAAGTATTTAAAGAGCAACTGAAACTTCATAAAACACATGCAAAATTACACAACTAAAATGTCCTCCTCCAGTTAATTTAAACATGTTGTCATAGACATATCAACAAGCATCGGACACGTTTGACGTTATATCGTATTAGGAAATATTTCAAAATAAGGTCATGATGTCGACCATGAAAATGTCCAAATGGTCTTAATCGACCTACATCTCTCGAAATAGGTCACGGAAATCATGATAATGGAAACAATGCCGCGAATATCGAATCAACTGAGTTATAGAAACACCGTAAGTAGGGACACACGTACTGTTGCTTTTTAGTAATTGGAAAATTAACAATCGGGGAATATATCCTCAACGTATTATACAACTTAATCCCTGTTGGTTACGTTGTGAGAAAAGATCGAGATAAGCGGCTGATGTTGAAGTGTCTGTAATGTCTTCTTGATTAAATGTTCCACAGGAAATACCTGATAAACATGGTCAATATTTTTTTCTTTTATTTAAAGACAACACATCAATATTATAGCTATAGCTGATATTTAAGGACTTTGCAAGGTCTCTGTTACCTATTCTGATAAGCCTTTCAATATCAGCCTCGTATGAAAACGAGTCAGCAAACAAACGGACACAGTTTTCCATAGGTATACATGTACCTATAGTCTGCTGAACGAAAATAGCTTTTTATGAGGAGTTGGTAAGGTAATTTACCAGGGATGAACTGTATTTCATTTTTTATGACAGATCATCTTCTAATGAAATTCAGGTAATCATTGAATTGTCTCGGTTCCTTGGTAAATATTGTAGTTGGTTAATGAATAATACAGAAAATCTTCCTGTGGTACACGCAGATTTACCCTGCTCATTCTTTGAATCAAGTATCATTCTTTTGTAGTTCTTATTATGGCTGCAGTCTATGTATGCTTTCCTGCAGTCTACCCCTCTCTACCAAACACAAGAATTTCAGTCTGTCCACAAAGCTAATGCATAAAAGATTACTAAGGACCATTGAACACATAGTCTAATCCACAGAGCACTGTTTGCATTAAACACATCATGTATATAATCTGAACTACACTCGGCTCCATCAAATATTTACCTTTGGTCAATACGACGGAAGTTAAGGAGTTAAAGTAACCACTACTAAACGTAAACGAGGTCCTCAGCCCTGACGGTTGGAGTATGATGACACTTCACTTTTGTTTACAGCTTGTCAGAGACAATCCTGTATACAGACATATACCTGTTCTTCTACTTGTAATGTAACCACCAACCAGTGTAACTGTGTCCAGAGACCAAATCAATGAATTAGAACGAGCGAATGAACAGACGGACGGCCTGACTGACGGATGAATTATGGTTTGGCACAAGAATATTTTTATCCCCGTACAATAGAAATTGTATATAAAAAATAGGTTACTATTTGTAAACGAACATTGGTCTGACTCTGACAAAGAAAATTAATATATTGTAAATCACAAATGGGTTACCATGGCAACGTGTTCTATTATTACATTACTGTTTGTACCGTTATATATATATTTTCGTCTTAAATCATTGGAACGTGTGACGTGTAACGTGTCATTATTTCCTGTGATATAGCGTTTGACACTTACGATAACGACATTGAAATTTGCAACAAGCCAAAAAGAAACTAACAGCAATGACAGTTTCTTTTTGCAAACTATTACAGGTTCGGAATGTCACTTCCGGTACCGTCATCTTGATGACGTCATTGAGAGTGACCAGACGCACCAGAAGCGGGCGACATTAGAGGCACCACTCCGGTACAAACATCTCGCAGGGGAGGAGAGGACGACGGTGGAAAAGTTATTGATGGGTGGTCTCCCCCTGGCAGACGTCCCCGAACCCTCTCCGAAAATTGTCAGACTCTACGTCAGTTCCGCCGGATATGGTAATTATATTTAGAATGAAAAGATATTTACAATAAAATCATTTACTGAGTTTGGTACCACTACCGTACGAACATCGTAAACATATAATTGTACAAGAGGTTACTGGTATTCGTATAGATATTCAATATTCTTAATTAAATTCTTACACCAAAAATTGAATTGTGATTTCCTAAAAAAAAAATTCATTTTACCTTTCAAAAAAAAAAATATACTTAACACATCAAAACAAATAACCACAATCAGGTACTTCGTATAAAATACACTAGATATTTAATGATTAGATGGATCTTAAAGACAAAGTATTACTATGATTAATTATGTAAAGATGGTAATGAGAAAAGTAAATATTGCATAAACGATAAATGTTTATCATTGTTACAGATACGGAGGCTGAGAGGACGGCGTTCATGTTACATGTGTATCCGGACATGCGCGAATATTGTAGGGACCAGCATGGCATTGACTTTCAGGTAAAATCATTTCCGGTTTGATATAATTTATAGAATTATAGACCAATCTATCGAAATATAGTCTTCAATGTTGCACTATTAGATATTAATATTCTAAGTATGACGTTTATATCCTACATAGGCTGTTGACCTTAAGTGGGGCGCTAAGACAGAAGGCGTTGTTCCCATGCCAACTGAACAGATGTGTCTCCGTGAAATTCGTCGATGCCGTGAATTATCCATGGGACCAGTCTTTCTGGTATGTAATCTCACCTAATTGACAAATGCTACATATATCTGAGAGTTTTGCCATATAATGTGTTTAATGGTATATACTGTATATATCTATATTAACTCGTAATTTGAAACAAAATGTGTTATCTTCAAATGACATGATCATCAACTTGCAAAGAAACATATTTTTAATCGTTTTATAAATCATACTATTTGAAAAACTGATATATTAAAAAAAAATAATCACCGATAAAAAAGATATAACAAAGTATTGATCAATGTGAATTATTGCGTCTTTTTTTGTAAAATTGTCAGAATATTTAGATGTTGCGTAGTTTTTACTTTTAGATTAATAGTACAGGTTTATCATATTCTTTGAAGGGTTTGCTTGGACAAAAGCACAGACGTTACATTCCTCCCGATGAGATACCTGGGTCAGAGTTCGAAAGAATTTACGAGGCTTTGGTCAATAATGGCCATGACGTCACTCCGTTGGAGACGTACTACAAAGAGGACACAAACGTCACGCCAATATTACGTCGTTTGACAGAGCCCATTGACATGATGGGTAAGTTTATTATCAAAAACCGTTTAAATACTGCATAACGGACAAGGCTGTTGCAATTCACAATATTGATTTTTATAGAGAAAATATTGTGCTACTGAAGCACTCACATAGATCGAATCCCAGGACCAATGTATGGAGAAATACATGTAACTTCGCTTTTTTCAACATCAGTTCAACATCAGTGAAGATGTTGATAATTGGATAGTACCCTCTCACTCATCCAATATAATTTACAAACACTAATGCATTTTAATCATATGTTGATGTAGAAGAAATTGCGCAGTTATTTTTACGTGTTTGAAGATGTCAGTTGTCGTTTACGCTTTTTTTATGAAAAAAAATGGATGTGACAATAAACATCAGAAGGACGCCATTGTGATCATACTATTTTCTTTTCATGAAGGTTGTGTCATCCAATCAAACAGCGACACCTTGGCCAAGTTACAACATCTGCTAGCAACAGGAGCCGATCTATGTCTAAAGGAAACATCCATAAATGAGACCGATTACCAGAAATACCAGGCTTCAGGTACTACATCAAACCTAATTTTTGTAGTAATTAAAAACGAGCTATCACAGTTATTTTTTAGACAATTTCATTAAGACTGAATTATATATTACTGTACATTTGTATTTCTATTTTTCAGACTTGCACATGGAAGGACTCTACGAGCTTTCACCAGAATCCAGAGCAGATAAAAGTTTAATTTATATTCGAGAATTCACAAATACGGACAAGCTTCAGAGCGACAGTGTCAAAAGCGATTACATTGATTTCAATCCGATAAACCAGAACGTTGATAATACCAGTGTTCAAGAACTGGATGACCTCAAATCCACGCTAAAATTTCTTCTTCCTACTTCGAATATTGATGAGTCAGAAACTGAATGGACTGGGAATGGCTTGAAAAATCCGAAACGAGAAGAATATCTCAAAGCTTTAGCTCGAAAAATGTTCAATTCCGTGAAAACTCTAGTCGACAGGGCCGTAGAGAAACGGAACCCTTTGGTAGAAGACGAACTTTACAACGAAGTATTACAACATCATAATATTGCAACGAAACTGTGTCCAAACTTTCACGGCCGTTCAGACATTCTTGCTGCCGTTAAAGAGTATCTTCTTTCAGAAACAGACCAGCCTTTAGTTATCTGTGGCGGGGCCGGGAGTGGAAAGTCATCAGTCATGGCAAAAATAGCTTTAGACATTAACGTGGCAATACAGAACAACGATCTAGCAATGAGAACTTCAATTGTCTGTAGGTTTTTAGGGAAAACACAGAAATCACTTTCAGCTCAGCAATTGTTATATTCGGTGTGTCACCAACTTGCTTTTGCAATGGGGAAATACCGTCACGAGGTTCCTAGTGATTACAAGACATTAAAGCTCTACTTCATTGACCTGCTTCAACGTGGCGAGTTTGGGGGCATGATCATCATTCTTTTGGATTCACTTAACGTGTTGTCTACATGTGACAATGGACACAAACTGGAATGGTTGCCGTCTCGTATAGCGGCCAATATCAAAATCGTTGTCACCTCAAGCACGGAAAGTAAGGATACTTTACAACGACTGACGAACAAATGTCCCACAAATATCCATGAATTAAGTCCGTTCAGTTCTACGGATTGTGAGGACATGGTGAAATTATTGATGAACAATCGTGAACTGGCTGTGACGTACAACCAGTGGAAAACGATCAAAGACGCATTTAAGATGTCTACACAACCCCTGTACGTCACATTAGTCTTCAGTGAAGTGTGTCGATGGAGGTCATTCGATGACTCAAATACGACATCATTGGGGTCGTGTGTCGAAGAGATTGTTAACTCCGTGTTGGATCGTCTGGAGCAGAAACATGGTAGAGCTCTGGTATCGACTGTACTAGGATATATTACTGCATCGAAAGCCGGACTCAGCGAGAACGAACTATTCGACATACTTTCCGTCGATGATGTGCTCTTGAACAATCTATATGTCGAATGGCACCCGCCACTTAGACGATTCCTGCCGAGACTATTCACTGCCATCAAACACGAACTAGATGATTACATTGAGGAGAGAGAAATGGACGGCATTTTTGTGATGTTTTGGAAATGCCGCTTGTTTTCATCTGTCGCAGAATGCCGCTATCTCGGAGACGAGACATTCTCACAGCAGATTCACACAAACATTGCCGATTACTACTTAGGAAAGTGGAGTGGGGCGAGAAAAAAACCGTTTCAGTATCCGTCGCTGCTCATGACGAAACGAAAGATTGTAAACGCCGAGAGCGAAGCCTGTCGATTACTTCCAAAACAACCCTATTTATTTGGGACGTCAATTGTGGACGAACGATACAATCTCCGTAAGATGACACAGCTGCCATACAGTCTAATGATGAGTGAACGATACGACGACCTTCGTGAAAAAGCATTATGCAATTTTGATCATCTATACTATCGCATAAAGTCGTCTTCTTTGCAGCAACTGTTGACCGATATCGACATGTTTGAGGACAGACAAACAGCTTTGGTTGGCGACGCTCTCAGAATGTCGGGCTCGGCTCTTGAGATGGATTTAAACACGCTAGGTGTTGAGCTTACTGGACGACTGATTCCACATATCAAGACCTACCCTAACATCAAACAGTTAATACGTCAGTGCGATCTTGCTGAACAGAAGTTCTGTCCGTTAGTGCCAAAATGCCAGATATATAGCGCCCCTGGTGGCCCGCTACAGTACGAATGTGACGTCGGCGGTAATGTGTACTGTCCAGTAGATATTGACGTATTCTCAAGTGAAGATGGCATTTTGCTTACAGCGAAACCTTACTACAGCTCAAGAGTTCGAGTATGGGAATTATCGCGAGGCGATCCACGACCTGACATGATGATGCCAGTCGGGGAAATTCATCCAACAAGAAACGGCAAATATTTAAATGTTTTCCAAAATGATCGCTCGGTTAAAATTTTCAAGTCAGACTGTGGCGAATTGCACGGAGAAGTTGAATATGGGCTAGGCACGATGTCTGACCTGGAAGTATCAAACAAGTACCTAGTATTTGCAATAGAAAAAGGAGCTGGGCCATATGTTATAGATCTCCAACGATGTGCCCTTCTGCACAAGTTCAGCTTTCACACTCACGCGGTCGCAATCAATCCGAACGATACTCATTTAACCTTCAACTCTGGAAGGACGCTCATACTGTACGAGTTACCGCTAATGGAGAGAAAGTGCGTTGCTCAAACAAGTGACGTTCCACAGGATATCATCTTTATCAGCAAGTCTTTGACATGTTTTGTACTCACAAGGAGTAAGATGGTTGAATCAGTTTTCTTTGACATTTTCAATAGGAAATACAATACTAACTGTATCCTCACTGACCTCGAGACGAAGGAGTGTGTCTTATCACACACTGAGAAATACTTACTGGTGAGATCTGCAAAATGTTTGTACCAAGTCGATGTCGACACGGAGAAGATTATCAGGCAGTATCAACAACTTCCTAACGGGATATTTGTAGATCCCTCATCACAATACACTGGTGCTGGGTTTACACCAGAGGATGAACTGATCGTGGCGTCACGTTACACGTATCTAGCAGTTTGGAGCGCACAAAATGGCGAACCACTTCGAGTTCTGCATGCATCCGTATCTTCGATTACAAAGATGTTCACATCCGAGGCGGTCAATAAGTGCGTCAGCCTTTTGGAGGACAATTCCTTCCAGGTTTGGAATCTAGATAATTTAGATTCAGACATTTTCCACTCCAACGAGATCTTTCCAGGTCCCGTCAAAGGTTTGTCAGTCTCATCTGAATGTGGACAGGTAGTCGCCTTCGAAAGCAGAGTTCCGGAGGCGAAAGTGATGACCATGGACGACGGTCGAGTAACAGATATCATCCAACACAGCCTTGAGTCGGAAGACCAGATTAAAGAGGTATCCTTCTCTCAAAACGGTCGGTACATACTTACCCGTGCATATCGAACGTCAGATCAAGATGAAGATGATGCAGAATGGAAGATTTTAAGAGATGATATTATCTGGGACATGTCAGCCAACAGGAAGGTTTATCAGCTACAGAATAACAGATTCGTTGTTTTCAGCAAGAACAGTGAGCTATGTCTGATGGTCGCTTGCCAGAAACACTCACAATTCGACTGGGCAGAAAACGCGTACAACCTTATCCTTCTTCAACCGGACTCGGGAAGCAGCGCATCTCTTGATTTTCCCAAGAACACAGAGTTTGTCTCCACTCCAAAAATTCTAACAACGGACACGACAAATTATTTTATGTGTGTCGTGCAGACATGTATGAAGAAAGAGAGCTCAGAATCATTTATGGAGTCCATCCGCTGGCATGAGATACGTCTTCTCGTCCGAGATCTCTCACAAGCTGGGAATGAATGTATATTTCTGAGAGTTCAAAATGCTTTACCAGAAGCAGATGAAACCTCGCAGTTCCTCGACGCGTTTCCTGTTGAGAACGACAACGTGTTCCTCATCTATGGAAACAATGTGGAGAGCTATACGTTCGATGCTGCGTCAGGAATTATAAGACCACAGAATATTGAAAAAGGTGCATTACTATACAACGTCGAGAAAGAGGTCTGTCTCAAACATATCTCATCCTTCTTGGAACCAAGCACAGACATTAACAACATTCAATTTTCTTCTAGGTTCAGCGTTGTCCTCGATAGCAAGACGAACATCTACAGTGGGTGTAATTATACAACAAGATGTAGATCAGAAACGGAGTTTGCGCCTGGCACTGCATGTTTGGCATTGGACGGAAGGTATGTTGTAGGACTTTCATGCAATCTACGAGAAGTCCTTGTGACACGTTCAAATGACGGGTTTTTGAAGGGTCATATGTTCGTGCATGGCCGGGCAACGTGTTTAAATGTGGGTGCTGATGACAGAACAGTTGCTGTTGGGTGTGAAGACGGACGGGTTTTAATCCTAAGCCTGATCTTGGAACTTTCTGACCCAGTCAGAGATATCATTGAACACTTTCCTAGTCGGTTACATGTACCTGATTCAAGCAGATCTAGTAAGGAACATCTCATCAAAGAGGATATCCGGCGAATGTCGTGTAAGACTCCGGACCTAGTTAGACTGTCAGCGCGGATACAGAGCGCCAGGGCAGAAAGCAGGCGTCCTCCCTCGCGCCAGATGATATCCACTGCAGTAAGAGTAACGAGGCAAACTAGTCAAGTCAGGTCCGAAGCTTGTGTAATTCAGTAGATAAACCGCCTAATAACTGTTGTACACAATTATTATTTATCAAATATTTTATTGCCGTGTTTTTGTCCTTATGTTAAAACTTGAAATGACAACGAATAAGATTTATCATTGCATAATGGATATTTCAAGAAGATAGAAAATAGGCACTACAACATTAAGTACACTTTCAAAAAAAGAAAATGTAATAATTCGTTGATATGTAAGTGCGTTATCTACAGAAATATGCATTCAACCTTATACACTAAACATAGCATATGGGACATTTCTTTTATCGATCAAACTTCTCTGTCTGGATAAAGGTTGATGATCTCACTCAATTACCATAGACAAAAGCTACACGAAACCATCGAGAATCATTCATATATTGCGTGTGGTGTGCCAACTAGTATAAGTTGTATAATACTGTATTAGATTTTCAAATGTCCTTTTAAACTAATCTATAGCTGCATTGTTAAAGGAGAAGGTAAAGGGAGGTAACTGCATTATTCCTTTGTCTTCAAAACGAAATATACGTACACTGCCATCAGTTTGTGTAGATTAAAATGAAGCGTTCTTGTTATAATGGAAATGCTTTATTTAATGCTTCGACTAAAGCATCAGGAGACCTTTTCACGAAAGATTCTTACGATTACGAAGTGGTTTTCACGAAAGCTTATTTTTACTCATACGAAAACTGATACGATCATACTTACGAGTGGGTTATGTGTTCTCGTAGAATTATGATGAATTTAGCACTTAAGATTTTCGTAAGTTCTTTAGTGAAAACCACCATAATCGTAAATTTACTCTAACGATCAAAATTACACTTACGAACTTTCGTGAAAAGGTCCACAGATGACGTAATATTTCATCATAACGTGTTGAAATCATTTGTTAGTTAAAAACGGTTTATGGCTTTTGATGGCGATGTGAATTGAGTTTCGATTTCTTAAAAGCACGACAGCAATAATCATCAAGTCATGTAGTCCAAAGCAAAATGTTTATATGATGTTTCTGTTTACATCACAGATGAGCGACATTTAAATAATATTGTGTATCGTCGTATTAAAAAAGTGTTTTGATCTCAACTATTGACAAATATATAAATTAATTTTAATAAAATGTCTCAGTTCCAGATGTTGTTTCTAAAAATAGGTGTTTGTATTTACAAAGTGGTTGGACATATTGTAGGTAGGGAGTTCAAACTGAACTAAGATTTACACATAACGTCATATACTTATGTATATATACTGTGCCAACAAAGTGCATTTATATGTAAAATTTGATAAAATTCTGTATATACCATGGGGAAACTTGCATTCTCTTTTACATTTTATTAGAAATAAGAAATGTGTAAACACGAACGAAATCAACCACAAATATTCGATGTATTATAAATTGAAAAATTCAAATACACTATGACTACTTGATTCAGACATGTATATTACACCATGGTCGAAATCTTCATCAAATGCTACTCAAATCAGCTGTGATAAATACTTTTTTTTAAAGATGTATTATTGAATATGGTTTTCTGTTAAATGTTAATTAAAAAGAAATATTTGTGTTCCAGCAGTTGTAATTAAAATCATATTGAAAATACGTGTCTTTATATTGTATATTTCCGTACAGTATGGGGAGTCCTGCAAGATCATAAATTTTCGCCAGGATATATTTTCGTTCATGTTGTGGAACTCTGAATCAATGAACTGATACATCAACGAATTTATAAACTGTTATGATTAATGTATGTGGATTTTTTGGTAGAATCAACAGTATTTTTTCCAAAACAACGAATTTTGAGACAATATCTTGACATAGCATTGTCAAAGTTGCCTATCTTCTTACGTCACTGAGGATTCAATTCAACTTAACAACTCTAAGTACTGATAAACATTGACTCTTATATATATCTATTTTCACGCACTTATCCCGATAGAAATTCACGGAATTGGTATTGTAGAAACAACTAACGACAGTAACATACATGTATTTGAATGATCGCAGAAATCGTCACTACAGTCTTCTTTCTATTTTATTTATTGTCAGTTCTGGCTCATAAAACAGGGTATTTTTCCATTTGTTGTGATCTTTATACAATACAGCATATTAAACTCATTAAAAATATCACGATCTTATGCTGCAATTTCTTAGTTGTTTTTTTAATAACTGAGCGAACAAGTTTTCAATCTAAAAATATAACTTAACAACTTTTTCAAAATTTGCTTAGTTTAATTTCATTTAAATTATAATAATTCACATAAATGTATAGAAACAACATCAGAATATGCTTATGTACCTCGTAGATGTGAATTATGGAACACGAATCCAATGTCATCACAATTTATCAGCGTTTATTGACAATCAAAAAGTAATGCAAAACTTATAGTTAACGCCAATTTTCATTACCTTTCTCTGAAACCATCTACATTTGTACATGCTATTTGCGTCAATTGGATAATTTCTGCTGTCTACATCATGACGTCAAAATCTAACACAATTTAATATGTATGCCAGTTTCTCTCGTCACAAGAAAGCTACAACTTGGATCCCTATCTCAGCCACAAGGAAGCAACAATTGGGCCCGTATCTCGGCCACAGAAATGCTACACTTGGGCCAGTCTCTTCACCACAAAGAATCTACACACATTTCGTTTCTGAAAACATTGACAAACACTACAGGGGCAAACCCGGCCTTGTGATCCAGACGGGTTCATTATAAGGGAAAGAAGAGTTCCTGAATTCACATCCTGATAACACAATCAATTTTACAGGTGTTGTCGAAAGATATGTAAGCAAATGACCTTTACACTAATTATCATTTCATAGCAAGATTGTAGTGTTTCATCAGCCGGGGCCACTTTTATTACACGAATTAAAAGCTTATTACAGACTAAAAATATTGCCAAATCAAGTGCCGTGGTTATTTCCGCCATGATGGCTAACATCAAAGTACGATTTCAATTACGATTTCGGCGGTATCACATGTTTTGAAGTCCATGATAAGCTAAATTAATCATCCTCATCAGAGGTGTCAAGGTCCTGGTCGCTTGCACACTACAAATGTAAAAAAACAACAACATGATTTTAGCACATTTCTGGGTTCCAAAATATAAACAAAAAACAAAAACAAAAAAACAAGTGATCCCAAAGGGTTATTGGCGCCCACCATTTAATTAAATTTATTGGTTATATATAAGACCGATCTTTTCGCTACATTAACCTTGTTTACTATTTTCCTTTTAATTATTTAATAACAAGGGAACCTATAAATGAAATCTGGAGTTTAAGCAGAACTTTTGTGAACACGAAACAGCGATAATAAACTTGGCCATTTTTCCCAAATCAAATTCAAAACTAAATATGCATAACAAGGGACCAAGGGGAACCTACATATTAGTCCAGTACTTCTGAAGAAATAATGAAAACAAACTTGAAATTCAAGATGGCCCCTGTTAGCTATTTTGTTTTCCAATCAGTCTCCAAATTCAATATGCATAACTAGATACAAAGGTGAACCCACATCAAACTTCAGCCTGTCAAAATTCAAAATGATTACATATCGACTATTTTGTTTTTCGATCAGTCTCAAAAATGAATAAAAACAACCAGGTACCAAGGGGAACCTACAAAAGGTTATAAAGATCCAGAAATTTCCGAGAATTAGCAATAACTAGGGACCATGGGGAACATACATACACAATTTGAGAAAGATCCATACAGTATTTTTATGAGAAATAGCTGTAACAAACTTCAATAGTCAAAATTCAAAGTGGTCGCTTTGGAGCCTACATATGAAATTTGAGATAGATCCATTCAGTACTTTCTAAGAAAAAGCGGTTACAAGAATTGTTAATTGAAGGCTGGACGAACGGAAGGATGGACTTACGTAAAAGACGTACAGATAGGAACCCCATAGTCCCACCAGTTTCACCGGTAGGGGACTGATGAAATTTAATAGTTAATACCAAACATTTGATTTTCTTAGTTGGAAATTAAAGGATAAGAACTTTACCTCCTCAAGGTTCTGGTAGCAGCCCATCTTGAATCTAATAATATCTCCCCACAGCATCAACTGTTTACAGCTTGGGCATTTTCCTTCAATTGGAATTATTTCTTTTGTCTTTTCTTTGGACTGAGCAAGGAACTTCTCAGATAAGCAAACGATGTGAGAAATCATTGAACACTTTGGGTGGATACAGTTAACGGTTGTGTCGTCGGCCTGAAATGATATTCGATAAGAATGTGAATGTGTGGATATCAGACGGATAACGGATGTGTCGTCGGCCTGAAATGATTTTCGATAAGAATGTGAATGTGTGGGTATCAGACGGATAACGGATGTGTCGTCGGCCTGAAATGATATTTGATAAGGATGTGAATGTGTGGATATCAGACGGATAACGGATGTGTCGTCAGCCTGAAATGATATTCGATAAGGATGTGGATATCAGACGAATATTGGATGGATACTACATATTCAGGTTTAGTAATTTATATCTGAAGGACGTTATAGTTATATCCAGAATGTTTTAATTTTAATGATCAACCATCATCAAAAAATGATTAAATAAAACTCGCGTTAATATCAATATTCCCTGTATCGAAGATGATAGAAATTGTCGGAATCTGTTTAATTAGTGAAATTTATATAGAAGAAATAGTCAAAAGGAATAACTCATATTTAAGAGAAGAATCGTATTCTGGCTGGAGACAATTTGATTCTACGGCAATACAAGATAGCACGACAGAAAAACATATAATATGTACGTAATTTGTCTCGATTGCATTTCGTATACTGTTGTCTATTTGTTCAATAGGAATGAAAACCGAATACTCCACTCCATCATAGCAATTTGTAATTCTGTAACCCATATTAAGTTTCATGTATTTATCTCGTATGATTTTTGAGGTACCCGATTAGGCATTCCCCTGTACAGGATTGTGATAGATTGACGCGTTCCATTCGAATCAAGTGGAGATCAAAAGATCAAAAACGCAAATGTTTGACAGCGATATCACATTTCAAGATTAAAAAATGTCGGCAAAAATATCATAATTAAATACTACATTGGAGAAACCAACGTTATGTAGTTCAACATTTCCGGTTTTTTTTTCAGTTAGAAAACTGCTATAGGCCATCTCAGTCATTATAGTAATAATCCCCGATAATGTGCCTATTGTCTGTTGAATGGCGAGTGATAACCTATAATTTGTGATCTACTATATCTGAATACCAGGACAAAATAACGTGTGAATTAACAGTACCTGGCAACTGTCCCACGTAAGTTTCAAACTCGCAACCTAGAGGTGGAGGGCTATTGATAAAGTGTCGGGACACCTTAATCACTCGGCCGCCGCGGCCCCAAACATTAACAGATGCAAAAATGATGCATGTTCAAGTTGATCTGCGCATCAGTAATGGACATATCCATTACATGCGTTGCAAATATTTCCCTAAATGGAGTCATTTCGATACAGTAATGTGGACAGGGAAACTTTCTTTATTCCAGAAAGTTTTCGAACTTTGTCAAAAAATGTTTCTTTTCTCTTCCCGTTCTTTAACTACAAGCTTTGTGAAAAATCTCCTCTAGTAGTGTTTCTAGATGACTAAAGCATTCAATACTGTACGTTGTACACGTATTTCACATTAAAACTAAACACTGTATCCGATAATAGAGCCATTTGTTATAATGTCAACGTTTAAATAGCATGACACTATGTGATGATTGCATCAAAACACGTAGATATGTAAAAGCTTATAGGAACACGCATACAGGAACTAAAATTTTGAAACATGGGTTTTATACATAATACATCAAGGGTATTTATATTAAAGACGAACCTATATACATGTACTAGTCACAATTGTTACAAAATGTCAGTTTTGGTAAACATATGGTATTGTCTCATCGAACAGAACAGTAAAGACATTAAAAGCACTATGGTGTACAGATAATACAATTAGGTGTTAATATTTTTGTTGCTTTTTTATTCAAAAATATTGTGTTTAAACGTGGACATTGTTTGAATATGTTAATTTGTGTTTGTGATTCTAAAAACAAGGACTGTAAAAGAGACACGCGATGTATTAGCATCTTTAAATACAAATTTAAAGTTAGGTACAACGAAGCAGCAAATGAATTAAAATACATCATACAGCTATTTCGGTCCTTGAGGACTTGTCTGTGATGCTAAAGGGCCTAAACTCCTAGGCGAGAGGCGTAATGTCCTATACTGTCACAATCAGTTATTAATCTCTAGCTAGGGATATGCCTTTTGTTTTGCAATGATAAATATTTCAGTAATGTTACTAATTTGAGTGTTCAGAGTATGGAATTCATGTATGGGGCGCCGTTTAACGCAGTCGTGTGATTCAGGGATAGTTGTGACTGTTAAACATTCATATACACAGGGCGATACAACCACGACAGTTTCAGCTTATAGGTTCCTCCATTAACAAGGCAGCAATTCAACTGTTTAAAGTTCTCTGGATGAATACAGAATCTGCCACACATTTACATGTTTGCTATATGTTTGAAATCTGACATGACACCTATAATCAGCTATGGTAAGTATATTTACAATGACAACTGTAATCAGCTATGGTAAGTATATCAACAGTGACAATTATAATCAGCTATGGTAAGTATATCTACAGTGACAATTATAATCAGCTATGGTAAGTATATTTACAATGACAACTATAATCAGCTATGGTAAGTATATTTGTAATGACATTATAATCAGCTATGGTAAGTATATTAACAGTGACAACTATAATCAGCTATGGTAAAAAAATAAGTATATTTACAATGTTCATGCATACAAAGCCGCATCAACTCCTAACGGTATAACATATTTGTAACTATATAGCTATTGCTTCTAAATCTTATCAAATCTGTCACATGATCTTGTGATCGTGCTAGTTATCAACGATTACTGAAACTATTGGTTATAAAAGTTACAAAATACGTTTGATGTTACTTCGACCAGCTAAAGGTATCCAGCTAATTATCTAATATGTCAACCGAAGACGCCCGCCATAGGTTTCTCGCCATGTAATCGTGTAACATCGCTGGATTAGCTTGATATACCATTTACTGAAATTCCCTGTTTTCTTTCTTATTTCTGTATATGAAGTGAAAAGTTACAAATATATTGTTTTAGAAAATTATTTTTCGACCTATCAAACGAACCATGTAAAACTGCCGTCTTGCATTTACCAATAAAAGAATAAATACACAAATCAAAAGCAAGGTATCAATCACAACAAAGTTGTACGAGTCGGAACCATAACACTATATACATATTTGCTTTAGACATTATATTTTCTTCCGGGGCCGGTTTCATCAATATTTTTAATTTAAACGTATGCATAGGAAGGAATTTGTCAAAATATAATGGCTGTCGTTCAGATTTAATTGGCCTTTGTTCACCATGTCATATTTGACGTATAAGCACACCCTAACCATTTTAACCTACTTTTTATGCCACACAACAAGTAAACAGTATGTAGTCAACCAAAATGCGCCTCCATGAACTATTGCAAGCTTACAACAGTGTCGAAAAAGAGAAACCAGGTAAAATATCCCAAACATACTATTTATAGAATAACTGGATGTATAATACTTTAGCTGATCTGAAATAAACAGAAATCAGAAATTCAAATACTTCATGAGTCATGACTTCATCATGAAACATCGAAGCAGCTGATAACATGTTAGTCAACACTCGATTAAAACATCAAATACAAGAAATATGTCACTCATTCCGCGGTGGCCGAGTGGTTAAGGTGTTCCGACACTAGCCAGGTACTGACCGTAGGTCGGTGGTTTTTTATCCGGGTACTCCGGCTTTCCTCCACCTCTTAAACCAGGCACGTCCTTAAATGACCCTGGCTGTTAATAGGACGTTAAACCAAATAAACCAAAAACTGAACCAAATTTTCCATAAAATTGCAGCTATTGTAAAGCACCTACTCTACTATGGTAAGCGACAATTAAGGCACATTTTTCCTATACATTTTTGAATGAAAAATTAAAAGCAATGCATAAACCAGATGTATATTCATAGTATGTCTGTTTTAGTGATGTTTGCTGTAACCTGTCTCTCCACTGGGACGTCTGGGTACCCACACAGGACACCACTATCAGAATTCATGTTCCGGCGCCAAATCGACAGGACAGAATGCAACACGTACCGATTATTTAAACGAGTTATACAGAGGGAAACTACACCACAAGTCGACATCTTCGTCAATAACCTTTTCCGACAAAGCCCGATAACTGGTGACATTCTTCGTACAGAGATGGCAGATGTATGTCGGTATGGCATATTTAGTTATCATACTAATGCAGCTTAACCTTGGCTGTCACTTGTCGTTGTTAAGAACTTGGTGAAAGAATTTGTCAAACTACAATATGTGCTAGTGGATTTAAAAGGTATGAATTAATATAAGTTTCAGCTTGTTTTCGAATCCCCCACATACATTGTTTTAAAATGCTTGTTGTTGCAAAACTTTCTGCCATACAAATACTGTTAAACTAAACGTCATTTCAAAGAACGATGACCTTATAGCTAGTAAAGTTATCACTGATGAATATGAAACAGCTGCTACATTTCTAGATCAACATCCATTATTCGGCATAGTGTATACTGCATCTATTACTAAATCAAGTGCTGATAATAAATTGTGTCCTCTGTACAATCCTTTCAAGAACATCTGTCGATAAGTACTGTTGATTTTATATAAACAACAGTTCGAACAAATTGAGAAAAAAACATTTTGTTTCAATAAAATATTTTCTTACTTCTTTCTTTGACAGTGGCATAGCAACATCAATTAGAACCCTAACACGAAATACCCCTATTGTGGCATCATGCTTCAATAGTGAAGCAGTGACGAACATAATCAGTGTGTACGGAGGATTGTGTACAAGGGATGGTGAAGTAACCGCTTTCTTCACGAACTGTAAGTAATTGTGATTGATTGATCACCAGTTGAATATAATTAAATCATTATAAATATTGCTGTCTCTGGTCGACAGTGTAACTATCATCTTTACTGACTTCGTCATTGAAATCATCTATATAATAGATAATAATAAATTATATACAACACTTACATGTATATAGTGCACTATGTATCTGATTTGTAAAATTACTCTTATGCGTTTCACACATTACATAATATAATAATTAATTTTAGTTCAAGCGTTATACAATGTACAGAACATGGGTAACCTTTGTCAACTCGAGCAGTTAGATGATAATGTGTACAAGACGTCTGCAAGAGACTCTAAAACACACAGAAACAAGTCAGTTTTATCCTCCTTCATGAATTTGGCCAGGGTTTTGGTCTTCCTGATAAGAATTTATAAGCTGTTCCACGAAGTGGCCGCTACCTTTCCAAAACAAAATATTGCAATATCCATCTTCAGCTTAAGTTAGTCTTCAGATTTTGCTTCGATCAATTACCAAAAAATTCTTCATTAATTAAAACATGATGAATACACATATTTGATTTTCTCTCTTCAGTAACAACCAACTTTGAGTCGGTGACTATTTCTTCATGGACAAGTCCTTGTATGGATAACCTGATTGCTATAATTTTGACCTGTCCTTTTCTCGCAGTAGACAGGACTACGGGTTTGGAAGAAGGACCAGCTATCTACCAGAGGTTATACATTTAATCACTCATGATTTATTAAATAATGAATTACAAGTATTATAATCATAAGCATTTCATTTTAGTGAGAGAAAAACTGTGTGAATGTATATTATATATATAATATCAAAAGTTGGTAGTGACGTTTATCTGAACAAAAGTTTCATTTTGCAACTAACTCTGCTCTTCTAAATGAATTAACTGAATATCAGCTATTGGAATTCAAAAGTCAAACTTGAAAAATATAAACATTGATCTCCGTAAAAACAAAACACATTGTAATCCCTGTACAATTTATACGTATTAGGAATAAAACGATTACCTATTATTTTTATCCTTCGGACCCTTTTCTCCACTCCACCCTTTGGAACCCTCTGCTCCCCTCCATCCTTCGGAACCCTCCGCTCCCCTCCACCCCTTTGAACCCTCCGCTCCCCTCAATCCTTTGGAACCCTCAGTTCCCCTCCATCATTTTGAACCCATCGCTCCCCTCCACACTTTGGAACCCTGCGCTCCCCTCCACCCCTTTGAACCCTCAGCTCCTCTCCATCCATTGGAACCCTTTGCTCTCCTCCATCCATTGAAACCCTCCGCTCCCCTCCACACTTTGGAACTCTCAGCTCCTCTCCATCCATTGGAACCATTTGCTCTCCTCCATCCATTGGAACCCTCCTCTCTCCTCTCCATCCTTTGGAACCATCTGCTCTCCTCCATCCAATTGGAACCCTCTGCTCTCCTCCATCCTTTGGAACCCTCCGCTCCCCTCCACACTTTGGAACCATCAGCTCCCCTCCATCCTTATAAACCCTCCGCTCCCCTCCACCCTTTGGAACCCTTTGCTCTCCTCCATCCATTGAAATCCTCTGCTCTCCTCCATCCATTGGAACCCTCCTCTCTCCTCCATCCCTTTGAACCTTCGGCTCCTCTCCATCCTTTGGAACTCTCTGCTCTCCTCTATCTTTTGGAACCACCTCCCGTTACACTCTTTGGAATCACCCTTCCCCTCCATCCTTCGGAACCCTCCGCTCCCCTCCATCCTTTGGAACCCTCAGCTCCCATCCATCCTTTGGAACCCTCTGCTCCCCTTCATCCTTTGGAAACATTCCCTCCCACCACCCTTTGGAACCATTCGCTCCCCTCCACACTTTGGAACCCTCCCCTCTCCCTTTACTCACCCTTAAATACTGAGGAATCAATCCCTTTTTCTTGTTTTTACTGAAGCATGGTATAGGAAAGCAGAAAAACCATAATGACATTAATTTATACAACACTAACGTCCCTTCATGGATACCTCATTCCAAATTATGCTCCAATAAAATGTTTCGGCCATACTTTGGTGTAGCAATCGTACAATGTACCTTCTAAATTCCTTGACCCCTACCTGTGGCTCCAAACAGTAACAATTTTTTTTCAATTGCTTTTTACAAAATTTTATAAAATAATTATAACTTATTTTACAGGCAGATGCAAGAAAGTATTGGGTGTGTCATCACAGGAATAGATGACAATGACATGTCTATGTGTGGGGACAAGCCAAGCCTGAAAAGACTCTTTCTTATCATTGAACTACTCTTAGACTTAGCACCGGGTGTTCATTTCACCATGGCAGATTTTAGACTCTAAATATTAGGTGATTCATATGTATAATGTTGTAAAATACAAAGATATCTTCTGTCATGAACATATATATATTCAGCTTTGCAATATTATATTATATTATTTTTGTTGAAACATGAACCCTATTTACGTGTAAAAGGCATCTGTTTGGTATGGTGGTTGATTTGTGCCATTTCGTTATTTCGTCTTTTCGCCCCGAAAAGACGAGAATTAACAAACTTTGATTCTCGTCTTTTCGCTCGTAAAAGACGAAAGAAAGACGAAAAGTCATACGCGAAAAGACGAAATTAATGCACGCTAATTAACGACCTTAATTCTCGTCTTTTCATGTTTAAAAATCTCGTCTTTTCGCCCCAAAATGACGAAATTTAACAAACCTTAATTCTCGTCTTTTCGCCCCGAAAAAAGAAGCACATTTATATACAAATAAATGTGTTACCTACCCATCTAATACAAGTGGCCATTGATTATTAGCTCACCTGGGCTGGAGGACCAGTGAACTCATGCCAATGCGTTGCATTATTTGTCCAGGGGTTTGTCCGTCATATGTCAATTTTTAATTTAAATTGCTACTGGTCATAAAGGATGGAATGTATTCAGACTGAATTTGGTTAGAAGCATCCTTTGATGAAGAGAACAAATATTGCATAAATAGCACCTCCAGTCCGGTGGGGTCAAAGGGGCTGGACCCAATCGGGCAAACAGAAGTTATTCCTTTAAATTCCTACTTGTCATGAAAGAGTGAATGGATTTTGACTAAATTTTGTCAGAAGCATCCTTGGGAGAAGGGGAACAAATTTAGCACAACTGGTGAATCTGACCTCACTGGGGCTGGAGAGGTGGAGCCCTATAGGGGAAATATAGCAAATTATTTTAAATCCTTCTGCTTCTAAAGGAATGAGAGGATAAGATCTGTAGTAGATCTGAAGAATCCTTTAGTGAAGGCCAGTTCTAAACTGGGACGAGGGGGCCTATAGGCTCTCACACTTTTATGGCCAGGTTAGCCAAATTCACTTCTACACATAGTAGCAAAATTAACTTCTCACCAGCCTATAGCCATATTGACCTGTATACCGTTTTCCACCTCAGTGTATAAAAATTACAGTGGTGGCAAAAAAAAAATCAGTCAATCTGTTTACAATTTGTACATATAACTTAAGTTTACATTGCTGCTGTACTGGTCATTTGTCACCGAAATGTTATGCTCAAATCTTATATACTAAGGTCTATTCAAAGGCTACTGATTGGCTGATGTTCACATTTATGGAGTTTTGTATTTGTTGACAACTGGAGATATTTTTGGGGATACACAAAGATGTATTATCATATGTCTAACCTGGCCTGCCAAGTTTCAAACAGACCTGTTTATAGATGTGGGACATCTTCAGATAAGATTCAAATATGTGTACTTAAATAAAAAAAGGGCAGTAACTTTTTCAAAAATAGTCGAATGAAGATTCCGTCTTAGAAAACACAAGTATATATCATGATTATGAAACCTTCAATGTTTAAAGAGATCGAATGAAAAATGTAATAATCTCCTAACAAATAAAAGTTAATGTCGGATGACCGGCAGAATACTCAGGTTATGTTTGGAAGGGTATATGAAAAGGCATATACTCGCCTGTAGTCAAAAGGATTACGAATATCTAGCCTTGGTTCACTTTTGGTCTTTGCAACTATCAAACTATTGGACTTTCTGCAGAGAAAACTCTAACTTACATGTAAACGCTTGAAACACACTGAACATCTCTGCTGACTTGGAAGAGCCAACTGGCCAATATCATCTTCTTCGGACATCTGGGATTGTTTTAAAGGACTGCTGTTGTTGGATCCTTTACGGCTCTTTTTCCCCTTCTTTTTGTTGTCCTTAGCCAATGTCTTTATCTTGACAGGTCCGTATACTATTGGCATGTGTATTGGTGGTCGACAATCAGGAGCAAAATCCTGTACATAATTTTGTTTTAGCCAGCGAACTGTTAATGCAAAACGATTCCATGGTCCAAGACGAAGCATCTCAGAGACAATACGAAAACGGTACAGGAAAGGTGTCTCTTTTTTCCTTTTTCCAACTAAGTGTCGAAGTCGCCGGGACTTCTGTGGATTCTGCCATGCCCACTCAAACTAAAGAGACATATCCATAATATTGTTAACACATAATGCAAAAAAATGCCAGTAAAATAAAGCACAAATATGTTGTTTTCTGGAAGTAAAACTTCAATCAAGTAATTTCTATGTAATCATCACAATGACCAATTTGAGCTGAAATTTTTATGGTGTATTTTAAATATGTGTTTATTGTTCATTATTTTTTCAAAAGTGTTAAAGTAAATTTCACCTTTTCTATTTATATAAAATACAATATGTTATACTACATGAATATTGCCACCTTATAAGTCACAATATGCTAAACTACATGAATATTGCCACCTTTTCTATTTATATAAGTTACAACTTGTTAAACTACATGCATATAACCACATTTAGAGAAAATATACATTTCAATGTGACTTAATGCAACTGTAATTAATTAATTTGAAGTTAAAAAAGAACACTTGAAGAATTGCCATACCCGGAGAGCTGATATATCATTTGGGAATCCATGGATAATCAGAACCATTTCCCTAAAAAAAACAAAAGAATTGTTGGCATTAGAATAAGATGTGATTTCAAATCGCCTACATAAACACACAGTAAATTCAACCAAACTTATATCATCTGACTCATTAACAAGAAATTGTTGAACATAAAACATCAATATAGAATATTCTTTTCGTAATAAATCTTTTTGTCTGTTATCTTTGATTTCATAGTTTACCTCTCATTGTGAGGAATAGAACATGCTATTCTCATATAGAACAAGTATCATGGTTGTTTTTTTAAAACTCTTTTTGGATAAATCTAATTATTTTATCTGATAAATTTAAGTAAAAATTTCTTGAAATTGTTGTACATGTTGTTTATACTTATTAATTATTTCATTTTTTTTTCAGATATTACAGGCCAAAAGATTATCACTATTTTTAACAAGCAAAATTGGGTATTGTTAAAGCAATACATGTCCCTACCAGCCCGTGCTAAAAATAGTAAGTGAACTTGACCTTGACCTTGACCCAAAAACCCTGAAACTCAAACTTGTCTGAGATATTATATGGTTCTTTATCATACATGAGGGGGAGGAAACCTATACCATAGTCTCCTTGGTTTCATCCGCAGTATTAAATATAAATCTGAAGTGATAAGCCCACCAATCCACTGAATAGGCTTCAGTAGGTTTTGTATCACACATAGTGAATTTTTTAAAATATTTAGATACCAATAAATACCATATTTATCCTCAATCGATCAAATTCCTAATCCTAGTCTGAAAATATCAATTTGTGCCAAATCCCTGTGTATCAGACTATAGGGCAACAGCTGCTACTCTACATGTACATGCAGTCAACTTATTCAAGAGATTGTACCATGGCCCACGTCCATGTGTCCTCCACGCTCCTCCAGCTTGTTTGCCTTTGTTATGCTGCTGTATTCGACGGTTAGGGTTGACTGTGTAGCCGATGTAAGTCCTTCCTTTGAACTTTGGATTGACATTGTATAACAGGTAAACTCCAAAGAATCTCTCAATGGCCTCTGCCATTATAATTTTTCAAAATCAGCATGTGTAATACAACTCATCAATTATCCCTCGAAGATAATGTCTTTAGATCTTAACTTCATCTTTTAATTCTGAAATGAATATTTAAGAAAAAAAATGGATATACAACTGTAAAGTATCAAAGTACCACTACAAACTGTATCAGAAAATTCGCCTAGATTAAAATACTTGTGGTACATGAGTATTACTTATATGGACAGTCCATTAATAATACTTCTGCACAAATTTAAGTTAAATATGATAAAAAGAAGTAAAGATCTGTATGTTTGCATACATTTAAATTGCAAGCAGTTTGGATTTTTACCTAATCATTTCTGACATATGTGAATAAATGGAGAGTATATATCATCTACTAGCTCTTGTGATGGTTTTCAGGGGCAAAGTTTGGTTTGGTTTATTTGGTTTAACGTCCTATTAACAGCTAAGGTCATTTAAGGACGGCCTCCCGTGCGTGCAAAATGCATGCGTGTGTTGAGTGCGTACATGTATGTGTGTTTGGGAGGCTGGTTTATGTTCATGTTAAGTCTCCTTGTGATAGGCCGGAATTTTTGCTGATTTATATAGTGCTACCTCACTGAAGCATACTGCCGAAGACACCCAGCAGGACACCCCACCCGGTCACATTAAGACTTCGTGAAAGAGGGAATAGTGATTAGAAGTGGATAATATACGCCACCTTACTAGGTCAGGCTAGCAAGAATATACCTTTAGACTAGTGGTATGATGTTTGCCTCAACAGCAAGAGGTCACTTATTCGAAACCTGGCATAGATGGTATATTTTTCTTAACTCCTTCCTATAACATTTGTGTATACATCAGGGTGTATATTGAATATCTGAATTAAAGAGTAATATCCTTTTGAAATGATATATGTCTCCATTGGTGAACAATTCAAGACATCTCTATCTAAAAATACATCCATATTTCCAATGCAGATATCTTCATTTAAAACACAAGTCTTTATGTTAAATAAACTTATAAAGGTATCTACAGACTACTGTACATTTTCTATAAATTAATTCCAGAATGAGATATTTATCATTTGAATTGTTGTCACAAATAATGATATCGCTAGAACTACTAATTATCGAAAGGATATATTGCCTGATGATTTAGCAGGTCTACTGTATCTGTGTGTATCTATTTAAACTGAAGTCTTACCAAAACGTTCACAGTAACTTGTATGTGGCGCCCAGAACGTCTTTCGTTTTTATGTTTAGTCGCTCATGATCACACTCGAAACTTCTCGTATGTGACCATAGATATGCTTGGAACACAGCCGAGAACTTCCGACTGTCAAACGTAGTGTCGACACAGATTCAAAATGGAGAGCTCTAACAGGGAAACGGACTTCATCTATGCAGTTATCAACAATATTCCTTCTTCATACCATTCGGCAGACCTAAGAAACTACTTCTCGCAATTTCTAGAGACAAATGGGTTCAAATGTTTCCATTTTAAACATAGACCAGAGTCTAGAACAACTGATAATCCAACTTCTCGCGAGGAACAACGTTCAGGAACGTTTTGCTGTGTTGTCAAAGTCAATGGAAACCGTTTCCATGAATTCATGAAGATGTACAACAAGAGACATTGGCTGGATAGGAATGGAGACGTCCTGCCTGCTTTATGTTTTTTATCTAGAATCAAAACATCCGAACAGCCCAACGGTAATGTCAACGTTCTTGCATTAAGGGGGTTGTTATGATGTTAAAATATGTAAATATGTAATATGCAGCTGATATGTAGGGCCTATACATTAGTCCAGGGACATATGTTGAAAAATCCTTGGTGCTTATTATATGTTTGTATTGATTAATATGAAAAATCGAAATAACATATGAGTACTCCAATCTCGGCTTTAGTTATATTTAGTACATATGTACATTATGTAATTATTCCTGTTGAGAAAGTCATGCAGCTCATATATATATGTACATCACTCAATCGTTTTCCTCTTAATTCAATTGGAAGTTGGAACTAGGCAAAAAAGTTAAGATATAAAAGTAAATCCTGCTTTGATTATATTATTCAATCTACATGTATTTATATTTCATACATTTTACACAAATATGTTCATTTTTAGCCCACCATCTGATGATGGTACATACGCTAATCAAATTACCTTTTGTCTGGTGTCTGGCATGTGTACATGTCTGTCCTTGAACAACCCCTTGGTCCCTATATATAATTCTTATGTCCCACCTGTAGGCCTAGGGCTGACAGGGTTGGAATTGGTATGCTATGATAGTAAAAGAAGTTTGCATGCAGAGAAATTTGAATCTTTGTCATTTGTAAAATCAATTGTATGTTTAATTGTAGGTGAAAGCAACAAATACAAAACAAGAGCAGAACAGAAATGTGTTTCACATGATCGAGAACAGTTCACCATCAGTGACCTTGAGAAAATGAAGGAATTACACCCTCCTGATATTATGCCAAATGGTAACGTGGGGACACCAACCGCCATCTTCCTAGAATATATAAAACAATGTCGACTGCCACCAGTCATTATAAAAAACCTGGGACTGTCATTTCCAAAGACAAGATCAAACAAGAGGTATGGGAATGTTCCTTTTAATTACAATGGTACAGTTGTAGGTGATGTTGGGTGTCAACACTCGGAAGGAGAGGAAAATCCAGAGGTCAAATCGTCTAAAGGTCATGAGATTCCAACAGAAAACACCCAGATTGATGAAGGCGATCAGGTTTTAGGCAAAAAAGACGAGTCTTCAGATCTAGACTCCTCGCAGAATGTAATTAAGGATAACACATGCACAAGTACACAAAAGAGTACTAGGGACAAATTTAGACAGGACCCCGAGACTAAGAGAAGATATGAACTAAGAATCGAGGAAAATTTGATTGGAAAAGAGGACAGGGATTCTGATGATGTAAGCATGAAAATAATAATTCTAAGAATTTGCTGTCAGTGTTTTGTGTATACTTAATCTTTCTTCATATACTACAGTAGCTTGCAAATCAGATTTTAAGTCTTGCTCATATGATAGATGTTTCACGTTTGTGTAGGTTTAAATTGAAATATTTGCTGCCAGTGTTTTGTGTAAAGTGTAGGTTTAACTTTATTTTATATATATATATGTACATGTATATAGCACAAAGCTCTCTATATACATTATGTAGCTATCTGTAGGCATATCACATGTATATGTAATGAACTTTTCAACTTACATTAATTAACTGAACTAAGCATTGCAGTATTTTTTTCGACTTCTAGGGATAAATCATTGAGCAAAATTGAGTGTTAGATAGAACACTACTGAAAATATATAATACAAACGTTAACGCTGATAATCATTTATCAAATAAGTGTTCATATATTAAAACCATTGATAATTAACCCTTTTAAAGTGTAACTTACAGGATAAATAGGCTTTCTTTATGATTAGCATCACAGTTAGGTACCATACACCCTTATGTAATCTTTTCATATTTCACTATCAGGACAATGATACATGTGAGGAGTGGGAACGTCACGAAGCAATGTATGATGACCCGTCAAACCAGGAGAGAAATTCAGAGCGTCTGTTCGAGGAGGAGATAGAACTGAAGTGGGAGAAGGGTGGCAGTGGTCTTGTCTTTTATACAGACGCTCAGTATTGGAAAGAGCAGGAAGGAGGTGGGTTTCCTGTAGAGGAAATTTGGTTGATCAATACTTGATACCACAGGGAAATTGATGCAGCGTTTTTCAGACACATAATTACTTAAATCCTAGTCTCATTAATATCCTGAATGATGCTAACATGTATGATAATATTGAAAAAAGATGTAGTGTTTAGGACTTACCAAAAAAAAATCCTACAGAAACATTGAAGTAGATTACTAAAATTCCTTCAGAAATATTGAAATACTAAAATTCCTACAGAAATATTGAAGATTACTAAAATTCCTACAGAAATATTGAAGATTACTAAAATTCCTTCAGAAACATTGAAGTAGATTACTAAAATTCCTACAGAAATATTGAAGATTACTAAAATTCCTACAGAAATATTGAAGATTACTAAAATTCCTTCAGAAACATTGAAGTAGATTACTAAAATTCCTTCAGAAATATTGAAGTAGATTACTAAAATTCCTTCAGAAATATTGAAATACTAAAATTCCTACAGAAATATTGAAATACTAAAATACCTACAGAAACATTGAAGTAGATTACTAAAATACCTACAGAAACATTGAAGTAGATTACTAAAATTCCTTCAGAAATATTGAAATACTAAAATTCCTACAGAAATATTGAAATACTAAAATACCTACAGAAACATTGAAGTAGATTACTAAAATTCCTACAGAAACATTGAAGTAGATTAATGGTGGAAGGAATATAGTCCTCTAAACTCACCATAATTGCACGCTCTGAAATTTCGACCAGTCACTTGTCAGATATAGGTGACTTGTCAGAATTTTGGAATCCTAAATCGTGATCAGTTTTTTTGTGGACTAAAAGAAACAAGGCATTGGGTTTTCCTTATAAAGACATTCAGTATTGGAATTAGTGAAAAGGAACCAAGTAAAATCATAGTGGATATATGTGTTGAGGAAAATTCTTATAGAATAGAATGATCGACTCCTAAATTTTGCATCACTTCTGAAAATGTGTTTTTGCCACTATCAAACAGGAATGGGAACATTTGTGTTATTTTAACTGATATACTGGTAGGTGATACACAATGGCAGATGAAAATATATGTAAAAATGTTTTGGTTTCATTGTAGATAAAGACACTTAAAAAATGTAATGAAACATTTACCAAGTTTCCAATAATGAAAAAATAAGATTGAAAAGAAAATAGCCGTAATACTGTAGCGATGATCAATTTTGTGTTTGATATATTTACCTGGATTGTTATAGTGGTATATTTACCTGGATTGTTATAGTGGTATATTTACCTGGATTGTTATAGTGGTATATTTACCTGGATTGTTAAAGTGGTATATTTACCTGGATTGTTATAGTGGTATATAATTTACCTGGATTGTTATAGTGGTATATTTACCTGGATTGTTATAGTGGTATATCTACCTGGATTGTTATAGTGGTATATTTACCTGGATTGTTATAGTGGTATATTTACCTGGATTGTTATAGTGGTATATTTACCTGGATTGTTATAGTGGTATATTATTTACCTGGATTGTTATAGTGGCATATCTACCTGGATTCATTGTTATAGTGGTATATTTACCTGTATTGTTATAGTGGTATATTTACTTGGATTGTTATAGTGGTATATTTACCTGGATTGTTATAGTGGTATATTATTTACCTGGATTGTTATAGCGGTATATATTTACCTGGATTGTTATAGTGGTATATTTACCTGGATTGTTATAGTGGTATATTATTGACCTGGATTGTTATAGTGGTATATTTACCTGGATTGTTATAGGAAAAAGAAGGCCTTGCTTTTCACTGTTACTGGTAAAATAATTTGTACACTTATATTTTGTTTTATAGATTTTGAGGCATTGCTTTTTAATGTTAAGTGGGACCGCGGTGGCCGAGTGGTTAAGGTGTCCCGATACTTTATAACTAGCCCTCCACCTCTGGGTTGCGAGTTCGAAACCTAGGTGGGGCAGTTGCCAGGTACTGACCGTAGGCCGGTGGTTTTTCTCTGGGTACTCAGGCTTTCCTCCACCTCCAAAACCTAGCACGTCCTTAAATGACCCTGGCTGTTTATAGGATGTTGAACAAAAACAAACCAAAACAAACCAAATTTTAATGTTAAGATAGTATTGTATTAACACTTATGACTTGTTTTTGTAGATTTTGACGAGCAGACAACAGATGACTTGGATGTTGATATGAGTATATACTACGAAGAAGGAGCTGGTGATAAGGATGCACGGGACTATGTGACGATGCGACAGGAGACACGACGACGTGACGGTGTGGAACACACCGACAGATTTAGTGCTGGCATTGCCAAAAAGAGGCCTTCAAATATGAACCATAGCAGTGTGACACAAAAAATTGGGAAGTTTGAGCAGCACACTAAAGGATTTGGACGTAAAATTCTCACACAGCAAGGTTGGAGTGAAGGAGAAGGGCCTAGGATCAACTGTGATCGGAATTTCTGAGGCTCTTGAATCGGAGGGTCAAGGTCCGAAGGACAAAGCAGGATTTGGGTAAGATTTTCAGGGTTACATGGAACGTTAGTTTTAATAATACATTGCAATTTTTTCAATTGATATTGTTTTGAAAGCAGTATAAAACCCTTTACAGGGGTATATCTACTTAGATTTCTAGCACAAAATCATTTCTTGATTATCTAGTCACAGTGTTGTAAAATCTGTAAATATATAGTGTTAAAATTATTATCAAAATATCATCAAATAGATGCAAATTTAATGCAATAAATATGAGACATCTACTTACTGGAAAGCTGGTCACACTTATAGAAGATTATATAATATTGGTTATATTTGCAATAATTAAAGATAGCTCAAAATCAAATACCAAGGTACTCATTATATTCATAGTTTGAATTGAAACATCTTCGATTGTATATTATATGTTTCTCTTCATATACATTCTCATTCACCTGTATACTTGGAATTTTTGACTAAGCAATGTTCTGCAAAATTCAACCCTCATAAACTTGTTTTCACTGCAGCTAATCTGCAAAATGTCAGTATTAGCCCCGAAATTAAACTTCACAGTAATGAAACATATTAGATATCATCTCTGGATTTATTTGAGTCATACTATAATGGTATTATCAAGTAAAAACAATAATGTTTCAAGTAAAGATGCAAATGTAATAAAAAAATTAAACAATATTGGGAAAACAAGGAAATATAAAGGGAGATAACTTGTACTGTCCCTCATCAGAAATTACAATTTAGATGTTTTTCGTATTTTCATCAATTCTAATTTTTGTTTACAGATACAGAGGAGAGAAATTATTGAAGACGAGGGATTTGAAGCATAAAAAGCCACATGTTGAGCGACTGATAACAACAAAATATGATGATCCATCAGAGACAGATCCTGTCGAGCCTCTATTACGACGAAGTCACCACTACCATATTTCTCACCGCCACAGCCATCATGTTGCCTTCACTGCTGCTCAGTCTACAGAATAAACTAGTCATTGATTTACCCTCATGTCATGAGGTCAAGGTCCTTTTTAGTGCAATTTAGGGAAAAGATATAAAAAAAATAAATCTAATTAAAATCTAGATGGTCATTCTCACTACGTTACATGAACATCTAACAACATCCTGTAAGGGGTCACGTTCTGATGACCTTTGAGATCTGTGTATTTCACTTTCATGGCGAATTGTCAATTTGTTGATGTCATCGAAGCAAAACATTTTGTCACAGCATGTAGCAAACCATTTTGGCACAGCATGTATATTGCTATATGCTTTGTGGGACGAAAAAGACTTGAAAAAAATTAACAGCTTATGCAGCTCTGCACTCTAGTCATGCTAATTCGGACATATAAAATTCACTTCCAGGATTCTGGAAGTAGTAATTTGATTGGCTAATCCAAAAGGTCACTCTGACGTGACCCCTTATGGGATGTTGTTAGATGTTCATGTAACGTAGTGAGAATGACCATCTAGATTTTAATAAGATTGTAAAAAATGTACTTACCGCACATGTACCTAAATGTAGGTTCTCCAAGGACTGGTAGATAAAGGGTTGTTGTTTCCCTACATATGATTATATTAACTCCAGTTGTTTCACTTTATTTCTTAAAACGTTGTTTTATCTTTCTTTATTTAAAAACTATTTAGGGAAAATAAACATTTTTTTCTCTTTTTTTTTTTTTTTTTCAGTTTTGAAATCTTTTTTATTCATCCTTTTACATATAGTATACATACAGGTACATTATATTACATGGTATAATAATACAGACATATCATTACAGCAGTAAGATGTACAATACGTATTAAGTGATGAATAGAAAAAAAAAAGGATCAGTTGGTTTTTTTTGGAATACAGAGACAAACAAACAAACAACCTTCCACTCACGCTTTCTCTCATTTTAATATATTGTGTTTAAAGGTATAAAAAAAGAAAAACTTTTGACTCACTTTTAAGTACATGTTATGATATGTGTGAAGAAGATCTGAAAAATTATTCACTTATATAGACCATTTTTTCACAAGACTATCATACTCCATGTTGTTTTTGTAAATTTCCTCCTCTGTTTTTAGATACAAATCTAGTATTTTTATGAATCCATTAATACAGGGGAGACAATTTTTAATTTTTTGTTTATAAATATGGAATTTTGCTATTAATACTAATGTATTGAGATATTTGACTTCTTGATCTTTATGTAACTTTCCCAAGATTACATCTGTAACATGTAATTGTAAATTAGTTAAAGTATCATCATATAGCCATACTTTGAAATCTTCCCAGAAGATTGCTACTAGTCTGTATTCCCAAAAAATGTGGACTATAGTTTCTGTATGACGGTTACAAAAAGTACATAATGGAGAGTCCTTTAGGTTTATCATATGTAGATATTTGTTTGTACTTATAATCCTGTGTATTATTCTATATTGAAACCATCTTAATTTACAGTCTATAGTGGATTTAAAAGGGATTATGTTTATTTTTTTCCACCATACTGTACCTTCTACCAAATTCAGTTCTTCTGACCATTTTGTAATGTATTTATTGTTTGTTTTTAAGTTTTTAATAAATAAATTATAAACAGAACGACCTCTTTGCTTGTTTGTGAGTATATAGTATATATGAATTGGACAATGTGGTAGAGAAAAGGTGTGGTGTCTATTTTGAATAGCATACCAAGTTGCTCTGATGGCGTTATGTAAACCATAAAATTGAGTGATTGGAGGATAAAAATTGTGTTTGGCACAAAATATGTCGTACGATTGAATTAGACTACCATTCTCATCTAGTAGATCATATACGTAAAAAATATCTCTATCTGCTCATCTCTTGAAGTAAATAGGTTTGTAATCTACTTTTATGTTATTATTGTACCATAGGTGTTGATATATGTTGTCATCTTCATCGACACAATTTGAAAAGATGTATAGATCAGAAAGTACCTCCTTCCAAAAAATATTTTGAAATAAACATTTTGATCATTCCTAGTTGCCTGGATAGAAGTATAGGTTTTTGTATGTGAGGAAACCAGTTTATCCTGAGAAAAATCCATTTGGTCAGACAGAGGTCATGGCGCAATACCTTTTCACCTCTGATCAGGGAGTTCAACACTCACAACCTGTATGAATGGTAAAAGACTGACAGTCGCCCTACCATACAGTTGTATCAATTAGAAATGTTAAATATATATGTGTATTTTAAATGCGTTAATTTTATAAAATGGTTCAATTATCTAAATTTTGAAAATCAGTTTTTTTTTATTCAGATATAAATAGAACCAATTTTATTGCTTGAAGGAAATGTTTTTTTTCTTTTAGGGAAAAACATGTCAACCCACACTATCTGTCTCATTAGAGTAAGAATGTTTCATATATTACAACGTTACCATGATAATATGTTATGAATGTCTGTGTTCACCTACAGAAAAACACCTTTAACCATGTTTTACCCATGGCCAATTACTGAAAAACAAAAACTAATGATAATTGATAATTTTGTTAGATTATCACCTTGGTACTGTGATACTTAAAAAGAATGATTATATTTTACAGTTTTGAGCTTATGTCATGAATTGACACTAAGCTTACTGTATAACATATGCATGAAATATTTACGTGTACTTTTTTTGTGAATTGGAGCTTTCAAATTATTTCATGAGTACAAACTTTTGTGGTAAGCCCTTTCAACAATAATTTAACAATGATATATCCAACAATATCCATTGTATTTATGTTTGTTGTTCCATAGCAACCATGAAAACAATGAAAGTTTATATAACAAATGTTTCGGGTTATACAGTAGTAAATACAAATGTAATTTTATTTTGTGTGCTATTTTGTTACATGAATAATGTTTTTTTTTTAATATGCCAACTGTTGATGTGTTGAGGGTATTCTGACTTGTAGTTATGTGAAGAAATCATGGCATCTCCCTGAAAATTGTTTCAAAATTAACAGTTCACTGACAAAAACCATCTTGTGTTGTATTTGAGTTAATGTTATGTATTTGAAAAGACAGCCCTTCTTCTTTTCATAAAGCCTGAAACTTCACCGACTGAAAGGACTCGGCACTTGGGTACGAAAATGTTTATATGGGAAAGAATGAATAATGTATCAGCTGAACGTCTTTCAAAAACATTTGCGATGAATAATCACTGAATCGGTTCTTTGAGAAATATACTAACATTGGCAAATGTTTGTAAAAAATACCATGAAGGAAACTAATAGGAAGGAGTGATGAAAAATATCCTGCCCGTTCTGGGGCTTGAGCTAGTGCCCTTTCACTCTCAAGGCAAACATCCTACCATTAGGCTAAAGAGAAATTCCTGCTTACCTGATCTAGTAAGGTGACTTTATATTCTCTACTTTTACAAAATAATTTTGCCATGACTGAAAAGATATCAAAATGGAAAACAAAAAAATCACACATACTGCCCTCTTGGGTACAATCAACTCAATATTTTGACAAGTACAATCCATTGTCAGTATGTTATCAGGTAGAATTCATTGTCAACATGTCGACAGGTACAATTGATTGTCAACATGTCAAGTACAATCCGCTGTCAATATGTCGTCAGGTACAATCCATTGTCAATATGTCGTCAGGTACAATCCATTGTCAACATGTGATCAGGTACAATCCATTGTCAACATGTGATCAGGTACAATCCATTGTCAGTATGTCATCAGGTACAATCCATTGTCAATATGTCGACAGGTACAACCCATTGTCAACATGTCGTCAGATACAATTCATTGTCAACATGTCGAGTACAATCCGCTGTCAATATGTCGTCAGGTACAATCCATTGTCAACATGTGATCAGGTACAATCCATTGTCAATATGTCGACAGGGATACAATATATTGTCAATATGTCGTCGTTAATAATCCATTGTCAACATGTAGGATACAATCCCCTGTCAATATGTTGACAGGTACTATCCATTGTCGACACGTCGTGAGGTACAATCCATTGTCATCACGTCGTCAGGTACAATCCATTGTCAACACGTCGAGAGGTACAATCCATTGTCAACATGTCAAGTGCAATCAATTGTCAACATGTCAAGTGCAATCCATTGTCGTTAACACGTCATCAGGGACAATCCATTGTCAACACGTCGTCAGGTACAATCCATTGTCAACACGTCGTCAGGTACAATCCATTGTCGACACGTCGTCAGGTACAATCCATTGTCGACACGTCGTCAGGTACAATCCATTGTCAACATGTCGTCTGGTACAATCTCTGTCGACAAGTACCATTCATTGTCAATAATCGTGAGGTACAATCTTGTGTCTATATCGTAAGGCAAACCCATTGTAAAAAAAGTCGTCAGGTAAAGTAAATCCGCTGTCAGTATATAATAAGGTAAATTCCTTTGTTCAGGTCAAATAAACCACTGTGAACAAATATATCTTAAGGTAAAATCCTTTGTCTATGTCGTCAGGTATAACCCATTACATGTCGACAAGTACCATCCATTGTCAATATATCGAAAGGTATAATCCTATGTTTATGTCGTCAGGTAAATCCACTGTCAGCATTTTGTTAGGTAAGTCAACTGTCCCAAGTTAGGTATAATATTATATCGTCAGGTAAAAACAGCAGCGTCTTGGGGATGAGGCCGGGAATCTCAAGCCGAGGGGGATTCTTAAGTTCAGCAAGCCTAATATTTGACAGCTGAAGAATCTTACCCAAAGGGAGTGAATAGGTATTTTTTTCATTCATATTTAGTTAGTTTTGTATTGTGTTTTCGTTTTAAATGATTCATTACAAAAAACGTAAGAAAAGTACCATTACTGAGAGTATTTATTAGCATGTGTATCAACAAGATCCAAATTTGGCAATTCGTAGTTCCTTGTGCATGCATCTACTTTTATCAAACTCACACCTGAAAGTAAAAATATAATGGGAAAACAAATCATGACGTAATTGATATTAATAGTATCGACAAAGCCTACCATTCAATGACTGACTGTACAGTGGTTTGGATAATTATATGTATTTAGTACATCTCTTCTAAAACCACATACTGCTTTTTCTACAGACAGTATTTTGATAGTGTTTAAATTAGAGTTAAAACTCTTAACACATAATCAAAGGTTTGGTTTGGTTTGTTTTTGTTTAACGTCCTATTAACAGCCAGGGTCATTTAAGGACGTGCCAGGTTTGGGGGTGGAGGAAAGCCGGAGTACCCGGAGAAAAACCACCGGCCTACAGTCAGTACCTGGCAACTGCCCCACGTAGGTTTCGAACCCAGAGGTGGAGGGCTAGTGATGAAGTGTCGGGACACCTTAACCACTCGGCCACCGCGGCCCCTCATAATCAAAGGAGATAAAACATGTGGTATATATGGACAAAAAGGGAAAACAATTTTTAATGAAAGTTTTTATATCCAATGGCTCACTGTGAAATTCCCTTTTCTAGTACATGCATGTCAGTCATATAGGCGTTAATTACGTTAATTACAGCTATGTTATTGCATTAAAACGTTGATTATGATATTGTCAAATTAGCGACTATTTAAGAGCACAGGAGGCAAAAGAGGTTGCTCTGGTGGGCAAATCCCGAAAACGAAAGATCACAAGAGAACGAATGTTAGTTTATTAGGCGCCCCGAAATTCATCATGACCAGAGGAAATTGGTTTCTCCTTGTAATCTGAACTACGATTACTATTGCAAACCGAAGAAAAATTGCAAAATATCAAAATTCGGGAACCCATGTTAATCACACAAATACACGACCAGGTATTCCGAAATGGCAAACATCTTCTGCTTCATACACATCTGTGAGGGTAACTAGAAGGATATCAGGGAGGTCGATGTCATATATTATTTATTTATAATAGGTTGTAACAATACATTTAAGATACATACCTTAACTATTATAACATTTTACCTCAGACAGGTAAAACACATACATAATAGGTTGTAACAATACATTTAAGATACATATCCTACCTATTATAACATTATACCTCAGACAGGTAACATACCCTAGCTATTATAACATTTTACCTCAGACAGGTAACATACCCTAGCTATTATAACATTTTACCTCAGACAGGTAACATACCCTAGCTATTATAACATTTTACTTCAGACAGGTAACATACCCAAGCTATTATAACATTTTACCTCCGACAGGTAACATACCCTAGCTATTATAACATTTTACCTCCGACAGGTACCATAGCCTAGCTATTATAACATTTTACCTCGGACAGGTAACATACCCTAGCTATTATAACATTTTACCTCAGACAGGTAACATACCCTAGCTATTATAACATTTTACCTCAGACAGGTAAAACACACCTGTATGTGATATCCTTTGTTCCAGCGATACCTTTTTTTTTCAGGAATGTGACAGTTCATCGCTCCATGTATCTTTCTTACATTGATTTAAACACAGCATTCAAACTCGTTTTCGTCTTTATGCTTGTTGCTATAGTCCTATAACATAAGACTTCGAAGGTTCATAAGTTATATAGTTACCTACATGTATATATAGTCTATAGTTACCGATATGTATAGTCTATAAGGACCGATATGTAGTCTATAGTTAACTATATATAGTCTATAATTACCAATATATAGTCTATAATTACCGATATATAGTCTGTAGTTACCGATATATAGTCTATAGTTACCGATATGTATAGTCTATAGTTACCAATATAAAGTCTATATTTACCCATATATATAGTCTATAATTACCGATATATAGTCTGTAGTTACCGATATATTGTCTATAGCGACCGATACATAGTCTATAGTTACCAATATATAGTCTATAGTTACCGATATATAGTCTATACTTACCGATATATAGTCTATAATTACCGATATATAGTCTGTAGTTACCGATATATAGTCTATAGTTATCGATATATAGTCTGTAGTTACCGATATATATATAGTCTATAGGTACCGATATATAGTCTATAGCGACCGATATATAGTCTATAGTTACCGATATATAGTCTATAGTGACCGATATATAGTCTATAGTGACCTATATATAGTCTATAGCGACCGATATATAGTCTATAGTGACCTATATATAGTCTATAGCGACCGATATATAGTCTATAGTGACCGATATATAGTCTATAGTTACCGATATATAGTCTATAGTTACCGATATATATAGTCTATAGTTACCGATATATAGTCTATAATTACCGATATATAGTCTATAGTTACCGATATATAGTCTATAATTACCGATATATAGTCTATAGCTACCGATATATAGTCTATAGTTAACTATGTATAGTCTATAGTTACCGATGTATAGTCTATAGTTACATGTATATAGTCTATAGTTACCTATATATAGTCTATAGTTACCTATATATAGTCTATAGTTACCTATATATAGTCTATAGTTACCGATGTATAGTCTATAGTTACCGATATATATAGTCTATAGTTACCGATGTATAGTCTATAGTTACCGATGTATAGTCTATAGTTACCGATATATAGTCTATAGTTACCGATACATATATATATAGTCTATAGCGACCGATATATATAGTCTATAGTTACCGATGTATAGTCTATAGTTACCTATATATAGTCTATAGTTACCGATATATAGTCTATAGTTACCGATATATAGTCTATAATTATCAATACATAGTCTATAGTGCCCGATATATATAGTCTATAATTACCGATATGTAGTCTATAGTTACCGATGTATTGTCTATAGTGACCGATATATAGTCTATAGTGACCGATATATAGTCTATAGTTACCGATATATAGTCTAGCGACCGATATGTAGTCAATAGTTACCGATGTATTGACTATAGTGCCCGATATATATAGTCTTAAATGACCGATATATAGTCTATAGTTACCGATATATAGTCTATAGCGACCGATATGTAGTCAATAGTTACCGATGTATTGTCTATAGTGCTCGATATATATAGTCTTAAATGACCGATATGTGTAGTCTATATTTACCGATATATATACATGTATATGCTAAAGTGACCGATATATAGTCTATAGTGGTGACTACGTAAGATGATAACTCGCTGATACGGCTAGTAGCGATACATGGAAATAGGAATATAATCATAATGAATTTAACACGATCTACAATTATAACTGACATTCCTTTTGGTCTAACAGTAAACTCTCCAAATTACGCTTTGGTTACTGTGCACACATCAAATAAAAATAATCATTAGTTCAAACATTTGAACGTTATATACTTTTAAACAACAGCTGGTTCCCGTAATCATCTCTTACAAAGTTTATTTTCCATACTGATTACAATGTTTCAATCTTATATACTTTTAAACAACATCAGGCTCCCATTGTTATTAGTTCCAGGTATCATTCTGTATATTGATTACACTGATTGAATGCTATTTTAAGCATCCTCCGAGTCCCGTAAGGCGTCTATCCTCTCCATGGCTGGGTTAAACTCGTGATCCTCCGTCTTTATTCGTGCCGAGTCCTCGTAGCACCTGATAGCCCTGAGTTTGTCCCCGACAGATTGGTAGCAGATCCCCAGGAGGGTGTGTACTATCCAGTATTTATGTCCTCCTTGTAAGTGATCATATTTGAGAACTATAAGCTCTCGCAGTGCTGTTTTTCGTCCTTCGATGTCTCCAAATTCATGGTAACACATGAAGGACAGAAAGACAGCGTACGGAAGTGGAGGAATATCCAACTTTTTGAATTTTTTCGATATTTCTGGTCGTAGGTGTGGAAGACAGAAATCGTCTTGTCCAAATTCGAAGGAAATGCATGCAGTGAACACTGTTTGCAGTTTATGGACTGAAGGGATGCCCAGGTCGCCATGTCCCCCAGAATACATAGCTTTCTGTTCCTTTGTCAATGATGTTGTGTCGTGAAGGTAGTGTGCTGCCAGTACCATTGTCTGTTTGCAGAGTTCCAGGGATTTAAGCAAATTTCCTGTCTGGAAGTAGAACGTGGCCAAATACAACAGATCCGTACCCATTGAAGACCTTGGTATAATCAAGTGTTTCGACTTCTTCAAGCTGTTGTACTTGGCCTTGTTGCTAGTAGCAGTTGTTTGGACTTGGCAAACTTGATCCACTGCCAAATCGTGCACGAGATGCATGGAGTAATAGTACGTTAATACGTCTTCATACGCCGATTCAGATTTTAAGAATAAATTAAACATTCCCACTATCGTCTCGAAAGACTTGATTGTAGGGAAATGCAAAGTTCGTAAATGTTGCACAATGGACGTATCCCGTCGGATGATAAGATCCGAAACAGGTTCAGCCTGCACAAGTTGATCATGTATTGGTGCATGACACAGATACCGAACTATTGTATGACCTGTTCCAAAGCGAAGACAATCCAACTTTAATATTTGATTGTCGGTCAAAATTGTCAATAATATCTGTTGATGATTCCCACAGATCTTTTTTTTAAACATGTTGTTTGTTGGGATGAAATAATTCGGACAGTATCCTGCTCTGACCCATGCTATCAGAATGTTGAAACAAAACCAGAAGCAATTAAACAGGTTCTTGTCTTGCCAGAATGTCTGATCAGAACTTTCCATAGCATAAAAAAGGACTGTTTTCAGAAAATAGGAGCACAGTATGTCATCATCACCGATTACCTCTTTCAATGTGTCTTTCAGTTGTTTCAGGAAATATTTGAGTAAAAAGTAAACTTTGAACTGAACGTGATTAAAAGAGTGAACTAACATCCTCTCTGCTGATATGAACGATATCCTCCATTGCAGTAAGGTGTCGTCCGAACATTTATCTCCTACTGGGACAATATGGCAGCCGTTGAGTACGATCTTGTCTATCAATCTCTGATGTGGCCAGCCATACAGTCGTGATCGAGTTATCCATTCCTTAGCCTCCAAAGGCCAGCTGTCACATTGGAAACAATATACAAGGTCAATATCGAGTAACGCGGACTTCGTAGCACAGCTAGGCCCATTGGATGCAAACAGATCACTTACATGTTGATTCAAAGCCGATATGAATTGTTCTCGATACATATCACTTGAAGCAAAGACTCCGTTCTCAGTTTCAACAAGAGAATTCTTTAAGGGGATACTCTGGATGCCTGCTAGCTGGCCCTCACCAAGCATAAGATTGACATATCCAGGTCGACAGCCTTCCTCTCTCATGTACAGCAATGTCTTACCTCTGTTGTTTGGAGGTACAGAATGGCCAAGACGAGTTACTGTAACACTTCTATTTATTAACATTCGGTCGTAATCAGAATCTGTAAGGTAAAATCCTTCAGCGCGACTTCCGCCATAAAATCTGTGTATATCAGAATCGCCAAACCTGAATGCCTGTTCCATCACTAACTGTGTCTTTCTTCTAATGTCCACCTCTTCTTTTGTTCCAGTACCATTTCTCTCCAAAGCCTTAGACATGAGTACAGACAGTTGCTCACTATCCCTGACATCCATTTCGAAATCTGAATAAATATATATTTTAATAGACACTTCATCAACAAGAATTTTATTTTGTAACATTGTTCGTTGAAATAGAAAAAAACACCTATAATAATAATTTCATGTGTTGCTACGACGTTGTATAGATACAACGCAATACATTCTTCTTTCTCGAGAATCGGAAATAATTGTCCCACGAGTGTTATATAGTTTATGATGATCTACCTCAGGCATAAAAACTGCTTTTAAACGAATTTGATACTGTCTAATAACTGGCTAAACCTAGATATTTTCATCATTATTGCATAATACCAACAAATAACACTGTAAGAAGACATGGGTGGTCAACTAAAACGGAGTACTGAAGTGGCTGAGAAACACTCTCATCGCATGTAGTATGCAACAAGCAGAATATAATTGTATATCATTGTCTTCTTTTGACTACACTAAGGTCAGATAATGTTTACGAGAGATAACATAGTACCCGAGCCGGACAAATGAGTACATAAACATGCAAATATGTCGTACAAAACGTACAAATGAGTACATAAACATACAAATAAGTCTAACAAAACGTACAAATGAGTACATTAACATGCAAATATTCCGTACAAAACGTACAAATGATGCATAAACATGAAAATATGTCGTACAAAACGTACAAATGAGGACATAAACATACAAATATGTCATACAAAACGTACAAATGAGTACATAAACATACAAATATGTCGTACAAAACGTACAAATGATGCATAAACATGCAAATGTATCGTACAAAACGTACAAATGATGCATAAACATGCAAATTTGTCATACAAAACGTACAAATGAGTACATAAACATACAAATATGTCATACAAAACGTACAAATGATGCATAAACATGAAAATATGTCGTACAAAACGTACAAATGAGGACATAAACATACAAATATGTCATACAAAACGTACAAATGAGTACATAAACATACAAATATGTCGTACAAAACGTACAAATGATGCATAAACATGCAAATGTATCGTACAAAACGTACAAATGATGCATAAACATGCAAATTTGTCATACAAAACGTACAAATGAGTACATAAACATACAAATATGTCATACAAAACGTACAAATGATGCATAAACATGCAAATGTGTCGTACAAAACGTACAAATGAGTACATTAACATGCAAATATGTCGTACAAAACGTACAAATGAGGACATAAACATGCAAATATGTCGTACAAAACGTACAAATGAGGACATAAACATGCAAGAGTCGTACAAAACGTACAAATGAGGACATAAACATGCACGAGTCGTACAAAACGTACAAATGAGGACATAAACATGCAAATATGTCGTACAAAACGTACAAATGAGGACATAAACATGCAAATATGTCGTACAAAACGTACAAATGAGGACATAAACATGCAAATATGTCGTACAAAACGTACAAATGAGGACATAAACATGCAAATATGTCGTACAAAACGTACAAATGATGCATAAACATGCAAATGTGTCGTACAAAACGTACAAATGAGTACATTAACATGCAAATATGTCGTACAAAACGTACAAATGAGGACATTAACATGCAAATATTCCGTACAAAACGTACAAATGATGCATAAACATGCAAATATGTCATACAAAACGTACAAATGATGCATAAACATGCAAATATGTCATACAAAACGTACAAATGATGCATAAACATGCAAATATGTCGTACAAAACGTACAAATGAGTACATAAACATGCAAATATGTCATACAAAACGTACAAATGATACATAAACATGCAAATATGTCGTACAAAACGTACAAATGAGTACATAAACATGTACATATGTCGAACAAAACGTACAAATGAGTACATAAACATGTACATATGTCGAACAAAACGTACAAATGAGTACAAAGGCACGCAAATATGTCATACAAAACGTACAAATGAGTACATAAACATGCAAATATGTCATACAAAACGTACAAATGATACATAAACATGCAAATATGTCGTACAAAACGTACACTGGAGGACAAAAACATGATTAACGCTATTACCTTTCATCTCCTTTAATGTTGATTGTACATATTCTCAACTTGATGGTACATGTATCTGGTTAAGGTCGCCATTGCAGAAATACATGTAGTACAGCGTGTGGTCAAAGTTTACTAATAATGTACTTTAACATACGTGACCAGATTTTCTCTGCCTTCGGTAAAACCCAACGTAGGCGTTTCACAGTAAAATCACAGTAGAAGAACGTGTTGGCAGCCAACCGTGACGAACGTGAGTCGAGAAATGTAAACCAGTTTATATAAGGTAGATTACCCATAACTTATCCGGGTATCATGTATTCAACTTTCATTAAATAAGTATTGTTAGCTTGATGAACATTTTTTTTCATTCCTGTTTCGTTGATATATCTGTCAGAGCAAATACATCAATTAAAGCTCATATTTTTGAAAGATTGTAATAGCTTTTGGTATTGTACACAGCAGCATGTCATTGCTTTCAATCGGCCATATATAATTACTAATTGCCGGAATGCAACATATTAAGCTAATTTAAAAGAAAAAAAAACAGAAGTCCTAAGTGTTCCTAAATGGCTAATTTTCCAACGATCTTATCAATAAATCTCATTTAAACAATTTATCAACAAGATACTAGTAATACATTAATGTAGTATGATCTATGTATTGTTTTCTAGATCAATAATATTAAATCAACTTAGAGAGACAACGTAAATATCCATCAGTATGATGACCACAACAGTTTATATATGTTATAAAAAAAATCAAGAACGTTTCGACATACATGTGGTATTTTATTTCATTTGAATGTATGCTTGGCTCGGTAAATACACATGTGTTTGACGTTGTTTAGAAATCTGATATTAATACATTCTTCAGTTTGTCTGATTATAGGGATAGTCCACCTCCCAATCAACAGACATGGTTTTTGACACATAGTTTGACAAATTCTAGTTCCGCCGCATTCTACACGTAGGTGTCAAATTTTAAGACCCTTAGCATTATTGACGAGTCGTTGAAGGATGAACCGGCTGTGTAATGCACTTTGATTCCTTCTGGCTCCACGGTATCTTACTCGCAATTTGTTTTAAATGTGCCAATATCTGGTATCTTTTATACAATCATTTATGTCAAGTCTGGAGTATTATAGACTTTACTTGTTTTATTTTTACAAAGAAATCATTTGCCAACCATTCAATTGTTCGAGATATTTGTACATTATACTTAATACAGCATTATAGATATATCTTTACGTATCAAAAGCCGCTCATAGCAGTGATTGCTGCTCTGTTGAAGTTAGTTCATAAGTGGGTATATTTCTACATTACAGTGGCGGCTACATGTCGTTTCCTTAACCAAACTAATTTCTAAAAGGGTTAGTATCATTTGAGAAGACGACATTGTCTGCATTTGCCTCGATCTCAGGTACAGTGTTGTTTATGAAGCAGAGTATGCCTACCCTTCTGGAACGCCTGGTCTTAATATTCAAATATCGTAACATAAATCATTTCTAAAAATAGATTACAAGTTCTTGTTTTGTTACAAATCTGTTTTCTTGTGTTACTTTTAGTATTGATAACATACTCTTTAATCCTAAAGGACCAGTATGTATGTGTATATATATCACTGGTAGTATAATACCTACACCCTGAACCAATGATTGTTATTATTTGCAAATTTAGTACGCTTTATTCACCTCGGACAAGGACAATAATTGTATATTGTAAAGGTTTTTTTTCCAGTTGTTCAAATATCATGGATTAACAAAAGGGTTTAATAAAAAGATGTATAATTGCGGAAATGATAGAATGGGTCGAGATTTTCTCTGTTCATATTATTGTAATATTATTTATAACTATCCTCGTACAATGAAAATACACGCTTTGGAAACAAAAATCCTTTACACTATTATATATCCTACTCACAGATTGGTATATGTCGTTCCGTCCGTTCCACACACGCTTTGACGTTCTTCACGGTCACATGAATGTTTGAAGAGATCCAGACAAAATACATCGAGAGCTATGTCGGAGGTGGAGACCACGCCCATTCCGGTGAGGACGGAGGAGGGCGTCGGACACGCCCCTCTGTGAGCCACCTGGACTGTTGATCTACGACAATGAGCTTTCAACAACGAACATCTACAACATCAAATCATTTTCAGGTTTGTGATTTTATGAAGACATTGGTCACTGGCGATACAACTCATTCGTCCGTCCAGTATTCGTCAGTGACGCAAGGGCTTAGAAGTGGAAAATCTAAATTGACCAAATCAAAAGAGGGTATATTTCTCCCTGTGGATAATTTGATTGATTTATTTATTGTCTGAAAGTGGATAATTTAATAAGAATGTGGAAAGAATATGAATATGCCAGTCACACGAGGGCAATTCATTAGATATATTGTCGCACCACGCATCCCGTAAGAGTATGCATTGAGTTAGCACAACGACAGATAATGATGGCAGAATTTATTGTATGGCCCTCACATTCCACCACCGCAGGCTAGGGCATGCTTTCTCTGGTGTATCCTTGCATTATATCATAAGTATGTCCTGTACAATGTTTAATGTATGTAACTCTCTCCACTTTTTATGTTTATGAGAATAAAATCTTGTCATTGATGTCAGATGTCTATTAAGAAGAGAGCCTAAAGTAAAAACATGGGGCCTGCTATGTCACAATGCATAGAGTTCGTAGAAGGAGACTATAAAACAGTGTTTCCGGAATTTTCTTCTATTTTGAGAACAAAACAACCCAAGTAACAATAGTTATATTTGCCTTTCTTTCATGTCTGAACTTATTTTCTCTCCGGCTGCTGTTGCTTTGATGTTTGACGTTCATCTTCCTACAGCTATGATCCTGTTAGTTGTTGCGATCACCCAATATAAATAAACATCTATTTTGATTTTCAAACCTGTGTTTATCTTGACTGAACATGCACACCCGTATAACGACTTACTCATTCTGATAAGTATTCCCATCAGTTCCACAAAGGACATTTCTCCCCTTACTCTGACAGCTAACCTGCGTGATAAAACGACAGTATGGGGTACTGTTCGACTGACCACCGCGGCAGTGGATGGCCAACATTGCGACTGAAAAAAAAAATTATTATACCTCATTTTCATCTACATTTACACTGATATGATTGGTCTAAACATTCCCACGTGACATTCAATAACTGAGACATTTTCCTGCAAAACTGCAGCACGAGGGCGACAAGCCCGGGCTGATCTCTGAAAAATATTGATTAGTGTATCATGCAAATTTACATTTGTTCATTTTCGTTCGGTATAATGAAATAGTTATGGCCCTCAGTGTTGAGCTCTATTCTCAAAGGGTCATAACTGTGTAAATGAATAAATAATTATATATACAGATATATAAGACCCCTCGCGCGTTTCCATCCCGGCCAACAAGCGTGGTTAATATAAGTTAATATAACTTGTTTCGCAATTGTTGTAAAATAAATTTACATATATATAATTATATTAAGTCTTAATGACGTCATACTATCGCATTCTAATTTCAGATATTAGTATGATGAGTGGGCAGCTGAAAACTACTTTTTAATCGTTGAATCTTTTTTTTAAATAATACTTTCTCGTGTATCTTTTGGGCAATGCGTTGAGCGGACATCACCGGATGTTATTGATGTATAAAATATTTCCCATTGAGAACATTATTTTAACTGTTAATGTCATTATCTTTTATGACATATATGAGATGCTGTATACATACCCAGTATCAAAGTGATGTAATATGCCGTCATGTTCGTTCTTCAAAACAGGAACCTTAAACGTAAAACAGGTTCCTCTAAACAGAAAATAATTGCCATCGAACGTTTTGTGAGCTTCAACGACTGTTTAATGTGTTGTTATTAAAGCCTTTTTTATATTAGTGTCTAATAAAAAATGTTAGATATTTATGCAAGATACTACCCGACCAGTAGAGGAAGGTAACCGCGTAAAAATACTCAATACAATGTACCATGTCGCCAGCTCGATTATTGTTAATAAGTACGATTACGTTCCGAATGAAATATGAACCTAGAGTTAATTTCAGAGGAATATGTCAACTGATTAATAAAATATGTAGCTGGACTTTTTTTCATAGGTCTGTCAAATATAAATATGTCAACTGATTAATAAAATATGTAGCTGGACTTAATTTCATAGGTCTGTCCAATAGAAATATGTCAACTGATTAATAAAATATGTACCATGACTTTTTTCATAGGTCTGTCAAATAGAAATATGACAACTGATAAATAAAATATGTAACTGGACTTAATTTCATAGGTCTGTCCAATAGAAATATGTCAACTGATTAATAAAATATATAACTGGACTTTATTTCATAGGTCTGTCCAGTAGAAATATGTCAACTGATTAATAAAATGTGTAGCTGGACTTTTTTCATAGGTCTGTCAAATAGAAATATGTCAACTGATTAATAAAATATGTACCATGACTTTTTTCCATAGGTCTGTCAAATAGAAATATGACAACTGATAAATAAAATATGTAACTGGACTTAATTTCATAGGTCTGTCCAATAGAAATATGTCAACTGATTAATAAAATATATAACTTGACTTTATTTCATGGGTCTGTCCAATAGAAATATGTCAACTGATAAATAAAATATGTCTATTTATCCGTAATTCGTCTGTAACAATCTTCACGTAAAAAAACCGGTAAACTTTATTACATAGAACACTTATAATATAATATAATATGTCCTATTGTATTTTATCTTGTCTGCACCATCTGTGCCATACGATATAATGTCACACTAACTTTAGCCTAATAGTATAGTTTATTGTACATGTACGATGTGTTATCAATTCTTAATTAAATTATACCATAGTAGAACTATACACCTCACCATACTGGTATCTAACTATACATCTCACCATACAGGTATCTAACTATACATCTCACCATACTAGTATCTAACTATACATCTCACCATACTGGTATCTAACGACATCTCACCATACTGGTATCTAACTATACATCTCACCATACTGGTATCTAACTATACATCTCACCATACTGGTATCTAACTATACATCTCACCATGCTGGTATCTAACTATACATCTCACCATGCTGGTATCTAACTATACACCTCACCATACTGGTATCTAACTATACATCTCACCATACTGGTATCTAACTATACATCTCACCATACTGGTATCTAACTATACATCTCACCATACTGGTATCTAACTATACATCTCACCATACTGGTATCTAACTATACATCTCACCATACTGGTATCTAACTATACATCTCACCATACTGGTATCTAGTGTTTAACTATACACATCACCATACTGGTATCTAACTATACATCTCACCATACTGGTATCTAACTATACATATCACCATACTGGTATCTAACTATACATCTCACCATACTGGTATCTAACTATACATCTCACCATACTGGTATCTAACTATACATCTCACCATACTGATATCTAACTATACATCTCACCATACTGGTATCTAACTATACATCTCACCATACTGGTATCTAACTATACATCTCACCATACTGGTATCTAGTATCTAACTATACATCTCACTATACTGATATCTAACTATACATCTCACCATACTGGTATCTAACTATACATCTCACCATATTGGTACCTAACTATACATCTCACCATATTGGTATCTAACTATACATCTCACCATACTGGTATCTAACTATACATCTCACCATACTGGTATCTAACTATACATCTCACCATACTGGTATCTAACTATACATCTCACCATACTGTTATCTAACTATACATCTCACCATACTGTTATCTAACTATACATCTCACCATACTGGTATCTAACTATACATCTCACCATACTGGTATCTAATTATACATCTCACCATACAGGTATCTAACTATACATCTCACCATACTGGTATCTAACTATACATCTCACCATACTGGTATCTAACTATACATCTCACCATACTGGTATCTAACTATACATCTCACCATACTGGTATCTAACTAAACATCTCACCATACAGGTGTCTAACTATACACCCCACCATACTGGTATCTAACTATACATCTCACCATACTGGTATCTAACTATACATCTCACCATACTGGTACCTAACTATACATCTCACCATACTGGTATCTAACTATACATCTCACCATACTGGTATATAACTATACACCCCACCATACTGGTATCTAACTATACATCTCACCATACTGGTATCTAACTATACATCTCACCATACTGGTATCTAACTATACATCTCACCATACAGGTATCTAACTATACATCTCACCATATTGGTATCTAACTATACATCTCACCATACTGGTATCTAACTATACATCTCACCATACTGGTACCCAACTATACACATCACTATACTGGTATCTAACTATACATCTCACCATACTGGTACCCAACTATACATCTCACCATACTGGTGTCTAACTATACATCTCACCATACTGGTATCTAACTATACATCTCACCATACTGGTATCTAACTATACATCTCACCATACTGGTATCTAACTATACATCTCACCATACTGGTATCTAACTATACATCTCACCATACTGGTATCTAACTATACATCTCACCATACTGGTATCTAACTATACATCTCACCATACTGGTATCTAACTATACATCTCACCATACTGGTATCTAACTATACATCTCACCATACTGGTATCTAACTATACATCTCACCATACTGGTATCTAACTATACATCTCACCATACTGGTATCTAACTATACATCTCACCATACTGGTATCTAACTATACATCTCACCATACTGGTATCTAACTATACATCTCACCATACTGGTATCTAACTATACATCTCACCATACTGGTATCTAACTATACATCTCACCATACTGGTATCTAACTATACATCTCACCATACTGGTATCTAACTATACATCTCACCATACTGGTATCTAACTATACATCTCACCATACTGGTATCTAACTATACATCTCACCATACTGGTATCTAACTATACATCTCACCATACTGGTATCTAACTATACATCTCACCATACTGGTATCTAACTATACATATCACCATACTGGTATCTAACTATACATCTCACCATACTGGTATCTAACTGTACATCTCACCATACTGGTATCTAACTAAACATATCACCATACTGGTATCTAACTATACATCTCACCATACTGGTATCTAACTGTACATCTCACCATACTGGTACCTAACTATACATCTCACCATACTGGTATCTAACTATACATCTCACCATACTGGTATCTAACTAAACATCTCACCATACTGGTATCTAACTATACATCTCACCATAATGGTATCTAACTATACATATCACCATACTGGTATCTAACTATACATCTCACCATACTGGTATCTAACTATACATCTCACCATACTGGTATCTAACTATACATCTCACCATACTGGTATCTAACTATACATCTCACCATACTGGTATCTAACTATACATCTCACCATACTGGTATCTAACTAAACATCTCACCATACTGGTATCTAACTATACATCTCACCATACTGGTATCTAGTATTGAACAATATAATTTCATCAGTAATCTTATTTCAGTGCTTTTCGTGTTGAAATCATTCCACTAAAATATGATTGTGATTATTTCATTTTCTATATTATATATCTATCTACATGTATATATATATATATATACTGTAAGGTGTGCCAATTGAAAACTGTGTAAAATCAGTTACACGGTAAAAGAGTGCGCCATTTTATGTCTACACACCCAGTATGTAGTCTCCGAACTCAGAAAAACACTGCTCACTATACAGTCCAAGGCAGTCAGAGACTATTCTGCGCCTCAACTTCAAGAAATCTTTAGTTAAAGAGTAAGTCATATTGTACAGGATGTAGAGCTACTATATGACATTCTATCTAATATCAGGGAACTACATACAAAACACGTTTAAGGAAGTATGAAAAGACAATTTAGTAATCAGCTCTTCACGAAGGCCCATCCTACTGCATACCTTTAACCTGGATCTAATGGTTCATGTTAGAATGAGTGCCAAAGTACGTCTGATTATCTCACCTGTACTTCATGCCAGGTAATTGATTAAAACAGTCGAGCAGTCAGAGACAGGTAAATGAAAGGAGTCATCCTGCCAATTGCAACAGTGTGTTTGTCTCAAGTGGGTGGTGGGTCAAACAACGAAGATTTGAGATCGAACATATTTTACATATAGACCAAGCCTGTCATAAAATGAATGTTAATGGACGAAAAGGTCAAAGATCACGTTTTTATAAACCAAACCTTTCCTGTAGTACACTAGAAACTAAATATATACAGTATATCATAATAATTGAAAAAATTAAGCGCGGGGGAATAAATCAAACGGTTGCAGTAAATAATTTCAGGATTGAATTGATCAAATGTTCAAAATCCAAACTACTGTTATATACTGTAATATTCAAGATTCTTGCTATCTTCAAACAGAATGATAAAATCCATAATTAATCAAATTATGAAATTTATCAATTTCGTGATATTCTTACATTTGAATCAGTAAGAACTATTTACGAAACAATTATTATATAACCTGTCGACTTCGTGTCCTAATATCACAACAATTGTAATAAAGACGTATTTACTTACCGATAAGGTCTTAAAATGACTTGGTGACATTGTTCTACCGACACTTAGGTAACCAGTCGGTGATAAGGAACGCTAGTTCTAACGACACCACACTAACCATAAGACAAGATGTATGGCCCATTTGTCCTCCTGCTTGTGGCAGTTTCTGGTGAGTTTTGTTACGTTTTGTTTTTGCTTTCTTTTAGTTTTCACGTTTACAGTTGATAAAATTCGTAACAGGAATTAACAATGTATGCGTTTGATATTCTCTTAGTATTGAAACACATGTTCTGTGTATTTATATTGATTTTTTCACAAGAATGCGATACATTTGCAAGAATGAATCAATTAATGGCAACATTTTCGTTAAATTCCTTTAAAACTATCAAACCATATTTCTTATATTCCCTACATCTTTATCTTTTTCATTTAAACTCTTAAATATGACACAAATTTCTATTCTAAAGATCTAGGATTATCATGACCCATACAAAGTGTATTCTTTGTTAAGATCTACATATTTATCTGTTTTAAGTTGGCTCAACATTCAACATAGGGCATACGGCATTCAGAATATTCAGTTATGCCAGGTCGACATACGACATTCAACATTCAGAATATGAACGTTGTGCCAGCTGGACATACGACATTCAACATTCAGAATATGAACGTTGTGCCAGCTCGACATACGACATTCAACATTCAGAATTTGAACGTTGTGCCGGCTCGACATACGACATTCAACATTTAGAATTTGAACGTTGTGCCAGCCTGGAGACTCGACATTCAACATTCAGAATTTGAACGTTGTGTGAGCTCGACATACAACGTTCATCATTCAATTTTTGGTTGTTTAATGAGGTTATTATATTGTCTTCAGTGATTGCCATGGATGGATTACACAAGCGGGCGAGTTGGTATTGTTCTAGTATCAGACACCGAGCGTGTTACCCGTACGGAGAACATCTGTTGTGTGGCTCCGATAACTACACCTACTACAACAAGTAAGTTAGTTAAAGATGCAACCGGAAGTAAGGTTTTTCAATCCGGAAGTTATTAGCCCGGGAAATTCAGAGATATCTTGCAGAGTTTAAATCATTATGCATACGTAAACCATCCTTGCAAGTTTGAGATCTCGTGAGATGTGTCGTAGTCTTAAAAGTTTGAGATCTCTTGAGATATGCCGTAGTCTTGGAAGTTTGGGATCTCGTGAGATATGTCATAGTCTTTAATATGATTGAAATTACAGCGTACAAATACCATCTTAGATTGGTTTTCATTTCATATGAAATTTTATAAAACGAGTTTTAATTTTTGTTGTTGTTGTTGTGAGCCTTGGTATGAAATGAAAACAAATTTAAAATACATTCATCACATTACTGAGAAAGTGAACATTTTGACAGGTTTAAAAGCTGAAATGTAAAGGACAATGGATTTCTTGCTTGCGTAGCCAATGAAAAACGCTCCAAAGTATATTACACTAGTGACGTATGTAAAAATATTGAATGGTTTAAATAGTTTTATCAACGTTGTATAATTTTGATCACGAGCGAGCGATATATTATCTCGAGCGCTTACAGGATGCATGCTTACTGATATACCAAATAGTGTACACCTCAAATGAATTTATCAATACTCATGCTGTTTCCTTAAGAATTAAGATGTTTGCTAATGAAAGATGTTACAACTATGATATCTTAAGTAACAAATTAATATATTAAATCCATATTGTGACAACAAAACAGTCACATTTTTTCTTTGTTTAAGCCCAACCATTTCTCAAACACATATGATTTCATCCTTATCTTTCAAGGCGGTTCTCCTTATTATCTGCTATCGTTAAATATAACAATACGATTATGAAGCAATTCATACATAAAATCCAAACTGAGCGCTCGAGACAGTCTGTCGAGCATTCGGGAAGATATAGAAAATAGTACTATTGTGTGTGTCCCAAAAATGTACAATAAATTGTGTTAAAACAATTACAAAAGTGTATCAGTTAATTTTAGGTGCGATTTCTCGAAGTCCCACTGTCTGTACAGTTATATACATGTGGCCCATGAAGGTTCGTGTAACGGCGAGAGCCACCTGACTAGTAACCTCACACAAGGGGAGCTGCTACTGCTCCAGTTTATGTGTGCCGACATTACAGGACACAGATGTGAGGAGGACTATGATCCGGTGTGCGGTTCCAACGGTGTGACATACATGAACGAGTAAGTTCTTTATAACCTAGATTTTAACCGTCCTGTTTTAATGTATTATCTTATAAAACACAAGTTCCCTCTCGATTCGTTTACGTCCTTGATGATGGCGAATAAAATGGTTTGCAACGACTACGAAGGCATAATCAAATCTAAGAGTACAAGGGACTGTGAGTTTGTGTAAGTGGATGCACAGGAACTTGGCACCCATTGTCGACTCCAAGGGCCAGATATATATAGTATATGTATGTTTATATATACACAAATGTATTTGAATTTTTCTTGATGTTAATTATAATAATTTAATAGTTTTTTTGGCATTTTAAAGACTACATCAACATTTGGATAAAGGAGGAAGTGGGGAAGGGGGGAGGTGGCTATCAGCTTTCCCAAATACTAGCAACATAAAAAAAGACTATACGTATTCTACACACTCTAGGATACTAGTAGGGCCAAAACCAGATCATCAGGCCCTTCTCAGCTAGACAGGTATCATGAAGTGTGTTTGTGGTTCGTGAAAGGAAACAGCCTCAATATCATCTCCCTGTTCAGTGAAGTAGGTACTTAGTAGTATGAAACACAAAGCACAGTAGAGTATACTTCCGTATACGGGGTTCCTTGTACAACTTACTCGCTACTAAACTTACCCACATTTCAACGTAAACAAGAGAATATGGTGACTGGTGTGTGCCATTTCGTAATTTTGCCCAAATGATCTTCGCATTTCCACAGCGACAGAACGAAATTTCAATGTTACGCAAAAATGAAGTCGCTGTATAGCGAACCACAGTATTTCTCCACGCTGTTAATTGTTATTTCACCCTGCCGCGCGAAATATAACTATAATATACACTAGGGTTGATTAATATGCTATGAACCTCGTATTAAGGAGGTACTCAAGGATGTTCTTTTTAAGTCATACTATTCTCTAACTATATAGGGCCGTGTACCCAAGGACTGGTTTCATTTGTTTAGTTTATATCGACGAGGTAGCACACTAAAGTAAACAAGACAAGCGGCTTTTGCAAAATGGACAAATCGGTTAGGGTAAGGGGTTAAGGTGAAGGAGTCTGTCATTGCCATGGCTGCCCTTCACGATTTTAGCTTTAAATTGATTGAGCATCCGCCCTATTCACTTGATCTCGCTTAATCAGACTTTCTTCTATTTCCAAAACTGAAAACAGCTATTTTATGCACCCTAACCCTAACATGAAATTGATGACTTTCTGAACATTCAAGAAAAAGAGTTCTACGAAAGTGGCATTGAGGCTCTTAAAAGCCGATGACAAAAGTGTATAGATACTGAAGGGGTTATGTTGAAAAATAATACAATATGTCCGGCAAAAATTATAATCCTTCAATATAAGGCTTATCAATCGGTCCTCGTATATATAAATATTTTTCGTTCATTGATGCGATATAACGATAATCACTGTTATCTCGCTGTAAAATAACGATAAAACTCGCTTGGCTACCCTGTGAGGCAAAAATACGATAAGCTTTCGGTGCGCAAAGACAAAAAGTGTCGTTACCTTGCCCTACAGAACAACTGGACGAAGCTTATCGTTATCTCATATGGCTGGGCCATCTAACGATCATACATTGTTGAAATTTGAATATATTATTGAGAGTTTGATATCGGGAGACATAGCAAACTTTCAGTTGCCAATAGTTATTTTGGATTATGAAATACTATGTTTAGTTTTAATCAAATTGGAGCGGCACGTTATGTGCTATATATGTCGGAAGTATAACTTCCCGTTTGGCAATCGCCTCTTCAGCTGAAACAATAGCGAGCCTAACGGTTTAACTTCCTCGTTTTCAGGTTTCTAATTGGATTATCGGCTCAATATCATAATTTATTTGTGAATCATTGTGGGAAAGATTACTAAATAAAGCATACCGTGGTTGATATCAGTTATAGATGTATTATAATATATACAAACAAAATGTTGATAATTCGACCTTTAAATGAAATCGTAAATTTTTTTGGGAATTTTAGAATGACAAAATATCTGAATGACGCAGTTTAATTAATGTTGGTTCTACTGTATCTTACACTTAAGCGGTATTGACATTTGTTTATTTCCTGTGTATGTTTTGTACATCTCGTGCAAAAGAACTTCCTGCTATCCATACAAGTACTGGACCAATGGGATCATATATAAGATAATTCAAACTTCACCCAAAATCACTTCATTCCTTAAACACACTTCTATCAAAAGGGACTCGGGAGACCGAAATCCTCTTCATTTCATCTTTCTTTTATATGCCAACTCAAATGATCAATATATTGTATTTGGGGCTGACTGCATACACAAAAACAAGAAGAAGAAAAATGTTGTTTTTTTCTTTTCTTTTTTACAGGTGTGAATATGAGCAAGTGAGATGTATGCATAACTCCCTCACCATAGTCAGTAGGGGCCCATGTACGCCTCTAGTGGTCGGCTGAACCAACACATATCACCACTACCTGTTTAAATACATTTAAATAAAACGTACTTGTGTGCTCTAGTCTTTTGTTTTGATAAACTGCATTGTTATTTCCTAAAAAAAAAAAAAAAAAGATTTTTTTTTTAAATGTCCGTTTTAATTGATGTAACTACATAATGTGCATAGCAAAAATGTAAGGAACTTTCTTTTACCTTGAACATTATGTGAGAAATGATATTTTTGTATGTTGAAAATCGGTATGTCATTATTGCAGGTATGTTGATGATGATCCAGCGGAAAATAATTGTCAATATCGCCTTAATGACGGTTATGACAGTGAAAATAATTGTCAATATCTCCTTAATTACGATTATGACAGTGAAAACAATTGTCAATATCTCCTTAATAACGATTATGACAGTGAAAATAATTGCCAATACCTCTTTAATGACGGTTATGGCAGTGAAAACAATTTTATTTAAGATGATATTTTCTGATATTTATTCATTCAAGTTGAAAGTCATTTCCCTAAAAACTGGACACATTTCCATGCAATTTCCATGTTTCAAAACAATAAGTTTAAATGAAAAAGTCAGCTACAGTGCTTGATAGTTTTCCTTGCAACTTTCAAAATACCCTCGCTGGTACTATTTTATTTCAAAACAAATATTTTACAGTGGTATTTACGATTTCTGAGCCAGCTAAACCGGAATAACTGTATTCATACATTTTTGAGTTTGTGAGTGATCGTTAGGTCGTCATAATATTTAACATCTAAATGGACGTACACTCAACTGATCTTTAATAAAGGTGGCTTATCGCCAGTCATATAGGTCACAGTAAATCATCGCATTCCTTTTACAACACACCGCTCAGAAAAGAAACGAGATTAATATTTTGATATATGTTATATTAGTGAGTCATTGAATTAGTTACTTTCTAGACAATTTTAGGTCGATAAAATATACATATGATTCTGAGAGTTTCAACGTTGGAAGGCTATTTATGATTGTGATTTGTACATTAATTATATTACAATGATTATAACGATATTCTGGAAAAAGTATTTTGATTTCGAAAACCTATGTTGAGTGAAACTCTTCTGGGACTATCTAGGATTGAACTATTTTGTAATAAATTAGGTTATCATTTTTAATATTTAAATGTACGTACACTTCACTGATCGACGATTAAGATTAAGGCATATCACCATATGGCACCGATTACATTAACTTTCTACGGAAGACCGCTCAAGTCAGAAACGAGATCAGACGTACATTGTTGTATATGTTACTTTGACAATGTTGTGATGGGTTATATGAAGTATATTTGTTTAAACAGTATTTTATCTAATCCATAGACGTTGCATACAAAAATACAAAAATATCAGTTTATAAATTTCAAAAGGATCTGGAAACAGACTTCAAGCTTATATCAATCAATCTCCCTCAGAAGTTCAGCATGATAGCGGTCAAGTTACACCATTGCTTAATACTTTTACAATTTACATAGATAGAAATATAAATGAAAAGTATATATGTAATCTAAGAAAGAAATTTATATTTAATGTTTATTCGTTATTAATAAGTTATTTTCCAGAGTTTAAATATGATATATATTTGTCGTATTAAATTCGTCCTGTTAAAACAAATTCAAATGGCGAAAAACTGCCAAAGCGAAATAGCGAAGAGATGAATAAGCGCATAAAAAACAATTAGGCCGATGAGTAGTTTAACGACACCCTTACTATTTTCGTTGTATTTATGCATTTTCCATCCTATTTTCTTAAACTGGTTGTTTTTCCCCCGTTATTATACTGACTCGTTCACAAAGCGAAGAGTCTAAATACCTTGCCTTCTATCATAAATAATGCATTCGGAGTAAAATAGAAAATATGTGAGTGTGGTGAGAACGGAAGGAGACAACGAGGGAAAACACATTTAAGCGTCAAACAAGGCCAGTAGACTTGACCAAGAGGTGGAAGAAGAAATATTCTAATATATACCAGAATTGACCTATTCGAAACAAAATAGAAAATGGATGAGTCTGGTAAGTAAGGAAGAAAACAAGAGAAGAAAATTTAATTAAAACGTCAAGCAATGTCAGTAAGCTTGGCTAAAGGATAAAGAAGAAATATTCAAACTATTTTTATGATGAATATTTTGCACATATTTTCTTCTTGATTTGTGACATGGGGTATCGGAGACATTAAATGGTATCAACTTTATAGTTACGAAAAGGTTAATTGTGAGAGGGTGAAATTCTAGCGATATTTTACACAGTGCATGCAGATTCGTCACGTTCTCCACACATTGCAAGTGTAACCTTGGTAAATACTAGCCGCAATATACCTCACGGCTAGGGAGATCTTGTCTTTAGCTCGATCGGTTGAGCGTAAGACTAGTAAGCCAGAGGTCCCGGGTTCGATCCCTAGCGGAGGCAGTGATTTAAAATTTAATTAATCCTGCGCTCTGTTACAATGGCGCCCATGTAGGGACCCGGGGAAAATACTCAGGATTGCTCCACAAGCATCGCTGTTACTCCTGGAAACTCGAGGACGAGTTATTTCCTGGAGGGGGAGTATGTAACCTTGGTAAATACTAGCCGCAATATACCGCTCGGCTAGGGAGATCTTCTCTTTAGCTCGATCGGTTGAGCGTAAGGCTAGTAAGCCAGAGGTCCCGGGTTCGATCCCTAGCGGAGGCAGTGATTTAAATTTAATTAATCATGTGCTCTGTTACACAAGTTTCAAGTTACCAGTTACCTACTGTTAGTATATGAATATATATAGCTTGCATAACGAACACAAGCCATTAAAACTAAACCGAGGATTTCCTCAGTAGAATAGACCCAGTAGAGTGAGACAAGGGTATTGCCATATATACCAAGCCTACATAAAGAAGTAGTTTATTTGACGTTTGCAGTTACCTTGAAAGAACCATTTTTAGGACATTAACGACCTTTCATACATGAAAGTAGTACAACCATCATATTACACTCACTGCTGTATAACCGCACAGTAGTATCGATATCCTCTCCCAAACCGGATACCGAAACTTATTACCCCTCTGATTTGGCCTATTAAATACCAGGACATCGGCGAGGAAACTTGAACAAGCTACTCTCCATCGCTGAGTCAGGACATAACTACTGATTCATGGAGGAAACGGGACACATTGCAGGCGGAACATGGAAACTTGTCCGGTCGGAAAATTTCGAACAGTATTGCAAATGTTTAGGTAAGTATATCGACACCAGTCCTGTTATAAATAGGTTTTAACATACATTTAGATCATTCGGGATACATTATAATAAACGTTAAAATAAAATTCAGGTCGAATTATGAATCATTGGAAGTGGCTTCATCTCCGACAGATACATATAATATGATAGATTTAAAACGAGATTAGGCCGTTACACATTTTAGAGAATACAACAAAACTACGTAGTTAACGCTTTAACCATACTTCAAATGTTTTTGATTATTTTTATCTTTTAAATCTTTTTTGAGTGAAAACTTACTTGCCTTCTATCGCGTTCATCATCTAGATTTTGCATGTAGCTTTTTGTTAGCCATTAGGGCTAGGACTCAATTTTCTGATTTGTTGATATTGATAACACATGGATGCCATTTATGTATTATTGTGACAAGAAATGTATGCACCGACGGCAGTGTAGCATCTTAAGCTGCATATAGTATGTTAAACATGAACATTCCCTACTTCAGCAAATGAATGATGCCTCGAATTTGGCCGATAGTTTGGAAAGAAGGGGTCTCAGATTCAACGTCAAGCTAAAACAACTTACGACCAATGGTACACCATTAATATGTCGATACACCATACATAAACATCTAGTCCTGTGAATACCTGTAATATGTCCACACATCATACATAAACATCTAGTCCTGTGAATACCTGTATTATGTCCACACACCACACATAAACATCTTGTCCTAGGAATACCTGTAATATGTCCACACATCATACATAAACATCTAGTCCTGTGAATACCTGTAATATGTCCACACACCATACATAAACATCTAGTTCTGTGAATACCTTAATTATGTCCACACACCATACATAAACATCTAGTCCTGTGAATACCTGTAATATGTCCACACACCATTCATAAACATCTTGTCCTAGGAATACCTGTAATATGTCCACACATCATACATAAACATCTAGTCCTAGGAATACCTGTAATATGTCCACACACCATACATAAACATCTAGTTCTGTGAATACCTTAATTATGTCCACACACCATACATAAACATCTAGTCCTGTGAATACCTGTAATATGTCCACACACCATACATAAACATCTTGTCCTAGGAATACTTGTATTATGTCCACACACCACACATAAACATCTTGTCCTAGGAATACCTGTAATATGTCCACACATCATACATAAACATCTAGTCCTGTGAATACCTGTAATATGTCCACACACCATACATAAACATCTTGTCCTAGGAATACCTGTATTATGTCCACACACCATACATCAACATCTTGTCCTAGGAATACCTGTAATATGTCCACACATCATACATAAACATCTAGTCCTGTGAATACCTGTAATATGTCCACACACCATACATAAACATCTTGTCCTGTGAATACCTGTAATATGTCCATACACCATACATGAGCATCTAGTCCTGTGAATGCCTGTAATATGTCCACACATCATACATAAACATCTAGTCCTGTGAATACCTGTAATATGTCCACACGCCATACATAAACATCTTGTCCTAGGAATACCTGTAATATGTCCACACACCATACATAAACATCTAGTCCTGTGAATACCTGTAATATGTCCACACACCATACATGAGCATCTAGTCTTCTGAATACCTGTAATATGTCCACACACCATACATCAACATCTAGTCCTCTGAATACCTGTATTATGTCCACACACCATACATGAACATCTAGTCCTCTGAATACCTGTAATATGTCCACACACCACACATAAACATCCTGTCCTAGGAATACCTGTAATATGTCCACACATCATACATAAAAATCTAGTCCTGTGAATACCTGTAATATGTCCACACACCATACATAAATATCTAGTCCTGTGAATACCTGTAATATGTCCACACGCCATACATAAACATCTTGTCCTAGGAATACCTGTAATATGTCCACACACCATACATAAACATCTAGTCCTGTGAATACCTGTATTATGTCCATACACCATACATAAACATCTAGTCCTGTGAATACTTGTATTATGTCCACACACCACACATAAACATCTTGTCCTAGGAATACCTGTAATATGTCCACACATCATACATAAACATCTTGTCCTAGGAATACCTGTAATATGTCCACACATCATACATAAACATCTAGTCCTGTGAATACCTGTAATATGTCCACACACCATACATAAACATCTTGTCCTAGGAATACCTGTATTATGTCCACACACCACACATAAACATCTTGTCCTAGGAATACCTGTAATATGTCCACACACCATACATAAACATCTAGTTCTGTGAATACCTTAATTATGTCCACACACCATACATAAACATCTAGTCCTGTGAATGCCTGTAATATGTCCACACACCATACATAAACATCTTGTCCTGTGAATACCTGTAATATGTCCATACACCATACATGAGCATCTAGTCCTGTGAATGCCTGTAATATGTCCACACATCATACATAAACATCTAGTCCTGTGAATACCTGTAATATGTCCACACGCCATACATAAACATCTTGTCCTAGGAATACCTGTAATATGTCCACACACCATACATAAACATCTAGTCCTGTGAATACCTGTAATATGTCCACACACCATACATGAGCATCTAGTCTTCTGAATACCTGTAATATGTCCACACACCATACATCAACATCTAGTCCTCTGAATACCTGTATTATGTCCACACACCACACATAAACATCTTGTCCTAGGAATACCTGTAATATGTCCACACATCATACATAAACATCTTGTCCTAGGAATACCTGTAATATGTCCACACATCATACATAAACATCTAGTCCTGTGAATACCTGTAATATGTCCACACACCATACATAAACATCTAGTCCTGTAAATACCTGTAATATGTCCACACACCATACATAAACATCTAGTCCTGGGCATACCTGTAATATGTCCACACGCCATACATAAACATCTTGTCCTAGGAATACCTGTAATATGTCCACACACCATACATAAACATCTAGTCCTGTGAATACCTGTAATATGTCCACACACCATACATAAACATCTAGTCCTCTGAATACCTGTAATATGTCCACACACCATACATAAACATCTAGTCCTCTGAATACCTGTAATATGTCCACACATCATACATAAACATCTAGTCCTGTGAATACCTGTATTATGTCCACACACCATACATAAACATCTTGTCCTAGGAATACCTGTAATATGTCCACACACCATACATAAACATCTAGTTCTGTGAATACCTTAATTATGTCCACACACCATACATAAACATCTAGTCCTGTGAATACCTGTAATATGTCCACACACCATACATAAACATCTTGTCCTAGGAATACTTGTATTATGTCCACACACCACACATAAACATCTTGTCCTAGGAATACCTGTAATATGTCCACACATCATACATAAACATCTAGTCCTGTGAATACCTGTAATATGTCCACACACCATACATAAACATCTTGTCCTAGGAATACCTGTATTATGTCCACACACCACACATAAACATCTTGTCCTAGGAATACCTGTAATATGTCCACACATCATACATAAACATCTAGTCCTGTGAATACCTGTAATATGTCCACACACCATACATAAACATCTTGTCCTAGGAATACCTGTATTATGTCCACACACCACACATAAACATCTTGTCCTAGGAATACCTGTAATATGTCCACACACCATACATAAACATCTAGTTCTGTGAATACCTTAATTATGTCCACACACCATACATAAACATCTAGTCCTGTGAATGCCTGTAATATGTCCACACACCATACATAAACATCTTGTCCTGTGAATACCTGTAATATGTCCATACACCATACATGAGCATCTAGTCCTGTGAATGCCTGTAATATGTCCACACATCATACATAAACATCTAGTCCTGTGAATACCTGTAATATGTCCACACGCCATACATAAACATCTTGTCCTAGGAATACCTGTAATATGTCCACACACCATACATAAACATCTAGTCCTGTGAATACCTGTAATATGTCCACACACCATACATGAGCATCTAGTCTTCTGAATACCTGTAATATGTCCACACACCATACATGAGCATCTAGTCCTGTGAATACCTGTAATATGTCCACACACCATACATAAACATCTAGTCCTGTGAATACCTGTAATATGTCCACACGCCATACATAAACATCTTGTCCTGTGAATACCTGTAATATGTCCACACACCATACATGAGCATCTAGTCTTCTGAATACCTGTAATATGTCCACACACCATACATAAACATCTAGTCCTCTGAATACCTGTATTATGTCCACACACCATACATGAACATCTAGTCCTCTGAATACCTGTAATATGTCCACACACCACACATAAACATCTTGTCCTAGGAATACCTGTAATATGTCCACACATCATACATAAACATCTAGTCCTGTGAATACCTGTAATATGTCCACACACCATACATAAACATCTAGTCCTGTGAATACCTGTAATATGTCCACACGCCATACATAAACATCTTGTCCTAGGAATACCTGTAATATGTCCACACACCATACATAAACATCTAGTCCTGTGAATACCTGTAATATGTCCATACACCATACATAAACATCTAGTCCTGTGAATACTTGTATTATGTCCACACACCACACATAAACATCTTGTCCTAGGAATACCTGTAATATGTCCACACATCATACATAAACATCTTGTCCTAGGAATACCTGTAATATGTCCACACATCATACATAAACATCTAGTCCTGTGAATACCTGTAATATGTCCACACACCATACATAAACATCTAGTCCTGGGAATACCTGTAATATGTCCACACACCATACATAAACATCTAGTCCTAGGAATACCTGTAATATGTCCACACACCATACATAAACATCTAGTCCTGTGAATACCTGTAATATGTCCACACACCATACATAAACATCTAGTCCTCTGAATACCTGTAATATGTCCACACACCATACATAAACATCTAGTCCTGTGAATACCTGTAATATGTCCACACACCATACATAAACATCCTGTCCTGTGAATACCTGTAATATGTCCATACACCATACATAAACATCTAGTCCTCTGAATACCTGTAATATGTCCACACACCATACATAAACATCTAGTCCTCTGAATACCTGTAATATGTCCATACACCATACATGAACATCTAGTCCTCTGAATACCTGTAATATGTCCATACACCATACATAAACATCTAGTCCTCTGAATACCTGTAATATGTCCACACATCATACATAAACATCTAGTCCTAGGAATACCTGTAATATGTCCACACACCATACATAAACATCTAGTCCTGTGAATACCTGTAATATGTCCACACACCATACATAAACATCTAGTCCTGTGAATACCTGTAATATGTCCACACATCATACATAAACATCCTGTCCTGTGAATACCTGTAATATGTCCACACACCATACATGAACATCTAGTCCTCTGAATACCTGTAATATGTCCATACACCATACATGAACATCTAGTCCTCTGAATACCTGTAATATGTCCACACACCATACATAAAAATCTAGTCCTGTGAATACCTGTAATATGTCCACACACCATACATGAACATCTAGTCGTGTGAATATCTGTAATATGTCCACACACCATACATGAACATCTAGTCCTCTGAATACCTGTAATATGTCCACACACCATACATAAAAATCTAGTCCTAGGAATACCTGTAATATGTCCACACACCATACATACACATCTAGTCCTCTGAATACCTGTAATATGTCCACACACTATACATAAACATCTAGTCGTGTGAATACCTGTAATATGTCCACACATCATACATAAACATCCTGTCCTCTGAATACCTGTAATATGTCCACACACTATACATAAACATCTAGTCGTGTGAATACCTGTAATATGTCCACACATCATACATAAACATCCTGTCCTGTGAATACCTGTAATATGTCCATACACCATACATGAACATCTAGTCCTCTGAATACCTGTAATATGTCCATACACCATACATGAACATCTAGTCCTCTGAATACCTGTAATATGTCCACACACCATACATAAAAATCTAGTCCTGTGAATACCTGTAATATGTCCACACACCATACATGAACATCTAGTCCTCTGAATACCTGTAATATGTCCACACACCATACATAAAAATCTAGTCCTAGGAATACCTGTAATATGTCCACACACCATACATACACATCTAGTCCTCTGAATACCTGTAATATGTCCATACACCATACATGAACATCTAGTCCTCTGAATACCTGTAATATGTCCACACACCATACATAAAAATCTAGTCCTGTGAATACCTGTAATATGTCCACACACCATACATGAACATCTAGTCCTCTGAATACCTGTAATATGTCCACACACCATACATAAAAATCTAGTCCTAGGAATACCTGTAATATGTCCACACACCATACATACACATCTAGTCCTCTGAATACCTGTAATATGTCCATACACCATACATAAACATCTAGTTCTGTGAATACCTGTAATATGTCCACACACCATACATAAACATCTAGTTCTGTGAATACCTGTAATATGTCCACACACCATACATAAACATCTAGTCCTGTGAATACCTGTAATATGTCCACACACCATACATAAACATCTAGTCCTCTGAATACCTGTAATATGTCCACACACCATACATAAACATCTAGTCGTGTGAATACCTGTAATATGTCCACACACCATACATAAACATCTAGTTCTGTGAATACTGTAATATGTCCATACACCATACATAAAAATCTAGTTCTGTGAATACTGTAATATGTCCACACACCATACATAAACATCTAGTCCTCTGAATACCTGTAATATGTCCATACACCATACATGAACATCTAGTCCTGTGAATACCTGTAATATGTCCACACACCATACATAAACATCTAGTCCTCTCAATACCTGTAATATGTCCACACATCATACATAAACATCTAGTCCTAGGAATACCTGTAATATGTCCACACACCATACATAAACATCTAGTCCTGTGAATACCTGTAATATGTCCACACACCATACATAAACATCTAGTCCTGTGAATACCTGTAATATGTCCACACACCATACATAAACATCTAGTCCTGTAAATACCTGTAATATGTCCACACACCATACATAAACATCTAGTCCTGGGCATACCTGTAATATGTCCACACGCCATACATAAACATCTAGTTCTGTGAATACCTGTAATATGTCCACACACCATACATAAACATCTAGTCCTGTGAATACCTGTAATATGTCCACACACCATACATAAACATCTAGTCGTGTGGATACCTGTAATATGTCCACACACCATACATAAACATCTAGTTCTGTGAATACTGTAATATGTCCATACACCATACATAAACATCTAGTCCTGTGAATACCTGTAATATGTCCACACACCATACATAAAGAATTTCTTAGTTTGAATGTAGACCACACATATTCCATTAAGAGATATCAGTTAACTTAGCGACTAATAGTAGTATTAAAAAATCGATTGCCTGATACCGCCGATTTGAATAATTGATATTACGTTCTTTTTGGAAATGGGAGAAAAGGTGGAAATATTTCCATAATACTAAGGAAGGTACTACTTCACATTTTAAAGTTCTATTAAATAATGAGATACACAAAACAAATATCTTCAAAAGTTTTACTTCACACATCATAAGATAACACATTTTTTTCTTTTTCTGTTTAAAGGTGTACCCTTCTTTAAGAGATGGCTGAGCGCGTTAATTTATCCATGCCAGAAAATCTGCGTCACCAGAGGGCGCTGGTCTATATTAACGTCTTCCTTCGTCAAACAGACAGACGTTCAACTGACCGTGGGACAAGACTGCACGTGGCCAACCTTCGACGGACGAATGATTCGGGTGAGATGATCTAATACATATCTGGGTGGTGAAGGTTACACAAAATGCTAACGTTTCTTCTTCAAAGTTTTTTTTTTTTTTTTGCTTAACGGAATATGTACTGTAAACGTTCTGACTGTGACGCATTCAAGCTTTTAGCACATTCGCAAATAACCGCTAAAATAAGATTACCACTAAAATCAGGAGGCTCCTTGACGAAATGGACCAATATGTTGTAATCTGTTTAATATGTAACACTGCTCAAATTGATGGTATTATTATTCTATCTTTCCACTCCTGATCTAACACAAATAACACACAGACATATTTACTAGTATGGAATATTTGTAATGTTTAACAGACTTCGGTCATCCTGGAAAACGGGCGGCTTGTCCTGCGTCAGTTGGACCCGCCCTTTGCCAAGATAACCCGGGAATTTGACGAGGAGACGATGATAATGGTATGTATCTTAGTTCAGTTATTTCAACAGAGTTTTGTAGTCATGCATTAAAATCAATATCTATTGATATTTGTGAAGCTGTTTGCTGAAAAGTGTTGCATTTTATTTAAAGTCCATTTGATCCAACACTTCTTTGGCTCAATGTTACAAATGATGAAATATTAACTCTTGTCCTTCTGAAGTATTCCTGAAGTATATGTATTAGTACCATAAGCGATAAAACTCTACAATTGCTCTATAAGCATTTCGTGTCTTTCCTCAACATAAATTTTACCCATGGCCATTATTTACACGTTTTGATACATGATTCAAAAATTGCTCCCATTATTCTATTTTTTTTCATATGAGAATTGAAACCAAATCAAACTAAAACACGCCAAACCTTATTCTACTCAATAATCAACAATGATAAACAAGCCTCCCCATGAATTGGTGGTACTCTTAACTATGGTTCGCAAAAACAAAAGCTAAAATTAACTATAACGATGGAAGAAAATGGTGATACATGATAAGGCCAGTGATTCTGTTTACACTATACATACTTATAACCATTTATTATTGTTTGATAGCAAAGATTTACCGAGCCTAATCAATTGCGCATGCTTCCAATGTAAATTACCTTGTTAGGAAAGATTTTTCATGCACACCTATTAATTGGAAGTCAATGATTTATAAATTGTAGCTGCATACTTCTCGTTTGCTTATTTTACGTCATAGCAAGTATTATATACATATATAAATAAAAATGTCGAGTGATATTATTTACAAAAGTTCAATAGATATTGTACAATATAACGTGTGATAATCAGTCTATTTAATGATTTGATTTGTTTATCCTTACAGACCCTCGAAGTAACGGATGTGAAAGCTAGACGAATATATAAGAGACAAGAAACACCTACAACAGATTTGACAAACGGTCAAGTGTCCGGTTGGTCAAGGACTCTTTTATTTGTATCGTTGTGTTTCTCAACGATTTCTATCGCCTGGTATTGGAAGATGGCGCCTCCTCCCTGGGCGTGATCATTGATGAGCTGTGTTTATTGTAAATACCATGCAATTTTATATTCAGTGTATGTACTTCAATAGGCAATCGGGGAATGTCGGCAATTTCCGTAATTTTCTCGTTTACGGAAATTGCCGATATTTCCGATTACATGTACCTCAACATTGTGTGTCCACTACTGTAAGAACAGTCTCAGTTCCCGATGGAATTCCCGGGCCTAAGTAGTGTACAACATACTGTCAACATTCTCGAAAGGGTGTACAATCCTGAATCCGAAATTAGGTGTGCGCTACAGATCGTAATATATCTTACTGTAAAGGTATATCTATTGTCTGTCAATTGTCGTCGAGGTATCTTGTCATTAGCGAACCATGTTGCTGCTAAAAGTGTAAACCTAGTAAAATGGACATTAATGATGAGCGCTTCTTCATTGGTAATATGATTCGTCTAGGTAAAATTAAATTCATGTCACGTTCTAAAAGAGGGAACCGGAGCAGTGACAAAGAAATGGCAACGTGCAATAATGAACTTAAAACTTAAAAAAGTGACCAACTCCTAACGACACCATAATGGTTGTCATTAAATCTAGACAACTGTCTTTATTTAAAGTATCTGCGTCTCTCGATAGCATGTTTGGTTCCGTGAATCGCGTTATCATTGATGTCTACCTAAATTTATGTATTTTACTAAACTATGTTTTACAATTAAATAAATAAACTTATATTGACTTGTTTGTCTGTCCAGAAACAAATGTCGACCAAGGATCCCATTGATGAAACTACACCACTGTACACTACACATTAAAATAGAGACCCATTTCCTCAAATTTCCTTTGTTTTAACAGATTCAAGCTAACTATTGCGACTTTAGTACACTTGCAAGTTCTAATAATAGAATAATTGAACTTTGACCCTTTTGAGCTTGACAGAAGACCAAGCCATGTATTTAACACAATCTTTATTTACAACATACATGTGTATTTCACGCTATTTCAAAATAACCCAGAATCTAAAACTAAGGATAAAGGGTTACCCTCACACTAAAGTACAATTACGGAGTTCGCTCACATGTGTACAGGCGACATGGCTTTGCAAGGTCTTCCATATAGCTATTTGCAGAAACAAACAACCACAAGCACGTGATGGCCTGCTTCCTCTGTCAAGTGGCGAAGTCCGAGTTTTATTGTGATTTGTTATACACAGAAATGAACACTTATATGTCCTATTGTTTATGTAGTATCAGCGAGTTTAGACCCTACCAAAATACTGTGTAGTGGGATAGTGTAGCGAGTGTTAAAAATATCGTTTTAACGTCAAAATTCAAGGATTACATTTTTGCGGGTAACGATAACTATTAGTCAAAAATCAACCCGAGAAAATTAACGTCCTTCCTATTTTACTCAAATCATGTTATGGTTCTGAATAAATTAGATTTACAAAACACTTATGATATGCATTTATATACCAATCACGTATACCATACATAAGTATGTGGGAAAGTAATCTTCTTCGTCTATTCATGTCTTAATACTAGAATGCCGTCATTATCTATGCGGTGCAGCAGGCGGATTTTTCTCACAATATATTCATATAACTTTATGGAATACGATTAATTTTTCAACAAACGAACACTTCACAGTTCATACATTTTACATAAGAGCTATCCCTAAAATGAAACAAGTGTTAACACGTAATAGATTCTTCTTTTATTTTCGTAATTGTTGAAACAGTTTTAATATCATATTGGGAAGCAAAATCTGACAATGGGGGTATCCATATACAATAAATTCATACATAGTACATCATGTATTCATATAATTTATGTAAAAATACTGCGGGATGACACCGCATTAGTGACAAAATATTGATCAAACCATGATCAAAACTAGGAACGTTAAATTATCTTTGGTTAATAAAATGATAAGCATCCATTTTAGAAATAAAATGCTAACAAACTCACTAAATGAAATAATCCTTACGGGAATATAATACTGTAGAGAGTTTCGTTTGGTATCTAATCGTTTAACGTCCTATCAACAGCTATGGCCACCTAAGGACGGTTTCGTCTGGGTACGAGATGCATGCGAAGGGTGATTCCGTGTGCTTTTAGGGAGGCTGCATATTATCGAAAACATCCAGGGATACCTCTCCGGGTCACATGATACCTACAACTGCAGAGATACTTTTACGTAGACGTTAAATGTGCTACATCTCCGACAAAGAGAAATTATGATAAATTGAAAACATCATATGTTTATACAACAGCGATGTAGCATATTTAATCTTCAATGTAGTTCCATCTTGGGTGGTCAGTAATCCTGATCCGAATTTTACTGAAGGGCTAGTGGAATACAAGGTGGTCAGTACTCCTGATCCGAATTTTACTGAAGGACTAGTGGAATACAAGGTGGTCAGTACTCCTGATCCGAATTTTACTGAAGGACTAGTGGAATACGAGGTGGTCAGTACTCCTGATCCGAATTTTACTGAAGGACTAGTGGAATACAAGGTGGTCAGTACTCCTGATCCGAATTTTACTGAAGGACTAGTGGAATACGAGGTGGTCAGTACTCCTGATCCGAATTTTACTGAAGGACTAGTGGAATACAAGGTGGTCAGTACTTCTGATCCGAATTTTACAGAAGGACTAGTGGAATACAAGGTGGTCAGTACTCCTGATCCGAATTTTACTGAAGGACTAGTGGAATACGAGGTGGTCAGTAATCCTGATCCGAATTTTACTGAAGGACTAGTGGAATACAAGGTGGTCAGTAATCCTGATCCGAATTTTACTGAAGGACTAGTGGAATACAAGGTGGTCAGTACTCCTGATCCGAATTTTACTGAAGGACTAGTGGAATACAAGGTGGTCAGTAATCCTGATCCGAATTTTACTGAAGAACTAGTGGAATACAAGATAGTCAGCACTCCTGATCCGAATTTTACTGAAGAACTAGTGGAATACAAGATAGTCAGCACTCCTGATCCGAATTTTACTGATGGACTAGTGGAATACGAGGTGGTCAGTACTCCTAATCCGAATTTTATTGAAGGACTAGTGGAATACGAGGTGGTCAGTACTCCTGATCCGAATTTAACTGAAGGACTACTGGAATACGAGGTGGTCAGTACTCCTGATCCGAATTTTACAGGACTAGTGGAATATGAGGTGGTCAGTACTCCTGATCCGAATTTTACAGGACTAGTGGAATATGAGGTGGTCAGTACTCCTGATCCGAATTTTACAGAAGGACTAGTGGAATACAAGGTGATCAGTAATCCTGATTGTTTAATTTCGTTTCCTGTCCAGCGGATAAGGACAGAAGCGAGAGTAAACTTCACATACAAACAACAGCTATAGGTATTAAATGTCAAATTGTTAAAAAGAAAAACAAATGTTTGAGACGGCAGCTGCCAATCATGTGTATGCGGGCCAATGTCATAACTCCGCCAAACATATCCGGAACCGGGTCTTCGAGGTTCCACAAATAACAAAAATGGAAATATCCGATAATAAACGTAAAAAATCACGATATGAACCTTCGAAGTCTTATATTATAAGACTTGTATATTTGTAATTTATCCGGTACCAAGACCCCTATTTGAAAGGTATATTTTGTAATCATGGTCGTTATTTTGGGAATTCCCATGAACGTACCAATTCGGTAGAACTGATACAGACCCAATAAAGAAACACATGGCAGATCTTATTCTGGGGACACTCAAATGATGATGACCCGTATATCAGACTTTTCATCTTAATTTCCATGTCCCCCAAAAGATTATAACATGGAATGCAAAGAGCTTTTATACAAATACTGGACATATTGAAAAGGGAAAATAACAGTTATCATAAAAAAAGGCGCTTAATAAAAAAAAACCACATGGTATTATATTTTGTACTAGAATATATAATTAACAATTAACAGATATCATCAACAATAATATCATCTGTACAACATGTTAAAGAACTGGGGCTCACATTTCTATAACAGTAAACATCATTGCTGCTGCTTATCAAAAAGAGATTTCCATAAAATAGCCTATTAAAATATCATATAAGAATATCTCTTTCCTTGAGTAAATCATCCAGTGAGTTCTCCATATTCTTGTTTGTGCCTCTAAGTCCGCCAACTACCCTAGAGGACCACACGAAATACTCCTGCACGCGATCCTCTGTCCAGCCCCGGGGCGTGCACCTCCGCAGGTCACGCAAATTGTATAACTTGTCAGCTAGTTTTACCAGTTTAGCTTTATAACTAGCGTGAGGTGCATGGTTAATCTGTTGCTGTTTTCTTTCCATCTTCGGTAATAATTTATCATCAGTAACCTCCTTCACAATACCTACAATTAACAGACATTTTTTTTCATATTTTCTAACATTTAACTTCTATCACAATGATACATCAAAATTAACATTTGTTACATTTTTTGAATATATAATATACATTAGGGAGATCGGCAGTTTCTTCTCAATTCCAAAGCATGTATTGTGATGTTTAAACACAAGACTTTTGAAGAATACCTTGACTTGGTGCCAAATTCCAAGACGGTATGGCAATAAATTTGTGGTTTATAAGACTCTGGTTCATCCAATTCCAAAACATTTCCAGGACTTTCTATCATTAAATTCAAGGACTTTTGCAAGACTTTTCTAGGACTAATCAATTTTTGGTGAAATTTATTCATAGCATAGTATAAAATCATAAAGTCTTATTTCGGTCAAGAAAATGTTATAGCATATAAAAAAGCAACGTTAGTTACACATATAAAATATATACATATAAATCAGCTTACCACACACTTCTGGGCCAAAATGTTGATCCAATTCATCAAAGGAAGTATCGGTGTCCTCGACAGTATCGTGTAGTAGGGCCGCCTAAAACACAATGGTTACAGAAGCAACGTTGACATGGTTCAATGGTAGAGTTTTCATCGCGTATAATTTGATTCATTGAATAAGAATATGAACTTACGAGCGGGTCTGTTACACATGAACAGCCATGGATATTTACAATGCGTCAGATAAAATTAGGCAAATCGTTAACATTTACTTCAGAAGAATTAAGGAAGCAAAACCGTTCAGATTAATGTTGTGGAAGTGACAACATCGTGGCAAGGTCCGAAGAAGTAGACATTAGCGGGATACACTATTATCCCAATATCGTTTGCTATTATTTATGGGTACATCAAAATGGCCGAAAGAAAGACATCCAGAATGGACTCGGGGATCTACCTTCTATCGTTCAGATTCCTTGGGCGATCTTATCGTAACAACAACATCCATTTCACAGTCCAAAAAGTTAAAATCAGCACTTGAGGAAAGGTTCCCCGTGTTTGCATGACATTTAAGCAAACAGAGATCGCCATGCGGGTTTCTGAAAGGGTCGAATTCAAGGTCGGATACAGGATTTTCAGTTAGGGGGGCGTGCCAAATTACGGGGAGTCCGGGGGTACTCCCCTGGAAATAAATTAGCAGGTAGGGGCAAAATCGTGCATTTTAGTGTATTTCACGATAGATTCATACAATTTTAGGGGATGGCAACCCCCCCCCCCCCCCCCCCCCCCCCCCCCTTAAATCCGCAAGTGGCATTTGTTGAAGATACAAGATGAGAAGTTTCCAAATATAGTCTTCAGCTCAATCGAGTGCTTAGGGAAGTGATTCTTCAAGTTTTTCTCACGCCTGAACTCGGTAAAGATGAAAAGGCCATGCATTAAATCCTGTTTAACGAAATTGAATGGAAGCCGTATGCCAGGCAAAAGTTTGGATTTACAAACATGGAACCCTGTCAAAACGTGTGTGGGTGTAACGGAATTATGCAGTTGCAGGTGGGAGCATCAATTCTTCTATTTCAGGAGATTGTTTCGCCAGGTTTCAGTGATTGGACTCTGTGACCAAACATCCGAAGTTGCCAATTATCCCAAATACAAATACCAACTTTATCTCAGGCAGAGATGATGATTGTAAAGTTCCGGCTCGTCATAAATTTTGGGGATTCAGCTGATATTAGAATCAGTTTGACAGGCATTCATTAATGAACAAAACAAAGTGAACAACATCAGGAGACTTTAAGAAGAAAACGTGTTATAACTACAGGAAATTGGAAAACAATGATCAGACATGATCACTTTCAGAAAAGGTTATAAGCAACAACAGAGAATTTGAAAGGGAAAAGCTTAGAACGATGTCGTGTGTGGAGAAGAAGACATTGGAAGGAAAAAAACGTCAAACTGGTAAAACAAGGAACATGGCTGAGGTAAGTCGAAAATGTGAGGGTTTGAGTTTCGGAGCTAGGGCTAAGTGCAATTCACGGTAAAGTTTCTACTGAGATCGGTCTATGACACATATTATACCATCTCCTTCAAATTTTTAACCAATGGGTTAACACTAAATTCAGGTGATGAACATCATGATACCAACCTGAATTACAGCAAGATCTGTAATTCCAGCCTCTTCTGTCAAGATTTTTGCCACACCTAGTAACAAGAAATATAATTTGTCAACATGACAAGGGACATATGCACGTCCCTGATATGACACATTTTTTATTTGTTATATCTGTGCTAAATAACTGATGCCAGAAACGGATCTGCTATTTTGTTTGTCAGAAATAAACGCTTTAGTTTATAAAGGTTAAATGCATAAAATGAACTCTGATATCAGGATAGCATGTGATTTTGCATTTACACAGCTGTTATTGTTTTTGACTTCCGGTAAAAACGGTATCATGTTTCCTTCATATTTTCCTGTTTTTATTTGTTGTAATGTATCATTATCAGATCAGTTTTGATAACAGCCAATTTAGAATACTCATCAATACTGAACAGGGGTATGTGTAATACGTGTTAGAATATACATAAAAGCATTGCTTCTTTATATTTAAAACTTCATTTCAAAATTACATATGCTGTAATATATTTCCCGTTTATTGATATTATATTTCCCTATACGAGTTATTTCCCTTGCGCTGTATGATATCTTATCGATGCTTGATTAATGTAATATATCTGATGGTACCTGTTGTATTGTACAAAAAATACGTTTAATAAGCTAGTGGACGTATTAACATCAGGAGTACTAATCCTTAGCTAAGCGCTCGCGGTAACGTTGTCACAGTACAATTGCAACTGCAGCATTAGGCCTACTAAGTTATACACTGTACTTATATAGTTACGTACGCTAGCTGTAGTAGACTGCTACATGTACATACATATATATCTGAGAAATGTTATACAAAAAAAAACATGCATTATCGTACCTATGGGATGGTTAATGTAAGGTGTTTCCTCTACATCCTTTCGTCGTTGGTCCTTATGCTTAATTGCAGCAAAATCAACGCATCGCATAAGTTCGCTAACGTTGTCCATTTTAGCCGGATGTTTATGACTAATGGTAAAAGCTGTAATTTAAAACCAAAACCGTGACAAAAATCCCGGATAAGCTACATTTTATGAATCACGCGAGAGACCGGCCTGTGTGACACCAATTTCATATTTTTTTTGTGACGGAACGAATGTTTGATTCTGTTTATCACCTGACAAGGCATGTCAATCGAGGGAGCATTTGATTAAAATATTATTAAATCGTTTTACATTGTCTCTTCAATTACACGAAAACGCCATAATTAACTGAACAGTTTCATCCCTCTACACGTTTCTATTAAAAAAAAGGGTCCATTTGGACACGTTGTGTCTAGCGATGCAATCGATCAAAATAATGCATAGATCATTCATAACTGTTGCGAAAGGTTTGACGCAGTGTGGGATTCCTACATATGTTGGCCAGACCTAATTATAAACTTTCAGGATAAAAGTGTAAATAAGGACGGACCATAACTTCATTATGCTCATAATTCTTTTAAACGAATGAGTAACGTGACAAAAAAAAAAAAAAAAAAAAAAAAAAATCAATTACAACTCCAAATCATTGATATACCGAATCAACTTGAAATGTAAACACTATAGGTAGGGGAAGAGGGAATGTTACTATCTGGAAATGGAATAGTGACCATAGGGAAGTTGAAATCAATATTGTTGGAACTTAGTATTGGAATCTGGCTGCCAATATCATGGTTTTAGGGTAATGAATTAAGAATAAAACCAAACGTAAATTAACCATATTAGAAAGCGGATGTGTCATGCGGTATTGCTTACAACTTCAGAAGAACAAAATGTAGTGAGATGAAATTGTAGACAGTCGAGTAGCCAGAAACTCCCAATTCATAATACAAACAATTCTACAAACGCAACGAAATAATTCTTCCCTAGAACCGTGGTTTGGAACAAGTTAGTACTTACCCTGACAAATTGGATAAAAAATCCCATAGCGTTCATTGTTACAAATCAAAAACGCGAGTTGAAGAGTGGTACAGCTGAACAGCATTTGTTGGAAGGACTCCCCCCAAATCCTCAGTTAACTTTTTGAGAGTAAATATCTTCGCATTGTGTGAAGGGTAAACAAGTGTTACTGTAGTGTACATTGAGCAGACACTGCTGGTAGGGTATTTAGATTTTTGCCTGGCATACCAAACCAAGGACAGAAGATGCAGTGATATGGCTTCGACAGTTCTTGTTTGTGAGACTGAGGCATTGTTTGTTTGTTTGTTTGTTTTTGCTTAACGTCCTATTAACAGCCAGGGTCATTTAAGGACGTGCCAGGTTTTGAAGGTGGAGGAAAGCCGCAGGCCTACGGTCAGTACCTGGCAACTGCCCCACGTAGGTTTCGAACTCGCAACCCAGAGATGGAGGGCTAGTGTTAAAGTGTCGGGACACCTTAACAACTCGGCCATCGCGGCCCCTCTAGACTGAGGTAAGTATAGAAGTGTTTTAATTGTGAGACTGAGGTAAGTATAGACGTGTTTTAATTGTGAGACTGAGGTAAGTATAGACGTGTTTTCATTGTGTGACTGAGGTAAGTATAAAAGTGTTTTCATTGTGAGACTGAGGTAAGTATAGAAGTGTTTTTTGATTGTGAGACTGAGGTAAGTATAAAAGTGTTTTAATTGTGAGACTGAGGTAAGTATAGAAGTGTTTTAATTGTGAGACTGAGGTAAGTATAGAAGTGTTTTCATTGTGAGACTGAGCTAAGTATAGAAGTGTTTTCATTGTGTGACTGAGGTAAGTATAGAAGTGTTTTCATTGTGAGACTGAGGTAAGTATAGAAGTGTTTTAATTGAGATTGAGGTAAGTATAGAAGTGTTTTCATTGAGATTGAGGTAAGTATAGAAGTATTTTCATTGTGAGACTGAGGTAAGTATAGACGTGTTTTAATTGCGAGACTGAGGTAAGTATAGAAGTGTTTTAATTGTGGGACTGAGGTAAGTATAGACGTGTTTTAATTGTGAGACTGAGGTAAGTATAGACGTGTTTTAATTGTGAGACTGAGGTAAGTATAGACGTGTTTTCATTGTGAGACTGAGGTAAGTATAGACGTGTTTTAATTGTGAGACTGAGGTAAGTATAGAAGTGTTTTCATTGTGAGACGGAGGTAAGTATAGACGTGTTTTCATTGTGAGACTGAGGTAAGTATAGACGTGCTTTCATTGTGAGACTGAGGTAAGTATAGACGTGTTTTCATTGTGAGACTGAGGTAAGTATAGAAGTGTTTTAATTGTGAGACTGAGGTAAGTGTAGACGTGTTTTAATTGTGAGACTGAGGTAAGTATAGAGGTGTTTTCATTGTGAGACTGAGGTAAGTATAGACGTGTTTTCATTGTGAGACTGAGGTAAGTATAGACGTGTTTTTATTGTGAGACTGAGGTAAGTATAGACGTGTTTTTATTGTGAGACTGAGGTAAGTATAGAAGTGTTTTAATTGTGAGACTGAGGTAAGTATAGAAGTGTTTTAATTGTGAGACAGAGGTAAGTATAGAAGTGTTTTATTTGTGAGACTGAGGTAAGTATAGAAGTGTTTTAAATGTGAGACTGAGGTAAGTATAAAAGTGTTTTTATTGTGACACTGAGGTAAGTATAGACGTGTTTTAATTGTGAGACTGAGGAAAGTATAGAAGTGTTTTAATTATGAGACTGAGGTAAGTATAGAAGTGTTTTAATTGTGAGACTGAGGTAAGTATAGAAGTGTTTTCATTGTGAGACTGAGGTAAGTATAGAAGTGTTTTAATTGTGAGACTGAGGTAAGTATAGAAGTGTTTTCATTGTGTGACTGAGGTAAGTATAGAAGTGTTTTAATTGTGAGACTGAGGTAAGTATAGAAGTGTTTTAATTGTGAGACTGAGGTAAGTATAGACGTGTTTTCATTGTGAGACTGAGGTAAGTATAGACGTGTTTTCATTGTGTGACTGAGGTAAGTATAGACGTGTTTTCATTGTGTGACTGAGGTAAGTATAGACGTGTTTTAATTGTGAGACTGAGGTAAGTATAGAAGTGTTTTAATTGTGAGACTGAGGTAAGTATAGAAGTGTTTTAATTGTGAGACTGAGGTAAGTATAGAAGTGTTTTCATTGTGAGACTGAGGTAAGTAAAGAAGTGCTTTAATTGTGAGACTGAGGTAAGTATAGAAGTGTTTTCATTTTGATTGAGGTAAGTATAGAAGTGCTTTAATTGCGAGACTGAGTTTAGTATAGAAGTGTTTTCATTGTGAGACTGAAGTAAGTATGGACGTGTTTTAATTGTGAGACTGAGGTAAGTATAGAAGTGTATTCATTGTGAGACTGAGGTAAGTATATAAGTGTTTTCATTGTGAGACTGAGGTAAGTATAGACGTGTTTTTAATGTGAGATTGAGGTAAGTATAGAAGTGTTTTCATTGTGTAACTGAGGTAAGTATAGAAGTGTTTTAATTGTGTGACTGAGGTAAGTATAGACGTGTTTTCATTGTGAGACTGAGGTAAGTATAGAAGTGTTTTCATTGTGACACTGAGGTAAGTATAGACGTGTTTTAATTTTGAGACAGAGGTAAGTATAGAAGTGTTTTAATTGTGAGACTGAGGTAAGTATAGAAGTGTTTTAATTGTGTGACTGAGGTAAGTATAGAAGTGTTTTAATTGTGAGACTGAGGTAAGTATAGAAGTGTTTTAATTGTGAGACTGAGGTAAGTATAGAAGTGTTTTATTTGTGACACTGAGGTAAGTGTAGACGTGTTTTAATTGTGAGACTGATGTAAGTATAAAAGTGTTTTCATTGTGAGACTGAGGTAAGTATAGAAATGTTTTCATTGTGAGACTGAGGTAAGTATAAAAGTGTTTTCATTGTGAGACTGAGGTAAGTATAGACGTGTTTTAATTGTGAGACTGAAGTATAGAAGTGTTTTAATTGTGAGACTGAGGTAAGTATAGACGTGTTTTAATTGTGAGACTGAGGTAAGTATAGAAGTGTTTTCATTGTGAGACTGAGGTAAGTATAGAAGTGTTTAATTGTGAGACTGAGGTAAGTATAGAAGTGTTTTATTGTGAGACTGAGGTAAGTATAGAAGTGTTTTAATTGTGAGACTGAGGTAAGTATAGAAGTGTTTTAATTGTGAGACTGAGGAAAGTATAACAGTGTTTAATTGTGAGACTGAGGTAAGTATAGATGTGTTTTAATTGTGAGACTGAAGTATAGAAATGTTTTAATTGTGAGACTGAGGTAAGTATAGAAGTGTTTTAATTGTGAGACTGAGGTAAGTATAGAAGTGTTTTAATTGTGAGACTGAGGAAAGTATAACAGTGTTTAATTGTGAGACTGAGGTAAGTATAAAAGTGTTTTAATTGTGAGGCTGAGGTAAGTATAGAAGTGTTTTAATTGTTGGACTGAGGTAAGTATAGAAGTGTTTTCATTGTGAGACTGAGGTAAGTATAGAAGTGTTTTCATTGTGAGACTGAGGTAAGTATAGAAGTGTTTTCATTGTGAGACTGAGGTAAGTATAGAAGTGTTTTTATTGTGAGACTGAGGTAAGTATAGACGTGTTTTAATTGTGAGACTGAGGTAAGTATAGACGTGTTTTCATTGTGAGACTGAGGTAAGTATAGAAGTGTTTTAATTGTGAGACTGAGGTAAGTATAGAAGTGTTTTCATTGTGAGACTGAGGTAAGTATATAATTGTTATCCAGTAATACTTAATGGCATGATATTGTCTAATATCGTGTGACGTCATGCTGCTATGTATTGTCCAATAACTCCTGGCGTTTTGCTGTTATTTCTTTCTATTAACATGTGACGTCATGCTATTATTTGATATCCAAAAACACGTCAAAAATGTCTACTTGTCCAATTACAGGCGGCGTCATACTGTTATTTGTTGTCCAATTACATGATAAGTCATGCTGTTATTTGTTTCCAATATCATATGACGTCATGTTGTTTGATATCCAGTAAGACTTGACGTCATGCTGTTATTTGTTGTCTACGACGTGATATCATGCTGTTATTTGTTGTCCGATAATTCGTGACGTCATGCTGTTATGTGTTGTCCGATAACTCATGACGTCATGCTGTTATTTGTTGTCTAACGTGATATCATGCTGTTATTTGTTGTCCGATAATTCGTGACGTCATGCTCTTATTAGTTGTCCAATAACTCGTGACGTTATGCTATCAATTATTTTCCAGACACCAGTGGTGTCATTCTATTATCTATTGTCCACGAGTCCAGTGGTAGCATCATGCTACCAGCCTTTGTCCAATGTAACATCAATAATGTCATGTTATCAGCCTTTGTCCAGTGATGTCATGTTATCAGCCTTCGTCCAATGTAACATAAGTAATGTCATGTTATCAGCCTTTGTCCAAATGAACATAAGTAATGTCATGTTATCAGACTTTGTCCAGTGATGTCATGTTATCAGCCTTTGTCCAATGGAACATCAGTAATGTCATGTTATCAGCCTTCGTCCAATGTAACATATGTAATGTCATGTTATCAGACTTTGTCCAAATGAACATCAATAATGTCATGTTATCAGACTTTGTCCAGTGATGTCATGTTATCAGCCTTTGTCCAAATGAACATCAGTAATGTCATGTTATCAGACTTTTTCCAGTGATGTCATGTTATCAGACTTTGTCCAATGGAGCATACGTAATGTCATGTTATCAGCCTTTGGCCAATAGAACATCAGTAATGTCATATCATCAGCCTTTGTGTAATATAACATCAATAATGTCATGTTATCAGCCTTTGTCCAGTGATGTCATGTTATCAGCCTTTGTCCAGTGGCACACGTCAGTGATGTCATGGTATCAGTTGTTGTTCAATGGAACATCAGAGGTGTCATGGTATCGGCCTTTTGTCTTATGGAACCTCAGCGACGTCATGCTATCAGCTTTTGTCCAATGTAGCATAAGTAATGTCATGGTATCAGTTGTTGTTCAATGGAACATCAGTAATGTTATGTTATCAGCCTTTGTCCAGTGGCACATCAGTGATGTCATGTCATCAGTTTTTGTCCAGTGGCACACGTCAGTAATGCCATGTTATCAGCCTTTGTCCAATGTAACATAAGTACTGTCATGTTATCAGCCTTTGTCCAAATGAACATAAGTAATGTCATGTTATCAGCCTTTGTCCAAATGAACATAAGTAATGTCATGTTATCAGCCTTTGTCCAAATGAACATAAGTAATGTCATGTTATCAGACTTTGTCCAGTGATGTCATGTCATCAGTTTTTGTCCAATGGAACATCAGTAATGTCATGTTATCAGCCTTTGTCCAGTGATGTCATGTTATCAGCCTTCATCCAGTGATGTCATGTTATCAGCCTTTGTCCAATGTAACATACGTAATGTCATGTCATCAGCCTTTGTCCAATGGAACATTAGCGATGTCATGTCATCAGACTTTGTCCAATGTAACATCAGTAATGTCATGTTATCAGCCTATGTCCAATGGAACATCAGAGTTGTCATGTCAGTGATGCCTTGGTGCCGTGGTTTTAGACATTTATTTGAATGAGACTTTAATGAGATCTTGTTCTTCCTGTGTTAATTAGATAGCACGCTGGAGCTCATTGATAAGTCTAATTCCCCTATAGTCCGTGGTTAAAGTAATACTTAGAGCAGCATATTAGTCCTCCCTGGTAGGCTTTACAGACAAACAAACAACAACAATAATACATTCATTATTTAAGTTTTATTTGTTTGATAATCTGGAAATACATGGCAGAGCTAACTGTGGTCCATCTACATTGTATCTGAAGTAGTGACTGTTGACTTTGGAGATGGGCTGAAAGCATGAATATGTTTAACAGTGCACAACTGAGAAGTGACTAGAGTGTTTTACATGCCTTGCCAAAGAAAAACAGTAAAAGAAGGAAAAGTTTCATATGTGTTAACTAAGTATCACATTATAATACCAGCTTGATAGAAAATTTATTCTCAAGATCATCTCAAAATTTTGAACAGAAAATATGTAGCAGATACAAGAAGTGATTGTGTATGTAGTGTTTTTACATCACAATTCATACCAGTTAACACTGTAGCTGACTTGGGAAATGCAGACACAAAAAATATTTAACTAATATTTTTCACATTTTTCACAAGTGAGGAGGAAAATCATGTTATTTCATTATTACAAAGTTAACTTAATATATCAATATGTTAGAAATGGTATAAATGTTCCAGCATTTTTCATCATAATATTGAAATATACATATAATTATATATATCTGCTATACACTATGATAGGTCTCGACCAGCAAAACTATTATATTTACCATAAAGTATTATTTCAACAAAAAATGCAAATAAGATTTTCAAAATTGAAATTAATTTATTTTTCAAGCATGTATTCTTCTAATTTGAGCAATCCAGAAATTTCAATTTTTTTTTACATAATGTCATACAGTGTAAGCTTTTAGTTACCGTGGTAAACTAAACATCTGAATGATGAAATTAAAGATAAATTTACCTGTAGATTTTTGAATTCATAACATTTTGCCTTCCCTAAAATTCTGGTTTCAAGCAGTTCAAAAACATGTCCTACCTGTTCTCAATAACTTTAAGAAATAAAACTTAAAACACATGTCATCAATATTTTAATAATACAAATTGTACATTGTTATTTTCTGTTTACAATCATAACATATTTAAGTCGAAAAAAAAACTAAACATAAGAAGTGTATTAGTGAGACAGATGGGATATCTGAGATTTCAAGATAATAATAATAAAAAAAAAAAAATTTAAAGCAAAATTCTACTGTGGTGAAAAAAGTAATGATAATTAGTTACACTCTGCCCATTTAACTTCATAACAAACAGAACATTTAAATAATAATACTTTGTCATGAGCTGACAAAAAATTTAAACCATCTCTCTCAATATCAAGATTATTTTAAAAATCTTCAGAGATATTCTGCAAAACTTAAATTTGACCAAACTCAACAAATAAACACATCATCTTGGTCAAACATGCAGGTTGCCTGCGCACACACACAACTGTAACAGAATCAAAAGAGCTTTAGATGTAGAGAAAGCGTTACCAGAACAACTTAAGAGATTAAATAAAAGTTGTCTCCCTTAAAAAATAACTGATAACAAATTATCTATCATCCAAAATATGATAAGAGTTATCTGCACATAAAGAACTGATAAAGATTTATCCGACTTGGAGAACTGATAAAGAGTTATCTGCCCTTTAGCAGTAGATAAATAATTATCATGTATAAATGGTTATTTTCACATGCATAAAATTAAAATGCTTTATTATTTACAACTACTAACGCCTTCAATTCATTGAGTATAAAATACTTTTCCACGACACACAACATAGATAAATAACATACAAAAACCCCTTAGTCATACATACTTGTTTAAATCTTTCACACATTACCAATTTATCACTCACATGGTTCCATACATACGTAACGAGTATACACAGCACACTGTCCAGTGGTGAGTTGATCTATCATATACTGGTATACAATAAATTACACCCTAGAATCGGAGAGATTGAATACCTCACACAAAGATGATGTAACAGAACACCTACAAACATCTCACCCTGTTACTTAGAAGCAATGAAATGTTAACACTATTGTTCTTTGTTGAATCCTTACAGACAACAATGATTCTATATTGTGTGGAAATTGAGAATTATATGTATACATGTGGTGAAAGGCCAAGGACTGATAAATAAATGTTTGTCAGTAATATGTACCTAGTCAGATAAATCTGAATCCACTGAGGTACGACTGATGATAAATACCTGATTTATGGATTATCTTAACCATTGTCAAAATTTACAAACAAGCAGTATTTTTCTGAAAGCAAAAAATGATGGTCTATGTTTTATGATGTTCTTATGCATCTTCTTTCAAACTTTGTACGATGTATTTTTCAGGTTGAATTATTTTTACAAGGTACTAGAGCTAGAAAAAACACTCTAACCCAAATCCAATTTTCCTCACAATAATTTAGAACCAAAGAACATGTGACAGGAACATACAGGCTTTAGGTTTCCAAGAGAAATATTTATGTTAAATTATTCAAGTATTGGTCAATTTGATGTCAACCTAGGCCTTTGGTGACCATAACACCAAGCAGACTCTCAATAAAGACAAGAAGAGTATACATTTACAAGAAAGAACAGAATATGCTAAACATGTATTTTACAAAGACTTATGCTGAAAAAAAACCTTGAAAACATGAAATTTTATGATTTCAGAATTATTTCTCTAAAAAAAATATCAAATTTCAAATAAAAAATCAATTTATGCCAATAGGGTTTCATTTATGAAATCATGGAGAAAACTGCACAATACCATTCAGCTAAAACCATATTAACAATTATAGTATCTTGAAAAACAACATTACTTTATACATTTAATAAAGCATGTATAATCATTTCATGATCAACCGGGTCAAATTTTATAAATGATGGAAGATGTTCACTAAATGAAAATATGTAAAAATTTGCCCTAAATGGTTTTTCATTACATGTATAGCGAAATCAAGAGTTTCAGCCAAACTCTTTTTGTGAAAGATCAAGTTTTGTTTAAGGGTGCCTCTAAATACAAAAGCAGTTAAATTGAAGATAAGCTTCAAAATCTGATATGTGTACAAAAATTAAATCACAAAATATGAGGTAAACATGCCCTTAAATATAATTAGGACCTGAATAAGCATACTGAACATATCCAAACTGTGAAATAACCCAAAATCCCAGATTATGTTTTAGACTAATGAGATACCGTCAATGGCCAATTATAATGATGTAACTTCAATTAATTTCTGTATTGTTTAAGGTAAATGCAGTACAAGATCCAAATGTAGGAAGTTTAATACAATTTTGAGTCACAAGTTCAATTTAAATCTTTAGTTTAATGTTTTTATTTTGATTATATTGTATATAAATGAAAAACAAAATCAGAATAGCTACATTATGAATAATAATAAGGATGTTAATACTCAGCTATGCCTTAATTAAGTTTCCGTGCTATATAGTTCTTAAAACTTGGTTTTTAGTTGCTTATTTTCTTTTTGCTGAAGAAAACAACTGCTGCTTGTAAATGTCAAAGAAACACTAATCAATAAAGAAAGATTTTTGAAAATATTTTACTTCAAATCCCGAGATGTCATTTTCAAAATGTTTATATACAATATCCGATACATAAAATGGTATCTCAATTTTCATTTATTAGTAATTATATAAATAAGAACTTTATATTCATTGGTTGTTAACTTTGTTGTTACAATCATATCACTGATGCAACACTTTACTAGTAATAATACATAAATATAAAATATCTATCCAAACTTAACATATTTGGTCATCCAAATGATAAAAACATTTGCTCCCATGTATTACATATATAATAGAATCAACAATCTTTGTGGGAACTTTGAAAGATTTCAGGGTTGAAGAAATATAAAACAGGTGAAACTAGCATCAAAGCTATAAAAATTACAGAGCTTACATGTTCAAGAAAAGAAGCCTACAAATATTTCTTAAAAGAAAATCTACACATTTTGAAATATCGGTTTTGGGGCGAGGTGACTTTTCAATTTCAACATACTTAGAAACAAAACAGCAAGAGTCCCAATTAATGTGCCGAAACAACTTGCCTCTTCAGTGGTATTTATTCCGTTTGATTTGAAAAATTTCCAGAGAAGTAGCACTCAATCCTGAATATAGTATTGCTTTATAACTTCCAGACATTAACTGCAGATTCTCCAAAGTTAATGAATAGTCCAGTGGATCATTATAAATAGTCTTTGACCTTGAATGTGACACAAATGTTCAAGGTCGTTTCTTTTCGAACTTTGTAACAAATTATACTTGCATGCTGATGACTAAATAGCATTTCTTAAGGTTTTTTTTCCTCTACAGAAGTTACTGATTTGACCTTGAAACTAAGTCATTGTCATTTCTTCTCACAAACTGCCAGTCTATAAAGGATCTACTAACCATTTATCATGCTGCTTAACCATATGGTTACAATAAAAATGCCTTAAAAAGAAAATGTTGGACAAAGTACAGACTATTGACAATCATAGTCACTACACCATAACCTCATCTGGCCCTAAGAGCTATAATCAAACGTTCTTCCATTGGCAATTGTCTATAATATGATTTGTTGAACAGATAAGCTCTGTGACTTTCTTTGGTTTTGAAAGGATGAATACACAACTAAAGACTATAAACTTATTTTTTTTTCTTTCTGCTATTTCAACACCTTTATTCAGATAATCTTTATTTTTTGAGAACAGAATGTATGTCTTATGCTGAGAATCTTCAAAAAGGACCTGATGCCTTGATACACATGTAAGTAAAATAGTGAAAGTTTAAAGTCTATATTTTCTAACTGTGGGTATACATTCAAATGACATATCCTTAACTCTAAAATTCTTTCAAACATCGATATCATGCTTCAATAATGTTGTATTATGGTTTTAAGGATAACAATAGAAATTATTGTCTTAAGACTTAACCAAAGATAATTGATCTTGTGATGTATTGTAGCTAATGGCATTACAAACAGAAGTAAGATTGTTCTTCAAATTAAATTTCAAATTCCAAATTTGAATTTAAATTTGACAACAAGTATTTGATCTTGCATGTAGATGAACTGTAGCTGATGGAATTATAATAAAATTCAAATGTGTTCTTAATAAAACTGTTCACCAATACTCTTAATCTTGTTACATTTTAAGTTTTATTTATTTATTTCACAGGTTTTACGTCCGCTATTACAGCCTTGTGGCCTGTCAGCTGACGAGTTATATTATTTTAAGTAACCGTTACATTCTTTTCATACATATCTATCTTGTTTGATCATTAAGCAATATCACTTACTAATAAATCAACCAATCACGACTTACTAATATATTAACCAATCATGATTTAATAATAAATCAAACCAATCACGACTTACTAATAAATCAACCAATCACGACTTACTAATAAATCAACCAATCACGACTTACTAATAAATCAACCAATCACGACTTACTAATATATTAACCAATCATGACTTACTAATATATTAACCAATCACGACTTACTAATAAATCAACCAATAACGACTTATTAATAAATCAACCAATCATGACTTACTGATACATGTAAATCAACCAATCACGACTTACTAATGAATCAACCAATCATGATTTACTAATATATTAACCAATCATGACTTACTAATAAATTACCCAATCATGTCTTGCTAATAAATCAACCAATCATGATTTACTAATATATTAACCAATCCCGTTTCATAATTAATAAGTATTAATCACTAACGGATCAATATGTTTGATCTTTAATCAGTAACATTTAATCAACTGATATTGATTAATCTTTTTCAGTAATTATCAATCAATATTATCAAATAATCAAACAATATTCATTGATTAAAATTGCTTCAATTATGAATTGATAATGGTTCATTATAGCTCGATACTTTTTATTTATTTACCAATATCATTAAATAGTCTATCTAAATTGAGAAACAATTGTAATACCATTACATTATTTATTTGAATTTTTGAAAAATCTTTCAACATTTTTATATCATTTTGTCAATAACTTCATCTGTTTAATACATTTTATCGATATTACACAAGTAACTTGCAGTATTCTAAAATGTATAAAGTAGTTGTAGTACAACACTTCTCTTGAAAATATATGCATGGACTATGAGCAAGACCTCTTTCAGAAGTCTTAGTCAACATTAAAAAAAACATCTGTTAATTAAATGGATTTCTTTTAAGTTTGATAAAAAAGGACTTTTAAAATCTTCACTTTCATCCATCTTTATCAGGCTTTTGAATTCTTTCAAGTTTGCACTTTTCATATAATTGCTAGGTGAAAATTAACTTATGTGGCCATAATTTTATTTTTCAAAAAGGAAACAAAATCTATATCGTCGGACGAATTATAAAGCTGAGTTCTAATTAGGATTCCAGTGATATACACTGATCACAATATACTACATTTTAATAATGGTTTTATGAATGTTTCAATCAAAAACGTCGTGGTTTTCTATCAGAGATAGATCGTGATACACTGACCAATGCTTTCATCACTAAGGAATCCTTCAACAAGAACTACCCTGGTAACCCCCCATAAAAACAAATTCCATCATCAGTAAAAATGTCGTCACATGATGAAATTATAAAGCTATTTCAAAAACGTGTCTAAACAATGGTTATAAGTATTCATACAAGATTTCAACAATTTTTAAAGCAAATCAAATGACAAAGACAATTTGTCTCCGCATTATCTTTTGTCCACATTTTAAGAGCCTGATACAAAATACATGGTTGGAACCCTTCACAGGGCTGACATCATACTCTGTACACAGAGAAGTTCAAAAATTCTTAGAAACATTTTCAAATGACATGGTTAAATGTTTAAGAGTAACTATATGAAAATGGGGGGAAAATTGGATAAACTTCTAAAATAAGAATTTGTGATAACATTTACGACTGTTAGGGGAGGTTTAAAACACACACAGAGATCATCCCCCTTTTAGCACAAAGGTCAGAGGTCAGATCTAAATACCAGGTATGCATAAAACAGGGTTTATACGATAACTACCTGAACATGTACTAAAGAGTAACACTGTCTTCCTTGTTTGCCAATTCAATCACAAAATGCAAGTATATGAAATGTACATCATCATAACAATTAGAAATCACAGATAAAATAAAAATTGTAGCATGTAAATTAAAATGTCAGACCAGGTTTGAAATATATGCCATCAGCCCTTCCATTGGATGGTGTGTCACGGCGTAACTAGGACACTAGATGCTTAGATAACCAATCACAGCCTTGAAGCACATCTGTCTTTTGATGACAATTTTCTTTCAATCCCCGCAATATTCATTTCCACTCCGCCATCTCACTTGTTTAGTTTTTCAGATAATTGATGATTGGCACAAAATGAATAAATATTATAAATATAGGTAAATATTCATTCCAGCCAAAGAAGTACACAATATACATCCACCGTGCCGGACAAGGACTTCGTCTCTGCTGACTGACAAGTGTGCAGCTTTCCCGAACAGCTTTATATATTGGATTTGCATCAGATCTATGGTAGAACACATGTATATTCCTAGGTTTCGTTTGAAATTATCATTTTATCCCACAGTGAGAACCACCAATCTCAGTTTTGGAACAAACTGTCATCCAATAGATAAGTTTGTTATAGAAACAAGGTTGACATTCACAACTGGTGAGGAGATTCCATTCACATAGCTACAGCTGTTATCTCACACGACGCCCACTGGTAAGCTACACTTGTTTCTGACACGATAATTCTGACTAAATGGGTTTTAGCCTAGCTTCCATTACTGTTTCTATGTTCTAGAGGGGGTTTGAAGTTTTCTGAGCTAGGGCTATTGGCGATAGCCGCACCGTACATCTTGCTAGCTTTAGTTGTCATCTGAGCCATCATTTGTGTAGAGGTTTTATATCCACTGATAATCTCATCCTTCCATTGGTTTATCAGTACCCGGTCCTGCGAAAAAAATAAATAAATAAATACAAACATCAATGTGACTGAATCACACTTTAAACATATCATATGTGTTCACCCTACTTTTAGGGCAAAAGAGGAATTGGGAGTATTTTCAATAGAAAAAAAAACTTCATTTAGCGCAATCATAATTTATCCGAATGATTTCAGTGTGAAAACCACTAAAATAAGATTAAATCTAAATGATGTCATTTTGCGGTATACTGATCCTAGCTGAAAAGATGTCTGTTGTATCTTTCAATGTATTTAAGTTTGAAATTACTAAAGCAAAAAAAAAAAAAGAAAAAAAAAATCTCACTGGAAAGCCAACTTAAATTAGTTCAAATGCAGTTAAAACATACCTAAGTTCATCAATCCAGAATAATTCATTTACCAGAAAAATCTAATTCCAGACCTATTATTCCCAAAATGAATAGGAAATAATTAAGTTAATTGCAAAATTGTTAATTGCAATCAAAACACCAATCAGGACTTTCGGTTATAATTTAGAAACTACTTCAGCAGAAAAATCAAATTCTTATTGCAGTATTCAGCAATTCATCATGAAATACATGTCATTTTCCATTGTAGTTTGAATGATTTGCCAGTTCCACTTACAGGAGATGTAATGGCTAGCTTTGTGTCGTTTTTCTGTACTATAACTATACAGTTTTCTGTTTTGTTCAGCTTCTGAAATTCTTGATACACTTCTCTGATGTCCAACATCGACACCAACTGCAATTAAAAAAAATTGTCAATTAGGTATTTCTTAATGAATAAAATAATAAGGTGACAGGGGTTTTATATTTACTCAATATACAAATGACATTGGTAATATATGTACAACTGTTATCAAGCTTTTCTACTTGTATAATGTTATATAGTAAAACATTCCTGACCAACAGGTTTACAGGCCGAGTTATTAATGGATATAAGTACAGTAAGTCTATGAGACATACCCAAACCCCTTTGCCTCCGATGTCAGATCCTACCAGTTTGGGGATATGGGTAGGGGCAGGGAACTTATCTGTGTGCATTGGGGTTATTTATGGATATAAGTACAGTAAGTCTACCAGACATACCTCAACCCCTTTGCCTCTAATGTCAGAGTCTACCGAGTGGGGGCTCATCTGTGTGTGTGGGTTATTTATGGATAATTACGGTAACTCTACCAGACATACCTCTACACTTTGCCTCATATTCTATCGAGTAGGGGCTTATCTGTGAGAAGGGGTTATTTATGGATAAATACGGAAACTCTACCAGACATACCTCTACCCCTTTGCCTCGGACCACCTGGCCATCTTTGTTCTTGCTGTAAAATTCTAATCTATTAGGATACAATTTGAGGTGTTTCTTCTGCCATGTTTGTAGAAATGGTCCTCCCAGCTTTAGTACTTCTCCCTCCACTATACAGTCGGTAGGACCTTCAAAAACACACAAAAACTTCAACATAAGATTTTTCCTCTTTGCCATCTATTCCTACATTCTACTGAATTTTGAAGGCATAATTGAATGAAGCTTTCACCTTTCAAAAAATCAGTATCTTATAATTATGCTTTCAAATAACATAAAAAATATATCTTTTAAGACTTTGATAGAAAGATATTGCCTGAATATAAGATTATCTGGTAGTAATTTAATTAGTCAAGTTTTCCTATTATGAACACAAAAAATGTACATGTAATTCCAATGTTACCAGTGAACTCTTTCTAGGTCTGAGAGTGTAAATAGACCTAGAGCATTCTCTTCACCTTCTGGTGACAAAGATATGTTTCAATGTCCAGTGATATCAGTGTTAAACAACTTAGATATAGCACAAACCAATCATAATCAAACTTCGGACGTTATAAGAACATTTTAATGCTGGGTGGAGATTTTTTTTTTCTTATATCTTTTTCCTGGCATGATAATAGATTTCATTTCTGCATGCAATATAATGCAATTATTTATATTAAAGTCATATTCTGAATTATATTTCCTCATGAAAATTTCCTTAACCATTCACCAATTTTGTTCCTAAAATGACAACAACAAAAACCCAAAGGAATCTTGGGCTGACTCCTGTTTGTTCTGTATTTAACTTTCACAGATCAAGTAGTATTTAATTACGTGATTGTGTGTCTTTAATACAGAGTTATTCCCCTTTAGTACCAATCCTAGATGGAGACATTCTATAACATTGGCTGGTAATGTTCTACAGGTTCCTAGAGAGCTGATTAACCCTTTCAACCCTAAGAAACTTTAGTGGACTCTACCATTCATTCATCATTTGAAGTCCAGTATGGCCAGTAGGGGTGAAAAGGTTATGATCATTATTTAAACAGGAAATCACGTCTAAATTCTCTTCCTTTCGGCCCTCTGGCTGACCTGTCACATCAGCACTGTTTGTGAACACACCCCTTGTACGTGTCATCTCTGCACACTCACACTCGCTTTTCTCATAAGTGATAGTGCTAGGCCGAACACGTCTTATGTGAAGTTATTTATCTGTTTTAACAACAAAGGCAATACTCACGACTACGACCCATCTTGATATCTATTTTGAATATTGAAACTGTTCATTCTCTATATGTACTGGTCAACCCTACCTATTTTGGAGGGAGACAATTCATGACCCTCATTTTTGACACAAATTATCAGCAAAACTCCCTTTTTATTCATAATGACAAGACATTTCCAAAGGGATCTTAGTGAATATCGCATTCTACATTTTTAATTTGTCTATGTAAACTATCCTAAACTCTCCTCTTGATCATATGGTGAAATTATTACTAATGTATACGAAAAAGAGATTTTTGATATCTGTTTGCAATATCTTTCTTCTTGTTAGTCTAAAAGAATTAATGAATGACTTTCTGTTCAAGAGATTATTCTCAAAATTATTTACCGAAACTAACAACCATAGAAAACAAGCAAATGTGTTTAGATTAATTCGTTAAACAAGGAAAATGTATGAGTCTGTTCTTTATTTCAGAGGAACACATGTAAATACTTCAAAGTTGATGTCCTTTTCTCTACTTTCTAATTTTCTCTATTTTTTAATTCAAAAAGAGGACAGTTCAATACTTTCTCCTGGATGTTTTATACCTACCAACATCCACATCATCTATTCTTGGTTTTTGCTTGCGTTTCTGTTCTAGCTTGTCTGTATCTGTGTTAATAGCCTCGAATACGGTTTCAGCCACCTCTTGTTGCCATCTCTCCGAGACAACCAATGGAAAGTTCCGGTACAGTTCTTGGTCAGCTTCGGCTAACTAAAACCACAACATTGTTATTTCTTCTATCAACAAAGTTTGATTTTGTGCAAAAACAAGACTTTTTCTGTTTGTTTTCTCAAGAAATATTATGTAAATATATTATTGCACACAAGACACTCATTTTGATATTGAAACTCAAAATATGAACTGGACAACATCTAAGCAAATGATATCTGTTATGATTTTTTTCATCATTACATCTTTGAGGAAATTGTTAAATGAATCTTAATGATCAGACTTATACACTTTTCAGTAACTGGGTAATTCTTCTTTTTTCTTTTCATGACCTATGACTTACTTTAATGCCTTTTGTGTCTTCCTCATCAAAAGATCCAATATCAAAAGCATCGGCTGCATTGACCTCGCCCCGCGGGGGTATGAGAGGCGGGGTATATTTCTGGAGATATACCTGAGTCCAATCAATGGTTCGGAAAAATGGATGTTCCTTCACCTCTTGGGCTCTGTAAATGGGAATATCAGAGAATAAAGGAAGATGAAGATTTTTTATACATGATTGAAGTTTTTTATTTTAAAAGAATCTGTGTGGTATAATTTCTCATGGGATAAACAGCAACTCAGAGCAGCCCCGATTTTATAGGTCATTGGCGTTGAACATTTGCTGGTTATCAATTCTTTACGCAATAGCTCAGTCAGTACACCAGCCACATAACGTCAGGTAAAGGTCTGAGGGGCGTGGTTTGACAATCCCGACCCATGTGAGTTTGTGTTTCTCGTGAAGCTGAAAAACGGGCCAGTCTGTGCTGTAATGGTGGTGTCCGTGGGCAAGAAACTTTACACTTCTCTGGACGGCATGTAACAGGCCTCCTTATGTTGTTCAGTGAGTTGGTCACCAACTACTACGAGGGGACTCTGCCTCAAAATGACCCTGGCTGTTCACGGGGCAATAAACCCAGCAAACAAACAAACTTTATCAATTCTTTACAGTGTTAGCTTGTAGGTGTGGTGTAATTTTTTATTTTTTTTACATAGGTTCTAAATTCTATATTGGAAGAAATTAGGTGTGGTGTAATTTTTTTTTTTTTTTTTACATAGGTTCTAAATTCTGTATTGGGAGACCTTCCAAACTTTATCAATTCTTTACAGTATTAGCTTGAAAATGAACAAATCATATCCTCAAAAAAAAAAACTTTATATTATATATTCATATATACATCTCATGCATCCCAATGTAGCTAATTTCTTAAAGAAATAAACAAGAATGTGCTTTCACACCCTCATAAATAACTGAAATTGGGATATGAATTTTTTTCTCTCTGAGTTATCCTTCTTTATTAAGAATGTATCAGTTTCATCCTGAGTTTGATCATTTCTGAATGTTTTTTGTCAAAAGCAAATGTTTTAATAAGTGTGAGCTTTCTTAAACACTCAAATCTTTATAAAATGGCCAATAACACTAGACAAAATCATCATTTCCCTGATGTTACAGAGTCCTGGAATTATAATCAGGAATCCCAGTGGGCGACCATGCAGATTGTGTCTGCTGTTCCAGTATTGATTTACACTAGCTCGCTGCAGGCTCTCAGTCTGGCATAAGTGTCAAACTCTATACAGTATCATTATATTTCTATTTCTACAAATTTAATAATGTGGGTGGGGTTAAAACCAGGAATGCATTACCTCTAGACATCAGTGTATATGTTAAAGGACTCTAATAAGATCAGTGCCCTTCCATGTCAGATGACCTTTTTATTGATTTATATGAAATAAGGACAAGAGAACTCGACATATCTATAACCAAATACAATGTTGTAGAACTAGGGACGATGTGAATCCCGAGTTGGGAAAGATTTCAATGTCCCCCATTAATAAGGATAAAAAGGACAATTTGGAATAACAGTTCCTTCATTTGGTACATCAATATCAAAGGTCAAAATGTCGGTCAGAGTGAAGGACCAATGAAATCTTCATAGTCCCCCTGGTTCCCAAAAAAATGATAGGAGGGTCGAATGGATGGAAACAAACAAACAAAAAGACCACAAAAATACCACTGAATGTGCAATGTTATTCAGCTAATAAGTGGCCCAATGGGCAGGTGAGATAATAATTTTTAAAATTTAGATCTGCCCATAATTATCTGAAAAATGGTGTTAACAAGATTTTGACACAGAAATCCAATATGTCTGCCTGATGGCCATAATGTTTTTAAACCTACAAGCAAAACGGAAATGATGCTAGCAGTACAGCTTGGTCCCAAGTCAAACATAAGTACCTTAGTTGTAAAAGGTCTGCCCTTTAGATCCTTAGAGATATCAACAAGAGTTGATTGTGGATTTATTGATGGGATGATGGACAAAACACGGACAAAGGGTAATTCAATAAAGAATGGAACCAGTTAATAACTGATATTCATAAATAACTAGATTATGAGATTTGTCTTCCATCAATTTTAACATGCCTACCCTCTGCCCATACAGCCTAGCCGGTCATCTACACTCCGCTGTAGTAGTCCTTCCAACAGCGCCTTCATCTCACAGGTCATGGAATCAGGCAGCTCAACATTCTACAGAAACAACAAAAGAAGTGTACAGAAACAACAAGAGACATGTACAGTTACAACAAGAGACATGTACAGAAACAACAAGAGAAGTGTACAGAAACAACAAGACATGTACAGAAACAACAAGAGACACGTACAGAAACAACAAGAGACATGTACAGTAACAACAAGAGACATGTACAGAAACAGCAAGAGAAGTGTACAGAAACAACAAGAGAAGTGTACAGAAACAACAAGAGAAGTGTACAGAAACAAGAGACATGTACAGAAACAGCAAGAGAAGTGTACAGAAACAGCAAGAGAAGTGTACAGAAACAAAAAGAGAAGTGTACAGAAACAACAAGAGACATGTACAGTTACAACAAGAGACATGTACAGAAACAGCAAGAGAAGTGTACAGAAACAACAAGAGAAGTGTACAGAAACAACAAGAGAAGTGTACAGAAACAAGAGACATGTACAGAAACAGCAAGAGAAGTGTACAGAAACAGCAAGAGAAGTGTACAGAAATAACAAGAGAAGTGTACAGAAACAACAAGAGACATGTAAGTTACAACAAGAGACATGTACAGAAACAACAAGAGAAGTGTACAGAAACAACAAGACATGTACAGAAACAACAAGAGACACGTACAGAAACAACAAGAGACATGTACAGTAACAACAAGAGACATGTACAGAAACAGCAAGAGAAGTGTACAGAAACAACAAGAGAAGTGTACAGAAACAACAAGATACGTGTACAGAAACAACAAGAGACATGTACAGAAACAACAAGAGACATGTACAGAAACAGCAAGAGAAGTGTACAGAAACAGCAAGAGACATGTACAGAAACAACAAGACATGTATAGAAACAACAAGAGAAGTGTACAGAAACAACAAGAGAAGTGTACAGAAACAACAAGAGAAGTGTACAGAAACAAGACATGTACAGAAACAACAAGAGACATGTACAGTAACAACAAGAGACATGTACAGAAACAGCAAGAGACATGTATAGAAACAACAAGAGACATGTACAGAAACAACAAGACATGTACAGTAACAACAAGAGAAGTGTACAGAAACAACAAGATACGTGTACAGAAACAACAAGAGACATGTACAGAAACAGCAAGAGAAGTGTACAGAAACAGCAAGAGAAGTGTACAGAAACAACAAGAGAAGTGTACAGAAACAACAAGAGACATGTACAGTTACAACAAGAGACATGTACAGAAACAGCAAGAGAAGTGTACAGAAACAGCAAGAGACATGTACAGAAACAACAAGACATGTATAGAAACAACAAGAGAAGTGTACAGAAACAACAAGAGAAGTGTACAGAAACAACAAGAGACATGTACAGAAACAACAAGAGAAGTGTACAGAAACAAGACATGTACAGAAACAACAAGAGACACGTACAGAAACAACAAGAGACATGTACAGTAACAACAAGAGACATGTACAGAAACAGCAAGAGACATGTATAGAAACAACAAGAGACATGTACAGAAACAACAAGATACGTGTACAGAAACAACAAGATACGTGTACAGAAACAACAAGAGACATGTACAGAAACAGCAAGAGAAGTGTACAGAAACAGCAAGAGAAGTGTACAGAAACAACAAGAGAAGTGTACAGAAACAACAAGAGACATGTACAGTTACAACAAGAGACATGTACAGAAACAACAAGAGAAGTGTACAGAAACAACAAGACATGTACAGAAACAACAAGAGACACGTACAGAAACAGCAAGAGAAGTGTACAGAAACAGCAAGAGAAGTGTACAGAAACAACAAGAGAAGTGTACAGAAACAACAAGATACGTGTACAGAAACAACAAGAGACATGTACAGAAACAGCAAGAGAAATGTACAGAAACAGCAAGAGACATGTACAGAAACAACAAGACATGTATATAAACAACATGAGAAGTGTACAGAAACAACAAGAGAAATGTACAGAAACAACAAGAGACATGAACAGAAACAACAAGAGACATGTACAGTAACAACAAGAGACATGTACAGAAACAGCAAGAGACATGTATAGAAACAACAAGAGACATGTACAGAAACAACAAGACATGTACAGTAACAACAAGAGACACGTACAGAAACAACAAGAGACATGTACAGTTACAACAAGAGACATGTACAGAAACAACAAGAGACATGTACAGAAACAACAAGACATGTACAGTAACAACAAGAGACACGTACAGAAACAACAAGAGACATGTACAGTTACAACAAGAGACATGTACAGAAACAACAAGAGACATGTACAGAAACAACAAGACATGTACAGAAACAACAAGAGACATGTACAGTTACAACAAGAGACATGTACAGAAACAACAAGAGAAGTGTACAGAAACAACAAGACATGTACAGAAACAACAAGAGACACGTACAGAAACAGCAAGAGAAGTGTACAGAAACAGCAAGAGAAGTGTACAGAAACAACAAGAGAAGTGTACAGAAACAACAAGATACGTGTACAGAAACAACAAGAGACATGTACAGAAACAGCAAGAGAAATGTACAGAAACAGCAAGAGACATGTACAGAAACAACAAGACATGTATAGAAACAACATGAGAAGTGTACAGAAACAACAAGAGAAATGTACAGAAACAACAAGAGACATGAACAGAAACAACAAGAGACATGTACAGTAACAACAAGAGACATGTACAGAAACAGCAAGAGACATGTATAGAAACAACAAGAGACATGTACAGAAACAACAAGACATGTACAGTAACAACAAGAGACACGTACAGAAACAACAAGAGACATGTACAGTTACAACAAGAGACATGTACAGAAACAACAAGAGACATGTACAGAAACAACAAGACATGTACAGAAACAACAAGAGACATGTACAGTAACAACAAGGCGTGATCAGAAACAACAAGAGACATGTACAGTATGTACAGAAAGAACAAGACATGTACAGAAACAACAAGAGACATGTACAGAAACAACGAGAGAAGTGTACAGAAACAACAAGACATGTACAGAAACAACAAGAGACATGTACAGAAAAAAGATACATGTATAGAAACAACAAGAGACATGTAGAGAAACAACAAGATACGTGTTAATGTTATCATAATTCTCAAAACACAAAATTGACAAAAATGGAGCAAACTATGAACAAAACAATGAGACCCTTGAAAAGGTACAAGGAGAATAAGGCGAGGTTGGTAAGTGTCATCAGCTACAGCAAAGACACTGACCATGTAGGTAATGACATAATCTCATTATGACAACAGATGAAGCATAGTAAATCATTCTTCAAAATCAGGGCAACAAAACAAAACAAGTGCAATCATTATGATTGCGAAAGCTCACTGGCGACAGCAATCACACTATGCATTCATTTTGAAATTGTACGTCACATAATATCACTCCTGGACCTCTAATGGATGTATAAACCAAATAAAACTTGCAAGGTTTTTTAAAACTAACCCCTAAAATCTTTAAAAGTGGCTTTTTGTGTCAAAAAAAGTAAGTCCACTAAATTGTACAATTTTTTTCTGCCTGATTTTGCCATAACATCACTCCTAGAACTCTAATGAATGTATAATGCAAATTAGAAGGGCATGAGGTGTATACTTTTGGACTTACAAGCTTTCCAAAAACTTACCCTAAAAACTTTTAAAGTTTCGGGGTGGGACGCTGACGCCGGGGTGACAGCATTAGCTCTCGGTTACTCGTAACCGGTGAGCTAATAATTTACAAATGACAGATAACAATATCTTTATTTATTTATATGATTTGAAAATATTCGATTTTGTGCACATGTTTAATCACCTATAGCAAACATTCTTTGTGTGCTATGTTTTTTTTTTTTTTTTTGCAAAACATAATATTGTCTCAGAGATGCCCTCTGCAGTGATATTTTTTTTCTCTATCATGCTTACTACAAGGAAATGGCTCTAATGGCAGGCAGTGTGATCTATTTTTTCTGGCTTACATGTGTAACAGTGTAACCATGTAGGGTTTGGACAACTTACCATAGTCATGGTCATTCTATCTATTTCATGTTTGTCTTTGGTTCTGTGTTGCCTGAAGGGACTATGTCTGAAAAACACAGCATCAGATGTTGTAAATATTGATTAGAGCCTCAACACAATGCTATAATTAATAAAGGATGGCTTATGTTGCATATAATTCCACAATAGATTTTCTCCCTTACTGATCTGGCCACACTAGGACTCGGTAATCATAAACTGTTACTCACACTTGATTTCTAATGGACTGTTGAGCCACATCAGCTAGACATGCACACTATGATTAAATTACCTAATCTCCAATCATCTATGGAATCATCCAATCACAACTCATCTCAGAATGATAACCAATCTCCATTCATCTCATAATTATTCAGTCACCACTGTGATTAATTCATGATGAACAAATCATCACTCATATCTCAGATCTAACAAGTGCAGTCAATGATTGCGAAAGCTCACCGGCGGCAGCAATCACACTATGCATTCATTTTTTATGTATGTATAAGCATGTCATTTTGAAATTGTATGTCACATAATATCGCTCCTAGACCTCTAATGGATGTATAAACCAAATAAGAAGGGTGTGGACTTACAAGCTTTTCAACACCCCCAAAATCTTTAAAGTGAGTTTTTGTGTCAAAAAAAGTAAGTCCACTATAAAATGGTAAAATGCCAATTTTTTTCTGCATGATTTGCCACAGCATCACTCCTAGACCTCTAATGAATGTATAAACCAAATTAGAAAGGTGACAGGTGTATACTTTTGGACTCACCCCCAAAACTTTAAAGTGAGTTTTGGTGCCAAAAAAGTTAAGTCAACAAAATGGTAAAATGCGAAAAAATCACAATTTTTTTCTGCATGATTTTGCCATAACATCACTCCTAGACCTCTAATGAATGTATAATCCAATTTAGAAGGGCATGAGGTGTATACTTTACAAGCTTTCCAAAAAGTTTTGGGGTGGAACGCGGATGCGGACAGGGACGCCGGGGTGACAGCATTAGCTCTCGGTTACTCGTAACCGGTGAGCTAAAAACTCATTACTTATCACATAATTATCCAATCACCTCCCATTTCTGAATTAACTACTGGTAATCACCCTATCTTAAAATAGTATATTTATGCAATCATCACTCACTTCAGAATTGACCTATCAACTCTCATCTCAGAATGAACCAATCACCTCCCATTTCTGAATTAACTAATCACCCTATCTTAAAATCATCCAATCATCAATCACTTCAGAATTGACCAATCACCTCTCATCTCAGAATCAAACAATCACTACATATTTCTGAATTAGGTAATCACCCAATCTTAAAATTATCTAATCATTATTCATCTCGGGTTTCACCAATAATCTCTCATCTCAGAACTAACCAATCATCTCTCATCTCAGAATTAACCAATCCATCTCTCATCTCAGAACTAACCAATCATCTCTCATCTCAGAATTAACCAATCATCTCTCATCTCAGAATTAACCAATCATCTCTCATCTCAGAATCAACCAATCATCTCTCATCTCAGAATTAACCAATCATCTCTCATCTCAGAATTAACCAATCACCAGTCATCTCAGAAATATTCAATCATTACAAACCCTTATAATTAAATGCTAACCCTAGGAATATTTACCCTTTTAATAATTTGTACAGCATGCACCCTAAGGAAAACCAGTCAGCACTGGAATCATAAGGTGTTCCCTTGGATAGGACCTCAGGAGCCATATAACCATGTGTTCCTCTGCGGAAAACAAATCAGTTTTATCTTCAGTAGTATAAAACATATACCTCAGTAAAAAATTCGATACAAAACTGTGTGTAAATAAAGATGTTCTGAATTTAATGATATCTGCTTTCGGGGTTTGGTGTAGAGGACAATAAAGGTCCCACACCAGAAATAAACTTATCTATCTTATAACCTATATGTGGTATTTATAGAAAGTGAATTTAATTTTTACTTCTGGGAATATTAATATGATTTGTACAATGCATTTCATTCTTCTGTCGAGAAACAGAGGAAGCTTTGGAGACTAATGGATAGTTTATATTATATCTAGTATATGGAAAAATAGTAATTTTACATCAAGTCGTGATCATTCAATTATATATTAGAATGCTGCCTATCTAGACACCACACAACCAAATGTTCAAATACTCGAACTCATGTAGAGTCTTCTACATAATAAGTTAAAGTGTTGTGAAAGAAATCACACAGCATATACCACGTCCTATTGTTATTGCTATTGTCATTGTCACACATATGATTTACTGGTAAGTATCACTTACACACTGGCATGAGGCTTTTTCTTGGAAAAATCGCAGGCTAAACCTAAATCTGATATTCTCACATGGCCATTTTCATCTAATAAAATATTCGCAGGCTGAAATGCAAATTTTGATAGATTAAATCATAAATGTTAAATACAGTATTCATTGTGTTCAAAATGACAAATATTTTTTTGATCAACATATTTTCTTTCACATTTCCTTATCCACTTGTCCACATTATGTATGAATAAATCTCAAATTTTTTCAAAATGTTTTACACCTATGTGCATTAAATATAGATCATTTCATCAAGAATCAACCCCACTCATACCCTCTGACCTTCTACATGTATGTGGGGTTGTCTCCCCTTTCAAATTTATGAGCCATATTGAAACTAATTTATTCCATGATGAATGCATATTTCTGTCAATTAACAATATTTACTTTATTTGTCTTTATGTTTTCTTAAAATATAAAATATCATGGTATTTACTTCAACCAAGCATGAAATTGATTAGCATTTCATAATAGGAAATGATATTTCAAAAATACTAAGATTAAAACAAAACATTTTTGTTTGTGGATCTAACCTTCAAATCTCGATACACCACAAACCGATTGTGCATATGTTCTAGCCCCAGGATAACCTCTGCAGCGTAGAAGCGGACTTCCCTCTCAGAGAAGACGCCATGCTGGGACAAGTGATAATGAAGGTCGCCGCCGTTCATCAGGTCAAGGATAAAACACAGCTTCTCCGGGGTTTGGAACGCATAAGTCATACACACAATGAACGGGCTACCCTCCTGCTGACACAAGCAAAGAACACAAAAACACATTCATAGATTTTCTACAGGACATAAGATCAGAATTAGTTTTTTACAAAAAATTGTTTTTTAAAATAAAAAAATAATAAGGAAATTACAGTATTAAAATTTTTTTTTCATAACAATTATTGGGCACTTTTTTTTTAATTGTTGGGGTATCTGTTATCATGTTCACTTCTGATTTGCCTTGCACATCGTGATGATATCATACCATATTACTTACGATTGTATGTATAAGGTATGATGGATTTTAAAGTAATTACGATAGAATTATAACATTTCGTGGTTTTAAAGACATACCCCTGTGCTGACTAGAGATAACATAATCCTCTCGTTTAAAGCTAGGGTTTCTCCCTGCTTCATCTTAATCCTTTTCTTGTCCAAGCATTTCATTGCATACCTGAAGAAACAATACAGATTTTACAACAGTGTTAACTAACCATGTTCAGCTGTACAATCAAATAAAACAGCCTATATTGAGGTCCACAAAATAGAAAGCCATGTTGAGGTCCACAAAATAGAAAGCCAGGATTTTCCAAGTTAATATAGGGTTTGTTTTTCTAGCTTTTTACCACATTGGATTCAATGACAAGAATAACACATCAACTGTAAACAAAGCAGTTACTAAAAATTTTAAAACAGCAAAATATGGACAAAAAGGACAAGAAATTCCTGAAACAGTGAGTGTCTTTGGTTTCATCAAGCATACCTGTCAAGTATTATAGATCTAGGCAATGTCATGCTCTCAAACTGAGAAGCAGGTTCAGTACATTAATGTGTAATCCTTTATAATAACACCCATCACACCATGCAATATATATCATGCATCATGTAATAATTTACAATTATAGCCTTTTGATAAGGTCAAAACATGGTTTAATCAACCTAACAAAAATTATCGAAGTAGTTTGTGGTTGTTTTTGCTATATTCTTGAAAATATATACAGACCTCTGTCAATTTATTGCTTTGAAAAGAACATATTTACTGATTATTTGCTATGATTTGTAATAAATTATAATATTACCATACAAATCCTATATTTTAATTTTTGCATATTAATTAACAGCATTTCAATTTAGGTCATATCCTTATACACCACAACTGATATTGTGAAAAGAACACACGTGACACAAAACAGGTCAATTCATCCTCATAATGGTTTTTGTGGTAGAAACAGGTCACACAAACTTGTGGTTGTTGTATATGGTTTTTCCTTCACTCTTGTTAGTTTTTTCCCAAATTTACTTAAGCATTGATGTCATTTTTTGGGGGGTTTCATCGGGGTATGAAACAAATTTTGTTTGCAAACTGTATGAATCCGCGTAGGGGATTCTTACAGAAGTTTGCAAACAAAATTTGTTTCATACCCCGATGAAACTAAAAAAAAATTGACATCAACGCTTATAATTAATTTTTGAAAATGATTTTCTAATTTAAAACATGTTTTATGTACAATTTTACTGGTTTTAAATGGGATTCTTTTTCTCAAATCAATACGCAACGTCAATTGTCGTATTGCGACGTCACATTTTTTGCGCCATTCTCGGAATTTCTTTCATAGAAGAATGAAAAGAATTTTTCGACCAATCACATTTGAGTATTTACCATGAAAACAAAGAATAATTGATTATAATAACATGAGCTAAAGCTCTTGCTTTTGTAAGTTTTGAAATGTTTTTAGCTTAAGTGATAGAAATACCATATACAACAACCAATTTTATAATAATATGATCAATACACCCATCATACAGTAAGATATACAATGTATACTCTACTGTTATAGACACTATGGAACTCCTCATGAAGTATTACTCTTCTCATACTGTACAATTACACTTTGTAACAGTATTATTGATGTCATAACATACAGTATTTCACATATACTATTACATTCATCATATGACAGACAATATTGCACTCTTCATACACTGTAGTCATACAATAATACAATGTATAATAACCCTTCTCATATCATCCAATTACAAAACAACAAAGATATCAATGTGCATCTAAAAAGATTAATTCTATAGAATAAGGATGTAAAATACTTCCAAACATTTCCAATACAAACTAGAACTGTTGCCAGGATGGCTGAATAATAGCCCCGCAATCTGCACGAGTCAATGGTGAATTGGAACTCTTAATTAGAGGCTAACTAAGATAACCCAGTACTATAGTGACCAGTTGCCATAGCAACCACAATTTTGAGAAAAAGAAAGTGGCATGCACATCTACCCATGGTCCTCTATATTTGTGTGAAGTTTCATTGAAATCGGCCCTTCGGTTTAGGAGGAGTTGTTCGGACAAGCATAAAGTTATGGTTCTTATCGAAAAATCTGTTTATAGTGACCAGTTGCCATAGCAACCATAATTTTGAAGAAAAAAAGAAAGTGGCATGCATATCTACACATGATCATTTATATTTGTGTGAAGTTTCATTGGAATTGGCCCATCGGTTTAGGAGGAGTTGTCTGGACAAAATGCGTCTACAGACAGACGGACGGACGGACGGACAACCTGATTCCAGTATACCCCCCTTGAACTTCGTTGCGGGGGTATAAAAACAGGATGAGGACTACAAGTACCTGAATGATTTAGAAATACAAATGATGTTTCATGATAATGAAATACCTTAATTGTCTGGGAGCTACTTACATTTTGCCTGTATCTGCCTTTCTACAACCATACACTTCTCCGAAGCCACCTCGTCCAATAATCCTATGTACACTGAAGTCGTTCATTGTTAACTGCAATAAATGTTACAGAATTTATTTAAACAGGTCTCTTTAACTAAATGAGCGATAGACAATTTAAATGTCAGTTATGCACAATGTTTGCTGTTATTCTTAAGTAACAGCTTACATTCTACTTGCTTGCAGCTCATTAAATTTGTTTAAAAACCAACTTAATTCTCGATTCCATGAAATAGGTTTAGGCAAGATCCAATCCTTATTTAAAGTTCTAAGCTTTCACATTGGTGAAAGTGTCTGAAGTAGAAATACTGAAAACAATGATTTTTAGAGAAAAAAAAACAAACAGATTTACCAGTTATAGAAAAGACTAATTCCAAAATACTAAAAGGTCAAGAGGTCATATAAGACTATGGTACTTCAACTGTTATTTAGCTTGCTTCTGGGAAAGTGAAACGCAGCAATGTCAAATTCAAGTTAATATCTTTTGTCATGTCATCAATAATGAAAGACAAATGTGCAACAACACTATTGTGACATCATAATAAATATGTGACGTCGCATGATCGTCTGGGTAGACGGAAACATCCCATCCGAGCTGGATTTCGCCAGTATTATAAAGAAACGAAAATTGTAAGTTTTTTGTTTATATTATCATAAATAGTAATTTTGTGATAAATAGAATCTTACACTTGTGGCAATGTCATATGAAATTTACTAACCTCCTGCACTAAATTGATATGCTACTCTCCTAAAGGTTCCTGGCATATCAAGTTATTGAACTCGTTTAATAAATCTGATATGACATAGCAACTCATGTAAGATTCTCTATTTATATTTCCACAACATGCTACATGCAAGTCTACTTCATTCATTCACATACATATCAGTGTAGGGCGAGGTCATTTATTTGAATTCGAAACCTTATATCCTTGTATTCCAGTATACATAAGGTCCAACAATTATGACCCAATGTCATTCCAACACCACTGACCTATATGTGACCTTGAAAATCAAGGTCATACATAAAAAGCCCTAAAGTGCACAACATACTACTCGCCCAAGATCCATGAAGGTTTGACTTCTGGCATCTTTGATAAACAGAAGAGTTGTTTTAATTTTAAGTGAAAACTGTTGATTCAGGAGAGACAATGGGATGCTGCATAAATAACTCTATGCTATTAGACTTTAAACACACATCTTAAAACCGATAATATTATTATTGTTTTTTTTTTTTTTTTAAATATAAAGATGAAGTTGCATTGGTATCAAACTGTGCAGGAAAACTTCTGAAGACACTATGAACACAGGAAGACTCATCTGTTTAGCAGCCTAGCTGTATCATATTAGTGCTAAACAGGATATAACCAGACCTAATTAATTCCACTGGGAAAATTTAAATCAATACCTTTTTGAAATATGACAAGAGCTTGACATTTAAAATCACTTAAGAAGGAATAATTCATGATTAACAACACCAGGGAATAGTACAATAGTACAATAGTACAATATACAAGGAATGGTATAAATAGACAACTACGGGGTAGAGTATACAAGGAACGGTATAAACAACTACAGGGTATAGTATACAAGGAACGGTATAAACATACAACTACAGGGTATAGTGTACAAGGAACGGTATAAACAACTACAGGGTATAGTATACAAGGAATGGTATAAACAACTACAGGGTATAGTATACAAGGAATGGTATAAACAACTACAGGGTATAGTGTACAAGGAACGGTATAAATAGACAACTACATGGTATAGTGTACAAGGAACGGTATAAACAACTACAGGGTATAGTATACAAGGAATGGTATAAACAGCTACAGGGTATAGTGTACAAGGAACGGTATAAATAGACAACTACATGGTATAGTGTACAAGGAACGGTATAAACAACTACAGGGTATAGTATACAAGGAATGGTATAAATAGACAACTACGGGGTATAGTATACAAGGAACGGTATAAATAGACAACTACATGGTATAGTGTACAAGGAACGGTATAAACAACTACAGGGTATAGTATACAAGGAATGGTATAAATAGACAACTACAGGGTATAGTGTACAAGGAACGGTATAAATAGACAACTACATGGTATAGTGTACAAGGAATGGTATAAATAGACAACTATGGGGTATAGTATACAAGGAACGGTATAAACAACTACAGGGTATAGTATACAAGGAATGGTATAAATAGACAACTACGGGGTATAGTATACAAGGAACGGTATAAATAGACAACTACATGGTATAGTGTACAAGGAATGGTATAAATAGACAACTACAGGGTATAGTGTACAAGGAACGGTATAAATAGACAACTACAGGGTATAGTGTACAAGGAATGGTATAAATAGACAACTACAGGGTATAGTGTACAAGGAACGGTATAAATAGACAACTATGGGGTATAGTGTACAAGGAATGGTATAAATAGACAACTACAGGGTATAGTATACAAGGAATGGTATAAACAGACAACTACAGGGTATAGTGTACAAGGAACGGTATAAATAGACAAGTACAGGGTATAGTGTACAAGGAATGGTATAAATAGACAACTATGGGGTATAGTGTACAAGGAATGGTATAAATAGACAACTACAGGGTATAGTGTACAAGAATGGTATAAATAGACAAGTACAGGGTATAGTGTACAAGGAATGGTATAAATAGACAAGTACAGGGTATAGTGTACAAGGAATGGTATAAAATGACAAGTACAGGGTATAGTATACAAGGAACGGTATAAATAGACAACTACAGGGTATAGTATACAAGGAACGGTATAAATAGACAACTACGGGGTATAGTGTACAAGGAATGGTATAAATAGACAACTACAGGGTATAGTGTACAAGGAATGGTATAAATAGACAACTACTGGGTATAGTGTACAAGGAATGGTATAAACAGACAACTACAGGGTATAGTATACAAGGAACGGTATAAACATACAACTACAGGGTATAGTGTACAAGGAACGGTATAAACAGACAACTACAGGGTATAGTATACAAGGAATGGTATAAATAGACAACTACAGGGTAAAGTATACAAGGAACGGTATAAATAGACAACTTCAGGGTATAGTGTACAAGGAACGGTATAAATAGACAACTACAGGGTATAGTATACAAGGAATGGTATAAATAGACAACTATGGGGTATAGTGTACAAGGAATGGTATAAATAGACAACTACAGGGTATAGTATACAAGGAACGGTATAAATAGACAACTACGGGGTATAGTATACAAGGAATAGTATAAATAGACAACTACAGGGTATAGTATACAAGGAACGGTATAAACAGACAACTACAGGGTATAGTGTACAAGGAACGGTATAAATAGACAACTACGGGGTATATTATACAAGGAATGGTATAAATAGACAACTACGGGGTATAGTATACAAGGAATAGTATAAATAGACAACTACAGGGTATAGTATACAAGGAACGGTATAAACAGACAACTACAGGGTATAGTGTACAAGGAACGGTATAAATAGACAACTACAAGGTATAGTATACAAGAACGGTATAAATAGACAACTACAGGGTATAGTATACAAGGAACGGTATAAATAGCCAACTACAGGGTATAGTGTACAAGGAATGGTATAAATAGACAACTATGGGGTATAGTATACAAGGAATGGTATAAATAGACAACTACGGGGTATAGTGTACAAGGAATGGTATAAATAGACAACTACGGGGTATAGTGTACAAGGAATGGTATAAATAGACAACTACGGGGTATAGTGTACAAGGAACGGTATAAATATACAACTACGGGGTATAGTATACAAGGAACGGTATAAATAGACAACTACAGGGTATAGTATACAAGGAACGGTATCAATAGATAACTACAGGGTATAGTGTACAAGGAACGGTATAAATAGACAACTACAGGGTATAGTGTACAAGGAACGGTATAAACAGACAACTACAGGGTATAGTGTACAAGGAACGGTATAAACAGACAACTACAGGGTATAGTGTACAAGGAACGGTATAAATAGACAACAACAAGGTATAGTGTACACGGAACGGTATAAACAACTACAGGGTATAGTGTACAAGGAACGGTATAAATAGAAAACTAGGGGTATAGTATACAAGGAATGGTATAAATAGACAACTACAGGGTATATAGTATACAAGGAACGGTATAAATAGACAACTACAGGGTATAGTATACAAGGAATGGTATAAATAGACAACTACGGGGTATAGTGTACAAGGAACGGTATAAATAGACAACTACGGGGTATAGTATACAAGGAACGGTATAAAAAGAGAATCGTTTATAGAGTTTACAGTTTATACTGATTCTATGATTGATGGTTCAGTCACCAAACATTATTGATCTTTGTAACAACGCCAGGCACATGTATACATCAAACATTACTACAGCAATACTTTGTTTTGACATTTCGACAGCTCTCCCTTGGGTTTTGGAAATAAGCTGCACAGAGATATATATATTTGTAAGAGTTAGTATTAGGCCATATACACATCATATATATGCTGCTCGTTAAAGAGAAGGGTTTTTCTAAAGGTTAGTTGAGCAAAGCTTTAAGGCTTTGTTACAAGAAATAATATTAAAATGAATCAGAGAGCAAGATATGAACCGATCTAGACAGATTTTATGACGAGGTTTTAATCATTGAGTCTAACCTTTACACAAAGGGTACACAGATACATAATCCACTGATTACCAACAAGCTGGTCAAGTTATCCGATAGACATCCACTCGTCACTCAGTAGTTTATATTGATTATGAACTTGAGGAAAAATTTTGGTTGAATGCAATTTAATAAGGACACCAAACATTACCGTGTAATGATAATACTTGCTAAGTTTATCGCCCGTAAACGACCAGGGTCATTTTGAGGCGGGGTCTCCGTGTAGTAGTTGGTGACTAATTCACTGAACAACATACGGAAACCCTGTAGCATGCCATCCAGAGCAATAAATGTAAAGCATCTTGTTTAAGGATACAACCACAACAGCACAGAGTGGCCCATTTCTCAGCTTCCAGAGAAACCCAAACCGAAACAGGTAGTGAGTGTCGAATAGCTTCACGTGAGATTACATCTAATTGACTGAGCTAGCTATTGTAGCCCCCTTGATGATAATGCAGTGTTGTACATGTTTAAGGTTCCAAAATATCAAATAATCAAGAATATCAAATATTAACTTTTAGTTGATCAATCCTTCTTCCTCTGACTTTTATCAACTGAAAGAATTTCAACAAAGTTTGATATCTTGAAAATCTTGAAATCTTAAACAACATTATCATCAACCCTAAGTTTACATCATTTCTTCAGGGTGAATTGTAGATGGTACTTTTGAATGAGACAGCTATGGCAAACCTGTCATGGGTAAATTACTTCCAAATGCCAGAATTGTATTTGGTAAGAAAAACTTTCCAGATCTAGACATGACCATTTTCTATTTCAATACATGAATGACTTCACAGTGATAAGCCTCTGGTAGTGGTGCCTGGCCGATTCTGAGCTAGACATATAGTATACCCTCTTTTTAAAACAAGTTATCCTTTAATCATTTAAAATAAACAAGTTGAAATGTAAACTGCTAACCACAATCCAGACAAGACAGGCACTTGTGTAATTACATGGTCGTTGGTGAAAGAAGGCAAGCATTTTAGGGGATTTCCCTGTGAGTCTATTTATAGCATCCATATGCGCCTGGAATGAGATCATTGTACCATGTCTAGATGCTTGCTTGTTTGTTCTTTCTTTTGGGAAAAAAAAAAAATTGTCTGAACAGTAAATGAGGCACAACCATAATGTGTTTCATCATCTGTCTCACACCTTATGAACTTCCAAGCAAGATGAATGTTGGTAATCTGGGAACCTGTTGTTTATATGAGAAAGAACTGGTTTATATAGCTGTCACTTGAGACAGCTGACTGGGCATGCCTCTTTGGCTTAGTTGGTAGAGCCAGGGATTATCACTATCCGATGTGGCACAGCAGTATAGGCTGCGGGTATTTCTGGCTAGGCAATTGGGCGACGTAGATCGTGAGTTCGAGGCCCAGTCAGGGCACAAGTCAAAAAGTTGTCTTCCTTCGTCATTTGTGTTGCTAAGTTGTATATATATATATATATATACTGGAGACCAGGGTTCAATTTCTCAAGTGGCGCATAAAAGGAAGGTGTTTTTCCCTGTTCTTTCACATTGGTGATGACAAATTATCACAGTGATGGTATGAAGAGTCTCTAGTTGTGATTGAGGAGATCACAAGAAAAGAGTAATGTAAAATTGGGTCGGTGGCATGTACACACACACTGGTAACATTGTCTCTGTCACTAAGCTAATACAGAAAATATAATCAACCAGTTCATATATATATAAATAGTTGCAATTCTTCATTGACTGTTCATTAAAAAAAAAAAAATTAAATATCACATTGACACTTACCTGTATATTAAGTTCTAGGTTTTTCCATTGACAAAATCTTGTGTACTTTTCACTAGAAATGAAAAAAAAGCTCAAGATCAAGATATCAACCAACAAAACTGCATACTCACTAAATGGTTTTATTTCCAATCATTATACACATATCTGTAAGTATTTATACAATGAATTAAAACTACTGTATATATCTCTTGTTTTAAGTAATGGTCTGTCAATAGCATTACATGCATTATTTAAAATATTTTTTGTTTGTTTATTTTTTTTAAATAGTGCAAAAAAAAAAAAAAAAAATTAAATAATATATAAGATTTACTAATATTGGACAATACTTAACTCATTTTACAAGTGCTGGGAACTAGTACAGTTGAAATGTACAAACTTTAAACGAGATGTATCATATATATATTACAATGTTATCAAATCCAGAGAAAGGAGGAAGTACAGATCATGTATATTTTGACAAGTCTAAAACCTTTTAAAACTAAAAACATGGAGGGCAAATAAGCAGTATTGCATAACGTGTCATAACAATTTATTGAGCTATCACTGACAACCAGTCTTAAGCAATGTCAGTTTGATACCAAAATATCAAGGTCACCAATTCATCGACATTTAGGCTATCTAAAGAGTTTGTTTGCTGGGTTTATCGTCTTGTGATCAGCAGGGGTCATTTTGAGGCGGGGTCCTTGTAGTAGTTGGTGACTACCTCCCTTAACAACATACAGGAGGCCAGTCACATGCCATTCACAGCATTTAAGGATAAACAACCATGACAACACAGACCGGCCTGTCTCTCAGCTTCCCAAGAAACTCAAACTGATACGGGTAGGGAGCGCTGAACCACACACCTCAGATCTTCACCTGAGAATTACGTGGCGGCGCTCTAACTGCCTGAGTTATGGCGGCCCCTTCTATCTATCTCAAGAGGTGTGAGATGCAATTGGCAGCATATCCTTATAAACAAGAGGATGTTTGTGAAACTTGTACAAATGAACACAAATGTCTAAAGTCAGAATTTATAAATAATTAAATTTTTGTTTCACTATTACTGCTCCAAGATATGGGTATTGAATATCAAACCAAGCCTCATAGCCAGACATCAGTATGTTACCAAACAATTACTCTCTGTGAAACTGACCATAACACAACAAGTCTAGCCAATTTTGACAGACAGATGGATGGATGGATGAACATATCAACAAACAAGATAAAGGATTATACCACGAGGGCCATATCTCGGTGGAAGAATAAATACTGAGAAATAATTTCTACCGATTCATAAATATTGAATTAGGACTGCTATTGCAGTTGGAAATTGTTACTTGAAAGTTCTAGATACTTGGAATGTATTTGAAGCAATTAAAAAAAATTTAAAGATAGTACAGCTAGAGCTAGATAAAGAATATGAATTTTAACTGATTTCAGTGATTTTAATTTATATCAAAATAATTATCTTTCACAAATTTTTCTGGATAGTTCTATTTCTAGTGATTGCGACCTTTGACATTTTCAGTAAAAGAACCATTGCGACTTTGGCAGTGAATGCCTGATATTGATAGGTTTTTTCCTTTCCACTTTGTCAACCTAGTTATGTCAAAGTCTGCAATTCATTCACTTGGAAAATGAAGAACTTTTTGACCCCAACGTTGACCTAAACCTGTACTTACCTTTCTAAAAACTTCTCAAATATATGATATCTTAAGGAATTACATATTTCTTCTATGTAGGGCTGAAAATTAAAACAAAATCAATGTCAAATTTAATGTTATATATATGAGGTAATTTAATCAAAATGCAATTTCATGAATGAACGCAAGAGAACTTTCACGCAAAATATTCATTAGCATCCTCTTCATGATCTCATGATGAACCTTAAAGAATTTTTAACCAAAGTGATGAATGGACAGAGGGGTAACATTTTGTCTGACCACTTAGTGATTGGATTACCTAGGTAGAACGGCCATTATACTATGTATAAGTGCTTCACTACTGAAGTATAGTTACATGTTTATACGTAATATTATACGAGACATTTTATTTCTACGCAAATTTCAGATTATAATGACTAAAACATATCCAATCCTTTTGCACTTTTAATAGAAAATGATTTTCAACAGCTACATTAAGTTTGATATATTTAAACCTTTGTACAAAATGTATAGTTTTAGACCACTGTGGTTTGATGTCGTGTAATTAATTTTCGTACAAAATGTTTATTTTTAGACCACTGTGGTGAGTAGCTAAGATCTTCTGATGTAGCTCCAATCTGACGTCATGTCACATAAGTTTTTTGCATCACACATTAATTCAAATGTGTCAATCTAAAGATGTTTCATCGAAAATAGATGTTTGTAGCCAGTAACATGTCATATATTTTTATTTTTAAATTACTGACACACGAATTGCACCATTTGGTAATCATTCATCCCAAAAACATTTCACGAGAAACAAATTTCCAGTAGCTACATCTAACAAACCTACACAAAGAAAACCTTTCAAAGCATTTTGAACTATTTCACATTCAACCATGACGTACACTAAAATCACTAGCTGATCAAGCATAAACAGTACATGTACTACCCTATATTTTCTAAGTACCACCCTGGGGATATTGCAATTATTACTGAAAGGGGAGGTAAATCACACAACTTGTTAATTTATTCTAAACAATTCCCTTAGGTAGGGGAAACAACTCTTCTATAATTTGTCACCAGCCGGCAAAACATTTTTCATTAATTATGAGCATAAATAATTGATGATTTTGATAGTTTCAGTTAATAGCATCTATAGGAAATTAAAACATACCTTTTAGCTATTACTGGATTTGTTTGGTCTAAAAATGAACTCATGAATACTACAGTAGCTAACATGATAATCATAACTGATGGAGAAAAAAAATCAATTTTTGTTTGTGCAATTGTAACACTACCTATTGTCAATATACAACTAACGCACGCAAATGTATGAAAGTCAGTATAAATAGGAAAATATGTAAAGTTATAAATAAACCTACAAAAAAATTAACTTTTTGCATTTCTACATTCATTAACACTGTATCCAATGTCCAGTTTTGCATTTTTACATTAATATCACTTTCTACCACAATACCCTGTGTTATTCCACTCTCAAGCCATTGTATAAATGTGCCGACTGTTGGATGTATATATGCTATATTGACCTTCCGGTCTTTTGATTGGTCAAGAATTCGAACTTTGACCCGAGCTGCAATTGTAATTGACTTCATCAATAATTGAATGATGTCACATCACCGGTTCCCCGCCGTCATCTGTACACCTTATTTGGATATGCCAAATAAGACTGGGCCACGTTTTCCTTTGATTCAAGCCGATATAATTGTGGTAGAAACAGGTCACACGACTCATGATTTTTTGGATATGAAATTTATTTCACACGAGTAAGTTATTTCTTTAAAGTTACAAAAGACATTCGCTAAAGCTCGTGTCTTTTGTAACTTTTAAAAATAACTTACTCGTGTGAAATAAATTCCATATCCAACAACCACTCGTTGTGTAACCTCTATATATCCAATTTTTAGTGGTCTTTTTTGTTTTTGTTTGTTTACAGTGATGTTAATGGAAATCCTTGAGGAAAATCATGACAATTAAATTGAAAGTAAAGATGGAAGTGTTATGATTTTTTTTTTAAATACTCACAAATTGATCAAGTGAGACAACATTCAATGTATCTAAATCAATTTGTTCACATTTAGTATAGCTAAAATATTTTCTGACAGTAGGCAAAAACATTTCATGTAAATTTCAATTGATATTTTAGTAATTTGATTCCAAGAATAATAATCTATTTCAGTAGACAAATCAATAAGTGTAACTCTTCTTAAAGATTAGTCACTTAGACCCTTCATTTCAGCTAAGTTCAGACAAAAATAAATAGCAAATTTAGAAAAGAAATTTATTTTTAGTTATTGAACTCACTGACCCCTTTTGACCCCACAATCAAGTCTCGTCTTGGGTTAGAAACTTGTTGACTTATGTGTTATTTCACCCTATTTTCTCCCTTATACAGTGAAACCTGTCTAATCCGACACCATGTGGGAGTGACACTTTTGGTCAGATTAGACAGGGTGTCACAAAAGTCAGGTATTTGTTGTTGACTACACTTGGCATCACAGAAATACGGTACAGTGTCGGATTTGACAGGATGTCGGAAAAGTCAGGTGTCGGATTAGACAGGTTTCACTGTATGTTTACGTTTGTGTAATTACATACTTCTACACAGTCCCATTTCATTTTCACATTATTTATAAGCTTTTCTACATTATAATGTGATTGGTTTATTTTGTTTAAAGTCCTATTAACAGCCAGGGTCATTCAAGGACGTGCCAGGTTTTGAAGGTGGACGAAAGCCAGAGTACCCAGAGAAAAAACCCCGGCCTATGGTCAGTACTGAGCAACTGCCCCACATGGGATTCGCACTCGCGACCCAAAGGTGGAGAGCCAGTGTTGGAACACCTTAACGACTCGGCCACCGTGGCCCCTCAATTCAATAAGAATATATGCTATTACATAATCATATCTATGAGATATAACATGGTTTTAACATTTGCAATCACAAATCTATATGCTTTTAACCTTTTTTTTAACTTGACACTATAAATAAGGCTTTCATGCCAATGATATAATTACCTCTAAAACAGGATATACATGTATTTTGTAAAATCTCCAGGTGAGATGTGGACAGATGACAGTCCTGCCCAGCAGGTCATCAATACGCAATACTTCCTGAAAATCTCGATTTTTTTTTTAAACAACCATGAGTGTGTGTGACCTGTTTCTACCACAATAGAAAAGCTATTTGCGACATGAATTGATCTGTATTGTGTCAATAACGGGTGTATTTTACACATTATCAGGTGTGCTGCAATGATTTGTTTCAAAGCAATAAATTGATAGAAATCTTAATATATTTTCAAAAAATTGATAGAAATCTTAATATATTTTCAAATAATTGATAGAAATCTTAATATATTTTCAAAAATATGACAAAAACAACTGCAAACTACTTCTTGTGCATTATCATTTCCAGGACCTCATAAAACAGGCCTTCAAGTGTCAGCCAATCAAATCGTATTGAACCATGTAATTAGAAAATAGTCTGGTCAAGGGTCACCAAATCAACCAATCAAAAGGCATTTAGAGTTTATTCCACATGTGATATAAAGTGAATGTTATTAAACAGCTGTAATGATTATTTCATGCCTAGGGAATTTAATCATACCCATTAGTAGAAAAAGATTTAAGAAGGTGTGTGCAGTGTTTAATAGTTTTATGTGCCTTGATCAAAACCATATATAAACCTGTATGTTATAATTAATTATAACTGGCAAATTCTCAATAAATAATCTTTTTCTGAATATATATAATTCAATTTACAAGCTTTCAGAATGAAAGCAGTGTTTTTAATATGATAAAAACGGTAAGTAATCCATATTTAAATATACATATTTACCCATTACTGTCAAAATATCTAAATTTACACACAAATTGATCAACTTTCTTACAAAGTGTTTTTCCCATGAACTGAATTTGACACATCACACATTTAAACATTTCAGAAGTTCCGAGGTGATTGTTTATAACACTGTTTTATTAGGTTTAGGTAATATTTTTTTCACAATCTAGCTGTGTCAGTCAAATCAGGTCGGGTGGAGAAGTGGGTAACTCACTCCCTTTTCACCTCACTCAGACCGGGTTGCGATCTCCATTTGGATATGGAAAGGTTTGGGGACACCAACCTCATACTTTACCCCGGGGGCATTGTACTATATATAGTGTCCTCCTATGGTTTTATAACAGCCAGTAGGAGCTATTATCAATTTATTGTTTCCCATTTGTTGCTAAAGAAATCAAATTAAATCTAAATCTATTCAAATGTTTAAATGTTACTAAGATCTAGTCTTATTTGACATTAAAAACTTCTCTGAAAATCTCAAACAAATTGTTGTATAATAATGGATGTTTGAATCATTAGCAAAAGGCTTCATGTGGACATTACTGATATATACATGTACAAAAAGTGTTTATTGACCTGATTTTGATAACAAGTGTTGAATGTACATGTATATTGTACCTGTCTGATGGCAGGTGTATATTGTACCTGTCTGATTACAGGTGTATATTGTATTACAGGTGTATATTGTATTGCAGGTGTATATTGTATTGCAGGTGTATGTTGTATTACAGGTGTATATTGTGTATATTGTGTATATTGTATTACAGGTGTATGTTGTATTACAGGTGTATATTGTATTACAGGTGTATATTGTATTACAGGTGTATATTGTACCTGTCTGATGACAGGTGTATATTGTACCTGTCTGATTACAGGTGTATATTGTACCTGTCTGATGACAGGTGTATATTGTACCTGTCTGATTACAGGTGTTTATTGTACCTGTCTGATGACAGGTGTATATTGTACCTGTCTGATTACAGGTGTATATTGTACCTGTCTGATTACAGGTGTATACCATATTACAAGTGTATATTTTACCGGTTTGATTAGTGTTGAATGTACCTGCTAAAAAATGATACGGCAAAAATAGTAAAAAGTTTGTTGTATTACAGGTGTATGTTGTATTACAGGTGTATATTGTATTACAGGTGTATATTGTACCTGTCTGATGACAGGTGTATATTGTACCTGTCTGATTACAGGTGTTTATTGTACCTGTCTGATGACAGGTGTATATTGTACCTGTCTGATTACAGGTGTATATTGTACCTGTCTGATTACAGGTGTATACCATATTACAAGTGTATATTTTACCGGTTTGATTAGTGTTGAATGTACCTGCTAAAAAATGATACGGCAAAAATAGTAAAAAGTTTGTTGTAGACTGGTTTAAATTCTGATTTCAGATGTGGAATTTGACAGGACAATAAGATAAGGTGTATTTTGATTGGACAATCAGATAAGGTGTATTTTGATTAGACAATCAGATAACATATACATTTGATTGGACAATTACATTAAATTAGAAAACATGTATTTTTTTATTGAATTATTCACTTTAGATAACATGTTTTTTATTGAAAAATCAGTTAATGTGTATTTTTCATGGTATGCAATAAATTAATGTTCATGGGTTAAAATGATCCAATTTTAACAAGTAAACCATTTAGCTTATGGACAATTTCTCCATTCAACATGTAAACTCTGGATGATTTTCACATTTTAAATTCATTTCCTTTAATTTGTACCTCTATGCATTAAGACAGTCTACTCTATCACACAATATGTAAAATTTGGCTGGGTAGATGAGTAATGACACTTTCTAAATGAAAAGTACTCTTTCATGTTTCAAAACCAATTCCATTATGATCGCAGAAATTCTCTGACACAGCATGCTTTTAATATATCTTTGAGACTCAAGCTGTTATTGAAGATGAAACCTAAACAGTTAATTAAAGAACTTCTACCACTCTGGACAGAGTGTGGATCTGTGTTATAAACACACCATACTCCCTCAGTTGTCTTATCTATAATAAACCTTACAGTTGGTGAGTGGTTGTCAGCCAGGTGATAAATGACACTCCATTGCTGTACTGAAATGTTTACATAACACCATCAGGTGGGACATCAAACCACAGGACATCTATAAACTCCCAGCTTCACACACCCCCCCCCCCCCCCCCCCCCCCCCTCTCATTTTCTAGGTATTTCTGTGATGGTGTCCAAATTAAGCAGAGATCAGACAAAAAAACCCAGGATATTTGGACAGAGTTAATATACATACAAATTATATTGATCAAAGTGGTTCAAAAGCACAATTGTACCCAGTACATTTGAAATTTATTTATTATCACTGCACTGACAGAAATGTCACCAGAAAATGAATTAATGACAATGCAAAAAATTCATCCAACCCAAAGGATCTTAAAGAAGGTGTGACTAAACACACTAACCACTGAGCCATTGTCCACCCTGTCTGTAAAGGCCACTCCAGGAAGCAGAGAAAAGTGGGCTTTATAGACAAGCTGCCTTAAATGAAAATAATACAGGGCTTTGTGCAGCCTTGAAATCAAAAACAGTTGGTATATATAGACAGGTTGTTGTCATTCAGAGGTCAATGGCCTTTAGGGTTGTTTTGAGTACTGCATTACACATACCTCAAAAATATTTGATGATAGACTTTTAGTTCTTTGTGCAGCTGTTAGTGCCTCTTGTACATGGTCCACAGCTGCTTTCGAATAGGTCTGAAATAAACAGATATTGACCTTGAATGATGTCAACTGCATGTTTATCTACCCCCAATGTACAAAGATGGATCTTGGTACGGTGCCCACCATTGCATAATTGTTACTCTAGGTTCTATATGAATATGAATATTTTTTCTTCTTTTCTCTTCATGAATGATTCATTCTTTTATTGTGATGTTGTATAGCTAAAATGAAATGAACATGCACACTAAAAAGGGACAAAAAGCAAAATGAAAATGATATTTCGGAAAGAGTCATTGAGAATGAAGTGAGAAGTAAAGATGATAAAAAATTATTAAATCCAAGAAGGGGCATTTGTCAGCCGTTCAGTGTTTGTAAATATAAACTTTATTTATTTTACAACAATTGCGAAATAAGTTATATCAACTTATATTAATCACGCTTGTTGGCCCAGATGGAAGCGCCCGATGAATCTTACTGTGGGAGGAAATGGGAGTACTCGGGGAAAACCTACGTGGTCGGGCAGGTGACCCCATACATTTTCACGTCCGATCAGGGAATCAAACCCTGGCCGCCTAGGTGAGTTCAGTGTTTGTCAGTTTCAAAACCAAACATCTAAATTAGGATCCAGGTATTATCGGTTATGCATATGAAATTTCAGAAAACAAAATCTTTGAAATACTTTCGGAGATACAAGAACAAATATCAACTGTCACATTCCAAGATGGCTGTCTATCAGCTATTTTGTTCTTTGTATTAGAACTGGTCTCAAAACTGAATATGCACAAATAAGGCGCAAGGGAATCCTACAAATGGATTTAAAATTTAAAGAAAGACAGATGCAGTACTTTCTGAGGAAAAATACAATTTTAAAAGGAGTTTTTTAGCCATTTTGGCTGTTTAGCCATTCAACGGCTTCTGATCAGTTACAAAATGCTATGCAACGTGGGTAATTTCATACAGATCTAACGGCATATCACAGAGAAAAGCTAATGTATAGTTTATACATTCTATATATCAACTAATGATGGTTACATTTGTGGGTCGCTGGGTGGGAGATACACTTTATTACTAGATATTAGGTATTATTGGGTAGGGGGCTGCAGATGGAGTTCTTACTTGGTCAGACATGTAAGAGGTTAGCAAATCATTACCTCATCATTTTGTTTTGCCATTTAAACACCATGTTACACATATATATACAGCACTAGCCTGCCAAACTTAGTCAAGGAATCACAATGTATGTGTCTGTCTGGCTCCTCGGAACACCTACATGTGCTGTCATGTAGGTCACAGAATCAATAGAGTGAATTGACTTTTCAACCGACAACAAGCATTGTGCAGATTTGGGTGTCAAGATTTTGAAACATACACATGTCATATGTTATATATACACCTGTCACATGTTATATATCTGTCACATGTTACATACCTGTCACATGTTATACACCTGTCACATGTTATATATCTGTCACATGTTACATACCTGTCACATGTTACATACCTGTCACATGTTACATACCTGTCACATGTTATATACCAGTCACATGTTATAAACCTGTCACATGTTATATATCTGTCACATGTTATATACCAGTCACATTTTATACACCTGTCACATGTTATATACCACTCACATGTTATATATATGTCACATGTTATATATCTGTCACATGTTATATACCAGTCACATGTTACATACCTGTCACATGATATATACCAGTCACATGTTACATATCTGTCACATGTAATACACCAGTCACATTTTATACACCTGTCACATGTTATATACCTGTCACATGTTATATACCTGTCACATGTTATATACCAGTCACATGTTATACACCTGTCACATGTTATATATCTGTCACATGTTATATACCTGTCACATGTTATATACCTGTCACATGTTATATACCTATAACATGTTATATACCTGTCACATGATATATACCAGTCACATGTTACATACCTGTCACATGATATATACCTGTCACATGATATATACCTGTCACATGTTACATACCTGTCACATGATATATACCTGTCACATGATATATACCTGTCACATGTTACATACCTGTCACATGTTATATACCTGTCACATGTTATATACCTGTCACATGTTACATACCTGTCACATGTTATATACCTGTCATATGTTATATACCAGTCACATGTTACATACCTGTCACATGTTACATACCTGTCACATGTTACATACCTGTCACATGTTATATATCTGTCACATGTTATATACCAGTCACATGTTATACACCTGTCACATGTTATATATCTGTCACATGTTATATACCTGTCACATGTTATATATCTGTCACATGTTATATACCTGTCACATGTTACATACCTGTCACATGTTATATATCTGTCACATGTTACATACCAGTCACATGTTATATATCTGTCACATGTTACATACCAGTCACATGTTATATACCTGTCACATGTTACATACCTGTCACATGTTATATATCAGTCACATGTTATATACCTGTCCCATGTTATATACCTGTCACATGTTATACACCTGTCACATGTTATATACCTGTCACATGTTATACACCTGTCACATGTTACATACCTGTCACATGTTATATACCTGTCACATGTTATATACCAGTCACATGTTACATACCAGTCACATGTTACATACCAGTCACATGTTATACCTGTCACATGTTATACCTGTAACATGTTATACCTGTCACATGTTATATATCTGTCACATGTTATATACCTGTCACATGTTATACACCTGTCACATGTCACATGTTATATACCTGTCACATGTTATATACCTGTCACATGTTATATACCTGTCACATGTTATATATCTGTCACATGTTATATATCTGTCACATGGTATATACATGTCACATGTTATATACCTGTCACATGTTATACACCTGTCACATGTCACATGTTATATACCTGTCCCATGTTATATACCTGTCACATGTTATATACCTGTCACATGTTATATACCACTCACATGTTATACACCTGTCACATGTCACATGTTATATACCTGTCCCATGTTATATACCTGTCACATGTTATATACCTGTCACATGTTATATACCACTCACATGTTATATACCTGTCACATGTTATACACCTGTCACATGTCACATTTTATACACCTGTCACATGTTATATACCAGTCACATGTTATATACCTGTCACATGTTACATACCTGTCACATGTTATATATCTGTCACATGTTATATATCTGTCACATGTTATATACCAGTCACATGTTATATATCTGTCACATGTTATATACCTGTCACACGTTATATACCAGTCACATGTTATATACCTGTCACATGTTATATACCTGTCACATGTTATATACATGTCACATGTTATATACCAGTCACATGTTATACCTGTCACATGTTATATACCTGTCACATGTTATATACCTGTCACATGTTATATATCTGTCACATGTTATATACCTGTCACATGTTATATACCTGTCACATGTTATATACATGTCACATGTTACATACCTGTCACATGTTATATACCTGTCACATGTTATATACATGTCACATGATATATACCAGTCACATGTTACATACCTGTCACATGTTATACACCTGTCACATGTTACATACCTGTCACATGTTATATACCAGTCACATGTTATACCTGTAACATGTTATACCTGTCACATGTTATATACCTGTCACATGTTATATACATGTCACATGTTATATACCAGTCACATGTTATATACCTGTCACATGTTATATACCAGTCACATGTTATATATATGTCACATGTTATATACCAGTCACATGTTATACACCTGTCACATGTTATATACATGTCACATGTTACATACCTGTCACATGTTATATACATGTCACATGTTACATACCTGTCACATGTTACATACCTGTCACATGTTATATACCTGTCACATGTTATATACCTGTCACATGTTATATATCTGTCACATGTTATATACCTGTCACATGTTATATACCTGTCACATGTTATATACATGTCACATGTTACATACCTGTCACATGTTATATACCTGTCACATGTTATATACATGTCACATGATATATACCAGTCACATGTTACATACCTGTCACATGTTATACACCTGTCACATGTTACATACCTGTCACATGTTATATACCAGTCACATGTTATACCTGTAACATGTTATACCTGTCACATGTTATATACCTGTCACATGTTATATACATGTCACATGTTATATACCAGTCACATGTTATATACCTGTCACATGTTATATACCAGTCACATGTTATATATATGTCACATGTTATATACCAGTCACATGTTATACACCTGTCACATGTTATATACATGTCACATGTTACATACCTGTCACATGTTATATACATGTCACATGTTACATACCTGTCACATGTTACATACCTGTCACATGTTATATACCTGTCACATGTTATATACCAGTCACATGTTATACCTGTAACATGTTATACCTGTCACATGTTATATACCAGTCACATGTTATATACCTGTCACATGTTATATACCAGTCACATGTTATATATATGTCACATGTTATATACCAGTCACATGGTATATACATGTCACATGTTATATACCTGTCACATGTTATACACCTGTCACATGTCACATGTTATATACCTGTCACATGTTATATATCTGTCACATGTTTTATACCAGTCACATGTTATATACCTGTCACATGTTACATACCTGTCACATGTTACATATCTGTCACATGTTATATACCTGTCACATGTTACATACCTGTCACATGTTACATACCTGTCACATGTTACATACCTGTCACATGTTACATACCTGTCACATGTTATATATCTGTCACATGTTACATACCAGTCACATGTTATATATCTGTCACATGTTACATACCAGTCACATGTTATATACCTGTCACATGTTACATACCTGTCACATGTTATATATCAGTCACATGTTATATACCTGTCCCATGTTATATACCTGTCACATGTTATACACCTGTCACATGTTATATACCTGTCACATGTTATACACCTGTCACATGTTACATACCTGTCACATGTTATATACCTGTCACATGTTATATACCAGTCACATGTTACATACCAGTCACATGTTATATATCTGTCACATGTTACATACCAGTCACATGTTATATATCTGTCACATGTTATACCTGTCACATGTTATACACCTGTCACATGTTACATACCAGTCACATGTTATACCTGTCACATGTTATATACCTGTCACATGTTATACCTGTCACATGTTATACCTGTAACATGTTATACCTGTCACATGTTATATACCTGTCACATGTTATATACCTGTCACATGTTATATATCTGTCACATGTTATATATCTGTCACATGGTATATACATGTCACATGTTATATACCTGTCACATGTTATACACCTGTCACATGTCACATGTTATATACCTGTCCCATGTTATATACCTGTCACATGTTATATACCTGTCACATGTTATATACCTGTCACATGTTATATATCTGTCACATGGTATATACATGTCACATGTTATATACCTGTCACATGTTATACACCTGTCACATGTCACATGTTATATACCTGTCCCATGTTATATACCTGTCACATGTTATATACCTGTCACATGTTATATATAGCTGTCACATGTTATACACCTGTCACATGTCACATGTTATATACCTGTCACATGTTATATACCTGTCACATGTTATATACCTGTCCCATGTTATATACCTGTCACATGTTATATACCACTCACATGTTATACACCTGTCACATGTCACATGTTATATACCTGTCCCATGTTATATACCTGTCACATGTTATATACCTGTCCCATGTTATATACCTGTCACATGTTATATACCTGTCACATGTTATATACCACTCACATGTTATATACCTGTCACATGTTATACACCTGTCACATGTCACATTTTATACACCTGTCACATGTTATATACCAGTCACATGTTATATACCTGTCACACGTTATATACCAGTCACATGTTATATACCTGTCACATGTTATATACCTGTCACATGTTATATACATGTCACATGTTATATACCAGTCACATGTTATACCTGTCACATGTTATATACCTGTCACATGTTATATACCTGTCACATGTTATATATCTGTCACATGTTATATACCTGTCACATGTTATATACCTGTCACATGTTATATACATGTCACATGTTACATACCTGTCACATGTTATATACCTGTCACATGTTATATACCAGTCACATGTTATATACCTGTAACATGTTATACCTGTCACATGTTATATACCTGTCACATGTTATATACATGTCACATGTTATATACCAGTCACATGTTATATACCTGTCACATGTTATATACCAGTCACATGTTACATACCTGTCACATGTTATATACCAGTCACATGTTACATACCTGTCACATGTTATACACCTGTCACATGTTACATACCAGTCACATGTTATACCTGTCACATGTTATATACCTGTCACATGTTATACCTGTCACATGTTATACCTGTAACATGTTATACCTGTCACATGTTATATACCTGTCACATGTTATATACCTGTCACATGTTATATATCTGTCACATGTTATATATCTGTCACATGGTATATACATGTCACATGTTATATACCTGTCACATGTTATACACCTGTCACATGTCACATGTTATATACCTGTCCCATGTTATATACCTGTCACATGTTATATACCTGTCACATGTTATATACCTGTCACATGTTATATATCTGTCACATGGTATATACATGTCACATGTTATATACCTGTCACATGTTATACACCTGTCACATGTCACATGTTATATACCTGTCCCATGTTATATACCTGTCACATGTTATATACCTGTCACATGTTATATATAGCTGTCACATGTTATACACCTGTCACATGTCACATGTTATATACCTGTCACATGTTATATACCTGTCACATGTTATATACCTGTCCCATGTTATATACCTGTCACATGTTATATACCACTCACATGTTATACACCTGTCACATGTCACATGTTATATACCTGTCCCATGTTATATACCTGTCACATGTTATATACCTGTCCCATGTTATATACCTGTCACATGTTATATACCTGTCACATGTTATATACCACTCACATGTTATATACCTGTCACATGTTATACACCTGTCACATGTCACATTTTATACACCTGTCACATGTTATATACCAGTCACATGTTATATACCTGTCACACGTTATATACCAGTCACATGTTATATACCTGTCACATGTTATATACCTGTCACATGTTATATACATGTCACATGTTATATACCAGTCACATGTTATACCTGTCACATGTTATATACCTGTCACATGTTATATACCTGTCACATGTTATATATCTGTCACATGTTATATACATGTCACATGTTACATACCTGTCACATGTTATATACCTGTCACATGTTATATACCAGTCACATGTTATATACCTGTCACATGTTATATACATGTCACATGTTATATACCAGTCACATGTTATACCTGTCACATGTTATATACATGTCACATGTTACATACCTGTCACATGTTATATACCTGTCACATGTTATATACATGTCACATGTTACATACCTGTCACATGTTATATACCTGTCACATGTTATATACCAGTCACATGTTATATACCTGTAACATGTTATACCTGTCACATGTTATATACCTGTCACATGTTATATACATGTCACATGTTATATACCAGTCACATGTTATATACCTGTCACATGTTATATACCAGTCACATGTTACATACCTGTCACATGTTATATACCAGTCACATGTTACATACCTGTCACATGTTATATACCTGTCAAATGTTATACACCTGTCACATGTTATATACCTGTCACATGTTATATATCTGTCACATGTTATATACCTGTCACATGTTATATACATGTCACATGTTATATGTTATAAATATACCAGTCACATGTTATATACCTGTCACATGTTACATACATGTCACATGTTATATACCAGTCACATGTTATACCTGTCACATGAAAGGTAACAACAATAAGATTCTTAATACTCACATGTGATTGCGATAACAATTCCTTCATAATAAATTGGTCGTAAATGTCTTTTCCTAATTTTATCCTTTCTTCATCAGATTCTAATTTCTCAAACCGTTTAATCTGAAAAGACAAAAACAGCAAAGATGGTTGTGAATAAAAATTAAGACATTTTTACTGAAGTTTTAACTTGTAGCAATATATCATGATTCTAGTGTTGTAAATCAAGTTTTACTAGGGGAGTGAAGAGCAGAGCCAGAGAAAGAGATATTACAAATTTATCAGGGTTATCCACATTATAGTTCATATGGGCTGGCGCTAGCGGACTGGTTGTTCTAGTGCCGTTTAATTTGTCAACAGTCTGGGTCCCCAACATAGACTGGGTGATGACAGTGAGGGGAGAATTATATTGACCTTTTGGGGTCATTGTCCTGATTATTTTTGCCAAGGATTTACATGCAAAGGAGAAACTTGCAGACATTATGTCGTGAATATCACACTGTTTTGTACATCATTTCCACTGATGACCAATCAAACGCTTGTTACATAACGAATGAATATAATTCTTTCCATTTTTAGCTGGAATACAAATTTGAATCTGAGAGTGGCATGGGGATCAGAATGCATGTTGACGAAATCAAATCCCCAGTTTGAGCAGTTTGCTGGATGAAAAAAAGATTTCAATGGACAAAGGAAGATGCCAACCTTTCTTACGAAACTATGAAATGCTACAATATAGCTGTGTTATCTGTGATAGGTAGGTACAAACCTGATCAATGATCCTTATATAACATTCTCATTATTATATTTATAATTAGTAACAGCAAAAATGTACAGTAAGCCTTTTATGGCTGTAACAAAATCATGAAATTAGATTGCCGCAAAAATGCTGTCTGACATGAAAACGCGAAATTAAGTTGCCGTGAAAATAATATGGTTACAGTATCTAATACATAAATGAAAAATTTACAAAACTGATTAATTTTTTTTAGTCATTATTCAGTTTACTTGATCCACTATCAACTTTATACCCTAAGGTGCTATATTCATTTGTGTGTTCATTGTACAATCTGTCTACATCCAACCAGCCATCAAAAATGGCCTGCCATACTGTACAAAGTCAGGCTACCATACTGTTTCACTGTACAAAGTCAGCCTGTCATACTGTTTCCCTGTACAAAGTCAGCCTGTCATACTGTTTCCCTGTACAAAGTCAGCCTGCCATACTGTTTCCCTGTACAAAGTCAGCCTGCCATACTGTTTCCCTGTACAAAGTCAGCCTGCCATACTGTTTCCCTGTACAAAGTCAGCCTGCCATACGATTTCCCTGTACAAAGTCAGCCTGCCATACTATTTCCCTGTACAAAGTCAACCTGTCATACTGTTTCCCTATACAAAGTCTGCCTGCCATACTGTTTCCCTGTACAAAGTCAGCCTGCCGTACTGTTTCCCTGTACAAAGTCAGCCTGCCGTACTGTTTCCCTGTACAAAGTCAGCCTGCCATACTGTTTCCCTGTACAAAGTCAGCCTGCCATACTGTTTCCCTGTACAAAGTCAGCCTGCCATACTGTTTCCCTGTACAAAGTCAGCCTGCCATACTGTTTCCCTGTACAAAGTAAGCCTGCCATACTGTTTCCCTGTACAAAGTCAGCCTGCCATACTATTTCCCTGTACAAAGTCAGCCTGTCATACTGTTTCCCTGTACAAAGTCAGCCTGCCATACTATTTCCTTGTACAAAGTCAGGCTGCCATACTATTTCCCTGTACAAAGTCAGGCTGCCATACTATTTCCCTGTAGGTGTTACACCAACGGTCATATATATACATATCATTGCCACAGTCGGGAATTGAAGGATACCATAGGTTTATTGATCTGTATATAGTTTTGTAACCCTTCAAAGACAGCTTTCACACAAGGCCACCATTTCCTCAGTAAGCAAGTAGAGAAATGAGAACATTTCAGAGTTCTGTGCCCTCCAGGAATAGAAATCATGACTGGAACGTTTTTTAAAGGATTTGAAAACTAGATTCGATCATGATTTGAGAATTGGGCGATAAGCTCAGGAGTGCGATAGTATGGATTCTGTATTTTGAAGTTTTGTATAATGGTGAGATTGATTTTCCATTTTTTACGAGATTTGATATAGCTCTTGCGTTCTGATGTTTTATGAGACCATATGCAGTAATGTAGTTTTTACTGTATGTCACTTAATGGGAATGCCACGTAACTGGCATCTCTGGGAAAGCTTTAGACTGCAATAAAGCCTGCAACTCAAATTTCCTTGGTAATAATGATGATAGGGTTCTGGTACATAATGTAATATCACAAAGCAATTTTATGAATATGATTCAAATCTATAAATTTCAGTGTTCAAATCTTAGAATATCAAAAACAAAAATATTAACTTCTGACTTCATAGCCAATTAAATCTGGAATTTCACCAAGAGTTGTATATATATTGCACTTGAGTCTGTTTTGATAAAAATTAAGTTTCAGTAATTAACCAGACTTTTGTCCAATTATGCCCAAACCACATGCACCAAAAAAAAAATTACATTATAACTTCTTGACAGTATGTTTCAGAGTCTTCATTCAATTTCAAGCTTCTCCGCAGGTACGGCCACTCAGCTAACGGTCCCAAAGTATTGTGGACAAAATTGCATGATCAAGGGAGCTTATCATCCAGAAGAGCATGACTATATATTTGAATCAGAAACATCCTTTAGATAAAAGCTGTTCCACAACATCAGCGGTCTAGACAATTACTGTATATGGCTGAATATACTTCTGTGATGAAGACAACATTTGAGATCCGATGGAAGCTTCATTACAGGAGAAATGGACCGGTTGTACGAGATGAGTCATCAAAATTCAACTGCAACGTTTTGGGATGTCAGTCAATATGGTTCTATATAAAATAGTCTGCCAGTATTACAACAAGAATTATTAGATTGATTTATCAAGAGGGTTGAAAAGTAGGTTTGGAGCAGATTTCTGGACTGATATTAAAGGCTGATCGAGGTAGACAACGAGGTAGACAACGGTTTTGTAATTGAGTCAATACTATAGCAGAGAGACACACTTTGTACAAATGTATACACCTTGTTCACTCTCCACGATAATAATCAATGTCTGGAGAAGTGTGTGACTTGTCTACGAAAGCTATCTCAAGACATTCAACATGGGATGTACCAATTGTTAACATATAATAAGTCTCGGAGTAACATATAATGTGTTCTAGATAGAGCAGAAGAGGATTTTATACAGGGTTTCTTTTTACAAATCAGTATTTATATCACATCTGCAGAGTAAGTTTCTGTTCTTATTATGCATAAATTAAACATCAAAATGCAGTACAACATTCAATCATTTTTCAAAAATCAATTAAGATCAATCTTTACATTTATGAATTCAAATATTTACTTCATAATCTCAATTGTATTCACTACTTGACCTTATGACCTTCACAATTGACCTCCACCTTACACCTAACATCATGTGAATGTTGTTTCCACAATACAACTTTTTGATTTTTGTGACACAATCTGTATCGATCATTGGCCTTCAAGATCAAAGTCTGTAATTGATTTTTCTTGCGTAATTTTTTTAAAATTTTTACTTTGCTTTAACAAGCTTTGTTTCAAAATGCCATAACCAGATATCTAAAAGTGTGGTTGACCTAGTGACCTTAACCTTAATTTCATGTTTGCATCAATATATAGTTATAAAAATTTATAAAAAATTAAAGTAGTTTCTGTTCAGGGAAATTGAATGTTTCATATCATTAAGCTAATTAATTAGACTAAAATCTTGCCCTGTAGCCATGTTCTATTATGACTTGCTATATCAATAAATTACTAATGAAAATTGCTTCCAATGCATGTATGATGTTAGGATTGATGGCAGAACAAGCGGGCGACAGATAGTCGATGACATTCAAGTCAGTACACATAACCATGTCACAGCTTCACTCCACGTTGCCTGCACCATCTCTATCTACCACAGAGGACACAAAACTAGGCCATCAAACGGCAAACACACAAGCTACATATAATATTGATAATGCATTTGGTAAAATATTGAAATAACTCTTCATTTGACGCACATCTGGAATTCATAAGCTGATTTGGGTGTTTTAGCTGAAACACGTACTGCACACAAACAGACAAAATCGAAGTTTGGTTTGAAATTTCACGGTAAAGATAAATTGTTAATTATTTTATAAGGGACAATGGTGGATAAAGAGCTAATTAACTGAAAGTATGTACATCTGTCTTTATAAGTAAATAGATAATGACAGAAATATTGACAGTAGTGACCAATATAGGAAGAAAAATTAACCTGCAGAAACTGAAACAGTCATCTACCTTGATTAATAATGACAGCTATCGGCAATTTTGTGAAAAAGCAAAGTGGAAAACAACATTAAACATTTAACCCAAGAAGCAGTGATCAATCTTCAATTTATTTAAATAGGTTCCTTATATTGCCAAGAAAACAATTAGCTCCAAAATTTAAATTTAAATATTTCCAGAAATTCTGTAAGTACAATCAAAATTCTGTGAGTACAGGATTTGTGACTAGTAGAATTATCACTGATAACAGATTTACAATAGGAGGCGATGGTCAACTGATTCATCGGTGTGACAGTATATGACATTATGCCACAGTAAATTTAGGTGTCTAGCGGCTGCAGCAGCTTCGCACTGCACTCCAATATCATATATAGGACCCCTCACAATCAATAGCCTGCAAGTAACAATGAGTGTTCATGTATGTGTGTGCGCACGAGCATTCAAGTATGTGTGTGCGAACAAGCTGAGGTCTATCTAACTATACGTGGGTGGATGTTTGTGTACAGAGGGGTGAAATAGAGGTAGATCTTCATCCTAAGTTACCGGAAAATTCCCAATCTAGCAGTGCAGGTGGTAAAGTAGAATTTCAGCTTTTTCTAATTTAAAAGAAATCTAATCTAAATATCTCTATTCAATATAAAGGCCTATAGTGGTATGTTTTGAATAATAAAAACTGGTACGAGTTTCGAAAAAAAGTAAAATTTTATTGCCAGTATATATCTATGCAAAAGTATACATGACATATATGGTTCATTTTCACATGAATAACATCATCTCATTATCATTTAAATTGATATAAAAATGGGATTAGATATGGCAGGAGTTAATACTAATGATATAACACTATAAATATATGTTCTAACCTATATTCAATTAGCTACTTCACCATGGCAGTCTCCTATCAACTCGGACTACTGCAAGATACACACACACATTTGAGAGAGGAAAAAAATTACAGCTTAAGGAATACCCAAGTGACATGTATCAATAATTGTAAAATCAAGTTCTATCGCATGTCCTTAAACAAGACCATACATTTCCCTTCATTAGCGTTAAAAATCAGCTACATGCATTATAATTTTCTCTTTACATTACAAATATGTACTGTCTTCCCGTTAACTTGTTGACATGAACCTCTCATAATTTATATAGGTATAATACTGTTTCATTGCTACAGTGGCGACTTGTCTAGCATTTGATCCATCATTAAACCACCATGTAATTATTAGCAAGACATCACATTCTAATAAACATCTTCATTAACATAAATTAATGTCACATGTGGTAGAACTTGATGTTTTAGTACTTGACGGTGTGAAAACATGAACTAAATCTCATTATCTGTTGAGTGACTTTTGTGCAATCATTTTAAATTGAACGACATGAAATTGTCTTCTACACTTGGTTTGGTTTGTTTTGTTTAACGTCCTATTAACAGCCAGGGTCATTTAAGGACGTGCCAGGTTTTGGAGGTGGAGGAAAGCCAGAGTTCCCGGAAAAAAAACACCGGCCTACGGTCAGTACCTGGTAACTGTCCCACGTAGGTTTGAACTCGCAACCCAGAGGTGGAGGGCTAGTGATAAAGTGTCGGGACACCTTAACCACTCGGCCACCGCGGCCCCTTGTCTTCTACACAAGCTTATTAATAGCTTTAAATTTGGTTTCAAGTGACATGACCTTTGAACTTTATTGATGACTGCTAAAAATTGTTCACATTTAGCATGCTCTAAAAGTATATTAAAATACTGATTACGAGATGAACTAATTTTGTCAAGAGGTTCATAAAATATTATGTACACAATCTTTTTTGCTTCAAGATACAGAATGAATGGATGCCAAACATTGACGCACATGATTAAAACATGTGACCTCCAGCATATAAACACATCAAACATCCAACATTTTATTAACATATACATAACCAACTTGCAGACATCAACACTAATCAATACAATTCCTTTTCCTTAGCATTCCCTTTTCCTCAATATTTTCTTTTGACTATTTTTGCTATGGTAATGCACCTCAATCTGAATTAGTAAAGCGATTCCCAGGTTTTAAATTATTATAATTCACTTTCAGCAAGAATCCATGTTCTAATATCATTTCCATTTTATGACATGCAGGCTTTAAACTACGAAGTGTGGAAAGTTTTCCTTTTCTGTATTTGGAAGTTATTAGTATTTTACGATAATTACTCTACCAACGGTGATTTAACTACCGCCATTATGCCACTGCTGTGAATTACCCCACAACTTGCTAACAGAACCTTTTTACACTTTGACAATCTTTGAAGGCACATCCATTTCAGTGAAAACAGCTACTATCCTCTTAAAATCAGCTTCTGTCTGTCTGGTTGTAGTGATATTAAGAACTGCAGGATTTAGGGACAAAATGGTGTCATGTATAAGGTGGAAATAGAAAAGAAATGTAACAGTGGAAACAAATCCTTTATTATCATCTCTCTCCCAATGAATTAAAGCATATTATACAAATGTTTGCTATACATTGTTTACCATGCCACCAAACTTCTACTATGACATCCTGCATTCAATCCATTGTGACCCCACCATGGCACCAACATCCATTGTGAACCCACCATGGCACCAAGCACCAATTGTAGCCCCAGCATGGCACCAAGCAACCATTGTGACCCCACCATGGCACCAAGCACCAATTGTAGCCCCAGCATGGCACCAAGCAACCATTGTGACCCCACCATGGCACCAAGCACTAATTGTGACCCCACCATGGCACCAAGCACCAATTTTAGCCCCAGCATGGCACGACATCCATTGTGACCGCACCATGGCACCAAACATCCATTGTGAACCCACCATGGCACCAAGCATCTATTGTGACCCCACCATGGCACCAAGCAACCATTGTGACCCCACCATGGCACCAAACATCCACTGTGACCCCACCATGGCATCAACATCTATTGTGACCCCACCATGGCACCAAGCAACCATTGTGACCCCACCATGGCACCAAGCAACCATTGTGACCCCACCATGGCACCAAGCAACCATTGTGACCCCACCATGGCACCAAGCAACCATTGTGACCCCACCATGGCACCAAGCATCCATTGTGACCCCACCATGGCATCAAACATACATTGTGACCCAACATGTTCCCAACCATTCATTTTACTTATACCATTGTACTGTAAAACCTGTTTGTATCTACTAGAATGTTAGACAAACACCACAAACTCACAGTATGTTCACAGAATAAAGCAATTTGCCTATTAAAGCAATTTGATCAATGCTTGGCTAAACCGATTTCTCGGGTGGTGATGCAATATCTGCCTCGTATCACTCTCAGGATTGGACCCTGGGGACTGATGACAGTGTGGGCCAGGTACCAACAAATCATAAAAAAAATTACAGCAGGGTATGGAACAATGAGCTTCAGGGCAATTCAATCGTAGAGTGGGCTGCCATATCCAACCTTGATTGTATTGCTCTAACTATACATACACACAGGCATTTTATAATAATCAGCAAACTGCACGTATATGGTGTGATGTTAACATGACGAAAGTCAATCCGACAAAGCTCAACACCTGAGACAAAAGAATATAGGGGACTCTGTCACCGAAAACCATAGTAACGGAACATTTGTAACACAATTATGACTCATTAAATGCTGAAGGCAGCCAGGACAGATTGTCGTTTTATCTACGCGCGGAAGAGATGATCAAACAAAGTGCAGAAGACATTGGATAGAGTTAATATCATGTACCAACAATTAATGCGTTTTTAATGCTACCTGTAATGTATATATAGATATTCCCAAAGTGACATGCTATATTTTTGTCCAGCTCATCTTTCAACACTTTTTATCAAATGTGTCAATTATCTGAGAGTAAACTGAAGGTATTCATCACACACTCTAATTCTCATCCTCATCTTGAAACTGCAATTCATAGTAGAATTCTTTCTGATACATATCCATCCTCAAATATTAGCAGAATATTCTCTCATCTTCATCTTAAAACAGCTAGCATATCACCCACAATTCAGCCTTATTATCTTCACCCAGAATTCCCTCAAATAAACCTCATCTTTATCCTTAAAAGGCAAAGATTGCATTACCCAGAATTCCCTCAAATAGGCAAACAATTGCATCACCAAGAATTCCCTCAAATGAACATCCTCATCTTCATCCTCAAAAGGCAAATTCTTGTATAATAATCTGAAACCTTGCACCCTTAAATAAACACCAGTGAAACAAAAATGTATTCATCATCAAATTGCAGATCACTGTATAATATTTCAAGCTGTCATCCAAGAATTCCCTAGAACACTGATCAGTATAGTGAAACAATAGATATGACCCGAAATCACTCAAACATCCCCGTCTGACATCACTCAAACATCTCCGTCCGACATCACTCAAACATCCCCGTCCGACATCACACAAACATCCCCGTCTGACATCACTCAAACACCCCCGTCTGACATCACTCAAACATCCCCGTCTGACATCACTCAAACACCCATCCGACATCACTCAAACATCCCCGTCCAACATTACTCAAACATCCCCGTCTGACATCGCTCAAACATCCCCGTCCGACATCACTCAAACATCCCCGTCCGACATCACTCAAACATCCCCGCCTGACATCACACAAACATCCCCGTCCGACATCACTCAAACATCCCCGTCTGACATCACACAAACATCCCCGTCCGACATCACTCAAACATCACCGTCCGACATCACTCAAACATCCCCGTCTGATATCACTCAAACATCCCCGTCTGACATCACTCAAACATCCCTGTCTGACATCACTCACACATCCCCGTCATACATCACTCAAACATCCCCGTCTGACATCACTCAAACATCCCTGTCCAACATCACTCAAACACCCCCGTCTGACATCACTCAAACATCCCCGTCTGACATCGCTCAAACATCCCCGTCTGACATCGCTCAAACATCCCCGTCTGACATCGCTCAAACATCCCCGTCTGACATCACACAAACATCCCCGTCTGACATCGCTCAAACATCCCCGTCTGACATCACACAAACATCCCCGTCCGACATCACTCAAACATCCCCGTCCGACATCACTCAAACATCCCCGTCCGACATCACTCAAACATCCCCGTCCGACATCACTCAAACATCCCCGTCCAACATCGCTCAAACATCCCCGTCCGACATCGCTCAAACATCCCCGTCCGACATCGCTCAAACATCCCCGTCCGACATCGCTCAAACATCCCCGTCCGACATCGCTCAAACATCCCCGTCCGACATCGCTCAAACATCCCCGTCCGACATCACTCAAACATCCCCGTGACATTGACTTGACCCAAAAACCCTGAAACTCGAACTTAATCTGTCAGCTACTCATACTGAAGTTGATGATATACAAATTGCAACTTTCACCAACATATCTTTAAGTATTTGCTAAGACAAGTGAGGAAAAATGAATGGGCGGATGGACGGACGGCGAGGAAACCTACAGTCCCCCCGTTTCACCGGTAGGGGAATAATGTGTCCCGGCCGTGAGCAGTTCTGATTTGTGGCGTTCTACTGTACTAACAATATCACACAAAACTTCGAACAAGATCCCTTCAAACTGCTTTATAATATTGACATGAAGTGACGTCCTAATATCAAAGTTTCAGGTGCACTATACAGTACCTGAGCGATAAAATCAGCTAAAGAAAAATTTACTGCAGTTACATATATGTATACATGACTAATGAAATCCAAGTGTATAACCATCACTTTTTCATGCCAAACCAATTCATATTTTTTTCTTTCATTTTAATTCAACATTTTTTGCAATCACCTGCTGTTTTAGACATTTTTTGATAATCCTCCATAAAAATTAGACTCTCGCTCACGATCGCAGCCCATCTTGGTAGGATTTACAAAGTGATACTGTCGTCAATCAAGTAAAAATATTTTTTATGAAAAAGTGTAAACCCTGAAGTATTTCCTTCCTGTTAATGGGCTGCAGGTGTAATAGGAAATATTGGTTTTTGAGCAAATCAGTTTGACCATTAAACCTGTGCTGTTAAAACATGTCCCCGACACATGCTGATGGAAACGATGCATCATGGATTTGTGCAATAATCAAACCCAACTTCAAAACAGTAGGGCTGTGACTCATAGGCTTTTTTTATGAATGTTTCTTCGATAGCAGGGAAGGTTTTTTTCTTTATTTTATACATGCATGGACATATGTACCATTTTCTTCTAAATAACATATCAATTGTCAAACAGTATTTTTTTTGTTTGGTCTTAAATTCTTTTATTTGTTTATGTAGAAAATGTTTTCTTCTATTTTTGAAGTACACTAAAGTGAAGTACATGTTGTATTATTAAAATTCTTATAGTGCCAGTCCACTTCAGAGAATTTTTCTTTATTGCAGTCAGGTCAATGAAACTAACATCACCACAAAATTAAATCACTAACTTCATATTCAGATCAGTGTTATGCAGGCAAATAAAACACTTAAACAACTTCATTTTCAGATCAGTGTTATGCAGGCAAATATAACACTTAAACAACTTCATATTCAGGTCAGTGTTATGCACGCAAATAAAACACTTAAACAACTTCATTTTCAGATCAGTGTTATGCAAAACACCTAAACAACTACTTATCTTGAGAAACAATTTGATAATCTGTTATCGGTGAGATATCACCCTACATTTCTCCTTTTAATACATCAGAAAACTTGTCACAAAAATATGAATATGCTAAAATTGTTTATCAAGTCTCAAAATACTTTTGACAAGACTTTGAAATTCATCTTCATCTGTCTGAATTTATAAATGGGCAAGCATCACACAACATCAGCTGCATGTTACAGTACCTCGGGGACAAATCATTAACAGGGAATGGTAGGTGACAAGAACGGAGGTTCTCAAATCACATGCTACATATTTCATGGTCATATTGGTTTTCATTATAATACATCAACCCGTGACAATTGGTAACATATCAAATTAAAAAAAAATCTTTTAATTTAAACATAAGATTCCCATTTTCTTTAATTCCTACTGATAAACTAATGTTTCTTCATTTTCATTGAAACTATCAAGGTAGAATATTTGTTTACTGTACAGCTTCAGGTTCATATCAGATATTTTTTCCTGTGATGAAGAGATTTATAAAAGCAGCGTTAAGTTATATGTCCCCGTTACTCGTTACTCGGCAGCCTTTCCTCATGGCCTCTATCTTGGACACGTTTAATTTGTAACCAGCCAGGGCAGAAATCTGCAGAGAAATACTCAGTAACTGAGGGAGCCACGTAAAATCAATAGAGTTATGAGCGAGGAATTGTTTAGTAAAGATAACTAATAGATGTATCAGACATCGAATGTTCCTGTATATACAAGAGGGTCTGTGTGTTCGAAGTACATCAAAACATGTCAGCCTTCGGGTTACAGGACAGCAACACTTAAGGCTATATGCTACCTTGTGTCAGCCTTCGGGTTACAGGCCAGCAACACTTAAGGCTATATGCTACCTTGTGTCAGCCTTCGGGTTACAGGACAGCAACACTTAAGGCTATATGCTACCTTGCACATGTGTCAGCCTTCGGGTTACAGGACACTTAAGGCTATATGCTACCTTGTGTCATCCTTCGGGTTACAGGACAGCAACACTTAAGGCTATATGCTACCTTGTGTAAGCCTTCGGGTTACAGGACAGCAACCCTTAAGGCTATATGCTACCTTGTGTCAGCCTTCGGGTTACAGGACAGCAACACTTAAGGCTATATGCTACCTTGTGTCAGCCTTCGGGTTACAGGACAGCAACACTTAAGGCTATATGCTACCTTGTGTCAGCCTTCGGGTTACAGGACAGCAACACTTAAGGCTATATGCTACCTTGTGTCAGCCTTCGGGTTACAGGACAGCAACACTTAAGGCTATATGCTACCTTGTGTCAGCCTTCGGGTTACAGGACAGCAACACTTAAGGCTATATGCTACCTTGTGTCAGCCTTCGGGTTACAGGACAGCTACACTTAAGGCTATATGCTACATTATGCTACCTATCTCTGACATGCATCACATTAGAAATCTGCATGTACATTGAATGTTATCCTCAAAGTGAAACAACTTAAAGGAGACATTGTGACCTTTCACATGTATTATGAGTTAGGAAGGTACCAATTATAACCTAATTAATCCATGTCAACTTAAGCGGCAACATTTCCTGCTACAATTAATTCATTTCAAGTGCAAAATAAAACTACATTAAACTTGTCTCAATTTAATTGTCCTTTCCTAACATTGTAACATTGTAATCAAAAATTTATTTCTGACAAATATTTCCTGATGGATTTCAATAATACTGCATGCTACATGATTTATTAATTGGAAGTGAAATTTCCTTGCGACCGCTCTAGGACTAATATACCGTATTTATTCTAATAAACGCCCCAGGGGCGTAAAATTTTTCCAAGGGGGGGGGGGGGGGGCGTTTAATTGAGATCAAAATTTCAGAGTCCTTAAGTTGTGAAATCTGTTGTATGTTAGTTTTATGTTGGATATCCTTTAAATAATTACCTCTGGACACACGTGGATGGATATATAACTGTGCCACGGTAAGTTCTTTTTCTCGAATTGAGGAATTTTCTTTCCCAAAAAAAAGGGGGGGGGGGGCGTTTATTAGGGTGGGGGCGTTTATTAGAATAAATACGGTAGTATGATAAAACCTGCAAAAAGAATCATACTCTCACCAATTGTAAAGCAATTATGACACAATTTATGTTGATTATCAGACCCAAAATAGCAAAAGGCTTACATGACAATGCCACTTTTTAGAAATTAATCTATATCTATCAGACAGGAATACCACCAGATGTACAAATTGGAATTCATTTGTTGACAATTCTATAAACAGTAGCAGAGACCTAGTTCCCAGCACCCCTTAAACATTCAAGGTTTTCTTAAAGTTACTCATGATATCTACAATCAAAATTCACTCGACAAGAATTCAACAGAAGTGGATATGTCGCCAGCTGCCCAGCCACCAGTATATAGGTACAGATAGAGCTAACTATCTATAAATGCTAATCCTAATAATGGATTTTCATTTTTCAGTGTGGTACGTACCACAGTCTATATATAAGTTTGCCAAAAAGAACTCAAATAATAAAAGAAACCTAATTTCATGTGACTTTGACTTTTGTTTTCAATATAGTTGCATTGACTTTTCCCTCTGACCTGGAGACTCCAAAAGAATTCCAAGCTGAGGATTTTTTTTCTATATATAGAAGAATTGGCCTTGACCTCTGGCATTTAGACCTGAAAAGCACTTCCATCCAGTGATATGTGGTATATACTAAAATGTTAATCAATTAAAACATTCATTTGTTTTTAACTTCATTTTTGTACGAGTTTGCTCTAAATCTGTGTTTGAAAATTAAATCCCTATATAGTGACATGATGATCAATCCGACCATTTTTTTAAGAACAGCAACACCAAGGTCTTTTAACTTTCAACCCTAAAATAAAAAGCTGTTCAACTTTTTTTTTTCATACCTGACTCGATAGTTTGAAATAATTAATAATAAATCAAAGATTGGATATCAGACAGACAGCTTAATTAGTCAACATGAATAACATTATGGGTGGTTAGATGGCACAGTGGTAACAGTACAACTGCCTTTCTAATAGGCGACCAGGGTTCGATTCCCTGATCTGTCATACAAGGTATGGGGTCACCTGCCCGACAGTGTGGGTTTTCCCCGGGTACTCCGATTTCCTCCCACATCAAGACCCTACGGACCCTTGCCAACAAGTGTGATTGATATAAGCTGATATAACTTGTTTCTCAACCGTTGTAAAATAAATAAATTTAACATTTTAACGACATTTTGTTTCCATCCACTGAAACGATGGCATGAAAAGAAAAACAGAAGGTTGAAATAAATGTATTCCTTCCTCATTTTAACCATGTCACAGAGACTGTAGAAACTGAACCATTAAACAGCTGAGCAATAAAACATTATAACCAGGCTCCCTATGGGATTATGGATACCTTCATAGTCACGACACATGCAAGAATGACAAATTGTCTATGACACTAGTTTTGATATATCAATACATGTGATGTAGACATAAAACCAGTGGAGCCAGAAATGTCACTGTTAATGGTGTTTTATTTTGTTTCTGTATATTTTGTGCTTTTACGGTCTTGTACATCTAAAATGTAAACTTTATATTAATTTTACAACAATGGCGAAACAAGTTCTATCAACTTATATTTACCATTGTGTGGCACTGCCACTATATAACCCTACCAATTCAGTTGCGAGTTCACCAGCTTATGAACTGCCAACTAAAATTTGAATTTGAAAATTTCAAAAAAAAAATCGCACGACAAATAAAAAATCGTAGATGCTAAATATAAGCATTGAACATCTTTCAGTTGGCATTCATAGTCAATATGAATGCCAACTGGACAGAGGCAAATTTAGTCAATATGAATGCCAACTGGACAGAGGCAATTTGCCTCTGTCCAGTTGGCATTCATATTGACTATGAATGCTAACTGAAAGCCGTTCAATGCTTAAATATTTACATTTACTCTGCATTGTCTTTGTATGACACTACCAAGATGCAGTTCCGTGTTAGGAGACCATAACACGCGTACGGGCACAGTAATATGCAAGTTACATGTTGGTAATTAGCCTAGCTTTCTGACATTAATTTTTTCTTGAAATAACCACATCTAAAATGATGCATCATATGACAGAAAATAACATAAAATGTGAATTGCAAATATCGATTGATTAAATTTTAGAAATGATATAAGCATCTATGTAATTTTTTTCACACACTACATTTTTTTACAAGGAAAGTCATGAGACAAAATTCCATGGGCAATAATATTTCCGCTTTTTAACTTGTTGAACATGCAGACATAAAAAAAATTGAATTAAAAAGTTACATGCAAATGAAAATACGAATGTTAGAAATATGAAAAATGTAAATATAAGCATTAAACAGCATTCTGTTCTGTCCTATAATTACACAGAACAAGATTGCTGAAATATAACCATAGCACGTTATTCAATTTGTCTTCAATCCTGTTCAATGTTATAAGGCCATAACACAGAACAGAATGCTGTTTAATGCTTGATATTGTACATTTGGTTGGAAGAGTAAAGCAAGCAATATTGATGGCCTTTTATTTGATTCAATAAACTGGCAGTTGTAATACATAAATCATTTAGATCATAAAACACTTACAAAATACTATGAACAAGGGGCAATAACTCTGTATATAACAGTGTTAGACCTGATTTATAGGCGCCACATGTACACTTACATATCAAAACAGTCGTATGCAAAAGTTGGAAAATATCCAGAACATCCAGAACAAATGTTTAAATGTTGAACAAAGGCCAATAACTGGGAGCTTCGTGACAGGACCCCTTATTGTACACAATGTGACAGGACCCCTTTTTGTACACAATATCTTATCACCAAAGAGGTGCTGCAGAGAAAAACACCTTAGTTTCATCCTGTAGTGTTTTTCTTTTTTAATTGTCAATCACATCTCAATTCTTGTGCAGCATCATTGCTTCAGTATTTAAACAGCTTATATACATACACAGGTACTTACACATATCAGTCCATTTCTTGTTTGGAGTTGAAAACCTTGCTTTGGGTGTGAATTTTGATATACGATATATTTATGCATGAAAATATCAGAAGTCAAACACACAGAAATCTCTAGATTAATATAATGCTTATGATGTTAAAATTCAAGCAAGATAGTTTTCATGATTTTTCAATTTGTTTTTTAAAAACGTGACAAATTGTAAGCCGCAGTACACAATAATTAATTACACTTGAACACAGTCATAAATTATTCAGGACTTTGTGCTTCAGTTTGTGGATAGGTGGCATTACAATGGATGAGCTTCTCAAGTTACTCGAGTATTATATAACATCTAGTATTGTCAGTGTGAAATATGAAACCTTGTCCAGCTTCTAGGTGCGAAAACTAGGTTAACAAGCTGTTTAACTTATATATCACAATACACCTGTATATATTTTGATACACCTGTATATATATTTTGATACACCTGTATACATTGTGACACAACTGGAATTAATATTATGATATACATGTGTCAGGCATGAAATCAATGAGTATTTGATCTATATATTTACAAATCCAAGTTCAAAATGATCTCTCTTGAGGAAGCCTGTCATTCAAATAATAGTTTTCACTACAAAAATGTGTATGCTTGATCTTTAGCAATGCCATTTGTATTTTTAAGTCTTATCACAACCTCACAACACATTTACATGTGAGAGTTACATGTATGTAATACTTAAACCTACTTATATAACAAAACTAAATATATACCCCGGTTATCATTATACATTATAAAGTAATCATGATTGGAAGTTAATATCCTATTGTGGAAGCTCTAATACCCCATCAAGATGACCCCTCATTAAGAAGATGACCACTCATGCTATCCGGCAAAGGATCGAAGTGGACCGTCCCTACGGGAATTAGTGTCCAGGTCTCTGTGTCTACCAACCAAGCATTACAGCAATTTGACACCTGTGAGATAGACTACATCAGCAAATTAATCAAATCAATATTGCACATACAGACTGCCTTTAATACCAAGACATATGACACACATTGGTCAAACAGTCAGTGCTCAGGTTGAACATTGATGACGATAGAAATAAGGTCGCCACAAGGTACTACATGTACAATTATGCCCGACTGAAAATTACTATCGCAATTGTATCTACGGTGTTGAGTGAGGTAGCCACCAGCTACTACAAGGAGATCCTACCTCAAAAAGACCTTGGCCATTGTATGCTGTTTAGTGAGGTAGCCACCAGCTACTACAAGAAGATCCTACCTCAAAAAGACCTTGGCCATTGTATGCTGTTTAGTGAGGTAGCCACCAGCTACTACAAGGAGATCCTACCTTTTACATGAATTATTCCTCTTGAAAATGCGAATGGAGCAAGGATAATTCTTAGGTATATTCTATTAGAAGATATACTTTGAATGTGTGCTCGTTATTCTACAAAAATAGTGTTGAGTGTGGCAGCCACTATCTACTACAAGGAGATCCTGCCTCAAAATTACCCTAGCCATTGTATAATGTTCAGAGGTAGCCACCATCTACTACCAAAAGATCCTGCTAAACTGAAAATCTTACTAAAATTCTACACTGGCATAACTGTGTATAAGAATCAATAATGACTTGCTTTAGATGGTGAGAGATATTGGAATATGACCCGTCCTTCACATCAACAAAAACCAATACCGAGAGTGTCAATATGGTCCCCAAGTCTGGTATTATGTACACAAAATTGCAGACATGGTAGCATGTTGGAAATTCAGTGGACTGGAAAGAAAACTTATAATGAACACATTCATGCATGTCTAACCTTTGTGTTGGGTCCATTTCATCCCAGTGACTTCACCTTTACCTCGACAATCTAAGAGTGTATAGACTCTCACATATCCACTTTTTAAACCATCACGGTTGTTGTGTTTTACTGTGTACTGGCCTGGATTAATGTAAACTATTATATAAATAGTGCCCTTGTCTGAGGGGAACATGGAGGATTGTTTCCCCGAGGGAACATTATCTTCCCGAGCCGATAGGCGAGGGAAGATAATGTTCTCGAGGGGAAACAATCCTCCATATTCCCCTCAGACAAGGGCACTATCTATTTTATTATACCGAACAGGTATAAGTATAGTTCTCTTTATCTTTGTAAAACTACACTGTTGTGTTTGTAAGAATTGTCTCCCTGCATATTGTTTCAGGTCATGTGATTAGGAATTGACCAATAATAAGGCGAGAATCTTACATAAGGTATAATAATATAAAATGTAACCTAGTGCTTTCATCCCAGTAAACTCGCAGACCCTTGAAATACATTCATCGATGGCATATATCGTCTGTGGTGATACCAATACGAAGCAATGCCTTTCCTTTATAATTATTAAATTTTCGTTTTTGAAACTGCACACATATGCAGTAAGCATGTGAAAAACCTATGAGACATTGAAAATTGAGATTAATCTAAACTTGTAATAGAAATTTCCGTTTTTCTATCCAAATCAATGAACAGTCTAAAGCTTTATGAGATATATATCATATCTTGTACACATATGCAAAGCTCTTCATTTAAATTAAAGTAGTCATTAGATAAGTGCTAGCTTTGACCTTTGACCTTGACCTATGACCACTAAATTCTGACAAGGTGTTGAGTTTGATGGTCTGATGCTCTAAAGTGAGTGAGAGTATGTTGTGTAATCAGTAGGCAAAAAAATGCTTCCATTTCACCTGATTTTCAAGGCCAGTTTTGTTGTGGAAACCCATTACCCGGCCATAGTTCCTAATATCTACAATGAGTGGAGGTCCCTCTAGGTCGACTGAATCACACATTAAGATTTTTTTCACTGTATTTGGCTCCGCCCAGCTCTGTTGGACTTTCTTGTGTTTCTTACAAGTGATTTCAATCAAGTTGGAAGAAAATCTGATGGTGTGATATTCAGTTGTAAAATTACTAAATTAACCAAGGAGAAGGTGTCATATATCTCAGGTTGAAATAGGACCTTACAGAACGAAACAACAACGTAACAATTTTCTTTTTCTAGATCCTGGAGAGGTTAAATTGTAAAGTTATAGCAGATGACTATATTTGACCTAATAAGCCCACCTGCCCTACAAGCTCATGATCACCCCTATTTGTTTTCAGGAAAAAGTTTCTTACCTCACTGATCTGCTAATATAATCTCCAGTCTTTTAACCAAAGACTGCAGAAATGTATGTAGATGAGAAAATGTTGTTTTTTCCATCCAGATTTCACATGGAAAATTTTTCCATGTTATTCTAAATGCACTTATCAGGTCAAATACAGTATTTCTAAGTTCCATAGTCCTTTAATAATGATAACAAAATGCTGCTCTAAAAATGGTTTACATTTTATCGTTGATTGTTAAGTAAAATATTTTCCACGGTGAAGAATTTCTCTTTCGCTGATTAAGTGGAGCATCAGATCATCTAGGATCGTAACTAAGATGGAGACACCTTAACTTTAAATCTGTTACAAGTTCGACCTTGTTCTTTATTTTACTGGAGCATAATCAAGATCACTAATAATAACATCATCTATTTTCTTCCAAAAAGAAAGAAATCTCTGTTAAAAAGGTTGACTTCATCCTGAGATAGAATTTAATACAAGCTTCTAAAAATAATACATTTATCATGCATCGATCACGATACATGAAAATAAATACATAGCAAAGAATCTAAGATGGAGTATGTATACACATACATACACTACTATCCATAATTTCCTAAACACTTTGCAGACAAGACATTATATTTCTTAATTCAATGAAATGAATGAATATGGTTATAATATTGTGGGTTTTTTTGTTGTTTTTTTTGTCTTATAACTTCTTATTTTTGGAATATCTTGAAAAATAGATCTCTCTTTTGACCCTCCCTGAATTTTAATCTTCAAGAAATTGTGAAGCTAAAGTCTATGATGCACTTGAAATATTTTAACAAGTCAAAAGATTGTGTGTAGTTTTTTTATGAATGGCTATGTATGCATGACCACTATCATCAGAAAGGTCAATAGTTCATCTCCCGGTTTTGGAATTGAGGTCAGCTACCATGGTCCTAAAGCTGAATAACTGGATGAAAAGCAAAATTGTTATCACAAGAAAAAAGAATTATCCTTATGGCCACAAGCTTAGTAAAGAATAATGCTATCACTTCATGCTGTGAGGTACTGGAAGACTTCTGACACCATAAAATTCACAAATGTGATGAGTTGGTATATAAATAGGCTTCCCCTGATCACGATTTACTACACCACTGGAGGACTTGATTACCAATGTCGGCTGTTACCTAATTATCTTCACACTAAGCAAAGTTACCAAGATTATCAGCCATTTTATCAGCCCACCAGGAGGAAACATGCAGATGTACTTTTAATTTTTTTTTTCACTTGAAAGAATTCAGTCGTAACCACCTGTATACACAAACACTTACTTACAATGTATTGATACCGAAACAATGGCATTAAAACTAAAATATCCTCCCCAACACTACCTTTATATAAACTAACTCGAACATCCTCCCCAAAACTACCTTTATGTAATATGAACATTATAGTTTTCGTTTAAATTCATTAGCAATCAATTAATACACAAAATAAAACTGGTGAAACTAATGCATCAATTGTGTAACCCCTAGACCTATCAACCTTATTTACCTAAAGCTTTACCTGACCTTATCACATAGTTTTACCCAAAATTTTAATCTTGTTTAAACCTGACTTTTACCTTGTTTTGTCTGACCTCATAACCTTGGCTTACCTGGCCTCTTACTGTTGATTTGTCTCAACCTTGGTTTACCTAGCCTCTTGGTGTTGTTTTGTCTCAACCTTGTTTTACCTGGCCTCTTGGTGTTGTTTTGTCTCAACCTTGTTTTACCTGGCCTCTTGGTGTTGTTTTGTCTCAACCTTGTTTTACCTGGCCTCTTACTGTTGTTTTGTCTGACCGCTCAACCTTTTTCCACCTAACCTCTTACCGTTGTTTTGTTTGATTTCATAATCTTGTTTTTCCTGCATGACCGTTCAACCTTGTTTTACCTAACCTCTTACCGTTGTTTTGTCTGAACTCTCAACCTTGTTTCACCTACACGTGGGGGGAGTGAAGGTTGGGGTGATTGGGGTGTGGGGGAGTGAATTGGGGTGTGATTGGGGTTGGGGGATGAAGGTTGGGGTGTGGATTGTGGGGTGTGGGGGAGTGGAAGGTTGGGGTGTGGATTGTGGGATGTGGGGGAGTGGAAGGTTGGGGTGTGGATTGTGGGGTGTGGGGGAGTGGAAGGTTAGGGTGTGGATTGTGGGATGTGGGGGAGTGGAAGGTTGGGGTGTGGATTGTGGGGTGTGGGGGGAGTGGAAGGTTGGGGTGTGGATTGTGGGGATGGTGGGGAGTGGAAGGTTGGGGTGTGGATTGTGGGGTGTGGGGGAGTGGAAGGTGGGGTGTGGATTGTGGGGGGTGGGGGAGTGGAAGGTTGGGGTGTGGATTGTGGGGGTGGGGGAGTGGAAGGTTGGGGTGGGGATTGTGGATGTGGGGGAGTGGAAGGTGGGGTGTGGATTGGGGGATGTGGGGGAGTGGAAGGGTTGGGGGTGGGGGGAGTGGAAGGTTGGGGTGTGGATGTGGGGTGTGGGGAGTGGAAGGTTGGGGTGGGGATTGTGGGGTGGGGGGAGTGGAAGGTTGGGGTGTGGATTGTGGGGTGTGGGGGAGATGAAGGTTGGGGTATGGATTGTGGGGTGTGGGGGAATGGAAAGGTGGGGGTGGGATTGTGGGGGGTGGGGGGGAGTGGAAGGTTGGGGTGGGGGATTGTGGGGGGTGGGGGAGAGGAAGGTTGGGGTGTGGATTGTGGGGTGTGGGGGAGTGGAAGGGTGGGGTGTGGGGGAGGGGAAGGGTGGGGGGTGGTGGGGGGTGGGGGGGAGTGGAAGGTGGGGGGGGGGATTGTAGGGGTGTGGGGGAGTGGAAGGTTAGGGTATGGATTGTGGGGTGTGGGGGAGAGGAAGGTTGGGGTGTGGATTGTGGGATGTGGGGGAGTGGAAGGTTGGGGTGTGGATTGTGGGGGTGGGGGGAGTGGAAGGTTGGGGTGTGGATTGGGGGTGTGGGGGAGATGAAGGTTGGGGTGTGGATTGTGGGGTGTGGGGGAGTGGAAGGTTGGGGTGTGGATTGTTGGATGTGGGGGAGTGGAAGGTTGGGGTGTGGATTGTGGGGTGTGGGGAGATGGAAGGTTGGGGTGTGGATTGTGGGGTGTGGGGGTGATGAAGGTTGGGGTGTGGATTGTGGGGTGTGGGGAGTGGAAGGTTGGGGTGTGGATTGTGGGGTGTGGGGGAGTGGAAGGTTAGGGTGTGGATTGTGGGGTGTGGGGGAGTGGAGGGTTGGGGTGTGGATTGTGGGGTGTGGAAGGGTGGGGTCTGGATTGTGGGGTGTGGGGAAGTGGAAGGGTGGGGTGTGGATTGTGGGGTGTGGGGGAGTGGAAGGTTGGGGTGTGGATTCTGGGGTGTGGGGGTGATGAAGGGTTGGGTGTGGATTCTGAGGTTGCGAGGGGAGTGGAAAGTTGGGTTTGGTCCAGCAGAATAAGGAATCGCGAGCAGGAACATGGAAAGGGGAAACATTTGTGAAAATGTGCTTATTGAGAATGTTTAAGCGCTAATTAACCAAGTGCATGTTAACAGTTAATGCAATGATCCACAGTGATAACAAGTAAGATTGTGCAGTAGGCCTGTAGTTGTCTGCACTCGCGATTCAGCTACACGAATCAATGGGATCAGTTCATAAAATTCAGCATATACACAATCTGCACGTGACTTACATATATACATTTATCAGATAAGCTTTAGCATTAACAGTATATACAGGCATGGTGATGGGGGTGGGTGATTTACAAACTCAGGATAAAAGTCTGTTACATAGATACAAAGTATTTACAAAGTCTTCACCCTAAATAGGTCACATATGGTTATATGTATAACTACCAATACTTAAAGTCGAGTCGAAAAAATCAACAAACGAGATATTTCTTCATAACACGTAGGATATAAATCCAATTTGAATATACGTTTGAGGAACAGATGCTATGGATATAATCACAATGAGTTTGTAACAGGCTCAGCTGAAGAAATGTTTCACAATGCTTTTGTATATATATACAAATCAATGACTTGAGAGCTTAAGCTTGTTTTACCCATTATCAAGTTACATCGGACATGTTATGGGGAGGGTTATTGTTCACCATGAGTTAATCAGTCAGTTATATCCAAGGACAAAGTTTTCACTGCATCAGCAGAATCAAACCAGGGTTTTTATGGAATTTTTTTGGGGTTGATAATGGGCCAAATTCACAACTGGAAGTATTTCATATTTCAGCCAAATTCCCAAAAACTGCAGTTTGCTCCTTTACTGTTCACCATAATTTCTTCCAAACTGAGGGGAACAAATCAAAAGCTTAAAGGATCAGACTGAACTAACGTAGATTAATGCATGCCATTATTTCCTCTCCTAGGCCCCACCCCTCTACCCCCACCATGTATCACACACTCCTCTCCTGGGCCCCACCCCTCTACCCCCACCATGTATGACACACTCCTCTCCTGGGCCCCACCCCTCTACCCCCACCATGTATGACACACTCCTCTCCTGGACCCCTCCCCTCTACCCCTGAGTTACCATACCATGTATGACACACTTCTCTCCTGGGCCCCACCCCTCTACCCCCACCATGTATGACACACTCCTCTCCTGGGCCCCACCCCTCTACCCCCACCATGTATGACACACTCCTCTCCTGGGCCCCTCCCCTCTACCCCTGAGTTACCATACCATGTATGACACACTCCTCTCCTGGGCCCCACCCCTCTACCCCTGAGTTACCATACCATGTATGACACACTCCTCTCCTGGGCCCCACCCCTCTACCCCTGAGTTACCATACCATTTATCACACACTCCTCTCCTGGGCCCCACCCCTCTACCCCCACCATGTATGACACACTCCTCTCCTGGGCTCCACCCCTCTACCCCCGAGTTACCATACCATGTATCACACACTCCTCTCCTGGGCCCCACCCCTACATTTAGGACATACAATTTGAAAATTAGGGGAAATGTCTGATTGGCCCTTCCTGTCTGCATGAGGCACATCCATCCTTTTAAACAATGTTTAAAATTTTAAAAGAATAGTAATCCTATAGCTAGATTTTGTATATCTGATTATCAAACCAGTCCACATTCATCCATGAAGATTATATATATTTTTTTTTTTTTAGATATTTTTATATTTTGTTTAAGAATCTGTCACATGAAGAAAATGAAGACATTTATTACAAAAGACATCAATTCCATATTGCCTAATTACAAATTTAGCTATTGGCATTAGAAACTTTTATAGCCTAAGAGAATGACCTTTAGCCATTAACCCTATAAACGTACAACGATATTGAAGTAACACAGATAATTGACAAAGATTGACATGGATTTAAATGTGGAGGACACTTGGCTCGAATGTATACACTTTACTCCCCATAAACCTTCCTCGCTGTTTACATCGAACCGGGATCAATGATCATAAGAGGAACCACTTACAAGCTAGGACCTTGCGATCAGAGCTTATCATGGATTCTGAGAGTGGCTTTTTATGGGAGAAAATCATTTATAGGCTCCTTCAACTTTGGCCAGGATCAAGGCATAAACCAAAGCATAAATGAATATCAATAGTCGATAGATTTTTCTAGTACAGCAGTCTTTGAGTACATAACAATTTGTTTGTTCTTAATCATTATAGCTTGTGTCATGTAGCCTACCTATATGTCGTTTGAAACATTTGCAGTATATACAGTGCAACTTCCGAAAACCGAACCTTCTAAAAACCGAACACCTCTGAATACCGAACGAATTGACATTGTACGGAATTGGTCCTTCTTTATTATAGTATTAAAAAACTTCCAAATACCGATCCCTCTGAATTCCGAACACCGGACCGATTTTGCGTCCGGTTCCTGTTAAAATATACCAAAAATTACTTCTGAAAACCGGCCTTACCTGAGCGATTATGACACGAGGTCAGGCCAGTCAACCGTGAAACAACAACTGTGACGGGTATTGTGTGAAGCCTTATTGTCTCGGGACCTACGTAGGTGATTTGTACAGGTATCCAATATATATCCCAAGGGGGCATTATGACGGATGGCCCAGTGTATAATCAACACGATAATTATGAAACAATGTCACACTTCATTGAAGCGCGTCAGTTCATTTATCTCCTCAATGCAAGTAGAGCTAGAAGCCTGAGTTTCGCATTTAATTTAAATGAGGCCCAAAGGGGGTTGTTTTCGTAAAAGAAGCCACTGATGTTTTTTTTAGACAACAGCGATGTCGGAAATACGACCAGTATCAACTGATCAATTGTAATTGATATTGAAACAAAACATCTTCACACCCTTTAATATTAGTCGATATGTAAAATATTCCGTATTGGACTATCGGCCCCATCCACATGACGGTAGCTTCACCGGATGTAACAAAATGTAGGTCGATCGTAAAGTGTAGTTGTACATGTGAAAAAACTGTTTAAAACTATAGTTAAAGTCATTTGCCTTTCTTATATATTCTGCAATATATACATGTACATTGATTAACTTTCATAATATGCATATTATTCAGACAAACCAAATATTGTCTTCGTGTGTACAGAGACTTGTATATCACAAGATATACAAGTCTCTGGTGTGTACGTGCCGGTTTGTAATCGGGTGCATTCTAATAAAAAATCGTCCGACCAATTATATCCGGAATTCGACCGTTCATTTTTCGATCAACTTCTCCAAACCGAACCCTCTGTAAACCGAACAAATAGTCATGTCTCATGCATGTTCGGTTTATAGAGGTTCCACTGTATAACTATGATGTTTGGAAATGTGGATGTTAATCAAAAGTTATCATTCAACCTAGGCCTCTTCCTACAACTTGTAAAACTGCTCAGAAACCCTGAAACTTGTATCTCGTTGCCCTTAATTCTTCAAACATTTAATGGTAATATTTTAAAAGATGATGTTATATAATCAGCTGGAAATTTAACCTAATCATTTAATTGACTTATCACCCTAATTTGTCTGATGTGGGTCCCTTATCACCCTAATTTGTCAGATACGGGTCCCTTATCACCCTAATTTGTCAGATACGGGTCCCTTATCACCCTAACTTGTCTGATAGGGTCCCTTATCACCCTAATTTGTCTGATATGAGTCCCTTATCACCCTAATTTGTCAGATATGGGTCCATTATCACCCTAATTTGTCAGATATGGGTCCCTTATCACCCTAATTTGTCAGATATGGGTCCCTTATCACCCTAACTTGTCTGATAGGGTCCCTTATCACCCTAATTTGTCAGATATGAGTCCCTTATCACCCTAACTTGTCAGATATGGGTCCCTTATCACCCTAATTTGTCAGATATGGGTCCCTTATCACCCTAATTTGTCAGATATGGCTCCCTTATCACCCTAATTTGTCTGATATGGGTCCCTTATCACCTAATTTGTCAGATATGGGTCCCTTATCACCCTAATTTGTCAGATATGGCTCCCTTATCACCCTAATTTGTCTGATATGGGTCCCTTATCACCCTAATTTGTCTGATTGGGTCCCTTATCACCCTAATTTGTCAGATAAGGTCCCTTATCACCCTAATTTGTCAGATATGGATCCCTTATCACCCTAATTTGTCTGATATGGGTCCCTTATCACCCTAATTTGTCTGATATAGCTCCCTAACAAACTGTTAACTTATGTCTACCCCCTGGATCTCAATTTATATTGAAAAACTAATGCAAATAATTTCAAAGAAAGATAATTCAAACTCAAATTAATGTAATTTGTATATCATCTTCAAACTAATGATACAATATATAGATATATATCACAGGCGTGTTTCCAGATTAACCCTTTCAACCCCAAGAAACTTCAGTGGACTTTGCCATTCATTCATTATTTGAAGTCCAATGTGGTCAGTAGGGGTGAAAGGGTTAACTTATTTTGTGTTGCTAAAAATTGTAGAAGCACTTCATTTTCTCATCCACTATTTGCAGTGCCTGCCATGAATGTCTTCCACAGCTTAAACCCTTCCCTATACATAAAGTCGACACATGCAGACAATATAGATAGTCCTTTTCGATGGGCGAGTCTGGCGTGGTTAGGAGGAATGTAAGCCTGTTTCTCATTGTACAGTCAGGTTTGAGGGTCAGAAATCCCCAAGTTAGGACTGGCCGTCAGAAGCATAAATGTTGCAGAAACTACCTAAAAGATTCCATCACATTGGAGCCTTGTCTAATCTCTGAAAGTGTCCAAACACATTCTCATCAATTCAATCACTGGGAAATATGCTAAAATCTCAACTTAAAAGCTACCATATATATTGAAATTTTTCAACAGAAGAATTTTAAAGCCTGATTTTCCAAATGGAAGAAAGTCAGGTGATTGTGAGAATTTCAGTCCCATTATAAGGTAACATTTGAAATAGTACTACCTGCTTAAGTAGTAAGTGAATCAGTCATTTTTCCTTTACACAGCGATGACATCTTTATAATGCAAACAAATAACTCTGTGTTCTAACATAAGTTTTATACAGATAGAAATTTACAACATTACAATTGGGATTTAATAAGTATATACATGTCCTACATTGTAATATGTATATTCAGGTGTTCGGGTGGCACAGTGGTAGTTAACACACAAGCCTGATCCACCTGTAGGCGGCTGGGGTTCAATTCCCTGATCGGACATGAAAAGGTATATGGGGTCACCTGTCTGACTTAGTTTTCCCTGGGTATTCTGGTTTCCTTGCGCACTTTGATCCAGGCAAACAAGCCTGATTAATATATAAGCTGATATAACCTGTTTCCCGCTTGTTGTAAAATAAATAGTATATTAAATATAAAGTTGGAAATTTTGTTTGGTGATAACGTTTTAATTCCATATCCTATTCTTTACTTTCTCTGCAAACAATCTTTTAATTCAGTCGTAGAGATAGGTTTACCCACTATATCTCATATAAGTCACGGAGCCGTGGTTGTTAGGGATGGGATAACTCTTTGTCACATACATCACAGGGCGATCACGTGGTTGTTAGGGATGGGATAACTCTTTGTCACATACATCACAGGGCGATCCCGTGGTTGTTAGGGAGGGGATAACTCTTTGTCACATACATCACAAGGCGATCCCGTGGTTGTTAGGGATGGGATAACTCTTTGTCACATACATCACAGGGCGATCGCATGGTTGTTAGGGATAGTATTAAACAATGTCACACTGGCATATAGGGAAAGACAGCTGACACGCGTTGTGACGCCACTAACAGAGACTAGTAATGTAACCATGTTGGAAATTAATAACATCATCAATTTTGACACATGTTTTATGGAATATTTATGATGGAGCATTGTACATGTTTATGAAAAACTTTACAATCCGTTACTGTTTTTTAAGTACATGAGAAAAAAATATATGGGTCTGTTCCATAGACTTGGATATCTCATGTCCCTGTGTCAGAGTTTGGCTGGCCAGTACTCTGTAAACTTGTCTACCACAAAACATTAATTCAACAGGAGAAAAATACTAAACAGTTTATCTACCCCAAAAACATTAATTCAACAACAGGCGAAAAATACTAAACAGTTTATCTACCCCAAAACATTAATTCAACAACAGGTGAAAAATACTAAACAGTTTATCTACCCCAAAACATTAATTCAACAACAGGCGAAAAATACTAAACAGTTTATCTATCTACCCCAAAACATTAATTCAACAACAGGTGAAAATTACTAAACAGTTTATCTACTCCAAAACATTAATTCAACAACAGGTGAAAATTACTCAACAGTTTAATCTATAAGTAAGCAATACAAGGTACATAGGACATTTCAACACCAGGAGAATTTTAATTACAAAACTGAAGGGTGTTCATTTGATCAGCGATGATGAGTGTTGAAATGTAACACACAACATTAAACTGCTTCCTGTTGATAAACAGTTTTACCATCAACACCACAAATGTTGGGACAAGTTTTACCGGTGAACCTGCATGACCCTGTGGCTGTACATGTACCTGTATCTCATAAACTATCAATTCAATATCCAGGTCAGTAAAAAACTGATTACCATCTAAAATGACCTCAGGTCTAAAGATATACCCCTGGTGGATATGCCAATATAACTGGAATGTGCTTGTATATAGATACACATTTTTGATTTTTATTGTAAACAGTTCATTTTATATAAACATTTATATATATTATCAGGGAAATACCCAGGTTCCAACATATTAACTTTGCATCTCAAAGTAGGTGGCCACGGTGGGCTTAATGCATGTCAATGAAATAGCATTTGTTTGCTTTTTACTGAATGCAATAGACATGGCTGGGCTTATTACAAGGCAAGGGTAAAATAAAATTACTTTTACATATAAATCTATCAAATAAGAACGATAAAAATTGTAATTCCATTTGCACAATTTTGTTATTTGGAAAGTACTTCCTTACATAATCCACAAACCATTCATTAGCAGTTAATGACAAGACGAGGGACCTAATAAATCTCCCAGTGAATGATTCATGTTTCAAGGTGTAATTTGTACCCTGTTTCACTTTATCTCCAAACCTTCTCAATACGAACGACACTTGTTTTGATCATTACACTTTCCCCAGTCCTATTGCCATATATACGACACTGCTACAAAAATCATTAAAAAATCGTTGTAATTACATCTTCTCTAGAACTCCTCTGTAAAGCCATTTTTCTACCTTCAAGCCATTTTTTCCACCTTTACGAAATTAAATTGCACCGTGGGTTTACTTTCAAAACAAAATCTCCATTTGTAATTGTTGTGTCTGCCAACAAGACTACCGATACCTAACATCAAACCTAGGAAATCAGGATTCCTCTCATTTAAAATTATATATGCATAGGAAATCAATGTTGAAAGACTAAAGGAAAGATGAGATGGAATAAACATGTGTTATTTTAATTCTACAGATTAAACACGAATCCGGTACAGTACAGTCGCCCTAATCCATATGTTGATGAACTGCTTCATACCTTTGTTTTATCCCTAGGGACTGCTGATCAGTGGTTCTAAGGGCCAAAACAGTGGCAAAACAGAAGAGGAAGCAGCGGGATCAAAATGGCCGTAAACAGATATTAAATGTTGAAGGAGAGGTGCAGAAAGCTCATAATTATGAGCAGATTTGGTAAATCTACAGTCAAGAAAAAACAAATTTCACATCATACGTAGACCATTTACTGAAGAAAATAGTGCCCACCCACTCGACCAGAAAAGTGAATCATTTTCAAGCCTTAGAATATCCACATCACACACAGACCATTTATTTAACAGAAGAAAACAGTGCCCACCAACTCGATCAGGAAAGTAAAGCTACTCATTTTTAAGCCTTAAAAATATCTACAACAGACACAACAATCAAAGTATTGAAATTCAAAAGTAAGAATCTGTATAAAGTTATCATACATAAGATGAATAAGATATAATCCAGAAAAAAGTAAAATGCTGTTTTTTTTTTCTGGGAATGTCTCATATATGTCTGGTCATTGGTCAACGTCATTGTGGTGTATACATACTTATTAACAGTGACTTCTCCTTATTGCTTTTTTATGTTCTCCTTGTGAAATGGCCTTGCTGATCAAATCGACTTTCTAACGCATCTAGCACTAGTCACCAGTCCCCAACGCATGTAGCCTAGACTACTCACCGGTCCCCGACACATGTAGCCTAGACTAGTCACCAGTCCCTTACACATGTAGCCTAGACTAGTCACCAGTCCTTGACACATGTAGCCTAGACTAGTCACCGGTCCCCGACACATGTAGCCTAGACTAGTCACCAGTCCCTGACACATGTAGCCTAGACTAGTCACCAGACCCTGACACATGTAGCCTAGACTTGCCACAAGACCCTGACACATGTAGCCTAGACTAGTCACCGGTCCCCGACACATGTAGCCTAGACTAGTCACCAGACCCTGACACATGTAGCCTAGACTAGTCACCAGACCCTGACACATGTAGCCTAGACTGGCCACAAGACCCTGACACATGTAGCCTAGACTGGCCACAAGACCCTGACACATGTAGCCTAGACTAGTCACCAGTCCCTGACACATGTAGCCTAGACTAGTCACCAGTCCCCGACACATGTAGCCTAGACTAGTCACACCGGTCCCCGACACATGTAGCCTAGACTAGTCACCAGACCCTGACACATGTAGCCTAGACTAGTCACCAGACCCTGACACATGTAGCCTAGACTGGCCACAAGACCCTGACACATGTAGCCTAGACTGGCCACAAGACCCTGACACATGTAGCCTAGACTAGTCACCAGTCCCTGACACATGTAGCCTAGACTAGTCACCAGTCCCCGACACATGTAGCCTAGACTAGTCACACCGGTCCCTGACACATGTAGCCTAGACTAGTCACCAGTCCCCGACACATGTAGCCTAGACTAGTCACCAGTCCCAGACACATGTAGCCTAGACTAGTCACCAGTCCCCGACACATGTAGCCTAGACTAGTCACCAGACCCCGACACATGTAGCCTAGACTAGTCACCAGTCCCAGACACATGTAGCCTAGACTAGTCACCGGTCCCTGACACATGTAGCCTAGACTAGTCACCAGTCCCCGGCACATGTAGCCTAGACTAGTCACCAGTCTCCGACACATGTAGCCTAGACTAGTCACCAGCCCCCCGACACATGTAGCCTAGACTAGTCACCGGTCCCCGACACATGTAGCCTAGACTGGTCACCGGTCCCCGACACATGTAGCCTAGACTAGTCACCAGTCCCTAACACATGTAGCCTAGACTGGTCACCGGTCCCTGACGCATCATAGCCTCTTCTGGACTCCAGCCCTAATGGGTTTTTAGTGAGGAATTGCTAAGTTGAATTCTAATATTAGATTATCTCCCCTAGTTTTAAAATCTACAATCTAACAGATCCTTAAATATCCTTAAGAAACCAAAAAGATAAAGCTCAATTTTATTCATAATTTCAATATTCTAGGGAAGGTACCAAGAATTTGAAAATAGTAATAAATGTGTAAAATTACATTTTCTCTTTTTTGTTTAAATTTAGACACATGCAGTAATGAACAAGAAAATTAATCTGGGAGGATAGCAACTTCTCATTCTCGACTTCACCTTCATTGAATGTGATTTTGACCAAAACCTCCAACACATACAGGTAATTTACTCTATTAATACAGAGTTTATCACAATATCAATGTACAGGGTTTATATGTTAAGAGAATTCAAAACATATTAAAACGAGCAGTGGCATGAAAACTGCCCTTTGATATACATACCTCTTCATAGAACCTCAACTGGGGGACCGTTTCGTCACATACATTTTCACAGAAGTCTTTGAACAGTAGATACCCTGTAAAATTAAAACAACTGTATAATTGAAATGCGACACAACATTTGATGTAGCATGAGTATATAAAATATTGTAATGCATAACTACATAAGTATATTGTAATGGCACAACTATATAAGTATATTGTAATGGCACAACTATATAAGTATATTGTAATACATAACAGTAGTGAAAGGAAAAAGAAAGTTTATCATGAAATTCATAGAAATAAAAGCGTAACTGTTAATAAGCTAATCTAGTATATTGTAATTCAGTAAGAATACTGTCAATTACATTGTCCAGTTATATTAAGCTCATCCATATTGTAATTCAGTAAGAATACTAACAATTACATGGTCCAGCAATAAGCTCATCCATACTGTAATTCAGTAAGAATACTAACAAATAAGTTGTCCAGCAATAAGCCCACCCCTTATACTTTGCGTCAAGGTTGATGTGTTCCTCATGGGGCTTATCACTGGATAAATACAGTACTCAAAAGTAACAATTTTGTCTTAGCCTATCAATATAATCCTTCACTGAATTCTGATAAAATTTTACAAGAGGATCCTACTGGGGTACCACTGTGTCCCCATATAACCTTGTAATCGGATACTAGAGCCCCCCGGCCTGGTGTTTAATCAGAATTTTTGTTTAAACTCATTTGTTTATTTCCAAATATCACAATATTCAACAAGTATATGGTCTCCTTTCCAATTGAAAACTCTTTGAATCCTGGCCAAATCATATGTTTCCAAAGATGTTCAGTTGATCTATATCTGGTTGTACATATATCTTATCTGAGAAATTGGTTAAATTGTTGTAGTTCAGAATTTTCAAAAATGTTTACATTTATCGTTAGACCAAGCCCAAAATCTTCTGGCGAGAGCTTAACAAAACATATATAGAACATGTCTTATTACTGTTAGCATTTAAAATCCCTCAATTAGAAGCCAAGAAACTGAACTACGGAGAATGAAAACCTTTAGAAAATGTCAAACGCAAAGGTGATCAACCGTACAGGCGAACTTATCGACTGAAGGACAGATATATAGGGAAACAAGAATACACAGCTAATTAAGTATACTGGTTTGAACAACAGATCTATAATACAAAATCACAAAACATATTAAAAACCTATCAACTATTCAGAAACTGTTTCCGTTCATCTACGTCTGACAAGTTTTGAAGTGACCAATTCAATTCATGTACAAAAAACATTTATCCAAGCTGAAAAGGCAGGTCAGTAAAAGATATAGACTTGGATCAATAACATTGAAGGTATTCATCATCAGATGGAAAGGCTCGTGTCCACAATCAAACATTGGCTACAGTAAGAGTATCCTTAACATCGGAAATTTAAGTTCGGGTCATGCATGTTCAAAGAGAGCTTCAGCATTGCTGCAGTGAATGTTGGCCTAAAGCTATGTTTTCTGTGTGTTAAGTACCAATACCGTCCATAAATTAGCCATTATTGAAAGTTGCCCATGTGTCTGGTGATAACCATGATGGTGAGTTCTAATCCATAGGTATCAATATGTTTTATGTTGGTCTGATGACAATAAAATTGATGAGTTGTTGATATTGTCGGATATGTCCCGACACTTTAACACTAGCCCTCCACCTCTGGGTTGCGAGTTCAAAACCTACGTGGGGCAGTTGCCAGGTACTGACCGTAGGCCGTTGGTTTTTCTCCGGGTAATCCGGCTTTCCTCCACCTTCAAAACCTGGCACATCCTTAAATGACCCTGGCTGTTAATAGGACATTAAACAAAAACAAACCAAACCAAAATGTTTGTGTTAAGTCTCCTTGTGATAGGCCAGAACTTTTGCCGATTTATAGTGCTACCTCACTGAAGCATACTGCCGAAGACATCCCAGCAGGACACCCCATCCGGTCACATTATACTGACAACGGGCGCACCAGTCGTCCCACTCCTAATATGCTGAGCGCTAAGCAGGAGTAGCAACTACCATTTTTAATGACTCTGGTATGTCTCGGCCAGGGGACAGAACCCAAAGCCTTCCTCACAGGGGCGAACGCTCAACAGAAGACCAAAGGCGAGGCATTGTCAAGGGAGACATTAGGAAGAAGAAAATTGTTCAGAAAGAAGAGAAAAGATAAGATCCCAAATGTAGTCGCCTCTTATGATCATGCAATGGGGGCAGCAGGTACAATTCTTACGCCCTACCTGCAGGGATGTAAATTTGTCTACAACAATATCGCTGAGTTTTTAACCAAATATACATTGCATGTATATCTGACGACAACAATATTGTTGAGTTTTAATCGTGTCGACAACAATATCGCTGAGTTTTTATCCAATACATGTAAATTTGTCGACAACAATATTGTTAAGATTTTACCCAAAGATGTCAATACCTTCTGTCTGTGTCTGCATGACGTCAATGTCTTTGAGTACATGACCTGAACTAGGTGTCGCGACATTTGTATGTTTGTAAGATGTTGCAGGGTGCTGCTCTTCATGTGTCGACACCATGTGTGTCTGATGTCAATAATTATATCCCGAGTTTCAACCTAAAGGTTTCCAAACTCTTGTATGTGTGTCTGATGTCAATAATATCCTGAGTTTCAACCTAACGTTTTCCAAACTCCTGTATGTTGGTCAGATGCTGCTGGTACCTAGTATACATATGTGTGTCTGAAGTCAACAATCTTGGTAGATTTGAGCTTGAATATCTGATGATCTTGTGTACCAAGTGTCAACAATGTCTGTGAATTTCAGTCTGAAACTGAGCTATAATGGAACTTAATACTAATGGCAGCAAGCAATGCTAACATTGAAGGAAAAACAATTATTATACACACTGCTTATCGTTCTGTTCCTTGGAGACAATTTTTTTTCTGTAGCTATAGTGACCATTTCCTCATTTTTAATTACACCTCCTAGGAGACAATGTCTTTTTTCTACAGCTAGCAACCATTTCCTCATTTTTAATTACACCTCCTTTGAGACCATGTCTTTTTTCTACAGCTAGCAACCATTTCCTCATTTTTAATTACACCTCCTTTGAGACAATGTCTTTTTTCTACAGCTAGCAACCATTTCCTCATTTTTAATTACACCTTCTTTGAGACAATGTCTTTTTTCTATAGCTAGCGACCATTTCCTCATTTTTAATTACACCTCGTTTGAGACAATGTCTTTTTTCTACAGCTAGCAACCATTTCCTCATTTTTAATAACACCTCCTTTGAGACAATGTCTTTTTTCTACAGCTAGCAACCATTTCCTCATTTTTAATTACACCTTCTTTGAGACAATGTCTTTTTTCTACAGCTAGCAACCATTTCCTCATTTTTAATTACATCTCCTTGGAGACAATGTCTTTTTTCTACAGCTAGCAACCATTTCCACATTTTTAATTGCTAAATTTCCACATTTTTAATTAATATACGTAAATCAAGATATATCTAGAAATGAGACTATAAGTTAGTTTTAATGGTTTGCCCAAAATATTACCTCCATAATAAATCTAAGAATAGAGAAGTAAACTAATTGAGTAAATAAATCAATATCAAGGATGTTATAATTAAACAAAAGTTGTTTTCACACTAATGCACCAGTTTTGATAAGAAGCTTACATTCTGGGAACAAAATATGCTCTTTGAATACTGATAATGAGCTCAAATTTAAAATCTTACAGGCAAACCTTTAGATATTGGACACATTCTCACAGAAAATCTTCCAGGAGCTATCAACAAAACATTTCTGATTAATTTCCAGTCCTACAATGCTACTACAAATTTAATAATTCTATTAATTTGTAGTCAATTAATTCATTAAAGTCTGACTAACATTGAGAGTTTGTCAAGCTGAAATATTTTTTTATTAAATCAAATTCCAGTAACAATTTATCATTTGTCTTAGATTTCTTGCCTCTTCTTTATCTTGTCCTAATAGTTTGCATTCACACAAAATACAGGTTAAAATTGTGATTAGATAATTAAAGAAAATTTACTTAAGTTTAACCTTATGACATGTCATTACAGTAATGAAGTGGCATGATGTAAAAGGTTTATATCATTTTAACAATTAACTTTAATGTCTTAATTACATCAAGTAATTAGAAAGCATCAGTCAGTGATTCCACAATAATTAAATCTGAACATGAAAAACATGAATGTCCTTGGATCAAAATGGATGATCACCCTTAGTAATTCATACTCAACTACAAAAATACTCACAAGGGATCGATATTGATGTCCAGCATAAAAAGTTCAAGGATACTTTTAAATAACTCTTGATTTCAAATAAAATAATATCTTCATCCAAATGCTTTCTCAAATGGTAATTATATGATTGAGCATGTTCAATTTGAAATCAGTTTATATTTGAAACTGCACCTTAGATCAATAGATTAACTGTTCCATTCCTGAAAACTTTTTTGCTTAATCATTGCTTTCATATATTTGCAGTCAAAATCATAGGGAATAGCTAAAAGATCATTGTGATCCCATAATATACGTATATATCTATAATTTCTAAAACAAAGTCAGAGGCAAATGATTAAACTTGACGTGTAAATTCCAAGATGGCTTAACACTGTACTTGGTGGCCATTTTGCTTTTACTATTCCTCCCAAAAGGAATTGTAGGATCAGAAGTAAACATTACCATGGTGATTATTAATATCTAAATGTGTCAGCATATCTATGACAAAAAGTGAAGAAAAAAAAATCTGACTTCCAACTTCAAAGTCATTATAAATTATGGTAAATTGATATTGATGAAAATAAGGTCAGTGTAATATAATCTAATGTTTGGAGCTCCTTTCTTAAAAAAAAATCCTATAAATCATTTGGTCAAGGAGCATGATCTAGAAGCATTCCCTATCTAATTCATGTCAGTTTGGTTTATTTTGTTTAACGTCCTATTAAAAGCCATGGTCATTTAAGGACGTGCCAGGTTTTGGAGGTGGATGAAAGCCGGAGTACCCGGAGAAAAACCACCGGCCTACGGTCAGTACCTGGCAACTGCCCCACGTAGGTTTCGAACTCGCAACCCAGAGGTGGAGGGCTAGTGTTAAAGTGTCGGGACACCTTAACCATGCAGCCCCTTGTAGTATAGAAAAACCACTCAGACATAAACAAACACTAAGGGACTTACATGTGCTATGTTACTTCCTCCATATATGGGTTATAATTAAAGAGTCCTTCTAATTTTTTTAATTAATTACCTAATGAAGCAAATAATTAGGTAACTATGTACAAATGGTTCTACAAAGCTTTGAGGTCTTATTGATTTCACAATGACCAAAACAGTCTCAGACAGATTTGTAAAAATACTTCCATAAATACCCATTAAAACTGACAGTAACAGTGGTAATTGACCATCAGTCGAATATAACCAGCCCACAGACTTCTTATCATTAGTCCTACAATGGGTGTGCTTCCCAAGGAATAAATACGTACATCATTGGATTTTCTCTTGCTTTTAGAGACAAGACAGCGCAATTGCAAAGCCTGTGTATCATGATCATTCATGAACATTTTCCTATGGCGATAAAGCCAAATTGTTCCATATTTTGTAAAATCTAATTAACACTTTGGGAAATTTTGCCAAATTTATAATGATATAAACCTCTGCTAGGCACACATCCTAAAAATGACTCGTCATTCTATCTTTGAAATTTTAAAAGGACATAAGGAAACAAACATTGCCAGATACGCCTCATGAACAACAAGAAGTCACTTTTCAATTAGGAAATGAAAACAAATATTTTGAAAAAAATATATATTTTTTTAAATCAAAGGCTATAGAGATTTCAGCGTGTTTAAATCCGCTGCTAGTGTATTTTCATCACTGTGACAGGAAACAAAGCTTATAATTACAGAATCTACATATATATACTGTTACAACATCAGCGACATCTTCACCTCAAGTTCAAGTACCCCACTGCAGCAACAAGACAAACTCAGGCTTACAAGGACATGTTTAACTGTTCACCCTGATAATCTGTACTCCACAACCCTTATCTTCCTAGAATTCTAAAGGAAACACAGGTACCCTTATCTCTTGTAATTCTTTTTCAAAAGTTCCTGTTTTTATTGATAACAATAACATGTCTCTTGCGTACTGTAGAAAGAAAGTGACGTTATGAAATGCTTCGAAGGACATTTCAACCCCTTCATCAGGGCTACAAGGCTAACTGTTGCTTCAATTCATGATCAGGAATCAGGTCAAAAAATGTGTTGGAAAGAAAAATATGAAAAAAAAAATTCTTTTGCACCCTCTTTCTCAATAATTTCCGAGGTTGAGTATCTGGTTACATACTCTTTGGTTTTTCAAATAATTTCAAACCTGATTCTAGAATGAAATATTTTTGAGAAGTCATATATATTCAAGTATTTTGATATAGGGGTGCAACATATAGAGGATGCAAAAGGAAGTCTTTCCAAGATATGAACCACCCATATACTCTTATAACGTACAACACAAATGATGACTTATATAATTAACATTATGTTGGTCAACCTTAAAACTTCCTAATTTGTTCATAGAGACCTAGTCATGCAGTTATATAGCATCTGACAAATATTTATATAATTCTTGAAACTCCGGTGAAGATCCAAGGTGTGTGGCTTGATCCCCACTCAGTACGTTTTGTTACTCACAAAACTGAGTTCACAGATTGTTAGGAACTGCTGTGGTGGAGTCCTTGGGCAAGATATTCCCTATAATGATCTACATGGATTACACCAATCATCCCATTTGTAGTTCAGTGAGCTAACCACCAGCTACTACAAGGAGACCCTGCCTCAAAATGATCAAAAGACCTTAGCTGCAGAGGGGGTTGGGTTGTGGGGTGTGGGGTCAGGTGGATGAAGGATAAACCCAGCAAATTATATAAAGAAAAAACTTTGTCTGAACCCAAAGTTAAGGTATACATGTCTTAAAAGTCTTGAGTAAGTCAAGATAGAGAAATGTCGGTAAGAAAAGACATTGTGGACTCCTTGAATGATCTTATCTTAGACACTATCAGTATATATTGCTAAAATGTTTAAACAGTTAAATATAACAATATATTGTCTGAATGCATGATAGCTATATTTTTGTTTCCTCTATCTCAAGAGTTATGTGTGTTCTTGAGAATCAGGCTATACTGTATACAACTTAAACCTCAAGGGTTGACCACAGCCATAGTAAACTGCTGCAAAACTAATAAATAACTGATGGTTTCTCTCTCTTATATATATATATATATACATATATGTTAAGAAAGGATGGCCACTTGATGCATTGGTAGCAGCCACATATATTCCTGGTTTGTCGATTGAAATTTTTTGAGCTGTAGATTATTTGTATGAGGCCTGCATGGTCAGATCACCAGTCAAAATTTTCCTTCTTACAGTGAACTTATTTGAGCTTTTTTGTTTACTTAAACACATGGATACTGAGAATTACTACTACCATACCCCAGCATTTTACTGTTATCAAATATTCTGTGGTTCAGACGAAGACTCTAGTATGGATTAAGGATCCCACCTGGTATTGAGATCTGTCACCCTCTACCTCAGCTCCACAATACCAAATTCCCTTCACATCATCCAAGTTTTCAGCCCGTTTCTGACAAAAGCTCCAAACATACGAATTAAGTATTGAAATATGTTTCCCTTTGCCCGAGTCCCAAAACAACATTTTCCCTTCCCATTAAAAAAGTTTCTAGCCCGTTTCTGACAAAAGCTCCAAACATACAAATTAAGTATTGAAATATGTTTCCCTTTGCCCGAGTCCCAAAACAACATTATCCCTTCCCATTAAAAAAGTTTCCAGCCCGTTGCTGACAAAAGCTCCAAACATACGAATTAAGTATTGAAATATGTTTCCCTTTGCCCGAGTCCCAAAACAACCTTTTCCCTTCCCATTAAAATAGTTTCTAGCCTGTTTCTGACAAAAGCTCCAAACATACGAATTAAGTATTGAAATATGTTTCCCTTTGCCCGAGTCCCAAAACAACATTATCCCTTCCCATTAAAAAAGTTTCCAGCCCGTTTCTGACAAATTTTAGCTCCAAACGTACAAATTAAGTATTGAAATATGTTCCCTTTGGCCCGAGTCCCAAAACACCATTTTCCCTTCCAATTAACAGTTTCCAACTCATGTCCTAGCTACAAAAGCTCCAAAGATCTGAGTATAAGTATTGAAATCTGTCCCCTTTTGCTCCAGTTCCCAAAATCCAAATTCCCTTCCCATCAACAAAGTTTCCAGTCCCTTTTCGATAAAAGCTCTAAATATCTGAGTATAAGTATTGAAATCTATTTTGCCCCATGTCCCAAAATCGAAATTCCCTTCCCATCAACCAGATTTCCAGCCCCTTTTCAATACATTAAAATTTGTCGCCTTTTGGCCCAGTCCTAAAATCAAATTTTCCAGCTCTTTTCAAATTTGCTCCAAACATCTGAGTATACGTATTGAAATCTGTATACCCATTCTCTAAACCTAAACCTTAAGCAGCATGCATCTGGAATTTAATTAGAATCTAGGTAAGGTATAATCTTGTTGTCTGTGGAATTTGATATACCAGATTCACAGTACCCGGTACATGCCTATAATGTTAGCATTCAATTAATGATATATATATATATATACATATATAAAGATACCATACACGGCCTAAAAATTTAATCAACATAAATAGGTAGAGTACATTGGAGTTAACAAATTAATATATAAGCTGTGTGATTGTTCTGAGTAAAAGTACATTTATCATATCTGGGCAGAATAACTTGGAGAGAGCTGTGTTCCACCTAAGTGCATCTTTGATAAGCATCAATGCTATTATATAATTACAGTGAAGAGATTTGACTTGTGACTCACAGGTATTTCATGTATATATATATATAATAATTAACAATGAACTGTCAATTACTATTTTGTGATATACATTACTTGCATGCTGTCGCCAACATTTTTTGATATATACAATCGTGTATATAAATATATGTTTAGATTTGTGAGTCACAGAAATTAAATTTTTATGGACCAGTTTAACTGACATTTTAGACAGATATTTAAGACATTTACTAAGATATGATTCAAACTTTAATTTGTTTCAATAACTACAGTGTTCTAGTTAGGATTTCAAAAGGGCATCCAGCATTGAACCCAAAAAGGGCAATTTTACTCGCAAGTATAAATATTGCCAAAAGTTTTGTTAGTAAAACTGAGAAATGATGCCCGCATTGTTAGAAAGGTTTATTACTTATTTCAGTTGCTCCTTTATTGTCCAGACAATTGTCCAGACAATTAAATATTGGAACAATTAATTAAATACTGAAACAATTTAACTCTACAGACAATTAAATACTGGAACAATCAATTAAATATTTAAACAATTAAACTCTCGAGACAATCAAATATTTAAACAATTAAACTCTCGAGACAATTAAATACTTAAACAATTAAACTCAGAAGACAATTAAATATTTGAACAATTAAACTACAAGAACAAATTAGATACTTGAACAACTAAACTCAGTTTAAGTGTAAATTCTGTAATCAAATTTTTATATAGTATCGCATAATTCCCTGTCACCATGAGTTCATGACACATTAAATTTATTTAACAGCGCACCACAATAAGAAATGGAAAAAAACATAATATATTTTAAATTTTGGTCATTTCGAATGTGTATTTTAATTGAATGACGAACAACACATGTACACCACTATCAACTAACCTGATGTTTCATGAACAGTCCTTAGTCATGGAAAATTCAAAATCGATATCGGTTATAATTATAATCAAAAAGGTCTTCTGATGTAGTTGATTGCTACATAATCGGTTGACAGTTTATCCAAATTTTATATAAATCAAATAGATTATTTTTTATGTAAATATCAGTTTAATAACTTCTTAAGCATCTAATTATAAGATTCATTTATGAATGAAATATGTGAACAATTGTCTTTGTTATTATGTTTTCTATAATATAAGTAGGCAATGAAATTTGTTTGATAAAAATTATCAATCAATCGATGATTAATTATGAAAATTGAAAATAGATTATCAGACAAGTTGATGTTCAATAATTAGTGAATTGATTACATCTGATCATCGTCCCATCACTAGTACAAAGTTAAAATGCTGAAGTTTATACATATGTATGCCTCATGCTCATGTTCATCATCATTATATCATTTATGTGTATTAGACAATTTGTCAATACAAAATTAACATCTGAGTTATCAATATCCTAAGGATGGCACATAGCTGTTCAAACTTCTTGAAACGTTTATGTGATTAGGACAGATGCATAAAAGATTCAAAACTCAATAGCACCGACTTAAGACATACATGTATATATACAATATATGAATGTTACCTGTGGCTTATTACAAGGCATGGGCTTAATTCCTCAGATAGAGATTACAATATAATTCAATATAATTTTTATGTGTGAAGTCACATCTACATTTCCACGTAATTGACAGGTGAAACAGTTAAAGAAAGATCGTGTTAAATGGATACTGATGAAATAGTCGGCAACAAGATCACAAGCGTTATACACTATATGTCACAAGTTTTACACTATAACATAGATACCAAGGTACCTACAGCACCTAATTCACATACCAGGTATGCATCATCAAATTTCACACTTGGAAGTTTGAATATAACTTCTATGATAAACGCGACTTTGCGTGATTCAATCTGGGCTGAAATTAAAGGTCACTCGATCAGAAGCTTGTGTAGTATCCATATCAAATTACACCAAGTCAGCACATTTTCTTCTATATTTTCTTATGGCTTGATCAGCATAGATATAACATATTGCAAAATAAACAAACAATAGTTTTTTTGTTTGTATTTTGTTTGTTTTTTTTTTGCTGTAGACAATTGTATTCCGAGAGGATTGACAGAGGTACTCAGAAAGCCTTCAGGTCAAGAAAAACGACTATGTGGCTGGATTGATGTTAGTGAAAATAAGACCATTGTAGCATATATGCTTACAATATCAGATCACATTGTATTAAAAACAGAAATATAACTCTTAAGGAAACTGAAATACATTATATTTCTTATTAGTTTAAGTCCACCAACCACATAATGACAGTCCACCAACTACATGATGACAGTCCATCAACTACATGATGATAGTCCACCAACTACATGATGATAGTCCACCAACCACATGATGATAGTCCACCAACCACATAATGACAGTCCACCAACTACATAATGACAGTCCACCAACTACATGATGACAGTCCACCAACTACATGATGCCAGTCCACCAACTACATGATGCCAGTCCACCAACCACATAATGACAGTCCACCAACTACATGATGCCAGTCCACCAACTACATGATGACAGTCCACCAACCACATAATGACAGTCCACCAACTACATGATGCCAGTCCACCAACCACATGATGACAGTCCACAACCACATAATGACAGTCCACCAACTACATGATGACAGTCCACCAACTACATGATGCCAGTCCAACAACCACATGATGACAGTCCACCAACCACATAATGACAGTCCACCAACTACATGATGACAGTCCACCAACTACATAATGACAGTCCACCAACCACATGATGACAGTCCACCAACCACATAATGACAGTCCACAACCACATAATGACAGTCCACCAACCACATGACAGTCCACCAACTACATGACAGTCCACCAACTACATGATGACAGTCCACCAACCACATGACAGTCCACCAACTACATGACAGTCCACCAACTACATGATGACAGTCCACAACCACATAATGACAGTCCACCAACCACATGACAGTCCACCAACTACATGATGACAGTCCACAACCACATAATGACAGTCCACCAACTACATAATGACAGTCCACCAACCACATAATGACAGTCCAACTACATGATGACAGTCCACCAACTACATGATGACAGTCCACCAACCACATGATGACAGTCCACCAACCACATAATGACAGTCCACCAACTACATGATGACAGTCCACCAACTACATGACAGTCCACCAACTACATGATGACAGTCCACCAACTACATGATGCCAGTCCACCAACCACATAATGACAGTCAACCAACTACATAATGACAGTCCACCAACTACATAATGACAGTCCACCAACCACATAATGACAGTCCACAACCACATAATGACAGTCCACCAACCACATAATGACAGTCCACAACTACATAATGACAGTCCACCAACTATATAATGACAGTCCACCAACTACATGATGCCAGTCCACCAACTACAGATGACAGTTCACCAACTACATAATGACAGTCCACCAACTACATAATGACAGTCCACCAACTACATGACAGTCCACCAACTACATGATGACAGTCCACCAACTACATAATGCCAGTCCACCAACCACATACATGACAGTCCACCAACCACATAATGACAGTCCACCAACTACATGATGACAGTCCACCAACCACATAATGACAGTCCACCAACTACATAATGACAGTCCACCAACTACATGATGACAGTCCACCAACCACATGATGACAGTCCACCAACTACATGATGCCAGTACTCCAACTACATGACAGTCCACCAACTACATAATGACAGTCCACCAACTACATGATGACAGTCCACCAACTACATGATGACAGTCCACCAACCACATAATGACAGTCCACCAACTACATGATGACAGTCCACCAACTACATAATGACAGTCCACCAACTACATGATGACAGTCCACCAACCACATGATGACAGTCTACCAACCACATGATGCCAGTCCACCAACTACATAATGACAGTCCACCAACTACATAATGACAGTCCACCAACTACATAATGACAGTCCACCAACTACATGATGCCAGTCCACCAACTACATGATGCCAGTCCACCAACTACATGATGCCAGTACTCCAACCACATGACAGTCCACCAACTACATGATGACAGTACTCCAACCACATGATGGCTGCACACCATTCACATGATGCCAATACATGTACACCAACCACGAGAAAGAGAGTTCTTTTTTGGGATATAACATGTATTTACTAATAATTTTATAGAAAGTGAAAATTCTAGGTTTGAAGCTGTTTAATTTTAAGAAATTATACATTAGCCATACATATGCAAAATGACCTTAGCTTGGTACAGTTGTGATAGCATTTTAAGTACTGTAAAGCTGTGGAATAGCCCATTAGTCCATAATCACGTCATACATAAAGAGAAATTCAGATGAAAGTATGCTGGAGACCAGAGCCTGATCTATTTGCCAGACAAGAATCCCAATTAATCATCAGGATCTATCATCAGATAAAAATACTATAAAAACTGTCTGTTTCTCATTAGTGTTGCAAATACCGAAGATCAAAAATTTTTAGAAAATAAAAATAATTTTTGAAATTTATTGATAATCATTATATAACAGTATTTATTTATCAAAAATAACCGAGATCAAAACAAAATGAAATAACAAAAAAATATGCTGTTACCAGTGGAATTTTAGAATGCATTATGTATTTGCTGATGCATTTGAAATTTATTTACCATTTTTACAAGTGGGATTTAAAATTGTATACAAGTTCTACATTGTAATATGTGTATCTGGGTGGTTAGCCTTTCTCCTAGGTGACCAGTGTTCGATTCTCCAATCAGACATGAACAGGTATATAGTGTCTCCTGCCCAGGTTCTTCGCTTTTCTGCTATATATAGTAATTTGGTTTGTTTTTGTTTAACGTCCTATCAACAGCTAGGGTCATTTAAGGACGTGCCAGGTTTTGGAGGTGGAGGAAAGCTGGAGTATCCGGAGAAAAACCACCGGCCTACGGTCAGTACCAGGCAACGTTGGTTATGAGCTCACAACCCAGAGGTGGAGGGCTAGTGACAAAGTGTCAGGACACCTTAACCACTCGGCCTTCGCGGCCCCCTTTCTGCTATAGTAAAACCCCTTGTTGACTTCCATATAGGCCAACAACAACATTTCGCAATTTTTGTAAAATAAATAAAGTTTACATGTTTTGATTTGAGTATTGGTTATAAAAAGTGTTGTTACAATTAATTCATTTAATCCACGATTAGTCAGTTTTCCTCCGACGATGACTAATTGATCATGATTTTTTGTGATCGATCATAGATTGACTATAACATGGAAATTTTCAAGATTTACAGCTGACTTCAACCATTATCACATGAACAGTATCATGGTAAATTGTAATCGAAATGCATTAAAACAACATTATAAAGCATAGCTAGATGCCTAAAACATAACATTTTCCCCTATTTTGGTTATGATTTTGCAGATTTCCCTTTCTGTTCATGATCGATCAATAATTGATCATCAATCGTTTAAGAAATGGTGATGATCGATCATGAAATTCATAGTGATTCCCAACACCAGTTATGAAAATTTAGCACTTGCAAGGTAGTTTTATCTCATTACGTACATATACCTTAACTTACAATATAAAACATAAAACCGCCTGTATGAATATGTTTTGTAAATGTGGGGAAAAATTAATTAAATATTTCAATTGGGTTATCTGTGTAATAAGAATCAATTTAAACTAATGTGATGTGTATTTTTATAATACCTACATTTATGAACCCTTGTAAGTAATTATGTTGTCACGGAATTTATACTTGATAAAATATATATTTCAGTAAAACTTTCTTTAGACGAACAGGCTTGATACAAATCTCTATTATGAAGTAAACCACCCCCGGGGTTTGTTATGAAGTTTTACTGTACATACACTGTATATATGTTAGGGCAATCTATGTTTTTTCCTGATTTATGCAGGGTATCTATATCATTAGTCCTATTGGACAACTGTAAGCCAAGTCATTCTATAACTGAAGCAGAATAAGAAGGACCATTTGTCTGTCTGTAAAGAAAAATAAAGTAACAAAACAAAAATAAGGGAGATAATATAACCCTCAAAAGAGTTCTGAGGTTCAACCAGATTCAGAAATATGATTATACATTTTAAGAAATGATAAAAACAAATCTTTTCATCTGCAGGACTAAAATCTGGGCAGACAGAATACCTCACCACAGGTCATGACCTATATTGTATAAATAAAGTTGCTTGTCCGGTGCCTGGTTATAAACATCAGAATATGTGTACAGCAATTTAGATTGTTGTACATAATTGCTGGGCTTAATGATAATTACTCTCAATTAATCACTGTCTATCCAAAGCATTTTAATGAGATTTGAATGGTGACAATTTTTTCTACAATTTTATCGCTTTGTGTATCCAACCCCATGTTGTGAGTATATATATAGTACACTGTACAAAATCACACGAACAGTGTGTGGGTACGTGGGTACCCGCATCAATTTGAAGACTGATATTCTCTTTCAGAGAAAACATGAAAATACATCTTGAGTTAATGAAGCTAGTTTTGATTAATTACAGTGTTAAATTTCTAGAATGTTCACACCAATGTGTTAATGTATCTATGACTGTATAATTATCATCCTACAAAAAATTGTGTCTTTATTTAAGTGTGAGTTAATTTTGATAACTAGCCATAATGTACATATCATTATCACACTTAAATATAAGTCAGCTCAGTTTTAAGTTTGTAAATTTCAACAGATGACATTTGATATGGAAACACTTCAACAAGGTTTTTCATGTCAAATGTTCTGACAAAAGACCTACATGTAGGCATGTCTCACCGCCTACTAGTGATATTAATCATTCAAAAGTATGTATTCAACTGGAAATAAACACATACCTGGCATATATCCCACTGTACCGATATTTTGTCTATTACTGTTTTTGTGGTAATCAATACATTTTGTTTGATTGTTTGGTAATAAGCCCACACTCCCACCATCAAACCGTGTCTCCTATGAAAATTTATCAATAGTTCTATGTGAAAATTTGTGTTGCTATTCAGCACTCAGAACTAAAATTGAATGTAGATAAAATCACAATTCTATTCTGAGGCAACAAAAGCAAAAAGATAATAGCAGGCATTAATGGGCATTGCTTTAACAAGATATGTCCCCTACCAGCTGGCACTAAAAATAGTAAGTGGCCTTGACATTGACCCAAAAACCCTGAAATTCAAACTTGTTCCAGATACTATGGTCCTTTATCATTGTGTGAAGTTAGATCAAAATCTGTCAAGGTATGAAGCTGCTGGACCTTATAAGATAGACAAAGGAGAGGAAACATAATTAAAGTCCCCCTCCCGGGGCCTCACTGGTAGAGGAATAGTAATTATTCTAATTATGTAAATTTTTTTAGATATTTCTCAAAAACTTCTAATTTGTAAATCTGTATAAATACATATGCTAACAATGCTTTGAAAAATTTGGCTCAGGAATAAAACACCAAATTCTGGATTATCTGCCCCTAGAATCACAAGATATTCCACAGAGGTTAACATTCCTATAGTATTATCAGTGATGTACGAATGCTCTGTGATATGGCTGTATCCATATGGTTAGAGACTGAAATCATCTAAACACAAGAGTTTCTCAGAAACAGGCAGCTAGCCACATCATGTAGGAACATTGTTAATTGATTTCATCAAGTAATAATTTTGGTGTTTAGCACATCATTTATCGAGTTCTGTTCTTTGGAATGTATACATGTATGCAACATACACATTTTTCTTAAATAGCAGTACATGCTATATAGTAAATAGCAACTGCTAATAACAGAATCCTTTATAAAATTGTACAGTACTATAATCATCCTGTGTGCCAATGCAAGCATTCTAATGCTACTGTTTACAACAAGAGGCCCATGGGGCCTGTATCGCTCACCTGGTTGGATTTGACCAAATGTCAAAATAATGTTCATGTTCAATTCCTTTTGTTTGTTAACCTAAAACAATGCTATTTATGGTTATAGCGTGGGGATCCTAACTGCTTTAAAGAAATAATGAAGTCCAGACTCACAGAGTTTACAACATGCATTTATAACTTTATGACTAGTAGTGATTTAAAGGAATTACCTCCATTTCCCATATGGGGCCCCGCCCCTTTTGCCCCTCGGGGTCAGAGTCACCATTTATGCAAAATCTGGTCCCCTTCCCCCAAGAATGTTTCTTACCAAATTGGGTTCAAATCCATTCATAACTTTATGACTAGTAGCGATTTTAAGGAATTACCTCTATTTCCCCATTAGGCCCAGCCCCTTTGGCCCCTTGGGGGTCAGTCACCATTTATGCAAAATCTGTTCCCCTTCACATAAGAATGTTTCTGACCAATTTAGGTATAAATCCATTCATAACTTTATGACTAGTAGCGATTTGAAGGAATTACCTCTATTTCCCCATTAGGCCCCGCCCCTTTGGCCCCTTGGGGGTCAGAGTCACCATTTATGCAAAATCTGTTCCCCTTCCCCAAAGGATGTTTCTGACCAAATTGAGTTCCAATCCATTCATACCTTTATGACTAGTAGCGATTTAAAGGAATTGCCTTAATTTCCCCTATTGGGCCCTGCCCCTCAGGCCCCTTGGGGGTCAGAGTCACCATTTATGCAAAATCTGTTCCCCTTCCCCAAAGGATGTTTCTGACCAAATTGGGTTCAAATCCATTCATAACTTAATGACTAGTAGCGATTTGAAGGAATTACCTCTATTTCCCCATTAGGCCCCGCCCCTTTGGCCCCTTGGGGGTCAGAGTAACCATTTATGCAAAATCTGTTCCCCATCCCCAAAGGATGTTTCTGACCAAATCGGGTTCAAATCCATTCATAACTTTATGACTAGTAGCGATTTGAAGGAATTACCTCTATTTCCCCATTAGGCCCTGTCCCTTTGGCCCATTGGGGGTCATGCAGAGTCACCATTTATGCAAAATCTGTTCCCCTTCCCCGAAGGATGTTTCTGACCAAATTGGGTTCAAATCCATTCATAACTTAATGACTAGTAGCGATTTGAAGGAATTACCTCTATTTCCCCATTAGGCCCCGCCCCTTTGGCCCCTTGGGGGTCAGAGTCACCATTTATGCAAAATCTGTTCCCCTTCCCCATAAGGATGTTTCTGACCAATTTGGGTATAAATCCATTCATAACTTTATGACTAGTAGCGATTTGAAGGAATTACCTCTATTTCCCCATTAGGCCCCGCCCCTTTGGCCCCTTGGGGGTCAGAGTCACCATTTATGCAAAATCTGTTCCCCTTCCCCAAAGGATGTTTCTGACCAAATTGGGTTCAAATCCATTCATACCTTTATGACTAGTAGCGATTTAAAGGAATTGCCTCAATTTCCCCTATTGGGCCCCGCCCCTCAGGCCCCTTGGGGGTCAGAGTCACCATTTATGCAAAATCTGTTCCCCTTCACATAAGAATGTTTCTGACCAATTTGGGTATAAATCCATTCATAACTTTATGACTAGTAGCGATTTGAAGGAATTACCTCTATTTCCCCATTAGGCCCCGCCCCTTTGGCCCCTTGGGGGTCAGAGTCACCATTTATGCAAAATCTGTTCCCCTTCCCCAAAGGATGTTTCTGACCAAATTGGGTTCAAATCCATTCATACCTTTATGACTAGTAGCGATTTAAAGGAATTGCCTTAATTTCCCCTATTGGGCCCTGCCCCTCAGGCCCCTTGGGGGTCAGAGTCACCATTTATGCAAAATCTGTTCCCCTTCCCCAAAGGATGTTTCTGACCAAATTGGGTTCAAATCCATTCATAACTTAATGACTAGTAGCGATTTGAAGGAATTACCTCTATTTCCCCATTAGGTCCCGCCCCTTTGGCCCCTTGGGGGTCAGAGTAACCATTTATGCAAAATCTGTTCCCCATCCCCAAAGGATGGTTCTGACCAAATCGGGTTCAAATCCATTCATAGCTTTATGACTAGTAGCGATTTGAAGGAATTACCTCTATTTCCCCATTAGGCCCCGCCCCTTTGGCCCCTTGGGGGTCAGAGTCACCATTTATGCAAAATCTGTTCCCCTTCCCCAAAGGTTGTTTCTGACCAAATTGGGTTCAAATCCATTCATAACTTTATGACTAGTAGCGATTTAAAGGAATTGCCTCAATTTCCCCTATTGGGCCCCGCCCCTCAGGCCCCTTGGGGGTCAGAGTCACCATTTATGCAAAATCTGATCCCCTTCTGCCAAGGATGTTTCTGACCAAATTTGGTCAAAATCCAATAAGAACTTTTTGACTAGTAGCGATTTGAAGCAAATGTTGACGGACGGACGACGGACGCCGGACGACGGAAGCTGCACCATGGCATAAAAATTAGGGGTGGGCTAATTACAGGCTTATTATATTACAAGACTAAGAAACATTATGCTCCTATTCCGGCATTTAGACTTAACTGCTGCCATGAAAATGGCATGGAATGGGGTGGGGGTTCTGTGGCCGAGTGGTTGAAGTGTCCTGACACGTTACCACTAGCCCTCCACCTCTGGGTTGCGAGTCTGAAACCTACGTGGGGCAGTTGCCTCAGGTACTGACTGTAGGCCGGTGGTTTTTCTCCGGGTACTCTGGCTTTCCTCCACCTCCAAAACCTAGCCCATCCTTAAATGACCCTGGCTGTTAATAGGACATTAAAATGAACCAAGCCATGATTGGGCTTATTGCTGAATGATAATGGCAGTGTACCACATGCCACATACATATGGGTATGTCTGCATTATCATTGAACACAAAACAGAATAAAGAGTTATGAAATGTAAATGTAAACCTTGACCTGTCTCAATATGGCATTAACAGTCAATATGAATGACAGATGTCACCAGGCAAACACATATACCCAGTCCCATCAATAATTAGCATGACACTTTCAGCATCATCAACCTTCTACAACACACCAATGAAGACAAGTTCTACTGTGACAAGGCTAGCGTTATCCACTGGGGACTTCTGTACAATTCCCTGATGAGAGCCAGAATGTTCTAATAGACACCTACACAGATAACAATAGCCTGTGATAATGTGATAATATACATATAGTGCCATTGTTAGCTATACAGAACACTGATGTCATTGTTATATTTTGAACACAGCATCATGTAAATAAAGCTCTATAATGATCCAAGCATCATTAGTGTTACTGAAGATGAATAGATATATAAATTACTGTAATACTAATATTACTAGCCACGTCTATCCGCAACTAAGCCCATGTCCACAAAATATCCTTTTCTAAGTCTTACATAATCTTGAATTTTAAAATGGTGACCAAAATGTGATTCATAATGAAATGTTATCTGTATTGTTGTGCTTATGTGGATGGATTAAAAATCTTGAAAAAAAAAACAAAATACAAAAAAACAAAATCTGATGATTGTCAACTTCAATTCCTACCTACTATCAAATAATATCCAGCCATGATGTAGTTATCTATATACACTTTGCCTATATTACCTGTCTGGTAAATATAACTAATCATATATTCCTCCTACTATATACACTGTATACATGTTTGGATTGCCACAACGACCCTGACAGAATTCAGTTAAACAAATATTACCAGTATTATCACATCATGTACTGTGAACTTCCCATTGATAAACACCAGGTATCAAGCAAAATACATGTTAATATCTGATGGGGATATTTCATGATTTTTTGGCAACTTAGTAGGTATTTCAAACAGCTTCAATGTAATATACACAAGATATTTTCAAGAAATTTAATGCAGACAAAAACAATGTCTTTTTAAAAATAAATCTTTATGGCGAAATCTGATAATTTTGTGGATATACGATCTAGATACACATCAACCCTATTTACTGGGTATACGTATATCTCGATCCATATCACTAAGTCCATCCTTTTATTTAGCCTATTCAACATAACCTGAAAGATCTAGATCTTCTGGTTACTGGCCATGGGTGGGTGGTTGGGGGGCACATTGAAGGTGAAAAAAAGGTATTTGGGTGTGGGGGGGGGGGGGGGGGGAGACGACTTGCACCTCTCCCACCATGTGTGTTTTCTCTGGGTACTCCGGTTTCCTCCCACACTAAGACCCGTCACAGTTCCCTCCCACACTAAAACCCGTCTCTGGGTACTCCGGATCCGGTTTCCACTCACACTAAGACCCGTCACGTTTCTATCCAGGCCAACAAGAGTGATTAATATATCATTCGGTGTGTCCTTGACAAAAAAGTGAGGGAAAAAAATGTAAACAGCACTCAGAGCCTTTATGTATGAAACTTTCTTTCCAGGAAAATTATATATTAAGTAATTAAGATAATCAATATTTCAACACAACAGCAACGCCTGCCTATCGTTATGTTGTTTTGTTACCTGCAGCCTTGCATATCATGAGCAGGAATGACATTCACTTCACAAAACATATATAAATATCGTATGATATTCACTTCACAAAACATATATAAATATCATATGACATTCACTTTACAAACATATATAAACATTGTATGACATTCACTTTATGAACCATATATAAATATCATGACATTCACTTTATGAACCATATATAAATATCGTATGACATTCACTTTAAAAAAAGATAAATGTTGTATGACATTCTTTTCATAAAACATACAAATGTCATAAGATATTCACTTTATAAAACAGATAAATGTCGTATGACACCCACTTTATAAATATTCTATAAAGGTATATTGTACACATATATATCAGTCATTACATAACATTATAGCCGGGCGTGAAATCAGTAATGCTTCTAAAAAGCCCCCTGTTCTTTCTAATTTCTAAATGACATACATACGTACATGTAGCTTGTTTACGGACTCTAAACAATATTTCATAAATAAAAAGATGTCTGAATTAAGTGCCCATCAGATTACAGACTAACTCACTCAGCTTCCTTGTGCGGAAGTCATGAACATGTTTACAGATTCTGAAAGCTTCAATTTGAGACTAGCAGAAACATACATGTAGCCCTATATATTTTGATATCTTAATCATTGATCAATAATTTCCAAATTCACTCCACCCCAACATTTCAACAAATCTGTAATTGTGAAAATAGCTCCCAATGTGTTGATGAGGAAATCTTGTTAAAAGAGAGGAAGAAAATTGAATTGATCTTAATGCTATGACAAGTAAATTCTCAACATTATTTATGGAATATTTTAATTCTTCAATGAGAGTATACAATATGTGTATATATGTATGTTATCAGTTGTCAAAAGCCAAAATGAGAGGAAACCAGTTCTTTTTCTTAGAATACACCTCTCAACTTCACCAAGTTTGAAATCTTTGCTTGTCCAAGGTTCTGGTATATATAATGGAGACCTCGGGTCAAAATCACCTCTTTTCAGAAATATGAGACAATTAGTGTCTCAATCCTTAAAACATTCCTCCAAATCAATTTCAATGAACAAGTGTACCGTACAAGTGACAAGGATTTTCTGCCTCGGACAAATTCTAAATGAAAAATAATTCAAAGATCAAAGGCTAAATCAAAATGACCAGCTGGTTCTATTGAAATATAGCTCGTAAAGCTGCAAAATCAATACAACATCTGACATTATGTAAACTGTGGTTCAATCATTATAAAGGGAGGTAATAACCTTGTCCCCATCTTTGACTTCAATGAAAATGAAAAGCCTTAAGCTTCTAACCACCGTGACTATATATATACTAGTTTTTGTATGTCAATTTCAAATGCAAAATGTAGAAAGGAAGATAATATCTTCACCGATCCTGAATTATTTTTTTAAGAAAAATAAGGAAGCATTCCTCAACCATGGCCACCAGTTCTGATATGCCTATTTCTGTACTGAAGGGCATGATTTAGGAAGATACACAATAGCCATGTCAAAATCCTACAATGGGATGAAACACTCCTCACCATGACTACCAGCTTGTTTCTGTTCTGGAAGGTCAAGGTCATGGTCCATCAGAAATTGTAGGCACCATCAAACTTCTCCATCCACCCTCTGCCCCTTGCTAGTTTTTATACCACACAACACCCAATGGTTATCGGGCTGTTGGAATGATTCAGTATATACTTGTATATATCCTATTTCTAAATAAACTAATAAGAACCTTAAGCTTGTAATTCAGAAGTCGGCAGCACTAACACAGCTGACCTCATCAGTCCTCATCAAAAGCTGAATATCTTCCCTTCATATTTTTAGACCCATACTGCTTACATTTCCACAATAAAAATTAAAAGTTCAATGGTTAAAACACTTTTCTTCCACAAATACATGAATATTGTAAACTTTCCCTTTATTACCCTTTTGAGAACCACAGCTACAAAAAATCAACAAAAACCATTGTGTTACATTCTATTATTATCATGCATTTAGCTATGTAGGTATATACATGCCTTTATCACATAATCTACCCATTATCCATGCAACTTTTTTGCATCTGTAACTAGTGAAATACAGTTTGGTTTGGTTTCCTTTTATTTGTTTATGATCATACAATAGGGGCAGCAGGTACAATTCTTACTCGCTACACTTCAGGGCAGAGTGCAATATAGCCTGGAGCATTTTTCATTACTTCAATCACAAATTGATTGTGACGTCAAAATGTGGACAATAATGTGATGTTATGAATTGTGAATGACAACAAAATCTCTGTTTTATTCAAGTCTCCATATTGACCTGTCAAAATGTGTATTTTTGCATTATGTGATAAAAAGTATCTTAAATTTGTTTTCACTTCATATGAAATTTTTTGAAGTTTTTATTTTTGCTCACCAAGGTTCACAAAATCTCACTAAGATCATACATGTATGTACATCATCTAAATGTAATAACCGTATAACGTAACATTTTATCCTGTAGGGAGTCTAGAGTGCTAATATAAGTAACAAACAAACACTGACTCAAAGCACTAGGCAGAGCACTTATCATAATCAGCATGTTTTGCCAGTTCAACTGCAATTGAAGGCATGCTTATTGCTAGATAGATGTGGTAAAAGAATTCATAAAGTCATGATATGGTTATCAGTTATCATGAAAGGAAATATCCCTAGAAAAATCTGGACAGGGCAGCAACATTTATTGTTAAAAAAACTTCTCGTTATCGTCATTCCAAATTGTCTGTTGGACAAGCTTATTCAACTGATTGAAAAAGCTTATTCAACTGATTAGAAAAGCTTATTCAACTGAAAAAAACTTATTCAACTGATTAGAAAAACTTATTCAACTGATTAGAAAAGCTTATTCAACTGATTGGAAAAGCTTATTCAACTGATTAGAAAAGCTAATATTCAGCTTGTAAAGGTCAGAAAACCAATAATATTTTCCTGATTTTCATTACTGAAGATTACACAGACATGAACAGTCATTTTAATGGTGGAAGCATATATATATGTTTGAGGGGAGACACTAGGTCAAATACGGTAATTCTCTTATCAATAACCCTTTACATTCTATAACTCTGGTTATTGAACATCAATTATCAGAATGATATTATCAATGTTATAAAATTAAGGAGATCTTTACCCTCGAATTCACACTCCTAACCTACAGTCATAAAACATCCACAAACTACAGTACACATTACATTTCAACCGAAACACATGTAATGACGAGACCTAGGTTAAGTCTGTCACACCCATTTTTTTGTTGCTTTCTCATCGATTCCAGGCACTGATTATCAGTAACCTTACCTTTAGGCAGTTCATGTATCTCTTCATACGATAGCACAGATTTGATAAACAATGTGGTTTTATCTACTGTGACCAAACAAACAATGCTGGAAGCGGTTTTATGTATACATAGCTACATAATATCATGCTTTTGTATTTATCCTAAAAGATTTTTTTTAACATGGATTTTTTTTTTTTTTTTGCAATTGATCTAAATATGAACAGAGTTTAACTGTATTGAATATACATGTATATTGATACCATGGGCAGTTATCTTTTTATAAAATACTTAAAGTCTATTTTTTCCAGTGCACACAGCTGTATTATTATATAAATTGACACGCATTAATCGTGAATCTCAAAATCCATGGACACATATATGGACTTACTTCTTTAGCTTCAAGCTGCTAAGAATTTATATTTCACATTTTCTAGATTCATTTTGATCTTCCTGAAGATTATATATCATGAATAATTTATTTCATTAAGACTAACAAGATAGAATAATATTGATGTTGTGGCTTCTAATTTCTTTTTAGCTTTAATTTTTTATTTGTAAATAGGACTCGAAACGCTCCCAGGATATAGGATTGAATAGATAATGGTACTTTTACATTTTTGTCACTTATATAATTTGTGTAGGAGCTATATCATGGTTACGTGTCCCTCCAAAATGTCAGTTGCAATCTGATAAGAACATTGACGTGTTATATAGGATATACTTTTAGCATGTTGCACCCACACAGTGTATCAAAATTGTTAAATGATACAGAAGGGATCTATTGAAACCAGGATATAATGTTAACAAAAGTTAAACGTCTGGAATTAAGTGTTCAATACAGAACTGATCATGTACATACATTGTGTTTTCACTGGTTTCCGAGATGGAAAAAAATTATGCAACCCATTCCCACAGACAACAATGATGAAATTAGTGCATGCATAATTATATACATGTATTGAATTTATAGTGGCAGCAGAGAACCGAGTATATTTCCATGAAATGGGGGATATACAGATCCAACCTTTCAGGTCTACAGCTATACAATATATAAATAGTGACCTTGTCTGAGGGGAATATGGAGGATTGTTTCCCCGAGGGAACATTATCTTCCCGAGCCGAGCCGAGGGGAAACAATCCTCCATATTCCCCTCAGACAAGGGCACTATTTATTTTATTATACCGAATAGATATCAATTTATCGATATCCTCCTCAAATATTGAGGCAAACCTCTTGGACGTCTGCTCCATGTTTACAAGTTGTCAGTGTCACTGTTGCGTTTGTAAGAATTGTCTCCCTTCTCAATGTTCGGGATTTTCCGTAAGAAACAATCATGCGTTTTCGGGCGGAGCGGGGAACATTGCAATATCCCACGGCAATGTTGACCGCTGTTTCTGACACTGCATATTGTTTCAGGTCATGTGATTAGGAATTGACCAATAATAAGGCGAGAATCTTACATAAGGTATAACAATATAATATGCTGCATAATGGCTAACCATAAAACAATTTCGAAAAGAATAACAGTACACATTATAGTCAACTGATCGGACAAAACCATTCGTTTGAATAAAGTTCAGGTCATCAAAATCAAACTTACTGGAAAATATGTATTTTTTCCAAGTAGTATAAGTTACAATCTTGACACTAATACGGCAGTGTTATTCTCAAGATAAACTGAAGTTCTCCGAGCATTAAGACCCGAAAATTCTAAATTCGCCCCGAAGTATCACTAATTTACTGCAAAGACATACAATATTTGTATACGATACATCTTTTCCCTGTACATTTTGGCGTTAATTTCATTACATGTAGGCACAAACACTCACATAATCATCGTCCGGACATAGATTTCATCAAAAGAAATTGTGCATGTTTCTGATGTCTCAACGAAGGAATGCTCCTTTAAATGTATTATTCTGAGTTTTGTATACAATTAGAAAAGTTCATTGGTCAGTTTCTGACAATATGTAACTTACAATATTTACTATACATGTATAAAACCCCCAGATAATGAATGTAAATGACGCTTGTCAATGGCTTGGCCAGCTGACACCCGCCATCAACAAATTAATCATTAATGATATATCACGAATGACAGTGTGACCAGAAAAGGTCAAGGTCATTGTGCCTCAGTATCATTGATATAGAGCTCAAGGTCACTAGCTCACACAACAGACTGACCAATTTAATTTTTGTTTGCTTTTGTTTAACGTCCTATTAACAGCCAGGGTCATTTAAGGACATGCCAAGTTTTGGAGGTGGAGGAAAGCCGGAGTACCCGGAGAAAAACCACCGGCCTGCGGTACAGTACCTGGCAACTGCCCCATGTAGGTTTCGAACTCGCAACCCAGATGTGGAGGGCTAGTGATAAAGTGTCGGGACACCTTAACCACTCGGCCACCGCGGCCCCTAGACCAACTTAAACATATGTAGTAGAGACAACCTTACCACAGTACTAAAGTTATTATATTAAAGAAGATAATTTCAATTAATTATCATAGTACTGATGGTTTCACAACCAGAGGGTCATTTCCTCCAGCTGAGAGAAAACCGCCAATAGTCATGATCAGCGAGACAAAACCTTGCAAAAGGTGGAGTCATTGAGGCAGGAGACCTGTAACTAATTATCAAAATCATAATAAAAAAAGGATCATTCAATAAATTAACTCCAAAAGTACTGAATAAACAGTGTGTGGATAGATATTTGTCAGAAAATATTATCATTTCCGATCCCAGAGGGATCTTGGCGCCCACCATTGAATGATCTTCATAGGTTCCATGTCAGATTGATCTTTTCTCTACTTTTCCCTTCATTTTACTAATCTGTGCAAATTGAGACATCCCTCCAGTACTTTCCAAACAAGGGAATCCTAGCTATATAAGAAATTTGAGATTTAACAATAATGGCTGTTTGTTTGCAGGTTGTTTTCAGGACAGACTGGTCCGACAATGCAATACAAGGGACATAGGGGAACCTACTTATGAAATTTGAGAAAGATCCATTCAGTACTTTGAGAAATAGAGATAACAAACTTCAATTGTCAAAATCCAAGATGGCGGTCTGTCGGCCATATTGTTTTCCAATTGATCTCAAAATGCAATAAGCATAACTAGGCACCAAGGGGAACCTCCATATGAAATTTCAGAAAGATCCCTTCAGTACTTTCTCAGAAATAGTAATAACAAACTTTAATTGTCAAAATCCAAGATGGCTGCCTGTCGGCCATGTTATTTTCAGAATGGTCTCAAAATGCAATATGCATGACTAGGCACTAAGGGAAACTTACATATGAAATTTGAGAAAGATCCCTCAAATCCTTTCTCAGAAATAGCGATAACAAACTTCAATTGTCAAAATCCAAGATGGCTGCCTGTCGGCCATGTTGTTTTCCGATTGGTCTCAAAACGCAATATGCATAACTAGGCACCAAGGGGAACCTTCATATGAAATTTGAGAAAGATCCCTTCAGTACTTTCTCAGAAATAGCGATAACAAACTTCAATGGTCAAAATCCAAGATGGCTGCCTGTCGGCCATGTTGTTTTCCGATTGGTCTCAAAACGAAATATGCATAACTAGGCACCAAGGGGAACCTTCATATGAAATTTGAGAAAGATCCCTTCAGTACTTTCTCAGAAATAGCGATAACAAGAATTGTTTACGGACGGACGGACGGACGGACGGACGGACCACGGACCACGGACGCAGGGCGATTTGAATAGCCCACCATCATCAGATGGTGGGCTAAAAATTCAATGTCCCAAATGAACAACCTTATTTTAATAATTTATCCAATTAACATTACACTTCCTGTACCAGATGCTAACCACTTCTATACCTGGTGATTTTCAACAAAAAAAGAAAAACTTAAAGAAAAAAATGAACAATATTAACAAAACAAAACTTTCAGAACGTAACTCCCAATTGATAAGCCTTATCAAAGTGTACACATACACAATATACCAACAATATATACCACCACATATTAATTACATACAAGTTCAGGATTCAAATCATCTTACAACTTCAAAGAACTCAACACGTCACTGCCACTGATAAAAACCCCATTACTTACCTTTCTAATTGATATTGAATTAAACTTAAAAAAAACGATTCCTACATCAAACAAGAGATCCCAGAGGGATCTTGGCGCCCACCATTGAATGATCTTCATAGGTTCCATGTCAGATTGATCTTTTCTCTACTTTTCCCTTCATTTTACTAATCTGTGCAAATCGAGACATCCCTCCAGTACTTTTCAAACAAGGGAACCCTAGCTATATAAGAAAGTTGAGATTTAACGATAATGGCTGTTTGTTTGCCAGGTTGTTTTCAGGACAGACTGGTCCAAAAATGCAATACAAGGAACCAAGGGGAACCTACTTCTGAAATTTGAGAAAGATCCATTCAGTACTTTGAGAAATAGCGATAACAAACTTCAATTGTCAAAATCCAAGATGGCTGCCTGTCGGCCATGTTGTTTTCCGATTAGTCTCAAAACGCAATATGCATAACTAGGCACCAAGGGGAACCTACATATGAAATTTGAGAAAGATCCCTTAAATACTTTCTCAGAAATAGCGATAACAAACTTCAATTGTCAAAATCCAAGATGGCTGCCTGTCGGCCATGTTGTTTTCCGATTGGTCTCAAAATGCAATATGAATAACTAGGCACCAAGGGAAACCTACATATGAAATTTGAGAAAGATCCCTTCAGCACTTTCTCAGAAATAGCGATAACAAACTTCAATTGTCAAAATCCAAGATGGCTGCCTGTCGGCCATATTGTTTTCCGATTGGTCTCAAAAGGCAATATGCATAACTAGGCACCAAGGGGAACCTACATTTGAAATTTGAGAATGATCCATTAAGGACTTTCTCAGAAATAGCGATAACAAACTTCAATTGTCAAAATCCAAGATGGCTGCCTGTCGGCCATGTTGTTTTCCGATTGGTCTCAAATCGCAATATGCATAACTAGGCACCAAGGGAAACCTTCATATGAAATTTGAGAAAGATCCCTTCAGTACTTTCTCAGAAATAGCGATAACAAACTTCAATTGTCAAAATCCAAGATGGCTGCCTGTCGGCCATCTTGTTTTCCGATTGGTCTCAAAATGCAATATGCATAGCTAGGCACCAAGGGGAACCTACATATGAAATTTGAGAAAGATCCCTTCAGTACTTTCTCAGAAATAGCGATAACAAACTTCAATTGTCAAAATCCAAGATGGCTTCCTGTTGGCCATATTGTTTTCCGATTGGTCTCAAAACGCAATATGCATAACTAGGCACCAAGGGGAACCTACATATGAAATTTGAGAAAGATCCCTTCAGCACTTTCTCAGAAATAGCGATAAAAAACTTCAATTGTCAAAATCCAAGATGGCTGCCTGTCGGCCATGTTGTTTTCCGATTGGTCTCAAAAGGCAATATGCATAACTAGGCACCAAGGGGAACCTACATATGAAATTTGAGAAAGATCCCTTCAGTACTTTCTCAGAAATAGTGATAACAAACTTCAATTGTCAAAATCCAAGATGGCTGCCTGTCGGCCATGTTGTTTTCCGATTGGTCTCAAAACGCAATATGCATAACTAGGCACCAAGGGGAACCTACATATGAAATTTGAGAAAGATCCCTTCAGTACTTTCTCAGAAATAGCGATAACAAGAATTGTTTACGGACGGAGGGACGGACGGAGGGACGGACGGACGACGGACCACGGACGCAGGGCGATTTGAATAGCCCACCATCTGATGATGGTGGGCTAAAAAAAACAAAACCCACGTATCTTTTATACTGCTTCCAATTACCTCCATACCAAAACCAAAGTAAAAATTCGCTATATGAAAAAATAAATCCTGAAATCTGATTAACTAAATGAAAAAATCTTAACCAACTCTGTTGTCACTGTAATAATGATAAAGTCTATTTTGCAAAACTTCTCCTGCATCGCAGCTGGATGTCTACATCATTCACAGTTTCTGTATCGGGTACATAAATCGAGTTATTTGGTGCAAAGTGTGCACCGAGTCTCTGATGAGGTGTTTCAGTACAGCAGTCAATGAAATGAATCTATTTCGGTTTAAAGAGGAGATGATAGCTTACATTAGACAGAACAGGTACACACTGAAAACCACAATATGAAGTGTCTTATATCCGTGGTTAAACCATTAACAGCTACAGCAGAAATTTGTGAGGATTCCAGTTGGAATTCCGGTACCTGTTTACATTTGTATATATACTTTAAAAGATGTTTCAGTCATAGCACTGTGGGAGTGAAACTATTGTGGGGAATATATATGTATTTAATTTCACCTGCAGTTAAATAAACAATAATATGGCTGTACAAAATTAAATAATTTCAATTTGTTAAGTTTATTTAGAACAGACAATCCCTGCTTGCTATCACACTGTGATTATATAAAGTTGATACAAAGTAAATAATTAGCTTGTAACTGTGTTTTAGTGTAATAATACATGAATTTGTAATACCGTATTTGACCTAATAAGGGCGCAGGGCGCGGGTAATTGACAGTGGGGGCGCCCTTATTAAGATTAGTTATTCTGAAGTTTTATGAAACAGACTATACCTTATAGCAGAATACCCAAGGTTGTGGAAACGGTAAAATATTCAGTCATGAAAATATTCCAGATGAAGATATCTATTCATTATCATATATTAAGCTTAAACATCACTTGAATACTCCTGTAAACTTGTAAACCATGCCAGCTGATCTTTAGACCAGAGAACGTGTGTTCCACCATTTATGTTCAAATGGAACTCTTTTGTGTTCTATTTATAGAAACAGGTGATTTCCCAGATCATATCGGACATCGTTTTCTTTGACCTAATAATTGATTTACAATGTCTTTTACTAGCTTTCTGTTCTGAACAAAAGTTATTTATCAACAAGAATGAAGTCTTTACTTTATCTTCAAATAAAGATGGTAAGTTATTATTTGTATGTGTGTTTAGTTTTGGGTGCTCTTTGCACTGACATGTCATCTGTAGCCTGTAGGAATACACACAATGTGGCGAAAACATGTGTTCCAGTTACTTAATTTGCTGAAGAAAACTGAACACATAAAGTAGCAAAATATTTCACATGAATTATTACTTTTGAACATCATTTTGACACCATTTTGACACTCAGTCAAAGATTAATTTCCTTGAGAAAAGGTAGGGGCGCCCTTATTAGGGCAGGTGCCCTTATTAGGTCAAATACAGTATCAGTATTTTGACTGAGGAATTAAATGAACCTTGAATTTTTCTAAAAGCAGTAACAGTGACCATGACTTTATTAAAACCCTAAAATTCAAACTCCCTTAAAGTATTTATATATATGATCCTGTATATACAAAGTGTCCAAAGTTTGATCAAATTCCCTCATGGAAGGAAGCCACTTAAATGCTGTTAATGATTTTCCAAAAAACCAGTAATCTTGACCTTGACCAATACCATCAGCCCTGAAACTGAAGCTTGTTAGGAGATATTATGGTCCTTTGTAATTGAGAAATTTGATCAAAATTCCTCAAGGGAATGAAGCTGCTAGAATGCTGACAAGGATTTTCTGAAAAAAACACTGACCTTTACATTGATCCATTACAACCCTGAAACTCGAATTGTCTGAGATATTATATCAGCGTCCTTTGTAATTGTGTGAAGTTTGTATCCCTCAAGGAATGAAACCACTAGAGTGCTGACATGGATTTTCTAGAAATAGTAATGGTGACTTTTACCTTGAACCAACAAACTTGAACTTGTCCAAGATATTATAGTCCTTTGTAATTGTGTGAAGTTTGATCAAAATCCTTTAGGTATGAAGCTGTTAGAACACTGAAAATAATTTTTCTAGAAATAGAAATAAAAACACAAATAGTAAAATAGAAATCCCGAACCTGTCCAAGGCACTATGGTCAGACCATTGTGCACAACCCTTGCATGGACACATGTATGCCCCAGCACTACAGGATGCATGGGCAGTGCTTTAGTATATCGGCCAGCTGGCTCACTAGCTAAAAACCCATCTCATGAACAAACACAATTCCTTTCTTGAAAATTTGTTCAACAATAGAGAATTTGAATTTGTTCAACAACTTAAGCTACCATCTGTTGAAGGTATACGTCTAAACTAGTTACAGAAGAGAAGTTGTGTATTTCTTATTGTGTACATATGAAACAGTTGCAGTATCAGGGTCAGAAAGGTTTAATTTATAAGTCGACTTAGATTCTCTCTTTAAAATCAACTGTTTACAATTAAATACTCTCCAGTGCCTTTCTAAAGTTTCATAAGTTTACTTCCAAATAAAAGCGTCTTTTTATGAGGCTTGAAATTGCACTCTTGTTGTGGTTGTTAGGCATTTAAGCTGTAGACACTTTCCCTGTGTCTTTTGAAAGGGTTTTGTAAGCTTTCAGATGTACACTTTCAGCATTCCTTTTTTAAGCTTTTGATTCATGAGCTCTCTCATGGTCATTCTAAGACTTTTATAAGCTTTTGACATTCCAGTTTTTTCTAAGACAGTGAAGATTTCCAAACTCTGTCAGTGAATTTTTAAGGCATTTAAGGTAAGCTTTTGATATTTTCAGAATCTTTCTCAAGCATTTCAACTTCACCATATTCTCTCAGTGTCTTTCTTCACCTTAAGCTTTTGATTCAGTGTCTTTTAAAGTAATTTATGCTTTCTGAGGCATTTATGGCAAGCTTTTGACACTTAAAGTGTCTTTCTAAAATATTTAAGTTTTCTGAAGTATCAATACAAGGGGGGTGGGGGGTGGAGACAACATCCCAGAAGATAGCTATAGAGAGTTGTAGTTATCCAGACAAATCTGCCGTGGATACATGTATACATGAGGTCTCACCAAAAATACAGGAAATGAGTGTGTAAAATGGTTAGCCCAACAGGAGATTCATACAATGGTCCAATTTATTGGAGAACCCATTGAATGAATCTCCGTGTTAGGCTCACCGTTTTTACACACACTTTCTGAAGTCTGTAAGTTTCAACACTCACTGTGTGACTTTCCGAAGCATTTCAGTTTTGACACTCATTGCGACTTTCTAAATTAAAGCATTCACAGTAAATTTTGACAATCACTCTGCCTATCGGAAGCATTTACAGTATCGGTAATTAAGATTTGACACTTTCCCAGTTTCTTTCAAATTTGATATATTTCATATTCAACATTCACATTAATCCACAAATATTTTCACATACAAGGTACATGATTTCCTCATTATTCACATAAGTATTACAAATCTTCATCCTGGGTACAGATTCATATCAAAGCATTAGTCTAGGTAGGTATTACGTAAAGAAATAAGATGTTCTCAACATTATCTCAAGCCCTTGATTAGCACTCTGTATTGCCGCAACATGTACTCCACAGCTGTACGATAATCCTAATGACTAGACATGTGCAATTAACAGGTTATTCATGTAGGGAAAACAGCTGGTGCAGACAGATTTATATAGGTATGCAATTAAGATCTATACATAGAAATCTCCTGGGTATCTTTTTATCATTAATATTCATAAGTCTGATTCGATTCTGCAGTACATTGGTCACAGCTGTGATAGTAGGTTTACAGTTAACTTCAGCTTATAATTAATTTTTGGGGACCATTCGAAAAACCTGTCAATTTATTTCTAGAGTTCATAGTCCATAATAATGCGATACAAATGAAACAGGGTCTTAAATACTTCGCTGTTGTCAAACTTTTGATGGTTATTTTATTCCAAGTTGCAACTGGTTGCAATAATATAACATGTTAGCAATCAAATACTCTCATATAGTTATCATCAAGAAAAGGCCAGATTTTATTCTTGTTTTTTGTGATATTCAATGGTAGATGGCAAGAATACTTTGGGCATTTAGGGTTGTTATATGATAAGCATTGATAAACTTGTCTGTAGAGGAAATTCAAATGCTACAGCTTCGTGATCTTAATGATCATTTTGATCATCAGGAAATATCGGAAGACCTGATAAGTTGTGAATTGGTGTAGTTGTAGTATATGAAGTACAGATGTAATACTGTAAACTAACTAATTTTGGCACACTTAAATTTTTGCGCATTTCTAAATTATAGCAATATTAGCGCAATGAAGAATTATGGCATTCTCATATTTTCTGTAGAAATAACACATAGACAACATAATTAGTGCAATCAAGATTTAATTAGCATAATGCTTCAAGAGCAAAAATTCTTAAAATAGGTTACCTCTGGAATATGTAAGTTTACTGTATATGGCCTATATACATACTTATGGAGGAAATAGAAATCAGGGCAATATGACCAGCAATGTCCTGCCTGTGTATGTGTCCGAGGGTCATTTCTATATGTGTCTACATGTGAACACAGTATATATACAGCAAATGAGACTGGTCAGTTTGATAATCAAGGGTATATATAGGACAATGACGTCCAACTACCTACTGGCGAGGCTAGTAGCATTGATTTGTATTTATCAAGTATAGGGCTATACAGAGAGTTGATTTGTCTGTGGACATGTTTAATCAATATATAGTTGTATGGGTGAATAGGTGGCAACATGGCCCCACCCATTCAATGGCCAGGATATAGCAGCATTTACTGCTACATAAATGTTACATTCAATAGTACATATGTGTCATTGTTTTATTTGTTTGTCTTGGATTTGTATCCCCATAAATGGTCAATAACAGAATCTTCCCTACCTTGAAGTTGTGGTACAGAATCTCTAACCCAAGGGACGATTCATATATGCTAGGTTGTCTAACCCGAGGCAGCTGTGTCGAGGGTTCACAATCAAGGGTTCACAATCAGGGGTTCACAATCAAGGGTTCACAACCAAGGATATCATCCCGGTTGGAGATTCCTCTGTCATGTCCTCAAGTTATAGGGAATGATTAATTTTTCACCCATCAGATCTTTTTAATTATGCATGGTTCAGTTGTCCCAATATTGAAAAAAATATTGCAATATGCAACACAATGTTGATGTGATGTGATTGAATTGTTGCCATGACGTCATTGAATTGTTGCCATGACGTCATTGAATTGTTGCCATGACGTCATTGAATTGTTGCTGTGACATCATTGAATTGTTGCCATGACGTCATTGAATTGTTGCGGTGACGTTAAGGCATTATCACTGTGACATCATTGTATTGTTGCAACATCATGTGATCTGCCATGCCGTATATCTTGGGCTGACAGATATTACACCCTAGGATCCCCCTGATGTGACAGGGAAATTTTGATCAAGCAAAATGGGAGATAAATCTGTGAATGACGCGCGAAATTGTTGACCATGTTTACGATATCTATGATGTTTAAACCAGTCATCATGATCATTAGCCACTTAAACTGCTTCACACTCGCAAGCCATTGTTTAGAACACATGGAAAAGATGTAAATTAAAATGATAAATTCCTGCTGTTAAATTTATAAACATGCATATTTTAACCAGTAATATGACAGCAAAATATCTATATTTTTTTCATAAGTGCAAAGTAAAAAGTGAAAAAGATGTAGTAACTCAGTAGCAAATTCTTTAACAAGAGGCCCATGGGCCGTAACAGTCATCTGAATCTAAAGACCATTGTACTATTGTAGTATACATGCTCAGTAGCAAGTATGGTGGCACTGTTGGCCATGGCAGCCATCTTGGATTTCAGGTAAGTTAAAGCTGAATCCCAGTGGTGGAACTTGAGAAGTTTGAAATAGGTATATATTCTTCAGGAAAACAATGATTGCGTAATCATGTTACAAAATGGCTGCCGTGGCTGCCATGTCAAAGTTTTTACGAAGCTGAAAAATAACAACACTTTGTTGGCTCCCCTTCCATAACATCCTCATCACCAATGTTCAGCTCAATGGCACCATGGCCAGTGGAACTGGAGAAGAAGTTTGTTTTTCAAGATGGCTGCTATGGCGGCTATCTTGGATTTCAGACCGATCCGGAAAATAACAACATTTGGTCAGGACCATCTCAGGATCATTCCAGTCAAGTTTCAGCTCAATCCCACCGGTGAAACTTGAGAAGAAGTTTGAAGTGTCGGGACAGATGCCCTAAAAATCCTTCTTTTTCTATAGGATTGCAAGGATTTGGTCCAAAATTAGTCTGAAGCATCCTTGAGTGACAGTGATACAAGTTAAATACATCACATTTTCCCAGGCTTTTTTTTCCTGGTTGGGAAAAGGGCCAGAATTTAATTTGCCTCTTTTTTGAAGAAAAATTGGTAAATTTTCAAATTTTTTGAATATGTAATAACTCAAAATTTTAATTGGGCCCATTAGCGAAAATTGTGATTTGTTCTCAAATAAGCACCCCCACCCTTGTTGCCTACTGTATTTACACTGAAATTTAGTACCACATTTGTCCTCAAATAAGCCCCCCTCCCCTAGTGTAAAAGATTAGTATTAAAGTCGTCGGAGGGTTTATTTGGGAATCACTTACTAACTTCCTATTATACATTTCGCGATTGTGCAAAAATGAGAATGTTAACACATTTTGTAATCTGAGGCAGGCTATTATGGTACAAGTTTATATATATATATCTTATTTTACTATTTTTAAAACGAGAAGAAAGAATCATGACCTTTTCATTCAATAGTGATCATGAAATAATGTGAAAAAGACAACTGCGAAGCCATTTTTACATACACTCTAAGAAAATGTTTGAGTTACGCTTATAGAAAAATGTCTATAAGCATCTTCCTTTGCCACAGTTAATATAATTACATTATCACATATTGGTCTGATATCAATTGTATTATAAACATGTGCTGTGGAGGTGTGCATTTGTAATAGTGTGTTTATTTACTAAAGATAAAACTGGTCATTTGATATATATCCTGTTATGAATGTGCATTTACTGTCTCACTCTACAAGTGTTCATTTACTGTCTCACTCTACAGGTGTTCATTTACTGTTTCCGACTTCAAGTGTTCATTTACTGTCTCACACTACAAGTGTTCATTTACTGTCTCAGACTACAAGTGTTCATTTACTGTCTTACACTACAAGTGTTCATTTACTGTCTTACACTACAAGTGTTCATTTACTGTCTCACACTACAAGTGTTCATTTACTGTCTCACACTTCAAGTGTTCATTTACTCTCTAAGACTACAAGTGTTCATTTACTGTCTAATACTACAAGTGTTCATTTACTGTCTCACACTACAAGTGTTCATTTACTGTCTCACACTACAAGTGTTCATTTACTGTCTCACACTACAAGTGTTCATTTACTGTCTCACACTACAAGTGTTCATTTGCTGTCTCAGACTTCAAGTGTTTATTTCAATCATAATAGATTATATCTAAACCATCCCTAGGCCTTTCAAAATTTAACTATCACTTAATCATATTTAACCATCAAAAATTTGGGGTCTCGAGGCTAAAAGTTAAAGTTAGTCATGATTATAATTAGGAACAGATATATATTTGAGTGGCTCAAATGAATTTTCTCTTAAAATAAAATTAAAGTGTGTACCAAGAAAAAATACTTACTTTTCAAAAAAACATGTGATAATTATCTGTAACAAATATATATGTAACATACATAAATAAAACTGGACAATGGATGTTGATGTATATATAGTAAAACCTATCATATGTGACCTTCCAAGGGAGGTGTGTAATGAAAAAATATCTGATGTGACAGGTGGTCTCTTAATTAATGCAGGTTCAGGTAATATAACAAGTATAGTAAATAATGTTAGGAGGGAAAATATGGTCATATATGAGAGGGAGTCACTTAATCCAGGTGGTCACAAAAGACAGGTTTGACTGTACCGAGCAACATTTACATTCAGCAAGGTATATTCAAGAAAAATACAGAATATTTTTTCAGTCGAAAATTACCTAGTCTCATATAAATCTACAAAGTTGTAATCTGTTACAACAGTGATGGAATTAAACTGGGGAATTATTACAGTCTCACAAAGGAAACCGACAAATTACATAAGGCCGTATATTATAAAACAACAGAGCTGTTATTTCCATTGTGAATGAACACTTTCAAATCAAATCAAACTCCCATTAACTTGATTAAGACAATATGCCTGTAGCCAAATTGATGAAGTTGAATCCAACTCGATGCTGCTTATAAACAGGCCCAGCTGTATCCACCGACCATGAAATTGAAACAATACATTTATTGATTCTCTATCTAACCTGGTAGCAGAGTAAGGCATGTTTATACTGCCACAGTAATGTTTTGAATTGCATATTTCATGATAAGTTTACAAAAATAAATACTAGCTGCGTACACATATATACTGCAACATCCATTTCAGAGCAAATATATATACGTACATTTACAAAGATAAAACTTACTACGAACCAGTAATATAATCTGTCTAAAGCAACTCCTTCATTTATGACTAAAAATGTTTTGAAAATCTGTCTTTAAAGAGAAAATCAGGGTTTTGGGGGCAGAATATGCGCCCAATCTCAATGACAAAGACTGTAAATTGTTCCAACCCAAAAGCATTTGGGTTGGAACAATTCACAAAATAATTATAGTTAATTTGTCAACAAATGTGAATTGTTCTGTTCCATCTAATTTGCAATTGTCAGCCCTGGATTCAGATGAGTGTAGGTAGCTACCAAATGTTACCAGTACATTATGTAGACAACAAATGTTACCAGTAAATTATGTAGACATCAAATGTTACCAGTACATTATGTAGACAACAAATGTTACCAGTACATTATGTAGACAACAAATGTTACCAGTACATTATGTAGACATCAAATGTTACCAGTAAATTATGTAGACAACAAATGTTACCAGTACATTATGTAGACATCAAATGTTACCAGTACATTATGTAGACATCAAATGTTAACAGTACATTATGTAGACAACAAATGTTACCAGTACATTATGTAGACAACAAATGTTACTGGTACATTATACAGACAAATGTTAACAGTACATTATGTAGACATCAAATGGTACCAGTAAATTATGTAGACATCAAATGTTACCAGTACATTATGTAGACATCAAATGTTACCAGTACATTATGTAGACATCAAATGTTGCTTGAGATTTCATGTTATTAGTAGCCAGTCTGCATATATTTTGAGTCCATGAAAGGCATTATTATTGCTAATATCACTAAGTTATAAGTACAATTCACCCGAGCTTCCTCCCCTTCCCATGCAGTTTCTGGATGACAGGTTTTTAGGTAAGTTTTAATTTAATTATAGAATATAGCTTATCGTTAATGGATCATGCATGCTGCACACAATGCCATACATCATTGATTTGATACCTGTAATGTTCACTTCCTACGAACACAATAGGAAGCCATTATGATCTATCAAAGGGTTTATAGATCTAACAAATGGTTTTGTTTCTAATTTCCCTGTTGGAGTTAAATTACAATACTGCTGTGAGAGGATGAATGGGGTGATTTAAATATCATGAATACAATGATAAACATCAACTTCAATGCTAACTAACAGAACTATATAAGCTGACAGGTGGCCATGGTCTTTCTGGATTTTTAGAATTGTTTAATTTCATCATAAAAAAACCTTAAAGTCTGATATGGAAATTTCTGCTCTTTTTTGCATTAAGATACTATCAGATTTCTAATCAGTCATTATTTGGTATCAATTCCAACAGAACTAACTAACTTCAAAGTTGGTGGTTTTAATTTCGTCATAAAAAAAGGCTGTGAAAATTAAAGTTGAAATATGCTGTGCTAGTAAATGCATTTTTGCTGTTACATTAGAGCTAGCTAGGCTACACATCAGCTAGTTAATTACATGCATCAGTGCATCCAGTTGACCTGTGACCTTTAGCTATTTCAGAAGTCAGATATTTTTTTCTCAGAAATCTGAAAGGTCAAAACACATGTCAAATAGACATGTTCCTTCAAACCCAAGAGTCAAATCAGTTTTAGGGGAGTCAAAAACATACCTGTACGCGTACTCTCAAGGGTCTACTATATAGCTAGGTGCTCTTTAATGCATGTTATTTTCTCAATGAAATTTAACGAACAGCATGTTCTTACTGATTTTGTAAAAAAACAAAAACAAATACTGTTATTTATAGTGGTCATATATATACCATAAATGGCATTACCCTCAAATTAAATTAAGCTTTTATTATACATATATGGGTTACAATGCGACTTAATACAGGATCTTATAATTACGAGACAATCAGCCATGTTGAACTCCAATAATTGAATTGATCGAGGAATACAATATTGATATGTTACAGAGAGGGCATACCGAAGGTGGCCGAGTGGCAGTGGTAACACATGTACACTTGCCTTTCACCTAGGCAGTCGGGGTTCGATTCCCTGATGGAGATGAAAAGGTATGAGGTCACATGCTTAAATACTTGGGTTTTCCCCAGTACTCCAGTTCCCTCCCACATTTAATACATATATATATATATATACAAGACCCCTCAAGCTCACACACTTTCATCCAGGCCAACAAGAGCGTATAAATTGGAATATCTTAATGTGTTATTGTTGTAAGATATATAACATTTCCATACTGTAGACATATCATGCCAGTCAATTGGATTTTTTCCAAAAAGTGACACATATATGATGATCATGATATCGTAATATACCTGAAGATTGAACTGGTATATGCTTACTTGAAATATAATGTCATCACCTCAAATAAATATCCCATGTCAATGAGGTGGATTTTTCTGGTGATTTTGCAATATACTGTGTATGCTTGACAACAAATATTTAAATAAACAAAAGAGCATGTAATATGCACTTTAAAAGATCATTGGCAATGCAAATCAGAAATAAACATATCAAAAATTTTAATACCATCACAAATTATAATTACATCACCACGCCTTTGAAATATATTACAGTGACAACATTCCTTCAGTTCTTGTCACGGTGCACATGTAAAATAAAGCATATACATGTACACTTCACTCAGAATATATAATTATACTCCATCATAGTTGACCAAATTTTATATACTTTAATGTGCTATGGAACTTAAATCTGCCTGGCAATATTACATAGAGCTTGGTATATATAGATGACGGAACTTCAATCTGTCTGGCAATATTATATTGAGCTTGGTTTAGATGACAGAACTGCAATCTGCCTGGCAATATTAATTATATAGAGCTTGGTATAGATGACAGAACTGCAATCTGTCAGGCAATATTACATAGAGCTTGGTTTAGATGACGGAACTTCAATCTGCCTGGCAATATTATATTGAGCTTGCATTGGTATATATAGATGACAGAACTGCAATCTGCCTGGCAATATTAATTATATAGAGCTTGCATTGGTTTAGATGACAGAACTGCAATCTGCCTGGTAATATTACATGGAGCTTGGTTTAGATGACGGAACTTTAATCTGCCTGGCAATATTACATAGAGCTTGCATTTGGTATAGATGACAGAACTTCAATCTGCCTGGCAATACTATATAGAGCTTGAATTGCATTGGTATGGGTGACGTATAACTTTATCAGCTTGATGAAATATATTTAATATAATTATAGTCAACATGTGCATGCATAGAGTGTGTCAAGGTCAAACATTTTTTTCCTCATGAAATGCATGTACTCTTTTTTTTTATAGGAGATGTAGAAGGCTAAGCTAATGCGATCAACTCATGACTATGGCTTACGACATCTAAACCCCAGACTTAAGACACCTCTACCCAAGGCTTACGACACCCTAACCCAAGACTTAAAGATACCTCCACCCAAGGCTTACGACACCCATACCCCAGATTTAAGACACCTCCACCCCATGCTTATGACATCCAAACCCTGGGCTTAAAAGACACCTCCACCCCAGGCTTACGACACCTAAACCCTGGGCTTAAAAGACACCTCCACCCCAGGCTTACGACACCTAAACCCTGGGCTTAAAAGACACCTCCACCCCAGGCTTACAACACCCAAACCCCAGACATAAGACACCTCAATCCCAGACTTAGGACACCGGTACCCAAACCATGGGCTTAAGACAATTCCGTCCAAGGCTTATATTACGACACCCAAACCCTGGGCTTAAGACACCTCCACCCCAGGCTTACGACATCCGAACCCCAGACTTAAGACACCTCCACCCAAGGCTTACAACACCCAAACCCCAGAATTAAGACACCTCCACCCCAGACTTACGACACCAAACCCCAGGATTAAGATACCTCCACCCCAGGCTTATGACACCCAAACCCCGATCTTAAGACATCTCCACCCAAGGCTTACAACACCCAAACCCCAGACTTAAGACACATCCACCCCAGGCTTATGACACCTAAACCCTGGGCTTAAGACACCTCCACCCCAGGCTTAAGACATCTGAACCCCAAACTTACGACACCCAAACCCCAGACTTAAGACACCTTCACCCTAGGCTTACGACACCCAAACCCTGGGCTTAAGACACCTCCACCCCAGGCTTATGACACCTAAACCCTGGGCTTAAGACACTTTCACCCCAGACTTACGACACCCAAACTCCAGACTTAAGACACCTCCACCCAAGGCTTACGACACCAAAACCCCAGAATTACGACACCTTTACCCCAGGCTTACAACACCCAAACCCCAGAATTAAGACACCTCCACCCCAGACTTACGACACCCAAACCCCAGGATTAAGACACATCCACCCCAGGCTTATGACACCCAAACCCTGGGCTTAAGACTATTCCACCTCAGGCTTACAACACCCAAACCCCCGGCTTAAGACAATTCCACCCCAGGCTTACGACACCCAAACCCTGGGCTTAAGACAACGACACCCAAACCCTGGGCTTAAGACACCCAAACCCCAGACTTAAGACACCTCCACCCCAGGCTTACGACACCCAAACCCTGGGCTTAAGACACTTCCACCCCAGACTTACGACACCCAAACCCAAGACTTAAGACCCCTCCATCCAAGACTTACGACACCCAAACCCTGGGCTTAAGACACCTTCACCCCAGGCTTATGACACCCAAACCCAAGACTTAAGAACCTCCACCCAAGGCTTACGACACCCAAACCCTCAACTTATATAATTAAGACACCTCCACCCAAGGCTTACGACACCCATACCCCAGACTTTTAAAGACACCTCCACCCCAGGCTTACGACACCCAAACCCTGGGCTTAAGACACCTTCACTCCAGGCTTATGACACCCAAACCCCAGACTTAAGAACCTCCACCCAAGGCTTACGACACCCAAACCCCAATACTTATATAATTAAGACACCTCCACCCCAGGCTTACGACACCCATACCCCAGAATTAAGACACCTCCACCCCAGGCTTAAGACACCTCCACCCCGGACTTACGACACCCAAACCCTGGCTTAAGACACCTCCACCCCAGGCTTACGACATCCGAAGCATGGGGTTAAGAAATCTCCATAGCCAAGGCTTAAGACATTCCCATCCCATGCTTATGACACCCAAACCCTGGGCTTAAGACAATTCCACCTCAGGCTTATGACACCCAAACCCCAGACTTACGACATCTGAACCCCAGGCTTATGACACCCAAACCCCAGGCTTACGACATCTGAACCATGGGCTTAAGACACCTCCACCCCAGGCTTACGACACCCAAACCCTGGGCTTAAGACACTTCCACCCCAGACTTACAACACCCAAACCCCAGATTTAAGACACCTCCACCCCAGGCTTATGACACCTAAACCCTGGGCTTAAGACACCTCCACCCAAGGCTTACGACACCCAAACCCCAGACTTAAGACACCTCCACCCCAGGCTTACGACACCCAAACCCTGGGCTTAAGACACCTCCACCCCAGACTTAAGACACCTCCACCCCAGGCTTATGACATCCGAAGCATGGGGTTAAGAAATCTCCATAGCCAAGGCTTAAGACACTCCCACACAAGCTTAAAGGTTTACCACATCGAAACCCTGGACACCCCCAGCCAAGGCTTAAAACATCCCCACCCCAATCTCATTAAAATACAAATCATCATTATACATTACATTATATAAAGGCTTGACAGTAGCCATCAAGAGGTCCTGTTCAGATGACGTCAATGCTTACCATAAAACAGATTCTTTTAGCTATAGTTGACAGAATTAAATGGCTGTGGATCTTAATGAATACAAACTGATTTTTAAACTTCCACCTGATTTACAATACAAACTTCCTCATTTAAAAAAACAATTGCTTTGTGACCAACTGGAGATTATAGTTAGCACCTGACACAAACAAAAATTGCATGTTATTACTCACAACTCTGAATCATGTGACGAAATAAAGAAAAATGTTCGGTTATGATCTCAAAAGGCAGCTATAATTGAAGTCAGCTATATCACAATGAGGCATCACTAAAACAATGTTTTAATGTTTTTCTGACATGTTTATATAAATCCTAAACAAACACCATATGATGCATATGAAGGCTGTTTAATTAGTTCATATCAACTGAAACACTAATTACGGTATTTGACCTAATAAATAACTGCATTTGTGCAAATTTACAAAACACAGAAGGGTCACTTTTTAAATTTTCTGCAAAGTTTGGGTGGATTTTTTTTTTTTTTTTTCTCACTTACATACCTTAGCAATCTGGGGAGTCTCTGATTTAAAGACTGAAGATTAAATTAGCAGAACAGTGGGGTAAATAAATTTCAATTAGCACACTCATCCTATTTTCCTGAAAAGTTGGGGTGGGCTTATAGGGGCAGGAGCATTGAATAGGTCAAATACGGTATCAATTTACCTTTAAACCTTATTTCATTTTATTTTACGTGGATAACTTCAACTTATTGTGATATGTGTTACATACCGATACTTCAGTATTCTTTCCCAGATATGAAAAGTGACGTAAAATTCAATTTCTGATAATTCATATCAAAAACATTGCAATTAAAATTCATGTTGACGATAATCACTATTTCGGGATGGCATAGATTAGAAAAACAGTTTAAAAAATTCAGTGTGATAAAAACAAGTATCATATTATGATGCTTATTCGGTCAAACAGTGACACAAATAGGAAGCTTTTAAATAGAATTTGCCGGCATATAATATTCATAAATCGTAACAATAACATTTATAAATCATAACAAGACAAACTGAACTGGGTAAATTATATATATTTATATTTATGCTAGAAGTATCTACCCTTTGCTGTCTATAATGTATAGCCTATATATATAGCCTATAGTCCCATATACCTGTTGCCATTGTAGATCTATAAATAGTAACATTATACTAAACACTGGTTGTTATCAAACAGTTCACTCCATAATCAAATTCGCTTGTTTACTTATCAAAATCCTAATTAATCCATTCTGAGGAACAAATTTATCCCATATTGAAGGATGGAACCCTGTTGTTTAATAATCAACTTACACGAAAAATGGTCTGTTCTATTTTAATCTTATCCATTTGCACTGATCTCATGGTTTGTTATTTTGTAAACAAACACTTTCTGTTAAAAGCAAAATCCATTTTCCATACTGTAATTAAATACCGATTCATAATACCATGTGTACTGAATATATATTTTTCGACATGATTGTGTTAGAATCGAGACTTTACGTTGATGGTCCAGATAGCAGTCACATAGAGCTCTCTGCTATCCTCATCATCAACTAACTTCCGTGTAGTATCATCTTAGCTTACCGATCTTCTGTCCAAATATTTTATCAAATGTTACTTCTCCAACCTTCGTCAGATGTTTGTGCATGACACTTCGGACACTGAAATGTATAAGAATGTTTCTGATGTGTAAATAGGAACAGCAACTGATACAGAGTTCATGGTTTCCACGGCATAATAAATCAACAGGATCACAGTCGTATGATAATCATCTGATTTTGTCGACGTTTTTATTTATATTTCTCACTGGGACTGTGTCGGATTTTCAAATAATTAATATTTTACCTTGGGTCTGGAAGTATTATTTTCTTGCTTGCTCGAGCCGCTGGAGTATTTTTGCTCTTCTCCATAGCCATCAAATAGCTAACATCGGCCAACACAGCTTCGAGATCCGCCATCTTGTTTTCACCGTAAGCCGATCTCTCCCTTCAAACAAAACCCAAGGAAGGAGGATCTCTCCCAGTTGCGGACAGAAATCACATAGAAATAATCACACTAACACTCTTCACATCATTAACTTTCTACATGGTAGCTCATGGCATCATAAGACAGATGAAAACTCCCTATTTCTTGTATAATCCGAGCGAATACACAAGCTATCTCAAAGCCGCATATGAAATGAGGAAAGCGGTGTGTATATGTAAATATTAATTAGTAGTGTGTGTGGTGTGTATGTGTGTTTAGCGTGCGTGCAAAACGCAACAAGGGAGGTTGGAGATTTAGATATGGATATTTTTCGAACGATTTTAATAATTTGATGGAATGATTCAATATCTGTAGCTCCAAGTATCTAGCTGCTGTGTTTATTCAAATTTATTTACGTAGACGACTTGGTAACAACATTCGAAGCGATGTATGAGTGACTGAAATTAATGTTAATCTATGCTAATAAGCTAGCCAGCGATATTATATATCCCGCTGCCAAGTAATACGGTCAAGATTAATCACTGTTTTATACCTATAAACAGATTAAATACTGAAACACTTTGTCTAGACAAATGCTTTTAAATCCAAGTATATTCGATTTACAACAGCAAAATCAATTGTAACCTACATTAACCCTATCAGAAATGCTGTTATGCTACTAAGCACCTGTTCGGAATGAAAACTGATCAATTAGTAACATGGAACTGCTGCACGTGCTAGGAGGGGGCCATTTAAAAAATCAATTATATTGTACAAAACGTATGTTTCTAGTACCTTTGATTTAAGATTTACTATCTAGGGTCGTACTTTTGCAGCAGCATTAACGTACATGTATGAATGTTCTTTAAACCCAAAAACCACGATGTCCATATATTAAATAGATTATTCAGTCATGTGTTCCCTGTATTAAGACAATCATAGTTAATAATTCTAAATATGTAATACATCGGTCCATATAAATATTGTTCCATTATGATTTTACAAGGTTGCATGGTTACACTTATATATAATTAGATGCCTAGCTCACGACCGCCGCTGATGGAAGAAATTATATACTGACTTTTGAAAAAAAGAAGAAACTTAATTAACATCGGTCCTAGTAAGGACATGGTGTCGTTGTTAGACCGAATCTTTTGATAACAGACACTTTCATAAAGTATCTTAAGGTTATGGTGTGGGTGGATACATAACTTATATATATTGAGATTTTAATCCATGAAAACGTTTTCAAAATGATATCGTTCCAACGTATGTTTTGCAGCATCTCACCAGTGTAAACTATAGCAGTTCATGTGCTTTCTAACGATATTTCCTTATATCACATAATTCTAATCTTTATTTTCACTCCTCGCCATACAACATAAATATCCCGAATCAAATCCCTCTAATACACACAAAACTTCAAACTGAAACTACGTAGAAAATAATTCGAGTTTATACCATCTATTGAAATTCGACATGTAAATATTGGTATTCAGTGATCTTAAAAGTTTTATAATTAATCCTAGATTCCAGGTCCAAATTTATTTGGGATCTTATCTTTTCTCTTCTTTCTGAACATTCTTCCTAATGTCTCCCTTGACAATGCCTCAGTTGAGCGTTCGCCCCTGTGAGGAAAGCCTTGGGTTCTGTCCCTTGGCCGAGACATACCAGAGTCATTAAAAGTGGTTGCTGCTACTGCTGCTTAGCGCTCAGCATTTTGGGAGTGGGACGACTTGTTGGCCCGTTGTCAGTATAATGTGACCGGGTGGGGTGTCCTGCTGGGCGTCTTCGGCAGTATCGACAAAAGTTCCGGCCTATCACGAGACTTAACACGAACATACCGCAGCCACCCTAAACACGCATACGCACCCATGATCACCACACGCATGCATAAATGACCTTAGCTGTTAATAGGACGTTAAACAAATAAAACCAAAACCAAAACCAAATTTATTTTTATAAAGTAGTGAATTAATCGTCATAATATAATGTATATAAATATGAAAATATTTAGGTATATTTCTTGTTTAAATGTTGTTGTTGTTTTTCAGAGTCGTTCAAACTGTTGTTTCATACCGTAAATATCTTCATTATCATAAAGGAAGGTCGAGTTCTGTCACGACACCCACGCCCCAAATGTTTAAATCCGGGTTGGTATGTCACCTCATTTCAGATATTGTAATGCTGATTTTTATAGATTTCGAAATCTAGCGAATCCTATGTTGCCATTTTTATTTCTATTTAGAATAAATCACGCAGCTTGGTTCCGAACACTGACGAGATTGGCCGAACTGTTGATGATAGACGGAGAAAAAAATCGAAATTCCTAAAGAGACAGCATACTACTTCATCATATTTTAAACTCGTGGGCATAAAGTCCAGTCAAAGATTTAACAGCGAATAATCAACGAGATTTATTGTTTGTTGTTTTTGTTTTATGTCGGGAAGGGCGTTTCATCGGTTGAAATGAATTATGCCAATCCCTATGTCTCGTTATTTGACAATAAAATACGTTTAAACTAAAAAGGGAAGGGGCCACCTGGATTATAAATAAATATCATAAATTTTATTCATCTTACAGCCTTACGAAATCTATGAAACCTGCCATAAACACATAACTGGTCTGCCATAGAATATGGCTATGTCACAATATCGTCAAACAAGTGTACAATAACACTTTTTTGTCGTCATCAAAGAATATATATTATATAGACATACAGTTGTAACTGTGGAGACCGTACACCGGAAATTGGTACTAGGGAGGAAGAGAAACGATACACCGGTAGGATTTACAAAAAAAATCGCAGTATATTATGCATTTATACCGTATGTAGCTGTTGTCTCTTTCAACCCTATTTTATATGTAATCCTCAATTTCCCCTATATTGGGTAAAAGATGGTGTATAAGTACTGTAAGCGTACTGCTTGGTCCAGTAGTCACAGCGGCTGTTGACGATAAATCGGGATAATTCATTATCAACATCTCCTTGGTAACTAGGTGCACGGGGTTTGATTATTAGATATACGACATGTTGCTTAAGCAAACAGTCGTATAACTTTCTGATATCACAATTGGCTATCGATGCGCGACTTGCACGTGTATGCCACCTACCATCATGGAAGTTCCAAACATCCTTAATCAATATGGGTCATCACCTGTCGCTGTGATCACGATACTAGGAAGCACGTGTCAATGTTAACACCCATGTTTATCAAGAAAATGTCTAATATAGAGGATCTAAGAATCACATATGGATAATATATATAATATATTTGAAAGCGACAATGGATGCATGCGGTATAAATGCATAAACCTCTTTTCATTTTTTTTTGTAAAACCTACCCCTGTCGTTCCATTTCCGCCTCCATAACACCTATTTCCGTTGTATGGTATACATGGTAGTTACGCGATAAACAGAATCTTGCACTCGTGACGGTGTGATAAGGAGTTTATAAAACTTGATCAATGTGTTTTGGAATTATTGAGCTCGTTTAGCTTTCATACGACAGAGTCACTCACGCAAGATCCTCTATATAATCCAAATGAACTTGTTGGGACCAAACATAACTAACTACACGTAGATTTCCTCGTGTGATGGAGCCACGGTACCTTGGGCAAAACCATAAAGGTGGGGTAAGTAGGTAACTCGTGCATTTTCTCGCCCGATCGGAGAATCGAACCTCGTTCCTTTGGTGTACATAAATTATGATAGTCTCTGAATTGTGCATAGTTTTTCTTATTTCTTATTCAAACTAGATTTCTATTTTATGCAGTTTTGTATATAAAATTAAAAATATATGACATATTATGACATAGAAAAGTATCGTAAAGAGTACACATGATGTAACCTTAACGACCGCCCGCTATTTGGAAACGTGACGGAAGTGTAAAGTTAGCTGTCAAGGCGCATTTCCGTCCCAATAACACTAATACTTAAAGTATGGGTGATGGTTGATGTTTATGGGATATAAGTAGGTTATACAACATAAACGAATAGAAAATAAAATTTCCCTTTTCTTTCATTCAAATTGGAAAAATCCTGAACTTGCCGATTCTTTACTGACGTCACGAGAGTATTTTTACGGCTGTCTTGAGTATCTAGTACATGTATATCCTAATATAGCAACATTCATCTTACTTTTATATCTCTAGATCTTCCTGTCATTCTTCTTTGCTTTTCGTTCTTTATAACTGTCATAAATATACTGTGTCACTATATCACAATGTTTGTAATATTTGTGGAAAGGGCATTTATAAGTTGTTAAAAACTTGTGCCCAATCCAATTGTGTCTAAACAATAAAATACGTTAAAAACTTATACACATCTATACATACATAACGTTGTTGTTATCACTAAACACTTACTTCCAATATATAAATATCTTTTTTATTTCCTACAAAACGAAGAGGATGACAATATATGAGTCATACGAGGACAAATATTACGTACGTTCAAGGTCACGAGCACCTATACACGCGAAAAAACATTGCGTACGTTCAAGGTCACGATCACCTATACACGCGACAAACATTACGTATGTTCAAGGTCACGAACACCTATACACGCGACAAACATTACGTACGTTCAAGGTCACGAACACCTATACACGCGACAAACATTACGTACGTTCAAGGTCACGATCACCTATACACGCGACAAACATTACTTACGTTCAAGGTCACGAACATCTATACACGCGACAAACATTACGTACGTTCAAGGTCACGAACACCTATACACGCGACAAACACTACGTACGTTCAAGGTCACGAACACCTATACACGCGACAAACACTACGTACGTTCAAGGTCACGAACACCTATACACGCGATAAACATTACGTGCGTTCAAGGTCACGATCACCTATACACGCGACAAACATAGTAGTATGTGGTAATGTAGTTTTAGTTTTTTTTTTAAATGAGAGAAGAAAGCATAACGCGTTTTGTGGATATAACCTTAATGGTTATGGACCAATTGGAATACATGTAGTTCACTAAATTTTCAGCAAATCAAGCCAAAGGTTTTGATTTTCAAATATAATAGTAGAAATTGTAGAAGTATACATATTTTCATTGTAATAATGGTTTTCTATGTGTGTGTATAGTGGAGACAGCCTACAGACAAGCTGACCTGTGACTATTCTTTTGTTATACGTTTGACAATCAATATGTTTAAATAAATCACTCAATATATGAAAACAAATAATTCGGTTTCATACATCATGAAGAAGTTTGGTTAATCTTAGACATTAATTCCAGAAAAGAGTAAACAAAATTGCAAATTGACGTTTTTATCATTATTTTTTCCTTTTTCTTGTTTTGAGAGCCTTTCCCAAGGCATATGGAGCATATCTCGAAAAAAAAGAAACGTTATCAGCAGCAATGTCAAGTCTTTTATGAAACAAAATAGCCAGAAAAATACCGTTTATAAATAGGTATTTCAGGCTATTTTTTTCAAATATAAGACTAGACATGCCCCTTTGTTTAAATGGTGACAAGATCCTCTAACAGATATTTATATCTTTAAGTATACCCTCAAGTCTGTACCATCTCCGGCTTGGCCTTGGTTACTTACGAGGATAAATTCATCAAGACATAATCAAAAGCAGGTAAAAAAACTGCCTTTCAAGATCGAGTTAGACCTTTGTTTCTTTAGGCCGTGGACAACGGGAAAACCATGGTAGAATTCCAAATGGAACCAACAAAACTATTACGTATCTTAGAAGGTGTCACATGTGCACTGTACAGAAAAATGTTAAGCACAAAATAAATTAATACACAAAGGTTTGTACAAAAGATATACTAGGTTATAATATATCATAACTGTAATTTATTAATACGATTTACATCCATTACAGTATGATGAATAATTGAGATGAAACTGAATCAGCTGTGTCGATTTTTTGACTAGCCAGGGAAATCATAATTATCCGAAACAGCAGTTTACACGAAAAAAAGAAAGAAAGAAATGCGTATTAACTGTAATTCAAAAATCAAAAATCAACTTCATACACTTTTTACACGACGTTTTTGTAAGATGGAAACGCCCATGTTTCACGGGCACATCACCATTCTGTTCAAAGATAGTACTAAGAACATAGCATTGTTTAATTTTAAGTTTATTTCCAGTACAGAGTTTTAAAAATTCATCTTCACCAGACCCAACTAACCAATAAAACATTGGATATTGACGTTAGATTTTGATGTGTACAGGATTATATCAAGAACAGTTATCAAATTTATGTTTTTGTAGTTTGCATTTTGTTTGTTTGCTTACTTTTTGTTTTTTGTTGGGTTTTTTTCTTCTTTGTTTTTGTTTGTGTTTTTGTTTTGTTTCTGTTTGTTTGTTTTTATTTTGTTTTTGTTTTTAAAGAGCTGTAAACACTTTCGGAGATTGATACAAGTTTTGCCGACACGTGTAGCTTATGTACGATTTGCGATTTTTTTTTTCATGCGTTGTGGATATTTTTTTGAAAAGCCGTAACAATCGATAACCATATGAGAATGATCTTTATTGGGATACTTACATTGATTCGAAGTGCTGTAAAGGGTATTAGACATAAGTAGATAGAGGCTGCAGGAGCTTCTCTTTAGTCTAGACTTACCTATACACATGCATCGTGTTTACACACCGAGAAGGCGACGGAAAAACCAAATATCCTCTAATATGATATTAGTGACACAGAACCTCGAAAATATCAAATATATTGAGGACAAGGCCACTGGTTGTCAATTTCTGTATATGTAATGTATATTGAACATACAAAAATAAATGTAGGATGAATCAATATCATCATGTTTCGTCATGCAATCTGTTGCCTGTTATTGACAGAAATAACTTATAGGATTGTGTGGGTGGACCTCACACACGCGTCTATATATACAGTACATTTAAAACAAATTGTAACACGTGTGAGTGTCAGAGTTCAGGCTAACAGACGCTAAGTATGAGGGAAATATAACTATAAAGGGAGATAACTACGATAAACAAATTGTTACACGTGTGAGTGTCAGAGTTATGGCTAACATACGCTATCAATAAGTATGAGGGAAATATAACTATAAGGGGAGATAACTACGATAAACAAATTGTAACACGTGTGTGTGTCAGAGTTAAGGCTAACAGACGCCAAATATGAGGAAAATATAACTATAAGGGGAGATAACTACGATAAACAAATTGTAACAAGTGTGAGTGTCAGAGTTAAGGCTAACATACGCTATCAATAAGTATGAGGGAAATATAACTTAAGGGGAGATAACTACGATAAACAAATTCTATCTAAGCCGAAGCAGTTTAAAAGTGATTCTGTAAATTACCTTATGTTCTCGGATATTATCTGAGGTATATTTAACAGAGAAAAATACAAGATTTATAAGCCAATTAAGATGTAAACAAATGTCAGCTTGGAAATAATAACAGTCTGAATGGTGTCAAAACTCGCTGGATAATGTGACTTCAACTCGTCCATGTGTAAACAATAATAAACATGGACATAATAACGATTGTTATCAAATACCTAATCTCCCATTTTTTCTAAGTCAGTTATTTTTACTTGACATTTCCTTACCAGTCGATCGCCGTGCCCTGTTGTAACCAAGTTATGATTGAAAAAAAAAAATCATGGAATCATTTTGTACAAAATTTTGCAGATAATCTTATTTAGAAAAAAAAGCGTAATTGTGGCTGATTTCGGACTTGGCATGCACTGTCGTAATGACGTCCTCGCCAAGCGAAGAGTGACAGTATGCCATGCGAAGAGCGGCAATGCACCCAAGTGCAAAATGAACACGGCAGTACTACAAAATTGCACGATAGTGCGATATCAAAGAATGTCATCCTCTAGCATTGACGAGGCAATGTGGTTTCGTTGGTGGGGTACTTTTGACGCATGGCGCATGGTCGCTGTTAGGAATTATCATTTTCGCTCTTCGCACGGCGGATTTCGCTCTTCGCATGGCGCACGGTCATTCTTCGCATGGCGCACTGTTTCTCTTCGCACTTTTGTTCCGTCGCTCTTTGCTTGGTTAGGGCGTCAATGCTACAGTGCGAATTTGCCGAAATCAACCATCATAGTCATGCTGTAACAAAACAATAGATATTTACAAACATAAATGAATATTTGCGATAAAAGACGTGTTATATTTTTTATAAGACCAGTTTTATAATAACTTTCTGGTGTATACAACCGTTTCTGTGACGTCACTTGGCGCGAAAACGGTCCAAGTCTCTGTCATGCGCAGAATGTTACCACCAAATATTGATCACACTATCGCGAAAGACGACTTTGAGTGTAGGTTGTTCCCGGAATTACGAATTTGCTCTACGCATAAAATTTCAGTTGATCATTCGTACGACAAAGAGTTTAGACTCTTGGTTATCCAGTTTTGTGTGGCGTGCTATTAACGTGGAAACGACGACTACAGTGGCTGGTAAAATTTACATTACGCGCCACAAATGCGAGGTTTTCGTAGTCATAGAGATCGTCATGAGAACAGCATGGTAAACATTTGTCTTTGTAGAAACCTCTATGTGTCATCACAACACGTTTGAACTGGTTTTGATGTGACAATCACAAGAGGTTTTGGCTACAAGTGTTCCTGGCGAACTTGGAAGTTTAGAAATTTCATCAAAAATATTGATTTTTCACAAACATTGTTCTTGCAACTCAACTCTGTATGAAAGTGGTATAACGTTCTGGGGAATCATCGCAAATGGAATCAGTACAAGTCGGAAATTCACGGTCTATACATGCATAAAATAATCTTTGATCCACGATTAAATAATTTGTGCCAAGTCCCTGTGGTATATCCGATATTGGGCTATTTTACATCGCCGGACATCAACGGTTGATTGCATTACATTACGCTACACGTATCACCGATGATAGGTGTAGTGTAGTGTAGTGTAGTGTGGTGTGGTGTGGTGTGGCGTGGCGTGGCGTGGTGTGGTGTATAGTGTGGTGTGGCGTGGCGTGGCGTGGCGTAGCGTGGCGTGGCGTGGTGTGGTGTAGTGTAGTGTAGTGTAGTGTAGTGTAGTGTAGTGTAGTAGTGTGGTGTAGTGTGGTGTGGTGTGGTGTGGTGTAGTGTAGTGTAGTGTAGTGTAGTGTAGTGTAGTGTAGTGTAGTGTAGTGTAGTGTAGTGTAGTGTTGTGTAGTGTAGTGTAGTGTAGTGTAGTGTAGTGTATAGTGTGGTGTGATGTGGTGTGGCGTGGCGTGGCGTGGCGTGGTGTGGTGTGGTGTGGTGTAGTGTAGTGTATAGTGTGGTGTGGTGTGGTGTGGCGTGGCGTGGCGTGGTGTGGTGTGGTGTGGTGTAGTGTAGTGTATAGTGTGGTGTGGCGTGGCGTGGCGTGGCATGGCGTAGCGTAGCGTAGTAGTGTGGTGTGGCGTGGCGTGGCGTGGCGTATCGTGGCGTGGCGTTGCGTGGCGTAGTGTAGTGTAGTGTAGTCAACCGTGGGTATCCGACGATAGTTCTATGATAAGGTCTGGTAAGTTCCACTCCACTCGATCATTCACGATAACACAGTGATGATTCCAATATTTCCATTTCTGGATTACTACATTCCTGTTTCCACAACTCAATTCTGTATTGAAGGGTTTATTCCCAGTCACATGGCACCTGAGTGCTGACGTCAACAATATCATTTGAAGTACGACAGGTGTATATTGATGACGTCTGTTTGATGATGTCATTGTTGACCGTGTGAACGAATTCGGCGTCTTAGGCACTCAATATTTATTCTAATATACAGTACAGTGCAGAGAATATTAACATTAACAAATGAATAACAACGATACATGGTAAAACAGGAGGGACATTAGTACTGTGAATTAATTATCTCATTTATATCAAGTCAATGTTCAAGTTATTTAGTCAATTAAGTACGTTCATTTTTAGTAACGTAATTGAATAATGTATGCAATTTAAATTGATAGTATCCTGTTCTCTACCAGAGAACGTGGTATGACCTTGACTTAACATAGATTCGCTAGGAAGGTGTCGTTGGCGAAGGAGAAGACGCTTATCCTTCCAGACCACCTGGTCTCATTCTCCTTCGTTCGTTTTCAAGGCGTTCCGTGTGAATCTAATGTTCATTGATATTTTGCATTGTTATGCTTTTTGCAAGTTTGTATGCTTACGACTTTTTATACTAAAACAAGAGAAAATTGTAATTAATCAATGTATAATTAATTCAATTGGACACGGTTCCTAGATATTACATTTTAATCGAAAAATAATATTTTTCGTGTATCCAGAATCTGCACAAATTAAGCGAAAGTCTCGTCTCCTGTATTGTGATATTTGACAGAATTGACCACATGATGGTCGTTTGAATTTTTTCTACTCTTGATTTGATGGACATTTCCCTACTGATAAAAGACATAATGATATAATATAGAAGGATATATGACTGGTTAAGTCCAGTTTATATTTATTATTATAAAATTAAAACAGAACTAATTCTCCAATCACAGGCGTCTGTATCTGGTAAGTATTAATATAAATAAAATCAGCCTCTACTCCTACTGAAGCAGGAGTGCAGACTAATATTTTTTTCCTAATAGGAGAAGAAGCTAATATCTTTTCCTACTAGAAGTATATGCTAATATGTTTTTCTAGCAGGAGTACATGCTGATAGTTTTTTTCTAATAGAAGTAGAAGCTAATATCTTTTCTAGTAGGAACAGAAGCTAATAGTTTTTTTCTAGTAGGATTAGAGACTAATACGTTTTTCTAGTAGGAGTGGAGGCTGTATTGTGTTCTATAAATACTAACCAGATGCAGTCTAGTAGGAACAGAAGCTAATAGTGTTTTTCTAGTATGATTAGAGGCTAATATGTTTATCTAGTATGAGTGGAGGCTGTATTGTTTTCTATAAATACTAACCAGATGCAGTATAGTGAATATTTAAGCAATGAACAGTGGTTTTAATGTTGTTATTGTAGATATGGAAGCAAGATGTATGGTGGGCGAATGGCATGGGAACCATCTACATTGTCTTACCATTTCCGTCAACTTTGAAAAAAACTGAACCAACACAAAAAAATCCCGCCTTTTTTAATGTTCCATTACCCACTGGGTGTTATAGCCTGAGGCACTGGGTGTTATAGGCGTATGGTGGCAACTGCCTCTTAGCATTGTGTCAATGGGGAAATGCGGAGCAAATATAAATATAGGCTAATGTATTTCTGTAAATACAATCTAGATTAAAGGAATCTACCAGGAAGTGAATTATAAGGCATTGTCTCACTAAACGATTTCTGTTTTGAGGAATTTATCACCCGGTGGCGCTTTTCATTAATTGTAATTCTACAAAGACGTACTCTATCACCCCTGTTTCCGATCAATGTTCTCGGGGATTGCTCGCGCACACCCCGCATATTTTGTAATTACATGTAAAATTAAAAATTGGCGTGTTATCATTGCTTGTGACGTCATCTGTTTGTGTGGACGGTCGCCCATGGTTATCCATTTCCCGGCTGGGAAGCCTCAATGTTGTAAGCCAAGATTAATTGATGTCTTCATTTACTCATATTTTTGAAACAAATGGTAACAACATCTAATGTATACTATTGATCATAAAGACTACTGATACACTGGTATCGACACCTACGTACAATATCAAAAATTGTAACGAAAATGCGGATTATATGTAACAGAGAGATCCCGTTGGGATCATGGCGACTGTCGTTGTATGATCCTTAGTTCGATGAAGTGTAAATTTAATTATCTTTTTTTTTTTATTAAAGTCATGTCAATAGTGCATTGGTCACGTAGCAACACGTCTGGAAATTATACTATCGAGATGAGAACATTGTTCACTATGTAGACCAGACTTGTAATGCTTAAAAACGGAATTTTATGCCATTTGTTAATTTTTATTTTCGGGTTCATCGGTAAGTTTCAAGATTGCCTGTAAGAGAAATTACTGTTGCAATCTAGAGAACAAGTAAAAACCTGTTTGAAATTTAAGAACGGTACGCACTTTAGTACTTAAATGTTAGCATTCAAGATGACTGCATGCCTATCGGCTATGTTCTTAAAAGAGAAATCCATCGAATGCTTGTTGAGAAATAGTATTCGCAAGGTGTGAAACCAAAAATGGGCGCCTGCTTGCCATCTTGTAATTCCAAATAGTCGCGAAATAGAGCAAGCACACCTATGGATCAAGAACTTTCATGTTAAAATAGAAGATTGTCGCCTGTTGGTTCAAACGATATCAACTTTTAAAATTCTTTGTTTTCGCTATTTCTTAGAAACTATTAGAGGGAATGCTTTACGTGAAGATTCGGGATGTACAGATTTCACTGAAACTCCATAGTTGTGCACACACAATTATTATTTAAGGATTAACATCAATTATTTTTTCTGTTATACAGTCATAACAGAAAAAACTGGAGTGTACTCTAAATAAACCGCGAAGCAGTTAATGAAGAGAGTACACTCCAGTTTTTTATGTTATGACTGTATAACAGAAAAAATAATTAATGTTAATTCTTATAATTTAATTTCGTCTTATACACACCAAGATATTTCACTTTCTTTGGCGAACTCTTTTCTGTGATAAATTATTACGCAACGTCATCAGCCAATCAAAAATGACGTTACATTTCGCAACGTCAAAAATTTTGTTATGGAGGTATAACAAAATTATTTCAGCCAATGAAAATGCGTGTTTCATACAAAATTAAATTATTATCGAAGATGGTCAGTTGGTAATCATCTTATATATAATGTTTCTGTACAACAAGGGTAAAGGGACAATCTGTGATGCTTTAAGTAGTGTATTTTAGTTATCAAAGTACTGAATATTCTCAGTTATCTTGGTTAGACAAAAATATATATGTTGAACTATTGTCCGAAATCGAAAGTGGTCATTTGATATTAAGATTTATAAACATTCATAAACGAGTGAGATAAATTATTACATATTCAAAGAATGTGGCTGTTACAATCTGATTAGAATACAGATCACCATTATATACAACGTTAGAAAGTGGTGTAGCATGATGAAACGTAAAAGTGATCCCTTATTTAGACCCCACAATTGTACCCCTCTGGCCGGGGTCGTAAAATTGATCCCTTATTTAGATCCCACAATTGCACCCCTCCGGCCGGGGTCGTAAAATTGATCCCTTATTTAGATCCCACAATTGTACCCCTCCGGCCGGGGTCGTAGTAGTAGTTTTAGTATATATCGCCTAAGAAACTATTATGGCCGCATATTATCGTACACGTGTATCTAGGAACTACACCCCCCCCCCCCCCCCACCCCCACCCCCACCCCCTCCACAGGATTTTATTGTTGATCCATACAAATTATAATTATGCATCAATTAAAAAAAAGAACTCTCCTTCCTTTTGAAAGTATGACCAAAATTAAAACATTTTTATCGTTTGTTGACAGAGACGAGATCCCGTCCTGAAAGACTGTGGTTTTTGCACTCCAGTATTAAATTAAAGAAATTGTAAATATAAATGAATATGGTAAAGGTATATCATTATCATATTTAAAGAAGAAGAACTATCTACTACTGTATCAATTATACATACAATATCATATGATATTATTTTATATGCATATGCTATGATTTCATTTCCATTTTACACATGGTGTACACACAATTACGTTGAGGTTTTAAGTCTCCCAAGTCATACAGTAATCGGATGGGTATGTATTGATATACTCATTGTCTATTCTATTTTATGACTGATTGTTTGTGAACTTGATGATGCTTTACATCATAATAACAAATTTAATGTTTATAGGCAAGTTTGGTAAATACTATTTAATAGTCACGTCTCGATAAAAGTATTTATTTTGGGTAGATGAAATCAATCAAAGGTTTTGTTAAAGGAAATTTAATAGCCAATTTTTTTATTCATTTTTTTAATATAAATAGTCAAGTTTGTTTGGGTTAAGGAAAACGCTCACCAACCAAGCTTCTGTTAGGTTTTTATGTTTGCAGCGTATCATGGAATGGTGGTCATATATGTTAAGATTTGTACTACTTGATCGAGATTTACATCGCAAAGCCTCAAGGACGGACGAGTTATCTTTCTTTAGATCGAGAACTAATAGCATTAGCAAATGCAAGGTCAAAACATGTATTTCCTACGTTCTACCATGCAAATTACTTTAGCAGGTGAGTTTTGTTTTTATTTTTGTTTTCTTTTCAAATCTCCACGGAGTGCACGTCCCAGATCAGAACGTTGACGTTTTATCGCATGTGATATGTTCACGGCCGTCTCTGCCAGGGCATGAAGCAGACATCTTGTTATCGGGATTAATCATTTCAACATTGATGCGATTGTCTTTATTAAAAAAATAACTAAATAAAAAAAAATGAGTGCGACGAGTTTTGCTGGTCAGAGTTTCATAGATCAGTTTCCAACTGTGAGAGAGACATGTAAGGTAGAACCGTACACAGTATGTATTATGATAATTCATGCAACTGATATTTTTCTGATGTTGTGTTTGATTTATATTTCATGATGTCATTTCAATTTTGACGTCACATAGCATGTTGTTTTAATTTTGTTTTGGTTTTGTTTGTTTGTTTTTCTTGTTTTTTTTTTTATGTAAACCAAATGAAAATTGCCATTAATTCATGTAGCAATATTGATCCATTACTGAACCAAATTATGTAAGATATTTTATTGAATTATACAAGATATCTTTTACACTTTATAGGGTATATTCTAATCTTTCATTTCATGTTATCTTAATACCATGTTAGGGTTCACCCTGTACCCAAAAATCATGGGCCATTTTGACAAGATTTCAGAAATTTAATGGGCCAAAACATAGTTTGGTTTGGTTTGTTTAACGTCCTATTAACAGCCAGGGTAATAACTTTTTTTAATTTGAAGAAATTTGTGAGTTTTGGTGGGCCATTTTGGAAAATATGGGGCAAATGGCCCCATGGCCCCCTCCAGAGTTATCCCTGCCATGTAAATTTTATCAGACACGATATAATATATAGAGGATATTGAATGGTTTCCCGTTTAATATAACATATATTTCACGAGTATGACAGAATATCGATATTTTCACTTGTGCGAAGCACGAGTGAAAAATATCAAAATATTGTGTCATACGAAATCTTATATTTTCACTGCTCATCGCTGCAGTGAAAATATAAATTTTATTAATTTGATAAACTTCTTTATTGCATTATTGCCAGTGAAATATAGAAATTTATCAAACTAATAAAACTTATATTTCACTGCAGCGATGGGCAGGAAAAATATAAGATTTCGTATACTCGTGAAATATATGTTATATTAAACGGGAAACCATTCAATATCCTTTTTATATCTTATGAGATACATTTTGCATCCTAAAAATATCTTATAAATGATATAAGATATCTCACCAACTTTAGTATCGATATCTTATTTCTTTATAAGATATCTTCTATGATAGATTATAAGATACATGTATCTTATAAAATTTGATTGAATTATAAATATTTAGCATGTTTAAAATGGAATCCGGATAAGGTTCGTTTTCGTTTTTACAAATAACATTGACAAGCACAATAGCGACTCTGACGGATCTTTCTGCAGCTTGAATATTTTACGAAACTGCGGACTACTTTTTTTTTTTAATTTCATTTTCAATATGAATTATATCAAAATTTATTATTATGTCAATTATTTAGTATTTTTTTGAAATAATTGCTTGTTTATAAATGTCGAAAATTCGTAATGGAAGCATATAAGCCAAAGCAATGAAATGGGTCGAAAAATCCCGAGTTAGTTATTCCGAACGTCCCGTACTTCCTTTCGCGCTGTCCGTTCAAGCACGTGGCTGATAGGTAAGACCCGATTGGTATTTTCTTTGATAGTTTTGTATTTTCATCTTTAAAAATATGTTAAGGGTTGGTGTTGTAGGTTCTTTACATGTAAGGCGCATGGACCAATCCAATGACTTTGTCTATGGTACCATGAGATATTTTGGAGAAGTGGTGGGTTAGTCGAACACATGTATAGGTTCACGTCTGCTTGGTGTGCGTTTCGTCCCCAGGTGAGTTTCCTACAGATAGGAGGGAATGACATAAATGAAAATACATGGCCTGGAATGTGTCATTGTCGGCTCACTTTTCCTCAGGATTCGTACCCGTGGTGTCCCAGCAGCTCAATACGAGGTGCTCCGACAGCGCGTTAATGAGTGTCTGGAGCGACAGGTGTGTGACCGGTTTTTGTTCTGGAAACATAAGAGGTTAGTGCCTTCTTGTCTCTGCAAAGATCAGGTACACCTTAATGTTGAAGGAAACAGTGCAGTCGCGACATTTTTGAAGAGACGTTTTAGATTTCAACAGATACGGGGCTAAGTATACAGTTGTGGACCTGTGACTCGTGCAGACACTAATACATTCCACTTGTGTCAATTCAATTTAGATTTTTGATCAGAAATACAAAATGACCAACAGACGGCCATCTTTGATTTTGATAATTGAAGTTTGTTAATGCTAATTCATGAAATGAAAAGAACTTAAGGTATTGTTATTACATAAACCATATTAGATCAGTCTGACATATAGAACTAATACAGATCATTCAATGGTGGGCGCCAAGATTTTTCTGGGATCTTATCATCTCTTATTATTTTGTCCAAAGACGTTTTTAAAGGATGTCTGAAACCCAGTAGTCAAATACAGATGGTTTATACATTATAGTGGTAATTTCCTGGGCAGCATTATGATTTGACTTTTTTTTGCCATTACTACATATTGCCCTCTTAATTTAAATCATCAGTCATCTGTGGTTTATAATCTGTCTGTAGGAAATCAATCCTTATTGTTGCTAGTTTTAGGTCATCTGACCTGAACAGTCAGGATCTTTACATACTCAGGATCCTTACATAGTCATTGTGCTTCATCCATCTTCTGCCATACATATCAAAATCTGGTGTATATTGTGGACAATACATCCAAAGATATGGTGGACAAAGCATCTAAAGATATGATGGACAATACATCCAAAGATATGGTGGACAAAGCATCCGAAGATATAGTGGACAAAGCATCCAAAGATATGGTGGACAAAGCTTTCAAAGATATGGTGGACAATACATCCAAAGATATGGTTGACAAAGCATCCAAAGATATGGTGGACAAAGCATCCAAAGATATGGTGGACAAAACTTCCAAAGATATGGTGGACAATACATCCAAAGATATGGTGAACAAGCATCCAACGATATGATGGACAATGCATCCGAAGATATGGTGGACAATACATCCGAAGATATGGTGGACAAAGCATCCAAAGATATGGTGGACAATACATCCAAAGATATGGTGGACAAAGTATCCAAAGATATAGTGGACAAAGTATCCAAAAATATAGTGGAGAAAGCATCCAAAGATATGGTGGACAAAGCATCCAAAGATATGATGGACAATACATCCGAAGATATGGTGGACAAAGCATCCAAAGATATGGTGAACAAAGCATCTAAAGATATAGTGGACAAAGCATCCAAAGAGATGGTGGACAAAGCATCCAAAGATATGGTGTACAAAGCTTTCAAAGATATGGTGGACAAAGCATCTAAAGATATGGTTGACAAAGCATCCAAAGATATGGTGGACAAAGCTTTCAAAGATATGGTGGACAAAGCATCCAAAGATATGGTGGACAAAGCATCCAAAGATATGGTGGACAAAACTTCCAAAGATAAGGTGGACAAAGCACCCAAAGATATGGTGGACAAAGCATCCAAAGATATGGTGAACAAAGCATCCGAAGATATGGTGGACAAAGCATCCAAAGATATGGTGGACAATACATCCAAATATGTGGTGGACAAAGTATCCAAAGATATAGTGGACAAAGTATCCAAAGATATAGTGGACAAAGAATCCAAAGATATGGTGGACAAAGCATCCAAAGAGATGGCGGACAAAGCATCCAGAGATATGGTGGACAAAGCTTTCAAAGATTTGGTGGACAATACATCCAAAGATATGGTGGACAAAGCATCCAAAGATATGGTGGACAATACATCCAAAGATATGGTGGACAAAGCATCCGAAGATATGGTGGACAAAGCTTTCAAAGATAAGGTGGACAATACATCCAAAGATATGGTTGACAAAGCATCCAAAGATATGGTGGACAAAGCATCCAAAGATATGGTGGACAAAACTTCCAAAGATATGGTGGACAAAGCACCCAAAGATATGGTGGACAAAGCATCCAAAGATATGGTGAACAAAGCATCCAAAGATATGATGGACAAAGCATCCAAAGATATGGTGGACTAAGCATCCAAAGATATGGTGGACAAAGCTTCAAAGATAAGATGGACAATACATCCAAAGATATGGTTGACAAAGCATCCAAAGATATGGTGGACAAAGCATCCAAAGATATCGTGGACAAAACTTCCAAAGATATGGTGGACAAAGCATCCAAAGATATGGTGGACAATACATCCAAAGATATGGTGGACAAAGCATCCAAAGATATGGTGGACAATACATCCAAAGATATGATGGACAAAGCATCCGAAGATATGGTGGACAATACATCCAAAGATATGGTGGACAAAGTATCCAAAGATATGGTGGACAATACATCCAAAGATATGGTGGACAAAGTATCCAAAGATATAGTGGACAAAGTATCCAAAGATATAGTGGACAAAGAATCCAAAGATATGGTGGACAAAGCATCCAAAGATATGGCGGACAAAGCTTTCAAAGATTTGGTGGACAATACATCCAAATATATGGTTGACAAAGCATCCAAAGATATGGTGGACAATACATCCGAAGATATGACGGACAAAGTACCTAAAGAGATGGTGGATTTAGTGCCTACTAAGTGAAAATGGCTGACATTTTATAACTCTACAATTACAGAGTTCATAATGCATAAATTATATAGTGATGAAGAACTCCATGTATGAGAAAATGATCTTTTCAGAGTTTAAAGAGTTATTATGATCATGGTAACTGCTTACAAGTGATTTGTGTTGATGTTGATTGACTTATTAAGTGATGATTTAATATGCTGTACTCGGTATATAGAATATTCAAATTCATTTTATTGTGTAAATATATGTAAAATGTACCAGTGTATAAGGTACACGGTACATTAATCAGGTATTTTAATGAATTGTAAATCACGAAAAAGAAAATGAATTGTACATATACTTCATACCTGACAATTTGCTTGCTATATAGTAAAATTGTATAATGACTTGCTGTTAAGTCTTTGGACAAAATATTGAGTGTGGAGTGTGGGAGCTTTAAAAATCAAGGATGTGAATATTGAGAGATAGATACAAAATGTATATAGGAGACAGTGAAACCTACCTATAGAAGAAATAGCATTATCTTATGGACATATTTTTGTCTTTCTAAATAATTTTTACTTATAGAAGGAGTAAATTATTTTTGCGATATTTTTTTCTATAAAGAAAATAATAGAGGATGTTTTTAGGATTTTTTTTTCTTTTTCATACGTTTATTGTGTAACATATTATAATTTAGCCTGTGCTTGTTTTATGTTGGACTGGTCATCCTTCATTTTATTTGCACATATTGGATTTGGGTTGATCTGACCAATCAATTCAATTCTCAATTTCAAAGTTCCACGATATTTTAAATAATATAAATTTTTTTTTTATATAGTAACTATACTTTATAACACATAACTTTATTTGATTTTTGTTAGATTTGGGACAAATCTTGGTGAAGTAGAGGAGAGTTTCACAAGTGAAAATATTGTTTTTAGAATTTTGGAAATAACTGGTTAGAACCCTACAAAACAGGAAATATTTGGTTTAGGTTTCCTTTGATGTTTAAGAAGTGTCATAGTAAGTAAGGTATATCTCAATTGAATTAAGTTTTTAATTGACTCTGTAAACCTGTCACAGGTAATTTACAGGTATCTTATATAATTGATCAATAGGGCTAATTAGTTACAGGTGTAAACAGGTAATGGCAGTGAGCCCAAGCTGGCTTTACAGGTTATTGTACTTATACCATATGTTATCTTTAGAACAGCTAGGTGGTAGCTCCGCCCATTTAATTATTAGATCCACCCAGTTATATTTTTAATTAGGTAACTAGCCAATGAGATTCTGTTCTTGAATTACTGTTGATGTCAATTATATAAAACATAGTGTTAGGCGAGAACAGGAGAGAGAGAGTTAGAGAACAAGAACAAAAGCTAGGAACAAGGATTGGAGTTATGGGCCCTGAAAGAAATGACATCAGAGTGTGTGAATGTTAGGACAATTTGGATTTTTATGATTTACTATTTCGAACTTTTGGACACAGAAATAAAACTAAGTAATCATGGAACCAGAGAGATCGTCAGTGCTTGTTTTTATCAGAGACTTCAATACCGACTAAAGAAATAGACAATCAGGCATCAGAGGAATCTATGCAAAGCTAAGTCCCCAAAAGCAGGATGAGGTGTTCCCTGCATGCATGTCTAACAAATCAGTATCTCACCACACCCCAAGCAACGAAGCTGCCCAGCAGCATATAGAGTACCAAAGTGTTCTCATTGAGAGACACAGGTGCTTGGTGAGATATATATAGATATGTTATAAAATTTAGGTTTATTGCCTTGTACAGTAATGATCATGTGCAGTCACAGTGAGAAGAACATTAAATTATTATCTTAAGTTCCTCTTAAACAGGTATTTAATTTATAATGCAAAAATTTGCCTGTCCCAATACTGAAAAAAAACAACAACAAAAAACAAAACATTTTCCTGAAAATATAAGTGAGAGAATAAACGCCAGAACATTCTCTAAGAATATAATAGAAAAGAATATAATCAAAGTTTTATCAATACAAATTTTGTGAGAATAAGGTCTTTGGAAAAACGAACATTTACATGCACCTGTAAAATTTGATGCACATATATAATAGTACAGGCATGACAACAGTAATGGACAAAATACAATGACCAAATATTTATCATCCTAATTATAGAAAGATTACTGAAACAATTTTGTCAATAACTCACCATATATATTATATGTTTACATAATTGGCCATGTAGTAATAAGGACAGTACAGAAAAGTAAATAACAGTGTACAGTAAAAATGCCCAATTCTGAAAAACAAAGCACATGTTTTAGATATGTTAACAACTTAACAATTAACCCTACATATTACCTATAATAAAGTATATTATATATATTTGTAATCTATACAACATTATGCAATAACAATAGGATGAAGTTGATCGTAAGTCCGACACCCTCTCTATTCAGTATAACCGTGCGTCGGGAATAAAGGTCGCTGCTTACGAAATGGGTATCGTCCGAGAGATTACACTTTCTTCTTCATGTTAACATTCTGAAACTCTCGTCTTTTTCCATATTATACAATACAGAGCGAATAAAGTACATAGCCGACGATTCGATCGAAAGTCGGACGGATTCGACTTTGAGTCTGACATTCATATTTGCTTCGATATTAAGTCGGGCAGTTAGTCGGAGTTAACTTCTTGTGCAACTCTTAACTAATAACAATTGAATCTTTGATAATAAAAACAGTTATAAGGTGTTTCTTAAGATCAATCTGCAAACAGATTCAGTTATAATGTATCTGATAACTAATATAAACATAAAATCGTATTCATGATACCTCTCAGAACACCGCCAAGTAGAAAATAATGTTGGCGTCTGCTAAAACTGGTTCCATCTGAAAATCACAAACAAAGCTTCTAAGGTTACTGAATGTTATTTGTTAATATTATTATTTTATTTCAGTTTTTATTTTTCTCTTTTAACCAGGGACGTACATATACATGTATGTCCCTACTTCAACAACAAGGCTATGATATCATACTTAAATATTTAGATACCTGTAATATGCTGGTTTTAAATGCATAAACATTAAAATAAAAGATGTGTTGGTGTTTACTTTCTTGAAGTGAAGATTTTAGTGGATGGGTACAAAACATACTTGTTTGTGCTACCAGATAGTTGCAACCACGTCCACTGGTACTGGAATATACCTAAAAATCTGCATTGCTATGCAGTCTGATCAATGTGCAATAATTTCTAATGGAATGATATATCAGTATTTACTTAACTCAGAAATAAATCACTCAATAAATGTAGAGCTTTGCAAGAATCTTTGAGTTTTCAATCTAAAGTAATACTTTTATTCACAACACCCATGTGACCTATGGAAAGGTTAATACGAATGTCCTATTACAAACCAAATAAATATAATGTAGAAAATGAATAACAATGAAAAAAACATTTTAGTTTTGGGGTTTAATGTCCTCAATGTCATATATTTATATGAGGGATCTCACCGAGACACCAAGAGTAAGAAAAAGTATAGTAAGAAAGAGTAGCGAGGAAAGATTTTAAATGTGAAGTTTTGTAATGGAAGCAGAAGATCTATTTTGGTCTCTCCAATGCCCCCTAAATAGGTTGATCGGGTGGCACAGTGGTAATTAACACACTTTCCTCTCACCTAGGTGGTCGGGGTTCGATTCCCCGATTGGACGTGAAACGGTCTACTGCGTGCCACAGTAAGTCCTGTCGTCGGCAAACGAGGGTGATTACAGTAAGTTAGTTTAAACAATATTTTCATTCAATACTCAAAATACATACAGATATTTCATATGCGATGGGAAAATATAAGTTTTTTCGCAAATGTTGTAAAATAGATCAAGTTTACAATAGAAGTCATGCAGGGGGCCGCTACCACAGATCATACTTGTTTTGAAAATCACAAACTGATTGATAAACCTTGTTGGTTATTCAGTAGGATTTGTCCCAATTTGGAAGCTAACCATCACTTTGTAAGCAATTTGTCAATTAACGTGTCAAAACCTTACCTGTGGATTTCAATAATATGTTGTAATAAGCTTGGATCTGTTGAGATGTGAAAATATTGTGATATTCTTGACGCCTATTTCTTGACAAAATGGACCTACGTTTTGTGACCGCTGACCATATGTTACCCAGATGACCACTTATTTTAGGATAATTATGGTTCGCTCAAGTGGACCACAGATTGACCGCATAGGAGAGATTCACGACTTCTATGACTGTACCAAGAGAGATTACCATGATCGAGCGGATCGTATAGAAACATAGAATGATTGAAAATAACTGTAAACATCAGATATATGAAAATATTAATAAAAAAAAAGTGATGTTTTATAATCAAACTTGAAAACTAATTTAGGTATTTTAGATTGATACAAAAAGACATAGAGTTGGATACTGTCCGAGTTATGATCATTTTGTATGTTTTTGGTGTCCGACTCAAGATCAAATCATATGGCCGACTTTGAAGCTAAATTTCAAATGAAAAATAATGCCTTTTGATAAAATAAAGATATATTTGAATGTATTATGCACGAATCTTACAGTTGAAATGAAGCTCTCAGCTGTAAGCAGTAACATAGCAGTTGGACATCACAAAAGTTTATCTTTGCACTTCTTTTTTTTTTTGGCGCTTTTCTGCTTTGCCGGGGTCAAACACTGCAATGGTCAGACACATTAAGGTGTACCTGATCATTGCAGAGACAAGAAGGCACTTACCTCTTATGTTTCCAGAACACAAACCGGCCATACACCTGTCGCTCCAGACACCCATTAACGCGCTGTCGGAGCACCTCGTATTGAGCTGCTGGGACACCACGTGTACGAATCCTGAGGAAAAGTGAGCCGACAATGACACATTCCAGGCCATTTACCCTACGATACAGTTCGTGACATAGACAAATGTTCTGGACATGTATTTTCATTTATGTCATTCCCTCCTATCTGTAGGAAAATCACCTGGGGACGAAACGCACACAAGGCAGACTTGAACCTATACATGTGTTCGACTAACCCACCACTTCTCCAAAATATCTCATGGTACCATAGACAAACTTATTGGATTGATCCATGCGCCTTACATGTGAGGAACCTACAACACCAACCCTTAACATATTTTCAAAGATGAAAATACAAAACTATCAAAGAAAATACCAATCGGGTCCTACCTATCAGCCACTTGCTTGAACGGACAGCGCGAAAGGAAGTCTACGGGACGTTCGGAATAACTGATCAGGCAGACATGGCATCAAGAAAGGCAGTGAATAAATCTTGTTTACTGGACTTGGTCGCGAGCAGAGCTTCTTGCACCAGGAGAGCACAGTGTAGAGGAGACGCATTTGCAGTGAAGCCTCTTTGTAGTCTACTTTGGATGGGGTCCGTTATTTCCTTCAGATGTTTTCGGAGCAAAACTTCAATGATCTTGTATAGAACAGGCATTATTGTAATCCCTCTGTAGTTTACAGAGTTCTTCTTGTCGCCTTTTCTCTTGTAGATTGGCGAGAGAATACCCTGCTTCATACAGAGGGGTATCTTTCTATGGGTAGCAATTGCATTGAGGAGCTGTGCCGTTATTTTGTATGCGCCTTCACCTCCGTAGAGAAAATGTTCGACTTGTAGGTTGGCTCCGTCCTGTGCTTTGCCTGTGTTTAGTTCCTTGACTGCAGCTTTTACTTCATCCACGGAGAAGGACAGTTGAGGCTCACTTAGAGATGCTTGGTAGCATATGTCATTGATGTTTTCTACATCAAAGTCAGTCTGAGCCGCAACCTCATCGCTAAAGAATTGGTTTTCTGATGGAGCTGCCAGTTGCATGAAGTGCTGTTTCCAGCCTTCACATATGTCATTTCCTGTATTTGGATTTTCCTACATGTAATTCTAAAGATAGCTATTAGAGGATTTACGCTGCTTGTTGACAAGAGAGTAAAATAGTTTTGTATCGGATTCCCTTGCCAGCATAATGTTTTCCTGCGATTCATTCCTCTGCCTAGCCGCTTCTATCATGATTTGTCTACGCAGTTCTTTCTTAGCTGCTTTTTTTAGCCATCACAGTACGGTTGTTCGGTTCGGCTGATTTCCCTACTTCTTTGCAGGCATGCAGTGCATTTTTGTTACATTTTTCTGCGTTGGCGATGTCATCGTTTCGCAGCCTGCACACTCGTCTTCCTCCTGTCTTGCTGTAAGTTGCCGCAATAGCTACTGCACTCGTTAGAGCTGCACTAAATTTATTGACAAGTGTCTCCATACCAAACAGAGATGACTGATTTGACTCGCTCAGAAGGATGTCTAACGTATCATTTACAAGCGCTTTCTATAAGTCTGCGTCTAGTTTGGACCAGTTTATCTTTTGTGTTTTATCAGGTTTTTTGGGAGACTTCTTGCGCTTCGTAAGAAAAAGTGGGATATGCGCATGAATGGGGTAGTGATCAGAGGTGCCAAGTGCCAGGCTGTCGATCCGACTGACAGTAGGAGTGGTGGAATTCAGGTTACCGAAGAGTATATAGTCAATTGAGGATCAATCCTTACCATTTGGATGGATAAAGGTCAGGTTTTTTTTGTTGCCAGATTGTTCGAGATTCTGAAGTCTGAGAACAGTTGACCTCTTTTACTATCAGCTTGACTTGACATATCGCAGTTCCAATCTCCTCCTATTATTATCGAATGTGAGTGCTGATGTATGTTAAGTATCTCGTTGAGCTGGTCAATGCACTCTTCGAATTCGTCGTCACAGCCGGGCTTGCCTCTTGATGGCATGTACACAGAGATAATTAATGTTGGTTTCGGGGATGTCTCTATTTGTATGCATTGGATCCGTTTCCTGCCATATACAAGAGGAGAAATAGAGGCAACAGAGAAACTGATGATGAGGGAACCTCACCTAAAGGACCAGGTTGAATGAGATAGTGGTTAGGTATGATAATTAGAACCGAGTGGTAATGTACCAGTATCAAATGTAGTACGTAAACGATTAAATAGTGATTCTGTTATCGTGAGCAGAGCTTAAGTGCTGTTCAATGAGGCAACCTCACCTATTCAGAGTAGATGATGGAACAGGGATTACCGTAGCTGATGAGAAAACCTCACCTAACAACATGTAACCCCCTAGCAAAATTGAATACCTCAGACTAAAATTCTTCCTCTTCAACTAGTATCTGGAGAGAATATGGATCATCCAGGATATAACAGTACTCGTAAATGTCCTGTAAGAGGTGCTTGACCCAGTTAAGACTAAAGAGATTGCCTAGGATGTACGCCATCTTGATTGTTTAATGACAGCTTATATGAGTATCGTGGTTGCCTTCAGTGTTGTTTTCTCACCCTTCAGAGGAAACCACTAAACCTGCGTGAATTCTGGTTTAACTCTTGGTTGATTGTCACTATTTGAGAATTTAGTTCTTTAATTTGTTTCTCCAGGGACTTGTCCTGTTCCTCTGAGGAATGTGCAGAGGGTGCTTTTAGTCTATTCCACTGGGTGATGGGAAAGGGTGGACATCAATAAATTTGATATGGCATTCAGGGTGAGCCTTAACTATGGAAACTGCTCTCCTGTATTGCTGGACAATATTATTCACAGCTGTTGAGGTATCAGGCACTCTGAGTTGGATGGCCTTGCCGCGTTTTAGAGTGAGATCGCAAGTCCCAGCCCAAAAGTAGAAAAGAACTTGCTTATGTCTTTTTACAGCTTTAGTGATTCTTGATTGCAGAAGGTCAACCAGCAATTGAGAACCAGTACCAGAGATAGCTCACAGTTCAATAGGAAATTCAAACTATTCCTCAGTGTGTAGCCTTTGCTGTCAGTAATGAGAATGGGTGTCACTCTTCTTGGCGTGCTAGGTTTGTCTGGCTGATTGCTGACATATCTCTGCAGTTTGCTTACGCTCATCTAACATTATACACAGATTTGAAACAATAGTGAGATGGTTATAAGACAAAATTAATGAATACTTAGTAGAAAATTATATGGAATTGCGTTCACTTAGAGGACTAGACTAATAAATGACTAAAAAGTAATAGTAAGTATATAGTATAGACAAGGTTCTTAGATGGGAGATATGCATTATAGCCAAGGTTCTTAGATGGGAGATACATAGTATAAGCAAGGTTCTTAGATAGGAGATATATAGTACAGACAAGGTTCTTAGACGGGAGATATACAGTATAGGCAAGGTTCTTAGATGGGAGATATACAGTATAGCCAAGGTTCTTAGATGGGAGATGAAGAGTATAGACAAGGTTCTTACATGGGAGATATACAGTATAGACAAGGTTCTTAGACGGGAGATATACAGTATAGGCAAGGTTCTTAGATGGGAGATATACAGTATAGGCAAGGTTCTTAGATGGGAGATATACAGTATAGACAAGGTTCTTAAATGGGAGATACACAGTATAGGCAAGGTTCTTTGATGGGATATATACAGTATAGACAAGGTTCTTAGATAGGAGATATATAGTATAGACAAGGTTCTTAGACGGGAGATATACAGTTTAGACAAGGTTCTTAGATGGAAAATACACAGTATAGGCAAGGTTCTGAGATAGGAGATGAACATTATAGCCAAGGTTCTTAGAATGGGTTTGGTTTGGTTTGGTTTGATTTGGTTTATTTTGTTTTACGTCCTATTAACAGCTAAGGTCATTTCAGGACGGTCTCCCGTGCGTGCGACATGCATGCGTGTGGGGAGTGCGTATGTGTGTTTTGGGAGGCTGCGGTATGTTCGTGTTAAGTCTCCTTGTGATTGGCCGGAACTTTTGCCGATTTATAGTGCTACCTCTCTGGAGCACACTGCCGAAGACACCCAGCAGCACACCCCACCCGGTCACATTATACTGACAACGGGCGAACCAGTCGTCCCACTCCCAATATGCTGAGCGCTAAGCAGGAGTAGCAACTACCATTTTTTAAAGACTCTGGTATGTCTCGGCTAGGGGACAGAACCCAAAGCCTTCCTCACAGCGGCGAACGCTCAACTAAAGGCCAAAAGTGAGGCATTGTCAAGGGAGACATTAGGAAGAAGAAAGTTGTTCAGAAAGAAAACATGCAATGGGGGCAGCAGGTACAATTCTTACGCCCTATATCTGCAGGGCAGTCTTAGATGGGAGATACACAGTATAGGCAAGGTTCTTAGATGGGAGATATACAGTTTAGACAAGGTTCTTAAAATGGATATATATCCATTTTATATTTTCAGTATAGATAAGGTTCTTAGATGGGAGATATGCACTATAGACAAGGTTCTTAGATGGGAGATACACAGTTTAGACATGGTTCTTAGATGGGAGATATACAGTTTAGACAGGGTTCTTAAAATGGATATATATTCAGTATAGATAGTTCTTAGATGGGAGATATGCACTAATGACAAGGTTCTTAGATGGGGATATGCATTATAGCCAAGGTTCTTAGATGGGAGATACACAGTATAGGCAAGGTTCATAGATAAGAGATATATAGTATAGACAAGGTTCTTAGATGGGATATGTATAGTATCGACACGGTTCTTAGATTGGAGATATATAGTACAGATAAGGTTCTTAGATGGGAGATATATAGCATAGACAAGGTTATCCGCGAGGTTTGTAGATGCCATTGCATACACAGTGTTCAAGGTTCTTAGATAATGTGTTCACACAGTGGTTAAGGTTCTTGGATAATGTGTCCACACAGTGGTTAAGGTTCCTCGATAATGCATCCTCACAGTGGCTAAGGTTCTTGGATAATGTGTATGCACAGTGGTCAAGGTTCCTACATGTAGATGCTGTGTATACATAGTAGTCAATGTTCTTAGATGCAACGTGTATATGTCTACACAGGTTCTTAAATGCTTTTGTTTACACAGTGGTCAAGGTTCTTAAATGTCAATACAGTGGTCAATGTTCTTAAATGCTATGTCTACAAAGTGGTCAAAGTTTTTAGTTACGGTGTCCCTACAGTGCTGTAAAGGTTCCTAGAGGATGATGTGTCCACACAGTGGTCAAGGTTCTTAGATAATGTGTCCACACAGTGGTCAAGGTTCTTAGACAATGTGTCCACACAGTGGTCAAGGTTCTTAGATTATGTGTCCACACAGTGGTCAAGGTTCTTAAATGCTATGTCTACAAAGTGGTCAAGGTTTCTATTTACGGTGTCCCTACAGTGCTGTAAAGGTTCCTAGATGACGTTGTGTCCACACAGTGGTCAAGGTTCTTAGATAATGTGTCCACACAGTGGTCAAGGTTCTTAGATAATGTGTCCACACAGTGGTCAAGGTTCTTAGATTATGTGTCCACACAGTGGTCAAGGTTCTTAAATGCTATGTCTACAAAGTGGTCAAGGTTTCTAGTTACGGTGTCCCTACAGTGCTGTAAAGGTTCCTAGATGACGTTGTGTCCACACAGTGGTCAAGGTTCTTAGATAATGTGTCCACACATGTACATTGGTCAAGGTTCATATATATGTTGCGTATATATAGTAGTCAATGGTTCTGATTGTATTTCAATATTCATGTATTTATTATCTACTCTTGTTGGTGAAAAACATTTGAAACTGTTGAATGTTTTCCGAAAATGCAATCAAAAGTGTCAAATGTTTTTTTTCGCTTCTGAACAAATTATTTTACTGTGTAAATGTATATTTATATATAGGCACTGCCTGTTGTCTAATCCTTTTGTTATCACAATAAAAATTGTTGAAACCACAACATAAGTATGGAGGGGTCTCCAAATAAATAGTTACAATAATATGAACATACAAAATGTATGAACAATAACAGATCGCGGTCTTGAAAAAACAATGCGGCGATATACGATGTCTGATCACAAAAAAAAACAAAAACATTTTGTTTCAGGGAAGCATAGTATGCTGTGTTTACTTTAGATGGAAGATTAGTAATTTGTGCGCTTAACGTTAAATATAAAATATATCAGTGTCAGTTGTGGATGAGGTGGAAAGTAAATCTACGTGTATCCGAACTGTATCGAAAGCTACTTTCGTTTTCTATTGTTATTGACCAATAAGCGAGCGCGATAGATTGGTAGTGTGTTTTTCAGCCAATCAGAGCAAGGTGCTTAGTATTATACCTCCAATCGGCAATAAGTATTTTCTCGTTTACGCAAAGTGCCGACGGTTCCCGATTGGGGTCTATTGGCAGCCAACGTAAAAATTCAGATCGGCCCAAATCGGCAGCCGAAGGGTTACACTTTGATGTTTCTAGCGATTAGAATGTAGTATTTCAGCTGCAAACGACACAATATGTAGAATATCATATCTGAGTAATTTTCCCGTTAATAATAGAGTTCGATTTTCACAAAAATATTTTCAAAATGTCGACGTTCAACGATGGAAAGCTGTGAGGACTGTAGGCGCCACCATGTTTTGTTGACAACAGTTTAACCGCTTGACCTCTGACCCTAAAATGGCGGCGTAATATATGCAAAACGTCTTCTAGGCCTATAAGGCTTCGCGTTAATACATTCAGTTTGAAAGGAAGAAACTCTGATAGATCAGATATAATTTTGGGTCGTAGATAAAGTAATGTAATTTATTTCTACACGTGATTTTCCGAAGAATCCGGACCAACCGTTTGGACTGCACATCGGTACGACGATTTACCCAAAAACACCCCAAAACACCCAAAACTACCCAAAAAACACCCCAAAACCACCCAAAAACACCTGAAACCTACCCAAAAACACCCATAAATGTTGAGATATACGCAATATCATAGTAAAAATGTGTTTTTAAAAGTTTTTTGCCTACTTGATAAACTACGATTTTGATTTTTGATTTCTTGTTCGGTATTTCAAGACACAAAACTACCCAAAAACGCACAACTACCCAAAAACACTCCAAAACACCATAAACCTACCCAAAAACACCCTTAAATGTCGAGATAAATGCATTATCATATTAAAAATCGCTTTGAAAAAGTTCTTGGTCGACTCAGAGACTTGTATATCATATATTGTATGGTCGACTTGATAAACGACGATTTGGGTTTTGTTGTTTTGACTCGTATTTCTTGATACAATAATGTACAATTTCGAAGCGCCCTATTCGAAGGGGCATAACTCTAGCCTGTACTCTTACAACACGGCCACGTGGTTAGTTCTTGTGTCATAAGCCGACCTTTATTTTTTGAACAAATAAACAAGTTCTTGTTCTTGATTCTGATATTGCTTTAATATTTGTAAATGAATTGAAGTAAATCTGTTTTTATTTTTTTAATTTTTACTACTTACTTGTTTTTCATATTTCCATAGTAATTTTATTTTATTTTTTATTAACGCTTGGCATCTATATCAAAACTCTGTATATGGTGCGCTCCATATAGGAAATATATAGAAAGCATTGGAAACAAACGTGAACACGTGCCTGCATTTAATGCGAATTAGATAACAATTATGTAAGGGCTGAATAAACTTTTTGAGTTATATTTGTGAATTAGTTATAACAAGTGCTACCAGGGACATAATGTTCTGTTAAAACTGGCCATATATAACATGTAACATCTTACTAATTTTCTATTATAACGAGCCGTATACAACTTGTAACATCTTACTATTTTCTATTATAACGGGTCATATATAACATGTAAAATCTTAATAAGTTTCTATTTTAACGGGTCGTTGTAACATGCATAGCATTTAAATAACGGGCCGTTTATAACATGTAACGACTTACATCATATAGCCTTTATTATTATGAGGGCATGGTTTGTTGCATACCAATATTTATTTCGGTTATAATACTTCTCTGCTTCTAGTAATATAAGTTTAAAATGCAATTCATACATGATGTGAAAAAAATTCTGAAAATTTAGAATTTTTACTTGCCAAAACCACAGGGGCTTGGCCAAAACAGCAATGGATACGTTGCAAATCTACTTCGGAAGATACCGCTGTTTGTGATTTTCGGATCATTTGTCCGAACTTGATAAAACTTGTCCATGAAAGATTAGTAACTCCCAGGTAAGATTCATAGAGTAAATTTTCAACATCGTGGGTATATGAATGAGCCAACTTAGGTTAATTATTCTATAGGCAAACCTTTGATATACGAATTTGTTTTGCTTGTAGGGAAAACGAAACTCACTGAATTCCAAAAATAATGTATTTGATTTCAAAAACTTGAAAATATATTCCCTATAGTATAAACGCTATTCTTAAAGAAATTCAAGCTCAATTTTCGGAATTTTTTTGAAGTGTATGCAAACCAAACGCGTCAACTCACAAGCAATTGTCGGCGCGTGCCGATTAGAACACCAGAAATCGCAGACACCTGTGGTGCAGTGACAGGTGTGACGAGCTTGTGGACCGTAATTTCACACCTGGTAATTGTTTAGCGGTATACTAACCCACTCAAACTTGAGAATTCGTAATTCTCCGAACATGTTTATATATTTCTTAAAGTCCTGTTTTAAGAGAAGACAGGATTTGCGACACACGAATGGAAAGTAAAATCACAAGGATCTCAATCACTTCACGATAATTACACAATTACAAAAAGAAATGATTTTTTTTTTTTTTAATCGTACACTTTAATCATTGCGAGTTTAATAAGTTTTAGTATTAATTATGATTAGTCACGATGAACTAAATTGTATGTTTTTTATCATAAAAAACGGAGCTAAAATAATGGTTATAATAAGTACCTTATATATGTACCTGCACGAAAACTATCAATAATATTATAATTGTTGCGAAGCACTTTTATATTATTTCACTGACAACGATCGTATATATGTATATCTTTCTCAAGCATTTAATCGTCGGTAATTCATGAGACAATGACATGTTAAAATAAGGGATAAAATCTGGTGTGTATAAGTACGTTGTAGGCTCCAACACTGGTTTTCATACGGGAGAGATATAGTTAGTCAGTATAATAATAAGTCTATTGTAGATCATGATGAATCTATTTATCAATTTCTGAATTAAGTGTCCTTCACGACAGGTGCAATTCGCGTACTTCGATGTGCGATATCTCGGCACTCGGTGAACAGATTTTGATGCGGTTCGCGACATTCTTCTTTGGTGGTTACATAGAATAACATATTTGAATATCGTTTTTCGTTCCAGGTACACTTTAATGACGCGAGTGGAGAAAAAAATTACCGAAACTAAATATACACGTCTCTGCCGAAACTGAGAAATAATGCGGTTTAATTAAATTAGCATTATTTTCGAGGAATGGACCCAAATATATGTTCTTCATTGCACAACTATATCATACGTAAAATATTAGGGTTTTAAATGACCGAGAAATATCTAAAATCATTTTTATTCATTCGTGTTTCGCGGTCCGATTGCCGTCTGAGTTGAATATTAATTTAACAGTTCTATATTTTAATGAAAAAAGCATGTTTTATAATTCCAACATCCTCATTCTGCAAATTCTACATGAACTTGTTAAATACAAAATCAGAATCAATAATAATGGTTTAATATATTATCCATGGTTATACATATTACACAATATGCAAGAAATAATAAGTGCAGGATACAGTACTTTACCTTGATGATAAGTAAGATTATGAACTATATATGATTGACTACTCAGATTCATTTTCTGTATGAAATATTTGTTTACTTTGCTTTACTGGACAATAAAGACATTCAACATATTTCAACTATATATATTACTCCATCCTATTCTTTTAGCTGCCTAATACATTCACAGATATGGATGTTAATTTCTACAATATTTGAAGATCAATTTCTCACACCTGGGGAGATGATTGACATGCCTGTGTATATCTAATTGGCCAGTGTATTGAAAGATTTCCTGAGGCTATACCTGAAATGTCCGGTAATAAAATGGTGTCACATCTGTATCAGCAGGTGTGGGCAGAGAGAGGAGGGGGGTCTTTTTCACTTTCACTTTATTCACTCTAAGCCTGACGGCTCATAAGCATACTAAAAGATTACATCATATGATTTACAATCCTTAATATATAATACAAATTAACGAAAGATGGACAGCATTGATATAATTACTTTACATATACTATAGATCTATTAAAATATATCATATTGAAAATAAATATTAAAGTAAAGTTACAGATGTTTAACATTTCTGAGCGGCAATGTCGAATGGATAAGTGAGTGGAGTATACAATAGTGTAGTCAGGGGATAGACGGCTATAATGTTGGTAAACTGATATGAGTGAAAATAATATAAGCTAATGCTGTGATCTAGAACGTGCTGTAAAACACAATTTCAAGTACTTCCCGAAATTAAAGCTCTTTCCTATTACGTACTTTGAAGATTTAAAGATAAGTATGATTTATCATTTTGTATCGGATAAGAAAACTGAGCTAGTTACACTTCTTTTGCATTAAAACATATTTACTTGTGCAATTAATATTAAGTACAAAAAAAGTTGAATGCAAAGGTAATCAAATCATGTTTTTATTTCCTGTTGATTTAACAGTATTCGCAATAATACATACAAGCTGTTACAAATCCATTTCTTCTGAACTAGTTTTACATTAAATATTCCATAATTACATTACAATCATAGTAAATATTATATATCTAACATGATATAATTAAGCAATATTAAGACCAAGCTATTACAGTCATAGAACATTTTACCAAAATAACATATCCAATATACTTATTTTAAACCATAAGTTGTACAATATTATAAAATTGGTTATTTAACAGAACGCTTAAATATAGACTCTAACTGATAAAAGAGGGCAAAATATCACCGAAAACGTAAACAACCCTGGTGTTTACTATCATTTTTATATTCAGTCTCAGTTTCCCCGTGTCGGAGTTATACTTTTAATATGGTGATCTAGACTGCTATAAAAACAATTTTGTAAGCATCAAATATTGTCAAAATTTGTTTCGTGATAATTTCTGTACATATATTTTTCGTACAAACTAAGTTAGCTACATATTATTGGTTTCCGCGTGCTGAGCCATACTTTATGGTCGTCTATAGACCGATACTAGATAGATTAGTAATATTTCAAACTTTTTGTTTGAATACCTTTAAATATGCAGTATTTCTATATCAAACATATTGCAGTATAAATGCATAATTTTATGTATAGTTCCAGTATGAAAATGGTGTTCGCTATGCCACAGAGTATTGGCAAGCATTATATTTCCAGTTTTAGATTCATATTATGATAATTGATATTAATTACTCTTTGTAATGACATTTATGTACGTGTATCGTTGTCATATTTCCGATACAGATGTGATAATCTTGCATTATTTTAGCTATAAACAGTGTTCTCTTAATAAATTAAATTATCCATATAATTTCAATAAGTTCGGATGAAATTCAGACTTTGTTGACACATTTTTTCTAGGTTGCATATATTATTGTTTAAAGGTATATTTGTAAACGCTATATTATCATTATTGTTGTGGTGATGTATTTAATTTTATTCTGAATAAATGTCAAGAACTGGATCCTCAGTTTTTCTTTCTTATTCTTCCACGAGGTATGTACCGAAAGCCACGTGGTCATTTTTTTGAAGTCTTTGCTTGTTACAGTTACCTCCCTTCGAATATACTTCGTTTCAATTTCAGAACTGAGAACCGAAATCAGCACTAATCAAGTTGGCTAAGAATCTTTAAAATGTCATAATTAAACTTGCCATGCATTTATCTCGACATTAAAGGGTGTTTTGGGGTAGGTTTATGGTGTTTTTGGGCGGTATTTTGGTGTTTTTGGGTAAATCGTCGCGTCAAATATAGTCTTTGCTTGTTAGAGTTACCTCCCTTCGAATATACATTTTACAATTTCAGAACTGAGAACCTAAATCAGCACTAATCAGGTTGGCGAAGGACCTTTTAAATGTCATAATTAAACTTGCCATGCATTTTTCTCGACATTTAAGGGTGTTTTTGGGGTGTTTTGGGGTAGTTTTGGGTGTTTTGGGGTAAATCGTCGCGCTGCACATTCGGCGAATCGGGCTGAATAATTTATCTATTTATAGATCTAGGTAACGTACAATTCTCAGAACCGCGTCAAGCGCCATATTGAGGCGGTCCCCGGCACTCGGAACACCTCGGCCGATTCTCTACGGTCATCTAGATGACCGTAGAGAATCGGCCGAGGTGTTCCGAGTGGGTCCCCGGAAGCGAAAAGTAGAAAAGAGACAAAATGGAAGCTTTGATGTTAGTTATTCTGGTTACTCAAATAATCGGTGTTTTCTCACAAGGTAATTATCAATTTGTATATTTATTTCGTGGTGATAAAGTGGTTTTATTTATCGAATGTATATTGTAGATGACGTTCATCCCTTACAGTTAAGAAGGTCTGGTAAGGTTTTCCGGTAACCGCAGTGAAGGGTAATGAATAATGATCTGCATGACTTGGAAAGTCCACAATACTGTCCAGATATTAAGTAGGCCTATCGTTCAGTGTTCATTTCGGAAAAAATATCAGAGGTCAGACAATATCACTTTATTTGACTATAAGTCATAGGTTCTTATAGAATGACTCAGAATATCGATCTCTTAGGTATCACACAACTAATTATTTCACTATGTTATTACCAATGATTCCATCCCCTCAATCGCTCATTTGAAGTTCAAATGTTGTGAAATTTATATCAAATTAAAGATTGAAGATTTCCCTACCAGAAAAATGATGTTATTGGACAGGTTTAATACCATATAAGAGCACACCAGTACTTGGAAGACAGTAACCCTGATATTTACAGTGGACAGGGGAACCCCCACCTGAGGAATTCCCGGTGTACCTAATGAGTGACCAGGGAGTGTCCAGGGACATTTTGCACGCCCAGGAATTCGTTATTGAAGATTTTTTGATTATTTTTTCTGTAACATACTTATGAGACCATTATCTAACACCATGCAAAATTTCACTTCGATCAAATAATTTAATAATACGGAAATGCACCTCTGAAGTTGCAGTGCAGCGTGCACTCGAATCTTAAGACCCTACTCTTTATTCTCGTATATATAGAAAGTACCCATTGCGTGTGTTATTTAAATCTACTCAGGAAATAGCTACAAACCTAATAATACCATTTTCCTCAGGGACTTGGTTCAGGTGAAACACCAGCTGAATTAGTTGTGCTAGACCTCATTGCCCCTGTAGTATGAAAAAAATTGATTAGGATATTTTTAAATGCAACGTTTCAGACATATTATATCTTTACGGGCCTGCATATGTTAGTTTTCAGTAAAGATGACAACAGACTGTATGTTAAACTACATATATACGTGTGTACGTTACACATTTGCCTCTCCAACAAAAACTCAACTGTGTCATTTCTGCATGTGTTCCGATTCCATTGTCGTTTATAATTCCACCTGTCTGTGCATTCTCCAATTGAAATCCTTTTTATCAATCTTAAAACTTTTTGAAACTTTCCGAGGGTGGTAATAATGTTAAGTGTGAAACATTTATTGCTGAAGAAAAATACACGGTACGTCTATTCGTGTTTTTATTTGATGAAAAAAATACTAACTGTCGGAGGTGTAGCACCTTTGAAAAAAATGGATGCTAAAATCGCCATGTCAAACGTACACAACAATCCTAAAGAATACAGCTGTAATTGTCAATGCTGCTGCAGGAGTCGGAGATGTGTATTGATAGAGATATGACACAAATTACAGGCTTTTGCTGTCATCAAACAACTATGACCTTTTAACAACTTACTAATGACCAAAAGACCAAAGTATGCTCCATAGAATATGTTTGTTGCCGACGGCATTTATACAGAAAATGTGAAATTCCGTAATTGTAATTATATCATCTATGTATGTTATCATACAGTATTTCTGGAAATAAAGCCCTGGACAGCAATCAACTATCAATCATGACTTTTACTTTGCAAAACAAATTCATATATATAATACTTCACAAATAAATGTTTCGGTTTAAACCCACTTCTTTGAATCATGCCAGGTGAGCAATATAGACCCATTTAGGCCTCTTGTTGTAAAATAATGTATAAATTAGGGGTCTGGCTTTCCTAGGGAAAACCTAGAATTAATATAATACAAAGCTGAGTTATATACAAGAAACTTTATCGTGACTGTATATCGGCAAAACTACACCAAATTACAAGTGACATAACGAAACATTACATATTTATTTACATATATTGACAAGTCTTCACACTAAACTGATGAGCGACAGAGCGAAGTTATAATGATTATATAATGTTGACAAATATTGACCAAACTTTTCACCAAAAACGATAACTCGCTTAATTCGAACACTCGGATAACTCGAAGTTTTTTCGTGGTCCCGTCGACTTCGAGTTAACGAAGTTCCACTGTACTTCTGCGATGGTATATGCCGATATACTATAAAACACCTCGGATTATATCTTGATGGATTTTCTACATGATCATGTCGGAAGACAAATCTAATAAATTGATGGTAAAAATATGCTGGCAAAGCTTTCGACTTGTTTGAGGTGATTTTTTACCATTGTTCATCCATTATTTAAATAAAAATGTTATTGATGAGGACTTTTTCAAATTTTACTTAAGCATTGATGTCATTTTTTTTTAGTTTCATCGGGGTATGAAACAAATTTTGTTTGCAAACTGTATGAATCCGCATAGCAGATTCTTACAGAAGTTTGCAAACAAAATTTGTTTCATACCCCGATGAAACTAAAAAATAATTGACATTAACGGTTATAATTAATTTTTGAAAATGATTTTCTAATTTAAAACATGTTTTATGTACAATTTTACTGATTTTATATGGGATTCTTTTTCTCAAATCAATACGCAACGTCAATTGTCGTATTGTGACGTCACGTTTTTTCGTGCCATTATCTATTTTTCTTTCATAGAAGAATGAAAAGAATTCTTCGACCAATCACATTTGAGTATTTACCATGAAAACAAATAAAATTAATTATATAAAAATGAAGGGAGTTTTATGTTACAAGTTTTAATTGTTATTTATTGGTCTTAATGTATCTGTTAGCAGTGATCCCAGCTAGCAGAACAAAAGAAATATGTTCAGGGTCTCGCATGGTACTGAAGTTTGATGAGGTGACCTATACACCAGGAAACATTGTAAGCTGGCACTTCATACCTGCTGGAGGATCTGAGGAGGAAGATGTTGGCCTGGTGAGAACCTCTCAGAAAGTCACTGCTGTTGGAAAATTCGAAAACCATACACTAGAGAGAGTTGGTGATTTAGGAATGGCATTGTCTGATGTGAGGATAAGTGACAGTGGATTGTACCGAGTCAGTCAGAATCCCAACCTCAGATACAAAGTAACTGTAAAAGGTAATAACATCAAAGCTTTTTTAGGTCACATGAGACAAAGTCTCCACACGAGACAAAGTCTCAAGTGACCTATTCTAATATAACATTTGTCTGTTGTCATGTATCATGTATCATGCATCAGTAATTACCAGATAATTAATATTTTCTGCTTCTCTTCAAAACCCCTAAACTAATCTAAATCAAATTTTGTAAAAAAGAAAAAAAACTTCCATGTCAAAGGTCAACAAAAATTGTGAATTATGTGGTCCTCATCCCCTAGTAGCCAGTCTGAGTTGTGCGGCAAATAGGTTCAAATTGATTGAAATTTAAAAGATCTTCTCAAATTAAAACCCAAACTTAACTATAGTTTTACCAATGGAATTATTTCAAATGTAGGCCATCAAAAATTGAGTCAATAGGAAGGGATTTTTAGATCACCTGAGACAAAGTCTCAAGTAACCTATTCTAATCGCCTTTTGTCCTCCGTCGACGTGCGTCGTCCGTCTGTAAACAATTTGCATTTTCGACTTCTTCTCCAAAACCACTGAACCAAATTCAATGAAATTTGGCAGGAAGCTTCTATGGCTAAAGGTCAACCAAAATTGTGAATTATATGATCCCCAACCCCCAGGGGGGCAGGGCCAAAAAGGGTCAAATTGGCTGAAATTTCAAAAATCTTCTCTACTCTCAGATATGGTGGAATCAAATACTCTTCATAGATGGAAGGGTCTTAATAGAAGGTGCTTTACCAAAATTGTGAATTTCATGACCCTGGGGTTTCACAATTTCAAAATGATGGGTGGAGGAAAAAAATTTGACAATTTTTTCTGAACATGTACTTTTGTGGATGTCATGCAGTACCGCGGTGCGACGTTTCGAGAAACAACATCAATTATGACAATAAGAATATATGTCATTTTATTTATTCTAAATAAATATGCATTTTAACCATTTGCTCACTCTGTGCCATATATATCTTGTAAATTAAAACAAAATAACAGCTTTTACTATTACTTGATAAAACTACAAACATACATTCCTCGTTTTGACAATCATCAATTTATTTTCACAGAACTATTTCTATCTCAATTCCAACTCGCTGTTATATTTTATTTAATATAACATTAAATAAAACAAACTCAAATAGCATCTATTACTGTTATAAATATGATAAACATTCACATCAAGATCATAATACATTGTCAAGTATTATAAGTTAAAACATTTCAATTATTAATTTGATAAATTGCACTATAATATTATCAGTGAATATCACTTCAATAAACTAACTTAATCATACTAATAGCAACTATTATATCTATGATATAGCATCTACAAATAAAACTAAATAGCAACTTTTACTGGACATAATATATATAAGAATATATAAAGTACCAATGCACAAGCTACAATATAATTTCAATAAAGATATCAATTCAACACAGTCACTATAATTTTCTCCTGAAAATAGTCTAGTCTTCACTATTAACAATAGAAGCCAAACACACTTTGTCCCTCCAAATGACATGGACATTCTGCTGTTGCAGTCCCTTCTAGAGAAAAAAAAGAATCCTGTCGGACTGTCGGTTTTTCCGATGTCAATGATGGTAACATTTTCTCTGATGTCTCGACTGAAATCATACAATCACATCTCCTGTTCACATGGTCAGAACAGTACACCTTCTACTATTAATTAATGATTACCATTTATAGGTGTGATCAAGAGATCAGTCGACCATATCAAAACATAACGGTGAGGCACCTTAACGAGATCGCAATTCGTCAATTAGGCCTAGTTCACCTTTAAAATCAGGGGCCATTAATTAGGTAATGAGTATCGGACGCTATAGAAACGGGTCAGTTTTTCGCTTGAAAATCGATACAAAATAGGGGTGTTAGGTAACAATTACATGCGTGGCGGGTCGAGTGAATTTGGCTGTGTAAGCGTGGCAGTACGTACCCAGCTATGGGTGGTGGGCCGCCTCGTTAAAAAGGCAATGGTGATCACTGCGTTTGCCCCTGGGTAGGGGGTAAACTTTACTATAGTTTATATAGGGAAATAACATTTTTGACTATGATTTTATTTTGTTTGATTTATATTGGAATACATTCTCATTTGGCATGGGATGACAGTTTGATGGTGTGCACATGTTGGCCTTGACTGACCTCCAGGGACTGATGGGTGGGGCCAAAAGGGTCAATGTAATTAACTGAAATTTTTCAAATCTCAGGTGATCGTTAAGGGCTCATGTATATTTTCATATCTAATATAAGTATATATGCATCATGTACATGTGGTCATTGATAATCACATGTTCCATTGTATACCCACTATGATTCATTTGGTAGTTTAATTGCGTTTCTGCAGAATCTGATTGGAATTAAATTATTGTTTTATTTAAACATTTTACTTTTTAAGTCACCATGGCCATGGGCTGGTGACAAGAAAATTCCATTAATACTAAAATATAAGGTTAAGGGGAGAAGTTAAGGAAAAAACATGTCTAACTCAACTTTTTCATTAACGATTTTTGATTTATCTTAATTTTTTGTAACAATATATATATACTGTATACCTCAAGTCGTTACCTTAATATGTACACTAAGTGTGACAATTCCAGAACCCTGACATCAGTAACTCATTTACAGTGATTTTATAAGTACATGTGTAATTATATGAATGGTCTCATCAAGTTTCTTATTACTAGTAACATAAACTTTATTCTCAATTTTGCTTCAGACCACAATTTATATCCTTGTGTGTCTCTACAGAAGAAAATGAATGAAAAAAAAATGAATAAATAAAAATTATGTAAAAAGAAACAGTTTTTCTTATTAGCTCACCTGTACCATGGTGTCCGGCATCCGTTTGTCTGTCCATCCTTCAACAATTGACTTCTTCTTCATAACTGCTTAGGGCTATTCCATTAAAATATCTACCTGACCCCAGGACTCCACAATAAATCACTTCTATCCATGATTAGATTGCTCTCCTGTTACTTCTATGTAATTTATTAAATAAATTCTATGGGTGGTACGTATACCCTTAACCAAACATCAAGTCCTGGGGTAGGGTAGATGTTTCACTTTATGCAAACCAAATTCATACATGTATGGGTAGTTTCCATTTCTTTAGCAGGACAAATAAAACTAGAAAAAATACATTTAAGTTGATGTTTCTTGGTAATTTGCCTCATAAAGAGGGGAGTTTAACGCCTTACTGATAATTAATTGTTCCGGATTCAATGATGTCATTGCTAATATCTGAGTATGTTATATATAAACATAAGTATATTGGTGCAATAAACCTTTACTATCTTCTTTTAATATCTACAACCTTAGTTTGGCTTTAAAACCTTGATTGCGAGAATGATAAATTTGTCTTCATTTCAGATCCATGTCTGAATTCCTCTATGGTTGCATCTCAGGGAGTCAAACAATGTGCAGAAATACATTGTCAAACAAGAAGCACCTTCTTAAGATTTGAAGTGAGTAATGTGTAAATTTTACTGTCAAACACAGCTTCATGGAAAGGTCAAGGTCGGTGTGAGGGTATTAAAGTAACAGAAAGCTTAAAGGAATATGTATGTATATAGGTTATGAGAGATTTGAAGATCATTTTTGGATATGAAAACAGGTCGGGTTTTATAATTAGGGCTCTGCATCATCTTGAGGTTATTAGTCCCAGTCATCAGCTGTCTGTAACCCGTGTCCAGAATCAGTAACATATCCTGAGAACCTCTCATCTTATTGGGTTCTTATTTACACGGTCATTATTAATATATAGTATTCTAACATCAAGGTCTACATCTAATCACGTTCTGGTGGTCACTGGCCAAAGTTAAAAGGTCAAAGGTGACATGTTGTTGCATAGGAGCTGGGCATTTGTGTCTTGAAACATTGTCTATGTTGGTTTCTGCATAACGTCTTTAGCTTGTTTGAAAATATATCAGTCCAACTTTTTTCAGCATATTCTTTTTTTTAAGTGCTTTTAAGTCTCAACGGTCAAGGTCACTGTCTCAATAAATATATATCTTAAGCACACATGATGTGCAATATTTCGTCTCAAAAACATTGTTTTAATTGATGATATTATATTGTGTAATGAAAAACACATGAAACGCAATTTTACCTTGAAAAATATAAATTTTGTCTGTTTAAAAATCAGTAGGTAATTATCATGGTATGATAAGAAGTGGAATGAAATTCTGCCACTGCAGCCTTCCTGTGAACTTGAACTGACCCAATAGCTGCATGTTTGCATATAGTAAACATAAAGATGTCGAACAAAAATCAGGAGGTCCTGCATGGTTATGTCAGGTGATAGCTAGCTCAAGGTCCAAAATATGCCCGGTAGTTGACAATTTCATAGTTGATAAAAGCTCCTTCTCTCATATAAGCCTATCTGATTTTCCGTCTAAATAGCTAATCAGTACAGGGGATACCGTCTCTAATATAATCTAGGGATACCGTCTCTAATATAATCTAGGGATACCGTCTCTAATATAATCTAGGGACACCGTCTCTAATATGATCTAGGGATACCGTCTCTAATATGATCTAGGGATACCGTCTCTAATATAATCTAGGGATACTGTCTACCGTCTCTAATATGATCTAGTTATACCGTCTCTAATATAATCTAGGGATGCCGTCTCTAATATAATCTAGGGATACCGTCTCTAATATAATCCAGGGATACCGTCTCTAATATAATCTAGGGATACCGTCTCTAATATAATCTAGGGATACCGTCTCTAATATAATCTAGGGATACCGTCTCTAATATAATCTAGGGATACCGTCTCTAATATAATCTAGGGATACCATCTCTAATATAATCTAGGGATACCGTCTCTAATATAATCTAGGGATACCATCTCTAATATAATCTAGGGATACCGTCTCTAATATAATCTAGGGATACCGTCTCTAATATAATCTAGGGATACCATCTCAGATATAATCTAGGGATACCGTCTCTAATATAATCTAGGGATACCATCTCTGATATAATCTAGGGATACCGTCTCTAATATAATCTAGGGATACCGTCTCTAATATAATCTAGGGATACCGTCTCCTATATAATCTAGGGATACCGTCTCTAATATAATCTAGGGACACCGTATCTAATATAATCTAGGGACACCGTCTCTAATATAATCTAGGGATACCGTCTCTGATATAATCCAGGGATACCGTCTCTAATATGATCTAGGGATACCGTCTCTAATATAATCTAGGGATACCGTCTCTAATATAATCTAGGGATACCGTCTCTAATATAATCTAGGGATACCGTCTCTAATATAATCTAGGGATACTGTCTCTAATATAATCTAGGGATACCGTCTCTAATATAATCTAGGGATACCATCTCAGATATAATCTAGGGATACCGTCTCTAATATAATCTAGGGATACCATCTCAGATATAATCTAGTTATACCGTCTCTAATATAATCTAGGGATACCATCTCTGATATAATCTAGGGATACCATCTCAGATATAATCTAGGGATACCGTCTCTAATATAATCTAACAGTATTTTGTAGCATTCTCGTCTGTAGGAGAAATAAAAATATCTGTAAAGCTAAGTTTAGCAGACACTGTATCATATGTTTTTGTCAGATGAAGATTTTAGCAAATAATATTATGTTTCTTAACAATCAAATGTCAAATGAAATTATTGTTTCGTAACATTGAAGTACGGAACGTATTTGTATAAAGCACATTTTTGTGTAAATTACTCACATGGTTACCTCTAAAATCATGCATGTTGAATGATGTATACTGAGCAATTTAGGTCAATGCTTTCAGATCTTGGCTGCAGAGATATCATCGCTGCATGATTAATTAGCTTGGATTTTCAGTCAGCGGAAACCATCATTAATATATCTAGTCAATTACAATAGCGACAATGAAAACAGATTACTGTGAGGTATATATTTTTTTATTCATTTATTCAACCTGCAAGTCTATTCTCTGAAAACTGGACTCAATTTTCAACTTACCTGCCCGAAGGCCAAGTGAGCTTAGGCTGTGGTGCGGCGTCTGTCGACGTTCGTCCCTCGTCAACTGTTTCCTTTAAACAACATCTTCTCAATAAACAAGAGGCCCAGGGACTTGATATTAGGCCTGTAGCATGCTGGGGTGAAAGGCTACCAAGTTTGTTCAAATGAATGACCTTGACTTTCATTGTTGATTTTGATTCTGATCCAGAAAAAAAATGGCTTACAGGTGGCCATCTTTGATTTTGACAGTTTAAGTTTGTTATCGCTATTTTTTGAAAAGTATTGGAAGGTTTTTTCTCACAATTAAGTGTATGTTCACCTTCCTTTGTAATCATATGATTTTTAGCCCACCATCATCAGATGGTGGGCTATTCAAATCGCCCTGCGGCCGTGGTCAGTCGTCCGTCCGTCCCTCCGTCCGTCCGTAAACAATTCTTGTTATCGCTAATCCTCAGAAAGTACTGAAGGGATCTTTCTCAAATTTCATATGTAGGTTCCCCTTGGTGCCTAGTTATTCATATTGCATTTTGAGACCAATCGGAAAACAACATGGCCGACAGGCAGCCATCTTGGATTTTGACAATTGAAGTTTGTTATCGCTATTTCTCAGAAAGTACTGAAGGGATCTTTCTCAAATTTCATATGTAGGTTCCCCTTGGTGCCTAGTTATGCATATTGCATTTTGAGACCAATCGGAAAACAACATGGCCGACAGGCAGCCATCTTGGATTTTGACAATTGAAGTTTGTTATCGCTATTTCTCAGAAAGTAATGAAGGGATCTTTCTCAAATTTCATACATACGTTCCTCTTGGTGCCTAGTTATGCATATTGCATTTTGAGACCAAATGGAAAACAACATGGCCGACAGGCAGCCATCTTGGATTTTGACAATTGAAGTTTGTTATCGCTATTTCTCAGAAAGTACTGAAGGGATCTCTCTCAAATTTCATATGTGGGTTCCCCTTGGTGCCTTGTTATGCATATTGCATTTTGAGACCAATCGGAAAACAACATGGCCGACAGGCAGCCATCTTGGATTTTGACAATTGAAGTTTGTTATCGCTATTTCTCAGAAAGTACTGAAGAGATCTTTCTCAAATTTCATATCTAGGTTCCACTTGGTGCCTTGTTATGCATATTGCATTTTGAGACCAATCGGAAAACAACATGGCTGACAGGCAGCCATCTTGGATTTTGACAATTGAAGTTTGTTATCGCTATTTCTCAGAAAGTACTGAAGGGATCTTTCTCAAATTTCATATGTAGGTTCCCCTTGGTGCCTAGTTATGCATATTGCATTTTGAGACCAATCGGAAAACAACATGGCCGACAGGCAGCCATCTTGGATTTTGACAATTGAAGTTTGTTATCGCTATTTCTCAGAAAGTGATGAAGGGATCTTTCTAAAATTTCATACGTAGGTTCCTCTTGTTGCCTAGTTATGCATATTGCATTTTGAGACCAATCGGAAAACAACATGGCCGACAGGCAGCCATCTTGGATTTTGACAATTGAAGTTTGTTATCGCTATTTCTCAGAAAGTAATGAAGGGATCTTTCTCAAATTTCATACATACGTTCCCCTCGGTGCCTTGTTATGCATATTGCATTTTGAGACCAATCAGAAAACAACATGGCTGACAGGTAGCCGTCTTGGAAAATATATTGACAATTGAAGTTTGTTATCGCTATTTCCCAGAAAGTACTGAAGGGATCTTTCTCAAATTTCATATGTAGGTCCCCCTCAGTGCCTGGTTATGCATATTGCATTTTGAAACTAATCAGAAAACAAAATGGCCGACAGGCAGCCATCTTGGATTTTGACAATTGAAGTTTGTTATCGCTATTTCTCAGAAAGCATTCAAGGGATCTTTCTCAAATTTCATATGTGGGTTCCCCTCAGTGCCTGGTTTTGCATATTGGGACCAATCCAAAAACAACATGGTCGACAGACAGCCATTATCGCTAAATCTTAAATTTTTAGCCCACCATCATCAGATGGTGGGCTATTCAAATCGCCCTGCGTCCGTGGTCCGTGGTCCGTGGTCCGTCCGTCCGTCCCTCCGTCCGTCCGTCCGTCCGTAAACAATTCTTGTTATCGCTATTTCTCAGAAAGAGCTGAAGGGATCTTTCTCAAATTTCACATGTAGGTTCCTCTTGGTGCCTAGTTATGCATATTGCATTTTGAGACTGATTGGAAAACAACATGGCCGACAGGCAGCCATCTTGGATTTTGACAAGTGAAGTTTGTTATCGCTATTTCTCAGAAAGCACCAAAAGGATCTTTCTCAAATTTCATGTGTAGGTTCCCCTCGGTGCTTAGTTATGCATATTGCATTTTGAGACCAATCGGAAAACAACTTGGCCGACAGGCAGCCATCTTGGATTTTGACAATTGAAGTTTGTTATCGCTATTTCTCAGAAAGTATTGAAGGGATCTTTCTCAAATTTCATATGTAGGTTCCCTTATGTGCCTAGTTATGCATATTGCATTTTGAGACCGATCGGAAAACAACATGGCCGACAGGCAGCCATCTTGGATTTTGACAATTGAAGTTTGTTATCGCTATTTCTCAGAAAGTGCTGAAGGGATCTTTCTCAAATTTCATATGTAGGTTCCTCTTGGTGCTTAGTTATGCATATTGCATTTTGAAACTGATTGGAAAACAGCATGGCCGACAGGCAGCCATCTTGGATTTTGACAATTGAAGTTTGTTATTGCGATTCCTCTGAAAGTACTGAAGGGATCTTTCTCAAATTTCATTTGTAGGTTCCTCTTGGTTTCTTATTATGCCTATTGCATTTTGGGACCGATCAGAAAACAACATGGCCGAGAGGCAGCCATCTTTGATTTTGACTATTGAAGTTTGTTATCGCTATTTCTCAGAAATTGCTGAAAGGATCTTTCTAAAATTTCATATGTAGGTTCCCCTTGGTCCCTGGTATTGCATTTTTGGACCAATCTGAAAACAACATGGCCGACAGACAGCCATTATTGCTAAATCTTAAATTTGTTATATAGGTTCCCTTTGTTTGAAAAGTACTAGAGGTCTGTTTCCGAATTTACACAGATTAGTAAGACTTAGAGGAAGGAAAAGTATAGAAAAGATCAATCTGACATGGAACCTATAAAGATCATTCAATGGTGGGGCGCCAAGATCCCTCTGGGATCTCTTGTATATATAGCTTTCCCTTGTTTGAAAAGTACTAGCTATAGAGGGCTGTTTCTGAATTTACACAGATTAGTAAGACTTAGAAGAAGGGAAAAGTAGAGAAAAGATCAATCTGACATGGAACCTATGAAGATCATTCAATGGTGGGCGCCAAGATCCCTCTGGGATCTCATGTTAAGCTAGAAAACAAAATGGCCAACAGTTGAAGTTTAAAGTATTGTTATTTCCTTAGATATCATATTTAGGGCTCCCCTTATTATCAAATCTTTAAACTGGAGAAAAAATCAGTCTTACACAATAACAATCAAACTAACGCTAACTCGGGGAACCCTGTACACCATTTTCATTTCTGTTTGTGAACTTGCCTGCGCATGCTCATATTAATAGTCGTTTGCAACAATTAATTTTCGCACATCGGGTCAAAGTCACATTTTCAAAAACTTTTATTTTTAAGAACATTTGGGTTATCTTCGGGCATTGAGTGTTGTATTACGCTAAAGTTTATAACTTTTACTAGGTGAGAAAAGTACAAGATTACCGTTTACTTTTGTTTGTATAACATAAACCCATTTCAACAACAGAATGCACCTTTAAGGCCTATGGGCCTCTTTGTTTTATTTACATTTTTGGGTGTGGGGGTATACATATTAGTCAGCCATCCTGGTGACAGTTCTTGCTTTGCCTGTTGACAGGTAGAAGGAGATACAGAACAGATTACTGAGAATCCCAACACATTCTGCGCTCTCTCTGTTACCAATGTGACCTGTTTTGTTGAAGTGAACGGCCAGGAGCTGTCAAATAGCATCACTGTTGACCTGAAACCTGATGATGGTGAGTTGAATCTCCAAAATATGTGTTCACTTTAATAATTTGCCCGCAAGTTTTATTCTCAATACCAATTCATTCAGTGTTCACTCTGAGGATTTTCAGAGAATTTGTTAAATTCATCAATATATCCCTGGATTTGTTCAATCGATGCCTTATCAGATCAAATATTGTTTTCTAGTCTGTCAAGAAACTCTCCTTATTTAGTATTACTAGTATAAAATGATTTTTTCAACCTAGCAGCAAATAATCAATTGGTTGCATGAGGCTAATAACATAGATAAAACGTATCAACCTCAGGCTAATAACATAGATAAAATGTATCAACCTCAGGCTAATAACATAGATAAAACGTATCAACCTCAGGCTAATGATAAAACGTATCAACCTCAGGCTAATGACATAGATAAAAAGTATCAACCTCAGGCTAATGACATAGATAAAACGTATCAACATCAGGCTAATGACATAGATATAAAATATCTATCCTCAGGCTAATGATAAAAAGTATCAACCTCAGGCTAATGACATAGATATAAAAAGTATCAACATCAGGCTAATGACATAGATATAAAAAGTATCAACATCAGGCTAATGATAAAAAGTATCAACATCAGGCTAATGACATAGATATAAAAAGTATCAACATCAGGCTAATGATAAAAAGTATCAACATCAGGCTAATGACATAGATAAAAAGTATCAACCTCAGGCTAATGACATAGATATAAAATATCAACCTCAGGCTAATGATAAAAAGTATCAACCTCAGGCTAATGATAAAAAGTATCAACCTCAGGCTAATGACATAGATATAAAAAGTATCAACATCAGGCTAATGATAAAAAGTATCAACATCAGGCTAATGACATAGATAAAAAGTATCAACATCAGGCTAATGACATAGATATAAAAAGTATCAACCTCAGGTTAATGATAAAAAGTATCAACATCAGGCTAATGACATAGATAAAAAGTATCAACATCAGGCTAATGACATAGATATAAAAAGTATCAACATCAGACTAATGACATAGATATAAAAAGTATCAACATCAGGCTAATGATAAAAAGTATCAACATCAGGCTAATGACATAGATATAAAAAGTATCAACATCAGGCTAATGACATAGATATAAAAAGTATCAACATCAGGCTAATGACATAGATATAAAAAGTATCAATATCAGGCTAATGACATAGATAAAAAGTATCAACATCAGGCTAATGACATAGATATAAAAAGTATCAACATCAGGCTAATGATAAAAAGTATCAACCTCAGGCTAATGACATAGATATAAAAAGTATCAACATCAGGCTAATGACATAGATAAAAAGTATCAACATCAGGCTAATGACATAGATAAAAAGTATCAACATCAGGCTAATGATAAAAAGTATCAACATCAGACTAATGACATAGATATAAAAAGTATCAACATCAGGCTAATGATAAAAAGTATCAACATCAGGCTAATGATAAAAAGTATCAACATCAGGCTAATGACATAGATATAAAAAGTATCAACATCAGACTAATGATAAAAAGTATCAACATCAGGCTAATGATAAAAAGTATCAACCTCAGGCTAATGACATAGATATAAAAAATATCAACCTCAGGCTAATGACATAGATATAAAAAGTATCAACATCAGGCTAATGACATAGATATAAAAAGTATCAACATCAGGCTAATGATAAAAAGTATCAACATCAGGCTAATGACATAGATAAAAAGTATCAACCTCAGGCTAATGACATAGATATAAAATATCAACCTCAGGCTAATGATAAAAAGTATCAACCTCAGGCTAATGATAAAAAGTATCAACCTCAGGCTAATGACATAGATATAAAAAGTATCAACATCAGGCTAATGATAAAAAGTATCAACATCAGGCTAATGACATAGATAAAAAGTATCAACATCAGGCTAATGACATAGATATAAAAAGTATCAACCTCAGGTTAATGATAAAAAGTATCAACATCAGGCTAATGACATAGATAAAAAGTATCAACATCAGGCTAATGACATAGATATAAAAAGTATCAACATCAGACTAATGACATAGATATAAAAAGTATCAACATCAGGCTAATGATAAAAAGTATCAACATCAGGCTAATGACATAGATATAAAAAGTATCAACATCAGGCTAATGACATAGATATAAAAAGTATCAACATCAGGCTAATGACATAGATATAAAAAGTATCAATATCAGGCTAATGACATAGATAAAAAGTATCAACATCAGGCTAATGACATAGATATAAAAAGTATCAACATCAGGCTAATGATAAAAAGTATCAACCTCAGGCTAATGACATAGATATAAAAAGTATCAACATCAGGCTAATGACATAGATAAAAAGTATCAACATCAGGCTAATGACATAGATAAAAAGTATCAACATCAGGCTAATGATAAAAAGTATCAACATCAGACTAATGACATAGATATAAAAAGTATCAACATCAGGCTAATGATAAAAAGTATCAACATCAGGCTAATGATAAAAAGTATCAACATCAGGCTAATGACATAGATATAAAAAGTATCAACATCAGACTAATGATAAAAAGTATCAACATCAGGCTAATGATAAAAAGTATCAACCTCAGGCTAATGACATAGATATAAAAAATATCAACCTCAGGCTAATGACATAGATATAAAAAGTATCAACATCAGGCTAATGACATAGATATAAAAAGTATCAACATCAGGCTAATGATAAAAAGTATCAACATCAGACTAATGACATAGATATAAAAAGTATCAACCTTACACAGAAACAATGGAAGCCTTTTGTTGGTGGGAACCAAAATCCCTCTACATATTGTTGTGAATGTACATGACGAGCTGACTTCTCTAAGCGAAGGTGTTTATGTCACCTCATCCTGGAGCTGATGATCGGCCGTGCGTGACTACAGTCGGTGTAGTCTACACCTGGTCAAGCTTGTACACTGACGTATTTACGTACCTCACTCGTGTGAGCGTAGACTACACCTGGTCAAGCTTGTACACGGACGTATTTACGTACCTCACTCGTGTGAGCGTAGACTACACCTGGTCAAGCTTGTACACGGACGTATTTACGTACCTCACTCGTGTGAGCGTAGACTACACCTGGTCAAGCTTGTACACGGACGTATTTACGTACCTCACTCGTGTGAGCGTAGACTACACCTGCCATTGTTGACCACAACACTATCACTATATCGTTTAGTGTGCTAAAATCATCCACTAGGTCTGTTTTGAAGTAAGGTAAAATAATGAAAATACACCTTAAAACACTAAAGTAACGGTAATCAATGCTAACATTAAAATTTGTAAATCTTACTGCTGTAGCCTTCTTATACCTCCAACTCATCTAGTTGTCTCCCCTTCGAACAGACAAATTGTTTAAGTACCAGGCTTCTTCATTAAAGATATGGTCATGAAACTTGCATCACCTAAAGCTGATATGACAGTGCTCTGCAGTTATGTCACGCTTGACCTTGACCACAAGATCATACTTCTTGTCCAGGCCAATCTTTCTACACTTTTGAAGATATGGTTGATGAAACTGAAAGCATAATTTCATCCTCTAAAGATGATGTGTAGAGCACTGCTGTAATTCACTGACCTGCCACTATAGTTTTACTTCATTGTCCAAAGTATATTTAAGAAATAATTAACGATGATTCGTGTATTATTGCAGGATATACAACGAGGACGAGGATATTTTGCAATTAAATTAATAACGAAGGCCGCAGGCCTGCATTATCAATTAAAATTGCAAAATATCCGAGTCCGAGTTGTATATCCTGCAACAATACACGAGTCAAAGTTGATTATTTCTATTCTACCATGTACTGTTTAGTTCTGAGATCGACTTCTTTCTAATAGAAAAACAGCAAAGAAACCCCGGGAAAACCTTGTAATTTATTTCTTGAGTATTGCATTATTTGTTGATGAAATATACAGGCAATACAGTACTACAATCAAGAGCATCTATCATATGGCATTGATTTTGAAAATTAAAAAAAAAAGGGGGGGGGGGGGGGGGGGGGGGGGGGGGGGCCTCCGTAGGATTCGAACTCGCGTCGTGATAAAAATATATTGAAAGACTAACCCATTAGCCCACTCGGCTATAGTAACCTTTTATGAAACGGGTGAATATTAGATATTTAAAATTGTGGAAAATAATACATGGTTTTAAACCAATCAAAACAAGCGTTACATAGCAAACATGGTAGAATTATATTTAGTATATTTATGGTCAATTATTTTTAATTTATTTGTTAAAGTATTGAAAGCTAATACAAAACAACAATAAAATGAGCTGAAGACCTAGATTTAGTAATGAATGATATATGATGGAAAAGGTGTCAAGAAGACAGTAAGCTTTGATGGCTCCAGTTCAGAATACACATGAAATCGTCAATACAAAATTAATAAGTATCTTCACAAGATTAAAGTAAATGATACTCCACTCCGCTGTTTCTGTAAAAATAATACAGAAACAATGATGGATTTATTCTATGAATGTAGGCCTAGGGTAGTCCCAGCTTTTGGGATGATACTGATATCTAATAGTGGCTGTACATAGTAAACCTATAGAACTGAATGATGTTGATGTTATTTTAGGCAAACCTGCCAAAAAACAAATTTATAAACATATACAAACTAACTAGGAAAAAGACACTAACTTGCTGTCCGTGTTGTGACCGGTTTTGTTACTAAGTCGTGGTATGATTCCTGACCGGTTTTGTTACTAAGTCCTAGTATAATACCTGAACGGTTTTGTTACTAAGTTGTGGTATAATACCTGACCGGTTTTGTTACTATGACGTAGTATAATACCTGACCGGTTTTGTTACTAAGTCGTGGTATAATACCTGACCGGTTTTGTTACTATGACGTAGTATAATACCTGACCGGTTTTGTTACTAAGTCGTAGTATAATACCTGACCGGTTTTGTTACTATGACGTAGTATAATACCTGAACGGTTTTGTTACTAGGTCGTAGTATATATACCTGACCGGTTCTTAATGCAGGATAGAACAGGTCATTCATAAAGATAATATGGACTATTACAAGTTTGAAAATAAATGGGACCAAATAGTCTTGCTCAAGTCTTGAGTTGTATTGGACATATGCAGTTAATGTTCATTAGCAAATTGTAGTTTTATGATATTGCTGGTCTGTCCATGTAAAATGTGTCAAATCAAAAACAACAACAACAACAAAAAAAAATATCAGATACTTTTCCAGGACTTTTCCAGGTCTTTTCCAGGCCTTTATCTTTTCTCATTGCTAGTTTTCTTGGACCAGGTAGACTGACTGTCCATCTTTCCATATCTCCATAGAAAAAATGTTCTTAGGCTGTCAGATTTTCTTAAGAAATATTTATGCTAAAATTTCCAGATGACGAGAATTATGACAAGAATTCTGGTGAGTTCATTATTCAAATTGATAGTACTTAAGATGGAGGGCGACAATGCATTATATAATTTTAGCCAATTAATTATAACACCACAGCAAACAAACTTCGTGACATCATAGATGATTACTCACATCTACCTGACAATGTGTTGTTTTGAAGTGTGCATTTTGTGGATAAATGGTCATTGTTTCAATCCCCTAAATCTAGTGTTGTATAATTAGATACAATTTGTAATTGATCATCAGATGGAATGATAGCTTCTCTACTTTAAAATACCATATGAGAAACCATTTTTACTATATTTGGAACCTATTTTTGTTACAAAAATTAAAAAGCATAGTTGAAATCAAAGATATTCATTGAATAGATGTTGTTTAATGAAATAACAATAATAAAGCAAGAGCTACAATATTCTTTCATAAATACATCTTTTGCAACAAAGAATATAGCTGCAACCAATTATCAAAAAACACAATCAATGATTGGCTTGTGGCTTGACACTGGTTTGATTACTGATTAATCAGTTATTTCCGATGATTAGTCCATCACTACTTAAAGCACTAATATACTTAACATTCAAAAGACAAATGTTACTGCCGATTAATGACTTTAGTGTTAAAATATCCATGACAACGTTTGAGCATTGAGAACAGTAAAACCAGGAACTATGATTCACCATTTATCTGCCCAACCAGGATAAACAGGTCGTAACCATTGAAAATACTCTGTGATGGGTCATTGTTGAACACTTAACTCTATGGTATTTGGACTAATCTTAATACAGTAAAACTCGGATAAGTCAAAGACCAAGCAAAATATTCTACTTATCCGTGTCCGTTTATTATACGGAGACAAAATACCCAAGTATCATCGGCTGTATGCCGAACAAGTGCTTGATAACATTGTAGAAAATAAACCATAAATAATAGCAATGAAATTAATTGTACATGATAACAATTATTCGTTTATCTAATAAACAACATTGTGCACAGTTACAGATCAAAACAAAATTCACAGGGAAAATTATCTTGGCCATACAGACACGCAATTTACACACATACACATTGCAGCATATTCCACGAAAACGATACATACATTATCAGAATATAAATGTATATATTCATGTAATCACATTATTTCTTTTAAAATCCGTTTATATTGTTCTACAATTAAACAATATGAAACTATAATCAATTCAGGAAAATTTGATCGTCCGTACGCGTGCTGATTTTTTATAAAAGGTGAAGGCCGCGTTCAGTGTTTATAGGCTGCATGATTATGCATAATGTCCTCCGTTTTGTACAGAATAAAAAATTCCTGCATATTATTGGTACTATTTCATCGCTGTATTCAGAATCGAGGCATAGATAAATAAATCAATGATTCATGATCATGACAGACAAGTATTTTTATTGTGAATTTTTTCGGTTGGAAGATATGTAATTTATCGTTTATTTTTTCCTTATGTTTTTCGGCGGCCATGTGTATCAAAACAGTAAACAGAACACAGTATAGGTCATGATGTTATGGTTTGTAGACTAAAACTTGTACATCTTATTCCAAGTTATGTACACCTTAACGCTTTACTTCACCTGTGCACCTGTATAAACAATGGGATGATGTGCAACTGATAGCCAGAAAGTAACAATAGGTCAATCAAGCTGATGTCAGCAAATTTTACCTGAGAAAGCATGACGCCCTTGATGTTCGACACAAAAATGGAAATTTTGGTATTGTTTAGAAGGGAGGGTCCACAAAATATATTCGACACAACCGCAGTATTCGATTCAACAGTGTTTGAATCATCCGTGTTAATTTACTAAGATAAAGAAGGGAAAAAATCTGGACAGAACGAAACATTCGACTCATCCGATGTATTTGATTCAAGCGTGTTTGACACAAGTGAGTTTTACTGTATATACATTACCATTTACGTGTATTGGGCATTTATGCATTTAAGAGTGTGCATGCAGATTACCTCACCACCATCAGATGGTGGACTGTTCAAATAATCCTTTGTTCATTATCTGTCGTTCATATCTTCCTGTAAACAATCCATTTTATCATTACCCTGAGAAGTATGTTATATACTCACAGGATATTCATCATACTTCCTACATAGGGACCCCCTTGGTCCATAGTTATGCCTGTTGAATTTTGAGTCATTGGAAAAAACAAAATAGCTGATGATGTCTGCCATCTTTGAATTTTGTCAGTTGAAGATTATTATTGCAGTTTCTTGAGAATAAGTGAAATGATATTGAACTACATGGTAGGTTCTACTAATGCCCTGGCTATGCCTGTTGAATTTCGAAGTCAAAATGGCCGACAAGGATAAACAATTTTGGATTTTGACAATTATTATTAAAGATTATTATTGCTTTGCAATGTCCTGAAAACATTTCGCCAAATTTTTATGTAGATTCCACTTCTTCCCTAGACAGTTGTACAGATTGGAAAAAACAAAATGGCCGACAGGTGGAAGTCTTGATTGTGAAAGTAAAAGTTCATGATACATACTATTCTTAAATTGTGTAAGTTCAATTTTGGGTCTGATTAGAAGAATATAAGTACATTCATATTTACATCAACATAACATATATCATGGCATTCTTTTGAAAGTACAGTAAAAACCCACTTACTCCAAACCGCATTCCTAGATTTCCTCGTATTCATCAAACTGTTTGCTTTGTTCAGACACCTACCTTTGCCAATTGACTGATCACTAATTGCTATTCAGTGATTACCCTGTTTTCCTGAAATTGGTATTTGTCCCCTTCCCTTCATATCATAGCATTAATCTTACCTATTTGTCAAAGAGGATGCATGTGATCACCTGACAATTTTTGTGTTGCCTGCACCTATAGAAATCACTATGTTCTCATCTGTGTTGGTGTCGGGGTTTCGGGTTTCCATGCGATAACTATTATGTTCCTTTGGGTTGATCAAGCTCAAACTTCATGCTGATCTTCCTTACCAGATGTGCTTGCTTGGGATTGCTTTTCAGGTCCAAAGGTCGAAAGTCAAGGTCACTGTTGCTAAAAAAAAGAACATTTGTTCCTTGCAGTACTCTAGCTCATAATCAGCCAACTTTCTGCACAGGCAAAACAATCCACTGCCAGAAGTGGATTTAATTTTTTACTGTTGTCACACATGGCTGTGTGGGGCCCCAGGGTACTGCTACAGTGTTGTATGTAGGTTTTGCTCATGTCTTTAAACAGTTGTTGTGTCAAGACAGTAGATAATTAATGATGGCTTGATTACACACCTACATGTATTCTACCATCTACTTTAGTTCCTTAAAATTATTGTTATACGGATACATTTCTAAAATAAATCTCTATGAACACAAACAGAACTTCCATTTTTGTGTAAAGCCAAATTATAGAATGACTATTAAGCAAAGGTAATAGAAGTTTATGAGAAACATTAATATATTATTGTATGCACTTAACTACTGTAAACAAACTTATTTCGACACACTCAAATTTTAGCTCATAACCAAATGAAAACAGATCAGCGGAATGATGTATTAGCGCACCGTCAACGGCACAAAGAATCTACTATTAATCCAATCATAATTTAGCGGAATGAGTACAGCGCAAAAAAAAAGTATTAAAATAAGATTATACCGTTAAAATATGTACGTTGCAGTATCACTTTATCACTGTGCCTTCTGATAACTCTGATACCCTCTGATACTTATATTAGTTATCAGGATACCAGGTTTTATGTACGGTATTTAAATGGTTTGGTTTGGTTTGGTTTATTTTGTTTAACGTCCTATTAACAGCTAAGGTCATTTAAGGACGGCCTCCCGTGCGTGCGACATGTATGCGTGTGATGAGTGCGTGTGTGTGTTTTGGGAGCCTGCGGTATGTTTGTGTTAAGTCTCCTTGTGATAGGCCGGATCTTTTGCCGATTTAGAGTGCTACCTCACTGAAGCATACTGCCGGTGACACCCATCAGCACACCCCACCCGGTCACATTATACTGACAACGGGCGAACCAGTCGTCCCACTCCTAATTTGCTGAGCGCTAAGCAGGAGCAGCAACTACCATTTTTAAAGACTTTGGTATGTCTCGGCCAGGGGACAGAACCCAAAGCCTTCCTCACAGGGGCGAAGGCTCAACTAAAGGCCAAAAGTGAGGCATTGTCAAGGGAGACATTAGGAAGAAGAAAGTTGTTAAGAAAGAAGAGAAAAGATAAGATCCCAAGTGTAGTCGCCTCTTACGATCATGCAATGGGGGCAGCAGGTACAATTCTTACGCCCTACCTGCAGGGCAAGTATTTAAATGGAAAGTTTCATTTACATAAATATAGTTTTGGTAAATGTAAAACTCTTAAACAAGTTAAGCTATGTAAAGCATGAGTGCTTACTTTTCTCTTCATAACAATAGTTTACGTAGCTACATGAAATGAAATATTATATTTGTATGTATTCTGAAATACAAGCTGAAATTACACCTTTAGCACGCTTTCTTCTATCTCAGCTATATGAAAGAAAACTCGAATGAATTTCCCTCTTCTCTATCATGCATAATTTCAAATAACAGCATCTAATTTTCTTGGATACTACATCAATTTAGTAAAACTGAATTTTTGCTAAAATTTAATCAATTACTTTTCTTTTATTGTATTTCACATACAATTGTAACAATACATGGCATGGAGAAGAATAATCTGTGAATATGAATATCAATCGAGTTTTAATAGTTTAGTGCAGTGTAGTGGTAGTAAACTACAATCAGTACTTTTCAAAAGTCTTTTGATTCAAAGATTGTATTGCTTAAGGTCATGGTCATGTCTTATCATATAAATGCAGCAAAGATATACATTATTTATCATAATGTCAACAATATGCCTGTTATATATAAGGTATTTAATTAATCACAACCTCTCTTGAATTTCCTTTTTAATAAATTAATTAATGAATATTCTGATAATATGCCTTACATGCTTCTATTTTTAGGTCAACTGAGACGAAGCTATTGCGATCACCTTTTGTCCTCCGTCGTAAACAATTACATTTTCAACTTCTTCTCAATTACCAACAGGTCCTGAGACCTGATACATAGTTTGTAGTTGGATGAAGGGCTCAAATTGATGACCTTGACCTTTTTAAGGTCACACCTGGGTCAAATATGCTAAAATCTTTAAACAACTTCTTGATAACTAAGAGGCCCAGAGACCTGATAATGGGTTTGTAGCATTCATGGGTAAGTGTGCATATTTGCATTTTGGGACCAATCAGAAATCAAAATGGCCGACAGGCAGCCATCTTGGATTTTGACAATTGAAGTTTGTTATCACTTTTTTTCAAAAAGTAATAGAAGAATTTTTCTGAAATTTGATATGTATGGTTCCCCTAGTTACTAGTTTTGCATATTCCATTAGGGGACTGATCAGAAAACAACATGGCAGAAAGGCAGCCATCTTGGATTTTGATAATTGAAGTTTGTTATCACTATTTCTCAGAAAGTTCCAAAGGGATCTTTCTCAAATTTCATTTGTAAGTTCCTCTTTCTCCCAAGTTTTGCATATTGCATTTTGGGACTGCTTGGGAAACAACATGGCTGACAGGTGACCATCTTCGATCTTGACTATTGCAGGCTGCTCTTGCTCTATTGTACTATATCAAGTTATTAAATGTTTTGAAAGAAGAGTGAAAGAAGGAAAATAAAGAGAGAAAAGATCAGTCTTTCATTTGACTGATATATATAGATCATTCAATGGTGGGTGCCAAGATCCCTCAAGGAGTTATTGATTGTTACATTAACTGGTAACCTAACTGAAAAACCTTAACTATAGGTTTGCTGTTTTCAACCCGCTGTGCTTATTGTCACTCCGCTTGCACCTCCATCACTGCTTCATTTGATCTTTATCAGGTGTCATGTCATTTAGCAAGTACATATATTGTAACAGTTTGGTTAGAATGTGGGACTGGTATAGTTAATTAGTGCCTTTTTATTAGGTCATCTGACCGAAAGGGTCAGGATGACCAATAGCAATTGCTTCCAACAGGCGTCATTTTGCCTGAGTGATTATGTGATCATGTGATCGCTGAATTTAGCCAAATCTCATGAAGTTTTTTGGGAAAAAATACGAAGTTGTAAATATATATAGCATTGGCCAAAATACTATAGGGAATTACAAAACATGGGAATTCAGGCTCTCCTCTTTGGAGACAAAAAACACTTGAAAATAAGGGAGATTTTGTTTCACTCTGGGAGGTATAGCATGTATAGGACTTGTCTAAATTACCGGTACAACCAAATTTGGTCTGAACATTTTTGGGGAGGGCAGTTCTAATATTTAGGTAAATGAGGATGGCCTGATCCTTGGGGACAGAGGAGTTGGGGCCCCAAAAATAAGAACTTAGCTGAAATATTTTTTTAAAATGCTACTCCACCTTAATTACCAGGTAATACGGAAACAGATTACAACCAGATTTGGTCTAAAACAATTATATAAATGTGGATGGTTTGACATCTTTATGGAGCGGCGTGTCCCTGCTGTAAGTCTTTGTCAGATGACAGTTCAGGCCCATGGGCCTCCTGTATTTTAATTTACAAACTTGATCACATGAATCAAAATTCATGCTCAGCTTGAATCTCTTGATTTTAAAACAAAATCTTTGATTTCACAGTGATAAGACTATTCATGTAAGGGACGATATACCTGTATGTCGGTTTGTTCACTCCTTTTCTCTAAGGAACAGTTTATTGTACATTTTGTATGTTGTTGTGATTTCAGAAGGACTTGGAACCGGAGCAACCGTTGGCCTCATTATTGGTATGATTGTGATTGTGGCTATCATGGGAGGCCTTGGATATGTTGTTTGGAAGAGAGCCAACAACAGCAAAGGTTAGTGTAATGATTTTATTTCTACATATTTGTCAATATTTTATGAAATGAATATATTGTCAAACTTCATTATCTCAAACTTTGATAATTTGGAGATCAAATTTAATTTATCCAACCAAATCTGATCAAAACTCTTTCTGATAATTTAAAGTCAGAAAACTAAAAACCTTGGATATCCAGAAGCGTAATGTTGGCCCCAACAGTATAAATAACACATTTACAAAAGGTTTCAAAAGTCCACCAATCACTGGTATCAATTGTTTTCTAGTGAGCTTTTTTGATTGCCATATTGTTCATGTTAACTATATACATACAGAAACCATGATTATGCCCAATGTGACAACACTAGTACTGTGAGATCAGGAAAAATTAGACAAATACATTGGTCATGATTGAGATATACTTTATATTTAGTCCTTGACCTGCATGTAATATTTGTAGTGTTTGTTAGCAATCTCATTCTTTCAAAATATACGATTATTAAGACTGCTCAAAAGGCATGGTTTGGCAGAATTTCTGTGTACACAACACAGAGGAAACAGAAATTTTAATTTAAGAATTTTGAATGATGTTTATGTTTTTACTCTCATTCTGAATGTGTGCCTGATCAACAAAGCATGCAATATGTGGATTGTCAAGGTTTACTTTCATTCTCTGTTTAAATTATGGGATAAAAACAGAAACCAATACTCCAGAAAGCTTGTGTTGTTGTGTATTTACACACATACTTTTACAATAAATGCAAAACAATGATTTATTGGATGTAATTCAAGCAAACAAAATCTGAATGATTGCATGGGTTTCAGGTCTAATCTTCAGCTCATTCGAATACATTTACTTCAAGTCACAGAGAAGCTTGTAATAAGTAGAAAGGAAAAAAGTAATCACAAAACGCTACAATTGTTAACCTATTCAGTGGGTGAGGATAGACTTTTTCAAGATACAACTGTCTCAAATAGCTTGAACACATGCATAGCTTGAACACACATTTTTTTTTCAATAAAACAATAATTTTCTATTTAGTGTTTGTTCGAACTCTGGTTGTTCGTATTGTGTATGTTTAGATTTAATGAAAAGAAATTGCAACTTGGAAAATCAGTTTGAAATTTTTACTCTTATGTTGATCACAAAAATCTCAATTTAAAAAAAAATTGCAGTTATATGAAATTTTCATTTTACTCTTATGTTGATCACAAAAATCTCAATTTAAAAAAAAATTGCAGTTATATGAAAATGAATCATAGTATAGGCAATTCTTAACCAAGTTACATTACCATTGAAATCCTGTTTTTGTCCAACCTTGCATTGGGATGAGAAAAAACAACTCCGCTTTTGGAAGGTTAAGGGTAAAAACTCTCAACTTTAAAAGTTATCTGGAGCACCAAGAAACAAATACTATTTTACTCATTTGATCTTTAGTGTACTCAATAATGATTTTCAGATGATGAAAGTTCCTTGACAATTTTGAGTGATATTAATTCACTTTCTGACTTGCCTGCATGTTGTTTGTAGGGTTCATCAACCCCTAGATAGAGCTGTGCATGGGACAGAACCAAGACCAATGATTACAAGTACTGCAGTATGAAAAAACAAACTTGGGTGGTCAGTTGAGTTGGCAGACAGGTTTGCACACCAAGATGGCTGGGACTGAATTCCTTGATGGGATATTGGGATGTGGAAATATATGTGGCCTCCTGCCTTTACATCCTAGATTTTCCTCTGCATGCTCAGGAAGTCCTCCAAGGTAGTGAGACCTCCTTGGTGCTTCCATCTGGTCCAACACAAGTGATTATTTCAAGTTTTTAGCCCACCATATCATCAGAAAATGCCCAGTGTCTGTGGTCTGTTGTCCATTGGTATTAACGATCCTTGTAATTGCAATACCTTGTAAAGTGAATGATCTCTTGATGAGTCATTGATGAACAATATCAAGTAGATATTAAAAGTATGAAGACAGAGTGTCATCATTGCTAAGACATAGCAATATTAAAATACAAATGGCCTCCGCATACTGTAAATCACTTATATTTCGCGAGTACTTAATTTCGCGAATTCCGATCTCATAATGACTTTAAATTCGCGAATGACGTTAGATTGTCTAACAGATCGGCGATTTTCCCATGTTGGTAGCCATTTTGTTTATGGGAGTCATGTGATTCAATCATGTGATATCGGTGTCTGGCCATACTGAATTGTATTTACCGTACCTGTATACATGCTAAATGGCTTACAAAGGAGGTGTCAGACATTGAACAAAACCCACGGTTCATTAAGAATACCTGGAAGATGACGGGACTACAATAGGCTGAGTTAACGTACATTGTAATTAACGTACATGTGTATACAGTGATACTGATGAACAGTTCTCTATTGCGAATGATTTATACTCCAGGGGATTATTTGCTCTGAATGTTTGAATTAAATAAATAATTTTTTTGATTTCAACTTTGTTATGGTAAATATCTTTTCGAGAATTAAGTGATGTGAAGTGTTATGCATACATGTAACCTTACAAAACTTACAACGTATTCCGGGTGACCATCCGGGATCCTCGGGACCGTACCTATCATACTTAAATTAACTACATGTAAAACGTAGTCTAGAAGTTAATTAAGTCCGAGTTCAACCATAATATCAGTGTTCAGTGGGGTTTTTTTTGTGTGTGAAATTTTGGTGTTTTGTGATATAAAAACACACTCTGATATAAGTATATAATTTATCATTCTATCATTATTTTAACGGCGATGTTTGCTCACCAACTAAAGATTACGGTAGATTCAAAATGGACGCCACTTAGTATTCTTGTCATTCTTATACAGATATTCGCGAGGGATTTGAATTCGCGTTTGACTCTCCTCGCGAATTAACGCGAAAATAAATCCCACGCGAAATATAAGTGATTTACAGTAATTTTCGGTTCCTTTGGTAAGGTAGAACTCATTATGAGCTTCATGTCTATGTATTTACTTCTGTTTTCTATTACTCTCTATAGTATGTTATATCAGTTAAGACATATTATAAACAGAATGCTCAAACTGAAATTCTACCCAAGAGTAGCTGCACTTAGACTTCAGTTAAGATGTAGTAGGTATATATATTGTTCAGTGAATAGTATACACATTTTAGCCAGCTAGAATTGGCAGTGGTACCCAGTTTTAAGCCCACCTTCCCGATGGGCATGTGATCTTATGCCGTAGTGCTGCATCCGTCTGGTGTCAGCTCTATCTGGTTTTATATAATTATGACATGATATCAATGATGTAAGACCCAGAGCAATGGTTAAGGGTTGGTGATATCATTCATTTTACTGATTTTTAGCCCACCATCATCAGATGGTGGGCTATTCAAATCGCCCTGCGTCCGTGGTCCGTCGTCCGTCCGTCCGTCCGTCCCTCCGTCCGTCCCTCCGTCCGTAAACAATTCTTGTTATCGCTATTTCTCAGAAAGTACTGAAGGGATCTTTCTCAAATTTCATATGAAGGTTCCCCTTGGTGCCTAGTTATGCATATTGCGTTTTGAGACCAATCGGAAAACAACATGGCCGACAGGCAGCCATCTTGGATTTTGACAATTGAAGTTTGTTATCGCTATTTCTGAGAAAGTACTGAAGGGATCTTTCTCAAATTTCATATGTAGGTTCCCCTTGGTGCCTAGTTATGCATATTGCGTTTTGAGACCAATCGGAAAACAACATCGCCGACAGGCAGCCATCTTGGATTTTGACAATTGAAGTTTGTTATCGCTATTTCTGAGAAAGTACTGAAGGGATCTTTCTCAAATTTCATATGAAGGTTCCCCTTGGTGCCTAGTTATGCATATTGCATTTTGAGACCAATTGGATAACAACATGGCCGACAGGCAGCCATCTTGGATTTTGACAATTGAAGTTTGTTATCGCTATTTCTGAGAAAGTACTGAAGGGATCTTTCTCAAATTTCATATGAAGGTTCCCCTTGGTGCCTAGTTATGCATATTGCATTTTGAGACCAATCTGAAAATAACATGGCCGACAGGCAGCCATCTTGGATTTTGACAATTGAAGTTTGTTATCGCTATTTCTGAGAAAGTACTGAAGGAATCTTTCTCAAATTTCATATGAAGGGGCCCCTTGGTGCCTAGTTATGCATATTGCGTTTTGAGACCAATCAGGGAAAAAAATGGCCGACAGGCAGCCATCTTGGATTTTGACAATTGAAGTTTGTTATCGCTATTTCTCAGAAAGTACTGAAGGGATCTTTCTCAAATTTCATATGTAGGTTCCCCTCGGTGCCTGGTTATGCATATTGCATTTTGAGACCAATCTGAAAATAACATGGCCGACAGGCAGCCATCTTGGATTTTGACAATTGAAGTTTGTTATCGCTATTTCTCAGAAAGTACTGAAGGGATCTTTCTCAAATTTCATATGTAGGTTCCTCTTGGTGCGTCTTTATGCATATTGCGTTTTGAGACCAATCGGAAAACAACATGGCCGACAGGCAGCCATCTTGGATTTGACAATTGAAGTTTGTTATCACTATTTCTGAGAAAGTATTTAAGGGATCTTTCTCAAATTTCATATGTAAGTTTCTCTTGGTGCCTAGTTATGCATATTGCGTTTTGAGACCAATCTGAAAACAACATGGCCGACAGGCAGCCATCTTGGATTTTGACAACTGAAGTTTGTTATCGCTATTTCTGAGAAAGTACTGAAGGGATCTTTCTCAAATTTCATATGGAGGTTCCCCTTGGTGCCTCATTATGCTTATTGCATTTTGAGATCAATTGGAAAACAATATGGCAGACAGACCGCCATCTTGGATTTTGACAATTTAAGTTTGTTATCTCTATTTCTCAAAGTACTGAAGGGATCTTTCTCAAATTTCATATGTAGGTTCCCCTTGGTCCCTTGTATTGCATTTTTGGACCAGTCTGTCCTGAAAACAACCTGGCAAACAAACAGCCATTATCGTTAAATCTCAAATTTCTTATATAGCTAGGATTCCCTTGTTTGAAAAGTACTGGAGGGATATCTCAATTTGCACAGATTAGTAAAAGGAAGGGAAAAATAGAGAGAAGATCAATCTGACATAGAACCTATAAAGATCATTCAATGGTGGGCGCCAAGATCCCTCTGGGATCTCTTGTTCCTTTCTACAGTTTATATTAACATTGTGGCATGCATCGCCATCATAAATACTTATAGATATGATCTTGTTTCTCATGTATCTTAAAGGAAATAACTCTGTCTTGTTTAGCTTAGAGCAGGCACCTTTATACTTTACCATTGAACAGTCGTCAGATTAGGAATGATCCCATTCTATTTATGGGTCTTCCAGGGTATATTTAAATTAGCAATTAATATAAACTGACGACTGTTCAATAATTACAACTTTCAGTTGAAGAGTATATTTTGACTCTGGAGACTTAGTTTGACTCCAGTGTTTACATTTACAATGTACATATGTTTTGATCCTTTGAATTTGTGATTTGATTGAAATCACTAGAATTTGTACTGTCTGAAGTTTGGATATTCTGGAAAAATTATCATGTCGCCCTTCAAATGAAGGGAGACAGATATATGGTATTATTCCTTTTGTTCTTGTTCATCTTCTAATAATTTCTAGTCCGAGCAGGTTGAAAGAGTTTTTGAATTTTGCCCTTTGAAAGTTATGGGCTTGTATACAATATATAATTTTGTCTGTTTATTTTTGGCAAAACCAGCATTTTCAGTATTTCAAGTATCTGACGCATCCACCCATGTATAATTAATAGTTTGTGAGTATTTATAGTAAACCTGTTTTTAACATTAAGTGTATTTGTTTTTAAAGTTAATTATAAAATGATGCAAGGAATTAATCCTGCCATCAATAATATTAAGGAGGTCAAGACAGTGGATAACTCCAGTCAGACATGGGGAACATTTGAACTCAATTTTTGTGGCAAGGTCTACTCCAGACATTTACTGAGGGAAATCTCTGTCCAAGATCGAATCATGAATAATGATTTTACTCATAAATTTGTCATGAATTGAAAGATCGCTGTAGATTCTGGCTGAAAGGTCAAGGTCATGCACTTAAAATGAAGGTCATGATACTATTTTTAGAAATTCAACTATGTAATGTTCCAGTACTTTCCATTGTACTTTTTATGATTTACTTGTAAAGGTTTAGAAACAATAATTGTCCTTCCTTCTGAGAAATTCTTTGTTTTGAATTGTGATGCTTTGAATCAATATTGAAGGTGGATGTGCATTGTGTGCTGTTTGTGTGTCGGGTATTTTAGTAGGATTTGCTCCACAATTTTATAGAAAAATTCATATTTCTTTTAAAACTTCATAAGGAATTGATTTGTGTTTCTTGGAAGCACCACATGTTTTACACCATACCTGCTAATCCTCCGTTTTCGAAGGAAACTCACCATTTTTTACATAAATTATCAGAAAAAAAATCTCCATAAATATCTAATAAGTCCACATACGGGAAACACATAGTTTTAAGGTATTATTTTGGTGTAGAGGATTTTCTTAAGAGCAGGAAATGTTCAGTCACATTCATGCAATTTCCTAAAATTTGGCAGGTATTGTATATACAGTGAAACCTGTCTAATCCGACACCTGACTTTTCCGACATCCTGTCAAATCCGACACTGTACCGTATTCCGGTGATGCTAAGTGTAGTCAACAAATACCTGACTTTTCCGACACCCTGTCTAATCTGACCAAAAGTGTCAATCCCGCATGATGTCAGATTAGACAGGTTTCACTGTACTGTCCAGCAGTGGGAGAAAAAAATTACCTTCTATTGTTAATACTTTCCTCCTTTTTCTTGCAAATGTTTCTTTAATAAAAAAGTTACTTTGGACATCTATTTATCAGCTGTAATGTTCCGTATCAACATGATACATATTGGATATAGTCAGTTGGAGAAACCTACAGTCATTTAACATTGACTTGCAATAGAAAAACAGGATTTGATAAAACTTCATTTTGTTGCAGTGCTCAGTATTTTGTTTTATGATGTCTTTGACTATTGTGTCACTATTACATATTATATTTAGATGAAATATCTTATGCTTATAATGTAAAATCAAAAGTGTTCATTGTGCCTGAATTTCGTAAATGTTTAAGGATCAGTTTTCCATGGGAATATCAATTTGTAAATACATTTAACGTATTCCATATGTATAAGAATAGATTTATGTAACACACAAGTAGATATAATCTGATTTCGTGACTAGTTTTTAAGTATATTAGGAATCACATGGGTATGTATACCTTGAATTAGACTTGTCCCATTCTCTAGAATAATGAACTTTTTAAGAAAAATGTTACCTATCATTTCATTCTTTCGATGGTACATTTCAAACTAAGGGGAGATGATTCAAGTAGACAATTCTTTAGAAAAAAAAATATGGTGCTGGTAACCACTCTGATTTTGTACAAATGCCAATGGCCAGATAGTACAAATGGTTAAAGTGTGTCTGAAGTTCATTTGAGTCCAAGGCTGGTCCCAGGCTGATCATTGCAGACTCAACACAACAGCTTCAACTGAATATACTGAAAAGTATGACATCAAAACCATTATAGCTTACATATTGTAATAAGACTTCAATATCCTCTTATCGTAGGGGCCGCGGTGGCCGAGTGGTTAAGGTGTACTTATCACTAGCCCTTCACCACTGGGTTGCGAGTTCGAAACCTACGTGGGGCAGTTGCCAGGTACTGACCGTAGGCCGTTGGTTTTTCTCCGGGTACTCCGGCTTTCCTCCACCTCCAAAACCTGGCACGTCCTTAAATGACCCTGGCTGTTAATAGGACGTTAAACAAAAACAAACCAAACAAACCAAATCCTCTTATCGTGTTGGTTATTTGTCCCCTGCTGGTGAAACAGGTTGACTTTAGGTCTCCTCCCCGTCCTTCTGTCGTCCTTCTGTCGTCCTTCTGTCCATCCATCCGTCTGTCCACTTTGTTTTCCACACTTTTCTCAGCCATGTTCCAAGGTATGGTGGTGAAAGTTGGTATATTTAACTTCAGTATGAGTAGCTGCAGATCAGTGTCAAGTTTCAGGGTTTTTAGGTCAAGGTCAAGGTCACTGTTACTAGTTCTAGCAAGGGCTGGTATGGAACATGTATTACTTTAGCAATACTCTGCATGCTTGTTGTATACTGAAACTTGTGTTTACAATTGATAAATTGTTGATAATGTCGGGAGTTTTTTTTACATGAATTATTATTAATGTATATTGTATTACATTCTTTTTATCATAATTGTTATAATGATTTAGATGATTTAGAATGTATTTTGTACTTATGATATATAAATGTTGTTATGCTATTTGTATTCACAATTTGTCCTTGTTACTTCATTTATGTCTATTAATTATTATCAGGGATTTCTTAAATTGGATAAGTTTAAGATTCAGATACATACAGTACTGTAATAAATTTCTCTTAAGGTGGAGTGTCCCAGCACCCTTATAATGGTTTTGGAATGTAAAAGATTTCAAATATGTTATTTATTTTATTTTATTTTTTTTTTTTAACTTTAGTAGCTCCCCTGTTTACTGTAACAAAGACTAACAATCATGAAAGAAATGTGTTTAACAGGCTCAGTTTAAATGGGAACAATAACAAGGACTTTTTGCAGGGTTAGCACGGGCCCAAAACATGGCCTGGGATTTTTATAATTTAAAAAGATATATCCCCCTGAAATGACCTTCAATCTATAATTGTCATTATATAAACATGAATTTACATGAAAATAAAAACCAATCAAAGCCTGTTACAGTAGAAAAGTGTGGGAGATTTTACTTTAAAACCTTAATTGTGTCAATCTGCAGAATGGGTTGACAATGCGTAAGACTATCATAAAAACTAAAGATTTGGGCAATTTCAAAATGAAATCCTTAGAAATGTTTAATATATCTGCCTTCAGTGAAATGAATTTGTTCTTGCTTTTTCTTTCATGGGAATTAATTACCTGGAAGCGTTAATTATGCATTTATTGTCTTACAGAACAATGTTGTTTTACATTGTTATCCTCACCTTTAAACAAAGGGTTGTATTTACTTTGATTCTAAATTTCTCTTTTGTTCTTATTTATTTTAATTTTTGTTCCGGCTAATTATCTATTCCAGATCTGGTATGCAAAACAGATAATTAGTTCTTTTAATTTGATATAGAGACTGGGTCTATATTTGTTACTATAAATATGTTTTTTTAAAGTAAACATATTTGAAACATAACACACAAAAATGGGAAAAAAACAAGCAAACTCTGTCGAAAACATAGACCATGTAGTCTTATGGGTAGTGTTTTGATTTGATGTAATTATTGGAAAAAATAATTTTTAAAGTGAAAGAAAAAACCAGGCATATATCAGAAAGAGAAATCAAAAAGAAAATGTTAGTACAAGGGAAAAGAACTTCCTGAATATTAAGTACTTGTGTGTAGATAATAGTTAGACTTGCAGCTATTCTAGTATGTGAGTGTTTATATAATTAGCTGTGCTTATATCTTTATTTTCACAGCCAACCCAGTTTTTCATTCATGTAAAACAGATGTGATACAACCTTTTTCATTTTGCATACAATGTATTGTCCATTTTAATTGGACAACAATGTGTTTGTCATCATAGGATATCCTTGTATATAATATTTTGATATGTTTAAGCATGGCTTGGTATTTTATAATCTTTATAATGATTATTTCAACATGTTCAGAGAATATAATGGCAGGAAAAAGTATGGAAAAAGCTTTTAAGATGCAATTTTTGAGATGTACAAAATGCTTTTAAATTCCTAAGTGCAGTATCTGCTAATGCAAAAGAAAAAAGACTTTTTAGCTCGTCTCTTTGAAGAAGAGTGAGAGCTTATGTCGTCACTCCGGCGTCGGCGTCGGCGTCGGCGTCGGCGTTGGTTTTACAAATGTTAAATTTTTGGTGCAAGTGTTGAAAGGCAAAGTAATTTATGGTAATATGGTCCCTGTGGGGGTCAAACTATCCCCTGCCGGAGTTAAACTAAAAGATTTTTTGGAAAAAACACAGATTTTTGAAAATTTTTGCGTTAAGTTTTTGGTGCAAGTGTTGAAAGGTATTAATACATCACTTTATAATTGTACTAGGGTGCTGATAATTGGCAATAAAGTCCCTATGGAGTTAAACTATCCCCTGCCAGAGTAAAACCGAAAGATTTTTTGGGGGAAAAAACCAGAATTTTCAAATTTTTTGGACTTAGAATATTTCTGCGTTAAGTTTTTGGTGCAAGTGTTGATAGGTATTAATACATCACTTTATAATTGTACTAGGGTGCTGATAATTGGCAATAGTGTCCCTTTCGAGTTAAACTATCCCCTGCCAGAGTAAAACCGAAAGATTTTTTGGGGAAAAAACCAGAATTTTCAAATTTTTGGACTTAGAATATTTCTGCGTTAAGTTTTCGGTGCAAGTGTTGAAAGGTATTAATACATCACTTTATAATTGTACTAGGGTGCTGATAATTGGCAATAGAGTCCCTATGGAGTAAGACAATCCCTTCCTGGAGTAAAACTTTAAAAAAAAAAAATTGATTTTTCCTTTTTAAATCTGTGTTTTTTTTGTTTTTGCTTTTAAATCTTTGGACTTTGTGTTAAGTTTATGTTGTGAGTGTTGAAAGCCATAGTAATACATGGTATTAGGTTCCCTGTGGGGGTTAAACTATCCCTTGCCGGAGTTAAACTGAAAGATTTTTTGGGGGAATAAACACATTTTAAAAGTTTTTGTGCAAATGTTGAAAGCTATTAACACGTCACTTTATGATGTACTAGGGTGCTGATATTAGGTAAAAGAGTCCCTATGGAATTACACTATCCCTTCTTGGGGTGAAACTGAAAATAAAACAATGTCGAAATGCTCACAATAGACAATTTATACTGGTCCACATTTTTCAAGGGAGACAACTCTCATTGGGATAATATTTTGTCAAAAAATTGAAGAAATATGTCCAAAAGCAATTACATTTGTATTTAATATATTCATTTAACAACAGCACAGCTTGTCTCCCGAATGTTTGTCAATAAATAATTTATATATATATAAAATGGTATGGTTTTGAAAATTGCATGAATTCACAAAACATAATCTGATCAAGTAAACAATATAAATATTATTAATGCAATTTGCGAAACCATTCCAATTAATATATTTTAATTATTTATTGACAAACATTTGCGAGACGAGCTATGTTGTTCTCCAACAGCTCTTGTTTATATCCTTTAGTGGTAAGCAATTTGCTTAAATCATTTCTAAAAAGCATTTTGTACATGGCTGGAATCATATATTTCTAGTTTCCACTCTTTATGTGGTTGTGAAGTTCACCTATTACTGGTAAATATGTAGCAGATTTAGAGATCACTCGGTTTCATAGGTTTAGTTGACCACTTCCTGAATTGTCAGTCTCTCATGTTTTATATCATATGTGCATCTTACATTGTGCTATACCCAGTATTTGTTTTACTAAGGAAATTAACATGTCAACCTTTACATACTGGCATAATATACTAGCTAGGGTTATCATCCCGTTATGTGTGTAGTTAACAGTGTATGCTTGTTGTAATGTATCATTGAATAACATTTTTTGCATATCAGGAGCCATACAATGGCCCCATGTGATATGCAAATTTTAAAACTGATTGTGGGAAAAAATGGATGACAGGAAGCTATCTTGGATTTTGACTATTAAGATTTGTCACTGGTACATGTATTTCTCAAAAAGCTATCGCGCATCTTTATGAAACGTTTTTGGAAGTTTTTTCGTTATCCCTCTCTTACATGTTTGATATTGGTTTGATCAGAAGAAAATTCAAAAAATCAATAACTTGTTTTATACAGCATGTCAATAAAAGAGGAAAATACAGAAAATCAAATTTACATAAAATTAAAAATAATAAAAAACATTAATGGTGAATGACAAGATACCAAACCTGTTATGGGCCTGCAGTTTCTGTTATTGTGGTCCAAACGGTTGAACCAATTAGATCACAATTGTTTGTTTATGAAATAAAGACAGACCTTATGATTTTGTATTAATTAGAGATGAGTCTTAAAGAAGAGTTTTAAGGCCTGTATAACATTTCAAATAAAGTTTAGGATCTATGATATTTCCTCACAAAAACATTATTTTTATTGATATAATATACAGGTGTACACGTAATGTGCTATGAAAAATGTATGAAATTTTCTTTTGTCTTGAATATTATGCAAAAATTGTGATTTTTGTATGTCGAATAATGAGTTGGTGGAAAACAATCGTCAATATCTCCTTGATTACGATTACGACAATGCAAACAAAACAATATATGGTATTTCTAAAATTTACATTTTCAACTGTGGTGTCGTTTCCCAGAAAGTCGTTGATCCCAAGACTTTCAGATTAAACCTGAAATGCAGAATTCCAAAAATCAAGGTACTTTTTAGTATAAACAAATTGGCCCAAGTCTTTTCCTTAATATGTAATATGTGCCATGCTACCTAGATGTTTTATACATGTCGTCAGTGGCCTTTTAGTGTTCGTGTGTGTACATGTGTGTGCTACTTTTTGTGTTACTGGGTTATATCTGCAATAAATTTAGTATTCTCAGTGTGGTTCCGCTTATTATTTTCACTTCAGAATACGAACATTTCCCAGTTAATGACAGATATTCTGTACAGGATTATCCTTAACTTTGCTGTTGACTTTAGATCGACAAGCATCTCTACCAACCTTCGTTATAGACCTTCAAAATAAAGAAGTTGTTGTATATAATGAACGTTTTATATGACTTGACCATATGTAAGACAAGTCGTTGACTCAATATATTGTCAAGTTTAAATAAAGTCTGCTATTATTCAAGATTGTTTACATGAAAATCATATATCCTAGGTCAGGGAATTAATATAATAATGCCACCAGGAACGGAAAACATACATTTGTAAACTAGCTTTGTTAAAGATAAACTTTGAATAATTTGTGAATTAATATAATGCTGTCTGTTTGATCGCTTCTAGAGTGTTTACAATCCTCTACAAACCAGCATTGTGTATGGAACCCTAGGAGATTGCTAGTTAGAAAAAATAGCTCTCCTTAAAAAATAACCAACCTGTAAACAAAAACGGAATTCTTTCTCAAATAAATGACAAAGGATAAGTATAAGAACTAGTTTACAAGGATAATAAAATCTACTTTTCCAGAATGGCAAACATCTTTGTCGTCAATTTTTCAAAGTAATGTCACGTTCTCTAAATGAGAATCAGGATAGTAGAAAGAAGAAATTCATATTGAAACACCAATTTAAGGAAATATATTGAACCCTGATTGACATCTTAAAACTTCCCTCTGTTCTCACCAATCTGCCAATCTTCATCTTCTGTTATATCACGGACATAGATTGTAATTTATAAGTCCTTGGGTGTGTTAATTTCCATAAAGATATATAGAAATAGTGCATTTAATGTCTTTGCATGGTCGCATGAGTTTGTGGCATGAACTGTCATCCAATGAGCAGATGTGCATGAGATTTGGAATTTTCTCACTGTTTTAAAAGTTTTATTTTGACATATATAAACATATACATTACGACATACAAGATTTTGTTAGACTTGCAACAAAAATTATTTCTGTTGTCCCGTAAGTTTTTCATATAACCCCCGAAACGTTTCGGCACCACTTGACTAGACCAAAGCATTGTCCTATTGAAATCAATACTTGGACAAACCTAAATCCATGTATAACAATTATTTCTGTTTAAATCCAGCGAAACGCACGTATGGGAAACCAATTTCCATTTTGAAGTTATGTTTTGCAATTGGTGGGTGGGGCTCGATATTGGAATGAAACGGGTCTCTGTTAAGGATTCTGTTTTGTCATACCTGGATACCGAGTATGACTTATAGATTTCAAGATTTTATTCAACACTCAGACACATAAGATATGTGTAACATGAGGCATACAAATACATTTGACAGAATGGACAGTTAAATTTGGTAATAACAGTTACATGTACATGTGTGTATATAATAACACCAGCCACACACACAATCCATACGTTCAAAAACATAATATTCTCGTACATGAGCGTGTAATTATACAATTTAGACACGCGCTCGCACACACACCTACATATAACTCATTCTTATAAATCTACACTATGTTTATAAATGTATACATATAAATAGCTTAATATTTAAATCAGAGTTAAACAGTTGAAATTTAATATTATTCTGCTATGTAGATGACCCTTAAGACAAACATTATGTAAGAAATAGTTTTCCTTTATCGTTACTTCATCCGTGTAAAGCCGACTGATATAAACTTCTAGATGTATTCATTACAATATATGAGAACAAATACTAAAGATGTATTCATACATACCTGTAATTTAGCTAATCGAATCGATAATCTATGTTTTATATGAAGTCAACCGAATCTGAACTTCGTCGATCGATCGGTACTTTTCTGATTGTGTAGTAGATAATCTGTTTGTCTAAACTTCAGCCCTGATCAAACTGACGCAGTGTAACTACATATACTAGATCTATAATTATAAATTAACCTACGTTTAAGTTAGGTTAGACATGTTGAACTAGGGCTAATACATACCTGCCACGGGTCCAACGTGAACAAACTGACTTGATGGTCACTCCCAAACTGACCACAACGCGTGGGCGACATTTTGTAAAGAAATTTCTTATTTCAGTAACAAAATGAAAAATTTATAGAATTTTCAAACAATATCCCAGAACAGTCAGTACATGTGTTTATTTTTTATTTTTTTAGCCCACCAGCCCACCATCATCAGATGGTGGGCTATTCAAATCGCCCTGCGTCCGTGGTCCGTCCGTCCGTCCGCCCCTCCGTCCGTCCGTCCGTAAACAATTCTTGTTATCGCTATTTCTCAGAAAGTACTGAAGGGATCTTTCTCAGATTTCATATGTAGGTTCCCCTTGGTGCCTAGTTATGCATATCGCATTTTGAGACCTAACGGAAAACAACATGGCCGACAGGCAGCCATCTTGGATTTTGACAATTGAAGTTTGTTATCGCTATTTCTCAGAAAGTACTGAAGGGATCTTTCTCAAATTTCATATGTAGGTTCCCCTTGCTGCCTAGTTATGCATATTGCATTTTGAGACCAATCGGGGAAAAAAACATGGCCGACAGGCAGCCATCTTGGATTTTGACAATTGAAGTTTGTTATCGCTATTTCTCAGAAAGCACTGAAGGGATCTTTCTCAAATTTCATATGTAGGTTCCCCTTGCTGCCTAGTTATGCATATTGCATTTTGAGACCAATCGGAAAACAACATGGCCGACAGGCAGCCATCTTGGATTTTGACAATTGAAGTTTGTTATCGCTATTTCTCAGAAAGTACTGAAGAGATCTTTCTTAAATTTCATATATAGGTTCCCCTTGGTGCCTAGTTATGCATAAAGCATTTTGAGACCAATCGGAAAACAACATGGCCGACAGGCAGCCATCTTGGATTTTGACAATTGAAGTTTGTTATCGCTATTTCTCAGAAAGTACTGAAGGGATCTTTCTCAAATTTCATATGTAGGTTCCCCTTAGTGCCTTGTTATGAATATTGCATTTTGAGACCAATCGGAAAACAACATGGCCGACAGGCAGCCATCTTGGATTTTGACAATTGAAGTTTGTTATTGCTATTTCTCAGAAAGTACTGAAGGGATCTTTCTCAGATTTCATATGTAGGTTCCCCTTGGTGCCTAGTTATGCATATCGCATTTTGAGACCAATCGGAAAACAACATGGCCGACAGGCAGCCATCTTGGATTTTGACAATTGAAGTTTGTTATCGCTATTTCTCAGAATGTACTGACGAGATCTTTCTCAAATTTCATATGTAGGTTCCCCTTGGTGCCTAGTTATGCATTAAGCATTTTGAGACCTATCGGAAAACAACATGGCCGACAGGCAGCCATCTTGGATTTTGACAATTGAAGTTTGTTATCGCTATTTCTCAGAATGTACTGACGAGATCTTTCTCAAATTTCATATGTAGGTTCCCCTTGGTGCCTAGTTATGCATTAAGCATTTTGAGACCTATCGGAAAACAACATGGCCGACAGGCAGCCATCTTGGATTTTGACAATTGAAGTTTGTTATCGCTATTTCTCAGAATGTACTGAAGAGATCTTTCTTAAATTTCATATATAGGTTCCCCTTGGTGCCTAGTTATGCATAAAGCATTTTGAGACCAATCGGAAAACAACATGGCCGACAGGCAGCCATCTTGGATTTTGACAATTGAAGTTTGTTATCGCTATTTCTCAGAAAGTACTGAAGGGATCTTTCTCAGATTTCATATGTAGGTTCCCCTTGGTGCCTAGTTATGCATATCGCATTTTGAGACCTAACGGAAAACAACATGGCCGACAGGCAGCCATCTTGGATTTTGACAATTGAAGTTTGTTATCGCTATTTCTCAGAAAGTACTGAAGGGATCGTTCTCAAATTTCATATGTAGGTTCCCCTTGCTGCCTAGTTATGCATATTGCATTTTGAGACCAATCGGAAAACAACATGGCCGACAGGCAGCCATCTTGGATTTTGACAATTGAAGTTTGTTATCGCTATTTCTCAGAAAGCACTGAAGGGATCTTTCTCAAATTTCATATGTAGGTTCCCCTTGCTGCCTAGTTATGCATATTGCATTTTGAGACCAATCGGAAAACAACATGGCCGACAGGCAGCCATCTTGGATTTTTAGCCCACCATCATCAGATGGTGGGCTGTTCAAATTGCCCTGCGTCCGTGGTCCGTCGTCCGTCCGTCCCTCCGTCCGTAAACAATTCTTGTTATCGCTATTTCTCAGAAAGTACTGAAGGGATCTTTCTCAAATTTCATATGTAGGTTCCCCTTGGTGCCTAGTTATGCATATTGCGTTTTGAGACCAATCTGAAAACAACATGGCCGACAGGCAGCCATCTTGGATTTTGACAACTGAAGTTTGTTATCGCTATTTCTGAGAAAGTACTGAAGGGATCTTTCTCAAATTTCATATGTAGGTTCCCCTTGGTGCCTAGTTATGCATATTGCGATTTGAGACCAATTGGAAATCAACATGGCCGACAGGCAGCCATCTTGGATTTTGACAATTGAAGTTTGTTATCGCTATTTCTGAGAAAGCACTGAATGGATCTTTCTTAAATTTCATATGTAGGTTTCCCTTGGTGCCTAGTTATGCATATCGCATTTTGAGACCTAACGGAAAACAACATGGCCGACAGGCAGCCATCTTGGATTTTGACAATTGAAGTTTGTTATCGCTATTTCTCAGAAAGTACTGAAGGGATCGTTCTCAAATTTCATATGTAGGTTCCCCTTGCTGCCTAGTTATGCATATTGCATTTTGAGACCAATCGGAAAACAACATGGCCGACAGGCAGCCATCTTGGATTTTGACAATTGAAATTTATTATCGCTATTTCTGAGAAAGTACTGAAGGGATCTTTCTCAAATTTCATATGCAGGTTCCCCTTGGTGCCTAGTTATGCATATTGCGTTTTGAGACCAATCTGAAAACAACATGGCCGACAGGCAGCCATCTTGGATTTTGACAATTGAAGTTTGTTATCGCTATTTCTGAGAAAGAACTGAATGGATCTTTCTGAAATTTCATATGTAGATTTCCCTTGGTGCCTAGTTATGCATATTGCGTTTTGAGACCAATCTGAAAACAACATGGCCGACAGGCAGCCATCTTGGATTTTGACAATTGAAGTTTGTTATCGCTATTTCTGAAAAAGTACTGAAGGGATCTTTCTCAAATTTCATATGCAGGTTCCCCTTGGTGCCTAGTTATGCATATTGCGTTTTGAGACCAATCTGAAAACAACATGGCCGACAGGCAGCCATCTTGGATTTTGACAATTGAAGTTTGTTATCGCTATTTCTGAGAAAGTACTGAATGGATCTTTCTGAAATTTCATATGTAGGTTTCCCTTGGTGCCTAGTTATGCATATTGCGTTTTGAGACCAATCTGAAAACAACATGGCTGACAGGCAGCCATCTTGGATTTTGACAATTGAAGTTTGTTATCACTATTTCTGAGAAAGTACTGAATGGATCTTTCTGAAATTTCATATGTAGGTTTCCCTTGGTGCCTAGTTATTCATATTGCATTTTGAGACCAATCTGAAAATAACATGGCCGACAGGCAGCCATCTTGGATTTTGACAATTGGAGTTTGTTATCGCTATTTCTGAGAAAGTACTAAATGGATCTTTCTGAAATTTCATATGTAGGTTTCCCTTGGTGCCTTGTTATGCATATTGCGTTTTGAGACCAATCTGAAAACAACATGGCCGACAGGCAGCCATCTTGGATTTTGACAATTGAAGTTTGTTATCACTATTTCTGAGAAAGTACTTAATGGATCTTTCTGAAATTTCATATGTAGATTTCCCTTGGTGCCTAGTTATGCATATTACGATTTGAGACCAATTGGAAATCAACATGGCCGACAGGCAGCCATCTTGGATTTTGACAATTGAAGTTTGTTATCGCTATTTCTGAGAAAGCACTGAATGGATCTTTCTTAAATTTCATATGTAGGTTTCCCTTGGTGCCTAGTTATGCATATCGCATTTTGAGACCTAACGGAAAACAACATGGCCGACAGGCAGCCATCTTGGATTTTGACAATTGAAGTTTGTTATCGCTATTTCTCAGAAAGTACTGAAGGGATCGTTCTCAAATTTCATATGTAGGTTCCCCTTGCTGCCTAGTTATGCATATTGCATTTTGAGACCAATCGGAAAACAACATGGCCGACAGGCAGCCATCTTGGATTTTGACAATTGAAATTTATTATCGCTATTTCTGAGAAAGTACTGAAGGGATCTTTCTCAAATTTCATATGCAGGTTCCCCTTGGTGCCTAGTTATGCATATTGCGTTTTGAGACCAATCTGAAAACAACATGGCCGACAGGCAGCCATCTTGGATTTTGACAATTGAAGTTTGTTATCGCTATTTCTGAGAAAGAACTGAATGGATCTTTCTGAAATTTCATATGTAGATTTCCCTTGGTGCCTAGTTATGCATATTGCGTTTTGAGACCAATCTGAAAACAACATGGCCGACAGGCAGCCATCTTGGATTTTGACAATTGAAGTTTGTTATCGCTATTTCTGAAAAAGTACTGAAGGGATCTTTCTCAAATTTCATATGCAGGTTCCCCTTGGTGCCTAGTTATGCATATTGCGTTTTGAGACCAATCTGAAAACAACATGGCCGACAGGCAGCCATCTTGGATTTTGACAATTGAAGTTTGTTATCGCTATTTCTGAGAAAGTACTGAATGGATCTTTCTGAAATTTCATATGTAGGTTTCCCTTGGTGCCTAGTTATGCATATTGCGTTTTGAGACCAATCTGAAAACAACATGGCTGACAGGCAGCCATCTTGGATTTTGACAATTGAAGTTTGTTATCGCTATTTCTCAGAAAGTACTGAAGAGATCTTTCTTAAATTTCATATATAGGTTCCCCTTGGTGCCTAGTTATGCATAAAGCATTTTGAGACCAATCGGAAAACAACATGGCCGACAGGCAGCCATCTTGGATTTTGACAATTGAAGTTTGTTATCGCTATTTCTCAGAAAGTACTGAAGGGATCTTTCTCAAATTTCATATGTAGGTTCCCCTTAGTGCCTTGTTATGAATATTGCATTTTGAGACCAATCGGAAAACAACATGGCCGACAGGCAGCCATCTTGGATTTTGACAATTGAAGTTTGTTATTGCTATTTCTCAGAAAGTACTGAAGGGATCTTTCTCAGATTTCATATGTAGGTTCCCCTTGGTGCCTAGTTATGCATATCGCATTTTGAGACCAATCGGAAAACAACATGGCCGACAGGCAGCCATCTTGGATTTTGACAATTGAAGTTTGTTATCGCTATTTCTCAGAATGTACTGACGAGATCTTTCTCAAATTTCATATGTAGGTTCCCCTTGGTGCCTAGTTATGCATTAAGCATTTTGAGACCTATCGGAAAACAACATGGCCGACAGGCAGCCATCTTGGATTTTGACAATTGAAGTTTGTTATCGCTATTTCTCAGAATGTACTGACGAGATCTTTCTCAAATTTCATATGTAGGTTCCCCTTGGTGCCTAGTTATGCATTAAGCATTTTGAGACCTATCGGAAAACAACATGGCCGACAGGCAGCCATCTTGGATTTTGACAATTGAAGTTTGTTATCGCTATTTCTCAGAATGTACTGAAGAGATCTTTCTTAAATTTCATATATAGGTTCCCCTTGGTGCCTAGTTATGCATAAAGCATTTTGAGACCAAACGGAAAACAACATGGCCGACAGGCAGCCATCTTGGATTTTGACAATTGAAGTTTGTTATCGCTATTTCTCAGAAAGTACTGAAGGGATCTTTCTCAGATTTCATAAGTAGGTTCCCCTTGGTGCCTAGTTATGCATAACGCATTTTGAGACCTAACGGAAAACAACATGGCCGACAGGCAGCCATCTTGGATTTTGACAATTGAAGTTTGTTATCGCTATTTCTCAGAAAGTACTGAAGGGATCTTTCTCAAATTTCATATGTAGGTTCCCCTTGGTGCCTAGTTATGCATATTGCGATTTGAGACCAATTGGAAATCAACATGGCCGACAGGCAGCCATCTTGGATTTTGACAATTGAAGTTTGTTATCGCTATTTCTGAGAAAGCACTGAATGGATCTTTCTTAAATTTCATATGTAGGTTTCCCTTGGTGCCTAGTTATGCATATCGCATTTTGAGACCTAACGGAAAACAACATGGCCGACAGGCAGCCATCTTGGATTTTGACAATTGAAGTTTGTTATCGCTATTTCTCAGAAAGTACTGAAGGGATCGTTCTCAAATTTCATATGTAGGTTCCCCTTGCTGCCTAGTTATGCATATTGCATTTTGAGACCAATCGGAAAACAACATGGCCGACAGGCAGCCATCTTGGATTTTGACAATTGAAATTTATTATCGCTATTTCTGAGAAAGTACTGAAGGGATCTTTCTCAAATTTCATATGTCAGGTTCCCCTTGGTGCCTAGTTATGCATATTGCGTTTTGAGACCAATCTGAAAACAACATGGCCGACAGGCAGCCATCTTGGATTTTGACAATTGAAGTTTGTTATCGCTATTTCTGAGAAAGCACTGAATGGATCTTTCTTAAATTTCATATGTAGGTTTCCCTTGGTGCCTAGTTATGCATATTGCGTTTTGAGACCAATCTGAAAACAACATGGCCGACAGGCAGCCATCTTGGATTTTGACAATTGAAGTTTGTTATCGCTATTTCTGAGAAAGTACTGAAGGGATCTTTCTCAAATTTCATATGTAGGTTCCCCTTGGTGCCTAGTTATGCATATTGCGTTTTGAGACCAATCTGAAAACAACATGGCCGACAGGCAGCCATCTTGGATTTTGACAATTGAAGTTTGTTATCGCTATTTCTGAGAAAGTACTGAATGGATCTTTCTGAAATTTCATATGTAGGTTTCCCTTGGTGCCTAGTTATGCATATTGCGATTTGAGACCAATTGGAAATCAACATGGCCGACAGGCAGCCATCTTGGATTTTGACAATTGAAGTTTGTTATCGCTATTTCTGAGAAAGCACTGAATGGATCTTTCTTAAATTTCATATGTAGGTTTCCCTTGGTGCCTAGTTATGCATATCGCATTTTGAGACCTAACGGAAAACAACATGGCCGACAGGCAGCCATCTTGGATTTTGACAATTGAAGTTTGTTATCGCTATTTCTCAGAAAGTACTGAAGGGATCGTTCTCAAATTTCATATGTAGGTTCCCCTTGCTGCCTAGTTATGCATATTGCATTTTGAGACCAATCTGAAAACAACATGGCCGACAGGCAGCCATCTTGGATTTTGACAATTGAAAGTTTATTATCGCTATTTCTGAGAAAGTACTGAAGGGATCTTTCTCAAATTTCATATGCAGGTTCCCCTTGGTGCCTAGTTATGCATATTGCGTTTTGAGACCAATCTGAAAACAACATGGCCGACAGGCAGCCATCTTGGATTTTGACAATTGAAGTTTGTTATCGCTATTTCTGAGAAAGAACTGAATGGATCTTTCTGAAATTTCATATGTAGATTTCCCTTGGTGCCTAGTTATGCATATTGCGTTTTGAGACCAATCTGAAAACAACATGGCCGACAGGCAGCCATCTTGGATTTTGACAATTGAAGTTTGTTATCGCTATTTCTGAGAAAGTACTGAAGGGATCTTTCTCAAATTTCATATGCAGGTTCCCCTTGGTGCCTAGTTATGCATATTGCGTTTTGAGACCAATCTGAAAACAACATGGCCGACAGGCAGCCATCTTGGATTTTGACAATTGAAGTTTGTTATCGCTATTTCTGAGAAAGTACTGAATGGATCTTTCTGAAATTTCATATGTAGTTTCCCTTGGTGCCTAGTTATGCATATTACGTTTTGAGACCAATCTGAAAACAACATGGCCGACAGGCAGCCATCTTGGATTTTGACAATTGAAGTTTGTTATCGCTATTTCTGAGAAAGTACTGAATGGATCTTTCTGAAATTTCATATGTAGGTTTCCCTTGGTGCCTAGTTATGCATATTGCGTTTTGAGACCAATCTGAAAACAACATGGCCGACAGGCAGCCATCTTGGATTTTGACAATTGAAGTTTGTTATCGCTATTTCTGAGAAAGTACTGAATGGATCTTTCTGAAATTTCATATGTAGGTTTCCCTTGGTGCCTAGTTATGCATATTGCGTTTTGAGACCAATCTGAAAACAACATGGCCGACAGGCAGCCATCTTGGATTTTGACAATTGAAGTTTGTTATCACTATTTCTGAGAAAGTACTTAATGGATCTTTCTGAAATTTCATATGTAGGTTTCCCTTGGTGCCTAGTTATGCATATTGCGTTTTGAGACCAATCTGAAAACAACATGGCCGACAGGCAGCCATCTTGGATTTTGACAATTGAAGTTTGTTATCGCTATTTCTGAGAAAGTACTGAATGGATCTTTCTGAAATTTCATATGTAGGTTTCCCTTGGTGCCTAGTTATGCATATTGCATTTTGAGACCAATCTGAAAACTAACATGGCCGACAGGCAGCCATCTTGGATTTTGACAATTGAAGTTTGTTATCGCTATTTCTGAGAAAGTACTGAAGGGATCTTTCTCAAATTTCATATGTAGGTTCCCCTTGGTGCCTAGTTATGCATATTGCGTTTTGAGACCAATCTGAAAACAACATGGCCGACAGGCAGCCATCTTGGATTTTGACAATTGAAGTTTGTTATCGCTATTTCTGAGAAAGTACTGAATGGATCTTTCTGAAATTTCATATGTAGATTTCCCTTGGTGCCTAGTTATGCATATTGCGTTTTGAGACCAATCTGAAAACAACATGGCCGACAGTCAGCCATCTTGGATTTTGACAATTGAAGTTTGTTATCGCTATTTCTGAGAAAGTACTGAAGGGATCTTTCTCAAATTTCATATGCAGGTTCCCCTTGGTGCCTAGTTATCCATATTGCGTTTTGAGACCAATCTGAAAACAACATGGCCGACAGGCAGCCATCTTGGATTTTGACAATTGAAGTTTGTTATCGCTATTTCTGAGAAAGTACTGAATGGATCTTTCTCAAATTTCATATGTAGGTTTCCCTTGGTGCCTAGTTATGCATATTGCGTTTTGAGACCAATCTGAAAACAACATGGCTGACAGGCAGCCATCTTGGATTTTGACAATTGAAGTTTGTTATCACTATTTCTGAGAAAGTACTAAATGGATCTTTCTGAAATTTCATATGTAGGTTTCCCTTGGTGCCTTGTTATGCATATTGCGTTTTGAGACCAATCTGAAAACAACATGGCCGACAGGCAGCCATCTTGGATTTTGACAATTGAAGTTTGTTATCACTATTTCTGAGAAAGTACTTAATGGATCTTTCTGAAACTTCATATGTAAGTTTCCCTTGGTGCCTAGTTATGCATATTGCATTTTGAGACCAATCTGAAAATAACATGACCGACAGGCAGCCATCTTGGATTTTGACAATTGAAGTTTGTTATCGCTATTTCTGATAAAATACTGAAGGGATCTTTCTCAAATTTCATTTTGAGGTTCCCCTTGGTGCCTCATTATGCTTATTGTATTTTGAGATCAATTGGAAAACAATATGGCCGACAGACCGCCATCTTGAATTTTGACAATTGAAGTTTGTTATCTCTATTTCTCAAAGTACTGAATGGATCTTTCTCAAATTTCGTGGGGCCGCGGTAGCCGAGTGGTTAAGGTGTCCCGACACTTTATCACTAGCCCTCCACCTCTGGGTTGCGAGTTCGAAACCTACGTGGGGCAGTTGCCAGGTACTGACCGTAGGCCGGTGGTTTTTCTCCGGGTACTCCGGCTTTCCTCCACCTCCAAACCTGGCACGTCCTTAAATGACCCTGGCTGTTAATAGGACGTTAAACAAAAACAAACCAAAAACAAACCAAATTCTCAAATTTCATAAGTAGGTTCCCCTTGGTCCCTTGTATTGCATTTTTGGACCAGTCTGTCCTGAAAACAACCTGGCAAACAAACAGCCATTATCATTCAATCTCAGATTTCTTATATAGCTAGGATTCCCTTGTTTGAAAAGTACTGGATGGATGTCTCAATTTGCACAGATTAGTAAAATGAAGGGAAAAGTAGAGAAAAGATCAATCTGACATGGAACCTATGAAGATCATTCAATGGTGGGCGCCAAGATCCCTCTGGGATCTCTTGTTACAATTGAAGTTTGTTATCGCTATTTCTCAGAATGTACTGAAGAAATCTTTCTTAAATTTCATATATAGGTCCCCCTTGGTGCCTTGTTATGCATAAAGCATTTTGAGACCAATCGGAAAACAACATGGCCGACAGGCAGCCATCTTGGATTTTGACAATTGAAGTTTGTTATCGCTATTTCTCAGAAAGTACTGAAGGGATCTTTCTCAAATTTCATATGTAGGTTCCCCTCGGTGCCTAGTTATGCATATTGCAATTTGAGACAAATCGGAAAACAACATGGCCGATAGGCAGCCATCTTAGATTTTGACAATTGAAACTTGTTATCGCTATTTCTAAGAAAGTGCTGAAGGGATCTTTCTCAAATTTCATATGTAGGTTCCCCTTGGTCCCTGGTGTTGCATTTTGGGACCAATCCGAAAGCAACATGGCGGACAGACAGCCATTATCGCTAAATCTTAAATTTTATATATAGGTACCCCTTGTTTGAAAAGTACTAGAGGGCTGTTTCTGAATTTACACAGATTAGTAAGACTTAGAAGGGAAAAGTAGAGAAAAGATCAATCTGTCATGGAACCTATAAAGATCATTCAATGGTGGGCGCCAAGATCCCTCTGGGATCTCTTGTTTATTTTTTTTTTCAAACTTAGATTTGTGGATGTGTGTATGTATAAGAACTTAAAACCAAGTAAAATGAGGGGTTAGATATCATATAAGTATGATAGGAAGAACGTGGAACTACGATTAAGTAGGCACAGCTTCACCAAAGAACGATAAACACTTGTACCAGGGCGAAAGAAGTTCAAAAGTCTGTTCAAAGACTATGGGCGTAAGCCGTTATCGCTTCGCCGTCTTAGACGTTGTTGCATCGCACCATGGTATATAGTTGTATCATTATATAAAAAATGCGGTCCCATATTATTTCCAGTTTGACTGGAATGACACGCCATCTTGAAACACTTGGTATGGCTACTCTCTACTGTATATCCGATAGCAGTTATATTGTGTATGACCCATAGATGTTCACTATCATGAAAATTGTATATTGTCGCTTTTGCACTGTAATGGATAGGGGTATTGAGAAAAAGCATTCGACAAAGTACGATGCATGACAACTAAAGAAATAAAGAGGTTGCAATTGGCCATGCCATTAAAAATGATTTTAATACTTATGCGGGATACGGGGTTGAAACATACATCTTCGGATAGGTAATCTAACCTACAAATCATATACGTATGTAGGCCGGTGGTTTTTCTCCGGGTACTCCGGCTTTCCTCCACCTCCAAAACCTGGCACGTTCTTAAATGACCCTGGCTGTTAATAGGATGTTAAACAAAAACAAACCAAACAAACGTAATTCTTGAGCTTAAGGAATGATGCTCCGTCAACCGTTCACCACCTTCAGTCAGCATTTTAACGGAATTTTACCGTAAACATCCTAAAGATGTAGGATTTAACACGAATTCAGCATCTTAAAGACACAGATATAGGATTTGACACGAACTTAACATCCGAAAGGCTTTAAGATGTAGGATTTGACACGGACTTAACATCAGAAAGGCTTATGCAGGATTTGACAAGAACTGAACATCGGAAGAGCTTAAGATGCAGGATTTGACACGAACTTAACATCCGAAAGCTTAAGATGCAGGATTTGACACGAATTTAACATCCGAAAGGTTTAAGATGCAGGATTTGCATCCGAAGGGCTTGGCCCTAAACGACTAAAAATACCAATGTGCCTTGAATAAAATACAGTACAAAAAAAAAACGCAATGCGAAGGGTGGATAACAAAACTCGCCACTTGGACTTATTGCTTTCAGACATTCTCTTTAACTAGGGAGATGGTTAATAGAGCATAACGCTTTTAGGTTGTCTTAATTGCAATCGCCTTTTGCCCGTCGTGTTGTGATCACAATGACTTGAGTAAATATGAACAGATTTTCACGAAACCTGCTGCTTTATATGAATAAGATCTCGGATAAGTTAAGTTATTTAACGCATTAAACATAAATTCTAAGCATTAAAATTAGTAACTTTACTTGTTGCTAAGTGAACATGTTACTTTACTTTGTTACTCTATTTTGTTACATTATGTTCTTACTCTATTTTGTTACATTATGTTCTTACTTTATTTTGTTACTTTACTTGTTGCTAAGTAAACATTTAACGCGTTAAAAGCTCATTAAACAGTTATCGCGTTAAATGTTAAGTAACATAAGTAACAAATTTAATGCGTTAAATCTAGTTTTGCAGGATTACCAATATTTTATTCAAATGCATTACCTTGGCCATCTTTCAAGTTCACGTGTTTAAATTGTTTAAACCAATGCAAAAAGATTCTATCGGTTTATATATCAGAACTCAGGTGACTGATAAGGCCTTTGGGCTTCTTGTTCTTATCATGTCTGACGAGGTCTCAAGTGATCTATTGCAATTGTCTTTTGTCCGACCTCGTGTGTCGTCTGTCAGGTGTCGTGCGTCTCAAATAATTTACATTTTCTATTCCTTCTCAATAACCAAGAGGCCCAGGATCGTGCTATTGAGGAAGTAGCATTCAGTGATGAAAAGCTACCAAGTTTGTTCAAATGAATGATTTTGACTTGCTTTCAAAGTCACGGTAGTCAAATGTGTTAAAATCTTTAAACGACTTCCCAATACCCAACAGGCCCATGATCATGATACTGGGCCAGTGGCATGTTGTAATGAGAGTTAAAAGTTTATTCAAATCTATGACCTTGACCTACTTTCAAGGTCACAGGGTTCAAATATGTTAGAATCTTAAAACGACTTCTCATTAACCAAGAGGCCCAGGGTGATTATATTGGTCCAGAAACATGCTGGGAAAAGGGCTACCAAAATTGTTTAAAATGACGTTAACCTTCTTTCAATGTCACAGGTGTCAAATATGTTAAACTCTTTAAGGGACTTCTCAGTAACCAAGAGGCCCAAAGTTATTATTTTGGGACAGCGGCAGGCTTTGACAACAGACTGAAAAGTATGATCAATTGAATGACCTTGATCTACTTTCAAGGTCACACTGGTTAAATATGTTAAACTCTTAATTAGAAATAAAAACAAACTATCAATATGCATTTCAGAACTCCTGTGACAGTAAAGGCCCATTTATCTTTTATTTAAGAATTACGAGTGTGTAATTATTTCTGCACCATAAATCAATTGATAAGAGACATGTAATTGATTGAGTCGGAATTTTTTTTACACATTAAGGTTTTCAAGCCCATACTTTTGAGCTATAATTATATGGGTCATTTGATGTAATTAAACATTTTAAGTTAGTTATGTGCCCATTCATAATATGATATGCTATGTTCTTTTTAGCGTATCTAATCACAGGTTAATGACATACATGTCCCGTCCCATATATTATTAATAGCTTTGTAATCAAATTCTAATGTTTTTGTTGCTTTCAGGCTAATGTGATTTTGGAAGAAGATCAGAACCATCATTCCAGATTGGAACTTTCAGGGTGATAAAAACCACACCTATCTGGCTGTTTTTAAAAACATTTTGATTCAATGTGAACAGTTTTTAAAGTCAAGTGTATCTGTCTACTGTAAATCACTTAGATTTTGTAAATACTTTATTTTGAGACATATTTGCGAATACATGATTTCGCGAACGCTGATCTAGAAATTACTCGAAAATCGCAAATGATGAGCTGTTGGAGTCATTGACACTACAAGACTCGTATATTAGTAGCCCATAATTTACAGTATGACTTTTTTTGTATTTTTGATTGATTTACCAGTACGATTTTAAGTGGTTTAGGTCTGAGTATTTTACAATTATGCTTTTCAGTGTTTTTTATCCGAGTGTGTGATTTTAAACTTCCTCTGATCAACATTATCCCCACGCATGTGCGAATGTGATCCTGATTGCTTGAAGTCAAAATCAATATAAAAGATTACACTTGTCTTAGGAATATTTGCAATAAGTAACGTGATATGATAGGATATGAAGTGTAGGTACATCATACAGCTAGGTGCTTCCAATTGTGTGCGTTTTACAAAGTATTGTTCACTTAGGAAGACAATATAATTTTTAAAAAAATGTAATTATCCTTAAAGTTGTGTTATCAAAGAAAAAAGAGTCCTTTATATATTGGTAGGGGTTCATTATAGAAGATAGGGGTAAATCTTCACACAAAATCATACAAAAGATACACACGTGTGGATTAAATCATATATTTATAATTTATAGTGCCCTGTATACTACTCCAATAAAACGATTAGACTGATTTTGATTAAATCACAATATGCCACATTAAAAGTATTAATTTTCTGTTTACGAAATTTGTAACTCCATAACTTCATTAACGAAAACATGCAGTAAATCAAAAAAATACCGCGCGAATTTTTTGTTTATTTTGATTTGATATTCTATTTAGCGGCACCACTGAGATATATGAAAGTAAGAAATTAGTAATGAGATATCAAAATTCATGGTCCGTTTTATTGACCCTTTCATGCATATTTTGTCATTTTTGTCTTTGCACGATTACAATTTTTTTTTTTTTTTTTTACAGTTTTATTAACTTTAGAGAATATTATTTTTACCTTGTCGTAAGTATTAAAATTTCGCCAAGGCCTTCAGGTTCGCTTCGCAATGTTGTGGCACACCAACCGTCCGTCAGTTTTGGTGGTTTTTTTTAAATGTTTATTTTATAGAAACGTTACGTGTCTATAATATCTAAGATCATTTTGACACGTTTAGTCTGCAGTTTTTTTGTTGTTTTTTTTATGAAGGAGTTTCAGTTAAACAGAGGACGAATCGGGAATAATCAAATGTTATATAAGGAAAGATGTCTCTCCTTTTGTAGTAATATGTTGAGTCCAATGGAAATGTTAAATTAAAGGAAACGAGAATACACGTTTTGCCACGCATGTTAAACATCCTGGTTAGCAGTTAAATTTTACTGGGTCTCTTGTGCAGTTTACATTTCAAACACGAGTGCTTCCAATACATTATTCTCTATATAGGAAAAACACATTACAATTGTACGAGTTCTCTGTTAGTTCCTTACCTAACCTAAACCAGGTTAACTAAATTTACAGTTTATTCAAATACCCAATATAATACATATTCCGTTGCGAGTATAGTTCAAGACATAACTTTTTTTAATGTGTGAATTTTTGTGTTTAATATGTTTTTAAAAAATTCTTTTTTGTGACTGACCATTTTTGAAGTACACTTTATATACACGTTTACCAGTAGCAGTGGTACGGTGTAGTGTGTGATTTAAAAACTGTTCACTTCATTTGGAGTACCTGTTCTAATTTCTGTAATCAATATTGTGCAGCATTCAAGATATACATTATTATAATATGTTATATACGATATATCCAGATATATATATATATACTTACATAATCATATAAGATTGATCATACTCTTGTGAAGTACAGGACCGACATTGCTCCCCGAATAAATGTCAACATGGTCTGCTAGATTTGGAACTTCTGTTTCTCCTCAGAATGTGTTAATGCATTCAACAATACAATAATAGTTGTAGAATAAATTTATCATGCCTGATATACTTTTTGTATACCTTTTTATAGAATATTTTGCCAATTTACTAGCGTTAATGCTGCCACTAGACTTGGTTTACATACCACTGGAGTACTTCGGATTTATTGCGGAAAAGACCGAGATTGTGGTTTTGCTGTTCAGTCAATGAAATACATTTTTTATTATACAAAAACGAATTTATGATACGAAATCCACGGCTTGTACACTAAATGAATGTTGCAATGCAATTTCCATTTCATGTTTGTATCAAAGTAATGTATTCCTCTTCTTGAGATATTTACTACCAGTCACCACCTTAAGTAGGCTTATCACCTGCGTTATGGAAGAAATTTTTAGAAAGATTATAAATTTTTTATTGGATATATCACAATCAATGAAAGGCATATAAAGGCCTAGTCTGAGTAATAGCACGTGCTTTGTCACGTGCAGCAAACAGAAAAAAAATAAGCATTGGCAGTTCATGCTTTTAATATTCAGACAACGGAAATGATGTCTGTTTTCCGACTGTTTTTAAATAATCAAAGGTAAAAGTAATTTTCCACGCTACGGTTAATGCCGCGGTGGCCGAGAGGTTAAGGTGTCCAGACACTTTATCACTAGCCCTCCACCTCTAGGTTGCGACTTAAGCATATAAACACACGTGGGGCAGTTGCCTGGTACTGATCAGTCATGACCGTAGGTCAGTGGTTTTTCTCTCCTCTACCTCGAAAACCAGGCACATCCTTAAATGACACTGGCTGTTGATAGGACGTTAAAAAAAATCAACAAAAAACAAAATCCTCGGTTAATGGGATAGCTAAGATATGGTTAACATATCTAATTATTACTTGTGTAGAAGTGATGGAAAACTACAAAACCCGGTGATACAATCCCGTACTCCACAGTGACTTATATTTACTGGGTACCAATTACTGGTCAACTGTATCTAAAGTCACTAATCAACACTGGTAGTATATCTTTGTGACAAAGATATATCTTTCTTCTTATCATCATTATCGATATCAATGATCTTTCGTTCATTGATATGCGTTAAAGAGACTAAGTAGATTCATGATAGCCAGTTTTTGCACTATTAAGATGTCTTGATGAGATCGTTTTTACAATAGTAATATTTTTAGTTTCTAGTCATTTTCGCTGTGTATACCATTGACCTGCATGTTTATAATGTGTATCTGCTATAATGTATGAATACTTGTGTGATAAATATGTCCATTATCATCTTATTTAATCAATATACATTTGTATCGTGTGGCATGCTTGCTCCCTATCGAATCATGTAATTTGTAGCGGTACGAAATTGTAATGAATTAATGGATTTTCGGGAAGTTTAGACAATGAAGAATTACTTAGAAAACTATGATGATATTAATATATTGAACATTTTAAAATTTCTCACATGTAATTAATGCAATTCTTCATAAATGTTTTAATTTGGATACATTTCTGGAGAGCTGAAATGAAAGACATTCGGTTATAATTTGAATTGAGATGTCAATCAATATTCTACATGAAAATATATATATATCAATCATCGTGTCTATTTATCACCGGTATGGTGTATTAGTATGACTTCAATAAATTATCGTTTTTAGCTCACCTGGCCCGATGAGTCAAGTGAGCTTATGCCTTGGTGTGGCGTCCGTCGTCCGTCGTCCGTCCGCCATCAACTTTTCAATTTATACCTATATTCAAGGCCACACGGGTTAAATTTGTTAAACCTTTAATATACTTCTTCTCATTTAACAAGAGACCGAGAGTCATATTTTGCTGAGCGGTTCTTTATATGAAGCCTGACGAAGTTTGTGAACAGAAATTACATTGACCATATTTAAGCCCACAGGGGTCAGCTGTGTTAAAACACTCAAAAACTTCTGATCAATCGGATGACCAAAAGTAATTATATTTGACTTGTCGGCTCCATTGATGATTCCCGACCAAGAAATGACTCTGGTCCGTATTCAAGGTCACATTTGTCAAATTGGTTAAACCCTCAATTACTTCTGATTAACTGAAAGGCAAAGTATCGAAATATTTTCCTGGTAAAACAAAAATTTGCAAAAGGAAATTTGTTTTTTTCTGATTGAATAAAATAACAAGAATACAGTACATTTGTATTTGGCTGGTAGGTTTCCCGGATTATGTCAAACATAACTTGTGAAAGAAGGTCACAGGGGTCAAATTTGTCAAAGCACAAAATCATGATCTTTATATCAACTTAAAGGCACGAAATCAAAGGGGGAAAAAACAGGTGAGCGATGCATAACGTTATCCATGGGTTTTTACTCCATTTATAGGGGTATCTATTTAGATTAGATATATTTCTGTTTATTGGCAAAATACAGATATCTGTATTTAGATTAGATATATCTATATTTGAATCAGAGATCTCTCTTATTTATCTCTAGTATCTAAATAGAGTATCTAATATAGAGATAACGTTATCTAAAATAGATATATCTGTATTTGAATCAGAGATCTCTCAAGTATTTGAAATAGAGAGAACTTTATCTGAAATATATATATCTGTATTAGAATCAGAGATATCTCTAGTATTTGAAATAGAGATAGCTTTATCTAAAATAGATATATCTGTATTTGAATAAAAGATATATCTCTAGTATTTGAAATAGAGAGAACTTTATCTGAAATATATATATCTGTATTTGAATCAGAGATATCTCTAGTATTTGAAATAGAGAGAACTTTATCTGAAATAGATATATCTGTATTTGAATAAAAGATATCTCTAGTATTTGAAATAGAGAGAACTTTATCTAAAATAGATATATCTGTATTTGAATAAAAGATATCTCTAGTATTTGAAATAGAGAGAACTTTATCTAAAATAGATATATCTGTATTTGAATCAGAGATATCTCTAGTATTTGAAATAGAGAGCACTTCATCTGAAATAGATATATCTATATTTGAATAAAAGATATCTCTAGTATTTGAAATAGAGAGAACTTTATCTAAAATAGATATAGCTGTATTTGAATCAGAGATATCTCTAGTATTTGAAATAGAGAGAACTTTATCTGAAATATATATATCTGTATTTGAATCAGAGATATCTCTAGTATTTGAAATAGAGAGAACTTTATCTAAAATAGATATATCTGTATTTGAATCAGAGATATCTCTAGTATTTGAAATAGAGAGAACTTTATCTAAAATAGATATATCTGTATTTGAATCAGAGATATGTCTAGTATTTGAAATAGAGAGAACTTTATCTAAAATAGATATATCTGTATTTGAATCAGATATATCTCTAGTATTTGAAAAAGAGAGAACTTTATCTGAAATAGATATATCTGTATTTGAATAAAAGATATCTCTAGTATTTGAAATAGAGAGAACTTTATCTAAAATAGATATATCTGTATTTGAATCAGATATCTCTAGTATTTGAAATAGAGAGAACTTTATCTGAAATAGATATATCTGTATTTGAATAAAAGATATCTCTAGTATTTGAAATAGAGAGAACTTTATCTAAAATAGATATATCTGTATTGGAATAAAAGATATCTCTAGTATTTGAAATAGAGAGAACTTTATCTAAAATAGATATATCTGTATTGGAATAAAAGATATCTCTAGTATTTGAAATAGAGAGAACTTTATCTAAAATAGATATATCTGTATTGGAATAAAAGATATCTCTAGTATTTGAAATAGAGAGAACTTTATCTAAAATAGATATATCTGTATTGGAATAAGAGAGATCTCTAGTATTCTAAATAGAGATTCCTTTATCGCAAAAATATATACATTTTTGTATCTGTATTTTCTATTAATTACAGATATATGTGTTTGAATTAATATATCTTTATTCAAAAGAAAAATATCTCTTTTTGAAAAACCGATAATCTATTTCAAACACATATATCTCTAATCATTTTTTACATTGTTATTAAAAATAATTTAAAATAGAGATATATGTATTTAGATACAGATATCTGAATTGAATAGGTAAAACCCCAAATGGCTTTTCATAAAAGCAGGCCAAAATTGGGACTCATGTTTGCTCAATTTTATGTAAATGAAGTAGCTGTTGCCTACTGAAGGGATTGGAAGGAGCATATAGACAACATTTAAAACTTTACCATAAAAAAGTATTTTTGGAATGTTTCGGATCATTTTAAGATTTTGTTTTGAAAAGGGCGTTATATAAAAAGATAACTATAAACAGTACCGTATGATTACATGTTTTGAAACTTACCTTATGATATTGAATTGAAATCCATTTGACAATAATGAAAGTCGTAATTGATGTGTTCATGTTCCTGTATTTTGCTTATTTTTAGAAGTAAGATTATGTTACATACCGAATATAAGTTTAGCTACTAATGAATCTTTGACATATCCATGTGGAATAAACAGAGATTTTTGTGTCCGGAAAAATCGTATTTCTGTACCTGTAAACCAAATAAAGCTGTTCGTGTCTGCTTCGAATTCCTTAGGTAATTATCAATTTGTTTGCTCATTCAGTGCAATAAAATTATTCATTTCTACCACGATTTGTTGTGTTTTTATTATACCAACGGTAACTTATTAATCAATTGATTAGTTAAACAACTCGTCACGTATAGTTTTATTTCCAGAGTTGACGTATGGTCTATGTAACTATATTACTCAGTGTTGACATATCGACAATACTTTTGTCTATGTAACTATATTACTCTGAGTTGACATATCGACAATACCTTGGTTTATGTAACTATATTGCTCAGAGTTGACATATCGACAAAACATTGGTCTATGTATATTACTCGGTGTTGACATATCGACAATACATTGGACCATGTGATTATATTACTCTGAGTTGACATATAGACAATACATTGGTTTATGTAACTATATTAATCGGTATTGACATATCGACAATACTTTGGTTTATGTATATTACTCGGTGTTGACATATCGACAATACATTAGTTTATGTAACTATATTACTCGGTGTTGACATATAGACAATACATTGGTTTATGTATATTACTCGGTGTTGACATATCGACAATACTTTGGTTTATGTATATTACTCAGAGTTGACATATCGATAATACCTTGGTCTATGTAGCTATATTACTCAGAGTTGACATATCGACAATACCTTGGTCTATTTAAGTATATTACTCCGAGTTGACATATCGACAATACCTTGGTCTATGTAACTATATTACTCGGTGTTGACATATCGACAATACATTGGTCTATGTAGCTATATTACTCCGAGTTGACATATCGACAAAACATTGGTCTATGTAACTATATTACTCAGAGTTGACATATCGACAATACCTTGGTCTATGTAACTATATTACTCAGAGTTGACAAATCTACAATACATTGTCTATGTATATTACTCGGTGTTGACATATCGACAATACATTGGACTATGTAATTATGTTACTCAGAGTTGACAAATCGACAATACATTGGTCTATGTAACTATATTACTCTGAGTTGACAAATCTACAATACCTTGGTCTATGTATATTACTCAGAGTTGACATATCGACAATGCCTTGGTCTATGTAACTATATTGCTCAGAGTTGACAAATCTACAATACATTGGTCTATGTAACTTTATTAATCCGAGTTGACAAATCTACAATACATTGGTCTATGTAACTTTATTACTCGGTGTTGACATATAGACAATACCTTGGTCTATGTAACTATATTACTCCGAGTTGACATATCGACAATACATTGGACTATGTATATTACTCGGTGTTGACATATCGACAATACATTGGACTATGTATATTACTCGGTGTTGACATATCGACAATACCTTGGTCTATGTAACTATATTACTCGGTGTTGACATATCGACAATACCTTGTCTATGTCACTATATTACTCAGAGTTGACATATCGACAAAACATTGGTCTATGTATATTACTCGGTGTTGACATATCGACAATACATTGGACTATGTAATTATGTTACTCAGAGTTGACAAATCGACAATACATTGGTCTATGTAACTATATTACTCTGAGTTGACAAATCTACAATACCTTGGTCTATGTATATTACTCAGAGTTGACATATCGACAATGCCTTGGTCTATGTAACTATATTGCTCAGAGTTGACATATCGACAATACATTGGTCTACATGTATGTAACTATATTACTCAGAGTTGACCAATCGACAATACTTTGGTCTATGTAACTATATTATTACTCAGAGTTGACATATCGACAATATCACGGTCTATGTAACTATATTACTCAGAGTTGACATATCGACAATATCACGGTCTATGTAACTATATTACTCAGAGTTGACATATCGACAATATCACGGTCTATGTAACTATATTACTCAGAGTTGACATATCGACAATACCTTGGTCTATATTTCTACTTTGGTCCATGTGCTCCTCGTCTGTGCAGGAACATTTTTCTTGCGTTTCTTTGACATTTCAGTTTGAAACACAGGTTAAACTTTACGAGTAAGACAGGTATGTACAATTCGTGAGGCGGAAGAACCCTCGCCTTCAACAACCAGAAGTATTGATCCAGAGGCTTGAAATCGGACAACAATTCGCGCTACGCCAAGCACCCCTTTTTCGCGGTACAATTCAGTAAATGTCTGTTACTCCTCGGTTCTCATTGTTTATACCCTTTCTTCTAATTCCTTCATTCCAAGGCCTTGGGTATATCAGGTAATTTTATTAGTAAGAAACAGTGCGATTGTAAAAAATCTTATCAAGAGACCCTTTCCCACTACAATGTAAAACAGATTACTTCCCTGGAAAATGGGAGACTTGTGTGTTTTTCCTTGCTTTGTCATACATTACAAGAAGAAGTAGTTGTGGAACGCCTTGGCAAAAACGTAGTCCAATCAGATTTCAGCCAATCTGATTTAAACAACGGACACATAGACCAATCAATCTTAACGTAACGTATATATCTCCGAGATAGCAAAATAAGTTTACATCTTTAGCGACATTTATCGTTTCTGCGAGGGATGATTGATATGTTGTGAGCCTCATGTCGAAGTATAAGAATTTTGTCGGACATATTGCATTATTTTTCAACATAATCCCCTTCAGTATGTAGAACTCATTTTCTTCTTGGCTATTCAGAAAGTTATCCACTGCATGTATGACGTCATCGTCGAACTGAAAGTGAGTGTCTGAAATAGCTGTTTTCAGTTTTGGAAATGGATGAAAGTCAGGTGATTAAGGCGGATGTTCAATCAATTTAACGCCACAATCGTGAATGGCAGCCATGACAATGACAGAACCAGAACCAGTGTCCTGATGGAATGACACACCTTTAGTGAGCTTTCCGTGGCACTTAAGTTTACTATTTCCCCGTTACTGCCTTAGAAGTGAACCATACAATGTGCCATTGATTGTTTGTCCATTTTGGAGATAATCTAGCAGCGGAACACCATCTGCATCCCAGAAAACCGAGTCCATAACCTTCCCAGCTGATGGAGCAGTCTTTGCATTCTTTGGCGGTAGAGAGCCAGGGTGCTTCCATTGTTTCGATTGTTGTTTAGCCTCTGGGGTAAAATGATGTACCCATGTTTCATCCATTGTCAAATCTCTGAAGAAAATTGGCAGTATCTTCTTCAAAAACGGTTAAGATTAGCACGCGATAATGTGCCCCTGGTGTGCTTCTGATCAACTTTCAGAAGTCTTGGTACCCACCGGAAAACTTTCTCATTGCAAGATCCTCGGTCAGAAGGTAATGTATCCTTAGGTGATGTTTTTCATGCATATATTGGATCACTGCTCTTTCACCGATTTTGTCCATTTTGCAAACGCCGCTTGTCTTGTTTACTTTAGAGTGCTACCTCGTCGATATAAACTAACCAAATGAGACCAGTCCTTGGGTGAACGGCCCTACATATAGTGGTTCTTTAAAAGAACATCCTTGAGTACCTCCTTCAATACGAGGCTCACAACAAATTGATCATTCCTCGTATTGTATATCTAATGTTACATTCCACATTTTCACGCGAAGCACGGAATCAGCGGAAGGTTAGGAGATGTAAATTCCTTTATCAGGGCGAGGTATGACAAAAAAAAAATTGATAAAACAGTCTTTTTCCCAATCTGTACACTTGGACAAACTGTGCGTGATCCGTGACGTTTTGGTTGGAGCAACTTATGTTTTAAATGGAGAATTCAAAGCGAAAGTACAGATTATCTTCTGATCCTACACCGTACAGAGCTAGACGCCATCGTGGCTTTCGAGCGTATACGGTTGTTTGTGTGTATATACAGAAAGACAAGGACTGAAGAGATGAAGAATTTACCAGAATATATGTCCACCACCATGTGAATAAAGTTTAAAGATAGTTGCTTGACAAAATTTCAGAGGTGCTCATATTGTAGAGAATAGCAGAAATTAATAATGTAGTCTTTTCATCCGAGTTTGTTTGCTGGGTTTATCGCCCCGTGAACAACCAGGGTCATTTTGAGGTGGAGTCTCATGGTAGTAGTTGGTGACTACCTCACTGAACAACATACGGGTGACCCGTCGTATGCCACCCAGAGCAATTAGGGTAAAGTGTGTCTTGCCCAAGGACAAAACCACAACAGCACTGATCGGTCCGTTTCTCAGCTTACCGAGAAATACAAACGGATATGGAGAGTCGAACAACACACCTCGGATCTTCACATTAGGTTACTGGGCTGGCACTCTAACTGACTGAGCTATCGCGGCCCTTTAGGTAATCCATCGGCACATAGCAGCTACGCTTTATATCTATATAGTGTACTTACAACCGGTATTAAAGATATTGAAGATATTCAACAATGAGAGCATGGAAAGGTCATTACTTCGAAATTGCTCCACAAAAATGTTACAGTCAAATGCCGAGCGCGCTGCCGCGATGACGTTCAACAATAGATGAAGATGAAAATATTTCTCACGCAGGGTGAATAACTCAGACAAGCTGTACTCAAAACGTAGGTCTGACTTCGATTGGAGATCTTTTTTCTTGGGAGATAGCATTCTAGGAGTGATTGTATGACATTAATACAGTGATACGACACTATAAACATGCGGACACCTTATAGATATAGATATAGTTATGGCAGCCAATTAGGCAATAAATAAATACTTCTTAGGCCAAAATAAAAATATAGTTGGTTTGGAGCGACTCGCCCAACCCACAAAAAATGCGCCTTCTCAGAAAATTTCATTGTGAAAAATAAAACCTTTTTTTCTAATCTCTTGACCGTTCCGGATATTTATGTCCAGACTTTGCTTTGTAAATTTGAAAATACCATTATACGTCTCGAAAACCTAAATACGTTAGGCGTGTATTTCTTTTGTTTAAGATCACAAAATAAATAATAATTTCCAAACAGTTTATATTCTGGTTTGTTTTTGTATTGAAGGTTGAAAATCTGTTTTCAGAACTGAATCAGCACTACCTACCTACCCATATGTAAAAACCCTGGTCGGGTTACAGCAAACCAAGACATTTTTAAAGATTGCCTTATAAAACCATGTTTACCGTCGACCTTTCTGTTCTTCCATACCACTTTAAGACGCACCAGGTACTTTATATACCCACGTATACCACCAGCACGTATAGGGCATGACATAGTAATAGAAGTATCCTTTTCAGTGATAGAAATACACCAGGATATATAAAGCTTGTAATGTATGTAAATATTATGTTTATAAACATGTTTAAGCTGTAATTACGTCGTTAAAGTTTCAAATGAACATATCACCTGATGTGATTTTTAATTGTGAATACTCTGTACATACTACTGCATGCCCGTAAGAAAGAGAGCCATTGTAACTTCGAGGAGATCTTCTGTTGAAATTTTATTTATTTATTTCATTTTTTTCCGACATTGCTTCAATTATCGTCCCATGTCCGATACGTTTCGGATACGAACAAGGCTCCTCACAAGAATTCTGATACTAAGTATAAAGTTTAGAGGGCATTCATATATTACTATGAACGTCTGTGTCATACACAGTCAGGGATGCTCTTGACACGGTTTACTCGCCATTAGCGGCCGATGTTAAGGCCTTTCGACCTTTCAGTGCACGAGACGGGTAATCTATACACAGGAGTTTGACACGTCCCTGAATAAGTTATCTGGGGTCGGATTTGGGGTTAATATTTCATTCTAGGTCACAGGAACGTGTCAAGCACCTGTGTTGACATACATGTCTAAGTCCCCAAGTAGTGGTTGACATAGGCTTCAATCCTAAACAGATAATGGATCTTTGGAACAAACTTTATCGCATTAGGATGTAGAGTTACACACACGACAAGTAAGTATACATAAGTATATAAAAATATGCTCAACTGTTAAGTTTTTCCGACATTTGACATATGTGTTTAAAAGTCCAAATTAAAGTTGTAATATTAGATGGCAATACCATAGGTAGAATAGATTTTATCGATACTTCAATTAGCATGTCGGTATATAGATATATACAAATATTAACACACACACAAAAAATTAATACTAAAGGTACAACATACAACATGTATGTGTGTAATAGCGTCTTGAATGTATTTCGTAAATGTTTGAGTGAGTATGCAGTCGGGCGGTTCGTACGTACTCTATATGCGTGTATGTGTGTGGTGACACTTAAGGAGAAATTACAAGCGGCCTACATTAGGTGTATGTTGTTAAAATTGCACAATATTATCAAACCTCTATTGTACGAATGCATATCTGAATGGTCTGTTTACAATGGAAGATCCTATCGCCCAGCGCGGCCGCTACTGTCTTTAACTTGGATAGCTGGTTAACCATTTAGCATGTACACTGTACCTATCGACAGATCGTATTGACAGGAGGTCATATCGATATAGACGCTATCAAAAACATAATACACACTGTTGATATTCTAATAGTATGTCATTAGGAGCAAACCCTGGCTTCCGGAGATACACTGACCAGTACCCTGTTTGAATTGACGTCTGCCATCTCAACACGCCGACAGACAGGCGAGGTTCAGATTCGTCTAAAAGGTGAGTTTGCATAACAGCACACGTGACTTTTAAAAAGATGTTCAGTTTATTTACCTATCTAATCTACCTGATACATAACAATGTGTTTACATGTAAGAACCTTATGCAGATTCTGGCTGATCTTGCCAACTATAAAATAGAGTAATGTGTTTATATTGTTGAGTAAAAGCATACAAGACATTGACACCTTTCAATACAAATTGTTGAAAAAAGAATCTTCAACACACAGCTGTTTCGTCCTTCAAGGACTCGTCAATAATGTTAGGGACACCATACAGGTGTTTGTCCTTTAAAGACCCGTTACTGATTTTAGTGACATAACGTCAGTGATGTAAGGGACACCATACAACTGTTTCTTCCTTGAAGGACCCGTCAGTGATGTTAGGGACATTTTATATCTGTTTTGTCATTCAAGGACCGTTCAGTGATGTTAGGGACATCATATATCTGTTTTTTCCTTCTAGGACTTTTCAGTGATGTTAGGAATATAATACAGCTGTCTCGTCCTTCAAGGACCCGTCAGTGATGTTAGGGACCCCACACATCTGTTTTGTCCTTCTAGGACTCGTCAGTGATGTTAGGGACATCATACAGCTGTTTTGTCCTTCTAGGACTCGTCAGTGATGTTAGGGACACCACACATCTGTTTTGTCCTTCTAGGACTCGTCAGTGATGTTAGGGACATCATATATCAGTTTGGTCCTTCTAGGGACTCGTCAGTGATGTTAGGGACACCATACAGCTGTGTCGTACTTCTAGGACTCGTCAGTGATGTTAGGGACATCATACAGCTGTTTTGTCCTTCTAGGACTGGTCAGTGATGTTAGGGACATCATACAGCTGTTTTGTCCTTCTAGGACCCGTCAGTGATGTTAGGGACACCACACATCTGTTTTGTCCTTCTTGGACTCGTCAGTGATGTTAGGGACATCATATATCTGTTTTTTCCTTCTAGGACTTGTCAGTGATGTTAGGAATATAATACAGCTGTCTCGTCCTTCAAGGACTCGTCAGTGATGTTAGGGACACCACACATCTGTTTTGTCCTTCTAGGACTCGTCAGTGATGTTAGGGACACCACACATATGTTTTGTCCTTCTAGGACTCGTCAGTGATGTTAGGGACATCATATATCTGTTTTGTCCTTCTAGGACTCGTCAGTGATGTTAGGACATCAAACAACTGTTACATCAAATTTACATTTACACTGCAGCGCCACTATATAACTTTCCCAAGCTCACTTGGAAGTTATGAGTCCATAACTTCCAAATCTTTATTATGACGTCATTATTATAGTGACGTCATAAATTGTAACGTCGGCGATAACGAAAGATGGCTGTTCAAAAGGCGGTTGCGTCTTTGACGATAATAATTTGTTAATTCATTATCAGAGTAAAATTCCTGGATATAGTCTTTCAAATTCGTTGTCAAATGTAAATATAAGCATTGAACTGCTTTCATTTGGAAGTTATGGGCTGATGAATGCCAACTGGACAAAGGCAAATTCAACATGAAGCGCTAGCGCGCTTCATTAAATTTGCCTTTGTCCAGTTGGCATTCATCAGCCCATAATTTCCAAATGAAAGCAGTTCAATGCTTAAATAGGACTCATCGTCGATGAGAAGGGCCTAACGTGTTCGCATAGCTTAGGAGGGCGACTAAGGTACCTAAACTAGACCTAGCAGATGTCAAAATAGTATTGGATCGAGACAATAGTCCCCGTCGATGACCCATTCTTAGCGGTATTTAAATTAAACATGGTTTATTTCTATAAATACTTATAGCAAACTGGTATATCTGGTTTGGAATTTTTTGGAGACATTATTAAATAAAGGATATACTGGGTAATTTAAGATAGGGAATTCTGATGGTAAAAGTTAATTGTTTATATACATGTAGCATTGTATAACACGGGAGGCGGAAAGGGCAAAAACCGATTAAAACCAGATCAACGTAAGAATTAAAACTAATACACATCTTTTCCAAATCAACATATGTCATGGAATAATTAATGTTCAATACCAAAACAATAGACACGAAAACAAAACCAATAGATACAAATTCTAATCAGATGACAAACGGAAATCAATTGACACGGTTGCGTCACAATCAAGACATCTAAACCTGGCGTTGTGGTTTATTCTACGTCATCACTATTTTTACGATAAGTGATATTATTACATGTACACCTTTCCATATTTTACTCTATATAAAAGGTAGACAATAGAAATGCTATTTGAAATACACCCTCCAAAAATGCTATTTATCAGGTTAATAGTCGAAAGTGCTATTTACCCGGAATGAGCGCATTAATATTTTCGCGGATTTTGTTTTGCTTTGTTCATTCTGATTTGCTTCGGATCGTCTCTACCGCCATCCCTTGTATGAGAATAAAGTCCGAAAACTCTTTCGAAAACGTAAGCGCTACAGGAACATTTCGGAAAATGGCTTCATCTACAGGATTATATAATCTGGATGAAGACGCGTTGGAGAGGATTGTTTCTGAAAGACAACGACAACGACAACGCTAACACACAACAGATAATGCTTTTTGTTTTGTTTTTATTTTTGTTTTGTTGTTGTTTTGTTTGTTTTTTGTTGTTGTTGTTGTTGTTGTTGTTGATTTTAAATTTACATTAAAGTTTGATGATTGAAACAGACATTGCTTTTGCTTTTATTACTAGTCTTGAACAAATTGGAATAATTTAAATGTGGGTACTATAATAAAACATTATTGTTATTTCTGGAAATAGCACTTTTATTGTCCCCCTTGAAATTAACTATTTCACGAGGCTTCGCCTCGGGAAATAGTTAATGTCTCGGGGGACAATAAAAGTGCTATTTCCCTCACACCCATACAATAACTGTATACTACATCGACAAACGCTACCAAATTTTGAGAGTACGATTGAATTTTCTATCAGCAAATTGTCTTTTTCATGTTGTGAACAATTTTCACATCTTTCTGTGTGTTGGATGTTTTTCTCATCAAATATACGTATTTCATTATATCTTATCACTACTGAATTTTTTTCCCTGAAGGAACAGGTGATGCACCTCTCTGTAATGGAATCGAACATATATTTCACTCAGATGTGGCATATCAGACTTGCCATACCGATTGTTATGTATACAGCTGTTGTTATACAATGATAATTATTTTCATATAGAGTTACATGTATGCAAATGTTAAACATTCCATATATGATGTATATTAATACTGACGAAATAATGCAAGCTGTCACCCCTTCACTTAAGTATCAATTCAGTAAATTGAACTAGCGGTTAACATTAATCTGCTATACAAAATGTCGGATTAATTTAGATTTAGTCGCACGTGTGTCATTATGTATGTAACCGCACATGCACAACTCAAATTTCATTTTGTTTTATATGTTTCTGGATATATGCATATATACATATATTTACATTCTGTGTTGCATTTGTCTATATGTCGTTAGTAAACCAAATTGTATTCATGAGACTGTATACTACAATTTACAGTGATTCGGTCAGTGTAGGAATACAGCTCCAGGTGTTGTAGGTTAAACAATGGCCGCCAGTTACATTCGGCCTAGAGAGCTTTGGAATGCTAGCATTTAAAGTAACGTCACAAGTTATGTGAGTATTATTTTATAATGAGAAAAATGTAGTCAACACGAAATTATTATAAGCGTTATTCTAGATCTATACGAAATATTATCAAATTGTCAATGACGTCACACTCACAGGGGCTCGTTCCGAAACAATAAAAGAAAAGTATTTATAAAAAAAAATCTTGTATAAATATCGGGAGTATCGACATGGTTTCCTGTTGTGTATGTGTAGGCATAAGCCTACTGGATTTTAGTTTTGTGGTTATTCACTGATGTCAAAGGCCTACCTTACAAAATCGAGCCCCTGTGAAGTTGAAAATCGTCTGCTAAGTTAGCGACACTGAGTTGACCGGTTAGACTGGAATCTGTTTCGAACGAAATATCCTTGGAATCGTTTTCCCCTACTGTCAAGACGACTTTCATTTAGAATTTAAGAGCTGATATTTTTCTTAAAATAACGTAAATCCAGTCCATAGAAACATTTATAAGTGTTTCCGAGGAATCGAGTCTGTCCTGGGCAATGCCCGTTCAACGCCGCATCACTTCTAAATGTTAACTGTATATCATTGCGCAAAAAAAAAAAAAAAAAACGGTTTCGATTTTAAACAATCAGAAATTATGCGATTGTGAACAATTTGACGATACCTACAAACGTATATGAAATTTAAAACAAAAGCCAAATTTGTACAAAAACGATCTTATGTGCTTGGTATTAATAACGTCATCAGGGACTATATTATTCCTTCTGGAAATTTCGGCTGTTCCGGTATTTGAACTTGATGACGTCAGTGATAGGGTAAGCGGCAAATTTAAACGCCCCCCCCCCCCCCCCCCCCCCCATTATCTGCCATGTTGTTTTAGCGCGGGAATATTACTGTGCACATAAAGTGGTGACGTAGAATAAACCACAATGCCATTGCACGTCAGTTTGTATATGCTGCAAACGTGTCTATATTGATTTCTGTTTGTCAACTGATTCGGTTTTGTATCTTTTGGTTTAGTATTCGTGGTTTGGTTTTGTACATTTTAATTTTTCTACGACATATGTTGATTTGGAAAAGATGTCTATTAGTTTTAATTTTTACATTAATTTGGTTTTAATCGTTTTTTGCCCTTTCCGCCGCCCATAACCTATCCACAAAAAGTCGCCATATTGGATATTTAGAGTTATGTGCCCCTTAATCGGAGTAAAGACACTTCCAGTTTACATAGCGTAGTATAGTGCAATGAACCGTGACTTCGATAGGGTATTATCAGTACCAGATCTAGAGTGCTCCAGTATCACCAAAATTGGAAATAATGACCCATAACGAGTAGGTTTCATAACAATCTACACTACTTGAAATGATTATTCAGAAGATACACAAGTGAGTAGGGAAAAAACGACATAAACAAATATTTAAATATAGAATGGCGGGACATTAAACGAAACTGAACACATGAATGATGTGTAAATGATCTTACATAACTGTACGTGTCATTTAAGGATTGAAAATTATTTTTATTCAACATTCATGAGGTCATAACAACATTAGCTTCTGGGCATATTCCATGTATCGCGGAATACATTTCATTTCTTATATTTACATTGTGTTTATATTTGATTTTATCGGTTAAAGCACACAATGATAAAAATAAATGCATTTTTTTTATGTTTTTACCTGGGAGTGACGTCAAATAGATAACAACCGTTTTCGCGGGAAAGTGTCAGACAGTTCTTGGCATAGTCTTGCGTCAACCGTCATAACATCATCAACACAGACAAAATGTAGTTCCATCTACAACATTTATACTCCGAGATTTTTGGAATTATTTTTATGTTTTGAACATTAAGAAAATCATAACATTGGATTTATGCAAATATTACATGGATCGTGTTTATTTAAAAGAACAGGAGAAGAAGAAGAAATCCGACGGCGGAGAGTACTAACCGTAGTAACGCGGTCCCCAAAATTACTACACACCGTGATGAGTCTAATGTTGTTATGAAAAATGAAAACAATTTTCACCAATTCTTTCAAGCAAGCTGAATGTAAATATACTGAATTAATTAAACGAATTCGATCATTTAAGATGTCACACACCTTCATCAGATTATTGAGCTCGTTCGGTAATGATATTCAATTTGGCATGGACACGGGTGTGATTCTATGTTTCGTAAAATCAGTGTAGAAGTATTCCCTCAAATTATTTACCTGTAACGCTAGCCGTATATCGAATAGAATAGTACGTTTTCACCATCAGGACAAAAATATGACATATTTTATCGATGACGTCACAATAGTCCTTTTATGCGATATTTATGATGCGATAATATTACATGATAGAATGTGTAGATAAGTCGATCTAAATATCCTTAAAAATCCATCCATGTATTTGATAGATATATGCAATAAATGATATAATGGGTTGATATGTGCATATTCGGCGTCAATTACGACCCTAAGAAAACACTCCACGGGCATAGTGGCCCGTTTAAAGTCCAATAACTGACCTTTGTGAGCTAGGCAGTTCCCTAGAGCATTGTACTCATGACAGCCGTGACAAATTGCCCATTAATCTTTACACCGATAATATACCAAATCTCAATGTGTAGTCATAATTATGAAAAAGGTTTTTACTCCCTTCTAGGTATGCATATTCGTTATAGCAATGCTAAACGTGTTTTGATTGTTAATGCTAAATCAGAAAACAAACAAGTGAATAAAATATATATATCAACAAACCCCAATTAAAAAAAACAAATCAAAGCAAAAAATAAATAAATTATTATTACCGACATACCGTTATAAAAAAACACTCTAAATCGAATGATAAACAAAAAGATATATTTGCATGGATACAACTGAAAGAGTACAATGGAAATAAGACCACGTGTTCCGGGAGAGAAAGCGTCTTCTGTTTCTAGGTCAACTCCGAGTCACAATCTCAAGTGAGAGTTGGGATGGTGATAACGTAACCACTACGCATACCAACAAGCATTGAAAACTTCTAACTTCATATCGCTTAAGGAAATGTAAGAATGATGAAGGTCGGGATTTTGTTTAAATTGGATGTCAAAGCAGTGAGATAATGAAGAAATATTGTCTACATAATTGTGGAAACAATTATAAAGCTACACGTGACATCAGCAAAAACAAGAGAGAATACAGACATAAAAAGGAAACCATACTTCACACTCAAAATCGACAAATCGAGGACAAGATATGAACAAAATCTAGAAGTGGAGGTCATGTATACACTCGTAGATAGATGTGCTGATACACCGTAAGGTTTAAAGTAATAAATGAACTGAATCGGAAGGTACTCGTCTTCTGCTTCGTCCACAACACCCGCCATACAAATCTAGGTCAAATCCGGTTAATAATTTATTATATATATATACTAACAACTGTTATTGTCTTTTTAACGAACATCACAATTAATCCCGTGTTTTAATTACATTGTCATGTGCTATCATCAAGCTTGCTATGAAGCATATGTTGTATCTACATTTTGTATTTTGAAAACAAATTCATCCTAAAATATGCAATTCGGTTGATTTTCTTTCGTATAATCCTTTAACTCTGAATGTAGGGGTTTACTGACCGAGATTCGCCGTTACCCTTCAATACTACAGTTGAGTTCACATGAAAAGACTATGGCTCTGCTCCAAAATGGACACATGTGTAGGATAATATCTAAGATCAGTTATTATGTATAAGATCGGTATAAGTTATTGGATAAAATGTTTAAAGGAAATATTTACTTGTATGAGGTTTTGTACTATCCAGTGTTGGTTTTGTTTTTGTGGGTTTTTGTATGGCTAATCGACAATTTGTAGGTTGTAATTTTCAGACTCAGAAGAGACACACAGACGGATAAGGTTAACAAACAACGCTTGGATTTTATATGTAGATTTATTCGTAAATTTAAAAAAATCTATAAAGCAACAAAACACGAAGATAATACCACTCGAAACGGTGGTTATATAAGTTGTTGCCTTTAATATGCTATTGTTAGTTTGTCTAAATGATTGTGTGTTTACTGTCTACAACGTTCCAAAACTAACAACAAGTGATACGGGTATTCTTACATATTCAAATACAATAAACACATTTTTCTTCTTTTCTTTTCTTTTCTTTTTATAATTATCATACAAATAGAATATACTCTAGCTCACCTTTCAAACTCACCAAAGTTTAACAAAATTTTATTCCAAGTTCCAAAATATATTTTAACAATTCAAGTTATTTTGATGGACGTTTAACTATCATATAAGGTAGCTTGTCGTACTACTTCTAAATGCACGTGTCAGATTGTAGGCCTTATCTTTGAACTGCGTTACAAAGCCGTTACTGTTAGCTATGCCATTTCTACAACTTTGAATTGTTCCTGACCTATATATTAACCACTGTGTCTATCTATTATACAGGAAAATGCTGAGAAATAGTTCCGCCAGTGAATTGGGTAGTTTGGCCCGTGTCGTTAATAGTCAGCATGGTGTTCTGGACCAAGAGGACAGCATTGATAACCATCACGTGGAATTCACGTGTCTACTTGATTCAAACGGTAACGGAAATGGTGTTCTCGCCGAGCATCGGACACAGAAGGACGTCAATGCGAACAGTCATATCGATGCAAACGCTGAAAAACGTACCGGAAGTGTTGAATATGGACCAGAAATACTTTTTTGTACAAGAATAAACAATTTTCATTCAAAGTTCAAATCGGATCCAAACTTTCGACATAAATTCCTCTACAGTGTGTGTCTTGTTTTGTCTTTCTTTATTTTGGTAAGTAAATTTCGTTTTACTCAAATATGTAAATTTGTAATGTATTTTCATAATATTACTTAAATGAATTTAATTACGCGTTATTAGGCGTGCACCTATAGAGTTACAAAACGTCGTTAAACAATATTTTGTAAGTGTCCGACATCTTTCATCTGATTGATATCAAATCATTTTTGCTCTTTTGTAACTTTATTTTTCATCCTTTGGATCATATAATACATTTTCCACGGTCGGTAGTGGTGTAGAGTATTAAGCTATATGTAGTGTATTTAGCTGTGTGTAGTGTATTTAGCGATGTGTAGTGTATTTAGCTGTGTGTAGTGTATTTAACTGTGTGTAGTGTATTTAGCTGTGTAGTGTATTTAGCTATGTGTAGTGTATTTAGCTGTGTGTAGTGTATTTAGCTGTGTGAAGTGTATTTAGCTGTGTGTAGTGTATTTAGCTATATGTAGTGTATTTAACTGTGTGTAGTGTATTTAGCTGTGTGTAGTGTATTTAGCTGTGTGTAGTGTATTTAGCTATGTGTAGTGTATTTAGCTGTGTGTAGTGTATTTAGCTGTGTGTAGTGTATTTAGCGATGTGTAGTGTATTTAGCTGTGTGTAGTGTATTTAACTGTGTGTAGTGTATTTAGCTGTGTAGTGTATTTAGCTATGTGTAGTGTATTTAGCTGTGTGTAGTGTATTTAGCTGTGTGAAGTGTATTTAGCTGTGTGTAGTGTATTTAGCTATATGTAGTGTATTTAACTGTGTGTAGTGTATTTAGCTGTGTGTAGTGTATTTAGCTGTGTGTAGTGTATTTAGCTATGTGTAGTGTATTTAGCTGTGTGTAGTGTATTTAGCTGTGTGTAGTGTATTTAGCTGTGTGAAGTGTATTTAGCTGTGTGTATTGTATTTAGCTGTGTGTAGTGTATTTTTATGTTTGTAAAATACATTTATAGTTGGTGGACCTTTTGAGCTTATTGACTAGACATATAATTTGATATCGGGACCTACATTTGTGATTTTAAAACGAAAATGCATTTAACTAACTAAACTCCCTTGGAATCGGTTATGCATTGACATTCACTACTGTATGTAATTTGTACTGAATGATGCTAATATCGTGTGCGTCTTTGTAGAATACTTTTTTTCCAAACCAAATTTTGCGCTACTGATAAGATGTGACCGATGTCAACCGTAGTTTGTTTTATCTATTGGGGAAGTAGCTGATAAATATAGATATAGCTAATAATAGCTATATAGCTACATTCAAAATATTACAACATCCGGGCTATTAAGTGGGATTGGCAAATTACAATACGAGGTCGACGATACATCAGTAATACTTTATAAAGTATGAAAAGTCAAGTAGGAGATATTGCTTTATTCATAATTTTATTTAAATACGAACTTGCATGTCTAATTTCGTTCAAGCTTTGTCCACGTTTATTGGTTTTGAGCAAGGTACAGATTCGTTTACACACAGGTACCTGTACTAGCAGTTGGATATTGTTTTTGACCGGAAGTGAAGTAATGTCTGCTTTTTGACATATTGTATGTATATTACAGGGATGGATGCTGGGTCAGGTGGGACCATCCCTTCTCGACTTGGAACTGATCACAGGTGTCACACTGGAAACGGCCGCCTTCTATGTGACGTCACTATGTGCTGGCTACATGGCGGGCTCGCTATTGAGTGGTGTTCTGTACGATCGCCTTAATAAGTTTTTACAGATGTGGTTATTCCTGATCGGCTTGTCAGGAACTATCTCTCTCGTCCCGTGGTGTACTCACTATATAGGGATGCTGGCAATGCAGTTTCTAGTGGGGATCTTCCAGGGCTGTATAGACACAGGTATCCTTGTTTAATTCCAGCTCCCGTCATCTATGTGACACTTTTAGCTTGTTGACAGTTTTAAACAAAATGGGAGGAGAAATAGAGGTAAACTGTTCTTTTTGTGTATTCTTTCCGGAAAAATTAATGACATCAAACCTTACAATTACGACTTAACAGAAAAAAAACTTCGATTATGGTACAATGACATTCATAGCGTACATGAATGCCATCAATGTTTGATATTGCTATACAGTGGTAATGCTAGATAGTAACACAGATATAGATATTGAAGCTTTGTCAACCCAATAGGTAATCTGATAACTGTCGCGTAGTAGGAATACGTTGTACATTCTACCAAGAACTGAACACACCTGTACGTATTAGGATAATTGTGACACGCATTCATATCGAATATGTATTGTAAACGTACACATTTTTGTCCCGTCAGATTTTAGGGCATTATGAAATTTCAACCAATCATTTCAGTGATGAATTTGCTCACCAACAGCATTGCAATAGAAAAAAATGGACTGTCGATTTAATTGGCGCAATCATTATCTAGTCTTTTTCAGCAGGGAATTTAGATGGCTTATCTGTTATGTTTCTCACACTATATTGATATCGCTAATTAACCGAATCTTTGTCCAATTCTATAATTTTGTCATTTTTCTTATTGCAGTCAGCTGTGCAGAGATGGTATCGATATGGAATAAAAAGACCAGTCAGTCGTTCATGCAGGCTCTTCATTTTGGTTTTGCAGCAGGTGGGATTGTTTCCCCTCTAATCACAGCGCCATTTCTAGCCCAGAGAAACACCTTTAATACACCAACCATCCAATCTCCCAATTCTAGTGTTGTTCTATTGACTTCAACAGTCAAATATCAGGAGTTACATTCCACGACTCTTAAATATAGCAATTTATCTAATATTTCATACACTAATTCAAGTTTGGAATTCGTGAGCGATACAAATTCGTTGGAGGTGTCTATGTCAACAGAACATTCCGAAGAATACGAAACATCTCGTGTGCAGATAGCTTATGGAATATCTGGTGTAGTGGCGTTCGTGGTTTCTCTACCATTCTTATTAATGTATATACGAATGCCTTGCGATTTTATCCGCCATGGATGCGAAGACAGAAAAAGATCAAATAATCCCATTCCCCTGTCAGTAAAGCTTGTAGTTCTAATCAACATGAGTACTCTATCAGCCCTTTATACGGGACTAGAAGAAACGTTCGTGGAATTTCTTTCCGCTTTCTGTGTTGAGCAGGTACGATGGACGAAGACACACGGGTCTTTAGCTACATCTCTATATTTTGGCTCTATAGGTGTGGGGCATTTCATCAACATATTTACCGTGAGGATGTTAGATCACGTGAAGCTGATGGGTGTCAATTGTTTTATGTTAATATTAGCGATGATTGTAATAACGCTAAGTGCTGATAACGTGTTTCACGCCGGGGTGTGGATTGCACCTCCTCTGGTTGGCCTGTCTCTTTCTATCATATATCCCATAATATTCACATGGACAGAAGATGTGTTTTTACCCGTGACCGGACGAATTTCGTCCTTGTTCATCCTGACAGGTGCAATGGGCAGTATGATCAACCCCATCATACTGGGAGTACTAATGGAGGAACACAGCCCCATGTGGTACTGCTACCTCCTTCTCATAGAGAGCATACTGCAGTTTGTCTTCTATTTGTCGGGGTTAGCACTGCAGAAATTCGTTAAGACAAGATTCCATGATGTAAAGACACAGACAGATGAAAATCATATCAGTTGTTGAATATATAAGTTTTTTTTTTGCTGTTGTTGATTTTATAAACATATAGTTATACTTTTGTTCTGAATATTGTTGTGTTATTAACGCCGCATACTTCCAAATAACCTAAAATTCTAGTTACACGCAATTGTCATGTATTAATGGCAATCAAGGATGTTCGTTCACACTCTCCTAACATTAAAATGACCGTTGGACTGGATGCTTGACCGGGGCATTCCTTGCGACATCAGTGTATAAAAATACATCGCGAGATTTGTCATGGAGCCGAAAACTAGGCTACGACACGTACACTCCAGATAAAGTACACACATGGCCGTTGTTTACATATCGAGTATACATGAACTTATCTAATGACGCTGTCATTTGAACATATGAGCAACATATTCTCGGAATAACTGAACAATATAAAAAACATACAACTAAATACTTAATTTTAAAACATAGCAATATGCATACAACAAAATATCGATAAAATTCAGACTGGTGAAGTTGACAATGTTCGTGGAATACGAAAAAAGCTAACAAATCTTCGTTTTGGCAGGCCCACACTTTCAGCGTTCCGCCATTTTGTGTTGACTGATAACCCGCCCGTTGCATTGTGGGACTAATTTACATAGAAACTTGGTCCGTCGGACCCAGTTATTATTTTTAGGAATTTCCCGTATACTTTCACAAATACACATTTGCTTCTAGTTTTTGATTCGCGATAACTAGGTCGGTCAGGTTTATGTTAAGTCTAAAAACTGTAAAAAGGTCAAAACTTAAACATTTACATACATTTCTTTGGGAGTATGGGGTTTTAAAACGTACATAATTCATCAATTACACGTATTGTTTAAACGAACATAGATTAAAGAATCAAGCTCCTTTAAAACACTTAAATAATAATTCAAAATGTGAAGACAACATTTTTGCTCAAACAACATTTCAACAAACGAAAACCAATAAAGTTTAGCTGAGAAAACAGCATTAAAAGAAGGCTAAAAATAGAGCTGATGGAATAGCTTAATAAACGAAGCCAGTAGAAGAGAGCAGAGGAAGCTGCATAGAAAACATTTAAGCACTGAACTGCTTTCAGTTTGAAGTTATGGACTTAATAATGCCAGTTGGACAAAGACAAATGTATTACTCAACATATCGGACTTCCAGTTTTGTTTCTTCACATTTTTACTATTGTTTCCTCAAAAATATCATCTCAAAGGCACAAATCGGATCTCAAATGTAAACTAGATCAATTGTATATTCAATTGGTAGAGTTATGGTCTGAAACAGTAAATATCGACGGAAATCGCTCCCGTAACTATGGAGCTCCCTGAAACACATCCGTATCCATGGCGTAACGTCACAATCTTCGATAATACAATGTATATTCATAAATTAAATTGGACAAGATCCTCTGTATATGGTATGATATTCAAAAATAAGATTTTAATGTAAACGCAATGGGAATTTCGGAGTCAAAATGCGAGTGTAAAAACTAAAAGTTTATATGATATAAATTGATAAGGCACTGCTCATAATATAGTTAGAATCCAACGTGTCAAATAAACAACATGCAAACACTATTTTCGAGTTTCAACCAATTGATGAAAATAAAATGTAACTTTATCTTAAGTTCGTAAGTGGATAAATTTAATGACCGCGCATCCGAGTTTAATAATAAACTTACAAAAAAAAAACGAAAAAAAAAGAAAAAAAAACGAAAAAAAAAACTTGAATGTGATAATTATGTGTGCATAATAAATTTAAAGTAAGCGCACATTGTATACGTTTGATTCAAACATACTTCATTTGCTTCCAAAGCATAATGGATTAGGCACAAGTGATTACAACAACACTAAGGTGTTCTTCACAATACATAATTGATAAATTGAGAAATAGCATAAAGTAAATACTGCTTTTTTTAAAACAAATAATTCAGAAAGATGTATATCATATCATATCATATTACCGAAACATTTGGTTTGTTTTTAAATAATTTTGCACACTTCTTAAAATGTTTGTGTTTACATCTAATGGCAGATATTCATTTCCTTTGAGCAGTGAGTGACAAGCTCATGATTTCAATTTTCGAAATTAGAGAAAAGGGTACGTCTTTGTAAAATATAATGAGGACATGTAAAGAAGAAATGATGGGCATTCCAACAGGGATTTCCACAAGAATACTCAGAAGATTCAGTTAGATTTTCTCTAAAAAGATCATAGTTTAAATAACTACATTTGTACCACAACTTAGTATGCAAACTTTTTAACTTTCTTCCTCGAAAACTGTAGAAAGAATGTGCATTTTAGCGATTTATTTGATGTGAAATTGGGGATTTAAAAGTAGATAGAGAAGGAGACGATCTTGTTTCCAAGTTTAAACTGTTTTGAGAAAGTGAAGTTGATGGTAAATAGGAAGATCGACTACTGTTTAATCTATAATTAGGAACCGTAAAATCATTTCTCTTTCCTAATGGATATAGGATTGTTAAAAGTAACACTAGGTGACAATAGGTCATTCAGAAATTGGGAAGTGATACTATTTTTCATTTTAAATAACAGTTGCAGTTTCCTCTTTTTCCTTCTTTCTGATAAGTTTTCTAAACATGTTTCAAAATATAGAGCAGTGATATTCACATATGACGGAAGATCGGTAATGTTGCGTAGTGCTTCTATTTGAGCCTTTTCAAGGAATTATGATTCATACTGAGTACACCCATCCAATCATTTGTAGGCATATTCAAATACTGCTAAATAAAAGTATAAAAAAAAAATCAACAAAGTTTTCCTATCAAGAATATATATTAACTTTCTGAGTGCATTCATTTTCTTCATTACTTAATTATAAATATAATCGACATGATCAGATCATTTCCAACTGAAATCAAAAAGACTAGTGCATATGTTTCTCAGTTAATTAAAAAAAAAAAATCCGCAATAAAGATGTCAAGCTAGGCATTTGTATTTGCAGAATTTGTTATAAACAAAACTTCTGTTTTACTAGGGTTAAAACTTACTAGTGCAACACAATGGACTTGATGACGTAATATTATTACGTAATTGATTTTACTTAAGTGATAAATGTTGTTAATTGTAATTATTAATTATAATTGCCATAGATATTTTATAATATGTATATACTACAGGTTGGTCAAACAGGTTGGTCAAAGGCGGTCAGAATGTTCACATATGTTAAAATAGTGTTCTCAGAGATAAGGCACGTCCTGCCACGTTAGGCAAACGTCATTAAGTCAGGATGACCATCTATTTTGGACCAAGGTCAACATTCCTTAACTTATGTAAAAGTTAATTCTCTTGTTGAAAACGTGATGGTTTCATAAGTGGTTTCATAACAACCTACTATAAAAGGGACAATGTCCACGACTACGGACAGTGCAGTGTGGACCAGGGACGCAGACAGTACAACATCTCGATGTTGCACTTAGCACTCATTTTCGGCCACGTAACTAAAGCCTCATATTAGAAGTTATTGCCAGTTGACCAGCCTGGGGGAAAAGATGCTTAAACGCCACGAGCCATCTCATTAAAGAAGTTAGTTTGAAGAACATGCGGTTGAACTTTTCTTTTATATAAGTACATGTAAACACCTGAAGTGTTACACTAGCCACTGATTTGCCCAGGAATCAAGTGATTGTAAGTCTTGATTTAATTAAAGAGGATGCTTCAATGATAGATGTATCACCGGAGAAAAGACGAGACGGAGAACCTACAATTTCAGTGATATCATTACTGTATACTAAAAAAAAGTAAAGGACCGAGCATAGAGCCCTGAGGCACTCCTACCTTAACGTAATCAATGGAAGAACGCGAATCAGCAATGAAAACTCTCTGGTTTCTATGAAAGAGAAAATTTTCAAACCATTATAAAAGGTTTCCAAAAATACCGTAAGATTCCAATTAGACCCAAATGCCAAACCCTATCCCTGTCACACACAAAAAAACAAGAAATGTGTGCTGTTTTTGTCTCTAATGCCATACAACCATTATGGTATATTTCAATTAATTGATAAACAGTAGAATGACATTGCATGAAACCAGACTGGTGTTCTTAAAAGAAAGAATTCATGATAAAATAACTGTGAACATGTATAGAAATAACCCTCTCAAAATCTTTGCCTACTGAGGATAATAATATCATCCGGTAAATTGTCGAAGAGTGCCTTTCACCCTTTTTGAAAAGGGGCATAACTTTTGCTCGTCCAAGGTTTATCGTTGGGTCTCACATTGACCTGCTTAGAAGAAATACAATGTAGATGTATTTTCAAAATCTAAAAATGTTTTTGTAAAGGTTTCACAAGCTACATCAACTGAGTCACATAAAGAAAGGTCATCCTCGCACTCATGATCCTATACAAGCTGTTTGAATTTGTAAAAAAAAAAGTCTGTAAAGCTAAATATGCCTTTTGAAAACCGGTTTCGTATCAAAAGTATTTCAAAGTCATGATCACTGATATCTCTGTCTATATTAACTACAGATGACTCGGTGCTTATTAACGAGTCGGATGAAAGGATTGGATCCAGAAGGCTCTGTCATTCTTTGGAAAATCTAGTTGGGTTCTGAAATGACATTGGTAAAATTGTATGTCGTAATTATGTCAGATAAAGTATGTCAATGTGTAATTCTGAGCATATCTACATTTAAATCACCACCAATTACTAGGTTTTGAAAAAATACCTAATGCTCTATCTATTGAAATGCGTAAGTTGTCCCAGAAAGGATTTACGGCATTTTCTGGCCCATAAAAATATTGTTGCATTGGAAGTTAAAAAAATTCGCAAAGTCATTAATTCTCTAAAATTACTTAAATACATGTATGTCATTACATAACTTGTTCGAACTTGACTTTGATTTGCACGTCAATTTGAGAAGCAAAAAATCTGAAGTGTGTAACTCCTAAACACAATCACATCCTATATTGTTATATGTGTTCTTCAATGCAATGTTTACCAGGTTGTTGGAATTTTTGGTTGGAATAGCACTGGTTTGAGAAACGGAGCTTAACAAAAAAATTGAAAGTCCAAAATTCCAAGCATCCCTAATTTCCAGTCCTCGGACCAAAACTTTTGATGTCATTCCATAAATCAAGGTTGCGTTGAGATGTCCACTTTATGATCAAACCAAAAGCAAAACTTGGAAACCCGTGCAGGAGGAAACATAATATTTCCTCTTTTTCTCCACTACTCTGTCTTTCCGTGCTTTGCTTTCCTCTAAACGTGTCTGTTTGACAGCGTCATCAGATGGCCCTGGTTGTTGCGAGGACGTTAAACCGCTAAAACCAAAATGAAATAAAACCAACTTGCGACTTCTGAGCAACGGATCTAAACGCAAAATTTGAGTGACATGTTGACGTGGCCGACGTAACACGAAGGTATCGCTTTCGCGACTTTTCATAACATGCAAGAAAACTTATTTGGATAAAGTTATATATACAATGTAATTATTTAAATAAATGAATTTTCTGTGTCGCCTGTCCCTCTTTGTCAACAACATACGCATTTTACATGGGTACTCAAAGATGTATTTTGAAGAGACTAATGGGATTCATTGATTTTCCTCTCAATCCAGAAATTGGAGGTTTTTATCCCAAAAATTGTATAAATGGCAGTAAAATGTGTAACCTATTCAGCTTTACTCCCACGATACATACATAACCTATGTTTGGTTGCTCTGTCTTTAATATTTAGTCAGAAAAAGCCTAATGTGCAAGAGCTAAATGCAAAACATTAAAAATTATGTTTTTACAAAGTATATTGTAGGCTCTACTACCCATGTTACATATATGAGTATGGATTTGTTGCTCTAGCTTTGTCGATACAGAGCTAAATGCAAAACCTTAACATTGTTGACGCCGCCACATCCTATGTGCAGGCTTCGCGACAGAAAAACAACATAAAAACGAAAGCTTCAATAAGAAAAAGATAGTATTACAATAAACACTGATATTAACAACCAGTAGCGTATAACATGGGCAACACCGACAACAGAGCACATCGGACTACACGCAATATTAAGTAAAACAGTCTTAAAAGTCCAGTGTTCATCGTTAGTTTATTGTTTTAAGCAATATATACAAAAAAATGTAAATGAATTTATTGAATTTTACTCGTGAAATCGTTTGGAATACTTATGATACTATGAATTCACAATTTCCTGTGTTTCATTTTGAAAAAAAAAACATCAATAATATCTGCGCGTCTGCTTTGACAAAATTAATCATATGGCCTACAGTTAAGTGCAAAACATCTGCTTATCCTTGGTAACATTTTGTGCAAAATGTTTGATATCTGAATTTGCGTTAGGATGATGTCGATATCTTTTTCTTACTAAACATTTATGCAAATAGATTTAAAGATACTAAAAAGTAAACAAAACAAAACATACATGAAGGACTCAGACATATTCTTTAATGATTTAATATTCCTTTTAATCCATATACATCGACATAGACATTTTAATTCTTTGAATAATACAAGTCATAGGCTTCTCTACTGAATACAACAAGAAACATATATGAGAAGTTAGACATAGTTATCAATGATTTTTTCCTGATTATTCCATCTAGACATAGCTAGCAATGGTTTTTATTCTGATTATTCCATCTAGACATAGTTATCAATGATTTTGTTCTGATTATTCCATCTAGACATTAGTTATCAATGATTTTTCTGATTATTCCAACTATTTATATATTGATAATCACACATACGAAAGAATTCCAAAGCACTTTTAATAATGGAAATCCTTATATACCAAGACTTCTTGATAAACATTAGCGACACAGCGTGTCATTCAGACTAACCTATTTGAGGAAGGCTATCGAATTTCCACTCCAATGTTTTTAGATCCTGCAGAATTCCTAGACATTTCTGCCACACTGGTGTAAAATGAACATACACCAATCGCCTTTCCCCTCAAGTGGAGTTTGAAAAGTACGAAACTGTCAATATAATTATTCGGTCATGTGCTAACCGTAACAAACAAGGAGTTGAGTTACTTCCCTTAAATACAAGTTCTGATATAACATGCATTAAGAGAACATCAAAAGACTTTCGAGTGACTTCAACATGTGTAATACATTCATTCAAATGAAACAATTTCGTAAAATATTTGTGAATAAAAAACAAGTTTCATTTCGTGTGTCTTCGACAAATCCGTAAAGATGTTATGCAAAAACTGCTATATCAAAACTATTTTTAAAAGTACTAAAATGCCCTCAATAATCATATTAAAATTTCGTATTTCAGTCGTTTACATTTCACAGTAAAACAGCAAACAGGGTTACTTACAATGAGAAGGTGTCAATCTAACAGGCAAACGTATGTAAAGTATCGTTTGTGTACGGAACATCTAGTGAGCATTCAAAAGATTGGGCATAAATAGAAAAATCAAGCACATGCATAAAACATTAACATGAACAAATCAGACAATAGCATTATACTTTAAATGGGGGCTTTTCAGTTAGCAATCAAGTAAACCTTAAACAGTTTATCAGATACTCATTGTACAACACGTCAGTTATGGCGTTGCATTTATTCAGACAAATTATACGCGACGGCATGGTTTTCAGCTGGAAACTGTAAAATGCTCATTATACCAGTTTGCTTTTATATCAAGCAATGCTAACAAAAAAGGAATGTTTATGCATATATATTTCCTATTACCAATTCACAAGAAAATATTAGTTTGAACTGCACCTAAGTAGCAGTATGCCAAACAAATATTTATCAACAGGGGATTTACAAATTTAAGAAATATCAATACAGTAATTGATAGGGTACAGTTCCTAACGGGTAAATTTTATAAAGTGTGATGTAAACAACTTTCCGTATCATTATAAATGAGGTTTGGCAATTAAGTTTTACTTAATAACGTTTTTCATTGGTTTATTTATTGTATCTATCAAACGACTGATCGAAAAAATAAATGCATGCTCTGGTGACATCATACACAAACGGTTAGATTTTTGTAAACCCATTTATTTTGTGATTCCAATGCGCTACTATCTATCGCCAACTCCATTCTTGGCCATAAAAAGATCAGTTGCCGTTGAATATCCGAGAATACATGAATAAAATGCCAATCCTCTCTATGTATATCGATAGACAATTGTCTAATTTCTCTAAAGAAAACTCTCATTATGATATCATTTTCATTTGAGATGCGTTCATCAAAATGGTTTATACATACCGAGAAAAGAAAAGAATATTTCTACTGATTTTATCAACATCAACTAGCAAACAATAAGCACATTTAAATTCCAAGAATAAATAGATAAAAAAAAAATAAATCGGTACACTGCTGGCATTTAACAAATAATAACATGCAATTTACAAAACGATTATGGTTCATTATGCAGGGTACAAATGGCTATACTATAAGCATGTTTTGAACACATTTGATTCACGAGTATTGTAATTATTTTGACAGCTACAGGTGCTCTTAGCTTACTTGTTTGGGCAAAAACAGTCTGTTAAAAATTAAGTGACTGTCATAACGTGTTGCAACTACTCAATAAAGTCTGTAGTGATTGGTATATTCAAGATTTTTAAGGTCTACCAGCAATTATTACAATTTGTGGATGGCTATTGTGTTACACAAATGGACTTTAAGGCATGTATCTGTTGGGGGAATAAATTCAATTTGACCAAATAGATGCACTCAGCAATCAAAAAATAACATCCAAAATCATTTTAGAGTTTCACCTCATTTTTGTATAATAAACCTTTGTCTTCACATTGAGGAGTTGCCTCCCCTTTTGTTGCACCATTGTTAATCTTAATTCATGTGTGTATATATGTTTATGTTTGTTTGCCACCTATTATATAAGGAGAGGACTAATATAGGCAATGCCTGATGTCTAATCCTATTGACAAAATTACATCTTATGTCAATAAAATATGTTGAAATTGAATTATTACAATTGGGACAGAAACCCCGATTGATTCCCACAAAGGAAACTTTCAAAGGTAATTTCATTGACACCGATATTACATCAAAATTAGACAGCGACAGGTGGTCGGCAACACACTTGCCTATCACGAAGACGACCAGGTTTGATCCTCTGTTTAAACGTGAGAAGGTACCGGATTACCTGTCTGACCACGTTGATTTTCTTTGGGTACTCCAATTTCCTTTACCAATATGATCCCTCGCGCGCTTCAATGCGGACCAACAAGAGTGATCAATATACATGAACGTTGATATAGCTTGTTTTGTAATTGTTGCAAAATAAATAAAGTTTACATTAATTAATTTGATTGTCGTACATAGCCTATTAACAGTGTTAATACATGTTGTTAAATTTGATTGAAAAAGAGCAAGTCAACAAAGAATATGATTTGCTTAGAGAACATAATAAATTTGATTTTCAACACGATAGCAGTGTATTCTTAACGTACATGTCTTGTTTACAATCAATTTGATTGGCATAAACAACAAATAAACGATAGCAATATCAAAACCAATGGACAACTCATTTGATTGAAAAACATGTTTGACAACCTATTATTGTTTAATTTGATTGATGCAGGCAACCTCTTGTTAACAATTGATAAGGAGATAACCCGCAAGCATCTAATTGACATAAGACATGATATATATTCAGATGACTTCCAATATATTCAGCATTCAGGCTACACACACGTGGAAAGAATATTAACTTGTAATGAAACCGTTACTCTACCTCAAAATCGAACATAATATGCATTAACAAAGAGAATATAACATCATGTTCTTCGGAAAGGCAATCGTATTCTACATCAACTTGTTTAGGTTTGATTCATATTGTTTAGATCTCATCAACAGCTATGATAATTCGGCCTCCCTGTGTATGGGTTACATTTGTGTGGTGAATGAGTGTCTTTTGGGATGCTGCAAAATGCTCGTGTCAGTCTCTTTGGGATGGCGCTAAAATGATGTCGGACTTCATGGTGCTACCTCGCTGAAGCATTGTGAACATCCGCCATGTGAATCTAGTTGAAATCAATATTACCAGTTTGTCACGTTCTTACAGTATGAGTTCTGTGTACAACAACAGTTATCCTCCACTTATGTGAAGTATTTTTCTTAGTCCATATATGGGGATGGCAAAATATACCTACCATAACCGGTATATATCGAATACCAGTGTCAATGCTGGTTAGTTTTACAAATGTGTATAACACCCTTGGTCGCAGGTCGTAGGATGCGACACTAAATTTACATGTCGGGTGCCGTGGCAGAAGTAGATGTTTAACCTCCTTGAGCGCCTGGTCTTGATCTTGTATTTTTCACCGGTCTCTAGGTTTACCTATATTCAATTTTTGAGTTAGAATAACGGTTTTGTTTGCATGTCGGTATTCTGTACCATTTACGTTCTTAAAGGATTCTTATCATGCAAGTAATACACACAAAACAAATCACATCTAATTTATACAACATCATCAAATCAAGTATATATATTTAAAAACGTGTGGTCACAATAAGTAATGTGTCGCTATCACATTAAGTAACCTCATTGGTCAATATATAGGCAAAATGAATATCGATATCTTAATAAAGCTTTATATAACGCCATAAATGGTATGTAAATAAAGTGTAAAGATTTGGTTTTCATTTGTGTACCCGTGTATTGGATTGAAACATACATAAAATGCCCATCTTTTAATATCCAAATATACACACAATCGTTTACTACAGACATATATAAGCTTACATAGGTTGACTAACTTAAATAAGTATACATGTACCTTCCTTAACTGACATAAATACGTATACCTAAATGAATATACACTGGTTTACTGACATAAATAACAATCCAACCATTTAAAGACAAATAAGTATACACTCGTTCACTGACATAAATAAGTATATACTCGATTATTGACATGAATAAGTATATACTCGTTTACTGACACAAATAAGCTTACACTCGTTCACTGACATGAATGAGTATACACTCATTTACTGACATAAATAAGTATACACTCGATTATTGACATCAATAAGTATACACTCGATTATTGATATAAATAAGCATACGCTCGTTTACCGACATGAACAAGAGGCCCAGAGGGCCTGTATCGCTCACCTGGATTTCATGAGATATGAAACAAGAATGATGATTAATTATATTTGTCACTGGTATTGCTTTGTCAACATATCATAGGCATTTCATATGGGTACGTGAGTTTTTTTGCCAAAAAATGCATTAATCCATGTAATGAAATGGACTTTTGGGGCAACCCAATAGGGATGCTACCACACAAATGTGAGTGATATCCATTGCTAAGTTTCAGAAAAGAAGTTGTTTAAGCCAATTGATCCCTTTTGACTCCGCCCTCTGCACCCTGGTGGTCAGTTCCTTCCTTTATAAATTTTGAATCCCTACCCAAAAGGATGCTACCAGTCAAATATGAGCTGTTTCAGAGAAGAATTAAGTTGTTCATATCAATTTACCGTAGCCAAATTGACCCCTTTTGGCCCCACCCCTCAGCCCCCTGGGGGGTCAACCCCAAAATTTGTACAATTTTGAATCCCCACCCCATGCATGACCATGCTACCATACAAATGCAAGTGATATCCATTGCTTAGTTTCAGAGAAGAATTTGTTAATATCAATTTAACCAAATTACGCCCCTTTTGGCCCCACCCCTCATGATCAGCTCCCAGGGGATTGACCCCGTCATTTGTACAATTTTGAATCCCTACCCCAGGGGGATGCTACCAGACAAATATGAGCGATATCCATTGCTTAGTTTCAGAGAAGAAGCTGTTTATATCAATTTAGCCAAATTGATCCCCTTTGGCCCAGCCCCCTCAGCCCCCAGGGAGGTCGACCCCATCATTTGTATAATTTTGAATCCCGACCCCAAAGGGATGCTCACAGTCAAATAGGAGCAATATCTATTGCTGGGTTTTGGAGAAGAAGTCGTTTATATCAATATAGCCCAATTGACAACATTTGGCCCCGCCCCTCAGGTCCCTGGGGGTCAGCCCCATCATTTGTACAATTTTGAATCCCAACCACATAGTGATGCTGCCAGGTAAATATGAGCGATATCCATTGCTTGATTTCAGAGAAGAAGTCATTTATATCAATATAGCCCAATTGACAACATTTGGCCCCGCCCCTCAGGCCCCTGGGGGGTCAGCCCTATCATTTGTACAATTTTGAATCCCCATCCCATAGTGATGCTTCCAAGCAAATATGAGCAATATCCAATGCTCGGTTTCAGAGAAGAAGTCGCTTATATCAATATAGCCCAATTGACCCCTTTTGGCCCCGCCCCTCAGACCCCTGGAGAGTCAGCCCCACCATTTATACAATTTTGAATCCCCACACCATAGTGATGCTACCAGGCCAATAGGAGCAATATCCTTTGCTTGGTTTCAGAGAAGAAGTCGTTTATATCAATAGAGCTAAATTGACCCCTTTTGGCCCCGCCCCTCAGACCCCTGGGGGTCAGCCCCACCATTTGTACAATTTTGAGTCCCCAACCCATAGGGATGCTTCTGACCAAATTTGGTCAAATTCTGATCTGTGGTTATGGAGAAGAAGTAAATTGTTGACGGACGGACAGACGACGGACGACAGACGGACGGACGGACGACGGACGCTACGGTATGGCATAAGCTCACCTTGGTCCTTCGGACCAGGTGAGCTAATAAGTATACATTGGTTTACTGACATAAATAAGTATACATTGGTTTACTGACATAAATAAGTATACTCGTTTACCGACATAAATAAGCTTACACTCGTTCACTGACATGAATGAGTATACACTCATTTACTGACATAAATAAGTATACACTCGATTATTGACATAAATAAGTATACACTCGATTATTGATATAAATAAGCATACACTCGTTTACCGACATGAATAAGTATACATTGGTTTACCGACATAAATAAGTATACATTGGTTTACTGACATAAATAAGTATACATTGGTTTACTGACATAAATAAGCATACATTCGTTCACTGACATAAATAAGTATACATTCGTTTACTGACATAGATAATCATGCACACATAAGGAATTGAAATCATGTATTGACTTATATTATTATTTGATATAATACAGTTCGAAAATATAACAATTCATACAATATAATTATTGATCCGATGTAAGATCACAGCAGCCTGATGCTTAGTAACGGTTTGGTAATGGTGAATGTTCTGTCTCCCCCAACATACCCATAATGAATCACATCGTGTTCCGGCTTTTTTTTTCTTGTGTGAAATTTCTTATATTAACAGACAAAAACACTGCAAATACACTTCAGGCACACATAAAACGATTATCACAGATTTGCACAAACAATTAGAGAATGTTGTGGATAACTTGATATTTAATTTGGCAATTTTTTAACCAAATATATATCTATGCCGATTTCTTCATGTCCTTTGCAAGTTGGGATAAATCGTCGTGCAGATTTCTGTTGAGTATTGACGATGCACAAAGTAGTGCGGAAAACGAAGCCCCCGTGAATCCAGCTGTCAGAATGTCTTGTCCTGGTAAATGAAAGTGCATAAATAAACCACTATTCCAACAGTAGATTGACAGTCGTTAATATATCACTATTCTAACGCTTCATTGACAGTCGTTAATATATCACTATTACAACACTTCATTGACAGTCGTTAATATATCACTATTCTAACACTTCATTGACAGTCGTTAATATATCACTATTACAACACTTCATTGGCAGTCGTTAATATATCACTATTACAACACTTCATTGGCAGTCGTTAATATATCACTATTACAACACTTCATTGACAGTCGTTGATATATCACTATTACAACACTTCATTGACAGTCGTTAATATATCACTATTACAACACTTCATTGGCAGTCGTTAATATATCACTATTCTAACGCTTCATTGACAGTCGTTAATATATCACTATTACAACACTTCATTGACAGTCGTTAATATATCACTATTACAACACTTCATTGACAGTCGTTAATATATCACTATTCTAACACTTCATTGACAGTCGTTAATATATCACTATTACAACACTTCATTGACAGTCGTTAATATATCACTATTACAACACTTCATTGACAGTCGTTAATATATCACTATTACAACACTTCATTGGCAGTCGTTAATATATCACTATTACAACACTTCATTGACAGTCGTTAATATATCACTATTACAACACTTCATTGACAGTCGTTAATATATCACTATTACAACACTTCATTGACAGTCGTTAATATATCACTATTCTAACACTTCATTGACAGTCGTTAATATATCACTATTACAACACTTCATTGACAGTCGTTAATATATCACTATTACAACACTTCATTGACAGTCGTTAATATATCACTATTACAACACTTCATTGACAGTCGTTAATATATCACTATTCTAACACTTCATTGACAGTCGTTAATATATCACTATTACAACACTTCATTGACAGTCGTTAATATATCACTATTACAACACTTCATTGACAGTCGTTAATATATCACTATTACAACGCTTCATTGACAGTCGTTAATATATCACTATTCTAACACTTCATTGACAGTCGTTAATAAACCACTATTCACACAGTATATCGACATGTATATTGACAGACTTTAATATACCACAATTCCAACAGTTTATTAACTGACTTTAATATACCACAATTCCAACAGTTTATTAACTGACTTTAATATACCACAACTCCAACAGTTTATTATCAGGCGGAGATCTGTCCATGATAGTATGAATTTCCAAGAATATCATGGAGACAATTTTCAGTTTCCATGTACCTAATCTTCAAGAAATTGTTAAGGCTTTGCGCATGCGTAAACAATATAGCATTGCGAATAATCCTGTCTGTAAACATCTTGGACGAATTTCCCAAGCATGAATGTTTCATCTGGTGACAAATTTAGCTATAGTAAATAGTTACCTTTCACTATTACGTCTCGTCTTCTCCCCCACCCTCCCTAATCCATTCTCCACAAACAGTTGTAACGAGGGAACAACCGAATATATTCCTTGGTCGAATCATAACCCGTAAATCAGATGTCAATGATGAAAGTTTCCTGTAGCTTAGTTTGGTTTAGTATTGTTTGTTAACGCCCTATCAGCAACAGTTGTTTCCTTAAGATGAGTGTATTTGTGATAAACGTGCTTGAGAAAGTCATGCTAGCTCTATAATTAGATGTCCATATTAATTAACCTGCTAGGTAGAGTCCGGCGATATCAGTTTCCGCCCGAAGATGGACGCCTGCCGGGGCCAGAAATTCTAATCCTATAACCAGATACTCCTTGTAACTTGCCTATTATGTAGAGTCCGGCGATATCAGTTTCCGCCCGAAGATGGACGCCTGCCGGGCTAGAAATTCCAATGCTATAACCGGGTACCCGTAACAACTTACCTGTTAGGTAGAGTCCCGGGATATCAGTTTCCGCCCGAAGATGGACGGCTGCCGGAGCCAGTAATCGTTCTGTGCTGTGTTGTAGACCGTACATTTCTCCTTCAGTAGATCCTAAGTAGTGGGCGTTACTTAAAGGTGTACCCACCTCAATGAACTCTTCCTATATCAACATAAAAACATAGTATTTCCTACAACGGTTGTTTCCAAGACATACAAATGAGCGGTGTACCCATCTCAATGAATTCTTCTTAAATCAACATAAAATAAAATAATCCCTTCAACGGTTGTTCAAAAGACACACAAAGGAGGGGTGTACCAATGCAAATGAACTTTTCTAAACGTTTATAACGTTTGTTCAAAATTCATACATGAAGGGTGTAGCAAATTAATAGCATACATTTAGCTATAGATACAACATATAAACTCCATCATACACCCGGTTCTTCCATCTAGAACTCGTCAGTGAAGCTAGTAGGCAAAGGTGTGGGAAATCCAGTAGGAGATCAGAGAAAATCATAGGGGCTGAACTTATATTTTAGCGGATTAGAAAATATAAGTTCAAATCATGTATACACCCAACAATTTTCATCTGTCTAGGGTTACCATAGCTTTGTATAAAAGACACATGAGATATAAACACATTTCAAAACAAATTTATTTTAGAGTTGGATACAGTAGAGCTAAAATGAATAAGACTGCACCATGCCGCTGTTTCGTCCTTTTAATAATAATAACAATCATGCTATTTTTATGGAACTTAAAATTAGCTTTGCGCCTAAGCCAATGACTTGGCTTCACTTCATCCAAAACAGTCGGAGCTTTTTCCGTATTTTGTCCGAATTTTAAACAAGATACAACTGCTTGAAGAACAACAAGTTTGTAAATTGTGAGTTTTTTTCAATCTTTATCAGAGGAATCGTTAATAATTTCTTATTTCCGACGATAATTTCTGTGTGATAGAAAATTACTGTTGTCGTTATGCATTTCCAAAAAACGAAGTTGTAAATTAAATATTTGAACTAATTATACATACATTTTAATGAATTATATACCTGTCGATATTCCTGTGCACAAGAAACATTAAACAAACATGTTTCTGACGGGTAAAACAATTGTCTGTACACTAGTTACCTTGCCTTCCAATCGGGGGTTAATCTTGATAAGTTGGTCCCACATTTGCCTGCCAATTGAGTTCTTCAAATCATTATACTCATCACTCCTTCGCTTCACTTTCTCATCCTTCCAACGAGTAAACCATTCACTTTTGGCAAGCGTGATAATTAAGCACGTGCTTTTCCCTGAAAAAATACCAAACCTTACAAACCCTTTGTGCCAATAGTTGTTTTTCTTAAACGCTCTGGATTGAAAGTTCAACGCACTGATTGTTCAAAACAATTGTTTGCTTGTAACGGGCATGGGAGATATACTATCTACTCACAGTGCTACAACAGTATACCAGATCGTCGTAGAACCGTCCCTATTGATTAGCTGGATTTAAGGAATAACTTATTGAGCGGCAAAACTAATGCAAGAATATACATTCCATGAACGCTGTGAAAACGATACATATTATCGTAATTTTCAAACAAACTGTCCCCTAGACATAGCGACAAAATAATTGCAATGCACTGATCCGTTTTATAAATATGATTACACTCAACATTCTTCAAAATCCTGAAAGCAGATTATGTAAATGTTTCCACTCAGATTCAAAATTTCAAAATTCAGATCTAATATTATATGATCGTCATAATTGTCGTGCTGTTTCAGTGATTATTTGATTTGAAAGAACTTGTTTTGATATAATACCTGGATTTCGCTTCTCCCATGATGGGTCTTTCGCGGATGGAAACGATGCAAACATCAACGGAATTCCATAGCCGTCTAGTTCCTCTGGAGAAAGGGCTAAATATTCGTTGATGGCATCTTCTTGGTCGGTTCTTCAAAATTCAAGTGTTAGGCATTGTGATGTGATTAGCTAATGCCAAACATCTTTAGCCATCAACAAAGATATATCTTTTTATTCATTTGACATTTACAGAATAGAAAATCATTAGCAATCAATCTCTTTTGATCAAATCTTAAAATACCAGCCGACAATAATGTTATAGTAATTTAAGGAGATCAGAGGGGAACTAACTCGAACGAAACGAAAACGTACATTAATGGGGAGAAACGGGGCAAATATTTCTGAACAGAAGTGACATTATATTGAGACTTTAAATAATTAATTAACTTTTCCGGATAAATAATCATTCTGAACAATAAACTATAGATGGTGTATCTAATATACGCGTTATCATACATCACAGTGCCGTAGGAAAGTTCACGGAAGCAAGGAAATAACAATTTGCGTGAAATTCTGTTGTTACAGTCAAATCAAATCATGCTATCACATTAATTGCAATACATGGCAATCGCGATGACTCCGAAGAGATGTTCCTACCTGGTAAATGCCCACATATTGTGAGACTTGAGACCTAGTTCTTCCTTGGTGCCCTTCAGTCCGATAAATGCCGTTAGGAACGCTAAGCTGCTCCCGACTTGCTTAATCATAGGGTATATACCTACAATTATGTAAAATCATATTTAATTTGAAAAAAATATATCTAATTTTAAATTTTTTAATTTTTTGAAAACCATCGTTTTATTTCAACATATGAGCTTATTTATACCGCTCAAATCATTACACAATCTTTGGCTGATTCGTAATGTGTGTTAACACAAAAGTATTTGTGATACGCCAATTTTAAGTAAAAACAATAAACCCATACTTTCAACTGTTTTTTAATGAAGTGTTATTAACGCTATGTATTTTGCTTTAAACACATAATTATGTCAATTTGTAAGACTTATATATGAAATATAGCATAATATTCGTAAGTCTGCCTGGCGCCTGTACAAGACCACAGTTGAGACGAAAGGTTTGGTTTTGTGATTAGTGAGACTTGACTTTAGAAACAACCGGGTCGCTTGCAGTATTTCTCACAGATAGCAGCACAGATTTAGAAACCAGAATCGGGAGATGTATATCGTCTCTTAAGTTTTGGTGACGTCATAATTAATTGGCTCAAAACATAAAAGACGGGGAAATTTTAAAAAGCACAACCACGGTTTATCGGGATAAAATGCCAAATGTCTGATTGCTGATTGGCTACTCCTTTTCACATCCTACCAATACAAATAGTTAATTACTATAATGGTATAGTTATTATATCCTCACATGATTTAGAGGCGATTTCCTGGGGGAGGAGCCTAAAGAATGTATTGACCAATCCAGCATCTGATATGATACGCTTGGCGTATATTTGTACCGTGGCATCTTTTGTCTTTACCTCCACACCTGTATAATAAAGCATTAGTTATGTCCAGCCATTATATCACATTGTAAATATTAAAATTAGTTCTGATCGTTTTGTATGATACGATATGTTCACGTGTACACTAATATCATATAACCACCTATTTATAAACGTAACGTCTAAACCCGTAGTTAGATAATTCCCCATTCCTTTCTTCATCTTAGTAATCACATGGAGCTTAATGGACACAGGAGTTTGACGTTCTATCAATAAGAATATGTAATCCATATCAAATAGCCTGTATTCTATATCATACAAATGAGCAGGGTTTTTTCGGCATAGCCGTATAATATTCATTTGGCCTCGGATATGACGCGACAGGTGGCGTTGCTGGTCAAGATGAAGCATGTGATTGGTCAATGTAGCGGTAGATTCAAAATGCAGATATGCAGTTAAAAACGAAACAAAGTTAAGATTGAATGCAAGCTGAATAGGTGGATTTATCTTTTCAAATGACACATTAATAAAATTATATTCCTGATTCAGATGCAATTTTATTATCAACCAAAAACGATTCAAACTGATATAATTTTGTTATCCGTGTTGAAACGCATTATTATAGTTCGTTGATTAATTTATTTCACCAGCAGTTTTACATTATAACCACCAGCATTAAAAACTACGCCGTTTATCTTTTTTAATTTCTTGTTTCTTCTTTTTTTTTTATAGATTATTATATATTCTTATTGACATAGCGTCAAACTCCTCTGAATGGACAAAGTGATTAAAGTTCGCAGGAAATGGTTTCTGATCTGGGTAATAGGTGCTTCCTTACTCCTTTGCTTTGTGACTAAGCTTATATCCGATAACATATTATCTAATTACGTATATACACATATTTAATATACAAAGTTTAGATCACATAAACTGTATTATTGACAAGTTGATTCATGAAGAAAGGCGATACCCAATGGAAGAAAGAAACTTGGTTTAAGAATACGCGTGCTTTTATGAATCAAATTGATAAAATTCTGCATTGTTAGTAAATACTGAGTAAAAATAAAGAACAAACGCCAAATAGCATACCATGAGCCTGTCCGAGTGAGTTCATCAGTATTTTAGAAACGGATGCCTTCGTCAGTACCTGACCCCCAGCGGCCTGAATTACTGGAATAGTATGCATCACTACTTCACTAGAACCGCCCCGGATGTAGTAAGCACCATCTAGGTAGTGATTCAGAACTATAGCGTGTAGTCCAAACGAGGATTGAGACGGAACGATACCTGTGAATTAAATTCAGATGTTATTCTTACCGTCAGGACCGTCGACCAATCAGTACAGGCAATGAGTATACACATATTTTCTAGTTTCCTTTGTTATAATGCAACTAAATCAACAACATAATATATTGTCTAGTTCGGAATAAGATTAATTAGCTTGTTATAATATGGTTTGCAAAGATATTCGTTAAAATCACACAAATAAAACGATTAAAAACTGGGAGAGCGAGCTTTCCAAAACGTTTGCTTCCTTTATCAAGCAAGGATTGCACTCTTTACTTAACAAAGGAGACAGACTTATTCAAACGTTTACAAAAAATCTGGTCTTACTTTCATTGAACTGTTGACCTTTTTTGAACTCTTGAACTTTCCTTGAACTCTCAATGGTCTCCAAGCTCGTAGAGAGTCTGGTAGTCTAGGTGGAACTCTTATAATTGTTGTTGATATTTTGTCTTATTTTTTTCGATTTTCGGATATAACTATAATAATGTGTCGATATTCTCAATTGTTATTTGTGTTCTCATCTGTCAAATCATACTGGTAAGAATGTTTACTCAGTCCAACTGCTTTACGAATTACAACATTCTATCGCAGACAAAGCAAAGCTTGACTTCATCAAAGCTAGAATAGTTGAATAATTGACAGATATCGCATATCCCCAGTTGATTACTTATATTACATCAGTTTAAATTATTGTACTAGGTACTGTCGATATCGACTGCCCAACAAGCCACTCACCATAGTCGCCGAAGATATAGGTAAATACCGCTCTAAGCTCTTTGTTTTCCGTACACCGATCCAGTATTTCTTTCGTTGTTACAGATACATACTTTGCATATGATTTGAACAACTTGTTGTAAATGCCTGTGTATGTCATAATTCCGATGATCCATTTGGGTAAAAACTTGAGTACGAAATATCCCTCCATGAATCCATGACAATCCTGTATAAAACACCAATGCTATTAAGTTGATATTTAAAACTGAATTTGGTTTACATAGTTAATAACACTTTAAGACAATAGCCTATACTGTTTAGCTGTTAAATTTCACGGGCCTTATATTACGCGGTTTTCCAAATCTGAACTACATCTGTAGTTTGCGTGTGCAAAATTGGTCGCAATAGCGATAACAACTTCGATACATTTGTGCCTATATGGAAATAATAGCTGGATTTATTCTAATAATTCAATAATAACCTTAAAATATTGCATCATTTTACGTATCCCTTCCTCCTCTTCTGGAAACCTCTTAACAAGACTAGCTTCAAACTTCGTCCTGTCTGACAAGATGTCGTATACTCTGGCTTTGTCGGGTTCACCCAAGAATACCTTCACAATAAAAACAAAAAATCTATGTAAACGACCTCCGACGGACACCATATCATTATAACACTCAAACGGGTGATAACAGTTTATTAGTCTTGTGTTAATAATCGGGTATGGTGACGTTGTCATTCTAATTTAAAGTTGTCTGTCAAAAAACATGACTTCTTGCAATGCAATCTGAAAAAAGTCATGTGTTCCCTGCTTATCAGATTGTGTTGAAAAGAGACATTAATTCTTGTATTGCAATGTGTGTTGGCGATTTTTCATGACTTTTTGTATTCAGGTCTCTTTAATTATAAACGTTGTAATTTCAGCTGTAAATGTTATCGAAGGAAGATACCCCATCTGGGGTAACTTATAATGACGATGTGACCGGCTTAGTATCATATAGACTTTTCTGAAGTATGAATGGTGCGAGCTATGGCGTTCATGGCGTGATAATTTTCACTTAGCCGTTATAATTGTTGTTCACAATTTAAACTTTTTGTAGGAAGAAAACACATGATAATCAGAACGCGTGTATATATATGAATACGGAATAGCGTTGCGATGATTCTCTGCTTAATGTTTATTTAATCTCTGCAGTGCTGTGGTGTAAGACACTGCAGGAACAAATTATGAAGTAATTCTGCGTTAGTTACTACATGCTTAGCACTAGGCATATGGTATTTACCCTCCCATGTTTGCGTAAAATTAGCGACTGAGAAATCAACATGTGGCGAAATTACTGTCTAAAATCCGCATATTCATGACCTGTCTACAACTACAACCCCGCATATACCAACAAAGATCGTCCACCGAGACACCGAAAAAGGAGCGCAATACCATAACCGATGTAGGTAGGCACACCCGTAAGGTCGTAACTCGGGATACAGAAACGAGAGCACATTTATAATGAAAGCGACATAAACATGAAAGAAACCATTCAAAATGTGAAGAAACTCCAGAGGAAAATTGTGTCCGGTCAAAAACGAAAACCACACAATGATCATTCGTTTGATATATAAGGAAATAGAGATGAAATAAAAATGGCCAGGAACAAGCACATGTTTATGTATTCATCAGTCGTAACAAAATATGCACCGTCCTGAAATGACTAAAGATGCGATAAGATATTATATTAACCGGAAGTGTACAATATAGCCTTTTTCGGATTTTATATGATATTGAACCACTCCGAATACATTACTCAAATACAAGAGATCAACAAAAATTAAGGTTGCCTGTGAAAGTGGATGTCTGGGTGATGAATGGATACATGGCTCTGTCTGTGAATGATGAATGAGAAATGTGTGGTTTGTAATGATACGGTTATGAAAGGAGTACGGGGCTCCAACAATGACAATCAATCAATTATTGATTGGGGGAACAAAATCACGCTGGTAAGTATGAAAATGTAAACACGGGGATTGTTTACTTACCGGTTCTGTCGACAAACGTGGCACTTTCCGGCATGTCGTTATTTATTGTTTTTGTGGACACAATGTCCATGACCTTGTGGGGTATTATAAAACCTCACAAGCGTTATACCAAGTACAAATTCGAATAAACATTGTCCATTAAGGCCTAAGGAGGAGAAACTTTTCGAGCTATGGAATATAATCCGGATAATTGATCCAGTCTCATGGGTATTCGATTACACAACATAGAAAGGGAATACTGGAATATCACTGCCGATGATGATATGATCGATAGCATGATAATGGAATAAGCGTACTCTCCTTAAATCAGTTTGTTGTAGGAGCGTGGAAGCAAGGTAAACCTGTCAAACTGATGATGGATTCTGAAATTGCAACTGAATGACCGACGACTGCCCTCTCCTTGCCCTTCAATAACTATCAGAACTAGAGGATATTCGACTCTATTGAACATCCACACCTGTTAAATGAATTGGGATGAATTCCGCCAGGAATTCGTTGCTTACAAGTGTTTCCATAGCAACGTACAACTTCAAGCCACGTTATGAGTACAATACTGCGGTTGATGACTTTTCTTGCAATAATTTTGAAAAAAATGTGAATAACCTTAGCTTCATGCCATAGTCTAGAATGTTTTAAAATAGTTTAGTATACCGGTTATTATGGTGAAAATCGCCAAGGGAAATGCCCTCGATGCATTGTTTTAAAATTAAAGTAACCATATATTTCAAATGCCTCCATTGGGGTTGACATGGAGATATAAAATCTCTTCCGAACGTACCGTGTCAAAAGCTTCATCCATGGGAGGGTAGTCTACCCCGCCCCCTGTCATCTGGTCTATCAGGATACGGTCTGTTGATCCGGGGGCCATGTTTCCCACGTAGTGGATTCCTACAACATCAAACATACACATGATGCAGACTTCAACATAATACACACGGTACATGTGATATTAATTAGAGTCGTCGCCCTTTTAGAAGTTACAATAACATGTTTACATTCATGCTATTTCTTTTCACATGCTGACATATTGTATAGAGAAAACAATATTTACAATATAATATATACAATTTTAGTAGTGTTCGTAGGTGAAACACAGCACTGTTCCAAAACAAAACATTTTCATTTTTATCAAGGAGGACAGATCATGTTATCAATTATTCTGATAAAAGTACACATTTTCATAAGTGTTTTAACATAACATTCATTAGTTCGTCATGTAAGTTTGATTTTTTCCAGCAGGTTGGCCCGGTTGTGGTTGCATGTGCCGCTTGTCGGCAGCAAGTCGTCACGTTAACTCGAGTTTTATTTATGCAGGCTGTGCCGGCTCTCGGTAACAATGCATCGTTTTAACACCAGGGGCATGTCTAGTCTCATATCTATAAAACTAATAAAATCCCCTGTGTTTTTACTTTAGAGAGTCTAGTATATAATAACGAAAAGTGTCGCTCTGTAGGATTTTTGTGGGTTTCAACATGCCAGATGGACAACCAACATCAGTTGAACGATTTTCATAGATTGTCATCAACCCAAACCCCAAAAATAATGCGGTGAAGTATTTACATATTACATGGTGAGTTGCCAAATTCTCTCAAACGACACAGCAAAGTACCTCATCACAACAGCAATAGGCAATATGTGCCGAAAGTGCAGGTTATTTCAAAAGATATATGCAAAAAATGTAGCCTAGCCTAGGTCCAGATTCTCCCTTGTTCTAATTGATTTCGAAACTATCACGTGCAGATCGATACATATCATATGGACTCCATGTTTCTAACTTTATATCAACTATACATGAACCTCGGGGTACGACATACACTATGGTTTCATATAAAATATATTGACAACCTAAAAGTTGCAAAATATAATGAAACATTTGTCGTTGAGGATAATTTGCATTATTATTATGGTGTTTTGTTTAAAATGTTTTTGTGCTCTGAAAATCAACATCATTGAAGTCCCAGATTAATAATTTTCTACCAGGTTGATAAATCATCATATTAACCTCATCAATAGTCCATAATGAATAAATAATGTTCCACGGAACAGTCGCATTTTCGTGAAAATTAAGATAACTATAGACATTGTGCCCACTTAGAACGACATTCCTGGTTTCGATCAGAACCCCCCATTGCACATATTAATTTTCTCGCAGTACATAAATATCATTAGAACGAACCAGTATCAAACTCATAGCCTTTCTCATGGAAAGTGTGACAAGAACCGCCTGCCCTCCCATGCTGCTCCAAGACAAGGACCTTGTGCCCGGCTCGGGACAGAAGTGACGCCACACCTAATCCTCCGAAACCACTCCCAATGACGATGTCGTCAAGGTCATCGGGTACCTTGGCAACGCTGAACTCTGGAACGAAAAAAGGTACGAAAATAAAACGTTGAATATTAAAAAAATGATGATTAAGGAGCTTTAAAAACTTTCATTTTATTACGACATACATTAGTATGTTAGGCAGTACTTATTCCTTCACTTTCCCATATATTTGTCTGTGCCTGAAATTAACCACTTGCAGGAATAACTTTTGAGATCTTTCCAAAATAAAGTAAAGACAATGTTGTTTCCACAAACTATGCAGTGTGGCATCCATTGTTATGTGCCTGTTCTGCACAGATAGTGGGTCGATCATCAATGTTTGACAGGAATTGGATAAGTCAGCGAAGTTTGACAAGAATTGGTCACCCACAAAGGTTGACAAGACTTAAGCCAGTCATTAAAGTTTGACAAGATTTGGACCAGTCATCAAAGTTTGACAAGATTTGGACCAGTCAACAAAGTTTGACAAGACTTACTTGGATGAGTCTTCACAGTTTGACAGGATCAATGCACAATAACAATTAGCCCGAGTTTTCTCTGGCCCTGTCACCATTACCAGACATGGTGACAGGGCCAGAGAAAACTCGGGCTAAATAACAATAGGCTCAATATTGCTCCCCTTAATCAAATTTAAATGAAAATTGAAAATCAAGCACAACAAAAAAGGCATTAACTGTTGTGTGTTAGCGTTGTTGTTGTCTTTAGACAGAAACAATCCTCTCCAACGCGTCTTCATCCAGATTATATAATCCTGTAAATGAAGCCATTTTCCGAAATGTTCCTGTACTAGTAGCGCTTACGTTTTCGAAAGAGTTATCGGACTTTATCGTAATACAAGGGATGGCGATAGAGACGGTCCGAAAGGATATGACAAATGCAATGAACAAAGCAAAAAATCCGCGAAAACATGAATGCGCCCATTTCGGATAAATAGCACTTTCGACTATTAACCTGGTAAATAGCATTTTTGGAGGATGTGTTTCAAATAGCATTTATATTGTCTACTTTTTATATAGAGTAAAATAAGGGAAAGTATAATAATCTAATGTGTGGCGGCAATGGCCAACATCGAGATAACAGACCGACAATAATGGAGAGAGAGAGTATCTATGTCACGTTCAACAACAGTCACAATAGGTCTGTATCAGCCACCTGTTCTTCAGCTCATAAATTGCTTATTTGTAAATTGTATTCGTGTGGATATCAAATTTAATTCAGGTAATTGATATGGAACTCAAATCCATATTATTTTCTTTTCATATACTATAACATTCCAAATATCATAACCATGAAATTTTGGAACTCCGAAACGAACCATTCTCGAACGTTATTCGCCAAAATATTATTGGCTTCTTGGTTAATGGGAAAATTTTTACACATTTTAACACATTTGATCCCCGTGAACTAGAAAGTATGCCAAAGTCATTTATTAAAACAAACTTGGTATCCCTTCGTCCTAGCATGCTTCAGTTATTCTTCATCTCAATACGCATCATGCCAAATATCAAAATGTTTTATTACTTATAGTCTAAACAGTTGTTCAGTAATTATTTATCTCCACGAAGAGAATTCTAGATTCTGACAGAAGTTTGGCTGTAAAACCTTAGACTGCTTACCATTCACGGCAGCGCTTATTACACTGAGAACGTCACGTTAACAACCCCACAACCAATAACTACCAAACCCATTCTGGGAGAATTACAGCTTCACATATTCATGGCATGGGATTCAGCAATTCAGACTTCAGCATGTGTGATCGAAAAACATGTATCGCATTGGTATTCTATTTGGCACGGAAATTCCGAAATTGAAGGGGCCGCGGTGGCCGAGTGGTTAAGGTGTCCCGACACTTTAACACTAGCCCTCCACCTCTGGGTTGCGAGTTCGAAACCCACATGGGGCAGTTGCCAGGTACTGACCGTAGGCCGGTGGTTTTTCTCCGGATACTCCGACTTTCCTCCACCTCCAAAACCTGGCACGTCCTTAAATGACCCTGGCTGTTAATAGGACGTTAAACAAAATCAAACAAATCCGAAATTGAACGAACAGTGTCATATGCCGTCTCACGACCTGTATAATGTACTCTATGCGGTCAAAGGTTCAATTAATTCAAATGATTAATTACTTTTGGAAAACCCATGCCAGTGATCAAACATACGTATATTATCTCTAATCTAGTGCGGTTTCACGTGGGTGCTCATATCCCTTAGATGGCCATCTTGTTCGTCAAGCGTCTCGAACAGACGACCTGGCCTCTTGTTGTGCCCCGGGTGCACACAATCACGCACAAGGTTATTGCTTAATATATATTGAAATTGTAAAATATTTTGTATTGAATATACATCGCCGTATAAAAAGTAAGGTGATAGTGTGCGCCCTTATCTAATACCCCATTAAATATTCAAAATCCAACATCATGGAAAAATCGAAGTACTGTAAACGACGACGGACGAAGACAGATAGGAAAAAAACATGTGACAGTTTCGCTTAGATGATTTAAAATTCCATGCCAGTGATGAAACCAATGTATAATGAGTATATCTTAATGAGCGTTTCAGGAGGCTACTCACGAGGCAACTCATGTTCTTTAATTGGCCAGTTTGTCAAACGTCTCGAACAGACGACCTGGCCTTTTTGTACACGAAAACACGCTCAAGGTTAGCACTTCGTACCTCAATACTGTAATGGTAATTACATTGGGATAGTTTAGGTCAGGGGCATTGTTTGAAACAGATCCGTGATCTATCGTTTCTTGCAATCTGCCTTGTGTGTACCTTGTACTTGAATAGTTCATTAGATTATCAGATTATTTACTAATTCCAATACTTGTACAAAAAATGTTTTTTATACATATCAACATTTTATATAAATATCAACATTTAATACATGTGTGTAAGTCTGAGAGAGAGAGACAATTTTTCATACACTATGGAATGTGAGAAAGTACAAGAATTTTTGCAAAATTTTGAGTTCCTTCTTGATGCATTGTTTATCCCATTCGGTTATAATAAGGAAACCTTCATTTTTGGTTTATTTAGTCAAAATAGCATCAGTAGTAGGGTAGATAATACCATAATTTTAATTATAAAGCATTATATTTACCAAGTGAGATGTTTACAGACATCATTGTAAATAGCTGCTCTCAAGAACGTTATCAAAGATACATATTATACTTAGAAAGATATTGCGGTTAATAAAGGTGAATTATTTTTATTAAAATTTAATGTTGACATTTTAACCCCCTTGAACTTTTTGACACAATTTTAGAATCTTTATTTCTCAATCTAACACCAACACCCCCTGTACCATCTCTTTCTCTCTCTCTCTCTCTCTCTCTCTCTCGCTGTCTCTCTCTCTCTCTCTCTCTCGCTCTCTGTCTCTCTCTCTCTCTCTGTCTCTCTCTCTCTCTCTCTCGCTCTCTGTCTCTCTCTCTCAATATCTCTCTCTCGCTCGATCTCTGTCTCTCTCTCGCTCTCTGTCTCTGTCTCTCTCAATATCTCTCAACATATCGTTACATATTTTAACCTAATACCTAACAATACTAGCAGAGCACGACACATTTTTTTTTATAATTCAGAGCGACCTTCTCGGTATATTAACATTGCCGTATCACCTCACATGCCTGTAGTAGCAGCTGAGTAATGTAAGACGATACACCGCACACATTCACACTGTTATCAGCACACATACACTACACGCCTATCCCGTCGACTTACTATTTTTCAATATTTTCCTCCTAGTATCTTTATCCGTTACGATGTCCACGATAGGCTTCACGTGTTCCACGGAGAATGGATTCCTGCCACGCTCATGTTTTCCTTTTCCCCACAGGCAGATCAGGCCTAGGGCCGCGGTAATACACACACATGACACACTGACGGGATATAATGTCAGACCCCACAGGTAAAACTGGACATCGGCTAACGTGGTCATCACTGTCGACGCCATCATCAGGAGGTCGATAATGCTGTCTCTGAACTTTGACCCAGATCGACCACGCACATACACACACACACAGTGGCGTGAACGGTGTGCCACTGGTTATATAAGAGATGATGTCATATTTCCCTGCTCTATCGTACTACCACTGCAAAATAGGCCTAGTGATTTTCAGCACATCAGTTTTTATATGTCCATATGAACAAAGCCACGTGATATCAGGAGTTGTTAAATAGCGCGTATATCATTATCGCGTTACAAAGCGACACATACACTATGCACTCTAGGTTTATTTTCAAAATATTCATAATAACTTAATTACCCAAATTATAATTTGTAATTAATATGTCACACAGCGAGTGTATGCGTCACAATATATTAATAATAAAAAAATTTTTTTTTACGTGTACGATTTTCATGGGCTGTCTGTCCGACGTTTTGAGCGTAGGACTAGTAAGCCAGAGGTCCCGGGTTCGATTCCTAGCGGAGGCAGTGATTTAATTAATCATGCCTCTGTAAAATAAATATCAAAAGAAAACGACATGAATTTTGACTATACAGTGACCTAAATAAATCTTGAAATTCAAACTGGAATATTCTTTTGATAATATATATCTTCAATCAATAAGCTGCACAACAGGTGACCGATATAGGCCCATTGGACCTCTGTTAATTGCAGAATTAAGATATAACATATAACATATAAAATGATTTAATTCAAGTTCTAGTCTTGCTCAATATCACTGGAAGTGCTTATAGTTAATTACAGACAATTAAAAACAAGAGACACATAGCGCCTGTATCAGTCACATGAATACCGCGGTGATCAAGGCAAACACTCTTATGTAAGTTATATCTTAATATTTTCCCACTTTGGGATCCGTCTCTAGGTGAGTTTCACGATTCAATACTTTAAGTTTGATGATTCCAAAGAAATTTAATTCATTTTTGGCTTCCTCGTATATTTGGTTCCAGCAGGTATAATGATCACAAAGGTATATGTTTTTCTTCCATCATGACACCAACATATTTCCATGTTTATTTGATTCCTATCAATATATGTAAATAAAACTATGGCTAAGGGCTAAACTACGCTTGCGTGTCACACCAGTGTCCTTAAATAAATATTGAAATTATTTTACAGTCTGCCGTTCCAGATACTGACTATTTTGACCTCAAGCCTTACGTTTCTTCAGGGAAGTTTGCTTGTTTTGTGACTTTTACTAGATGTGACATTGGTAGATGATAAACGTCATTGATGTGAACGGTTTCAGTCTTATCTAGTTCTGGTATAGCTTTTGAGTCACATTTTAGTTAAATATACCTCTACTTAAAGGGGGCATTCCTTCGTTTGAATAAAGTTAAGGTCGTAAAAATTAAACTTACTGGAAAATATGTATTTTTCCACGTAGTAAAAGTTATAATCTTTACATTAAAAAGGCAGTTTTACTCTCAAAATAAAAACAAAACAAACAAAAAAAACAAACAAAAAAACAAAAAACAACTGAGTATTAAGTTCTGAAATTCTCAATTCGACCCAAAGTATCAATAATTACCGCAAAGACATACGGTATTTGTTTACGATACGCCTTTTTCCTGTACATTTCGGCGTTAATTTCATTGCATGTAGGTACAGACACTCATATAATCATCGTTCGGACATATGTTTCTAATGTCCGAACCAAGGAATGCCCCTTTGAATATTATCATACTATAAGTAAAAAAAAGTTAGTATTGCATTTCAAATTACTGACATACACCCTGAACTTGACTCCCAACAGTTCGGTTTCCTTCCCACAATGAAAATAAATAGATAACACCTCGATATCAAGAATCCAGCACAAGTATAAATTATACTTTAAAAATAGCCAATAGAAATATCTCTGCCATCAAGTTTTCCATTTCAACATTTAGGATATTGGTCTTATGATATTGGTCTGAGGATATTGCCCTTCGGATATTGGCCTACGGATATTGGCCCTAGAATAATGCCCTTAGGATATTGGCCCTAGCACATTGGCCCTAGGAAATTTGCGTTAGGATGTTGGCCCTAGGATATTGGCCTTAGGTTATTGGACATAGGATATTGACCTTAGGATATTAGCCGCAGGATAATGGCATAAGGATATTGGCCCTTGGATATTGGTATTAGAATATTAGCCTTAGGTTAATGGCCCCAGGATATTGGCCTTAGGTTATTGGCCCCAGGATATTGGCCCTAGGATATCAGCCTTAGTATATTGGCCCTAGGATATTGGCCTTAGGTTATTGGCCCCAGGATATTGGCCCTAGGATATCAGCCTTAGTATATTGGCCCTAGGATATTGGCCTTAGGATATTAGCCCCAGGATATTGGCCTGAGGACTGGATTTTCATTTGTTGGTTGGTTTTCCTCTTTTGTATCTCCTCGACACATGTCCTCATATGACCCTGTCTGTTGGTGTATCCTTTACGCCTGTCCTTATAGACGCCGGCCGTCATATGACCCTGTCTGTTGGTGTATCCTTGACGCATTTAAGCAAGGTACAGTGGCTTTAATGTTGTTATAGTCGATATGGCAGCAAGATGTATGATGCGCAAATGCAGCATGAGAGCCCTGACTCTAACGGTGTTTCCTTGTCATATGACCCTGGTTGTTGGTATCTTCTTAACACATGTCGTGGTAGGAGTGTAAGTAGGAGGACTGGTCGTGGTAGGTGACGGGAGTGTAAGTAGGAGGACTGGTCGTGGTAGGTGACGGGAGTGTAAGTAGGAGGACTGGTCGTGGTAGGTGGTGGGAGTGTAAGAAGGAGGACTGGTTGTGGTAGGTGGTGGGAGTGTAAGTAGAAGGACTGGTTGTGGTAAGTGGCGAGAGTGTAAGTAGGAGGACTGGTCGTGGTAAGTGGCGGGAGTGTAAGTAAGAGGACTGGTCGTGGTAGGTGACGGGAATGTAAGTAGGAGGACTGGTCGTGGTAGTTGACGGGAGTGTAAGTAGGAGGACTGGTCGTGGTAGGTGGTGGGAGTGTAAGTAGTAGGACTGGTCGTGGTAAGTGACGGGAGTGTAAGTAGGAGGACTGGTCGTGGTAGGTGGCGGGAGTGTAAGTAGGAAGATTGGTCGTGGTAGGTGGTGGGAGTGTAAGTAGGAGGACTAGTCGTGGTAGGTGGTGGGAGTGTAAGTAGGAAGATTGGTCGTGGTAGGTGGTGGGAGTGTAAGTAGGAGGACTAGTCGTGGTAAGTGACGGGAGTGTAAGTAGGAGGACTGGTCGTGGTAGGTGGCGGGAGTGTAAGTAGGAGGACTGGTCGTGGTAGGTGGTGGGAGTGTAAGTAGGAGGACTGGTCGTGGTAAGTGGCGGGAGTGTAAGTAGGAGGACTGGTCGTGGTAGGTGGTGGGAGTGTAAGTAGGAAGACTGGTCGTGGTAAGTGACGGGAGTGTAAGTAGGAGGACTGGTCGTGGTAGGTGGTGGGAGTGTAAGTAGGAGGACTGGTCGTGGTAGGTGGTGGGAGTGTAAGTAGGAGGACTGGTCGTGGTAGGTGGCGGGAGTGTAAGTAGGACTGGTCGTGGTAAGTGACGGGAGTGTAAGTAGGAGGACTGGTCGTGGTAGGAGTGTAAGTAGGAGGACTGGTCGTGGTAGGTGGTGGGAGTGTAAGAAGGAGGACTGGTCGTGGTAAGTGACGGGAGTGTAAGTAGGAGGATTGGTCGTGGTAAGTGGCGGGAGTGTAAGTAGGAGGACTGGTCGTGGTAGTTGACGGGAGTGTAAGTAGGAGGACTGGTCGTGGTAGGTGGCGGGAGTGTAAGTAGGAGGACTGGTCGTGGTAGGTGGCGGGAGTGTAAGTAGGAGGACTGGTCGTGGTAGGTGGTGGGAGTGTAAGTAGGAGGACTGGTCGTGGTAAGTGACGGGAGTGTAAGTAGGAGGACTGGTTGTGGTCAGTGGCGGGAGTGTAAGTAGGAGGACTGGTCGTGGTAGGTGGCGGGAGTGTAAGTAGGAGGACTGGTCGTGGTAGGTGGTGGGAGTGTAAGTAGGAGGACTGGTCGTGGTAGTTGACGGGAGTGTAAGTAGGAAGACTGGTCGTGATAGGTGGCTGGAGTGTAAGTAGGAGGACTGGTCGTGGTAGGTGGTGGGAGTGTAAGTAGGAGGACTGGTCGTGGTAGTTGACGGGAGTGTAAGTAGGCGGACTGGTCGTTGTAGGTAGCTGGAGTGTAAGTAGGAGGACTGGTCGTGGTAGGTGGCTGGAGTGTAAGTAGGAGGACTGGTCGTGGTAAGTGACGGGAGTGTAAGTAGGAGGACTGGTCGTGGTAGGTGGTGGGAGTGTAAGTAGGAGGACTGGTCGTTGTAGGTGGCTGGAGTGTAAGTAGGAGGACTGGTCGTGGTAGGTGGCTGGAGTGTAAGTAGGAGGACTGGTCGTGGTAAGTGACGGGAGTGTAAGTAGGAGGACTGGTCGTGGTAGGGGGCGGGAGTGTAAGTAAGAGGACTGGTCGTGGTAGGTGGCTGGAGTGTAAGTAGGAGGACTGGTCGTGGTAGTTGACGGGAGTGTAAGTAGGAGGACTGGTCGTGGTAGGTGGCGGGAGTGTAAGTAGGAGGACTGGTCGTGGTAGGTGGCTGGAGTGTAAGTAGGAGGACTGGTCGTGGTAGGTGGCTGGAGTGTAAGTAGGAGGACTGGTCGTGGTAAGTGACGGGAGTGTAAGTAGGAGGACTGGTCGTGGTAAGTGACGGGAGTGTAGGTAGAAGACTCCGCTGGTCAGTACTCTGAGGAACTTCGTGACCATCCGCTTTAGAGAACCAAGGCCTTGTACTGAGTGTTGTTGGATAAATAACTTTAAGCAGGACGTAGATGATGATTGAACTGGCGATTGTAGGAGTCTTCAAGCCCTTGAAGCATACGAAAAGATCAAATGCTAGTTTATTTACGTTCTTGATGATGGATGGATCGTCATGCCCTCAGGTCATTGCTGACTGTAGGCGGGGTTCCGGTCTGACATCAATCATGGCTTGGGCGATTTTTGCAGCGTATCAACTGCTTGCCCATACATGTTCAACTGATCCGTATTCCATTATGGACCTACCAATGTACATAGTGTATCAGCTAAATCATATTTCGCGCCGTTAACTACAAGGAATATGGCATGAAATGTATAGTCAGTTCAGGCAGAGACGTATATATCATGATATACAAGTCTCTGGTTCAGGGCAACGCATGGGTCGGTACGGACAGATTGAAATTTTCTCTTTTTATGAAATTAATGTTGTCTGTTAATGTGTTTTATATAAGATGGTGAAAAATCTTAATAGTTTTGTATTTGTTGATCATAAATGGCATCGCTGGTGCCTTGCGAACAGCTTATTGATGTTTGTTGTTGCCACATTGGGATGGGTCATTGGAGAACATTTATTTTTGTGGGCATTCTAAGGGTCCCCATGCACGTACATGTACAATCTATATGTATGTTTACGGGTTTTCCGTCTCCTTTCACGGCGGTCGCTGTGTTAGGCGACGTGAGGGAGGCGGTGGTCGAGTGCCTGTATCCCCCTCTGGTGAGTCTTGTCCTGTCCATCCTGTACCTCCACAGGGCCGGACACCTTCCTGGAATGGACATGGGCGCAGCTGAATGGTCCTACTCCGTCCTGTGTCGAACTCCATATCAACCCGTACCTCCAAGACACTTATATTAGCTGACGTGACTATCGGTATTAAGTCCTTGGTATTGGATGGTCAGTGTGGGATTCTCTTCTCGGTTATCCTTATTACTTCACACGAATTATAAGCTCATTTGCAACTTCTCTACCTTCCTATAATCTGTCATGATGTAATTCGCGTGTGGAGATAGTTCTATACAGCAAACAGTCGTCCAAAAACAGCCAAGGAGCGAAACTACCGCAGGCAGGCGACTGTCTCATTTGGAGCGAAACTACCACAGGCAGGCGACTGTCACACTTGGAGCGAAACTACCGCAGGATTTGTTTGTTTTGTTTGTTTTTGTTTAACGTCCTATTAACAGCCAGGGTCATTTAAGGACGTGCCAGGTTTTGGAGGTGGAGGAAAGCCGGAGTACCCGGAGAAAAACCACCGGCCTGCGGTCAGTACCTGGCAACTGCCCCACGTAGGTTTCGAACTCGCAAGGGAGGCGACTGTCACACTAGTGGACTTAACTTAGAACTCTTTGATCTTTTGGCAGCCAAGGAGGATCACATCAAACCGTTTGCCAATGTCAAGACTCCTACCAATGCCATCTATCGCCGGGGTCAAATGACTCTTCCATTGCCTCGATTTTTTAATGGTCGACATCACGATCTCATTGGGAAGTATTCCTTGTGAAATAAGAAGTTATACGTTTTCAATCCTCGTTGATATGCCTGATGCTATCTCATTCTCCTTGCGTTTTCAAGGGTCTCCATGATAATCTATATTTTTTACTATGTTATAATTTCACTGAAACGGACAACACAACTGCACACAAATGATATAAGGGAGGTAACTCCTATTAAATGTATCTTGTACTTATGAGATCACCAGGATTTCTGACCGCTAAATATTCATCATCATCATTGATTTTGGGTTAGAATTACAATTTAGTTTGCATGTTTATTAGACTTCCATCCGTAACGAGGGGGTCTGTGTCATGTACCCAAAGTAGAGCACTGACCTACATTCTGAACTACATCAAAGTGAAAGCTTTATACTTAGGTCAAATGTTCTCCTAGGCGAGGTTCTTTGTCTCCTACCAAAAGTAGGTCTCTCTGGCATACAGTGTGATCTTAATTGACCTACATCTAAGTAAAAGCTCTCAATCTGGACGCTATCTTCTACACTGCATATCACTGGAGGATCGAACTTAGGGGGGGGGGGGGGGGTGTCTAATGGATCAAAAGTAGGTCACTTAAATTACATCCATCTGGGGAACATTATAAGTCTTTGTATGAGATACAATATAATGAACTTAACCCCCATTTAACATATAGAATTATTCCTAACAGTAATTAAAAAAGAAACAAAAAATTTAATTAAATGTCATAGTATGATGCACATGCCCAACAATATATGAAATCTATGTTGTTTCCATATTGAGATAGAAAGAACAACCATAACAGTCTTCACCATATGAAATTTTATTTTCAAAATAATTTGGTGAGTATTACATTAAAGGAAATAGTGGATAATATGGACAGAATATAAAAATATATTACTGAATAGAAAAGCTATGATCATATATGTCCTATAAATTTATAACTAATCGGGTAAATTCTCCTAAATCTATACAACTTCCTCTACTCATGAAGATTTCTAACTAAACACTACAAACAGCTAACCTTCACATATGTGAACAATTTAATACAGACATCAGCTAACCTTCACAGATGTGAACAATTTAATACAGACATAAATCTCATTTCTACCGTATTTGACAGAATAAGCACACCTGTCCCTATAAGAGCATCCCCATCAAAAGATGGGTGTGCTATCATTTAAACACATAAAAAAAGTTCCCTACCTCACTGTTCTGCAAATATAATCTTAAGTCTTTCAACCTAAAATTATTTTTGCTACATAAAGATATGTAAATGAAAAGAAAAAAAAGTCCCAACCAGATTTCACATGTAAAATGTTCCCTGGGTTATTAAGTGCACAGGGGCCGCGGTGGCCGAGTGGTTAAGGTCTCCCGACACTTTATCACTAGCCCTCCACCACTTGGTGGCGAGTTAGAAAGCCAACGTCCTTAAATGACCCTGGCTGTTAAGAGGACGTTAAACAAAAACAAACAAACAAAAATATTGAGTGTACCCCTTTTGCATTTATGTAGTTCACAGTACATGTACACTTATTAGGTCAAATACGGTTTTCATTGTTAGTCATTAGCATGCATAAAAACACTGGACTTAAGTCCACTCCAATTCTCTATGCATAGAAGGCAGGTGAGAGAAATCTCTGAATTTTCCATTTCCCCCCTCAGAATCCAAAACACTCATCTTACCAGACAATTTACTTCACAAATCTAAAAAAAGTCAGATGAATGAGCAAAGAAAAAAAGATAATAATAAATATTTTACAAAACAGATACAGATAGCATTACATGCTATTGTCATGGTAACAAACAGCACACAGTTATCCTAGAACAGGAATACATATATTAAATAATTACCTTAATTCCTTCGTTCGGACATCAGAGACATGCACAATTTCTATTGATGAAATACATGTCAGCACGATGTTAATATGAGTGTTTGTGCCTACATGTAATGAAATTAACATAAAAAATGTACGGGAAAAAGGCATATCATATACAAATACCGCATGTCTTTGCACGAATTAGTGATACTTTGGGTCACAGTAAGAATTTTCAGGACTTATTAATGTAAAGATTATAACTTTAACTACTAGGGAACAAATAAATATTTTTCAGTAAGTTTAATTTTGATGACCTAAACTTTATTCAAACGAAGGAACGCCCCTTTAATTTCTTAAATAGGTAAAATAGATATTATAATTTGGATTAATCATCTTGATTAAATTACACATAAAATTAGATAACAGTATTGGATTTTATTTAAGATCATTGCTAAAACCCAAAACAAAATTTAGAGATGGAAATGAATCAATGTGGTACATACATTAAAGATAAAATGAAATTATCACAGTTACGATGATAACAACCACTTTTGTTCTTTGATCCCAGTATGCTTTGATACACAATTCATGTAATTTAGAAACTTAAAGCAAACTTACCGGTGTCAATGGCAACAAAAAAAAAAAAAAAAGACCAATATGAACTGGACAAAATTGCGTGTACCACACTCCATATATATCTCTTGAATGTGCATGTATGTATACAAATTGTAATGTAGGAAAAGAAACTATATGTATCTAACATTTTACTAATATTTTCATTTTTTTTTTCCACAGCAGAACTTGTACACTTGTAACTGTCTTGATCTGGTTCAGAAGTGTTAACTGCAAAATTGATCGGAAGTAAAGCCATAGAACAGGGCACTCACAACTGTTTAATGGTAATATTACATACATTTTCATGATTTTCTTATACATGTACATAACATGTTCACTATATAGAAATTCACAACCACAGCACCAGCATCCATACACACACTCCATTCCTGATTAAACGGAACAAAACCAGTTAAAATTGGCATTCAATTCTGCATTTAGCAACAGGAACATCAAAACATAAAAAAATTCTTGAGGAAATATACCAAAAATAACACCCAAAATACATTTTTTATTACTCCCATTTTCCAAATACCTGGTATGTATTAACTCTGATGATGAAAATGCAGAAAATAAAGCAGTTTTACATTGTAAAATAGTTTAACTTGACAGGCAGACACATAACTTATTCCAAAAAATTATATCTGAAATGGGCAAGAATAAGATTCAAACTCGTAAAACCATCACTTTTGTTGAATCCTAAGGGGAGGTAATCTTCATCATGATCGTTAATAGCTACAATTTGAGGAAATTCCCCTGGCTGAATAATTACAGTCTGATCTCAATTTGAAAAATTATGAAATCTCTTGTTACCAATATCAAAATAAATCAAAGGTAAATAATGTTGACCCAAAATAAAAACTTATGTAAATCAACATAAGTGTTTTTTCAAGGTACTATACTCCGATTTTCTCCCAAATCCAAAACCCAATCCGGTCTTCCACCGCTGTGACCATGCAGGCTAACAAATGTGATTATCTTACTTTAAATTAGGTGATGAAATTATTACATAAATCCTTTAAAAGTTGAAAATATTATCCCCTTGACTACTGAGCATTGAGCACATATGATGAAATGATATAATGTTTGCACAGGTTTACAAGTGATTCAGGCTTCGATTTAGACAGGTTCCATTGTCTTAAATACTGACCTACATACGTTTTAACATAGAAAAATGACATATCTAGGTGCATAATGCGTGTCTTATTTTGACTTTTATTATGCCCTACATTATGAAAAAGAATAAGTAATATCAATATATATATTAATAATAATATATATAATGCCCAGATAAACTTGGATCATAATACATTATGTAAAATATTCCGTATTGGACTATTGGCCCCATCCACATGACGGAAGCTTCACCGGATGTAACAAAATGTAGGTCGATCGTAAAGTGAAGTTGTACATGTGAAAATACTGTTTAAAACTATAGTTATAGTCATTTGCCTTTCTTATATATTCTGCAATATATACATTGATTAACTTTCATAATATGCATATTATTCAGACAAACCAAATATTGTCTACGTGTGTACGTGGCGGTTTGTAATCGGGTGCATTTTAATAAAACATCGTCCGACCAATTATATCCGGAATTCGACCGGTCATTTTTCGATCAACTTCTCCAAACCGAACCCTCTGTAAACCGAACAAATAGTCATGTCCCATGCATGTTCGGTTTATAGAGGTTCCACTGTACATAACAGATGATGACAGGATCAAAAGGATAAAACATACCATAAATATGAAGCTAGTCAAATAGTTTAATTTCATATTTACCCATTAAATATCAAATACATTACAACTATTATCAAACAACTTTGATCATATTTCAGAACTCTGAATCTTGATATTGACAATTAAATATTTGATAACTAATCAAAAATAATTTTAAATTCCTGTACAACAGCTGATGAAAGATGTAATAAACAGAAACAGATCTCCTGCCTATAAGTAATCTGAAAGCTCCAAACCATGAAAATAAAGTACACACCAATATTTCATGCTCTACAGTATGTGCTCTTTGAAAATCTATTTTATCATGATTATTATTTTTTGTGTGATTTTCTGCAACACAATGATAATGACATCATATTTGGAATATTTAACCATCATCAAATCAGATAAACAAATATTAAGAAAAAAATCACACAAGTAGTTTTAATTAAAGTGATCTAATTAAAGGTCCACTATCTGACAACAGTTCAATTCTTGATCAATAGAAGGCGAAAACAGCCTGTTATGAAATTGACTGAATGGATGGTAAGTTTAACTGTACTGTACACCAATATCCCATCTTGACCAGGTTCTGGAATGAATTTCTTCAGTTGACATCTAAATCAAATGACAGTTGATGCAGGACAAATAAGCGTGAGAAGAAACATCAGTTCCTGTGAATTCTATAATGACTCCTATCTATAGTGCTACAAGATTTCTCTTAAGTTGTCTTCTTTTCTGTCTTCTTAGTAGCTCTGACCTCTTTAACGACCTTATCAAGGTCATTGTAGAGGTTGCGGTGAAGAATGGAGGATGCACACAACATACCACCATATAGGGCTCCACTGAAGCCACACACCAGAATATCCTGACCTGAAATTGAACAAAAGATTGTAATATCTTTGTCTGGAAAAGTTTATTGTACCAAATCCTGGTCTGCCATGGTAATAATTACACACAAATGGACAACACAGAATAAAGATGGATCATTTCCATACCTTAATACATTGTGACAAAATTTGACAAGTGTATGAAATGTTTGAAAATGAGAAACATTGCAAATTTGACATGTCATCGATGGAACTTATCCCTAACCCACCCCTCCCTCAGCACTTCCCATCCCTATCTCAATTCAGGGGGTGAAATTGTGCTCTGTGATAGTGTTCTACTCAAAAGAAATTCACTGAAATATGGGGGGAAAAAAATATTGGATAAAATATTCTACAAAGAATGGTAACTCTAGTAAAAAGGTTGAAAAATCTGAAATTATGTTTGGAGTCCAAACTACACAAGGTCATTGTATATGAACAATAATCATATGAACAAAGTTTGAACAAAAAATCACTAAAAAAACGAATGAATAGTCTGAAATTGACCTTTTGACCCCAAATTCATAATGATTCCTCATCATCAGACATCACTTTATCACATACATTTGTATTGGTTTAAGAAATATAATGTACAGACATAAATAATATACCCAAAATTCATATAAAACGAAAAGCCAGTCAGACACACAGAAAGGTACCTTGAAGTTTGAATCTGTTGATTACCCTGGGGTCAGATTAATGTAGAACCCTAGTACTTGACCCTGGGGTCAGATTAATGTAGAACCCCAGTACTTGACCCTGGGGTCAGATTAATGTAGAACCCCAGTACTTGACCCTGGGGTCAGATTAATGTAGAACCTCAGTACTTGACCCTGGGGGTCTGATTAATGTAGAACCCCAGTACTTGACCCTAAGGTCAGACTAATGTAGAACCCCAGTACTTGACCCTAAGGTCAGATTAATGTAGAACCCCAGTACTTGACCCTGGGGGTCTGATTAATGTAGAACCCCAGTACTTGACCCTGGGGTCTGATTAATGTAGAACCTCAGTATTTGACCCTGGGGTCTGATTAATGTAGAACCTCAGTACTTGACCCTGGGGGTCTGACTAATGTAGAACCCCAGTACTTGACCCTGGGGTCTGATTGATGTAGAACCCCAGTACTTGACCCTTGGGTCTGATTAATGTAGAACCCCAGTACTTGACCCTGGGGGTCTGACTAATGTAGAACCCCAGTACTTGACCAGGGGGTCTGATTGATGTAGAACACCAGTACTTGACCCTTGGGTCTGATTGATGTAGAACCTCAGTACTTGACCCTGGGGTCAGATTAATGTAGAACCCCAGTACTTGACCCTTGGGTCTGATTGATGTAGAACCCCAGTACTTGACCCTTGGGTCTGATTGATGTAGAACCTCAGTACTTGACCCTGGGGTCAGATTAATGTAGAACCCCAGTACTTGACCCTGGGGGTCTGATTAATGTAGAACCCTAGTACTTGACCCTGGGGGTCTGATTAATGTAGAACCCCAGTACTTGACCCTTGGGTCTGATTGATGTAGAACCTCAGTACTTGACCCTAAGGTCTGATTGGTGTAGAACCCCAGTATTTGACCAGGGGGTCTGATTACAATAGAACCCCTGTACTACATACCTGTCAGGTAAAGCCCTGGAATATCCGTCTCGGGACGAAGGTGGATTGCTGAATTTGGGAGGAACTTGTTGATGGTATGGTCTAGTCCATATATTTCACCTTCTTGAAACCCAAGGTAGTGTTGGTTACTTAGAGGGGAGCCCACCTCAAAGTAATCATCCTATAAACAACGCAATAATTTTATATACATTTTTGCAACTTAATATTTTATTTTAGTTCCTTCCTGTACTAAATTAGGATTGCACTAACAGGGTTTCCAGGTCCTACTCTCATTTGCTTTAAAAAAACTTCCGATTTGAATAAAAACTAAACCTCCCTCATTATTCTTCAGAGAAAAATGTGTTGAAAAAAGCATCACAACACCAATAAACCTACCACTGGTAATATCCATTATATTTAATAATAAAATAAAAATCACATGTTCATTAATGTGAAACAAAAAACAAAGAACAATGAGATATCATTGTTTCCTTTTTTTTCATATAATCAATACCTGTGATAAAAGAATGTTTAAGAAGAGCAAATCAAACATGCTCTGATATCAAGTTTCAGGCCCAGATGTACTCTCCCAAAGCAACATAAAAACCCTGTGTCAGCCATTTTTTTTATAGCGGACAACTCCCGTCCAACTGTTGGTACCATGATAAACAAACAACTCCCGTCCAACTGTTGGTACCATGATAAACAAACAACTCTAGTCCAACTGTTGATACCAAGATAAGCAAACAACTCTAGTCCAACTGTTGATACCAAGATAAACAAACAACTCTAGTCCAACTGTTGGTACCATGATAAACAAACAACTCTAGTCCAACTGTTGATACCATGATAAACAAACAACTCTAGTCCAACTGTTGATACCAAGATAAGCAAACAACTCTAGTCCAACTGTTGGTACCATGATAAACAAACAACTCTAGTCCAACTGTTGGTACCATGATAAACAAACAACTCCCGTCCAACTGTTGGTACCATGATAAACAAACAACTCTAGTCCAACTGTTGATACCATGATAAACAAACAACTCTAGTCCAACTGTTGGTACCATGATAAACAAACAACTCCCGTCCAACTGTTGGTACCATGATAAACAAACAACTCTAGTCCAACTGTTGGTACCATGATAAACAAACAACTCTAGTCCAACTGTTGGTACCATGATAAACAAACAACTCTAGTCCAACTGTTGGTACCAAGATAAACAAACAACTCTAGTCCAACTGTTGGTACCATGATAAACAAACAACTCCCGTCCAACTGTTGGTACCATGATAAACAAACAACTCTAGTCCAACTGTTGATACCAAGATAAACAAACAACTCTAGTCCAACTGTTGGTACCATGCTAAATAAACTACTCTAGTTCAACTGTTGGTACCATGATAAAAGAAAATAACCCAGGATTTAAGCCAGTTCCGTAGTCACTCCTCACATAGCTAATATGTCTCACTCACCCTTCCCTCCAACTTGGGACAAATCATAGTGAGTTGGTTCCACATCTGCCTCCCCATACGATTCTTCAATCCTTCATATTCATCACTCCGGTGTTTTAGCCGCTCGTCCTGCCAGCGTGAAAACCACTCATACCTTGCCACAGTTATGATCAGACATGTACTTTTGTCTGTAAAATAGAAAATTTATTAAATTACTAATCCCACACTGACTTTACTGGACATATATACTGTGATTATCCCAGACTCAGTAACTTGAGGTCTTTGACCCAATAAATCATGGTGGGCTTATTGCAGGACAATATAGAAAGAGAATTTGCAATAGACATGGTTTGGCTTATTACCATGTATAGACTTATTGTCCGATAATTAATTGCTTATTATCTACTGGCCCCTCCTCCCTCCAAGCTTAATTGACCATTGTTCTAAGTACATATTTTTCATTATTGTTTAAATAGAGGTTTCACAACGAGTGGTTGTTGGATATGGAATTTATTTCACACTCGTAAGTTATTTTTTAAAAGTTACAAAAGACACGAGCTTTAGCGAGTGTTTTTTACAACTTTTAAAAAGTTTTAAAAAGAGTGTGAAATAAATTCCATATCCAACAATTTCGAGTCGTGTGACCTGTTTCTACCACAATAATATCGGCTTGAATCAAAGGGAAACGTGGCAAAGTATAATTTCGCGTTTGCAAATAAAGTATACTGGTGACGTCCGGGACCCGGTGATGTGACGTCATTAGATTATTGATGACGTCAATAACGATTGCAGCTTGGGTCAAAGTTCACCGTGTTAGCCAACCAATATGCGTACAGAGTTTATACCACGTGTGGTATAAACAGATTGTTAATCAACAGCTGTAATGATTAACTGATGGTCTGAGAGTTGAATACCACAGGGTATTGTGGTAGAAACTAAACTTAAACAATTGTATTGTGTTAGAAAAGAGATGGAGTAATTAAGTTCAATTCAAAACATGTGTGAATATATATAAATGTGAATACAGACAACAAAGTGAGATTATCTTATACAGATAAATGTTTCTGATCTTCTCTTTTCGTTCTTTGTTGTTCTTACTTGGGAAACGTTTAGACCAGGTTGGATCCTTGGCGGATGGGAATGATACAAACATGATGGGGTTCTCGCTGTGGGCGGCATCCTCCACGGACATATTAAGCCACTCATACATAGCCGTTTCCTGATCATTCCTAAAAAAAACCCCAAAAAGTATGTTTTATTGATTGAAAGAAATGACATCGGCAATGGCAGTTATTATCATCAAGCATTGTATAGTCACACAGATCACATACTAATCCGCAATTCATTTCAATATATTTAAACATTATCATTGCTGACAAAAAACTAATATAAGTACTTGTCAGTCTAGCAACTCTAGTGGTAAAATGTCTAGATGAAGAATTCACTAGCCAGAATAAATTACATGTTTGTCCTAAAATGTCACAGGCCTATTCTAACTCTACTGCTCCAGTGTGTTGTTCTTGTATCATGTCACTGTAACCATCTCATGAGATGTCGTCTATGGTGATTAACTACACAATACTTTTGAGTGGTTAAACAGGGGGTACCACATATGATATGTTGACATAGCAAAGATTTGCTGAATATCTTTATGGTTAAATGATAAAAAAAAAAAAAAAATCATCAGAATAGCAGCTTTGAATAAAAGCTTGCTTTTATTGGGCCAGTAAAATACCATTGAACTTTCATAAAGCCATTTTCATTCAGAGAATCTGAAGTTTCTGCCTTATTCTTAAACTTGCATGGAGGACTTTGTATTGTTGCTGTGAGATATGTATCGGTGATCCTGGTAAATGATATACCGGTACTTGTTCAGCAGGGAAACATCGGGCTTTACTTTACCACAAGTTATGTCCCTTGATGCCCAGTTCTTGTCATCATATTATATACAGGAGATGTAGAGTGTATTTTACCTGGTGAAGCACCAAAAGTTATGTCCCTTGATGCCCAGTTCTTGTCATCATATTATATACGGGAGATGTAAAGTGTATTTTACCTGGTGAAGCACCAAAAGTTATGTCCCTTGATACCCAGTCCTTGTCATCATATTATATACGGGAGATGTAGAGTGTATTTTACCTGGTGAAGCACCAAAAGTTATGTCCCTTGATGCCCAGTTCCTCCTGTGATCCGTCCATACCAATAAACACCGACATGTAGGACATGCTGTTCCCCACGTCCTTAATTGTTGGATACAGTTCTAATAACATAAGTATGATTCTCAGATAAATAAAAAGTTTAATTTGCATGTCAATCAAAATGTCAATGAAGCACAGCATGGCTGATTTACAGTACAGGGAAATATGAGTTCTAACTTTTAATGTAGAATTCGCAATCATTGTTGTTTTTTTTTGTTTGTTTTGAAAACAGAAGTAAGTTTTCTTTCCTTCATTTTTGTTGTTGTTTGATATGCTTTGGCATATATGACAAAACAATGTCACAATTCATCGTTTGTCCAATTAATTAAAAGACCTGTGTATCCAAAGTATTCCTTACTTGACTTCAGTGCGACTTCCTGCGGTAGTAGCTTGGTAAAGGTGTTCCTTACTCCAGCATCAGAGATGATACGCTTGGCAAATATCTGTGCAGATCCGTCTCCTGTCTTAACCTCTACACCTGTAACAAATCACAGCAAGACAATACTTAATACCATTTTGTGTGTTTCAAACATTTTGTTCTAGTTTAACTGACCTACCGTAATTTCTTGGGTATTGCCCGCACTGACCAAAATTTGGTATTTCTGTTTTTAATTCTGCAGATAGCCCGCTCCGTCGCATTGCCCGCGGGTTATCTGCTATATATATCTTTATATACAAATAAACAACAAGAGCTGCGAAAGCGCTCGGGACAAAGCAGAAATGTTTTACTGTTTTTATTTTTAATATTTTCAACCAATTACAAGGACATACTATATATTTTACTTATATATACCGGGTAGCTATATAAAATGTATATCAATCGTAAAACATGAAAACGTTTACCTTGTACACGATTTGGGGAATCCCCTTAGTACCGATGCGTTATACATTACCTAGCTAAGGATTTGGTGAACAGTGTTAATAAACATAATTCAGGCTCGGGGTCTAGTTGTGAGTTGTTTTTACATGATTTGTACTGGTCAGAATCTCCAATTACGTCCATTATTAACTGGACAGCCATGTCGGCACCAAGGAAACAGCAGCAGTGATGAAGATATTCCCCTCGCAGAAATAGCAAGACTGGACAGGGATCAGTTAGGATTATTTGTGAGTGATTCGGAGCCATCTGATTTCGATGGGTGGGAGTAGATTTGATCAGCAGTAAACGTGATTTGATATTCCGGTGGATGTACTGTGATGACGGACAATTACAATGTATGTTCATTTTTTGATTAAATTTTGTGAAAAAATGTATGTGTTCATATCATGCTTTTAATATATGTCGTATAGCCCGCAGTTTTCAATGGTTTTTGAAAACATTTCGTCAGATAGCCCGCTTCATCAGATAGCCCGCAGAAGGCAATTTTCAATGTTTAAAATCGTATAGCCCCCGGGCAATACGCAAGAAATTACGGTAGCTGATCCTGATGAGACTTTGCCTAATTATCTCAGCAACTGTTGTCCTTATCAAACTAACCTATAGTCCTACACTCAGTACCTACAATGCTGTCACTAATTTTTATTCCTGACTATGTTGAAAGTTAAAATCACAACTGCACCATCAACAAGTATAAAATCCAGCATTGGTTGTAAAGTATAACTACTGTTCATCATTTCATTGTTAAAAACTGACTGGAAGTCAAGGTCATCAGATGATGTAGTAGTTTCATTTAGCACCTCAGGTTATATTGTCAGAATGAATGTGAAAAGGAATGGACTTTTCCATAAATAAAAAATAATAAAAATCTCTCACAATAATGATGTAGTGGATACATCTTACCCTCAACTCCATTTTCAACCTTAATTTGTCAGAATGCCAATGTCACAACTACCACCAAATCTTACCAACAGCCCTGCCCTTGTCACTAAGGATGATCTTGTTGACAAGTGCGTTGACGAGGACACGCCCACCACCCTTCTCTATAACGGGTATGGCTTGGAACGCGATCTCACTAGGTCCACCTCTGACATAGTAAGCTCCACCCATATAGTGGTTCAACAAGGAAGCTTGTAATCCAAAGGGGGACTTGGACGGGGCAACACCTGGAAAAGTAAATAACGTAAATAAGTTATCTGAAAATTATTTTATCATATCAAATGATAATTGTTTTTTTTTTAGAAAGCATGTGCATATAATTCTCAAAAAGTACATGGAATCATCGGATGGTTTTTTCAATCATTAACATATAAATTCAAGACAAACAATTTCTATAAGTATAGATATAAGGAAAATATATTTCCAGTTGAGTGGGTTGTTTGGATTAAGTAATGGAGCTGGCTTGTATCAGGGGCATAACTTCTTGCTAAATTCCCACTGAATCAATAACTATGACGTAGATAGCCCAACAATGCTGACCTCTCCAAATACTGCTGACCTTACCCCTATAACAATGATCTTGACCCATAATTATGACCTTGTCCAATAATTTTCCTTATAATGCTGACCTAACCCCTATAACTATGATCTTGACCCATAATTATGACCTTGTCCAATAATTTTCCTTATAATGGTGACCTTGCCCCTATAACAATGACCTTGCCCCATAATTATGACCTTGTTCAATACCTTTCCTTATAATGCTGACCTTGCCCCTATAACAATGATCTTGACCCATAATTATGACCTTGTCCAATAATTTTCCTTATAATGCTGACCTTGCCCCTATAACAATGATCTTGACCCATAATTATGACCTTGTCAAATAATTTTCCTTATAATGCTGACCTTGCCCCTATAACAATGATCTTGACCCATAATTATGACCTTGTCCAATAATTTTCCTTATAATGCTGACCTTGCCCCATAATTATGACCTTGTTCAATACCTTTCCTTATAATGATAACCTTGCCCCTATAACAATGACCTTGCCCCATAACTATGACCTTGCCCCATAATTATGACCTTGACCCATAATTATGACCTAGTCCAATATCTTTCATCTTGATGGTGACCTTGCACGCCCAATAATGCTGACCTCTCCCATAAAATGCTGACCTTGCCCCATAGTTTTGACCTTGCACCATAACGATGACCTTTCCTCATAATGCTGACCTTGCCCAATAATGTTGACATTGACCCCACTCACCATAGTCGCCGTAGCAGTACACCAACACTGCCTTCAGGTCAGCATTGTCTGTGAGAGAGTCTAAGACAGCCTTTGTGGACTGGGATGTATACTTGGACCATGGACGGAAAAGAAGGTTCATGACACCAATCGTTGATAACAGGGAAGCCAGCCATTTTGGTATATACTTCAGTACAAAAAATCCCAAGAAATAGGATCTGTTTTCCTGTTAAAGATAATTGACACAACATGATGCTAGCATCAACTAAAACTGTTATCTGACTCACTATATATATGGATATTAACCAAATTTGACTGTTTTTCCAAAAGATTAATTATAAAACATGATCAACCGTGAATGCTACCCATGAACCGTTGCCCGATCATGCGCTGCCCAATCGAACGCACCTAATTACAAGCGTACAGATGACAGTGACTACACTACTTGTCATCTGTTTGTAAACATCGGTCGACTGTAAACATGACATCTAGGTTTGAAGATATAAACGATGACAGGCTTTTAAATCTCATAGAGAACAGAGACTCAGCTAATACCAGGAATATCATCAAGGGTTCTGTGAGGATTTTGCATGCTTACTGCGAATCAAAACATGTACCAAGCAGTGACTTTGAGTTTGTTGTAATTTATTCACCCCAATGGTCAGATATCTTGGTCGGTACCAACACCTCGTGAAAACAGTTTTGACTGTCACCTGGTCAGTACCAACACCTCTTGAAAACAGTTTTGACTGTTGACTGATGAGACACGAAACAACTGTAAACTGTTGCCATGATAGCTAGCTGCCCCTGTTTTTTTTTTAATAATGTTGAAAAGGAGTAAAATTAAAATTAGAAAAGTAGTGTTCAGTTTCTCACAACAAAATTCATCAGCTTTTTTATAAAACAATTACTTCAGGTCGTATAATGGAAATGGTTTTAAAACTGTTAAACTATTTCAAATTTTTTGTTAAACTATTTCAAATTTTTTGTTAAACTATTTCAAATTCTTTGTTAAACTATTTCAAATTTAGGGGAAAAAACCAAGTTGAAAAGTATTGTCGGAGGTAATAAATCAACGTTTAACTTACCACACTAGAACCTTCTGGCCAAATATGAGTGCTAATAATTCAGAACTACTGAACTATATATGAAACTTCAATTTTACGTCTCTGGACAGTTGGGACTGATAACCAAATTCCAGTATACTCAGCCACCCATTCCTAACCCCTCCTCGACTTTGTTACTATATGGGTACAATAAAATGTGATTTCATATTTAAGATATTTTTCAATATTCTAAGTGATTGCTGAGCTCCATTTTTTTCAATTTTGATGAGTCTTTGTACCAAGTTTGGTTTTAGTTTGTTTTTGTTTAACGTCCTATTAACAGCCAGGGTCATTTAAGGACGTGCCAGGTTTTGGAGGTGGAGGAAAGCCGGAGTACCCGGAGAAAAACCACCGGTCTACGGTCAGTACCTGGCAACTGCCCCACGTAGGTTTCGAACTCGCAACCCAGTGGTGGAGGGCTAGTGATAAAGTGTCGGGACACCTTAACCACAAGGCCACCACAGCCCCTTTGTACCAAGACAGATATTGTATTCTCCAAATGTATGAGTCCAGAACTCAATCATTGTTTTCTACAATGATCAATCTTGTTTGCTTGTTGTCGTGCTGGTTAAAAATATTATTGATCGAAAATGTGAAGTTTATCTATTTTACTACAATTGGTTAACAAGCTACAATGTATCAACTTATACCATTACCTCTTTTTGACCCAACGGGACTTACTGATCAAGGAACTAGATTATCCATAGAAAACCAACTGCAAATATTGATTGATAATACATTTTAGAAAACATATGAGTGTCTTTGCGATTTTTTTCACACACTACATTTTTTTGCAGGGAAAGTCACGAGACAAAATTCCATAGGCAGTATTGTCGGCTGCTCTACTTGCTAAACAGACATCAAGAAATTTGAATTGAAAAGTGTCATGCAAATGAAATTACAAAAATGTTGAAAATATGAAAAATGTAAGTATAAGCTTTAAACAGCATTCCTATAACACGAAACAAGATTACAGACAAAAAAACATGCTGGGTATTGCTTTAAACATGTCCCCTACTGGCCCCTGCTTAAAATAATAACAGCGACCTTGACCTTGACCTTGACCAAAAAACCCTGAAACTTGAGCTTGATATGTAGGTACTCATACTGAGTTACATACCAACTTTCACCAACATATCTTGAATAATGGCTCAGAAAAGTGTGGAAAACTGAGTGGACAGACAGTCGGACAGACAGACAGACGGGGAGGGAACATATGTAGTCCCCCCAGTTTTACTGGTAGGGGACTAATAATCACAAGAATTCCACGGAAGTGGATGTGTTGCCTGCACAGTAAGTTAGGAGATGAATTAAAAAAAAACCAGCTTGGATATTCATTGTATCTATTCCAAGTATAATTTGTATGATTTACTGGATGGATTCCCATGCAATGAATGAACTCACAAATGAAACTGCATTCCTCTTTATATCATGTTTGTCAGACAGAAACATGATATTTACAGGTATGTGACATTAAGAGAAACATGTTTTTTCCACTAAATCTTGTGCGTTCCCATCTCCATAACTAAAAAGTAAGCTATTCAATGTACAAATATGAAGATGTTTGAATCCCCGCATATCAAAACAAGTTTCACGCAAAATTTAAGTGGTTTTCATACAGAAACCAGTAAGCACTATATGAAGTTTTAGGTTGATTGTCCCAAAGGGAACTGGACAGATTTTCTATTTATTTACAGTGAACTTGACCTTCGAACCTGAAAAGCAATCCCAAGCAAGCACTTCACTTTTGATAAGGAAGTACTATACAAAGTTTGAGTTTGATTAGCCAAAGGGAACTTGAGTTATCGCATGAAAACCAATTTTCTAATAATAGTAACAGTGACCTTGAACCATCAAACCTGAAAGCAATCCCAAGAAAGCACTTCCTGTTAAAAAGCAATGCATCAAGTTTGCATTTGATTGGCCCAAGTGATCTCAAATTATCGCAAGCAAACCTATTTTCTATTTATAGTAACAATGACATATGACCTTTGAACCTGAAAAGCAATCTAAGCAAGCACTTTTGGTAAGAAAGCACTGTATGAAGTTTGAGCCTGATTGGCTAAGGAAAACTCGAGTTATGACATGGAAACAAAGTTTCTATTTATAGTAACAGTCACCTTTGACCTTCAAACCTGAAAAGCAATTCCAAGCAACTAGTTTTGATAAAGAAGCACTATACAAAGTTTGAGTTTGATTGGTCCAAAGGAACGTGAGTTATTTAATGGAAACCAATTTTCTATTCAAAGTAACAGTGACCTTTTCCTTTGAACAATCCCAACCAAGCACTTTTGGTAAGAAAGCACTGTATGAAGATTGAGTTTGATTGACCTAAGGGAACTCAAGTTATCGCACGGAAACCATTGTGTGGACGACACTGCCGCCGCCATACTGATACCTATATGTCACCTTTTTCAGGCAACACAATAACACGCTAATGAGCGTTATTTGTTAGCAATTCTGTGCTGTGTTATAGGACCATAACACGAAACAGAAAGTTTTTTTACGCTTAGGTACAAATCAACCATCAACATACCTTCAGCATAACCATGAACTTTTCAATGGCCTTCTTCTCCTGGGGGAATTCTTTGATGAGCTCCTCGGCGTAAGACTTGCGGTCATCCATGATTCTGTACTGTTTAGCCTTAGCTGGGTCTCCTAAACAAACCTGTTGTGACAAAATGTCACAAGAAAACAATGAGTTATACCCTTAAAACATGAAGTTTGAGGATAGCTGGATAGGTTTTAGTATCAGAGAATTAGAGTAACAAGCTTGAAAGTAATTCAGTCATATCAGGGAAAATTTTAATCTTTGAATTTGAGTCTCAGAAAAATATACATGCAATCTATATCAAAGTTTGTATTAAATTAGAGAAAGTTCATCATTTTAAAGTAATAATTGTACATGTACATACCATGTCAAAACAGTCGGTCATCTTTGGATACTCAATTTTTCCTCCAGTAACCATGTCAACCAGAGTTCGGTTGTCAGCTCCCTCGTACATCTTACCGATATAATGGATGCCTAACAAAGCCAAACAACAATTCTGATTAAATAAAACAGACTTTTTATTAGTCAAACAGTATGTAATTGTAAATCACAGTCTAGGGGCGAACTTGATTCTGACGTGCTGGTGTGCCGGCGGCAAGGTGGGAAGGCGGTAAAATTACTTGATTGTGTCCCGAATATACGCGCGCAATGTCTAAAAAATAAAAATATGTTTTGGTCTATGTCGGCCATATTGCAAATGAGCCGCTTTGCTTGAATGTACGTGCCGTCGGCAAGCTCGAAACCGGCAAACGGCACTGACGACAAGCTAGAATCGAGTTCGCCCTAGGTGACAGTTCAAGGGAGATAATCTCACTGACTGACTGAGGATGCAACAGTTACCCTTGGACACTGCTCACTAGTGGCAGTCATGGTAAATAGTTCCGAATCATTTCCAGTTTGAAGTGTGATTGGATCGAAGTTGAAATGGTGTGATACTGGGCTGTTTGTGTTGTCTACCTTACATGTAATGGGTGTGGATGTTCACAGAAACAGAATCTAAATTCATACGCTGACTTTGAGGTTGCTATATTTTTCAAATCCTTGTTTATCTTATCACTGCTCCTAACGTATAATACAATGGGGGAATTAAATGTGAACTTAGATTCTGTTTCTTTGAATATTTCAACTTCCAATCACACTTCAATCATTTAATATAACAGCTAGACTGAAGTCTAAGTGTGATGGGGAAGCAATTTTTTTCAGCGACATTGACCCCTAACTTAATACACTGATATTTGAGCTTGTTTAATTTATGTCCAATGCCACAATGACTGTAAAATTTGTCAACAAACAAGGTCACTAGACTGATGACAGCATGCAAAGGACAGACACACAAACGACTCAATTACATAATACCTCACCGTAATTAGTCAATAAAAAAGGCTACCAGAATGATGACAAAAATTAATGGACAGGCACACACAGGGCAATAACTTCCCTGCTCTGCACAAAAGGACCGTAAGATTGGGACTTCAGCTTTCAGTAAATATAAGTATAACACTGTAGAAGATTTTGTACTACAGATTTTTTATACATCTACAACTATACTATACTTATAAATCAGAGATGTGATTCATTAATCGTTTCATTTGTTTTTCCAAGCCTGATTCAGATGAGGGTATAATCAGCCTCACCTGTATCAAACTCGTAGCCTTTCTCATGGAATGTGTGACAACATCCTCCAGCCTGGTCATGCTGCTCCAATACCAGAACACGGTGTCCGGACCGAGACAATAAGGATGCCAACGCTATACCACCAATTCCACTCCCGATTACAATGTCATCAAGTTCCTCTGGCACCTTGGATAACTTGAACCCTAAAAGTAAAATACATTCAAAGCATTAAATTATTGTTCAAGTAACGAAATCTTGAATTTAAAATACTGCAAAAAGTACATTTAGAATTTATAATAAAAAACATTAAATCTATGCTCCATCCACAATTTATTTCAATGAGTCCTTTTCGACATTTTTATGACCCTGATTACTAATGGGACATTAAAAAAATAAAGCAAAAGAAAAACATTTCAACAGTATTGCTAAAAACAATGAAACCCATAATGTTAAATTAAACTATTCACAGAACTTCTGTGAGCCCCATCAAAATTCTATGAGTACTGGACTTATAATTAGGACTCATATATGGATTGAATAGATTTTTTAAATTTTCATTGCGGCTATGAATACCAGTAGCTAGCTACCTATCACGTGCACGGTGGCACGCCTCGGAGGATATGTAGCTAGCTACTGGTATTCATAGCCGCAATGAAAATTAAAAAAATCTATTCAATTCATATATTTACATAACCTTGATTTAAAAAATTTGTATTAGAACAGCCGGGAGATCCCGCCTATGCACCACACCATTGTTTTAATGTCGCTCCGCATTTTCTGGTCTTTTTTGTTTAATTTTGTATAAAACAAAAAGAAAGAAGTATTAAAGTAAAAATAATATTAAATACAAATAATATTAAATACAATCATAAAATATTTTTAAGACTTATCTCGTACCAACGTTATCGATCCAAGGAAAGCTACTCTTCCTGTCTTACTGTCGATGGCGTATTAATATGACCCGATTAATCAGGTGATTTGCACGAGAGACAATGTTTTCATACGGTTTTCATAGTGTATTCATGGTCATATGTTTGTTGTTTTCACTTGGTATGTTCATATCAGCAAACCACATTAGGAATGTAAATATAGGTAGATTATCTCTGCAATTTAATGTTGTTGAAGTAATGAGAATACTTCTAAAAGTACCAAAGTAAATTATGCAAGTATTCAAAACATAAAAAAATAGTTGAAGTAACAAAATCTTAAATTGAAAATATTTAAAAGCTTAATAATCTTAAAATAAGGACATGAGAGTTCAGTCTTAGTATGTGATGTGCCATATATTTCTCAATTTTGAGATATTGAAGTATAACAAGAGGCCCATGGGCCTTAACGGTCACCTGAGATTTGAAATATTTCAGTTTATTTAATTGACCCCTTTTGCGCCCCCCCCCCCCCCCCCCCCCCCCATCAGCCCCTAGGCGTCAGTCAGGGCCAACATATGCATATTATCAAACTTTCATTCCATGCTAAAAATGTTAACCAGAATGAATTCCAATAGAAATCAAAAACAAATCCGTCAAAAATGTGATTTCCCTATATAAACTATAGTTAAGTTTAGCCTCACCCCAGGGCAAACTTAAGACCCTAGGGACTTGAAATTCACAATTTTGGTAAAGAACCTTCAAACCTGGCTATCTATGAAGTGTATTTGATTCCAGTATATCTGAGAGTAGAGAAGAAGATTTTTGAAGTTTAAGTCAATTAGCCCCGCCCATCAGCCCCTGGGGGTCAGTCAGGGCCAACATGTGCATGCCATCAAACTGTCATTCCATGCTGACAATGTTTATAGAATTAGAATGAATCCCAATAGAAATAAAATAAATTAAAGTCAAAATGTGATTTCCCTATATAAACTATAGTAAAGTTTACCCCCTCCCCAGGGGCGAACGTGAAACCCCTGGGTCATGAAATTTACAATTTTGGTAAAGCACCTTAAGACCCTTCCATCTATGAATAGTGTTTGATTGCAGCATATCTGAGAGTAGAGAAGAAGATTTTTGAAGTTTTAGTCAATTTGGCCCTTTTTAGCCCCGCCCATCAGCCCCTGGGGGTCAGTCAGGGCCAACATGTGCATGCTATCAAACTGTCATCTCAAGCTGACAATGTTTACAAAATAAGAATGAATCCCAATAGAAATAAAATTAATCAAAGTCAAAAATGTGATTTCCCTATATAAACTATAGTAAAGTTTAGCCCCTCCCCAGGGGCAAACGTGAAACCCCTGGGTCATGAAATTTACAATTTTGGTAAAACACCTTAAGACCCTTCCATCTATGAAGAGTGTTTGATTGCAGCATATCTGAGAGAAGAGAAGAAGATTTTTGAAGTTTTAGTCAATTTGGCCCTTTTTAGCCCCGCCCATCAGCCCCTGGGGGTCAGTCAGGGCCAACATGTGCATGCTATCAAACTGTCATCCCATGCTGACAATGTTTACAAAATTAGAATGAATTCCAATAGAAATAAAATAAATTAAAGTCAAAAATGTGATTTCCCTATATAAACTATAGTAAAGTTTAGCCCCTTCCCAGGGGCAAACGTGAAACCCCTGGGTCATGAAATTTACAATTTTGGTAAAGCACCTTAAGACCCTTCCATCTATGAAGAGTGTTTGATTCCAGTATATCTGAGAGTAGAGAAGAAGATTTTTGAAGTTTTAGTCAATTTGGCCCTTTTTTGCCCTGCCCCTCAGGCCCCTGGGGGGTGGGGACCATATAATTTACAATTTTGGTTGACCTTTAGCCATACAAGCTTCCTGCCAAATTTCATAGAATTTGGTTGGTGGGTTTTGGAGAAGAAGTTGAAAATGTTAATTGTTTACGGACGCACGACGGACGACGGACGACGGACGACGCACGACGACGGACAAAAGGGGATTAGAATAGGTCACTTGAGACTTTGTCTCAGGTGACCTAAAAATTATGCTGCTTTTATATAGCTATATCAATTAAGACTCTATATAATGCTATGGACAAGAATAGTTATCAACACTCCCTATTTGAGTGATAAAGAGGATAATAATTATTTTCAAGATATCCATTTAAACTAAACAGCAGGAAACAATTTAATATCTTAAAGGACCTAGAGAAAAAGCCTGATATGAATATGTTTGTTCAAATTATGAAATACTATAAAAAGACTTCTAGCTTTTTGTGGCTTTAAGCATGCAGAGACGTTTGATTTTTTTCGATCTTCTCAACAATTTCAAGTATTAGATTATACTTCTTTCAATTATAATACATAATGTGGTGATGTGCATCAAGAATGAGAATGGAAAATTATTGTACAATATATGTGGTGACTATTTGTGCGCCAAACAGAAAACTGAAGACATGACTTTTCAAACTCACGAGTCGAAACTTGAATGAGTCAAACACATGCACCGTACCATGTCGTATGAGCTGAATGGGAAAACTTATTAACAGCATTGATAAGAAGTTTGACTCGGACACAATCAACCCGTCATCAAAAGCACTCGGATTTAAGTGAAGCATGAAATGGAAGTTTCATTGATCAATGTCTGCATGCATTTATGAATGTTTTTTCTTCATAAAAGTTCATAACTTATAAACCGGTTTTACCTTAAGAAACAGTTCAACATGGTAGGACCGTTAACACTTGGGATATCTATAGTACAACAAATGGGGTAAAATTTACTGTTACATAAAGCATGTTGCTGCTTTACAAATATTTCCATGAAATGCATTAAATAACCTGGATCAATCTGTTGAATATATTTCAAATTCTCGATTTTCAAGTTTACACTGATAACTAGTTAATTGAGAGTACCCACACGATCAGTATATTTACACAGACCAAGCACGGTCATTCATGTATGGACAGGTGACCTTGACAGCTACATGTGGATGACTGGTGTAATAGCACTTTAGATCTATTCACTAACAACAGGTCTACTTACAACCATAACTAAACATGGATTTACCTGTATACCCAGTAACAAGTACTATCATGTCAAGGACTTTAAAAAAGCAGAGAAACATTCAAACAGAAACCAGCTGTTAAATAAGTTAACAAATCATGACTATACATGATGCAGTTCTGGATTATTTTTGCAGATTATGTATAAAGTTAGTAATATCTGTAAGCTTGATCACATGAATGTACACAGGTAATTTAATATATAGATATACATTCCTATAATTATGTAATAAAAAATTGTCAGCCTTTATTTGATTGATTTATAAAATAATCATTGATATTAAATTATTTCATTCAGTACCGCCTTGACGCATTTCTGGTTTACTGTAAATTACACTTATAGTTTTGAAAAGCTGTAGTAAAACTAACAGAGCGGAAAGGATAGTGGTGACGTGGCATATACACCCATACCACACCTGTTTAGTCAGCAAATGATATGATACAAAATTAACTACAAAAATTGCAGTGACCAGGAAGAGATTTGTTCTCATGATCATAACAAATATAAATCCTTCCAATTAACAAGCTGAAAGTGTAAAAATAATTATTAAAGAAACACAAATTTTCACAATTTTGATAAAAAATACATAAAATTTCTTTATTCTTTAAATAGTAATTATGATACCTAAATGATATAGGCTAGCTATGACAACTGAAGTTGAACTACATGTAACTGAAACCATGCAATACCAGGTAATTAAGTCGAGTATAGCTGAAAAATGCCATTGTATTTTATTCAAACATCATCATTTTATATCCGATTGAAAAATTAAAAAAAAAAAAAAAAAAAAGACTGCAAATCATAAACAACTTTTTGTGAACATTTGTAATTGTTTTTTGACATGAATATTGGTTTTCATAACTTTCAAAATTGTGAGTTTCACTACGGAGCTTGGCTCAGATGGGGGCCTTTATTATCATTTTTAACAAGTTATGTTGTGTGCTATGATTCATCCTTAATAAGCTTGATCTCGTCCTGGAATATGTGTGTTTTCGTGTAAAGTGAACCAATTCCAAAAAGTATGAAGTTATTGGAAAAAACAGAACTTAATCAAACATATTCTGGGTGTAAATCCTTGTTTGGTTTGGTTTGTTTTGATTAACGTCCTATTATATAAATTAAGAGCCTGCAGGGTCATTTAAGGACGTGCCAGGTTTTGGAGGTGGAGGAAATCAAACCCTGGAGAAAAAGTACCGGCCTACAGTCAGTACCTGGCAACTGCCCCACGTAGGTTTCAAACTCGCAACCCAGAGGTGGAGGGCTAGTGATAAAGTGTTGAGACTCCTTAACCACTCGGCTACCACGGCCCCGTGTAAATCCTTGTGTAGATATATATATATATGAGCCATAGCATCACAGTGCTGCCACAATAAACAGGAAAACTATCAAAACTTATGTGGTGTACTTGAAGCCTCATATTGTCATATTTGCACACTTACACAAATATACATTTGTCTGAAAAGAATAAACTGGAAATCAAGCGAAGGTGCAAGGAGATACCGATGGATCAAATCATTTCAGAGAATTACAGGAAATAGCACAGGAATGTATTTATAAAAAGGAAGGAAAAGATTTATAGATTAAAAAATATTGCTTTAGTGAACATATCAAGAAAATCGTCGAATGGGAATGAGGATACAGTACAAAACTTGCTATAAATAGACTCATTCTTGTTAATCTGCAACAACAAGAAAGCTACACTATGATATGTATAAATCTAAAGCAATATAAGATCAATGTTTGAAAGAAAGGCACACAAATTAATAAGGCATACAGCACCTATAAGACTAGATGCAAACAGACATTGTAAACCTAAAGCAGGCCATTGTCTCCTCTTGTGGCCCTGATATTTGAAGGAAATATACCTAACAAACATGCAGACACATTTGCAGACAAATGCACATGTACATGTTATACCAATACAATGTATTAACAAAAAGCAACCTCATTCCATCATCAATAATTTAAGCATGATTTGGCATTTATCCACATATAAAATGCACAAGAATTCAGTCAATAATCATAAATGCTTTTGAAAGCACAATATGACAGCCATAAATTTTATCATGCTGATTTTGATGGTAAACAAAAATCCAAAATAGGAACGTTTACTACGATGAATTGGGTGATTACAAGGCAACAGCCAAAGAGAAGTATCAAAATTAAGTATTTCGAAAACTACATCACTTTGAACATAAAAAGAAAAAAAAAAGTCATAAAAAATTCCAAACCACTCACAATTACCAATACATTGGATACAAGAATTCATTCTTTGGTAACACACAGTGATAGACTGGAATCATCTGGATGATGAAATACTGTGCTCCATCATTGGAGGCTTTCAGGAATGCATTCACACAACAATAGTCTCTCCTAACCCTCTCTCTTCCATTGTATTAAAACTGGAAATGGGTACTACACCGTATTAAGATATAGAAGACAGCTTATAAAGAATATGTCAAGCTTAACGTGGGAGTGTTGAACGGTTATGGAAACTTGAAACAACATTAGTACTTTTGCCTGTTTCCATGCATGCATGCATGCAAGCAGAAAAGGATGAAAAATGAATTTTTTTCTGCACAACAGGAACTTCATACATGTACATCCGAAAACAGCAGCAACAACTTTTTTTTATCTGTTTCCATAGTAACAGTAAACTCATAATTTAGTATTGTTTGACGTCCAATTAACTTCTAAAGTCAATAAAGGACGGTTCAAAATTAAAACTTATACATTTCAGAATCTATGCACAACTACATACATGTACAGATGTAGCTTAATATGCATACTGATATTAGATAATAGTTCTAATGGGTCTTTGGAAAAAAATATGTTTTGGCCTTTGTGTTTCGGTGTTTCTATAATAATGGAATAACTGTATGAAATATCTATAATTCCGATTTCAAAAGGAAATATACAACTACATAAAGAGTTCCAATAAAAAAATTAAAATTTCGAGAAAAAATAAAGAATTCCAAAAAAAATGTTATGTTTGTGCACTCGACCGTAAAAAAAAAGTCCGTGGGCAACACCTAACAATCATGAACAGAGATTTGTGTGTTATAACAACTTGAAAGACTAAAAAAAGTTGATCATGAAATTAAATGGGCCAAACGGAGCTCGCAAAAGTGCATACGTACTCTGTTTGATCACCCGGTCGCGCACCTGCTGATCCGTCACAAGGTCTCCAACCGGCTTGATGTGCGACGCTGAAAATGGGTTCTTTCCAGGTTTGGGACCAGACATGAAAACTGACAGCCCATAAATGACTATATATATAAGAAATATGACTAGTATGAGCCACGGGCGGTTGAGGAAATACTCCAAAAACTCGTACATTCCTATATCCACCCCCATGTTGACTACAGTCCAAACAGTGGCGTTGCACACTTCGATCTGTCACACCGGAAGTGATTGGTGATCGGAACTCTTCTCCGTGTGGAGGTGTGAAAAATTTAGTAAACAAAACCTAAGTTAGACGTTTTTCTGTGCCTGTCCATTTGATCATGAGAAATCAAGTGTGTACGACCAGCTAGGATACTGTCATGGATCCGAATAGAACTCTGGATAGTTTCCGTAATGATTGGAAGAAGGAGCTAGATGAAAAAACAACGGAGAAGAGATCAGTGCCATTACCAACTGGTTGTAAATCGTCTGCTGTTGCACTTGCAGCCAAAAGCAAGCCCATCAAGCCTGATCATGAAGGACAATCCCAGCCTGATCATGAAGGACAATCGGGTAGATCGTCGTCATTTACGTTACTGGAAAGACCGACAGCAAGTTCCTCAAGAAATCAAGAAAATTTTAGATTCGCAAGCAAAACTATTTGCCAACAATGCTCTCAGTCTCAAAATCAGAAGCAAAAAGAGAAAGAATCAGTCGGGGTTTTGAATTATTTAGGTTCAAATGAAAACACTGACCAAGCTAATACATATTACCCTTTTAATATTGTGCATAATTTATTGAATAAATCAAATACGTCTAAAAATTTAAGTGATGAAGAAAGGCATGAAGTGGGTGACATCAAATCCAGAGCTGACAAATGCCATCTCTGTGGTGGGACTGTTGAAAATGCTCATAGATTAAAGAGATCACGAAATCTGTCAAAAGAATCTAAAAGATATGAAAAAGAAAAAATTGAGGATGTTTTCAAACGACGAAGAACTAAAAGTGAAAACTTTTCAAAAGAATGCCTGTTAGATCAGTTTTTATTAGACTTGGTAAGTATGAAATTAAAGTTACAGTATATGATATGCAATTTTTCATTGAAATAAATAATAAAACAATTGTAATGACAAATATCAGGATTCACTATGGTACAATGTACATGTTGCTACTATTAATGCCCACCAAAGTGTGAGCTAGTGCAGCATTGCAGGGAGATAACTAAAAGTTTTTTGGCAGAGACCTGTATATGTGATTACTAGTTTAAATTTGTTGTTTTCATGGATCGACCTGGCCTAAAGTTTTATCAATTTCATGTTTGATTTTAATTCCTAGAAGGTGGTGTACATGTAGTATTTTGACAAATATATTAACAGGGGCATTTTGAGAATGTCAACAGTTAATAGAAATATATCACAGTTAATAATGCATTGGAGGGACCATTTATTGTATTGTAATTTGAACTACATGTGGTCTTGTATCATTATGGTAATTGTCCAGTGCATCAATGTTCATTGCTCAGCCATGCTATTTTAGTGTAGATTTTTTCTCTGATAACCCTAGATATTTATATAGGCCTGCATACTCTTTTCCCTTTTACTAAGTGTGATATTAAAGAAAGATGATAAACTAAATATACTGTAAGTATCTATGTAGGCAATTCATTACAATAACTTAGTTCGCACAAAAATGTACACAACAACTTGCAATTGTCTATATACATGTAGCTAAGGGAAATTAATCAATACCAAGTATGCACTCTACAGGTTAGAGTAATTATAGCACTACAAAATGTAGGTTTCAGACTCCTTTCATATTTTTGATGTTTCACAAGTTTAGTATTGTCTAATTTAAATGAACAAACATGTCATTCATAATACTTCTTCAAATGTTTGGACTGCATCATGATAAAACAGGAACTGGGTTTATAGGCAAAGAAGACATCTAAAACTAAAAAAATATGTAAATTTTATAGAAATGTTCGATCTACAGTGTACATGTATATGAAAATTATTCTGTGCACTCATGTATGGAGCCTTTCAAAATTAATTCCAATCAAATCTCTGGAAATTAAGAAAAAGTATTACCTTTATACAAGTGTATATATACATCTATAGCCCAATTATCAATGAACATTAGCCTAATATAACCTGGCTATGACTATCGTCCTTACAATTGATCATTGTGGAAATCCTGTTCACTGTAACTCCCTGTCAGTAGCAGAGGTCAATCATACATCCCACTTGGAACTAAATGTCTATTTTTAGATCTTGAGAACACCATTGATATAGACAAATTGCAGCTTTCTATTATATTATGTGTTTTATTTTTAGAATGAGATTGCAGAAATACCCTTCTTTGACATATCTCTACCTCGTGAAGTTGCAATGAAGATTTTCAAACATCTTGGTCTGAAAGATTTATGTAGATGTTCACAGGTAACTTTATATAATTAGTTTACTTGATTAAAATAGAGCAAAAAAGTGGACCATCTCTGGTTTTGTAACCTGGCAACAACTTGTCTTGTAACAGATATGGCTGGTTTTCAAATATAATCTACCTAGTATATGTACTCCTTAATTTTTTTACAGGTTTTGTTTTTAAATTTTATGCATATCATAGCTACCCCCTGGGTACCTTGGATATGGACATTTTCGATGGATTTATGCACATTTGCTTTAAAAAGTAGATCATTCGTTCTCTAGACAATTCCTCCTTACTATTAAATTCATGTATGTCAGTATAGAATTGGAATGTAGTACTGTAATCTTGAAAACAAACTTGTAAGTAAAAATATGTATACGGTCAAACCTGTATTTAGCGGCCACCCAAGGGACCGACAGATATTGGCTGCTTAAGACAGGTGGCTGTTTAAACCAGGTTGGCCAGAAACAGCCTGTTGCCCAATTCTTTTTTCAACAGTTTATTGAATTTATCATTAATGTGCCATTTTGAATGTGGTACTCAATACAATAATCCATAGTAAGTTATTGTGTGATAAGTTTTGTTTAGAAAAATGATCCACTGTGCATGTGTCAGTGATGTAATTAAGGTTACATTAAGTATGTATACCTAAACCAGATATGTACCAAAACAAAAAATTTCTATTCTATTATGACATCTTCTGTATTATAGTATAGGAACAGAAAACTGGAACTCAGAATGATTGTGTAAAGAAAGTACCTTTTGTATTGCTGAATTCAAAATGTGCTTACTTCATAATGTTTCTTATTCTATTCCTTGGTGCAGAAAAAATGCAGGACTGTTGTAAAATTTCTAATTTTAAATATTTACTGACAGTGTTTTATTAACAAGACAAATTGTACTTTAGGTGAGCCGTAGTTGGCGGAGTCTAGCTGAAGACGAACTGTTATGGTGTAATCTCTGTCACAGCCTGGGATACGAGGAGGAACATGTGACAAGGGACCGGGGTCAGTGGAAGGCCATTGTCCGAGAAAACATCACAAAAGACAAGCAGATTGTCTCCAATTGGAAGGTATTGTAAAGTTGATCATATTTTTGTGACAGATTTGATTTCACTATAATCAGGGAAATTCAGCATAACACAAAAATAAGTACCTCATGAATATTTATATATAAAAACAAATACATTCATATATGGAAGTATTCAATGCTGAATATTAACAAGGCATGTTTACTTGAAATTAATACCTGCAATCTAGGTTCGACTGCGACATAAAACAACAGAATAACAAAGTGTAAACAAACAGTAATTTTAACTCTAAACAATGGTCAAACATCAACCAAATTTATACTTACACAAGGAGAATGAGACCAGGAGTTTCAGAAGGATAAGAGATCTAGAGTCTAAAAATATTGTTCATACTTTACAAATCTTTTCCTTTGTATTTTATTATATGCCACCCCAAAGTTGACTGTACATGTATAACATGAAATGTCTCTGTGTTCTTACTAGGTTTCAATATAGTTTTGCATTGCAAGCTTTCCTCGCTATCACTTATAAATAAATATAATACAAAAAGTAACTGATAATTATGTTTATGAGGGCTCTGTATCCGCTAGGAATCCTCCTGGAGTCTAGAAGATGAATTACAACACACAAATGAACCTAGCAGGACCTTGGTGCTTAGAGAATTTCTCCAACTGGAGATTTTCCCATGTGTTTAAATCTTTTACCTTAATCTGTTGTATTATTTTTATAGTTCCTTACATGTAACTACAAAAACACTGATGTTTTAACACAACAGATATTCATATGTTATTCAGAATGACAAAGACTTTGATCAAGGTTTTCTGACGTGGTACATTGATTGATTGAATTAACACAGGGGCTTGACACAATCCCAAAATAAAAGATTTTACCCCAGAAACTGATCCCGAGACCACTCATAATCAGAATCAGATCCTAGGGTTACTGGGGGTAAATAATTTAATCTGGGTAATAGAAACTTGTCAAGTCCCTGTGATTGAACATAGTAACACTATCATGTCAGCCATTTTACAGCTGAATATTGAGAAAATTTCTCTATAGCCACCTACATGTCTATTGCTTACATGTATGTTGTAGAATATTTTGAGTCTACGTTTATGCATGTACATGTAATTCAAAATTAAATTCCTACATGCATAATTTTTAATTACTGTGCTGCACTCTAATGCAAGTGTCAGCTGAGGTAAGAGCTTCCTGAAGGTGTTTTGTACCTAGATCAATCATGTTATTAGTTCATCAACTATTTGTATATAAGATATTTCAAACATTCAGGGGTAAACATTATTTGTAAATTCCACAGTCAATTGACTCAAACAGCTATTTGAAATTAATTTTTTGTTAAAAAGATGATATCATATATGCCCAACCTAAAACTATGAATGTACTGTGAGAAAAAATACACATTTCAAAACTGAAATGTCAGAAATTGGTATGACTGGGATAACAATAGCAAAGTGTTTGTAATAAAACATGCAGTATTCAGCCACAGGTATGGGCGTAAAATAATGGCAAGGCTTAGGTAGGGTCAGTACACTACATGTATATGAAAAGTGGAACAAAACTCATTCATGGAACTATATGAAAATGTCAACTGACCTCATTTTCATGTGCTTCAACCTGTAGTCCTAGGAACTTCCACTTTTGCACCCTGTGGCAGCACGATATAAACAAGTTGATGTAAGTCTTGAAAAAGTGTATAAATAATTATCGGTTTTGTTTGGTCCACAGAACCGTACGGGTAACCAGACGTCTTTGCAATATGTCCAGGGAGGGATTCTGTGTGCTGTTAACGCACATGACAACACGGTGGTAGCAGGGTAAGTTTAAGCATGACTAACTGGTATCATTTAGATCTTAACTTAACATATCTATGTACACAGGTCTGATGGATCAAATATTTCTTTTTTTTGGGGGGGGGGGGGGGATTAGAGGAGTTACAGTTAATTGATTTCAATTCAGTCCAATATAACTCCTTTCCTTGAAAAATGGAAATATAAGAGATTGAATATTTTATGAAACATAATCTTCAGGTTGGTAAGTGTGAAGGTGAATTATAATCTGGACAGGATTGACAGACCGAGACTACAATATTTGTAAGCAACAGATGAAGGGATGGCAGTCATTTGGGTTGCGCTGAAGTAGGCCAGTTCTGAACTGGGACGAGGGTGTCCATAGACTCTCACACATCTTTATAAACCAAGTGTAGCCAAATCCACTTCTACACGTAGTAGCCAAATTACTTTCTCCTCAGAGTAGTTAAATTGACTTGTATACTGTTTGTCAGCTCATGATCAGTTTTCATGGATTATGGATGAAAAAGGCCAGTCGATCTGACACGCAATACCTAAATATACAGTACTCTTGTACTGGTCATTTGTCTGATGAAGGTGACAGTGTAGTCACCCAAATGTCACACTCAAATCATACACTGGTTGTGATATACCAAAGTCTATTACTGGTCACGTCTGATGAAGGTGACAGTGTAATCACCCAAATGTCACAATCATACACTGGTTGTGATTTACCAAAGCCTATTCACAGAGTACATATTTATCCGGCAAGGGGCCTAGCTGGGCTAAAACATAATCTCGGACGAAATGCAGGTGATGGGCCTAATACAGGACAGAGAAATTACATTTGCTGACATTTCTACTGAATTGTTATTAAAAGGTTGGATTATTTGGAGACATAGGTGTGCTTTTAGGTATAGGCTTATCGTAATGTTAATACAGCAGTCTGGCTCTGTCCTCTTAAACACTCGAAAAAAAAGCAAATATGGAGGGCAGGGGGGATCCAGATCATCACACACATCTAATTCTAAACAAACTTACCTAGTATGAAAAAATAAATTAAAACACATTAGCCCATTATAATTGTAGCATTACTACAACTAGAATTGAAAGATTTTCAAAATTATGTCTGTTTTTAAATGTTGACCTTTGAAATGTATAGGTACTCTAATGGGGAGGTGAAGATGTGGGACCTTGACCTTGAAGAAAGCTGTATACTGAAGCCTTCCAACAAATCCCTGCTCATCAACGAGGGACAGGAAATAGGCACGATCTCCATCGAGGTGTCACATGTAGAAGTTACTCCAACATTGGCTGTAGCACGATATAGACAAGGTACTCTCTCCATCCAGGTGCCACAGCTATATATTTACACTATAGTTGTTGTTATGTTACAGATAGTACATTTGTATGGAATTTTAGCAGCTGAAATTTATACCCATGCAGTTATTTTTCCTTTATCTTTATATTTCTAAATCCCAAGGAGCTTTAGAGGACTGCAAGAATTTTTACAGTTTTTAAACATACCACTATTTGACAAATCATATTAAAGTGTGTCAGATTTCATATCAATGGTCTGAAAACGTTTCGGATAATCCACTTCTATAAGTATTGTACAAAAACTGTGAGCTATCCTCAGTTCCTGTAATGTTGAGTGATAAATTATACAAGAACTGTGAGCTATCTTCAGTTCCTATAATATTGAGTTATAAATTATACAAGAACTGTGAGCTATACTCAGTTCCTGTAATATTTAGTTATCAATTATACAAGAAATGTGAGCTATCCTCAATTTCTGTAATATTTAGTTATCAATTATGCAAACACTGTGAGCTATACTCAGTTCCTGTAATATTGAGTTATCAATTATACAAAAACTGTAAGCTATCCTCAGTTCCTATAATATTCATTGAGTTATAAAAACAAAATTTCAAAACTGTCCGTAAATATCATCTTCCTAATTTGACCATCAGCACAAATATGTTTAGTTTTTGTAATCTTACTGTTCAGGTCACTTGGACATTTGGAGACTGACGGATGATACCAATATTAATCCTGTCCTTACAATACCACAAGATACTAATGGCCAGCCAAACACATTCTGTGTTGCCAAGTCATGTGACATGGTTGTCAAGGGTAACGGTATGGATGTCAGCGTCTACACGTACACAGCAACAGGTTTTCAGCTCCATAGCATGTTGAACCGGTACTCTGGAAAACAGGTTAGTCAAAAAGAACCTAGATGTTGATCAATAACTTAATATGAGATTCATCCATTACTGGATTTCAAAGTTTTCAACAACAAAATTCTGACATATCACAATTACCATGCATTCCTTTATTGAGTTTGTACATGTTGTACCGTTATGAATCTGCTGCACTCATAATGAAATGTATTGTACCAGCAGAACCAAACAATTTCTCCTTGGTTGTTTTTCAAACGTACAAAGATGGCAGAACTGGGATCCTTCATTTTTCACGCAAATGTACATTTTGTTACGAACGAAACAGGGACTCTCCATTTGTGATCAAATTTGATAAATTATATATAAAGTCAATGTTTGATGGAACTATTCATGTATTGAATTAACATCTGTTATGTTATAAAAAAGGAAAATAATCGGTTTTGTGTTTGACAGCCGCAATCTTGGGAACTCACTTGAGATTCAATTGCATTCCATTTTATGATAATGTACATATTTGGTACAACTGGTATGAACCCAATTAAGGAACCCACAGTAAGTTTATACATTGATTGTTAGTCATTAACAAATAAACATCAACCTTGACTTTTATGGTTTAGATGAAAAACCCTCTACTTCTGGTCAAAGATATCAAATTGTTATCTTAAAATGTATCCAGTTATTAGCTCACCTGCCCGAAGAGCAAGTGGGTTTATGCCGTGGTGCGGCGTCCGTCGTCCGGCCGTCCGGCGTCAACTTTTTCATTTAAACAACTTCTTCTCAATAACCAAGAGGCCCAGGGACTTGATATTGGGCCTGTAGCATGCTGGGGTGAAGGGCTACAAAGTTTGTTCAAATAAATGACCTTGACCTTCATTCAAGGTCACATGGGTCGAATAGGCTATAATCTTCAAACGACTTCTTCTCAATAACCAAGAGGCCGAGGGACTTGATATTGGACCTGTAGCATGCTGGGGTGAAGGGCTACAAAGTTTGTTCAAATAAATGACCTTGACCTTCATTCAAGGTCACATGGGTCAAATAGGCTATAATCTTCAAACGACTTCTTCTCAATAACCAAGAGGCCCAGGGACTTGATATTGGGCCTGTTGCATGCCGGTGTGAAGGGCTACAAAGTTTGTTCAAATAAATGACCTTGACCTTCATTCAAGGTCACATTGGTCAAATAGGCTATAATCTTCAAACGACTTCTTCTCAATAACCAAGAGGCCCAGGGACTTGATATTGGGCATGTAGCATGCTTGGGTGAAGGGCTACAAAGTTTGTTCAAATAAATGACCTTGACCTTCATTCAAGGTCACATGGGTCAAATATGCTATAATCTTCAAACGACTTCTTCTTAATAACCAAGAGGCACAGGGACTTGATATTAGGCCAGTAGCATGCTGGGGTGAAGGGCTACAAAGTTTGTTCAAATAAATGACCTTGACCTTCATTCAAGGTTACAATGGTCGAATAGGCTATAATCTTCAAACGAGTTCTTCTCAATAACCAAGAGGCACAGGGACTTGATATTGGGCCTGTAGCATGCTGGGGTAAAGGGCTACAAAGTTTGTTGAAATGAATGATCTTGACCTTCATTCAAGGTCACATGGGTCAAATAGGCTATATAATATTCTAACGACTGCTTGTCAATAATCAAGAGGCCCAGGGACTTGATACAGGGCCTGTAGCATGCTGGGGTGAAGGGCTACAAATTTTGTTCAAATAAATGACCTTGACCTTCATTCAAGGTCACATGGGTCAAATAGGCTATAATCTTCAAACGACTTCTTCTCAATAACCAAGAGGCCCAGGGACTTGCTATTAGGCTTTTAGCATGCTGGGGTGAAGGGCTACCAAGTTTGTTGAAATGAATGATCTTGACCTACATTCAAGGCCACAGGGGTGAAATCAGCTTAAATCTGTAAACAATAATTTTGCGATAGCCAAGAGCCTCCAAGACCTGATATTAGGCCAATAGAATAGCTTACTATGATATTTGAATAAAGAGGTAATCAGCATAGTATCTGTAGAAATGAGGTCATTCAACTTAAAAGTTGCTGTAGAGCCAGGTGAGCGATACAGGCCCATTGGGCCTCTTGTTAGTTTCACATAAGCCTTTCTATTTTGTGGAAAGATATCCAGTCAATAGTCACAACATAACATCACTGATCTTCGATCAATGTTAAAGGAGAAATATAAATATTTCGCTTTTCCAATTCAAAAATAAAAAGCTTGTGTGCAAAATATTTCTTGAACCCCTGGACAGATTTAGTTGATATTTCCACTAAAACATTACACCATCAAGTTCTACACCTTAGAGTTTGGTTATCATTGGTTAAGGTTCTAGGTCAAACTATTTAAAAAATAATACATGGAATAAACTTGGATTCAAGATATGTCATGAAGCCCTGGACAGATTACTTTTATTGATGAGGAAGGAGGGGCCTGAGTATATATATATATATGAGGTATATGGGCTCCTTTGCTTTTATCTGGTAAAAAATATCAACAACTTAATGTAACCCATTTTATTTACCTGTAAAATTATCTGATTTAACAAATGGCAGGTATCACACCTAAACATGTTGGAGGTCAGAGCCGAGGAGCCCCAGGTATTCATCACCACACAGACAGGAGAGCTGTACCTTCACCGCCCCGGGGAGTCAGCGGAGGAAATGAAGGAGTACACAAACCACCAGGACCTCTTCTGTACCGGCGGGACTGTCAGCTGTGTGGACCTCAGACTGGACCCGGCCATGATAGCTGTAGGACATGCCACAATGGTAAGTCACCATTACGTACAGGTGGCCATAATATAGATGATAATACAGTACTGCCAGGAAGCAGAAGCTACTGTTCATCAGGATAATTAAATGTTTTACTCAGATTTTAATTGGAATGTGAATAAAAACTATATACTTTAACTTTTTAGGTATTATAAATGTATAATTACTTTGATGTCAAAACTTTGATTTACAGGGTACCGTATATGACATCGAAACAGCAAAGACAGTGAGATTGTTGTCAGGCCACATGCACATCATCACCTGTTTAAACCTGATAGACAGTCCTCCATACCAGGTGGTGACAGGAAGTATGGACAGAAGGTTAGTTAATGGGAAGGAGGATTACTAGACAGTCTTCCTTACCAGGTGGTGACAGGAAGTATGGACAGATGGTTAGTTAATGGGAAGGAGGATTACTAGACAGTCCTCCTTACCAGGTGGTGACAGGAAGTATGGACAGAAGATTAGTTAATGGGAAGGAGGATTACTAGACAGTCCTCCTTACCAGGTGGTGACAGGAAGTATGGACAGAAGTTTAGTTAATGGGAAGGAGGATTACTAGACAGTCCTCCTTACCAGGTGGTGACAGGAAGTATGGACAGAAGGTTAGTTAATGGGAAGGAGGATTACTAGACAGTCCTCCTTACCAGGTGGTGACAGGAAGTATGGACAGAAGGTTAGTTAATGGGAAGGAGGATTACTAGACAGTCCTCCTTACCAGGTGGCGACAGGAAGTATGGACAGAAGGTTAGTTAATGGGAAGGAGGATTACTAGACAGTCCTCCTTACCAGGTGGTGACAGGAAGTATGGACAGAAGGTTAGTTGATGCGAAGGAGGATTACTAGACAGTCCTCCTTACCACAGGGGCTTGGCACGATTTTCCAAATGATAGTCTATATATATATATGTATATAGTATCAAGGGTAGTAACTACAAAGAGGGGGAAGACGAACGTATTTAAAAAAAAATTAATTTGTCGTATTCTGCGGGTCAAAAATCTTAGTGACACATACATTACCTTAAAGAGAAATGTTTTATCTTTCCAATGAGTGTTCGATGAACAAAATTGGCCAAGTATAATCCAAGTTATGACCTGACGAATTCGGAAATAGATGTTGAAATGGCTAGGTCGGAATCTCCCTGTCCGGTTGAATAGTCGCCTCGTCTCTAATGGGTACCTCAATAACCATTCAGAAATCGAAAAATCGACGCTTGCAGCGGTATACAGTAACCATAACTATGTCAATATAGGATGTCGGTTGGTTATGTTATCCGTCATGTGCCGTAGCCAATTCCATATTACATCACCGAGCTTACCGTCTTCAAAAAGAACCACCATCTTTCCCTTCATTCGGAACGCTTCTTGGCTGTACGACCACTGTAACGACATAAACAAAGTCACGAAAGGTTAGGGAAAGATGGTGGTTCTTTTTGAAGACGGTAAGCTCGGTGATGTAATATTGAATTGGCTACGGCACATGACGGATAACATAACCAACCGACATCCTATATTGACATAGTTATGGTTACTGTATACCGCTGCAAGCGTCGATTTTTCGATTTCTGAATGGTTATTGAGGTACCCATTAGAGGCGAGGCGACTATTCAACCGGACAGGGAGATTCCGACCTAGCCATTTCAACATCTATTTCCGAATTCGTCAGGTCATAACTTGGATAATACTTGGCCAATTTTGTTCATCGAACACTCATTGGAAAGATAAAACATTTCTCTTTAAGTTAATGTATGTGTCACTAAGATTTTTGACCCGCAGAATACGACAAATTTTTTTTTTTTTAAATACGTTCGTCTTCCCCCTCTTTGTAGTTACTACCCTTGATACTATATACATATATATATGGACTATCATTTGGAAAATCGTGCCAAGCCCCTGTGCTCCTTACCAGGTGGTGACAGGAAGTATGGACAGAAGGTTAGTTAATGGGAAGGAGGATTACTAGACAGTCCTCCTTACCAGGTGGCGACAGGAAGTATGGACAAAAGGTTAGTTAATGGGTAGGAGGATTACTAGACAGTCCTCCTTACCAGGTGGCGACAGGAAGTATGGACAGAAGGTTAGTTAATGGGAAGGAGGATTACTAGACAGTCCTCCTTACCAGGTGGCGACAGGAAGTATGGACAGAAGGTTAGTTAATGGGAAGGAGGATTACTAGACAGTCCTCCTTATGAGGTGGTGACAGGAAGTATGGACAGAAGGTTAGTTAATGGGAAGGAGGATTACTAGACAGTCCTCCTTACCAGGTGGTGACAGGAAGTATGGACAGAAGGTTAGTTAATGGGAAGGAGGATTACTAGACAGTCCTCCTTACCAGGTGGCGACAGGAAGTATGGACAGAAGGTTAGTTAATGGGAAGGAGGATTACTAGACAGTCCTCCTTACCAGGTGGTGACAGGAAGTATGGACAGATGGTTAGTTAATGGGAAGGAGGATTACTAGGCAGTCCTCCTTATGAGGTGGTGACAGGTAGTATGGACAGAAGGTTAGTTAATGGGAAGGAGGATTACTAGACAGTCCACCATACCAGGTGGTGACAGGAAGTATGGACAGAAGGTTAGTTAATGGAAAGGAGGATTACTAGACAGTCCTCCTTACCAGGTGGTGACAGGAAGTATGGACAGAAGGTTAGTTAATGGGAAGGAGGATTACTAGACAGTCCTCCTTACCAGGTGGTGACAGGAAGTATGGACAGAAGGTTAGTTAATGGGAAGGAGGATTACTAGACAGTCCTCCTTACCAGGTGGTGACAGGATGTAGACAGAAGGTTAGTTAATGGGAAGGAGGATTACTAGACAGTCCTTCTTACCAGGTGGTGACAGTAAGTATGGACAGAAGGTTAGTTAATGGGAAGGAGGATTACTAGACAGTCCTCCTTACCAGGTGGTGACAGGAAGTATGGACTGAAGGTTAGTTAATGGGAAGGAGGATTACTAGACAGTCCTCCTTACCAGGTGGTGACAGGAAGTATGGACAGAAGGTTAGTTAATGGGAAGAAGGATTACTAGACAGTCCTCCTTACCAGGTGGTGACAGGAAGTAAACAGAAGGTTAGTTAATGGGAAGAAGGATTACTAGACAGTCCTCCTTACCAGGTGGTGACAGGAAGTATGGACAGAAGGTTAGTTAATGGGAAGGAGGATTACTAGACAGTCCTCCTTACCAGGTGGCGACAGGAAGTATGGACAGAAGGTTAGTTAATGGGAAGGAGGATTACTAGACAGTCCTCCTTACCAGGTGGCGACAGGAAGTATGGACAGAAGGTTAGTTAATGGGAAGGAGGATTACTAGACAGTCCTCCTTACCAGGTGGTGACAGGAAGTATGGACAGAAGGTTAGTTAATGGGAAGGAGGATAACTAGATAGTCCTCCTTACCAGGTGGTGACAGGAAGTATGGACAGAGGGTTAGTTAATGGGGAGAAGATCATACCATCCTCCTGTCTAAGTTGTGACAAAAGAATGTTTTGAATATAAATATATATCAATTATATAATCTAAAGAAAGTTTTCTTTACTCATTGGTTCATTTGATCAGATATTTGAGTGTAGATTACAGATGTTTTTCACTATAATGTTTGGTTGATATTTGTTAATATTAATTTAATATGTAGGTTGACAATATTAGTTATCAGTTGTTGAAAATTTGACCACAAACTTGGTATGTCCATCTGTAGGATACGGATATTTGACCTGAGGACAGACCGGACTGCAGCTGTGTTATCAGGTCATACAAACTACATAACAACAGTTCAGATGGATGATTGGAAGGTGGTGTCGGGAGACGGAGGAGGATTTGTCAGCGTGTGGGACCGTCGTATGTCCACTAAGCTTTGGGAATGGCACAACAGGTAAACTAGGGACTGTATCATGTCACTATTAGTCATAGCTCTGTCATCCTGAGGTATTCCGTCACTCGTAACAATACAGTGAATATATCGGTATAATATCACTTAATACATATCAATATCAAAAGCTGTTGGGTCACTGAAATGTTCAGGTGTAAATAAGGAACTTCAGACACTTTGAAGTTTAAGACATACAACTCGGTTACGAAAGCATCCCAATGTCATTCCTTTTACGTAACTTCCCTTCGCACGGTCTTTGTTACCTGTTCCGATCAGCTCTTCAATGTAATTAACAGCATATTTTGGATCCAGCTAGTTTTAGTTTGATAGTGCTTGGTTATAAATGAATACCAGTTACCTAAGTTTGTAATTAGAGTGTAAATTAAAAGTTTTTAAGATCTTGGTTACTGGTCAGACCCGGTTGAATTTTCATCCTTAGATTGAAGAATATCTTTTTTCAAGATTATTGTAGTAAACATATATGAAGATGTTATTCCATAGTATATTGGTGACCCTAGTTTATATATACTAGGATCTGTTGTACAGGTGTGTTGTGCCCTAGTTTACATATACCTAGGATCTGTTGTACAGGTGTGTTGTGCCCTAGTTTATATATACCTAGGATCTGTTGTACAGGTGTGTTGTGCCCTAGTTTATATATACCTAGGATCTGTTGTACAGGTGTGTTGTGTCTGGTGACCCTAGTTTATATATACCTAGGATCTGTTGTACAGGCGTGTTGTGCCCTAGTTTATATATACCTAGGATCTGTTGTACAGGTGTGTTGTGCCCTAGTTTATATATACCTAGGATCTGTTGTACAGGCGTGTTGTGCCCTAGTTTATATATACCTAGGATCTGTTGTACAGGTGTGTTGTGCCCTAGTTTATTAGCCCACCATCATCAGATGGTGGGCTATTCAAATCGCCCTGCATCCGTGGTCCGTCGTCCGTCCGTCCGTCCCTCCGTCCGTCCGTCCGTCCGTCCCTCCGTCCGTAAACAATTCTTGTTATCGCTATTTCTGAGAAAGTGCTGATGGGATCTTTCTCAAATTTCATATGTAGGTTCCCCTTGGTGCCTAGTTGTGCATATTGCATTTTGGGACCGATCGGAAAACAACATGGCCGACAGGCAGCCATCTTGGATTTTGACAATTGAAGTTTGTTATCTCTATTTTTGAGAAAGTATTGAAGGGATCTTTCTCAAATTTCATATGTAGGTTCCTCTTGGTGCCTAGATATGCATATTGCATTTTGTGACCGATCAGAAAACAACATGGCCGACAGGCAGCCATCTTGGATTTTGACAATTGGAGTTTGTTATCGCTATTTCTGAGGAAGTACTGAAGGGATCTTTCTCAAATTTCATATGTAGGTTCCCTTTGGTGCCTAGTTATGCATATTTCATTTTGGGACCAATCGGAAAACAACATGGCCGACAGGCAGCCATCTTGGATTTTGACAATTGGAGATTGTTAACGCTATTTCTGAGGAAGTACTGAAGGGATCTTTCTCAAATTTTATATGTAGCTTCCCTTTGGTGCCTAGTTATGCATATTGCATTTTGGGACCAATCGGAAAACAAAATGGCCGACAGGCAGCCATCTTGGATTTTGACAATTGAAGTTTGTTATCGCTATTTCTGTGAAAGTACTGAAGGGATCTTTCTCAAATTTCATATGCAGGTTCCTCTTTGTGCCTGGTTATGCATATTGAATTTTGAGACTAATCAGAAAACAACATGGCTGACAGGCAGCCATCTTGGATTCTGACAATTAAAGTTTGTTATCGCTATTTCTGTGAAAGTAATTAAGGGATCTTTCTGAAATTTCATTTGTAGGTTCCCCTCAGTGCCTAGTTATGCATATTGCATTTTGAGACTAATCGGAAAACAACATGGCCAACAGGCAGCCATCTTGGATTTTGACAATTGAAATTTGTTAATGCTTTTTCTGTGAAAGAACTGAAGGGATCTTTCTCAAATTTCATATGTAGGTTCCCCTTGATGCCTACTTATGCATATTGCATTTTGAGACCAATAGGAAAACAACATTGCTGACAGGCAGCCATCTTGGATTTTGACAATTAAAATTTGTTATCGCTATTTCTCAGAAAGTAATGAAGGGATCTTTCTTAAATTTCATATGTAGGTTCCCCTCAGTGCCTAGTTTTGCATATTGGGACCAATACGAAAACAACATGGCCGACAGACAGCCATTATAGCTAAATCTTAAATTCTGTATATAGGTTCCCCTTGTTTGAAAAGTACTAGAGGGCTGTTTCTGAATTTACACAGATAAGTAAGACTTAGAGGAAGGGAAAAGTAGGGAAAAGATCATTCTGACATGGAACCTATAAAGATCATTCAATGGTGGGCGCCAAGATCCCTCTGGGATCTCTTGTATATACCTAGGATCTGTTGTACAGGTGTGTTGTGTCTGGTAAATGACACTGTAGTAGATTGGTGACCCTAGTTTATATATACCTAGGATCTGTTTTGTGTCCCGGGTAGTTTCCCTGGGGTAGACGGGCGACTCTAGGATCTATCCTACATGATACAGGGGTGTTTGTGAGTGGTACTGACTGTAGGCCGGTGGTTTTTCTCCGGGTACTCCGGCTTTCCTCCACCTCCAAAACCTGGCACATCCTTAAATGTCCCTGGCTTTTAATAGGACGTTTAACAAAAACAAACCAAACTATTGAATAACAGAAAGAATTTTTTTGTCCATCCACAGACATCCAGTTGGATATTGCCACTTCTACAAGCAGCGTCTTATTTCTGGCAATATTCCAGCCACAACTAAAGAACTTTGTGATGAACATTTGGCTCATCGAAGGTAATTTTGTTATTTCGCTGTACAATATCATCTTCAGTCTCTTCATTTTATGTATTCTCCTCCAGCTATCTTTAAAATGTTCATAATTCATGTTTTTTTTCACCTATATATTGCATATATTACACAAGACACATTTTTGATAACTGAATCAATTTAAGATATGTCTATGGAATCAACATCATCTTGGAAATATCAGCAACTTTGGTTCAGAGTTTACCTGTTTTTAGCACATTAGTAGGGCCATTGTCACAATCTTCACATTTCAAGTTCAAGCTCTTTATTTCAGCTAAGAGTTTTTCATTTCATCTAAAATTCAGTACATATCATGATTATATTATAAAGTCTACAATACAGTCCTGCCATATAGAGAATGCTAGAAAATTTAGACATAACTTTGTGTTTACATTAAAAACAATTATGTAACAAAGCACATGATTAATTAAATTTAAATCACTGCCTCCGCTTGGGATCAAACCCAGGACCTCTGGCATAATAGTCTTACGCTCAACTGATCAAGCTAAAGAGAAGGTCTCTCTAGTCGAGCGGTATATTGCGGCTAGTATTTACCAGGGTTACATTTATTTAGATGAATTTATATATTACACAGGTTCCGGGGATCTCTGAACGTATGTGATTTTTCTGCTGACCTGACAACACAAGACCTACCGGAGATCTGTCATTCAACTTACGACGAACCAGAGGCATATAACTACAATATTAGACTGGCTGTTCCCTACGACAACATCTGACTGGTGTCACCATTAGAAAGTGTCAACTTGTACTGTGAATGGATAACTCATGTTCATGGATATTTACTTAGGGACTTTACCCCAAATACCAATAACACAACTAAAAAAAACGAGGAAAAAAATAGCAAAAAATTCATCAATTCTTGTACGTGGACACTGTGATATCCAAATTGTTTTTGAATGGTTTATAATTTTTTTGAAGTTATTAGAATTTTTTTACATGAATTTTCATCATGTTACCTTTATTCGCTTAGATTGTTTAGATTTTTTCTAGATTTCGTAATCTAAATTGTATACATGTTTTTTTAGTGGTAGGTCTGTAACTAAAGCAACACATAATATGGAATGACTTCAGCTAGCTGGATGTCTTTGTGTGAGAAACATACCTTCATGCAGACTGCTTTGTGTACATAATTTATCAAGTCAGTGACCCAGTGATCCAGTTAAGGCCAGGCATGGTAATGATCAGCGATACTAGGAACTGGAAACCTTGGAGTACTCAGACAATTTCATGTAATATGACAGAAAACATTTCAATGTGAGATTTCGTCTGACTTGGTATGTGGAGACAGTGAAGAAAGCATGTCTCCATCCCTGGACATAAGGAGACTTCGTAACCTGTTAGTATCACACATTAATTTCATAGGTCATAGAACTTTGTATAGCTTATCCTAAATATAATTGATAAACAACTCAAAGGGCACTGTCAACTGTGGTTATTTTTTGGTTTTTTAGTTAAGTACTTCACTTCAAGACAAAATGAGCCAAATAATCTGAGAACAAAAAAAAAAAAAAAAAAAATTCATAGGTCATGCCATAATTCATTTATATTAAGAGTTGTGGCTCTTTATCATTTTGATATCAAAGTTTGTATAGAACTTGTCCAATAAAAGTCAATGGTACATATATTAAAAACATCCTTCTTTAATCCATGTCTGTAGTCAATTTTTAAATGCTTTATGCTGTGTAATGTAAATGTGCTAAAAGCCAGTGTTTTTGTGAATGAAAAAATAACAGTACACATTTCATAAAAAAACTTTTAAATTTATTATATTATCTATCAATGAAATAAAATAAATATTTCTAGTATAACATATTCCTCGACATCGTTATGAAGTATAATAACTGTATGTTTGATTGTTTAGATATTCATTACCATGCATACACACACCCCTTGCACTACAGTAAGATAATGTTCCTGCAATCATTCATTAACCAACAATACATCTCGCACTAGACATCCTAACATACTCTTACAAACTTACTGCTGTGATATATATTTTTGTAAAATTGAGTCCTTACAAGATAAGCAATATTGACTACCGTATAGTAAAACACTTATACATTATTATAGGTATTGATTTAGATGTAGATACACCTTAGTCTTGTAATTGGCCGTCATTCATTCTTGAACTTGTAAACGAAGTGTAAGGAAGATTCAATTTCACTTTTGGTCTCGCATTTACAAACTTCTCCTCTGCATTTTTGATAAATATTTGCGAACAGTTACATGGGATATTTCTGGCACCTAACAAGGTAATACATTTTGTGAAAGTGACATCATAATTAAAATGACATCATATGGAATGTTACATGACTTACAAGGGAGGTAATTATGTCAAAAAGAAAAATTTTGAAATACTATCTTTTTTTATTAATTTAAATGAAGTTTTGATACAATAATGTAAAAAGACCTGTGTGTGTTTGGTTTCATTTTACTTTGGTCTTAAGCATTCTTTAACATCTCATTTTTGGTTTTTACCAGAGAATGCCCTTCAACCAAGTTAAATACACCTCGTAACACATACAGGTAGTTGATTGGTCAGATTCACATCAGCACTGACCCCCTTTGAAACCCAGCTTACAGTAAACCAATCCCTGTCTTTAATATAGAGTAAAACTTAAAGGAAAAATACATTTTGTCCTTTGATAATGTACAAATAATTTTCATTGTATATAAATCACATAGCTATAGTGTTGTATATAAATTGTCTAGATTTGATTATATTTGTCGGTAATTTCAGCCAATCACAGTTGTGGCCATACAGTTGGCACAAAGACATATATGTACAGAAAAATGTGGTAAATTTTACCACACAACGACAATGGACAAGAAAATGTAGACATAAAAATATAAATAAAACGTAAAATATATGGTAAGGATGGAGCATATGCTTCATGAAGTGTATATATGTTTTAAATATAGAAATTTGATTAAAAAATAATAGTATTATATTTCTGAACTATTTTATAGCATAACAGGCATATATCAAATAGTTTGGATAAACAACCAGTTCTTCAGCTCGATTACAATAATGGACGGAATTCAACTTCTTGTTCTTTACAATTTAAGGTAGACATATCTACTATGTAAGTCTACAATTTACTCTTGTAATTTCCATAAATCTATAAGAAGTTATCACAGACAAAAAATCACAGCAAGAAAATGAGTCCTTTTAAATAAGATAAGATATGTAAAAATCTACTTAAACATTTAAAATGTATCCAAATTGTAAAAATTGGTTACATTAATTTTCATCTGCACACTATAATACATGTACTTGTATACATATTTTGTAACTTTATTTTCTATTTACAAAGATTGACAATATTAAATACTTCAATCAGATCCTTATTCCAGCAAGTATATGAGTACAGATAATTTTCATAAGTGACTACATTATACATGTACATTTATTATCAATAATAAAACAATAGTTTTAAATGACTAAGGGCAGCCCGGCAGCTCTATATTTCCCTACATATAGGTATTATTTTCCTCTCAAACAAATTATGGATATATATTTCTATAGTTATACAATGTAATTGTAGTTTAAATTATCAGGGAAAAAATAGCAATGCTTTATATTAAAACACCTACTGTAATATCACATTCTCGGTAGCACTTACAAAGTTACCTCCCCTTACAAAAATAACACATAACCTTATTTCATTCACTTCCGATAACACTTTTATCTCATCCATACAGCAATTCTTAGGTATAACGTGTACAGCATAATGTAAATGTTTGTCAAATTGATTAAATAGTCCTATATGAAGAAATATTGAGGATCAAAGGTCATTGCTGATAGTTAAAATTTTCATAAAAAAGTTAAATATCAATACCAATTCTTGCTAGCCTAGATAACCAGACTGAGTTGATATTTTTAAAACACAAATTTCCCAGATTATAAATTGCTCTTGTGGCACAGTAACAATGAAAAGTTTTGTAGAATTTTAGAGAAGTCTAAACTGCAGAAGTCTCGACATGATTTCCAAAGTCATTCAGCCAGGGAATTTGTATACAGGAAACATCCATGGAATTCACTGAATCCACAAATACACAAAACCCAGACAAGGGAGATAATCTTAAGGTCCTTGGTAACCTGGGCGATCCAACATGGCTGTAAGGTCCTCACTATTGCTACCTCGCCACTGGGTAATTGGTGTTGAGAGTTGAGTAGGCTCTACTGAGTTGTATCAGGTCCTGTAAGTTACAATGCCAAAAATATTATAAATTTGTTCAGTAAAAACACTGTATAAAGAGTTCATTGGAGTTCTATGATGTACAATTTCAAAAACATTTTAAAATCTATTCAGTTTTATTTTTGTCGTCCTTGGTTGAACCTGATGAAGTATATCTAACATAGAAACTAGACTTATGATTAACGCCATTCAACCCAGCATGACATTGCATGGTCATTTTTACCTATTGATTAACCTTGTTTAACTCAACTTACCTTTGGATGTACCATGTACTGATAAGTATAATTAATTGACCTTGGCCTGGCTTTTATGTATATTTAACTGACCTTGGCCTGGTTTGTATGTATAATTAACTGACCTTGGCCTGACTTTTATGTATAATTAACTGACCTTGGCCTGGTTTGTATGTATAATTAACTGACCTTGGCCTGGTTTGTATGTATAATTAACTGACCTTGGCCTGGTTTGTATGTATAATTAACTGATCTTGGCCTGGTTTGTATGTATAATTAACTGACCTTGGCCTGGTTTGTATGTATATTTAACTGACCTTGGCCTGGCTTGTATGTATAATTAACTGACCTTGGCCTGGCTTTTGTGTATAATTAACTGACCTTGGCCTGTTTTGTGTGTATAATAAACTGACCTTGGCCTGGTTTGTATGTATAAAAACTGACCTTGGCCTGGTTTGTATGTATAAAAACTGACCTTGGCCTGGTTTGTATGTATAAAAACTGACCTTTGCCTGGTTTGTAAGCGTATTCTGTAATTTTGTCATGTCGCCCATTTTTTGTGACATCATATTGCGACTTCGCTGCTGCTGTTCAGCGGCCATGTCAGACTCCATTTCTGCTGTCTTTGTGCGGTGTGCCAGGAATTCAATCATGCGTTCTTGGTGAGGTGTTGGTGAGGGAGACCGTCCCATTGTCTGTTAACAAAATACAGGTATACTGTAATTGTCTAATGGATTGGGTAATATATCTGAAACTTCAAATTCAGATGGTTTACCCTGAAAAACTGTCTTTCAAAAATGAATTGTTGTTTAAAAAGAGAGAAAAAAAACCCACATCAAAACACTTAATTATGAAACTAAAACTATTTGCTCACTCTTATGAAATAACATTGAAAATAATTTTCTCACTATGAAAATCTCAAATCACTTGGCTCTTCAAAGCTATTACCTGTATTTGCTTTGATCTCTCCTGATCGTATATATATACATATATATATTCTCCTATTTCAAGCACAAATAACTGCAAAGAGCAGATAACATCCTATCACATTTGAAAACAACCTATGCTGAAAGCATAACAAAAGATCTTAAGCCAACCTGATACTTGTAACTATGTATATATGCATGCAATGATTATTACAATATATGTACAGTTGATGTTTTGTTTAATATTAGTTTTCAAAGGCAAATGACATTAAGTATAAGTTTCCTTTCGGAAGTTAATTGATTATTCATCCAATAATATGTATTGTATATGTGTTAAGCATTTTATAAATATCGTACTTACCATGAGGAAAATCAAGGGCAGATAATCATATCCCTCCCTTCAATGCACCCACCACACAAACAAGGGGAGATAAGCATATCCCTCCCTTAAATGCACCCACCACACAAACAAGGGGAGATAACCTACACACACCATGCATTATTTACACAAACCTACAAAGGTAAATTAGCACTCCTACATCTTTATACATGCTTGCCAACTTTTTTGACATTTTCCAATTGTTGAAATTTCTGAGCCCTAATAAAAGTACATTTTTATAGAGCCTCTTTAACTGCATATCTGAAGCTGTTCTTTCTCTTGGCTAAATGGAAAACTATAAACAATGACAATTTTAACCTGATATTCTAGGAATAAATGTAGATTCCTATAGACACACTTATACTGTAAAACTGTGCATTGAAGCTATTTTTTCCTCATGACCATCTGAGTTTATAAAGTTATGAACAATGAAAAAGGCTTACAGTAATGATATTTTATATCTAAATCTAGATCCAAAATTTGGAATCTCTATTTGATAGGGAGGGTTTGCAAGTAAGTGTATACACACTACAGAATCGGATGCACACAGAATTTGCAAAGATTTTTGCACACTCCTACACAAGTCTCACATTTGTCAAATGTTAATTAATCAAACATTTACTTTAGGTTCATAATAACTGGATATAGAAATCTGCTCCAATCCTCCTCCCCAGTCCCTTTGCCCCTTAATGGATTAATTGGGAGTGATTTGAATACTGACAACAATGAACTCAAAACACAAATGATAAGTTATACTAGTGTACACACCTAAACCACACACACACTTCTCCTGACCCTGTCGTACTTACTCGGACCCCCGGCTGATAGTACGAGGGGTTGGTGAGATCAGGTACAGAATATGATGCTAGGACGATCTCCACGCAGTGACCTATTCTCTGCGTTAAGCTGTGCCACCTGCGTCTGCAGGTGTTGTATCATTTTGGACGCGTTTATATCGTCATTAGACTGGCGGTTAGAGGGCGTCTGACCCAACAGGCGTTTTTGGTGCTACACTCAGAGAAAGAAGACAGAGAGAGAAAGAAGTACACATTAATATAGGTCATGCAGACAGAAGGACACATGCTCATCCAAAAGTGTGCTCAACTAATGTCTGTATGTAATTCATGGTTATAAGATTAAGTATAAATAGTTTAGATATCTGTAAGTACGAGGTTATGTCAATTATGATACGGAATTCTAATACAATTCATTTTTATCAATGGTTAGTCTTGAATAGATGTTGATCAACTCAATGCTAGTTCTGATTATTGTGATCCAAACAGTTGCATCTGTATTGTTCATTTATGAAATAAGGGTAGACCAAGTGATTTTATTTTGTTTTCAGACAAGTCTGAACAGTTACATATCTAGTCTATTCAGATGTATGCCTGAAATATTAGTCTGCAAATACATGTAGAAGCACTACGGCCCTCTGGTAGGGTGTGAGATTTATTGTTTAAATTTCCCTGTTTCGACTTTTAATATGATAGTTCACATGGATTTAAATTTTACAGAACTACTTGGTATTGATGATGTACATACAAAATATTTCATACTAAGTGCAGCTCCTTCAAAAATTAATTGAACTATCCAGTGAACAATGGTTTCTACAGCTGTAGAATTCATGTAATTGTTTTCCTACAACTTAACATATTATCCTAATAAACACTAATATTATTAATATGCAGTATCAGCACACTTGTGAATGTTACACAATATCACAAAGCAGATTAAAACCACACAAACACAAGAGAACACCACATATATAGTACATGTATACACTACTTATATACAATATAAACTTTAATGGCATCTGCTCAATTTAGACATACCGGTATGTCCTAAAGTAATGTATTTCTCAATATAGTTACACAATGTATAAGTTTTTTAAAGTTGAAAATCAATCAAATTCTTTTATAACGAGATCACAGAAGGATCATTGAATGATCTTTATTAGTTCTATGTAAAACTGATCTTTTCTCTACATTTCCAGTAACCCCACCCCCCCCCCCCCCCCCCCCCCCCCCCCCCCCCACACCCTTTATAATCAACTAAGTTTCTGAGATAACAAAGAAAGACAGTCAAAATCCAAGATGGTGGTCTGTTGATCATTTTGTTTTTTTAAACAGATTCAAAATTGAACTGGCACGACTAGGGATCAAAGGGAACCTACATGTAAAGTTTGAGAAATATCCCTCCAGTAATTTTCAAGAAATTGCGATAACAATCTTGAAATGTGGGCTTATACAAAACCCTGAATTACCCAGAAGATTTCTAAATTCAGTTTAGTTTATAAGTGATTCGATTACTAATGCAGATTTCAGAGGAATATATGCTTAGCTGTTACAGAACATGCATAATATCATCTGAGAATATGCCTGCATGATTATCTCAAAGGAATTAGTAATTATACCAAAATTAATTTGATATTCATAACACCAAAAATACTGTACAAAAAAACACAAAAATAACAGTAAACTTTCATCAATGAATACTTGAATAACAAATACAGCCACACAATAAAACACACAACACCATAGAAATAAATAAAACTTCCAACTACTTAAAGGAGTATAACTCTTGACATACCATTGCTAATCTTTTAATTTCCCTTTCCAGTCTGTCAACCTCCTGCTGTTGGAGATCACTTCGGGGTTTAAACTCGTATTGTGGAACCTTTGGGGGCTTGCTGTATTGCCTGTAAACAAAACACATAAAATTGAAAAAAAAAAAAAATTATTGAAAACTTTGTTTTGATCACTCTGATTAACATATTTATTAAAGACAACATTTTTAAAAAGTTTGACTTGTAATATTGTTGAAGACAGATACTTATGAAATATATTGAGACGTACATATTCAATTAATATGCAATGGCAGAGATCGATATATGAACTATATAATAGTTTAACACAGCGTAGATATATAATTACAATGTATATCATGATATATGTAATGTATAATTCTACCTAGCACATCGGGTGTATAAACTGACATCAATAAATATTGAGTAAGCATTAACTGAAACTTTCAAAATTTCAGAAACTTATAAAGAGAAGCACAAAACCTTAGTATTTGTCATAGAATGGTTGTTTATATCTACATGTAAAAAATATATTTCTACATCAATATGCTAATCTACAATTCTGATGATTATAAGCTGTAAAGGAGTATTATGACATGTTATAATATATTTTCAGAAGCAACAACATCAAAGAATAAGCCATGTGATCATTCTTACCAGTTTTGAGAATATTATTCACAAATACAGTTACATATGACAGCAACAATGAAATGATTGGCATGGTAAGGAAACAGATGTTTGTTAGTAGTAGCCCAGATACCGACCCTAGAGATTAAGATGGGGATGCATCATTGACAGCAGTAATATACAGCTATCAGGATCACATGTCCAAACCGGCAGTTTTTATTTAAATTTTCAAACAAAATTGCTCTGATCGACATGAGTTTTCGAACAGCAAGAAATATCCTTGTAAACAATTACCTAATTAAATCATGCTTAATTAGAAAATTAATATATTATTTTTGTTTATGAACAAACAACAGGTTTGAATGTGCGAGACATGAAATACATAGCTGTATAGGGCTATAGGAAGACAATGACCAGAAATAACTAATGATTAAACTAACAAACATTTTAAATAGATGCCTCAATAAATAAGTTATTGTTGTCGTTTGAACAAGACTACCTTTTATATATGATTGACTTGTAAATAACTTTAATCATACCTTTTATATATGATTGACTTGTAAATAACTTTAATTATGACAGTTTGATAAAGGTTATAGGTTCCAGGTGGTTTTAGTATTCAAATGGTCTTATGATTGGGAAAATTCAATTACGATACTCATATTATAATTTATCTGAAAAAAGAATGTTTGATGAATTTTCATTTCTCCAGTGATGTTGTATACTACAATCCTACAATCACTACTTTATTTTGCATTTCTGAAAATACACCTGTGATTTACCTGTAGATGTTACAACCAACACCTGTTCTTATTATCAACTTAAAACATTAAGCCATATTTCAACCAGAAAAGTTTACACTCCTTGTCATAATCTATGAATCTAGTTTTATTACCATTTACAATGAAATATTTTTAATTTGAAAAAAAAGGAGAAAACTTCAATGATGTCCTATCTACAGAATTTGGTATGAATATATTGCCTACAAACTTATTCAGCGAGAAAAGAAATAAATATTGACCGATTAATTAAAAATATTGGTACGAAGTTAACATCATCACAAAAATTCTTGAAGATTAAGTTGTAATTTAGAAGTACAATGTACCTTGTATCTTTTAATAAATAAAAAGTTAAGTGCAATATGTATAAGAAAAAAATCAAGTAAGGATTTAATTAGAATGACAATATCTGTTCAGGTACGATTGTCAAAGGGGTGACGACTGAATTTAAGTGCCACAACAACACACCACAACAGTGCCTACCACCTAATACACTCAATGTTTACATTTCATTTTCATTTTCCAACTTTTCGTTTTCTTCCCGAATGTGAAATAGGGCGTCCGTTTGTGATTTCCAAGTATCAAAGTTTTTCCTCAGACTACTAAGTTCCTCGTCCTTTTTGCGTAGCGACTGTAAATGATTTCTATCTCTCTCCATGTAAGTCCTGTTCAATCTGTTCTTCTCCATAGCATGCTCCTAATTAATTAGTAATTAGCAAACACTCTGATGCATTCTCAATCAAAAACAGTGTTATCAACATTAAATCAACCAGGATTTCTGATGTCTAGATACTTTACAAATCGGTCATGACATAATTTAGAATATTTTACAAATATTACACTTCTGAAATAATCGTAAATTTTAGATTGCACCGAATCATATTGATGATTCTGATTATCTGCTACAACGATTTTTTCTTTCTTTTCTTTTTTTACAATTAACTTGTTTTCATTGATTTACATCTAAATTTGAAATCATAATTCAACTTTGTAAAGCTAATGTAATAAGCTGCTAATCTCCCAAGTTATGTAAATTAAATTTCCAATTCCATAACTTAAGCTAGCATTACTAAATTAATACAGACACTTTTTTCTCATTACCCAGATAAAAAAAATGTCTTGAAGAAATGATGTTTGACATTAGAATGGGTTGATTTAATGATGATGATTCAAAATCAATATTAAATCAATTCTATGACTTCTATCAGTCCAAAGGGTATTAGTATTCTGATGGCAGACAAAACAAAAACCATACATATGTATAATCAAATCCTTTTCCCTGATGGATCACAATGTCGGTGTCCCTAGGTATCTAGGTGTCTTATGATCTAGGTCTATTACAATCAGGGTGTCTTACTATCTAGGTGTCTTATGATCTAGGTGTCTTACTATCTAGGTGTCTTACGATATAGGCGTCTTACTATCTTGATGTCTTACTATCTAGGTGTCTTACTATCTAGATGTCTTACTATCTAGGTGTCTTACTATCTAGGTATCTTACTATCTTGATGTTTTCCTATCTAAGTGTCTTACTATCTAGGTATCTTAATATCTAGATGTCTTACTATCTAGGTGTCTTAATATCTAGATGTCTTATGATCTAGATGTCTTACTATCTAGGTGTCTTACTATCTTGGTGTCTTACTATCTAGGTATCTTACTATCTTGATGTCTTACTATTTAGGTGTCTTACTATCTAGGTGTCTTACTTTCTTAGTGTCTTATGATCTAGGTGTCTCACTATCCAGGTATCTTACTATCTAGGTAACTTACGATCTAGGTTTCTTACTATCTTGATGTCTTACTATCTATGTGTCTTACTATCTTGATGTCTTACTATCTAGGTGTCTTATGATCTAGGTGTCTTACTATCTAGGTGTCTTATGATCTAGCTGTCTTACTATCTAGGTGTCTTACTATTTTGGTGTTTTAATATGTAGATGTCTTACTATCTAGATGTCTTACTATCTAGGTGTCTTACTATCTAGGTGTCTTACTATCTTGATGTCTTACTTTCAATGTGTCTTACTATCTAGGTATCTTACGATCTATATGTCTTACTATCTAGATGTCTTACTATCTAACTGTCTTACTATCTTGGTGTCTTACTATCTTGGTGTCTTACTATCTAGATGTCTTACTATCTAGATGTCTTACTATCTAGGTGTCTTACTATTTAGATGTCTTACTATCTAGATGTCTTACTATCTTGATTAAATATCCAAAAATATTTAATTATTCCGCTGTTTCATAATGTATCCCCCTCTATCTCGATGTTCCATTATTTTGGTGTCCCAATGTCCTTGTGTTCCACTATTCTTATGTCCCAATATCAACTACCCAGCTGTTCAACATTAAGTACATAATATGTCCTTCTCTCTAGGTGTCCCACTATCTTAAGGTTATATATATACATGTATTCTAAAAAGAGAAAATCTGCCTCAAAAGTAATTCTACTTTGGGCAAATTGTCACTGGTTTTGATGCCAAAACTACAGTTTATATCTGAAACCCAAATCGAAATATTCCAATTTGTTCTCTAGAGATTTATTTTGTACCATTTCCTATACATGTATGTCTTTTCCCTTGGACTTTGTTTCTGTCTGGCACATGGCAAAATCAAAAGTTAGGTAAAGTTAGCATTAGCAGCAAGCACCTGTCAATCTAGCTCTTCCTAAGGAAGCCTGATTTTCCTTTGTTATACCAAAACTACAATGTATCTGACAAAACCATTGTACTGATTAAGCAGAGCCTGTCTTTAATTTATTGCAGACACACCTGGCACTTAAAGTAATACATCATTTTTATTAAATGTTAAAGATACACAACTGGATGCAGATTATCTGCTCATAGACATAAATTTCTATGTTCACATAACTTTGAGCATTGGCCGTTTCATGATGTTGACCATCCCTAATTTCTTTTTCTTCTTCTCAATTTGCACAGAAAATCAATTTCCAAAACATTTATTTTTCCAATTTACACATTCCTGACTTGCATTAATTTACGTCAAATTATTTTCTAATTTTTCAAAAACAGAAGTTAAAGTACATCTCAAATAAAAGATGCACAATTTTCTCCTTTATAATGTTAATTCTGATCAGTCAGTTTCTTTAAATAAACAGTAAACTTCTGTATATCTTATTCCAGGATTCAGTCAAGGTGATAAGCAGTATGTATCATAAAACACGTAACAAGTTTGGTATCAGAAGTAAGCTCCTGCAAAAAACGTATAATCCATTCTCTGTGATAGATCCTTTTGAGATCATAAACTAGGATCTTCTTCAGATAAAACATATTCATGTTGTATCTGGTAGGACAGGTGTCGGATAAGACAGGCTCTACTGTAATCTACTAGCAATAACTGTTAATCAAAAAGCATGCTCTAGCAGGAACAAGGGAGGTAATTAGTCAGAAATTTCTCTTGTTTAATAAAACATCAGGTCTTACATGCTTGCTGCCAAATCGTTGTTGGGCATGTTGTGAATGAACGTTTCACGAAGTTCATTCTGAGATCCCTGCAGGAATTATAGACATACAAGGTTATATCATGTCTGCAGGTCCATCAAAAAACGGTTGGAAAGAAACTTAAAAACTTTGATATATACATAGAACAATTTAAAACACTTTGCTATTTGTCATAATTAAGCAAATGTCAATCACGATTTATCCATATATCACAAACTTTTATAAATAACGAAGGTAGGATTATTTCTTCATAAGTAACTTTCTCTCTCCTCGAACTCAGTATCATGTAATGTATATATTTATGGACTAAAACCCAGAAGGTACCTTTGCTAATTTTGCCTTCAGTCTTTCCAGCTCCATGTTTTTCTCCTTTTCTAATTCTTCCTTTATCTTCTGAACCATTTCCTCCTGAAATATCCAAACAGTCAGTGGATAATTAAGTGGAAATAGAACCACACTTTATCGCTCCCACAGGCTGACAACACTTGTTGAAGGCATCATCAATACTATACTCCACATCTATATTATTTTTTCATGCAATAATTAACACATCATGTACTGTTCAAACTTTGATAAAAGATTTTCATGCAAGTTAAGAGCAGAATATTAAAATGAAAAAGTTACAATGTAATAAATTATCCTTATTATGAAAATCGCTACCATATGATCTAAATTGACTCATGCAAGGATTAATATGTTTTTGCTTCAGAGCACATTAATTAAGTCAGTTATACATGAATGCATATATCAGATTTCATTCTTTCACGAACATGAAGAATCAACTGAGTTAAACAAATGAAAACCACTTCATGTATCTGTATTTCAAGAGATAAATAATAATATTAGTTAAAGCATTTTACAGATTATTGACCGAAGATCAGTCCTACCTTGTCCCGCTCTGTCCTCAACATGGAGGACTTTTGGCGTTTTAGTTCTTGTTTGAGTTCTTGCACAAGGTTACGTAGCTCCTCATTACATGCCCGTAGGTTAGCCTGTCACACAACACGCAAAGCCATGACATCATCACACAAATTTATGACATCATCACAAAAAAGTATGACATCATAGCACAAAAGTATGACATGATATATTAGTACAATCGTGTAACATCATTGTGTTAGTTGTTAATGTAATTAATCACAGATTTGCCTGAAATATTGGAAAAATTATTGTAAATGTTGATGAAATATTTCCAAAATAAACAAAAACAATGAATTAAGCTATGACAGTCAGTTACACGTATATATATCAATCTGATTGATACAACTTATATATTGCTATCTACTTAGAATGTTTCTGTATTGCATTTATAGTTTGAAGATTTCAATATCTAGGTATTAGGACATGAAAAACAGTTATTTAATCTAATATTAACTGCATTAAGTTGTTTTTGTTCTACTATTTAGGAGTAAAGTGTATGGACTTGAAAATGGCATTGTGTAAAATTCACAACTTAGTGTTATTTTTCTTTTTTCTTTTTTTTCCCAGAAATATTTACAGATAGTTTGTAAAACTTTAAGCTTGTGAAATATCAATGTTTGATTTATCTGCTTTGCATCATGACAAATGCTGATATGTTTGAAAATAAGGACTTGTGACATTCTCCAGAGTGAAAACATTCAAAGATTTTCCCCCTGGAAAATATCATGTCTATAGCAAAGCTCATTCCTATTGTATGTAGAAACTACAAAATATTCTCATGAGCCATCATTACTGCGAGTCTGAAATTAATCAATAACTGGTTAAATGTTGAAACCAGAATAAAAAAAAAGAAATGCATTTAATATCAAAAAAATTTCTAAAATGAAAATTAAATTAGAGCAACAGTTCTATATGTTAGGTCCTGATTTCTCAAAAAACACACACTTGTTTTCTATTTTTATGTTGTAATTGAAATCTTTTCATTACAAAAGTGAAATAATTTCAATTTTAAAAAAAAAAAAAAAAAAAAAAAATCATTTTTGAAATATGTACATGAGCAGCAAAAAGATTGTGTTTGAATGTATATTTGTAGATGCAAATATGATAGATACACTTTCAAACTTCAAGGGATTTTATCATAAAATGAAATTGATGTACGGAATCATGCAAAATTTATCAATTAGTGTTAACTGATTTTTGAGAAATTTGAAACATGTTAAACCTCCACCTGCTTCAAAAGACGATAATGGTTAGATTGGAACACATATGTATAAATACATCATAGTTTCTAAGATTTCGATGATTTGTCATAAAGAGTTTTTTCCCTTTTCTGTTTTTTTTTCTCTAACGCAAATAATTTCCACATGCATTATAGTGATGGACAAGAAAGAAATGAAATCATTAGCAATACTGTGGATACAGTGTTTTTTTATCATCTAGTACAATGTCATGCAGCTGCTACGTATCATTCTGACCAGCTTAGCTACAAAACATTTCAGGACATAACTTAACAGCATGGATACTCGACAGCATGCTTCTTGATTTCTTACACAAGATGAAACGGTGATGTAAACTCAGACATAATGCATTAATACAGTACCGAGCGCTATGTACATAAGACGGTTTATGCCGTGACTACAGACGAAGCGACACAGAACAGAGACAGATATCAGGGCAAAGCCACCACACTAAATCCTAAGTCCCGGACTCGACAGAACCGGTGAGATCATCCTCACAATATACTTTCTGTAGATCACTACTTCATCATTATGGATTGCACCTTTAAACTGTAAATTTTCATAAGTCTACTTAAAAGTCAAATTAATCTTGAAATATCCGGGGATCCATAGCTGTAACACTTAAATGCATTTGATCATGGTAGAAACTTTTACAAATTAATCTGATTATATCTTTAAGGTCAGATTCAGTTCGTACAAGACTGAACTCAAGATTCTGATTTCAAGGTCAAATTTTCAACTTTGACCTTGGGATACTTCAATTATTGACCTTAAAGTTTTAATTTTCCATGATCAAATTAAATTAAGATAGAAATAGCATGTGTAACCACAAAATCAAGAAAATTTTGATATAGATATTGACATGATTTTTGCACAGAATTCATTTTTAATGAAAACTATAGGACTCAACACTTATTATGGTGATTTTTTGTGTGGTGGTTTTGAGGTCCTGAGAGCAGATTTGTAAAAACAAACCTCGGTATAGCCATTGTTATACCAGCCTTCCTGTTGGACCTGGTACAGAAAATGGAATGTCAACCACTGGACCAGGGTCATGGAAATATTAAGTGCCCTTAGTCACCGTAAAAAACTAAGCTTATTAACCTATCTCCTCACTAAATGTTCACTCTTTTTTTGTTTTCATTATAAGATTAATGGATGGTTGTCTGCTCTGAATCATTTTCATCCTCTTATATTTCATGAGTAAACTGTAGCATTAAGATTGTTATATGTGACATAAGTGACAAAGTAAATGAAGTATATATCTGTGACTGTGTGTTTCTATATTATATACATGTATATCATAAATGAATAACAAAAAAATGAGAGATCTAGACTTGCTCAAGTTCAATGGAAAGTTATTTAGCACCAGGGAAGGAAAATAAAAAATCTATGAAGGAAAGTCAAATAATTCCTCACTTTTAACTTCAGTATACTTGAGCAACCCTAGCTATTATACTCCATGGTTATAATGTATTGCATGGTTATATCATGTGACATGAGGTATATACCAAGGTTATACCATGTGACATAAGGTTATATCATGTGACATGAGGTACATACCAAGGTTATATCATGTGACATGAGGTATATACCAAGGTTATATCATGTGACATGAGGTACATACTAAGGTTATATCATGTGACACGAGGTACATACCAAGGTTATACCATGTGACATGAGGTATATACCAAGGTTATACCATGTGACATGAGGTACATACCAAGGTTATATCATGTGACATGAGGTACATACCAAGGTTATATCATATGACACGAGGTACATACCAAGGTTATATCATGTGACATGAGGTACATACCAAGGTTATATCATGTGACATGAGGTACATACCAAGGTTATATCATGTGACATGAGGTATATACCAAGGTTATATCATGTGACATGAGGTACTTACCAAGGTTATATCATGTGACATGAGGTACTTACCAAGGTTATATCATGTGACATGAGGTACATACCAAGGTTATACCATGTGACATGAGGTATATACCAAGGTTATATCATGTGACATGAGGTACATACCAAGGTTATATCATGTGACATGAGGTATATACCAAGGTTATATCATGTGACATGAGGTACATACTAAGGTTATATCATGTGACACGAGGTACATACCAAGGTTATACCATGTGACATGAGGTATATACCAAGGTTATATCATGTGACATGAGGTATATACCAAGGTTATACCATGTGACATGAGGTATATACCAAGGTTATATCATGTGACATGAGGTACATACCAAGGTTATATCATGTGACATGAGGTACATACCAAGGTTATATCATGTGACATGAGGTATATACCAAGGTTATATCATGTGACATGAGGTATATACCAAGGTTATATCATGTGACATGAGGTACATACCAAGGTTATATCATGTGACATGAGGTACATACCAAGGTTATATCATGTGACATGAGGTACATACCAAGGTTATATCATGTGACATGAGGTACATACCAAGGTTATATCATGTGACATGAGGTACATACCAAGGTTATATCATGTGACATGAGGTATATACCAAGGTTATATCATGTGACATGAGGTACATACTAAGGTTATATCATGTGACACGAGGTACATACCAAGGTTATACCATGTGACATGAGGTACATACCAAGGTTATATCATGTGACATGAGGTACATACCAAGGTTATATCATGTGACATGAGGTACTTACCAAGGTTATATCATGTGACATGAGGTATATACCAAGGTTATATCATGTGACATGAGGTACATACCAAGGTTATATCATGTGACATGAGGTACTAACCAAGGTTATATCATGTGACATGAGGTACTTACCAAGGTTATATCATGTGACATGAGGTACATACCAAGGTTATACCATGTGACATGAGGTATATACCAAGGTTATATCATGTGACATGAGGTACATACCAAGGTTATATCATGTGACATGAGGTATATACCAAGGTTATATCATGTGACATGAGGTACATACTAAGGTTATATCATGTGACACGAGGTACATACCAAGGTTATACCATGTGACATGAGGTATATACCAAGGTTATATCATGTGACATGAGGTATATACCAAGGTTATACCATGTGACATGAGGTATATACCAAGGTTATATCATGTGACATGAGGTCCATACCAAGGTTATATCATGTGACATGAGGTACATACCAAGGTTATATCATGTGACATGAGGTATATACCAAGGTTATATCATGTGACATGAGGTATATACCAAGGTTATATCATGTGACATGAGGTACATACCAAGGTTATATCATGTGACATGAGGTACATACCAAGGTTATATCATGTGACATGAGGTACATACCAAGGTTATATCATGTGACATGAGGTACATACCAAGGTTATATCATGTGACATGAGGTATATACCAAGGTTATATCATGTGACATGAGGTACATACTAAGGTTATATCATGTGACACGAGGTACATACCAAGGTTATACCATGTGACATGAGGTATATACCAAGGTTATATCATGTGACATGAGGTACATACCAAGGTTATATCATGTGACATGAGGTACTTACCAAGGTTATATCATGTGACATGAGGTATATACCAAGGTTATATCATGTGACATGAGGTACATACCAAGGTTATATCATGTGACATGAGGTACTAACCAAGGTTATATCATGTGACATGAGGTACATACCAAGGTTATATCATGTGACATGAGGTACATACCAAGGTTATACCATGTGACATGAGGTACATACCAAGGTTATATCATGTGACATGAGGTACATACCAAGGTTATACCATGTGACATGAGGTACATACCAAGGTTATACCATGTGACATGAGGTACTTACCAAGGTTATATCATGTGACATGAGGTATATACCAAGGTTATACCATGTGACATGAGGTACATACCAAGGTTATACCATGTGACATGAGGTACATACCAAGGTTATATCATGTGACATGAGGTACTTACCATGGTTATATCATGTGACATGAGGTATATACCAAGGTTATATCATGTGACATGAGGTACATACCAAGGTTATACCATGTGACATGAGGTACATACCAAGGTTATACCATGTGACATGAGGTACATACCAAGGTTATATCATGTGACATGAGGTACATACCAAGGTTATATCATGTGACATGAGGTATATACCAAGGTTATATCATGTGACATGAGGTACATACCAAGGTTATACCATGTGACATGAGGTACATACCAAGGTTATATCATGTGACATGAGGTACATACCAAGGTTATATCATGTGACATGAGGTACATACCAAGGTTATATCATGTGACATGAGGTACTTACCAAGGTGATATCATGTGACACGAGGTATATACCAAGGTTATATCATGTGACATGAGGTACATACCAAGGTTATATCATGTGACATGAGGTACTTACCAAGGTTATACCATGTGACATGAGGTACATACCAAGGTTATATCATGTGACATGAGGTATATACCAAGGTTCAAGGTTATATCATGTGACATGAGGTATATACCAAGGTTATATCATGTGACATGAGGTTTATACCAAGGTTATATCATGTGACATGAGGTACATACCAAGGTTATATCATGTGACATGAGGTACTTACCAAGGTTATATCATGTGACATGAGGTACATACCAAGGTTATATCATGTGACATGAGGTACATACCAAGGTTATATCATGTGACATGAGGTACATACCAAGGTTATATCATGTGACATGAGGTACTTACCAAGGTTATATCATGTGACATGAGGTACATACCAAGGTTATATCATGTGACATGAGGTACATACCAAGGTTATATCATGTGACATGAGGTACTTACCAAGGTTATATCATGTGACATGAGGTACATACCAAGGTTATATCATGTGACATGAGGTACATACCAAGGTTATATCATGTGACATGAGGTACTTACCAAGGTTATACCATGTGACATGAGGTACATACCAAGGTTATAACATGTGACATGGGGTATATACCAAGGTTATATCATGTGACATGAGGTACATACCAAGGTTATATCATGTGACATGAGGTTTATACCAAGGTTATATCATGTGACATGAGGTACTTACCAAGGTTATATCATGTGACATGAGGTACATACCAAGGTTATACCATGTGACATGGGGTATATACCAAGGTTATAACATGTGACATGGGGTATATACCAAGGTTATATCATGTGACATGAGGTTTATACCAAGGTTATATCATGTGACATGAGGTTTATACCAAGGTTATATCATGTGACATGAGGTACTAACCAAGGTTATATCATGTGACATGAGGTATATACCAAGGTTATAACATGTGACATGAGGTTTATACCAAGGTTATACCATGTGACATGAGGTACTTACCAAGGCAGACGTTGTAGGTGTTCTCACTTGGCTATCACCTTGGAAACTGAAATTCACATAAAGTTAAAGACATTTCAAAAGTTTTTCCTATGATAATTTATAAAAATTACAGACAATTCACAGTGTAACATGTTATTCAGTACAGTGTGTCCAATTCAACTTTTAACATGTTATTCAGTACAGTGTGTCCAATTCAACTTTTTATCTTACATGTACATTTTTTGTTTTTGTAATTTTCTGCTTCAAAATGTTATTGGACAATATTACTACACATACGTGTTTCTGATTGACTAAAGATCTATATATGCTAACGACAATAATGTTCTCCTTACTGGGATTCCATCTTACAAGAAATGGAGACCAATCAGTTAGATGGAGTGTATGTATTGTATGAAACAGTGCATTCTACATTGAAGGAGGTAATGTCTCCAATTTGTTTCATGAAATCAATACAAGAAATAGCTTAAGCATAAACAGTAGGCATAGAAAACCTTTTTTGAAACAACATTTATTAATTTTTCCTCATCAAATCTTGATATGGTGGTCTTAAGTAACCTTTCTATGTTGTCTTCTATCAAATTTTTATGTTTAAACTTTTCAAGTGACAAAATTGACCTCTACCTTAAAGCGATGTTAATATGACTATACAGTGAATTACTAAGTGATGGTATCTACCTAGTCTAGAGCTGACTATTTTTCTCCATGGTCCACATTTTTGCTTTAGAAATTTTTTCACAAAAATGGATGTACAAATGTAATTTTTACAGAAATAGAAAAAAACCGATCCAATATTTTCCTTATTGATTGTAATATCTTCAAGATTTTTACTTTTTGTGGTTTTATTCTACCACTGAAAACAGTGAAAAACAGACATTAAAAGACACCATTAACCCACCTGGCTAAGTTCACTTTACGTGGACCAACACCTAAGATGTTGGATGTTTTACGACATTCCTCGTTGACCTCATTAACAATAGTTCGTTCCATTCTGTCCAGGACTGTAGAGTTCTGTCTATCGTGGTGTATCCACTGGATACGCTCAGATTTCAGCTTCCGTAACTCTTCTTCCTGTTCTTTCACAATATCTGTGAGTTTGTCAATTTCCCGCTGATAATCCTTAAAACAACAGTGTATACAAATGATATTTTGAAACACAACTTCAACAACTTATAAAAGTGAAAGTACAATTGATAGCAAAACATAGCATAAACATGGTGCACCTGAAATTTGTTCATGTAAGCAAAAATATATAAATCTTTCTGCAAATGAAGTTTTGATGTTGACTTTAGAACAAAGATGCCATCTTGACCTTGATAATTTACATATTGACTGACCTGTCAATATGACCTTGATAATTTACATATCAATTTACCTGTGCCATCTTGTCCTTGACCTTATCAAAATCTGTCTGCATTTCATTGCGAAGATTGTCTTTGGCCTTTGCCACAGCGACCATTTTATCATGCATGGCTTGTTTATTCTGCTGCTTGCCTTCCTCTAAGTCCTGAAAGATAAGTTTTCTAAGTCAGGCATATGGTAAGGGCATAAAATTTCTACTAATGAATGTAGAAAAAGACATTGCTGATTACACCAAAGAACAGTGTGACAGGGTTTGATCTGGACTACTGTGACCTTTCCAAGGTTTTAACCAGATCACAGTGGTCTTGTCAGAATCCTATCTGGGCAACTGTGACCTTTCCATAGTCCTATCTGGGCAACTGTGACCTTTCCAGAGTCCTATCTGGGCAACTGTGACCTTTCCAGAGTCCTATCTGGGCAACTGTGACCTTTCCAGAGTCCTATCTGGGCAACTGTGACCTCCCAAGAGTCCTATCTGGGCAACTGTGACCTCCCAAGAGCCCTATCTGGACTACTGTGACCTTGTCAGAGTCCTACATGGACTACTATGACCTTACTATGACCTTGTCAGTTTCCTTCTGGACTACTGTGACCTCCCCAGAGTCCTATCTGGGCAACTGTGACCTCCCCAGAGTCCTATCTGGGCAACTGTGACCTGCCCAGAGTCATATCTGGGCAACTGTGAACTTCCAAGAGTCCTATCTAGACTACTGTGACCTTTCCAGAGTCCTATCTGGACTACTGTGTCCTTCCCAGATTCCTTTCTGGGGTACTGTGACCTTCTCAAAGTTTATTTGACCTTGTCAGATAAAGCTCTACATGGGACACCATGACCTCTACAGTTTCTACTGAGAATGATGTTTCTTTAATAAAGTTCTATGCAGGCTGAAATCTATTTTCTTTAAGGCTAGATATTTTAAAACATACCTTATGTCTTTAACCATTAGTTTTACCAAAAGACAACATTTCCATAACACAAATGGTCATTTTCTACCATTAAACCATAACGTAATAACTGGATGGAGCACACACATGTGATATGTCGCAAAGTCGTTCAAATACATTGTGAAAAATAAGTCTGTATGTAAAGATTAGGTAAACAATAACCATAATAGAGAACAATAGAAAATTCACTGGAGAGACAACAATAACATATTTCTAAATACAGAACCAACAATGAAAATACTGGAGATTTAAAGGGATTTGGGTCTCTAGAATCATCCCTATTATGTTTTAAACAGCTGAATTGCTGTTTGTCCTTTTCAATAATGAGTGTTGTAAATATTGATCCATACAAACACTGACAGTTCCTGTTATAGATTTCTCTAATCTGTATCTGTAGTATGTTTTGCCTGCCTGATCACATGCAGTCATGCACAGGCTTGTATTCTTAGTGTAAGGTAATAATAAAGATAAAGCACAGCAAAGTTAATTGTTATGTTAATAGATAACTTATCAGAGCAGTATTTGACAATGTTAAAGCTTCATAGAAAAAGACCTTATTGACAAGGCAGTCCAAGATAAGATAAATGTATATAGTCATTATACATGTATATATAAATAATTGTATACGTCTGGCATGTAAAGATTATTCAGCCATCCACACTTTAGGTCTCCATATTTTATGAGGAACTCTTCTTTTTTCCATGTTTTATCCAAGGAAAAAATATGGAGAAAGTACAGAAAACGACTTTTGCATTTTGACGAAACAGATATTTTCTATGGAGAAAATACGGAAATTTGATGAACAGGCCGCTTTTTTCACACTTTGTATGTGACAAGATGTGTTTAATGCATTCTGTGACGCATGGTCCTTTCACTTTCTAAAAACAATTGAGCAAAAATATATTCATTTTAAACAGCAGTCTCATGTTTACGACGGTTACCAGTTTACTATACATTGTATACTTTACTATACATTGTATACAAGGTTGACTCCCAGGAGTTTCTCCACAACACTGACTACTCCATTGACTAGTTCATACAATATTTTACCATGTATAAACCAATACTTTGCTCATTGCAGTTCTTTCCTCATCATTAATGTCAGGTTTTTCACTCCCTATTCCTCCTACTCTAGCCTCTCCCATTTATTAGGACCCAGGTGAGCTAATGCCATACTGTGGCGTCCGTCATCTGTCTGTCATCCGTCTGTCGTCCGTCCATCAACAATCGACCTCTACTTCATAACCGCTGAACGGAATTTGACCAAATTTGGTCAGAAGCATCCTTATGGGGTAGTGATTCAATATTGTGCAAATGATGGGGCCGACCCCACAGGGGGCTGAGGGGCAGGGCCAAAAGGGGTCAAATTGGCTAAATTGATATTAACAACTTCTTCTCTGAAACTAAGCAATGTATATCGCTCATATTTGTGTGGTAGCATCCCTATGGGGTTGGGCCAAAAGTCAAGTTCATTTCAAGGATTAATGCACTTTTTGGCATAAAAACCTCACATTTTTAGAATTACAATAAAACCAATGTACATTTACCCATATGAAATGCTTATGATATATTGACATAGCAAGACTGGCGACAAATATACTTGAGCATCATTCTTGTTTCATATCTCATGTCCTACTCCAGCTCTCCCATTTATCATTGTAAGTTGTTTCTCCCATTCCATAATCTAGTCTAGCCCCTCCCATTTTATACCCTACACCAGCCCCTCCCATTTATTATTGGTAAGATGCCCCTCCCATTTATTATTGGTAAGATGCCCCTCCCATTTGTTATTGGTAAGATGCCCCTCCCATTTATTATTGGTAAGATGCCCCTCCCATTTATTATTGGTAAGATGCCCCTCCCATTTCATGCCCTAGCTACTCCAGCTCCTCCCATCTACTATTGTAAGTTGCCCCTCAAAAGTCATGCCCTACTCCAGCCCTCCCATTTATCAATATAAGTTCCCCCCCCCCCCCCCCCCCCTTCAAGTCACATCCTATACTTTCCATCATGCACACAGTTTGCATGGGCCTACTTTTTCTCTTGATAAAATGTTTTCCTGTCCCTTTGTTCCATCCCCTTGTGACTTTATCTCAAACTCTGATCTTGATACTTTATATGAGGATATATACTCGGTCCTACTGCCCCTCTCCCCCCCAAACCCTGATCTCAATACTTTATATGAGGATATATACTCGGTCCTACTGCCCCTCTCCCCCCCAAACCCTGATCTCAATACTTTATATGAGGATATATATACTCGGTCCTACTGCCCCTCTCCCCCCCAAACCCTGATCTCAATACTTTATATGAGGATATATACTCGGTCCTACTGCCCCTCTCCCCCCCCAAATCCTGATCGCAATATGAGGATATATCTGTACTAGCAACCCTCATCCTCACCCCTTCCGTACCCGAGGAACCAAATCCTTAACCCTAATCTCAGTATGAGGATACTGTGTACCAGAGCCCCTCCCCTCCCCCCACCCTCCCGAACCCTAATCTCAATATGAAGATACATGTATATCTGTTCTAGCAACCCTGACCCTGACCCCTTCTGTACCCGAGGAACCAAATCCTTAACCCTTATCTCAGTATGATACTATGTACAAGACCCCCTTCCCTACCCAACCCTAATCTTAATATGAGGATACTCTGTACCATACAACCCCTCCCCCCCTCCTTTTTTTTCTTTCTATCCGACAGGTCAGGACAAGCCGACATTTACCAGGTAACATTCCCGCAATATAGGTATACAACAATAGCACTGTATCTATTATAATAATCACCAAGTCTACCCTGGCCACTGGGGTCTTTAAACCCATAAATAAAAGTGTGACCAATATCCCTTTCTCTGATAAAAATTAATACAAAAACATCCCTGTTCCATTTAATCTTAACCACAAAACAGCCTTAACTATTCAGTTATCAGTGCAGCGAGATTGATTTAAAATAGCTTTTAGTATGTATTACCTTACTTGGGGGTCATAAACGTGACAAGCCTTAAGTGGAATTCAAATAGGGATACATTGATTTGTGGCTCTGATGCCCCTTAAACATGAAACGCTGTCATAATAAAAACAGACTTTCTAAAACTTAAATTTCTTTTTTGATAATAACAGTAAGTTAGAAATCATTGTTGATGAATATTTGATGGAAACAGAGACATTTCCATCTCCCTGCCCCATCATTATGGCAGGTAAAACATCGGTTATAAACATAGAAGCTTGGTACGTTTATGATAATTGCATGTAGTTAATGTATATTTATGTAAAAGGATTCAGCAACCTGGTTATCAGTGTTCAGCCCATTATAATTACGCTCCTCCATCCTTCAACAAAGTCTGCCAAATTTATACACAGACCCTATACCATGACCCTATTATACCATGACCACAGACCTGCCAACTACTACTATTTTATAGTAATCTTTACTATTTTGTGGTGGTCGTTACTCTTTTTTCTCTCGAAATAGTAGCAAATTACTCTTTTTGATGCAATAGATTTGGCAAGAATTGTTAAGAATTACTCTTTTTTTGCTCAAAAATGGGCCAAATTACTATTTTTGAATTTGAAAGGTTGGCAGGTCTGTGACCATATACATTGACCCTAAACCATGACCCTATACCATGACCCTAAACCATGACCCTATACTATGACCCTATGACCCTATACCATGACCCTATACCATGACCCTATACCATGACCCTAAACCATGACCCTAAACCATGACCCTATACCATGACCCTATGACCCTATACCATAACCCTATACCATGACCCTATACCATGACCCTATACCATGACCCTATACTGTACCATGACCCTATACCATGACCCTATACCATGACCCTATACCATGACCCTATGACCCTATACCATGACCCTATGACCCTATACCATGACCCTAAACCATGACCCTATACCATGACCCTATACTATGACCCTATGACCCTATACCATGACCCTATACCATAACCCTATACCATGACCCTATACCATGACCCTATGACCCTATACCATGACCCTATACCATGACCCTATACCATAACCCTATGACCCTATACCATGACCCTATACCATGACCCTAAACCATGACCTTATACCATGACCCTATACCATAACCCTATGACCCTATACCATAACCCTATACCATGACCCTATACCATGACCCTATAACATAACCCTATGACCTAATACCATGACCCTATACCATGACCCTATACCATGACCCTATACCATGACCCTAAACCATGACCCTATACCATGACCCTATACCATGACCCTATACCATGACCCTATGACCCTATACCATAACCCTATACCATGACCCTATACCATGACCCTATGACCCTATACCATGACCCTATACCATAACCCTATGACCCTATACCATGACCCTATACCATGTCCCTATACCATGACCCTATACCATGACCCTATGACCCTATACCATGACCCTATACCATAACCCTATGACCCTATACCATGACCCTATACTATGACCCTATACCATTACCCTATGACCCTATACCATGACCCTATACCATGACCCTATACCATAACCGTATGACCCTATACCATGACCCTATACCATAACCGTATGACCCTATACCATGACCCTATACCATGACCCTATACCATAACCGTATGACCCTATACCATGACCCTATACCATAACCATATGACCCTATACCATGACCCTATACCATGACCCTATGACGCTATACCATGACCCTATGACGCTATACCATGACCCTATACCATAACCCTATGACCCTATACCATGACCCTATACCATAACCCTATGACCCTATACCATGACCCTATACCATAACCCTATGACCCTATACCATGACCCTATGACCCTATACCATAACCCTATGACCCTATACCATGACCCTATGACCCTATACCATAACCCTATACCATGACCCTATACCATAACCCTATACCATGACCCTATGACCCTATACTATGACCCTATACCATGACCCTATACCATAACCCTATGACCCTATACCATGACCCTATACCATGACCCTATACCATGACCCTATACCATGACCCTATGACCCTATACCATGACCCTATACCATAACCCTATACCATGACCCTATACCATGACCCTATACCATAACCCTATACCATAACCCTATACCATAACCCTATACCATGACCCTATGACCCTATGACCCTATACCATGACCCTATACCATGACCCTAAACCATGGCCCTATACCATGACCCTATACCATACCATTTCCGCTCTCCTTCATCAAAGTCTTGAAACCCTGAACACACATGAGGCCCCAAATTGGGTGCAAAATCTAACATGAGAGGAAAAAGGCAATGATTAGACTGGAACCTCTTGACATACAAACTCTAGATAGACAATCTAAGAGGAAAAAGCTAAAGACTAGACTGGACTGAAACTCCAAACATCTGAACTTTAATTGGATGATGAAACCAATTCCTGGACACCATCGATCAACATTGAGCTGCCTCAGGCCATCAGTATTCAGTTCAGTCAAGTTCCATTACACTTATATTGTATTTGCTTTAAAAATTACAGTTATCTTATGTTATTGTTCAAATATATCTCGTACGTCGTGATCATTTTAACATGGCTATCCACCCTTTACTTTACATTATTACCTATTCCTTGTCCAACCTGGAGAGATATTTTATATCTAGATAAACAATAAACATTGTAAGACAATATCATTATATGAGATACGAGGTGTTAGTCAATAGACCATAGTATAACAGTCCCTGGTTCCTCGATAAGTACACTACACCACAACAAAGAGAATTTAACACTACACTATTTCTCATTCCTCAGTAACACTATCTCCCTAAATCTATACCACAACAAAGACAACACTACACTATTTCTCATTCCTCAGTAACACTATCTCCCTAAATCTATACCACAGCACATATAAACATCACTACACAAAATCTCAGGATTTCAAAATTTCATCAAAATAATTCAGTTATGCATGTTGTCTTAATCTATTTCAACACTTTTTATTTTGCAATCTTGCTTCTTAAATTGTTTTTTTTTTCATGAAATATTGTAATAGCTTTCAAATTGAATCTAAACTTGAATCAACTTTAGACATTCTGTTGACAGGACATATGTGATATTCTAATTTTAGTACAATGTACTGAGAACTAGAGTACATTGGTGAACAAGCAGTAGCTTATATGTAAAGTACTAATTCCTGTCTATAAGTGACCATTCAAAATTATTTTTCATGAGGTGATTACTTGACAAGGGGATACCCGAACCTGGATTATGATTTTAGTCTTCGGGGTCGAAGACTTAAAAAGGGAGGGAAGAGTGTAGTGGAACTGGACCGGGTCGATCATCGACGACTAGGTATAGCTCAATTGGTATATCATACGGCTAGTGTTGGGAGGCCCGGGTTCGAACCCCATGTATTTTTCCACTCCTACTATAGTTGATTACACTACGCTACCCTATAAACTTATGGTCACTGTGGGTCGATCAACTCATTGAAAAATCCTTGTTTCAATAGAGGCTATTTGATTGGCTGTGTCACATTTTCCTATCGGAATTTCAGCCAACCAGACTGAAGGCAACATACGCTTTATAGAATCTACATATCAACGATAGCGACAGCGAGTGTTTTCAAAAGTGTGTCTCAGAAATGAGAATTCTTCTCAGGTGACGTAAAAATGTCATAACCTATGAGCTACCTACATAGGTAATGTCACTAGTACTTGGTTTGGTTTGGTTTATTTTGTTTAACTTCCTATTAACAGTTAAGGTCATATAAGGACGGCCTCCCGTGTGTGCGACATGCATGCGTGTGGCGAGTGCGTATGTGTGTTGGGAGGCTGCAGTATGTTCGTGTTAAGTCTCCTTGTGATAGGCCCGAACTTTTGCCGATTTATAGTGCTACCACACTGAAGCATACTGCCGAAGACACCCAGCAGCACACCCCACCCGGTCACATTATATTGACAACGGGCGAACCAGTCGTCCCACTCCAAATATGCTGAGCGCTAAGCAGGAGTAGCAACTACCATTTTTAAAGACTCTGGTATGTCTCGGCCAGGGAACAGAACCCAAAGCTTTCCTCACAGTGGTGAACGCTCAACTAAAGGCCAAAAGTGAGGCATTGTCAAAGGAAACATTAGGAAGAAGAAAGTTGTTCAGAAAGAAGAGAAAAGATCAGATCCCAAATTTACCTCTTATGGTCATGCAATGGGGGCAGCAGGTACAATTCTTACACCCTACCTGCAGGGCAATGTCACTAGTACAGTGAATCGACCCAATTTTATTTGTCATCAATGGATCTTAACAGTACAACTAAGGATTATAATTTGAACTTATGTCAGAGTGACTTCCATGTTTACAAATTACCTGTTCCTTATCTATAATTTAAATCCATTGTCAGTCGAATAATTCAAAATTATTGATTATTGTTTTTCAATTTGCTTGTCACTTTTCAATTAGCCAGTGAATTATATCAACTAAGATGATGAATAATTAACATCAGCATCTCCATGGAAACACCAATCTCATTTAAATACTGATAGTTAGGACCGTACATTATATTTGTATCAATTAACAACAATATGTAACCAATTCAATATATAGTAAGTTACATTTGCTATTAATTTGTTTGTTCTATTTTTAGCACACAGCTAGAATTTTCTGTGTTGCTTTGAATCACTGTATAAATAAATGAAAACATCACAGAGAAACAGTCTTTGTGTAATATATATGGTACAAGAGAAACATATTATTGAAAAATTTACCTGGTAGATACGTTTACTGCAATACTACCTGCATAAGTTGGCAATACAATGCAACCACTCGGATGTCAGTTACAGAAACAAACTTTCACAAAATTCTGATTAACACAGGTTTCCAGATTATTCAGGTCTCATATTAGACTAGAGTTATACAGCATATTCATTTGTCATATTATTTGAATAATCAGCATATAAACTTAGCTTTAGGAAATGTAGGATATGTTAATGTTCTCTATTTAGAAGATTCAACATTTTAGCTTACAGTGAACCTACACTACAGGTAGTAACATGCACCCAGAAATTCTTACATATGTTTGTATATATTTTTTACAACACAATGTGCATATTATAAGCCTGATAACACGAAAAGAAGGATAAGTTCTCCTCAATTCAGAATATCCACATACACACACCTGATAGCAGGAGAAAAAACGCTGTCGAATGTCCCGCAGTTGGTCATAATCCAAATCCATGATGGACAGCGAAACAGAGCTCTGACTCAGTACCACAAGTGTCCAATACTGTTGCTACCTCCAAGTATGAACTATTTGCAGGTCACCTTAACTACACCAAATCTTGTTAAGGTCCTCTGTTTACAGTTATGAGTAGCTCATTAGCATCCAAAACATGATGCCAATCATATTAACCTTGTCCGTGTAATTTCGTTCGATAAGCAGCAAATTTGTCCGCCGCTAACTCCCGATCTATCAGCATGTAATACTGGGCCTATAATCTAGGGTGTACACGGAATTTTAATCAATAAATACAGGTAAAAATTCCAGGTGTCCAACGGAAAGGCTACCTGTCAGCCTAACTCAGGTGTATTAGAGGTAAGCTTGGGTAGATCTACTGCTTATATTATATATAGGTAAACACTTATAGAAAGGGAAACTTCAACGTTCACAAATACACATGGTCCTGTACTGTCGGAGATAATGTATTGTATACACGATGATTAGGCCTGCCTGAATATATACAAAGATTATAAAATATTAAACAGCATAGTAATGACTCTATGGGGCTTTGTGTATAGAACTATGGCTGATTACACCCAGGGTGTCGGGGATTTTACCAAATCTACAAATCTCCTTCATCTGTCAATTTTGGCTGAAGAACTTAAGCAATAAACACTTTAATTACATTTCATTCAACATGGATGACTTCTATGTATTAATCTTATCAATGAAATTCAATTTTGATGACATACACAAAGCCAGATATAAATTAATTCAAAAATATTTATAAGACTTATTCTGGGCATTTTAAAATTTTATTTCGCCTACCTTACTATTTGTATGTAGTAATAATTATATAATAGTTAATACCTGATCAAAAAGAATTATTTTTTACACATCAAATAAAGCTTAAAATAAAGTTTGTCTCTTAACTATGTCCATTTTAATTTGGATCTAATTTTTTATGCTACACTTTTAATGCCCATACAAAACTGCATCAATCAAGTAATGAACATTTTTTTTTCTGTTCGTACCTGTTAAATACTCGATCTAAAGAGATTTTCTAAACATTGACAGCCTATATCACAGCTTATTGTGAGCTTGACATTGATAGATTAAAAAGCTTTGAAAGTAGAAAACATCATTAGTAGCTTTATTATGGACCACTTACAAGGTATAGCCCTTGTATTCACTATTAACACAGAGTCCTTAAATAGAACCATTATCCTAATATAACGATGTTTACCGTTTAAAACCTTGTAATTACGTGTATATCAAACATAGAGCAATCTATTATACAACTCCAATAGGGACTCACAATTTTATTTTATCTTTATTCCATTTATTTTTTTATTTATCTATTTTTTTTTTTTTTAATTTTCTATTAACACGTACTGAATCATCTTGTGATATTTATATTCTGATATACAAACGTATATCATATACCGAGAACCTTATAATGATATCACCCATAGGTCAATCTTAGAATACAACTTTATCTGATCCAATATCGACTCACAATTTTATTCAATCTTAATTTCATTTATTATCTTTTTTATGTATTATTAACACTGATAATCATATGTATTCTGATATTCAAATGGTTTATTATTTCGTAAAATCTTGTTAATTCTAGACACAATTAACTCAAATCTAATTTGGCTTTTATTTTTTCTGGCTTGGTTAAGATTTGGTGAATCTAGAAATGGCCCAGAGCAGAAATAATTTACTACAAAAATTCATCTGAAAAGTTCAGGTAGAATACCTGTGTTTACAACATTTTAGATACCATGTATTATTAAAGTTTACGACCTTTTTATGGATCAAAACAATTTATTTGAACCAATTTTATTTCGGATAAAAGAATCCAAGGTCCATGATCCTGAAGGGTCCAGCAGGCAAGGCTAATAAAAAGGGTCCATGAAATAGGGACATTATCAATAATGTCCTTTCAGAGATCAATTTCAAAGTAAGAATAGAGAAATCATTGCATGGAACAATATTGATTTTCTCACCTGAAGAAGGCAAACATCAAACAAATGAACAACACAGGCCACTAGTATATCACTGAAGCTTGTAACAAACATGGCATATATCTGATTCTGTATATCCACTCAGCCATTTACTCATCCAATATTGACAACTATACACAGTCTGTATTTCATTCATAGTAAAATTAAGTAAATTTGTAAAGGTATGCTATGAAATAATTCTCTACTCAATAGGTATGCTTTTACACTTTCAGTTGAAATTGGAAATCAGTGACAATGAATTGTGTGACACAATGAAATAATTTATTTCATAAATTAAATCTATTTGTTTGCTGGGTTTATCGCCCCAACAGCCAGGGTCATTTTGAGGTGAGGTCTTTTTGTAGTAGTTGGTGACTACCTTACTGAACAACATACAGGAGGCTCGTCACATGTCATCTGGAGCAATTAAGGTATAGTGTCTTGATATGTGAGAACTGACCTATGTGATACATATAGGGTCACTTCTCTAATCAACTGAGTTATCACTGCCCCTTAATTGACATATTTCTCTGCAAATAATTGTTAATATCAAAACTCATGCTTAGAGATATCAGAAGAAAATTGTTAAGGTACAAATTTGAGTATGAATGACTACAAAATTGTATCCAATGTAGATTGAAGAGAGAATGAAGCCATCCTATTTCTGTATAATACGGTTTGATATACAATGCACGCGTCATAACAGACATTTGCCAACAGAATTTTTTACAATTTGCCTATACACATGAAGTATTTGCCTTGATTAACTCGACTAAATCTTCCCCACTAGATCCAGATAATCTGTATGATACATAGTAAAACACACACAAAATGACTTGCCTACTTATCCAGATTATACCCGTGTAATACCTGGACGGAGACAAACAGGTAAAAATATTACCATAATAATAAACTATTTATAATTCCCAAGTTGTTCTATACAGAAGATAATTACTCACACTATTAGATCATTTCAAGAATTTGACCAATTTGAAAATGGCACATACATTTGTACCTTGAGCTATTACAATAATTTCAGTATACATGCAGTCTCTGTGTTATTTTTCAGAAAGCATCTGTGATAATTTTCACTATTTATTTAAAACCCCTGTGATAATTCAAACCATGTACTCTGAGCTCCTATGATAATTTTTAACCATATACATGTAGTACTCTTTGGCAAATTGATAATTTTCACCAAATATTGCTCAAGACCCTGTAATAATTTAACCATAGACTCTGAGTCACTGTGACAGTGTACATTCAGCCAATTTGGCCAAAGTTTCATCAATGTTTTTTTAACTTGAATAAGGAAATTTCTTAACTAAAAATTTTCCATAGGAAATCATTACAGAATTAAGAAAAAAAAATCTTAGTTAAGGAACCTTCCTTCAATTCTGTAGTATTCTTACAAAAAAAGTTAAGTTAAAGATTTCCTTAAATTCTGTTATATTCCTACAAAAAAAAGTTAAGTTAAAGATTTCCTTAAGTTAGGAATATCTATGAAATTGGGCTCAGATAAAATTCACCATGAGAGAATTTCATCATGCATACAGATCCAGTCAGTGTGGTAATTTTAACTATGTACATGAGACAAACAGGACGCTGAGGGTGTAAATACATGTTGACTAAGAAGAGTTCATGTCCCAAAAACGTTAGCTTTGAGATGGGACATAGATGGGTTACGTCAATAACTCACAGCTAATAATCAGCGGACAACCAGGCGAGCTAAAAATGAACAGAATGCCACAGCTCTAGTGAGTTTAGCAGATATAGGTAAAGTATATACAAGAAGGAAGATTTGGGTCTGACAATTAGGTGTTGATGCCCAGCCTGTCATACCAATACATAGGACATAATCGGAGTAAGGATACACACAGGAAACCTGAGGTGAAATGGTGACCATGCTGGAATAATTGAACTTTGTGACAAGCAGCTGAGACACAATTTCAGTGATGTCGACACTAACGTCACATCACTCTATCGACCCTGAATGTTTGCTGGGTTGTGGGTCATCCTGTGAGCAGCCGGGGTCATTTTGAGATAGAATCCCCTTGTAGTAGTTGGTGGCTACCTAAATGATCAGCATACTGAATATCTGTCTCACATTATCTAGGACAATTTGGGTTTACCTTGTCATGAATACAACTACAACAGAGTAGGACATTCTGTGACCTCAGCTTCCTGAGAAACACAAACTGGAATCCCATTTTAGTAGCTGGTGGGTACCTATAACTGAAAAATATACTGGAAGTCCGTCTGACACTATCCAATATAGCAATTAAGTGCCTTGTCAAAGAGACATTACAAAGCAGGAAAGTCTATGACCTCAGCTTCCTGAGAAACAAAATCTTGAATCATCTTGTAGTAGTTGGTGGCTACCTAAGTGAACAGCATACTGGATGCCTGTCTCATGCTATCCAGAGCAATTGGAGTTAAGTGCCAGGTCAAGGACGCACAGCAGAGCAGGACAGTTACGATCTCAGCTTCGGGGACAAAAACAAAAACAAAACTGTCCCAGGGAAATGTTAACCACAAAAAGCAACCATCCAACACAACTGGTAAGGTACTATATCTAGCAAAGTTTCTCATTTTACACATGTTAGGTAGGATATTACAAGTATGTTAAACTTCACACCAATCTTGGCTTTACATATAAAGGTGATGTCACCCTATACAACAGGAAGTCCATCATCATCAGCCTACCTTGGTCAGACGCGCTATTCTATCTGTACAGTGTTCTCTCTGTCGTCTCTCTTCGTCCAGCTCATTGGTCAGTTTCCTAAGGGTCACCTTGGTCTCCTTCTCCATATGTTCACGCTCTCGGGACATTTGAAGACGATGGTCAGCCTGAAGGGACTGAGCCTCTCGCTGTACTTGGGTACGAATCTGTCAGGATATGATAATTAGGCTATAGTGATTAACTTATCTCTATTACCGTATCTATATCTAAAAATAAGCCCCTGCCAAAAATAAGACACCTTTTTCACTTTTACAGAATCATCCATTTTGAAATGCTAAGCTAAAAGCAAGCCCACTTCATACATTGATACCAAACTTTTATGCTAGGAGAGAGGGCTTATTTAAGGATAAAGACAATACTAAATTTTTATGCGAGGGGACCAAGCTTACTTGAGGATATAAAGACATTACCAAACTTTTACGCTAGGGGACCAAGCTTACTTGAGGATAAATACAATACTAAACTTTTACACTAGGGGACCAAGCTTACTTGAGGATAAATACAATACTAAACTTTTACACTAGGGGATCAAGCTTACTTGAGGATATAAAGACAATACTGAACTTTTACACTAGGGGACCAAGCTTATTTCAGAATAAATATAGTACTTTACAAAAAGCTGGGAAATTTTTGCCATTGTTTATCTTTTGACATCTTTTGTCAAATAAGGAACAGATGAATTTAACATTGTCTTAGAACTTTCAATATTTCAATCCACAAATATTTCATATGTCATCAAAATGATCAAGAGTAGGATGGAATTAAGTGTTCATTGTACAAGAGGTTGTTTCCATACAGTTTAAATGATTTATATGTATGGGGTTTTTCAATCATAAAAAGGATTTTCTTATCTATTTGTCCATTGGATATTTTATAATACGTGTATACGTATATAAACAGAATTATCACACCTATACAACTCTGTAATTTTCATCTTTAAAGTTACAGATTCCTGTTGATCATGCTTTCACTCAGCATAGTTGATGAGAAGTATCTCAAAGTATCTGCTTTTCATATGTTGTAAGATATCACTATTAAGTACATATTTAGTGAGTTTGCACAAGGTTTCATGTCCATGTAAAGGCCAAGGTGACCTATGTATGAAGATGAAGGATCCTCTGAGGGGTATAATCTTACAGAATCTTATAGACTTACTTAACGATGGAAGTCTAATGGAAAGAAAATTATAAGGACTATAACCAGTTTTTTGGACTTTAAGTTGTCTTGGCCTTAAGACAAAGCCAATAGCCTTGCTCACTTTCGCTGAACTCAGGACACAACCACGAAAGCACAGACCAGCCGATTTCTCAGCTTCACGAGAAACCGACATGGGTAAAGTTGAACCACACACTTCAGATCTTCACCTGATGGTATGTGGTCGGTGTCGACTGAGCTAGCGCTGCCCCTAAACACACTTTAGATGGGCAAAAGTTCCGGCCTATCACAAGGAGACATAACACGAACATACTGCAGCCTCCCACGACACACATACGCACTCACCACACGCATGCATATCGCACGCACGCCTATCGCACGCACGCGAGGTCATCATTAAATTACCTTAGCTGTTGATAGGACGTGAAACAAATAAAACCAAACCAAACCCTAAACACTCTGTGTAATAAAGAGATAAAACAATTTTACCTCCTCTCGAGCCTCTTCCTCTTAAAGTCCTCTCAGTGTCTCGGCGCTCCTCCTCCAGTTTCTTCACCAAGTCAATCAACCGTGATATCTCATCCTCTTTGGCCTAGAATGTTATCATAAACATTTTCAAATTAATGCATGTATATGGAATATCTCTATTGAAATTTCATTTAAAATCATTGCTTCCATTTCCTACAAAAATATCTCTCAGGTTGAAACAAAAGTGCACTTCAAGAAAGATAACTCTTACGGAATTTGAAATTATCTTGAAAGGAAACTCCCTCGATATATGTTCAATTTCAAAATTCAAATCAACTTAAACAGTTAAGAATATTTAGTTTTTAGGAATTATTTCATTAAGAGAAAATCTAAATAAATGTACCTCAATGACAAAAAAATTTGAATGCAATGGTGCCCAATCTCCACATGGTAATTTGGTCAAATATGCATTACAGTCATTAAAAGACAGGCTTTGTAACTGAAGGTTTTCTTGACTGATATTTTTTAAAGAAAACCAAAATCGAGTGTCTGATTTAGATTCAGATTCCTGATTATAAAGGTTCAATTTACATAGAAATGCATACAAATGATTAAGCTCAATAGTAAAATGTCTGGTTTATACAGATTCCTGATTATGCAGGTTTAATTTATATAGAAATGTATACAGATTGTTATATCCAGCAGTTGAGTGTCTGGTTTATACAGATTTCTGATTATACAGGTTTGTGATCGGTTTATACAAATGTATGTTCAGTGTGACACAGTATTCAATTTTTTTAAATTTGTTACAGTATGAAACTAGATAAAAAGAAACTATTAATATCAAATCATGCATTTGTTTTAAAACCGTAAACACAATTTAATATGATTGATGACCATGTAAATAATTTTGTTTTATGTTTTTTGTAGGAAAAATAAATATCTATGATGAAGAATTTGTGAATGAAGTGGGCTGTCTGGAGGGATGTTGCCTTTTAAGTGACAGCCTGTACCTTAAAATGACGTATCTCATGATATAAAATATGTATTGTGATATTAGATCTGATAGATCCAACATGTCCTCACTGTTTTTGTGAAACTAGCAACACTGGTAAACAATAAATTCCTAGTTCTTACAAAAGTACTATCTACTCTATCTGACAATATGACTGTTACTGGTATTAAATCCACCCATATCTACTGAGATAAAACCTAGCTCGCAATACAGGAAGATTCATGTAGGGGGTACGTACTAAACCACTAACTAATACTATTATAGTTCTGTAAAAATTACTCACAAATGTAAAATTCATTGACCAACAATAGGCCTTCACTCCCCTGTATTTTGAGGCAAATAGATTTTGTGATGGTCACCAGGGTTGATTTTATGATAAATATGGTATTAGTGAAAATCTATGAACACCCTAATTGTGTTGAAAAAATTTACCATATCAGTCCTAAAACTTACCCCTTCTTCCTGTGACAAAACTGGAGCATTTTACAGGTTGATAATCAAATGTATGTCCCAATACTACAGAGGGCTTATATGTGAACAAGGCTTTATTTGTGAGCAGGGGCTTGTTAGTGAGCAAGGGTTTATTTGTGGAGAAAATATGGCACAAGTTTGTGTAGTATTAACTAATTCAAGAGAAAGAAGCCTAATTGCAGGTGAAGAAACACTGCTACAATTAACAAATGTGGTTTATCACAAGTTAAGATGTTAAATAAACTTCAAATCAATACCTCTTATGCATAAATGTAGGGAAAATAGTTTCACCATAATTTCTTGTCTATTGCCATAGCCAGACTACACTATTTTTTCAGTAATATGTAACCATATGTTTCAAACAATTAAGCTTAAACACTAGTTCAGCTTCATGCATGAATGATGTGGATTTAATTAAAAATGTATGAATCCCAATTTTCAACAATAAAAAATGTGGCAAAATTATTCAAAGTCCAAAATGAACTGTCACTTCAAAGGGTCACCCCTAGGGTTAATTTTTCATTCTTGGTCATAAGAACGTGTCAATCAAGTTTAATGCATGCTGCATGCGTACTTAGTTTACAGATTAACATAACAACAAACCATACCATCAGGGATATTAGTTATTGTATAAACAATACAGGAACTAAAATTAGCACCATCATGTTTTATCATAAGGCTTAAAAAAGTATATTTTTATATACTTGTAGTAGCTAGGTATGAAATATACACCAGGGTGGGTTATGTGAGGATTCATTTCACAATATACAGTCAAACCTGTATTAAGCGGTCACCAAAGGGACCGACAGATATTGGCTGCTTAAGACAGGTGGCTGCTTAAACCAGGTTGGCCAGAAACGGCCTGTTGCCTAATCATTTTTTCAACAGTTTATGGAATTTATCATATTATAATGCACTTATTGATATTGATAACAATACACCATGTACAGTGTATTTTGAAATGAAAACCAACAAAGATCAAAGTTTTGATGTATTTGATAAAAATACCTGGTCATGTGATCATCGCGGATGTTTACTTCCGGACAGAATGGCCACTGAATACAGGACGATACAACAACTCAGGGCAGATTTTTGTGGCCGTTGGCCGCGTTAGACAGGTGACCGCTTATTTAAGGTTCGTTATATAGTGTTTTCCATCGGGCGGACCACAGACTGGCCGCTTAACGGAGTAGGCCGCTTATTCAAGGTGGCCGTTAGAGCAGGTTTGACTGTACTGTGAATATTCTAGAGTGTTACAGGCTATCTAACAGTACATGTACTATCAAAAATTTACAGTATCAGTAAATTTGATGTACAACAGATTGGGTTATCTAAAGATAATTTTATTTCACAAAAATGATAGTTTCGATCAAGTATCGGGCTATCTAACAGCACTGTCATATTGAAAGTGCTATATAAGATCATCTCAGAAATATCTATATTTACTGAATCAGTATAACTATAATGAAGGCCAGATTGGGACATCTGAAGATTAATTTTTTTTATTTCACAAAAATGATATTTTGGAATGTCTGGCTATCTAACAGGACTGTGATTGAAAGTGCTTAATAATTAATATCACCTCAGAAATATCTATATTTCTATAAATTCTATTTTCACCAGTGTGGGTTATCTGAAGAGATTTATTTCACAACACTGATACCTTGGACTATCGGGCTATCTAACAGTACTGGCATTACACAAGAAATTATTGATATAAACTCTATATGTGATGAGTAAGTAAAACATGAAAACGCAGGACGACACATTATAATACCTGTTTGTACTGGAAGCCAAACATACACACATTTAACATTTCACACAATGGAACAACATTAACTATACATAAATCAGCATCAATTCAATAACCAGTTTCAACAGTTTCTATAAACCATATTCACTTCAATTATTTTATCTTGAATAATGCATGGTTACGAACAACAAGAAAACACATGAAAAGCATTTTTGCCACTGACCCCTTCACCAAAACAAAGCAATGCATTTACAAATTTGGAAAAGCATACACTGGAAATATCTCACATAGATAAACAGATAATACTTAAAAGTTAGGAGACTTCCACAAGGGGAAGTAACTGTTGGTCTCTCACCTTGACAAGGTTGACATGTTCTGTGATGTGGTGTGACAGTTTGTCATCGGCACGCATCGTGGTGTCACGACGTTCCTGTTCCAGTTCTCGACGAAGGGTCTCTAGAGCCTGCTGTTTGTCGAGGAACATGTTTTCTCTCAGTTGGACCATGGCCGAGTCCTACATTATATCAGTATATAAACTGTACTGTCAAACTATCCTTATCTTTATAACCTAATTCTCTACATCTGGCTCATATTCAATAAATTAATTTGATTTTACTGTTAAAAGTATGACAATCCAAAATATTATTTTGTTAACTTTGTAAGGTTGTTTTAAGTTATAATCTAAGGTTAATTAGGAGAGAATATATATCAAGAAAACCAATTTCAAAAATTGATTTACAAATACCAACAGTTTTTGTACATCTCATCCAAACGTACCATCTCCTTCCTGAGATTCTGCAGTGTACGCTTGTGATCCTCCATCATGCTCTCCTTGGCGGTTATCTCCCTTGTTAGTTTCTGATTGAGATCAGAACTTCTCTCACTGAAAAGGTGACATATAAAAGTGATGTGAACCTTTGACATGGTTATAAATTCTCTAAATAAAAAGAGCGAGACAGGCAAATGCTATAGCTACCTGAGATATAACATATGACTAATATAGTTACCTGAGATTAGCTATGAGGTTGTTGCTATAGTTTCCCAAGATAAGCTATGAGGTCATTGATATATTAACCTGAGATTAGCTATAATGTAACTGCTATAATCACCTGAGATTAGCTATAAGGTAACTGCTATAATCACCTGAGATTAGCTATAATGTAACTGCTATAGTTACCTGAGATTAGCTATAATGTAACTGCTATAATCACCTGAGATTAGCTATAATGTAACTGCTATAATCACCTGAGATTAGCTATAATGTTGTCTCGCTCCTTTATGGCCTCCTGGTGATGATTGACCTTACGACCTAGATCATCAATCTCGTTCTTCATCTCCCCAGATTCCCTGGAGACATTGCGTTTTGTTTCGGCCATGTTGTACCTGGACTTCTCACGTAGGTCTTCATACAGTTTTGTCTTCTCCTGGTAACACACCATACAATTACTTATTATCATCAGAAAAACATTATATCAAATCTTCTCCTCTAAATTTCTTAAGTTCCATGAGACAGAACTTTGTCTCAAGAGATTTTGCTTTTATATTCTGATTTGATGATCTCACCTTACAAAATACAATTTATGCCCAGCAGATTGCATATAATTTCCAGAACAATAAACTGTCCCTGGTTTAAATTTTACCATGCTTCACACTATTTACCAATCCTGATTTACTATAGACCAAAGTCAAAAAAGGTCCAATTGGCCTGCATCCTGTATTCACTTCTTTGATGATTCTTTGAAGTTAATCAAAATAACCTAATTATATGCCCTTCTAAGTTAATCAAGAGATCCTTCAAGTGTTTTAACAAATATGACCCTGTGACCTTGAATTGCTTCAAAATAATTTCATTTCTTTTTGTAAACTTTGTATCATCCCAACTTCCTATGAAACATTTTGATTCTAGGCCTTTTAGTAAATCAGAAGAATTCATTTGAGTGTTTGAACATGTAGTCCTATAACCTTGAATATGGATCAAGGTCATCTATTTTCACAAACTTTCTTACCTGTCATCAAAGGAATCAAAAGATCTACTAGCCACTTAATATCATGATTCTAGACCTTTTGTTGAATTTTTTAACAAATTTGATATTTGTGACCTTGAATATAGGTCAAGGTCACTTCGTTTTGCAAACTTTGTCCGGCTGCATCCCAGGAACCTACTGCAGAAAAATTTATATGATTCCAGACATTTTGGTCTTTGACAAGTATTAGACAGAAGACAGACAATGGACTTATGCCAAGGCATAAGGTCACCAGCCCACAGGGCCAAATGAGCTTATAAATGTTTAAAATCCAAGGGTTACATTCTCCATTAGTTTTCTCATATGCAGAGTTAGTCCATGAATATGACATAAACAAGGACAACATGATTTTAAAATGCTTTTCGCCTGTAAATGTCACTCGTCGACTCAAAGTAACAAGTGAAAATTATAGTTACTTAGACATTATATCTTACATGGATGATTTCATTTTTCTCCTTTTCCATCCGTCTGTAAGCCGTGTCCATCTTATGTAGACGTAACGCTACGTCATCACCATCATGTCTCTCCTCTAACTTCATGTTCAGTGTCTCGATCTCCTACAACAGTGAGTGGGATATGTACAAGTATGTATCTTCTGTATTTTCTACTGCTATCGATTACCAACATCTTTTAATTGAATACAGAGAAATGTATATAGGTTTTTAGGAATTCTGTATTCAAACTGATATGTTTAATGTATCATTTAAGGATTGAATCTTGATTTGGTCGATTTCATGGGGTCATGAATTGAGTTGCTCTTGAGACAAATTTAATGAACTGCATTGAGCAGTTCATGTTGAATTTGTCTCAAGAGCAACTCAATTCATGACCCCATGAAATCGACCAAATCAAGATTCAATCCTTATATTTCAATTGTTTTTTTTTCGAATAAAAAAAGTCGGTCTAGATATTAATGTCTCGAAGCTTGTGTAAGTCCAAATGCGGAAAAGCCCGAGGAGTTCCGGATTGTGCATGTCGAGTCGGTCGAGTAAAATAGTCCGCCATTTTAGGATTAAAAAAATGCATTATTTTGTCAAAATAGAAGTATTTAGCACATCTGGTCTTTCATAAAATACAAGAATACATTATGAATTTGATAATTTTAATAATTATTCCATGTTTGTAATAACAATGTAGAAAAAGTGAAATCACTCCGCGGAAGGATTTTGTCTAGGTATTCATATGCACTTATCAGTGTTAATCTGGTCAAATTCATGGGCAAATGAAACAGATTAAGTTTGGTAGTTTCATTGAGTCCAACTTGAGTAGAAATTGAAATATTGCTAATTAATGTTTCAAAAATAAAGTTTAGACTTATTGAATTTTAATGTACGTATCTTTTAACTGAATAAATTTATTTTCGAGTCCCATATTTAAATTGATGTATTGAATATGTGTCTGCTTTAACTTGATATAAATTATTTAAAAATAAGATTAAGATTAATTAAATACATTGTATACATCTTTAAATTGAATATTTTCAATTTCAAAATATTTTGTTAACACAACAAGTATAAAACAAAGTATGCTTTATACATAGAAGATTATTAAAATTTGGTATTTGACAAAAGGGATTGGATAACAAGCTTAGCCTTTATAAGTCCTTTTCTTAAATTAAATATATGTATTTTTTTAATGTAACAAATGCTGTATATTTTGTCTAATACATTGTTGTATATTAACATTTGATAAATTGTGTATTGTTCCACATTCGTCACAAATAACGGCGAGACATGTAACTTTTGTGTATAACTACCTCCTTGAGGTCCTCCTTTTCCTTGCGAGCTTTACGGTGCTCATTGAACAAGTCTTCCTTAGCAAGCTCCAGCTGACGGACCACTTCATCTCGTTCCAGCTCTAGACCATCCATCTGTCGCAGACGAATCTTGAGGCTGTCATTCTCCTTCACAAGTTCGTTAGTCTACAATTTCAAGGATGCATATCAGTGTGAAGAATATTAAGGTTGACACCAATTTAAGGTCATATTACCTGTGTTTATTAATATTACCTGTGTTTATTAATATTACCTGTATTTATTAATATTACCTGTGTTTATTAATATTCCTGTGTTTATTAATATTACCTGTGTTTATTAATATTACCTGTGTTTATTAATATTACCTGTGTTTATAATATTACCTGTGTTTATTAATATTATCTGTGTTTATTAATATTACCTGTGTTTATTAATATTACCTGTGTATATTAATATTACCTGTGTTTATTAATATTACCTGTATTTATAAATATAAGGTTGATGCAAGGTCAGGGGTCTATAAATACTGCGACATATAATCAGGTGTATAAGACAGTATACATTCATATGTCAACTAATTTAAGGTCATATTACCTGTGTTTATAAATATAAGGTTGATGCAAGGTCAGGGGTCTATATAAATGAATATGGTGTCTAGGACAACATCAAGATCAAGTGTCTATACCTGGGTAATTCTACGGTTGCATATATAGCATGGTTCATACAGATTTTGAGACAGCAAATGCCAGGACCTTTACAGGACCGTTTCTGATTAAATTCAAGAATTTTACCAAGACAATGACCAATTACCTTTGGTGACATTTTGATAGAAACATATAGTACAAAGTTTAGTGTTATTACTAAGTAATAGAATCATAAGAACACTGAATTGGCTGCACGTAACAATCCCTGCAAAGACAGTGAAATATAGCTATCAATTTTGTCAACATGCATACTCTGAAAATTTGTTTTTTTGAAAATTCAAGAGTTGTTATAATATTTTTCATTTTATTAGAACAATAAAGTCATATTCATAAATTCAAGGAGTTTTCAAGATGCTTCTGCCAAATTCCAAGACTTTATGGCATGGCACTAATTTCCAATATGACTTTTCCAGGCAAGGGTTGAAATTCAAAGACTTTTCATATCTGTATGAACCATGTATATGTGTCTAGTTAAGAAATAATTAACGATGATTCGTGTATTGCTGCAGGATATACAACGAGGGCGAGGATATTTTGCAATTAAATTAATAATGAAGGCCGCAGGCCTGAGTTATTAATTAAAATTGCAAAATATCCGAGTCCGAGTTGCATATGCTGCAACAATACACGAGTCAAAGTTGATTATTTCTATTCTACCATGTACTGTTTAGTTCTGAGATCGACCTCTTTCTAATAGAAAAACAGCAAAGAAACCCCGAGAAAACATTGTAATTTATTTCTTGAGTATTGCATTATTTGTTGATGAAATATACATTTCTTTACAGACACTACAGTACTACGATCAAGATCAAAAATTGAACGAAAGACTAACCCATTAGCCCACTCGTCTATAGTAACCTTACATAAAGTGTGTGAATATTAGATATATAAAATTGTAACAGCCTTGACTCACGAGCGTGTATTATTGGAAAATAATACATGGTTTTAAACCAATCAAAACTGGCGTTGCATAGCAAACATGGTAGAATAGCTGATATAAAGTCATGTGTCTACATATACAAGGTTGTGCTAGGTACCCAACATAATGAGGTCAATACAAGGTCAAATGCCTATATATATATATATATAAAGTCACACGTTAACAAATATAAATACGGATAAGATCGTAACAAATATAAATACGGATAAGATCGTAACAAATATAAATACGGATAAGATCGTAACAAATATAAATACGGATAAGATCGTAACTAACAACTGCCTCTTCTCTCCATGTATAATGAGATCTATTACAGTCCTACAAGATTTCCATAATATCCTCACCCTGTCGTCACTCATGTCGGGACACCTCCTGTCTCCAATACGAGCCCTTTCTTTGTCTTCTATTTCTTTCATCTCCTTCTTCTTCCTCTGAAGGTCTTCAGACATTCGTTCGTAGTCCTTCAGGAGGTTCTCGCGCTTAAACTCAGTCAGCATCAACTGGGTCCTAATAACAGGTGTTGATTCAAAATTTGTAAAAACAATTCAGGATCGATTGCATTATTTTAATGCCCATCACTAAAACTAGGAGTTATTGAGAAAAGAAAGAAATATTAGACAAATATTGTTTGGCACTATGGGTAATATGGGAGTTTATGGACTAGTCAGTCACCCTCAAATATGTTTATGGAGAGAAGCAAAGCTGAGGTCCACATACATATTTTTGGGTGACTGACCAGTCCATAAACTGTCATGTTGCCCGAAGAGATATGCAATATTTGTTATATTATACCAAATCTGTCCAACATGGCAACATGATATGGGAATGTCTGGTATTATGTCGTAACAATATAGCATCGGCAAGTTGTCCATGACTCACAGGGCGTATATACTAAAATAGAGACCTGACCAACTACTAGAGTCAAACAGACACTAAAATGATTGAGGTGTGACCGGACCAACTACTAGAGTCAAACAGACACTAAAATGATTGAGGTGAGACCGGACCAACTACTAGAGTCATATAGACACTAAAATGATTGAGGTGAGACCGGACCAACTACTAGAGTCATATAGACACTAAAATGATTGAGGTGAGACCGGACCAACTACTAGAGTCATACAGACACTAAAATGATTGAGGTAAGACCAAACCAACTACTAGAGTCATACAAACACTAAAATGATTGAGGTGATACCGAAACAACTACTAGAGTCATATAGACACTAAAATGATTGAGGTGAGACCAGACTAACTACTAGAATCATATAGACACTAAAATGATTGAGGTGAGACCGGACCAACTACTAGAGTCATATAGACACTAAAATGATTGAGGTGAGACCGGACCAACTACTAGAGTCATACAGACACTAAAATGATTGAGGTAAGACCAAACCAACTACTAGAGTCATACAAACACTAAAATGATTGAGGTGATACCGAAACAACTACTAGAGTCATATAGACACTAAAATGATTGAGGTGAGACCAGACTAACTACTAGAATCATATAGACACTAAAATGATTGAGGTGAGACCGGACCAACTACTAGAGTGATAAAGATACTAAAATGATTGAGGTGAGACCGGACTAACTACTAGAATCATATAGATACTAAAATGATTGAGGTGAGACCGGACCAACTACTAGAGTGATAAAGATACTAAAATGATTGAGGTGAGACCGGACTAACTACTAGAGTCATATAGACACTAAAATGATTGAGGTGAGACCGAAACAACTACTAGAGTCATATAGACACTAAAATGATTGAGGTGAGACCGGACCAACTACTAGAGTCATACAGACACTAAAATGATTGAGGTGAGACCGGACTAACTACTAGAGTCATACAGACACTAAAATGATTGAGGTGAGACCGGACTAACTACTAGAGTCAAACAGACACTAAAATGATTGAGGCGAGACCGGACCAACTACTAGAGTCAAACAGACACTAAAATGATTGAGGTGAGACCGAAACAACTACTAGAGTCATATAGACACTAAAATGATTGAGGTGAGACCGGACCAACTACTAGAGTCATACAGACACTAAAATGATTGAGGTGAGACCGGACCAACTACTAGAGTCATACAAACACTAAAATGATTGAGGTGATACCGAAACAACTACTAGAGTCATATAGACACTAAAATGATTGAGGTGAGACCAGACTAACTACTAGAATCATATAGACACTAAAATGATTGAGGTGAGACCGGACCAACTACTAGAGTGATAAAGATACTAAAATGATTGAGGTGAGACCGGACTAACTACTAGAGTCATATAGACACTAAAATGATTGAGGTGAGACCGGACTAACTACTAGAGTCAAACAGACACTAAAATGATTGAGGCGAGACCGGACCAACTACTAGAGTCAAACAGACACTAAAATGATTGAGGTGAGACCGAAACAACTACTAGAGTCAAACAGACACTAAAATGATTGAGGTGTGACCGGACTAACTACTAGAGTCAAACAGACACTAAAATGATTGAGGTGAGACCGGACTAACTACTAGAGTCAAACAGACACTAAAATGATTGAGGTGATACCGGACCAACTACTAGAGTCATATAGACACTAAAATGATTGAGGTGAGACCAGACTAACTACTAGAGTCAAACAGACACTAAAATGATTGAGGTGATACCGGACCAACTACTAGAGTCATATAGACACTAAAATGATTGAGGTGTGACCAGAACAACTACTAGAGTCATATAGACACTAAAATGATTGAGGTGAGACCGGACCAACTACTAGAGTCAAACAGACACTAAAATGATTGAGGCGAGACCGGACCAACTACTAGAGTCAAACAGACACTAAAATGATTGAGGTGAGACCGAAACAACTACTAGAGTCAAACAGACACTAAAATGATTGAGGTGTGACCGGACTAACTACTAGAGTCAAACAGACACTAAAATGATTGAGGTGAGACCGGACTAACTACTAGAGTCAAACAGACACTAAAATGATTGAGGTGATACCGGACCAACTACTAGAGTCATATAGACACTAAAATGATTGAGGTGAGACCAGACTAACTACTAGAGTCAAACAGACACTAAAATGATTGAGGTGATACCGGACCAACTACTAGAGTCATATAGACACTAAAATGATTGAGGTGTGACCAGAACAACTACTAGAGTCATATAGACACTAAAATGATTGAGGTGAGACCGAAACAACTACTAGAGTCAAACAGACACTAAAATGATTGAGGTGAGACCGAAACAACTACTAGAGTCAAACAGACACTAAAATGATTGAGGTGTGACCGGACCAACTACTAGAGTCAAACAGACACTAAAATGATTGAGGTGTGACCGGACCAACTACTAGGGTCAAACAGACACTAAAATGATTGAGGTGAGACCGGACCAACTACTAGAGTCAAACAGACACTAAAATGATTGAGGTGTGACCGGACCAACTACTAGAGTCATATAGACACTAAAATGATTGAGGTGTGACCGGACCAACTACTAGAGTCAAACAGACACTAAAATGATTGAGGTGAGACCGGACCAACTACTAGAGTCAAACAGACACTAAAATGATTGAGGTGTGACCAGACCAACTACTAGAGTCAAACAGACACTAAAATGATTGAGGTGTGACCGGACTAACTACTAGAGTCATATAGACACTAAAATGATTGAGGTGTGACCGGACCAACTACTAGAGTCATATAGACACTAAAATGATTGAGGTGAGACCGGACCAACTACTAGAGTCAAACAGACACTAAAATGATTGAGGTGTGACCGGACCAACTACTTGAGTCAAACAGACACTAAAATGATTGAGGTGTGACCGGACCAACTACTAGAGTCAAACAGACACTAAAATGATTGAGGTGAGACCGGACCAACTACTAGAGTCATACAGACACTAAAATGATTGAGGTGTGACCGGACCAACTACTAGAGTCAAACAGACACTAAAATGATTGAGGTGAGACCGGACCAACTACTAGAGTCATATAGACACTAAAATGATTGAGGTGAGACCGGACCAACTACTAGAGTCAAACAGACACTAAAATGATTGAGGTGTGACCGGACTAACTACTAGAGTCAAACAGACACTAAAATGATTGAGGTGAGACCGGACCAACTACTAGAGTCATATAGACACTAAAATGATTGAGGTGAGACCGAACCAACTACTAGAGTCAAACAGACACTAAAATGATTGAGGTGTGACCGGACCAACTACTAGAGTCATGTAGATACTAAAATGATTGAGGTGTGACCGGACCAACTACTAGAGTCATATAGACACTAAAATGATTGAGGTGTGACCGGACCAACTACTAGAGTCATACAGACACTAAAATGATTGAGGTGTGACCGGACCAACTACTAGAGTCAAACAGACACTAAAATGATTGAGGTGTGACCGGACTAACTACTAGAGTCAAACAGACACTAAAATGATTGAGGTGTGACCGGACCAACTACTAGAGTCATATAGACACTAAAATGATTGAGGTGAGACCGAACCAACTACTAGAGTCAAACAGACACTAAAATGTTTGAGGTATAATATAACAATGTTAGACTGACAGAAAGCTGAGAATTATAGACAGAAAGATGATTTATATAATCACTACTTAACACTAACGATTCCTCAAGTAGTCACCGACATACAGCCAAGGTATACAGCCAAGGTATACAGCCAAGGTATACAGATCTATAGAATCCAGTTGTAAAGGTTTTCTTGTGACCAGAGACGAACATTGTTTTAAGAGTGATACCAGCTTCAATAAGGAATAACTTACTTAGCATCCTCGATCTGTGCGTTGACACCCTTCAGCTTTTTCTCGGCTATTTGGAGCTCAGCCCTGGAAGCCTTCCATGTACCCCGGCTATTTTCCATCTCCTCCGCAGAATCCACCTGTTCATCATATAAGAAAACCATTCTGAGCACACATAAATGATGATCATTCATCAGACTTCTGTAAAACCATCGGAAATTAGTAACTACCATTTAGTTTTTAATCATTCATTGAAAATGTTTAAGTGCTATATATAATGCCAGAGTACTTCAAAAATGATCAGATCTAAATTTAAATTTATGGTTTTCACATTGGTTATGAATTAATTAAAGTAATCGGCTATGGGTACTAAACATTATGCCTCATAAACCACTCAAAAGTCAACATTATAACTAACAGAAAAAGAAAATATATATTTAATAATAAAAACTCAAAAAAAAATGAACTTCATCTTAAGAAACACTGTTTCCAAAATTTTATCAATGAGTTCCCACCCTCTTCCATGCATTTTCAAAAATTGAATTTAAACTCCAAAATCCTAAGCATGAATGGTTTGAAGTTTAAAAACTTAATCCTATTAAATCTATTGATACTTACCCCTGGGTCATAAGAGTTCCTGCGTCTGTGGTTAAACCTGAAATTACTGCTGTCTCCCTGTAAGTCTGACACCTATAACAGTGGATAAAGGAATTGTACACAACTGATAAACAGACACTATTGCCTTCCAAGTTTAGGTACTGCCAGTACAATTCAGTTTTTGTGTAATTAGATTAACCCAAATTGTGTAAAAACTGCAAAATATAAAATCTAACAAAAACAAATGATGCACAACTTCTATCTAAGGGTGACTGATTTGTCTAATACATAATGGTTGTCAGGAAACTACAGAGAATATATCACACAAAAGCAAATTTGAAATGCAAATCAAAGCCTTTTATAACTAAGAAAATTAACTGTTCATTATCACAAGAAGCATTTAAAAATTCCATGACAAAAACTACTGAACAAAGAACTGAAGTGTCAGATACAGAGTTTGCCAAATGGTATGTGTTACATATATAATATACATATATTAGGACCTGTGGATTAGCACAAATATACCACTAAATGTTATGTATTGCGTCATTTCTTAAAACCACAAAACCTTGGCTACATAGTTTTTGACCCAAGAGGCAATTTAAAAATCAGCTTGGGATAAAAGGGAGTATGGCATTACAAATGCCCCCCTCCCCCACCGCCCCACCATCACCACATAGCATTATTTACATACATTTAAATAAATTCACATAAAAATAATTCAAAGTGGTAAAGTCACTAAAGGGTGACCATGAATTCTTTAATACTGACCAACGGACACCAAATCAAATCAGGTGTATAATTTGATGGTGTGATGTTATGGTGTGATGTTTTGGTGTGATGTTATGGTGAGATGGTGTGATGTTATGGTGTGATGTTATGGTGTGGTGTCATGGTGTGGTGTTATGGTGTGATGTTATGGTGTGATGTTATGGTGTGGTGTTATGGTGTGGTGTTATGGTGTGGTGTTATGGTGTGATGTTATGGTGTGATGTTATGGTGTGGTGTTATGGTGTGATGTTATGGTGTGGTGTTATGGTGTGGTGTTATGGTGTGATGTTATGGTGTGATGTTATGGTGTGGTGTTATGGTGTGGTGTTATGGTGTGGTGTTATGGTGTGATGTTATGGTGTGATGTTATGGTGTGATGTTATGGTGTGATGTTATGGTGTGATGGTGTGATGTTATGGTGTGGTGTCATGGTGTGGTGTTATGGTGTGATGTTATGGTGTGATGTTATGTTGTGATGTTATGGTGTGATGTTATGGTGTGATGTTAGGGTGTGATGGTGTGGTGTTATGGTGTGGTGTTATGGTGTGATGTAATGGTGTGATGTTATGGTGTGATGTAATGGTATGATGTTATGGTATGATGTAATGGTGTGATGTTATGGTATGATGTTATGGTGTGATGTTATGGTGTGATGTTATGGTATGATGTTATGGTGTGAAGTTATGGTATGATGTTAAGGTGTGATGTAATGGTGCGGTGTTATAGTGTGATGTCATGGTGTGATGTTATGGTGTGATGTTATGGTGTGGTGTCATGGTGTGATGTTATGGTGTGATGTTATAGTGTGATGTCATGGTGTGATGTTATGGTTTGATGTTATAGTGTGATGTCATGGTGTGGTGTGATGGTGTGATGTTATGGTGTGAATATGAACTGAATATTGAGGTTTAATGAGATATCTTACAAATAAACTTTGTGCTATGGACAGATTTTTTAACAACAAGTAAGTTTTTTCATGTGAAGGACACTGCAAGAGTTTGGATAACTTTGAACTTGTCGTTATGGTATGAGGCATTTAGATATGCTGAGTTCTACTGTACAATCTGGAAACCTGTTTATTCTGAACAGAAAGCTGTCCTACGGTACTATAAACTTACCAGACGACCCTCAACAGACTGCGACCTTGCCTTTGACCTCTGTGATGATGAAGGGAGCTGATCTTGGAAGGACACAGACTGGAATAGAATACATATTTCTAAGAAACATGAATATGTGGTTAGTAAGACTTTCTTGAACCAGTTTCCTCGTGATCAACACAATAAACTGATTAGATGCACTACCATATAGATTTAACTATAAGCTTTAACTCGATCTTGCTATGCAATGGATCAACATTATGAAATGTAAGAGTTTTTCAGGTGTGCTAGCCAAATAACATGTTTAAGTATCTTAAATATACATGTTTTAAGCAAAATGGTATAATACACAGGTTATTTTCTTAAAATTTCATATAAAAAAAGAAAAACAACAAAAAAACAAAACTGTTGCCAGGATGGCTGACTAATACCCAATGCTCCCTAAGCCTTCAATTTTGTCTACAAACACAGTTTAAGGTACATAGCTGCCATAGAAATATCCAAATAAAAAACAAGTGTACAACTTCTGAGAGGCTATAAACTACATCAGTCAAATTTGGATGAAAACTGTAGAAGTTGTCAGGACAACAGGCAGTCTACTAAAAATGAGCATAAATACAATCAAATTAGGCAGATCCCACAAAAAATAACCCCATGTGGACTTCACATGTGTGATGACTACATCTACAAAATTTTCGACAAGAACCCGTACACAGACAGATGTCCAATCGATGGATAATCTGGTTCAAGCTATAACTCCTTAACTTTGCTGTGGGCGTGTAAAAATGGAATATTACTTTTAGTTTTTTCATTTGAATGTTAAATTGGAGTCACATGTCCATGTGATATTCCATAGCCACTCAACTACCCTGAACTGAAATTATATCTAAAAGTATTCATATGGTTAATAACCGTATGAGTGTAAAACTGACCAGTTCTGATCTTGTGGAGTGGTCGAGTCCTGGCCGGGGACTGGCTGGACGTGGCCCTGTTAGGGAGGTGCTGTCTTTAAGCACACCCTGTAGAGGACTCCTTGGTCTGTCACTGGCTTTAGGACTGAGAGAACGAGCACGGAGCACTGACAAGTCCTGGTATTTTGCGGTGACAGGCAGCACAAGCTCCGGACCATGAGAATACGCTTCATCCTCCTGGCCAGCACGGGAACTGGAGAAGCTTGAGGAAGGATCCTGTTCCTGGAATGATGAGCTGCCACTTCTAAGGATGGGCGAAACTGATCTCTTGGGATCAGGGAATGAGGAATCAAGTCTAGGAGATGGGAGAGAAGTTCTAGACTTTGGATTAGGGGATGATGATCGGAATGGTTCTTCCCTTGAAGAAGAAACTGTCCTTTGAGGGTCCTCTCTTGAAGATGTGACAGATCTGGGATGCATTGGAGGCATGCCACTGATCCTATCTCGGGCTCGTAGAATTGGGCTGCGGGCCCTCGGCGGGGTTTTGTAGCCAGAGTCTTCGTAGTCTTGTAAAGTGGGACTGGATCGGCCCACGGGGTAGGAGACATCTTTGAGAGTATCATGACCTCCAGACTTTTCACTGCTCAGTTGATTGTAGGCAGGCTATAAAACAAAGAATATAAACATACATCATGTTATGAATATCATTAATATTTATAAATAAGCCCTGTTGGTAGGTTTGCTCAATATGGCATCAAATTGAATGCTTATACATAATTCATGGTCTCCAGTCTTATAAAATGCCAACTGTGGGATCAACCAAATCTGGTTCCACCACCAGCCTGAAGCCCTATAGTTTGAGTCCTACAAGCCCAATCATATTCCTAGATCTGTGCCTTAACCTCTGTTTATTCAAAATCCTTGAAGTTCTGATTATTTGAATGCCTGAATTCATAATCCTTGAAGTTCTGATTATTTATATGCCTTAATTGAACGCTAAATGTCTCTGGCAAGCCCAGTCATTTTGAATTGTAACTTCATGTAGCTCTACATGAAGTGTGATGCCCCTGGAGCCCCATTATTTAAGAAATAATTAACGATGATTCGTGTATTGTTGCAGGATATACGAGGACGAGGATATTTTGCAATTAAATTAATAACGAAGGCCGTAGGCCTGAGTTATTAATTAAAATTGCAAAATATCCGAGTCCGAGTTGTATATCCTGCAACAATACACGAGTCAAAGTTTATTATTTCTATTCTACCATGTACTGTTTAGTTCTGAGATCTACTTCTTTCTAATAGAAAAACGGCAAAGAAACCCCGGAAAAACCTTGTAATTTATTTCTTGAGTATTGCATTATTTGTTGATGAAATATACATTTCTTTACAAGCACTACAGTACTACGTTCAAGAACGTCTATCATATGGCATTGATTTTGAAAAAAAAGGGATGAAAAAAAGAAAGAAAAAAAAAAGCGGCCTTCGTAGGATTCGAACTCGCGTTGTGATAACAATTTAAGGAGAGACTAACCCATTAGCCCACTCGGCTAAACTAACCGTAATATCAAAGGGTGAATATTAGATACATAAACTTGTAACAGACGTGACTCACGAGCGTGTATTATTGACACGAGCGTGTAATATTGGAAAATAATACATGGTTTTAAACCAATCAAAACTGGCGTTGCATAGCAAACATGGTAGATTAACTGATAATCCTCAGATTGTAATTCTAATCTTTCCCTTATGCTCATCTATCCACTCATTAAAACAATATACGGTATGTTATGATTGGATTCCAGCAAGGTTACATGAAATCATATCTTTGCCTATACAGCTCATATTGTCCAATAATTCCAAACACAGTTTCATGGCATATTCTTTTAATTCTTTAATTAATGTTCCTTGTAATCACTAAGTTTTACTTCTAAAGCTCATTGCCAACTGTGTGCATATCCTGCAAGCTATACAAATTTGTACATCCTAGAATGCCCTTTTGAGCTTTCAGCATTTCCTTTTTCATAAATGTACAAAAATGTAGACTATGCATTTTATTTGTTTCCTTAGCCTGCACATGAGTGATTGGCACACTATATGACTGAGATTGGTATACTGTTAAGTGTGATGTTAACAGCCTTCGACAAAACTGATGATTTCTAGCAAAACAAAATATAATTTTTTTGTTGAGTTTATTATCCATTAAGATTCAATGGCCTGCTCACAGGTATTAATGGCAGGTGAATGGAGTCTGTTCTGTTTTTATATGATGCTACATTTTACTTATTTCCCGTGGGTTCATCTGCCATTGTGGGTAGTAAGAGAAAATCATGAAGGTCCATTGAATACAGTATCTTATGATTGGATTGCTGTATTGTCACGTACTTCGAAACCTACATGGGGTAGTTGCCAGGTACTGACCGTAGGCCGGTGGTTTTTCTCCGGGTACTCCGCTTTCCTCCACCCCCAAAACCTGACACGTCCTTAAATGACCCTGGCTTTTAATAGGACGTTAAACAAAAACAAACCAAATTGTCATGTACCCCATAAGTCCCCTAAATACCACAGAGTCCAAATAAATCTTGTATAAATCTACCTTATCCATGCTAGAGCCAAGGTCCAGTAATGTCCGTGTTGGGGATTTAGAATCCCTCCTAGACGCTGGTGAATTGGATCGGCGCTCATTCTCTATCTCCTGCTGAATCCTAGACGACTCTCGATCAATCTCTCGACGTACGTCATCCACTGAGGACGTGGTCTTGATCGGTGACCTGTAAACACAATAATCACTTGTTAATTTCTTTCATAAATTAAGCTTATATATGGTCTTTATGCTGCTAGAATGTGAAAAAGCCATTTCTTCTTCTTTTGTGAAAATGACAAGCTGTCAATAGATTGATGAGTATATGCCATGTGATATACATAGGAGAGTAATTTGTATTTTTGGTTGTTTTTGTTATGATAAAACTATGTTGTGGCATTATATGACACAGGTAGGGTAGCTTTAAATGCTTCCACTGTGTCAGCTGAAATACTGATCGAGGGAGAGGGTTCCACTAAGTGATTGTACGAAGATAGAAAATGTATAGGTGTCTTTTTGGATATCTGACCTGTTTGAAAGCATGAGTGTTTCGGTGAGAAGACCTGGTTCTTGTATCTGCTGGAATTAAGAGATCTGTTGGGTTTATTACAAAAGATTATTAAGACTCTGAAGTATGTTCTGCGTCTATAAGGGGACGCCAGTGTAATGTTTCAATCATTTCAGTTACGGAGCTAGGGATATGAAATCTGTTTTAAACAAACCTAGCGGCAAAACATTTATTTATATACCTACAGTAATGGCTTTAACTCTTGGATAATTTTGTTCATGTTTGTCACAGATTTCTCCGTAAGTCCGAAATAGAATCCTAAGTAACATACATTTGTAATGGGAGATAGAAAACATGATAACCAGATAAGAGTCAAGTACCCTAGACGAACATTCTAGCCAGGTGAGCTAACCGTACTGTACAAGACCCTATACCACAATCTGTGGGACAGTCCAACACCAAAGGTAAACGAGAAGGAAAAAATATAACAACCAAATGAGGACCGAAACCTATGGTCCTCCCCACCTGGCCATCCACGATCAGCCCAGTCCAGTTCCTCTACACCTATACAGATAATGGAATCCAGTTCCTCTACACCTATACAGATAATGGAGTCCAGTTCCTCTACACCTATACAGATAATGGAATCCAGTTCCTCTACACCTATACAGATAATGGAATCCAGTTCCTCTACACCTATACAGATAATGGAATCCAGTTCCTCTACACCTATACAGATAATGGAATCCAGTTCCTCTACACCTATACAGATAATGGAGTCCTGAGTTCCTTTACACCTATACAGATAATGGAATCCTGAGTTCCTTTACACCTATACAGATAATGGAGTCCAGTTCCTTCACACATATACAGATGATGGAGTCCAGTTCCTCTACACCTATACAGATAATGGAGTCCTGAGTTCCTTTACACCTATACAGATAATGGAATCCTGAGTTCCTTTACACCTATACAGATAATGGAGTCCAGTTCCTTTACACCTATACAGATAATGGAGTCCAGTTCCTTTACACATATACAGATGATGGAATCCAGTTCCTTTACACCTATACAGATAATGGAGTCCAGTTCCTCTACACCTATACAGATAATGGAGTCCTGAGTTCCTTTACACCTATACAGATAATATAATCCCGAGTTCCTTTACACCTATACAGATAATGGAGTCCAGTTCCTTTACACATATACAGATGATGGAATCCAGTTCCTTTACACCTATACAGATAATGGAGTCCAGTTCCTCTACACCTATACAGATAATGGAGTCCAGTTCCTCTTCACCTATACAGATAATGGAATCCAGTTCCTCTACACCGGCCTATACAGATAATGGAATCCAGTTCCTCTACACCTATACAGATAATGGAATCCAGTTCCTCTACACCGGCCTATACAGATAATGGAATCCAGTTCCTCTACACCTATACAGATAATGGAATCCAGTTCCTCTACACCTATACAGATAATGGAGTCCAGTTCCTCTACACCTATACAGATAATGGAATCCAGTTCCTCTACACCTATACAGATAATGGAATCCAGTTCCTCTACACCTATACATATAATGGAGTCCAGTTCCTCTACACCTATACAGATAATGGAATCCAGTTCCTCTACACCTATACAGATAATGGAATCCAGTTCCTCTACACCTATACATATAATGGAGTCCAGTTCCTCTACACCTATACAGATAATGGAATCCAGTTCCTCTACACCTATACAGATAATGGAGTCCAGTTCCTCTACACCTATACAGATAATGGAATCCAGTTCCTCTACACCTATAAATATAATGGAGTCCAGTTCCTCTACACCTATACAGATAATGGAATCCAGTTCCTCTACACCTATACAGATAATGGAGTCCAGTTCCTCTACACCTATACAGATAATGGAGTCCAGTTCCTCTACACCTATACAGATAATGGAATCCAGTTCCTCTACACCTATACAGATAATGGAGTCCAGTTCCTCTACACCTATACATATAATGGAATCCAGTTCCTCTACACCTATACAGATAATGGAGTCCAGTTCCTCTACAACTCTAAAACATGAACATGACCATCATTAGTGATAATGGAGTCCAGTTCCTCTACAACACTAAAACATGGACATGACCATCATCACTGAAAATGGAGTCCAGTTCCTCTACACAAACATGGACATGACCATCATTACTGATAATGGAGTCCAGTTCCTCTACACAAACATGGACATGACCATCATTACTGATAATGGAGTCCAGTTCCTCTACAACACTAAAACATGGACATGACCATCGTCACTGAAAATGGAGTCCAGTTCCTCTATACAAACATGGACATGACCATCATCACTGATAATGGAGTCCAGTTCCTCTATACAAACATGGACATGACCATCATTAGTGATAATGGAGTCCAGTTCCTCTATACAAACATGGACATGACCATCATTAGTGATAATGGAGTCCAGTTCCTCTATACAAACATGGACATGGCCATCATTAGTGATAATAGAGTCCAGTTCCTCTACACAAACATGGACATGACCATCATTACTGATAATGGAGTCCAGTTCCTCTATACAAACATGGACATGACCATCATTACTGATAATGGAGTCCAGTTCCTCTACACAAACATGGACATGACCATCATTAGTGATAATGGAGTCCAGTTCCTCTACACAAACATGGACATGACCATCATCACTGATAATGGAGTCCAGTTCCTCTACACAAACATGGACATGGCCATCATTAGTGATAATGGAGTCCAGTTCCTCTACACAAACATGGACATGACCATCATCACTGATAATGGAGTCCAGTTCCTCTACACAAACATGGACATGACCATCATTACTGATAATGGAGTCCAGTTCCTCTACAACACTAAAATGTATAGGTGTCTTTTTGGATATCTGACCTGTTTGAAAGCATGAGTGTTTCGGTGAGAAGACCTGGTTCTTGTATCTGCTGGAATTAAGAGATCTGTTGGGTTTATTACAAAAGATTATTAAGACTCTGAAGTATGTTCTGCGTCTATAAGGGGACGCCAGTGTAATGTTTCAATCATTTCAGTTACGGAGCTAGGGATATGAAATCTGTTTTAAACAAACCTAGCGGCAAAACATTTATTTATATACCTACAGTAATGGCTTTAACTCTTGGATAATTTTGTTCATGTTTGTCACAGATTTCTCCGTAAGTCCGAAATAGAATCCTAAGTAACATACATTTGTAATGGGAGATAGAAAACATGATAACCAGATAAGAGTCAAGTACCCTAGACGAACATTCTAGCCAGGTGAGCTAACCGTACTGTACAAGACCCTATACCACAATCTGTGGGACAGTCCAACACCAAAGGTAAACGAGAAGGAAAAAATATAACAACCAAACGAGGACCGAAACCTAGGGTCCTCCCCACCTGGCCACCCACGATCAGCCCAGTCCAGTTCCTCTACACCTATACAGATAATGGAATCCAGTTCCTCTACACCGGCCTATACAGATAATGGAATCCAGTTCCTCTACACCTATACAGATAATGGAATCCAGTTCCTCTACACCTATACAGATAATGGAGTCCAGTTCCTCTACACCTATACAGATAATGGAATCCAGTTCCTCTACACCGGCCTATACAGATAATGGAATCCAGTTCCTCTACACCGGCCTATACAGATAATGGAATCCAGTTCCTCTACACCTATACAGATAATGGAATCCAGTTCCTCTACACCGGCCTATACAGATAATGGAATCCAGTTCCTCTACACCTATACAGATAATGGAATCCAGTTCCTCTACACCGGCCTATACAGATAATGGAATCCAGTTCCTCTACACCTATACAGATAATGGAATCCAGTTCCTCTACACCTATACAGATAATGGAGTCCAGTTCCTCTACACCTATACAGATAATGGAATCCAGTTCCTCTACACCTATACAGATAATGGAATCCAGTTCCTCTACACCTATACATATAATGGAGTCCAGTTCCTCTACACCTATACAGATAATGGAATCCAGTTCCTCTACACCTATACAGATAATGGAATCCAGTTCCTCTACACCTATACATATAATGGAGTCCAGTTCCTCTACACCTATACAGATAATGGAATCCAGTTCCTCTACACCTATACAGATAATGGAATCCAGTTCCTCTACACCTATAAATATAATGGAGTCCAGTTCCTCTACACCTATACAGATAATGGAATCCAGTTCCTCTACACCTATACAGATAATGGAATCCAGTTCCTCTACACCTATAAATATAATGGAGTCCAGTTCCTCTACACCTATACAGATAATGGAGTCCAGTTCCTCTACACCTATACAGATAATGGAGTCCAGTTCCTCTACACCTATACAGATAATGGAGTCCAGTTCCTTTACACCAATACAGATAATGGAGTCCAGTTCCTCTACATCTATACAGATAATGGAATCCAGTTCCTCTACACCTATACAGATAATGGAGTCCAGTTCCTCTACACCTATACAGATAATGGAATCCAGTTCCTCTACACCTATACAGATAATGGAGTCCAGTTCCTTTACACCTATACAGATAATGGAGTCCAGTTCCTCTACACCTATACAGATAATGGAATCCAGTTCCTCTACACCTATACAGATAATGGAATCCAGTTCCTCTACACCTATACAGATAATGGAATCCAGTTCCTCTACACCTATACAGATAATGGAGTCCAGTTCCTCTACACCTATACAGATAATGGAATCCAGTTCCTCTACACCTATACAGATAATGGAATCCAGTTCCTCTACACCTATACAGATAATGGAATCCAGTTCCTCTACACCTATACAGATAATGGAGTCCAGTTCCTTTACACCTATACAGATAATGGAATCCAGTTCCTCTACACCTATACAGATAATGGAATCCAGTTCCTCTACACCTATACAGATAATGGAGTCCAGTTCCTCTACAACTCTAAAACATGAACATGACCATCATTAGTGATAATGGAGTCCAGTTCCTCTACAACACTAAAACATGGACATGACCATCATCACTGAAAATGGAGTCCAGTTCCTCTACACAAACATGGACATGACCATCATTAGTGATAATGGAGTCCAGTTCCTCTACACAAACAGGAACATGACCATCATTACTGATAATGGAGTCCAGTTCCTCTACACAAACATGGACATGACCATCATTAGTGATAATGGAGTCCAGTTCCTCTACAACACTAAAACATGGACATGACCATCATCACTGATAATGGAGTCCAGTTCCTCTACACAAACATGGACATGACCATCATTACTGATAATGGAGTCCAGTTCCTCTATACAAACATGGACATGACCATCATCACTGATAATGGAGTCCAGTTCCTCTACACAAACATGGACATGACCATCATTAGTGATAATGGAGTCCAGTTCCTCTACAACACTAAAACATGGACATGACCATCATTACTGATAATGGAGTCCAGTTCCTCTACACAAACATGAACATGACCATCATTACTGATAATGGAGTCCAGTTCCTCTACACAAACATGGACATGACCATCATTAGTGATAATGGAGTCCAGTTCCTCTACACAAACATGGACATGACCATCATTACTGATAATGGAGTCCAGTTCCTCTACACAAACATGGACATGACAATCATTACTGATAATGGAGTCCAGTTCCTCTACACAAACATGGACATGACCATCATTACTGATAATGGAGTCCAGTTCCTCTATACAAACATGGACATGACCATCATTAGTGATAATGGAGTCCAGTTCCTCTATACAAACATGGACATGACCATCATTAGTGATAATGGAGTCCAGTTCCTCTACACAAACATGGACATGACCATCATTAGTGATAATGGAGTCCAGTTCCTCTACACAAACATGGACATGACCATCATTACTGATAATGGAGTCCAGTTCCTCTATACAAACATGGACATGACCATCATTAGTGATAATGGAGTCCAGTTCCTCTACACAAACATGGACATGACCATCATTACTGATAATGGAGTCCAGTTCCTCTATACAAACATGGACATGACCATCATCACTGATAACGGAGTCCAGTTCCTCTACACAAATATGGACATGACCATCATTACTGATAATGGAGTCCAGTTCCTCTACACAAACATGGACATGACCATCTTTACTGATAATGGAGTCCAGTTCCTCTACACAAACATGGACATGACCATCATTACTGATAATGGAGTCCAGTTCCTCTACACAAACATGGACATGACCATCATTACTGATAATGGAGTCCAGTTCCTCTACACAAACATGGACATGACCATCATTACTGATAATGGAGTCCAGTTCCTCTATACACATATTAACATGGACATGACCATCATTACTGATAATGGAGTCCAGTTCCTCTACACAAACATGGACATGACCATCATTACTGATAATGGAGTCCAGTTCCTCTACACAAACATGGACATGCCCATCATTAGTGATAATCGAGTCCAGTTCCTCTAAAACACTAAAACATGGACATGACCATCATTACTGATAATGGAGTCCAGTTCCTCTACACAAACATGGACATGACCATCATTACTGATAATGGAGTCCAGTTCCTCTACACAAACATGGACATGACCATCATTAGTGATAATGGAGTCCAGTTCCTCTACAACACTAAAACATGGACATGACCATCATTACTGATAATGGAGTCCAGTTCCTCTACACAAACATGGACATGACCATCATCACTGATAATGGAGTCCAGTTCCTCTACACAAACATGAACATGACCATCATATTCTATATTTAATAGAATCGCGATGTTCACATGATGTCACACATTAAAGCAGGCGGTGACACTAGTGTAGAGCTAACTGCTGGGTAGACAAGGTCAGGGGTAAGCATTACCTATATTTATACCTCTGACCTGGTATAATCATTGCCTATATCTATTCCATTATCACTCTAACTAATTATCTCACTGACTTTCCATCAAGTGTATTTCACAATAATGTAATCACAACTCCGCAGGTACGTATTTCATTGTCATCTCAGTCACAGTGTACTTATTTCATCATCATCTCAGCCACAGTATACTTATTTCATTGTCATCTCAGTCACAGTGTACTTATTTCATCATCATCTCAGCCACAGTATACTTATTTCATTGTCATCTCAGTCACAGTGTACTTATTTCATCATCATCTCAGCCACAGTATACTTATTTCATTGTCATCTCAGTCACAGTGTACTTATTTCATTGTCATCTCAGTCACAGTATACTTATTTCATTGTCATCTCGGCCACAGTATACTTATTTCATTGTCATCTCCGTCACAGTGTACTTATTTCATTGTCATCTCAGCCACAGTATACTTATTTCATTGTCATCTCAGTCACAGTGTACTTATTTCATTGTCATCTCAGCCACAGTATACTTATTTCATTGTCATCTCAGTCACAGTATACTTATTTCATTGTCATCTCGGCCACAGTATACTTATTTCATTGTCATCTCAGTCACAGTATACTTATTTCATTGTTATCAGTCACTGTACTTATTTCATTGTCATCTCAGTCACAGTGTACTTATTTCATTGTCATCTCAGTCACAGTATACTTATTTCATTGTCATCTCAGTCACAGTGTACTTATTTCATTGTCATCTCAGCCACAGTATACTTATTTCATTGTCATCTCGGTCACAGTATACTTATTTCATTGTCATCTCAGCCACAGTGTACTTATTTCATTGTCATCTCAGCCACAGTATACTTATTTCATTGTCATCTCGGTCACAGTGTACTTATTTCATTGTCATCTCAGCCACAGTATACTTATTTCATTGTCATCTCAGCCACAGTGTACTTATTTCATTGTTATCTCAGTCACAGTATACTTATTTCATTGTCATCTCAGCCACAGTATACTTATTTATTGTTATCTCAGCCAGATTGTACTTATTTCATTGTTATCTGCCACAGTATACTTATTTCATTGCTATCTCAGCCACAGTATACTTATTTCATTGTCATCTCAGTCACAGTATACTTATTTCATTGTCATCTCAGCCACAGTATACTTATTTCATTATCATCTCAGCCACAGTATACTTATTTCATTGTCATCTCAGTCACAGTGTACTTATTTCATTGTCATCTCGGTCACAGTGTACTTATTTCATTGTTATCTCAGTCACAGTATACTTATTTCATTGTCATCTCAGCCACAGTATACTTATCTCATTGTCATCTCAGTCACAGTATACTTATTTCATTGTCATCTCAGCCACAGTGTACTTATTTCATTGTCATCTCGGTCACAGTGTACTTATTTCATTGTCATCTCAGTCACAGTGTACTTATTTCATTGTTATCAGTCACAGTATACTTATTCCATTGTCATCTCGGTCACAGTATACTTATTCCATTGTCATCTCGGTCACAGTATACTTATTTCATTGTCATCTCAGTCACAGTATACTTATTTCATTGTCATCTCAGTCACAGTGTACTTATTTCATTGTCATCTCAGTCACAGTGTACTTATTTCATCATCATCTCAGTCACAGTGTACTTAGTTCATTGTCATCTCAGTCACAGTATACTTATTTCATTGTCATCTCAGTCACAGTATACTTATTTCATTGTCATCTCAGCCACAGTATACTTATGTCATCATCATCTCAGCCACAGTATACTTATTTCATTGTCATCTCAGTCACAGTATACTTATTTCATTGTCATCTCAGTCACAGTGTACTTATTTCATTGTCATCTCAGTCACAGTATACTTATTTCATTGTCATGTCAGTCACAGTATACTTATTTCATTGTCATCTCAGCCACAGTGTACTTATTTCTTTGTCATCTCAGTCACAGTATACTTATTTCATTGTCATCTCGGCCACAGGATACTTATTTGATTGTTATCTCAGTCACAGTATACTTATTTCTTTGTCATCTCAGCCACAGTATACTTATTTCATTGTCATCTCAGTCACAGTGTACTTATTTCATTGTCATCTCAGTCACAGTATACTTATTTCATTGTCATCTCAGTCACAGTATACTTATTTCATTGTCATCTCAGCCACAGTGTACTTATTTCATTGTCATCTCGGCCACAGTGTACTTATTTCATCATCATCTCAGTCACAGTGTACTTATTTCATTGTCATCTCAGTCACAGTATACTTATTTCATTGTCATCTCAGCCACAGTATACTTATTTCATTGTCATCTCAGCCAGTGTACTTATTTCATTGTTATCTCAGTCACAGTGTACTTATTTCATTGTTATCAGTCACAGTGTACTTATTTCATTGTTATCAGTCACAGTATACTTATTTCATTGTCATCTCAGTCACAGTATACTTATTTCATTGTCATCACAGCCACAGTATATTTATTTCATTGTTATCAGTCACAGTATACTTATTTCATTGTTATCAGTCAGAGTATACTTATTTCATTGTCATCTCAGCCACAGTATACTTATTTCATTGTCATCTCAGCCACAGTGTACTTATTTCATCATCATCTCAGTCACAGTATACTTATTTCATCATCACTTCAGTATACTTATTTCATTGTTATCAATCACAGTGTACTTATTTCATCATCATCATCTCAGCCACAGTGTACTTATTTCATCATCATCATCTCAGTCACAGTGTACTTATGTCATCATCATCTCAGTCACAGTGTACTTATGTCATCATCATCTCAGTCACAGTGTACTTATTTCATCATCATCTTAGTCACAGTGTACTTATTTCATCATCATCTTAGTCACAGTATACTTATTTCATTGTCATCTCAGCCACAGTGTACTTATTTCATCATCATCTTAGTCACAGTGTTTTATTCTTTATTACATACATCATTACTTATCCCATTGTCAGGTTTGTCATCATACGCTATGTTGATGTATAGAGTCTCTATATAGTGGCTTCATATATATCGTCTGAACTTTAACCTTAAAACTCAATCCTATTATAGGTCACGGTTACAATGGGGATAAAGGATTGTAGGTTATGACAGGTTATTGTTTGTAAGTAACATGCTACACAGGTATACCATTGACAAAACCCTCGTTAAATCCTGAAGTATCTACCAGGTGTATTGCTTCTCTCATTAAACCAATTATCTGATGCTTAATTAGATCTTGGCAGTGTGTCAAGTTTCTAATTATTTTACCTGATTGTGATAACAGGTAGTGGATATGTATATCCTAAGTACAAAGGTAAATGTGTCTATATATACAGGTACATATATATAGGAGTTTTGTTACATGTCTATTTTGAAGTTTAACTGTGACCTTTTACGTAGAGCTGGTATAAATATTTTTCGACACAGTATAGAATGCATGTGACGGGGATAAAAATGATTCAATATAAAATCTGTATGGATATGATATGCCTTATACATCACATGCCCTTACTATAAAAATTTCTATACAAAATCAATACGATAATGATTAAGTCCAGTGCTCTGCAAGCAAGACACATGTGACTAGATACTATATCAATAACTCTTGACAGAATTATAAAAATGAGACACAGAATTATCACTATAACACATAAAGATGAAAGAAATGCCAGTAAAAATCTATACCAGATATCTGGCACCTGAGTATGATACCTGTGGAGTATTATCTATGTAAATTGATATCACCTGTTGATGGCTTTTCCGAACAGAACATTGATGGTCTCCAGAGCTTTTATAAGTTTTTGACGTCGTGCTCCAACCTCAGGAGTTTCCGGTTGTTCCATATTGTTTTTATATAAATATTATCCTCCAAATATGAATCCAATCCAAGTAATGAAAATTTTTTCAATTTTTGTTTTTTGTTTTCTTTTGAATATCCAAGGAATGATATGTCTGCATCACTAAATTTATATTATAACATTTGAAAACTTTCCCCTTTAGACTGCTGCCTTGTTAATCGGTTTCCATATCCACTAGAGTTTTACACAACACACAAGAAACTGGTATCATAATTGTAGTTCATACAGGTTGATATACCACACATGAAAGAAGCTCCATGTTGGATTCAAGATTATTTTTGTCATGAAAGCACAAGACTGTTCGAACGGCGGTAAACTATTTACAGAATTAACAGGTCCATGTATCACAATGTAACAGTTCAGAAAGAATTGTTTTACATAGTTAAATGACAAAGCGTGATCAGTGTTATACAGGGTCGGATAAGTCTATAACCAATACCTGTGAGTGTTATCATGAGTAGGGATCTGTGGGTCTTTACTGGGGTACTGGGGTACAGAACTGTCACGCCCCATGTCATACAAACCTATATATACTGTATCTATATATATGTTTATATATCAATATTCTGACTTCTATGACTTAAAGCCATTAAACATTTTTGTTTTTATTTATAAATTTTGATATAAATAAGTTTCTAAGTTCCATGTTGTATTTTTCAGTATTGTCGAATTCCTTAATCTCATATGATCATAGGTGTCAATAAAAATTTCTGACACTATCATAGTTATTTCAAATGAGGGAAATCTGTTTAAACATGAATGTATTTGACCTTTTCCTTGGAATATGTGATAGAATTCAGACTTTTTTTCTTGATTTGCTAAGACACTTCAAATTGAATTTTGGTGGTATTATTACAAAGTCCTTATACAGTGTGGTCCCCCCTGCAGGCCCTGACGAGGCCCTATAACAGGTATGAGAGGGCTGATAATACAATATCAAGGGTTAGATATCGGCGAGATCTTGATGTGCTGAAGTGTGGACCAGTCAGAACTACTTTATACTTCACAAATGATCGGAACCAATTGACACCCTCGATGGTTCAGCCTTACCCAACAGGGGTAGTTACTGAAATCTTCAATTTGTACGTTATAGGTAATCCGAGTGTAACTGACATTGTTTTAAAGAAAGACTTGGTCAACAGGTTGACTAATGGAGCAATCATTTCAATATTATTTCAGAGAAGATATTTTAGATATTTAAGTGGGAAGATTATTTTAGAGAACATTCTATTTATTCCAATTAATAACTAGGTAATAGTAAAGCTTGTTTTAGAGAAATGATTATCTTAATGATTATTTTCGAATAAAGTTTCTAAAAAAATAGGATTGTTTTAGAGAAATGATTATCTTAATGATTAGCATTATTTTAGAATAAAGTTTTTAAAAATTAGGAAAAGACAATCTACAGAGGTATATTTTATTATCAATATCATTCAACAAATAAAGTTTTTCAATGCTATTTCCTTTCCTGTATCTAAAATTTGTTATTGTTGGGTAAGCTACAACATAATTTTCAAAGCTAGAGATATACTCATAGTTAATTACCCTACGATAAACCCAGGGTGGACAAAATCTCAAAATAACTTTTATAAGGGGAAATGGTGAATTAATTATAGGAACCTGAAGTATGAATTATCATTACTTGTTGGCCTGCCTACTTGTCTGCCATAGATGGGTATATCAATAACAGTAGGTATGAGGCTAACTGTAAATTAACATTTCTAGTTTAGAATAATTGGAACACAAAGAAGTTGTCAAATGATACTCATCACTTCTAGCACACGTACAGACATGAGAGAGGTATGTGTTTTTTTGAGATTTTTCTATATTCTACAAAAAACAGCTGAAAGTGGACCCACAGAAAATAGCAATGCTAAGCATTCTCTCACAAATTTAAGTGATATGATCAACAGAATCTCACATTCTTTATAATATGTCATTAATGACGACCTCTATACCAGAATGACAAACTTGTCTATTGAAACTTCCTTACACCTGGAAGCTTGGTTTGTTTAATTTCTTTGTTATATTTAAATCAATGAGCCTTATCACCTTTCTGAAAGAATTTAAATCCTTAAATATCATTGTGTGAGTAGTATTAACATAGATAATACAATTAGCAGACCTGTCAAGTGCCCCGCATTTTGCGGGTCACTCCCGGAAAATCGGTCTATAACCCGCAGACAGAAATAGCTCCTGATGGGTGTTTTGAATCTCCTGCATTTCGGTAAGATCTCGTTTTCGTTCGAGCTACCTCGGATTTTTTCTTTGACGCGTAGGAACACAATTTGAGACACCGAACAGATAATCCAACAACAACAAAAATGACGTGTACGAAGGCTTGCACAGGTAAGTGTTAATACTTTCTTTTGTTTTCTGAATGATGTTCACTATTTAAAAAGAACTATATAGGCATAATCGATAGCTAAATGTATCACACCGCAGTTAGACATCTGTAGGAACCGATCGAATGTCTACCAACAGAAAGCGAAATTTATCGGGACCGACTGCCGTGAGCAGTCCTAGTAAAAGAAAAAAATATGTATGTAACTATCAGAAGGCATGGGAAAAGGATTTCTCATGGATCAGGAAGAGTGCCGTTGATCCACATGATGCTTTTTGTAATTTATGCAATACAAATTTTGGGATCGGTTTTGGAGCAAAAAACGATGTCACACGTCATGCCACGTCAATCTACCACACCAAACTTGAAAGAATCAAAGTCGATTCTAGATCGATTTCTGCATTCGTATCTCCTTGTAAAGATCCTGTACAGGATAAAGTTACTTTGGCAGAGACTTTATTTAGTTACTTTGTGGCAGAACATAACCTCCCTTTTGCAATCGCGGACCATTTTACAAAATTAACTAAAAAAAATGTTCCCCGATAGTGAAATTGCCTCACGATTTAAATGTGGGAAAACAAAATGTACGCAAGTGATTAAAGGTGCATTAGCATCCAGTGCAAGTGCTTCTGTTACTGAACAGTGTAGAAATGGATATTTTTCCATATTGTGTGACGAATCAAATGATCTTGGATGTAATAAATGCTTTGTTATCCTTGTAAGATATTTTGACCAGACACTTATGACAACAGTGACAAGATTTATGGACATGCCAATAGTCAATATTGGGACAGGAGAAAAGTGATTGCTGTGATTATCAACCTTCCACCAATGTTTTGAAGATGGCAAAAACAGCTACAACAACTTACAATGTAAAACATTCATGTAAATGAATGAAGTATGCATAGAAATGCTTATTAAATGACACATGTTGATAAATTTTTTCAGTTTTATTGTTTTTATTTCAAGTGAAATGCCGTTACGTGCAATGACCTGCATTGGAGTGCTATATGACCTGCATTTTTATGAGTAATGACCTGCATTTTGTTCATGAGAACTTGACAGGTCTGAATTAGGCTGTGAAAAAATACATAGGACATCAAATATTGGAGGAACAAACTTGTTTTATTTTTCTTATTTTGACTCTCAAATTCATCAGAATTCCTAGCTCTTTTAACAGATATTTAGCATTTTGAACAAACTTACGTAATTTACTTTGAATTTTTACTCAAGTGTTTAACTAAAGACATTGGTCAGATATATATCTACTGCAGTTTTGTATACACATTATACAGAACAGAATGTCACAAAAATATCACCATTCTGGTCACAGATAATGATTTATTCCATCCTATGACAATCTGATGATAGTGGCTGGTAAGGGGTCATGTTCTAATGACCTTTCAACTAACCAATCAAAATCCAGCTAGCAAAATGTCTTGTGTCCCCTCAGCACCCATCACGGATGGTTGTTTCTGAATGGAATATATTTGAGTGTCTCAAATGTCAACTAATTTCAACTGCACTCATAGTAACCTACTTCTCACCCAAGCTAATATATTTATTGGATGGAAAAAGCAGTGTAGTTTGAGAACTTTCTTTATAATCCACAATTAAAACTATTCAAGAAATGGAAAAAGCAGCAAAAAAAAAAAAAAAAAAACCAGAGCAGAGACTTCAAAGCCTTCAACAGTGAACACTGTTTTGATAGCCCAGTTCTTTTTGCTATATCATTTCATGTCAGTCTGTACACACTGTTGAACAAACACATGAGAAACAGGTTTTGATCTTCATGATAAGCATTGAGGTCATCTGAACATATGGGCCCTTATCGGCCACAATTTGATCGATCTTCGTAATGTTGTGTACAATGATGCTCTGGGCTTCAGATCTCTTTTTAACCCCTGTCGGTATCCCCTCTATTGTTTTATAGACAGATATCAAAACATCCGAATTATTACTTAAAGAGGTCAGAACATGCAGCATTATAACTTAATATAGAGTTACCATCATCATTGGAAACCTATAATACTCTGCACTAGCTGTCCAATGGCTTAACTTTGCAGAGTCTTGTGGATTCCAGCAATGAGTTACCCTATAATCGCAATATTATTCAATAAAAACACACCTTATATTTTTGCATATAAAGCTTGTTTGTTTTTGTTTAACGTCCTATTAACAGCCAGGGTCATTTAAGGACGTGCCAGGTTTTGGAGGTGGAGGAAAGCCGGAGTACCCGGAGAAAAACCACCGGCCTACGGTCAGTACCTGGCAACTGCCCCACGTAGGTTTCGAACTCGCAACCCAGTGGTGGAGGGCTAGTGATAAAGTGTCGGGACGCCTTAACCACTCGGCCACTGCGTAATGTATATGACCTATTGTGATACAATAAACTGACGAAGTGATGTTGAACACCACTAAAGGTGCTGCATCTCAAAAAAAGAGAAATTCACATACACTCAAAATAGGAATATGCTGTTGTATCTTTTTATACAATACTTAAAATTGTATGCTTTACACTTTTATCACCTTCCAAAAGTTTTAGCTTCTAATGGCAATGGACACAAAAACAGGTATAAACTCCAAGTCACGGTAACATAGACATGTATGTTCTTTACGTTACATTTATAAATAATTTTGATGATAAGATAGAGAAAAAAAACATTTTATGTGAGATTTATGAAACTAAGTACAAGTTCCTCATCTGAGCAAACAACTCAATGTCAGAATAGTCCATCAATAATGTCTACAGCTAGCTAGTATTTCTAGATTTCTTTCATGCCGTACTTTTCCTTTTATGAAATACGTTTTAAAAACTTTCATTACTGCTTCCACCTAACTGATGTAGGTTTTCCATTTTTTTTTAATGTCTGCAACATGAAATATTGTAGGATGTCACAGAAATCCGAACACAAATTGTCATGACAACCATCCTTGAGGTTACTCTAAATGACCTGTAACCTTTGACCTTACACATTTCCAGACACACCATTTTAAGTCTGTGTAGCCTGGCTGTAGGTACTGATGTCCAATGATATCTGTCTGATTGAGTCTCTTCTTTGACTAGAGAAGAACTTCCTCATAGTTTGAGAGTCTACAGATTCACGCTTACGAAACAAAGGAAAGTTACATTCGCTCTGATCACTGGAGTCCATGTCGGATACATGTGGGGAGTTATCTTTCCCTGTTTCTATGGTAACTTGACTGGAACAATTTGAAAGGTTACCAAGCCCTTCTTTGTCCCTGTCGGCCAGCCCAATCCTGGAAGGTTTTGTGTTAGATAAAGCACCACCGATATTATGCTTTCTTTGCTCTGTATCCATGGTGACAGCCTCATTCTTGCCAAAATGAGCCTGCCGCATTGCCATAGACACATTTGAGTCCCAGACAGAGGATTGCGTTTCTAAATCTCCAGTATTTGAAAACTCTCCATAGTTGGTATTAAGATTAATGAAAGAATTCATTTCTGAATCTTTTCCTTCTTTACCTGTGTGTTTGTAGGGCAATGAGGAAGTACCCCTTTCTCTCATATCTGTGTGGTCACGATTTGTTTCCTTAGTAACACTGTTGTTGAGGTCAGTTAAGTCACTAGAGACATGAACGTCGGAGCTGACCCACTGGGTGCCCCTGTCCTGAGCCAGATAATAAGAGTATTCCGTCCCATCAAACACCTCCAAACACTTTAAAAGTTGTTCCAAGTCTGACTCGCGTAACAGGGGTGTTAGGCTGCCATCATCTGCCTGAATACATACATCATTATTGTCTTTCCTTTTGACATTATCGTCATGTTCACATTTTTTATCATTGCAATCAACGTTTGCACTAAAACCATTTTTGTCAGATTCCTGTAATGCGACATCTTCCAATTCCGTTTTAGTTTGATTGACAGCGTCTAGTATTGTCTGAAGTCTATGTTGGTTGACATCAGAATCTTTATATTTAAGGTCCAGAGATGATCTCCTTGTATCCGCTTTTTTAATACGTTCTCTGCAGTCTTCAAAAACCAGGGCATCAATGAAACTATTCCTGCGAACACAACTATTTGCATTAGAGCCCCCATTGAGATATGTATGTCCCCCTGGGTCTGAATCTTGAGAGTTGGCTGAACTAAATCCATTCTGATTGAAAATTTTGCTACCATCCTCTGCCTCCATGATGTCATTTTGGTTGTCCAGATTAACCTCTATTACAGTGACCGGGGAAAAAAACGCTGGAGACAAAGAAGATCCGGAAAGTGGACTCACTGTCAACATCCTGTCATCAGATATATTGACATGAAGAAGGTTGTTTATTTTTGGGGGCTTCTGAGATTTGTCAACAACTGTGTCATCCTGTGATGTCTGCACTAGAATCTCGGCCACCTCCATACTGTCAGTTCTTGAGTCCTCTGTGGTTGGCCCGATGTAAATACTTGGCACACTGGCTTTATCAATGCTACTTTGACCTTTGAGCCTATTTCTTTCGTGACCTTGACCTTGACTAGCTGCCTTTCCATTGGAACTTTGATCTTGTTGATCTGGGTATTCAAAGATATTTGTTTGACCATTTTGAAGTGATTTGTGAAGGACACTAGGGTACTCCGTATTCTTTCTAGGCCTACTTTGATGAAGTCTCAAGTCATTACCTTGGTTACCAACATCTTTGGATAAGTGGTCTGGATTAGGAAACCGTTTTAAATGTTGATCTGTTTTATCATGATGTCTAGCAAATTGATTTTGCTTTAAAAACTGATCTGATGTAATTTCATGTTCCATGTTGTCAAGGATTTTAGAAGTTGGAATTTGATTATGCTGGCCTAAGGAGGGCTGGTAAAAATTATCAGGATTTAATGTTTTGTCATTTGATCTACATTTGGTATTTTGTTGAACATCGAAAACGATATCCAAGTGGTCCTCTTCGCTGTCAGGCATACTACTGTTACTTGAGCTGGTATCACTGTGATCAATTGTGGAAAGTTTCTTCCTCCACTTCGGTTCCTTAGATGCTAGTGTTTTGTACTTGCCCTGCAGCAATCTCTCATCCTTTTCCTCCAGAGTTTCTAGGTAAGATGGAAGAGATTTTTGTTTATTTGCTAAAAACTGCTTGTTTCTTTTCTCACTGATCAAATCATTGTCCCTCGTTGCCATACCAGATTCTTCCCCTAAACGTAGCGCAGTGTTGTCAGAGCTAACATCTCTGCCCTTGGAGCTGAGACAACCAGAATCAGGCTGTAGTAACTCGTGTAACTTTTGAAGTGTATTTCTAGTCTTCTGGAGGGGTACTTGCTGCCCACTAGCTGATTCCACTTGACTGACGAGGTGAGGAAATTGACCTGCCTTGTTTTTGTTGGTTAATGTCACCCCAGAGTAACAAGCCCAGGGATTCTGCTCTGGAAACACTTGCTGATAGGACAACTGAAGTCGCTGTTGGTCTATTCTCTCTTGGTAAGCCTTTTGTATTTTCTGACACCAGTCTCGGGCAAACCGGTCAGGTAGAAAGTTGTCTCCACCTCCAAACCCAAGATTAAACAACATGTCTGTTGCACTTTCTCTGTGTGACATCAACCTGTCACCTGAATAGCCAAGTCCAGCCCCTAACATGTCCCCCTGGAGAAGGTGGGAGGGGACGGGAGAGTGGTACATTGCAGGGTAGCTACTCGACCTTGGATCACTATGGTCAGTATTGACAGAATAACCTGAATATAAGGAGCTATATGACTGACTATGACTGAGACAGGAGTTTTGTCTTTGAGGAAAGACGTAACCATCTGTTGTGGCAGAGTCATGTGAACTTGACGATAGCTCTGATGAAGTACTCAATATCTCCTTTTCAGGTTTTTTGTTAAATGTATATTTGGAGAAAGGAAATTCATCTTCATCTTCAGGTAGAAAAACTTCTCTTTTTGAAGATTCTGTTTGACCATTTCTCATGTTATCAGAATTATTGTCAAAACTACAAAAATTAGAATCCATAGGTTCTTCTTCGTGAGTCTGGCTGGCCAAAGTCTGAAGATGACTGACACTCTGGAACAGTTTTTCAAATAGAGGAAATGGTTGGTTTGGTTTTAGATCTTGGCACCCTACAATGTCACTAGATGAGCTACGACTGCCTTGAGAAATACTGCTTGTATCAGTTTCTTCCAATGATCCCAAGTACCCTGTTGATATACTGGATAAGCTATTTTCGCTCCGGAGACACCTTTTGGTCCGGACCACCTGGTGTACTGAGCATGGTTCCTCCCAGGTTTGTTGGTAGTCAATGTCGGAAAATGTGTCGAGGGATGAAGTCAAGCAGCTGCTGTCCTCACGGCAAACCTGCTGTCGAGGTGACCGAACAAGTGATTCCAGTGATGTATCTTCCTTCACAAGGCTGCCCCTATCGGTGGACAACTTGGGGACATGTTCAGTTGAGGAGGTCCTTCTGTTGGTGCATGTCTCAAGGTGAACAGGATCAAGCACCAGTGGTTTCTTTTCATCAAGAAAAGATTCTTTACTGTCAGAATCAGCAGACAATTCCAGGGATGATGTACTCTCGCTTTCCCTGTCGCTGTAATGCTTTCTTGTTCTACCTCTGTATGTTGTGTCTCCTAGTGAAGTTATACTTTCTGATGAAGACTGATGAGGATTTACCCAACTAAAGATGTCTCTTTTGTCCCGGTGACACTGCCTCAACTGTCCTTTAGAGTTCCTGGGGAAAAAAGAACAAAATAAGTTTAAAATCTGATGTATTATTCCGGGACTCAAAAACCTTACATATGAGGAACGTCTAGAGAAACTAAATTTTCCAACTTTACAACATCGGAGAACTAGAGGGGACATTATCAATGTTTTTAAAATAGTTAAAAAACTTTATGATTATAGAGTAACTGAGAACTTTTTCCAAATGGACAGTTCTAGTAGGACGAGAGGTCACTCTGAGAAAATTTTTAAGAAACGTTGTAATCTAGAATTAAGAAAGAATTTCTTCAGTAACAGAATAATAGATGTATGGAATAATTTGCCGCAACACATTATAGATGCAGATACTGTATACAACTTTGAAGTAATGCTAGATAAACACTGGAAAAATATTCATTTTAAAGTTTAACATTTCAGATATATTGAGGAAACATAGCAATTGATATACTGGAAATCAATCATTTATTTATTTTATGTACATATATTGTTGATATGGATATAGAGGCTTCCAGCTTGCATCCATTAATTATCCTAATAAATCCTAATAAAAATCCTAATATATTCATCATTACCAGTAAATCAACAGTTAATATTTTCAAGTTTAAACAGGGATGAATCACGTATTAACTTAAACTTTAGAATTTCTTTATTTCACAACAATTAAAAAATAAATTACGCCAACTTCAACTAATCAATCTTGATGGCCCTGATGGAGGCATGCAAGGGGTCCTAGTTTTAGAGGAAACTGAAGTATCCAGAGAACACCCACCAGGTCTTGCAGGTGACCCCCATATAGCTTTGCATGTCTGATCAATAACTTGTGGGAAAGGAAAATGTGAAACCAGCAATGATTCATGGGAAGGGAAAATGTGAAACCAGCAATAACTCTTGTGAAAAGAAAATGAGAAACCAGCAATAACTCGTGGGAAGGGAAAATATGAAACCAGCAATAATTCATGGGAAGGGATAATGTGAAACCAGCAATAACTCAAGGGAAGGGAAAATGTGAAACCAGCAATAACTCGTGGGAAGGGAAAATGTGAAACCAGCAATAACTCAAGGGAAGGGAAAATGTGAAACCAGCAATAACTCGTGGGAAGGGAAAATGTGAAACCAGCAATAACTCAAGGGAAGGGAAAATGTGAAACCAGCAATAACTTGTGGGAAGGGAAAATGTGAAACCAGCAATAACTTGTGGGAAGGGAAAATGTGAAACCAGCAATAATTCATGGGAAGGGAAAATTTGAAACCAGCAATAACTTGTGGGAAGGGAAAATGTGAAACCAGCAATTACTGGTGGGAAGGGAAAATGTGAAATCAGTACTAACTCTCGAGAAGAGAAAATGAGAAACCATCAATAACTCGTGGGAAGGGAAAATGTGAAAACAGCAATTACTGGAGGGAACGGAAAATGTGAAATCTGCAATAACTTGTGGGAAAGGATAATGTGAAACCAGCAATAACTCTTGGGAAGGGAAAATGTGAAACCAGCAATAACTTGTGGGAAGGGAAAATGTGAAACCAGCAATAACTTGTGTGAAGGGATAATGTGAAACCAGCAATAACTCAAGGGAAGGGAAAATGTGAAACCAACAATAACTTGTGGGAAGGGAAAATGTGAAACCAGCAATAACTCAAGGGAAGGGATAATGTGAAACCAGCAATAATTCATGGGAAGGGAAAATGTGAAACCAGCAATAACTTGCGGGAAGGGAAAATGTGAAACCAGCAATTACTGGTGGGAAGTGAAAATGTGAAATCAGTACTAACTCTCGAGAAGAGAAAATGAGAAACCATCAATAACTCGTGGGAAGGGAAAATGTAAAGCCAGCAATTACTGGTGGGAATGGAAAATGTGAAATCAGCAATAACTCGTGGGAAGGGATGATGTGAAACCAGCAATATGCAGGATCTCTACAAAAATAAAACAGGGAAATTTCTTCTAGGTTGTAGGCTGTAGGCAGTAAGGGAAGCTATGGTACTGTACAGGAGAGGGAAACAACAACTAGACCCAGGACCTCAAAAACTCTAGATAGACGCTCTAATCATTTCAGCTACCTGGCCACTGGCATTCAGCCCAGTCCAGTTCCACTATATTCCACCCTCCATCAACAAATTCTTCCAACAAAATCCATGATGGCTATACCTGACAACCATTTTGTTTATTTGACGAGGCTGAAAACTGTATGTAGACAATTTATCAAAAATATATTTTTATGCTTTCTGTACCAATTCTGGCAAATGAAATGAGAAAATAGTATTCTTTCAAATACAGGTGTTTGAATAAAGAAATATCACAGAATTTAAAAACTCTAGAAAAACTTAAGGTATCAGTGAATTTGAAAACGATCTTGGATGAAAATTTCTTGTACGTAAATTATCATACACCAAAGTTAAAAAAAAAGCATTGAACTTCATAAACTAAGATGGAAACTTGAACCAGTTTGTGATCCTATTTATCTTATATCTTATACTAATATAATTATTTAATCTTTTGCTTCCCAAATTTGATTCAGAAAAACAAATAAAACATTCCTTGCACATCTCGCCAGCATACTGTGTATCAAAATGGATTTGTTACACATGTAACATGTATACCAAATATATGTACAATTCAATATTTGTATATGTAATATAAAAAGACGATTCCATAAAAACATGTACCTGCTGAAGATAACATAAAATACAGTCTTGTCCACCTGACACCCTGCGTCCACCTGACACCCTGCGTCCACCTGACACCCTGTGACCACCTGACACCCTGTGACCACCTGACATCCTGCGTCCACCTGACACCCTGTGACCACCTGACACCCTGCGTCCACCTGACACCCTGTGACCACCTCACACCCTGCGTCCACCTCACACCCTGCGTCCACCTCACACCCACTATGTCCGTTTTATGTTCTATGAAACTATTTCCCAGATTTCTCATATTAATCCCCTCTAGTCGAGTTCTGAAAACACTCACCTCATATCTAGGTATTTATAACTTACATGTTTGCCATCACTGAGGCTGAAAACGGTTTAACGGTTTAACGTAGTCACGTAGTCACGTTACAGCCTCCGACACTCATCTCTCAGGAACCAGAACACCACTGACATCACCGTGACAACCAAGCTCTACTAATACCTTCCACTATATATAGCAGTATCTGTGGTCTAGTTGTTCTCACCGTTGCTAAGTAACTCTTGTATTACCTGCTAATTTGTAGTCATACAATTCAATCTTAAGAGTCAACTAGACCAGCCCTTTGGTCAATGATATTTCACTGTCGTAATAACTACCATATTTCTTATATAAAGTATCTCGAAAATAATCAGCTTCATATTTGTTTTTCCCATGGAATCTAGATATAATAATGGTAACAAAATTTTACATATTATCATATATGTTTGTAGTCAGGAATCTAAAACTGAGTCATACAGCTATTTGGTTAACCTTCTTTGAGTATTGTCAGGGCTTATGCCTATATTAATATATGGCTAAAAAAGTGTGGAAGTCAATGAGGAATTTCGGGAAAATCAAAATGTGCCAAGACAATTATTATAATACAGATTTAGAGGAGGTGGAATATCACCAGGATTTGAAAGATTATTTCATTATCTTAAAAGGACATGTAGCATGTGTGTATAATCTTGACCTGTGCCACAAAAAAATATATGCATTAGTATTACTTATTATCATTGTTATTCAAGAATTAAAAGTTTCATGTGGCGTTAACATTAGGACACCGTCAGTATAAATTATTATCACACACCAGAACAAAATTAAACTTTGAAAAATTGAATAGAAAAGAAAAAACAAATATTTCAAAAGATCTTGTATAGATTTTAAATCCTCTGTATATCTGGTAATTTTCGTTCGGGTTATTTTCGCTCTTGAGCAACACAAAATAACATATTCACTCAGTTTTAGATTCACCCTAAATTGTTTTTTTAAGAAAAGTTGTTTTCCCCGTTTGTAAAATCAGAAAATTCTGTTCCGAATTATCGCTACAGTTGCACTCTGAACACTCAGAGTCTACCTGTTTGTTCAGATTTATTTTTAGCCCCTTTTGATTGAAATAGTATCATTAGTATGCATGTGATTTTAGCCCATATTCTCGATTTAACTCAACACAATATTTTAAATTTACTAGGCCTAGGTTTAGATCTAGATTTTATTTCACATGCATAGATTTAAATAAAACAATGTATTGTTTTATGAAATTAGAAATGGTAATAAAATTGTAAATATATAACAAATGTTTTTTTGTGATTGTATAGAATAATATTCAATTGAAAAGTGGGTATGTTTAGGATCCCTCTACAGTTGGCCAAGAATGGTTTATAAATTCTTCAATTCAGCCTGAATTTTTGCCTTCAGTTTAAAGTTTAGATTCATGCTGGGCGAAATAACCAGGTATATTAAACACTCTTGTTGGATTGATGGAAGCTCATGGGGGGGGGGGGGGGGGGGGGGGGGGGGTCTTAGCTGGATACCAGAATTTCTCTTACCCTAGACAGGGATATCCACAATTTTGCAGGTGTGAGATTTTCTTGTCTCACCCTACATTGAGACAAGCTACAACAATTGCATTTCGTCATGTCAACAATTCCATGACGTCACGGCGACAATACAATGATGTCACGTCGACAATTCAATCAGGTCACGTCAAAATTTCCTTGCATTGATGTATTCTAACCTTCATATTAAATAAATAAGAGGGTAAACAGGGTAAGAGAAAAATAATTCTATTAATCTTACCTTCAATGTTGCTTGTTGGATCCTCTTCTTGCCTCGATTAAAGATTTCTCTTCAAATTTTTCTGCGTCAGTCTCAAATAAATTTATGTCAGAAACTCTGACAACTGAAAGTAATTTCAGCAGATTATTTCGCTCCGGTTACTTGCCCGCATACTCATATAATGTCGGTGAATGTGTAGACAGACTGACTACATATAACTGTAGTCTGTACAAAGGTCCTGGTATACATCCACATAGTAAACTTTTGCTGGTGTTAACATAACGTCGATTGTCACACTCAATGATAGCATGGTCATCATTTAGTGATGTTATGGTCATCCAATTTGGTGTAAGTTCAGTTTCATTGCAGCAGCTTGGCTATTGTGATGTTGTATCTTTCCTCTGTCCAGTTATTTTGAAGATTTAAGAAAGTTTCACTTGTTTTTTTCTTCTCTAGTTGATGACCACAAGTTGCACAATTTTCAATTTTGTAGAAATTTGATGACGTTCTTTTTATATTCCTGAAATCCATATTCCTGCTTCATCTAGTTATTGCTGTATATGCCAATTTTATGTATGTCAATAAAAAATAACTTTAATTAAAAGAAATTTTTTGTTCCAATTTCACTTTTGCAGCAGTTTCTCTTTTTCAGTTTTTCATATATAAGACACTGGTTTCAATTTGATCCATTGTAAGTTAATACTTTCGTCTCCAATCATAAGTGCCATTCCACAATCTCATAATCACGCTAATTATCAAAGAAATAGACGTCGATGGATGATTTAAAATTATACTTACAAAAATAAGTTATTGCTTCTGTTTGTTATTTGAACATTATTCCTTTGGACATTGTCATACACAGTCATTGTCAGTATACCAATTGATAGGAAATAGTCTCCGATTTTCTTTTAATTTCCATTTGAAAATTTTGAATATCTTGACAAAGTTATACCTGTTGAATAACTCATCACTATGAAATTTTGCTCCAGTGTAGTATAGTAATATAGTAATGATAATGAAATAAAGGCTGTCATTCCAATTGATCTCTCGACAGGTATATAAAGTTCGTTAGTAACACCAGCACCTCCAGCATCTGTAGCTTTCCAAGCTCAAAACTAACAATTACCATAGACAGGTCTTATATATATACAGAGAGAGTTCAAGTTTCAGTCAGAGAGGTGATAATTTTGGGGTTAAATAAATCCTTTCATCATGGATGTCAACTGTTGTGTTAAACTGAACCCAACACCTCAAGCTCTGTCCTACATTGTTATTCCACAGGGTTGATTAGAGAACACCTGTTGAGGTGTGGAATTGTCATTGTACACCTGTGATGACATCCTTATATGGCTGTGACCGTGTTAACCTTGACTCGACCAGAAGCATGGTGATTATCAGCTGCTGAAGCTGTATAAACGATGCCAGGAAGGCCAGAGACAACAGATATGCTTGTCAGTGGCTGTGTGGGTGTGCTAGGAAATCTGTTTGACAGGTAGATGATTTGTGGATGGGAGTAAGAGATAAAGATATGATAGCCTTATCATAACATATTGATTCTCTACAATGTCTGATCTGTTCGTGTCAACCAACTCACCGATACCTTCAGTCAACACCAGACCCGAAGTGAATTTATCAATATATGGAAGCAATACATGCGTACTTGTCACTCACCCAAATTAAGGAAAGAGAATTCAAATCTGTAACCCTGAATTTAAACATTACATTATCAGTAAAACCTCATAATCCGTCTGTCTGTCTGTTCGTTGGTAAAGTTGGTATAACTTCACTTTTGGATCAAGGTCACTGTTACTATTTTTAGCAGGGGCCAGTAGGAGACATGTATTCCTTTAGCAATACCCAGTAAAGTAATACCCAGCATGCCTGTTGTTCATAATTTTGAAAATTCCAATATCCTCAAAAAAGACTTAAAATATGTATAATTGTCAAAAGGATATTTGTAAGTTGCCATGTTGGTGTGTATGTATCATACTGGACTCGTTTAAACAAAGGAATTGAAGTTCAATCTTGATGTTCAGTAATTTCAAGGTAGAAAATGTATGTCAAAGTCATGCAAGCTTGCAAAAACAAAAGTCAAAACTAATTGGCAAATTGGTCAAATTTAAGACATACATTTGAGAATTAAAACCTAATTTGTATAGGTAACCACAGTAAACAACTACCAACCCCACATTCACTTTTAAACAATTAAAAGGTACCATCTGTTGTCATGACCTAAAAGGTGATAAAATTTGGGAAATTATATTCAACAAACTGCAACAAAGGATCCACAGAAAAAATTATCTATTATTTTATAGATATTCAGACCTCCTATAGCTACCCTGCTGACATCTGGTTTCGAGCCCAATGTGCTAACCAGTCTGAGTCGAAGGGGTAGTTGAGGTACCGTAAAAACTCGTGTAATTTGCGCACCAGTGTAATTTGCGCAGGTACTTTTTGGGGCTGAAAATCCTGAAAAAAACTTCTATCCGTATATTTTGTGCATGGAAAATTTTGACCAAAAACGATGTCCAGGAGGTCCCAAAAACGATGTATGAAAATGACACTAACACAGATTAGCACAAAACTTTGCTTAAAATCTTTCTACTAAATACTTACAATGTATTTTGTATTTGTAATGAGGAAATAGCAAAATTGCGTCTTGTTTATTTATATGAATTCAGTCTTATTTACTTATAAGGTGCTATTCCTTCCCTCATTTATAGGTTTGTAACATATAAGCATTGGAACCTGATGCAAATTAATGGTCTGCATAGCTGCATCTTTGCATTAATTGCGATATGCTTACAGGTAATCTGTCACCGCTAAGTCCCCACAGTTAAAGTGTAATCTGCTACTAGTTGTAGAAATCTGTGAGACCTTTTCTACACAGCTACAAATTACCCACTGCCTGAATTGAGAGGAGTGGAATCATAAGTGTTAAGTTCAGTCTACCCCTAATATGCCAAAAACTTTAATATAGGCGTTGGTTTGTTCCATGTACATGAATAAGTTTAGTATATAAATGAGTTTGTTTGTAGGTGCAGCATTTACGTTGATATTGATTATGTTATTATTAATTTATTACATTTTTACCAGTGAAATATCAAAAATTATTCATTCTATAAAAGTGATATTTTTCACTAGTGAAGAATATCATATTTTTCACTAGTGAAAAATATCACTTTTGCTGATTTGACCAATCAAATTAATGATTAGAAAATACCAAAATAATTGACCAATCAGAAAGCCCGACATATATGTCAGCACCTGGACAGGAGGAACTACTTTTTTTGTATGCAAACTTTCGCTGTAGGCCTAGTTAGCATACGGGGTAGGTTTTTCGTTGATAAAAAATGTAATAAACAGAATATCTAACAGTGTATTCAGTAATACCAAATATATTTCACTCGTGGGGCTAATATTTTGATATTTTTTGAAAAATATAAAAATATTAGCCTGTTAGTTATCCTCTATTTCTTTATAAAATATGTTTTATGAGTATAGTATTATGTGATTGCGTATTACTGTTACTTGTTCTATCTAAATCAGATTATTGCATCTATTACACATGTGGGTTAATGTTGCGTCCCATTTTGTTGCTCATTAGTGTATTCATGTAAAATATACATTGTTGTACATTGTTGCAACTTGTACATTCCGATGACGTCACATTGTTTACAAATCCCGTGTTGTGTCTGCTCTGCCGGACACGAAGGCTTCATTCTGTTTTTTTAGCGTTTTTGTTAGTTTTCTTATATTTCAATTGATCAGGTATGGTAAAACAACCTCAATCAGTATGATGTAAGAATGTAGTTTTAAGAAAAATGGCATGTTGTGCAGAAGACTTCAACTTTCACTTTGTCAGTGCATTTGTGATCGCAGCTTGGATTGGCTGTCATGGCAACGACGAGGACGGTGGTTTTACCAGTGTTGAATCTACAAACTTGTTTGTACAACCGAAAACTTCTAACTATACCTTATGTCTTTAGAAATCATCTGTTTATAATTAATTGAATTAATAATGATCCATTGCATTCATCTATCAACATTTGTTCATTTCTATATGCCGATTTCGATACTAAAAACACTGAAGAGTTCCAATAATGAAGCATGAACATTAACACTCTTGCTACCCAAAATCAATACTTATGAAACAGATAAGAGCGTGAAGGTATTTGTACGAGAACAACGAAAAATGCTGTACATTCTTATGAAAATGGTAAACATCGTCAAAATTATTAAAAAAGTAGTCAATTAATCGGCACTTCGTCAATTTATGCCAATTTATAACGCCGTTATTTAACTACATGAATAAATAGAAGAATGTACAGCACTTTTCCTCGATTTCTAAGTATGATGAACAAGTGTATCATGTTTGTTTGTACGGCAAAATACGTTAGCTCTGGCCGTCCTTCGTGCCAGTCGCATGACCACGCAAGAACACGAGGACCGACGAAAACATTCCAATATGGATGGACACCTAACATTAAAATCCGGTCGAGAAAACAAACAGAACTGACGGGGAAATTATTAAGTAATGAATTTATTCAAAAACATAATGATTTTTGTTCTGTTTAATAATATAATGCAATATTAACCCACATGTGTTCTCAATGAACAGTTAGTTCTGTATGTTTTTGGGATAGTTCAAACCACTTGGGAAAGTCTTTTTTTCTATCAATCATACTTTTTTATTACTAAAAGACATCCTACCTTTTAGATGACTTCTGTGATGAACGTTCATCTATTTTCACATGGCCATTTTGTTTCTTTTCTTTCTTCTGTCGATCTGAAAATCAAGAGAGAATTTAACATTCCTTATTCAGACATTCTGAATGTTGAGTTTTATGTATAAAGTTTCAATTCCAGGTAAATTAGTTAAACTTTCTATGAGTCAGTCCTGAATACTTAACCAATCATCTAAACAATAGTCACCGGAATTATTTGTTATCTCCCCTTTTATGTCCAAAACTGTGTAAACAGTTATCTCCCTTTTGATTTCCCAAAAACAGAAAGCTACAAATAATAACATCATTACCATATGTAATTATTGACAGTTGTCTCCACTTTGATTTCCAGAAACAGAAAACTACAGTTAATACATTATTGACAGCTGTCATTATTGACAGTTGTCTCCCCTTTTATGTTAAATACAATGTAAACAGTTGTCTCCCCTTTGATTTTCAAAAACAGAAAGCTACAATTAATGATATATTATTACCAGTTCTCCTCTTTAATATTAGATTTTTTTTATTTTTCCCAATCTGATTTCAAAAAAGTATTATTAAATTATTGCCAGGTGTCTCCTTTTAATTAACAATTTATTTTAAGAATACAGTCCTAACCTATATTTAAGATAGGATTTGCTCAGCAAGTTTCAGACAAAGTGCATAATCTAGTGTAGAATATTTCATTATGAACATTACAGATACCAAATTTCAGATATTTCACTAATTGTACGAGTTTTCTTAAAAATGGACCTGTGTGTCAATATCCTAAATGCCTAAACAGGCCAACCACAACGTGAGCATCAGAAGATCTACTTCATTCCAATTTTTTGAGTCTTAAGAGACAGGATGGTAGTAGTGCATGGAATGAAAAGTGATTTCAAATATTTTTTAAATTACTGTGAAAATACATGGCTGTAAAACCCACATTGACAGAATCAGTGAAGAGGGTATAGAGGATCGTTTAAACTGTAGTCCACAAGTGCTGGTAACCACACGCACAGTTAAACATGTGTGTAAGTAGGGCTTGTCAAACCACAGTGCTTCTGACAACTTAGCCAGTAGGGGAGATAACTTACCTAACCATTTAATTTGTCCCTTCAGCAGCATCACTACAGCATTAGTGATAATATTTTGTATATTATCAACAACGGAAGCCAATATATATATAGGTACCTCATGTGTCATACATCAGGCTTCAAATAACTGACTAATAGGTCATATATAGTCAAAATTTTAACAGTTGTAGTGCTATCAGCAATCCCCAAACACCGAATTGTGTCATACATCAGGCTTCAAATAACTGACTAATAGGCCATATATAGTCAAAATTTTAACAGCTCTAGTGCTGTCAGCAATCCCCAAACACCGAATTAACATTTGCTAACAAATAACTTGCCACATAAATTTTGAGTTAAAACAGTTCTACTGCTAAATCATGAGCCTTACATCATTTTTCAGACATTTCAACACTATTCAAACTAAAGCTTTGGTATCAAGTCATAATCACAGTGTAAATTAAAATTAGACTTACATGGAGCCGTGACCTTGAGAATCTCTTTGACCTTGGCGTGTAGAGGGTCATTGTCTGTATGCTCAGTTTCACTATCAGCTGAAGGTCGAAAGACAAGTTCCTGAAATTTCACCTCAAAATCCTCAGTCTTGATAGAGTCCGCATCACTGATGTTACCAAGTTTTCTTCTGGAATACCCAGTCTGTCGTCGCGGTGACGATCGAGCTCCATGAAATGATGATGGTCTAAGTTTACCTTAAATGTATAAGGTAAATATTGAAAAGCAAACCTCCATTTTCCTGACCTTTTAATTAACATGAGAATGTCTGGAAGACATAAATGCATACTATATAACATTGACATGCAAATTTCGTGTCACTATTTTAAAAAATTCATTATTAATTAAAAGTTTTATTCAAAATCAAAGTGTTGAAAAATGGATTCAAGAATAATTGCAATGAATCGGTAGACACTTTTCTATAGGGAGTAACAATGATCTTAATCCTGAAACCCTGTATGATGAACGAATGGATGAAAAACATTGAACAAAGTTTGAACAAAATCTTATATGATTTCTCCTATCCAGTTAAGTTAGAGGTTCTGCTATTGAATTGATCAATTTGGAGTGTACAATATAGTAATAGACTAGTACATCATTAATAGTCTATGTTATACGTTTTACCAAGCAGGATTTATAAGCATGTTTGTTAGTTTGTTTTTGTTTAACGTCCTTTTAACAGCCAGGGTCATTTAAGGACGTTCCAGGTTTTGGAGGTGGAGGAAAGTCGGAGTACCCGGAGAAAAACCACCGGCCTACGGTCAGTACCTGGCAACTGCCCCAAGTGGAGGGCTAGTGATAAAGTGTCGGTACACCTTAACCACTCGGCCACCGCGGCCCCTATAAGCATGTTAGGTTATGAAAACTGCCTTAGGATGGGACAGAGCTGTAGTAATTTGTTGTGGACATCAATGAGACTGGTTTAGGATGGGACAGAGTTGTAGTAATTTGTTGTGGACATCAATGAGACGGGTTTAGGATGGGACAGAGTTGTAGTAATTTGTTGTCGACATCAATGAGACTGGTTTAGGATGGGACAGAGTTGTAGTAATTTGTTGTGGACATCATTGAGACGGGTTTAGGATGGGACAGAGTTGTAGTAATTTGTTGTGGACATCAATGAGACTGGTTTAGGATGGGACAGAGTTGTAGTAATTTGTTGTGGACACCAATGAGACGGGTTTAGGACGGGACAGAGTTATAGTAATTTGTTGTGGACATCAATGAGACGGGTTAAGGATGGGACAGAGTTGTAGTAATTTGTTGTGGACATCAATGAGACTGGTTTAGGACGGGACAGAGTTGTAGTAATTTGTTGTGGACATCAATGAGACGGGTTTAGGATGGGACAGAGTTGTAGTAATTTGTTGTGGACATCAATGAGACGGGTTAAGGATGGGACAGAGTTGTAGTAATTTGTTGTGGACATCAATGAGACTGGTTTAGGACGGGACAGAGTTGTAGTAATTTGTTGTGGACATCAATGAAATGGGTAAGTCTAGAGTTTGGTTTGTTTTTGTTTAACGTCCTATTAACAGCCAGGGTCATTTAAGGACGTGCCAGGTTTTAGAGGTGGAGGAAAGCCGGAGTACCCGGAGAAAAACCACCGGCCTACGGTCAGTACCTGGCAACTGCCCCACATAGGTTTCGAACTCGCAACCCAGTGGTGGAGGGCTAGTGATAAAGTGTCGGGACACTTTAACCACTCGGCCACCGCGGCCCCTAAAGTCTAGAGATAGACAGCCTTTAACATCCATTGTCTGTCAGTGACTAAATTACTCACAAAATTGATTGTATGATAAAATTTAACTTAAAATAAAAGGTTTTCACTTTCTTTTGTATCGTATGTGCTGAAAGGTTTTTCTCTTGTCATGACAGGTGGCTTGGAGAAACATCGGGACAGAATTTTACCATTAACAAGAATTCAACGGAAGTGGATGTGTCCCCTGTGCAGAAAGATTGGCGAATTATTGCACAGAAACAGATTATCTATTTATAGTAACAGTAACCTTGACCTTTGACATTTGGACCAATAAGTACACAATCCCATACAACACTTGCAGTTTTGAAAAACTACATGAAAATTGAGTTTGAGGGGCCCAAACTTGAGTTATCGCATGGAAACAAGTTATACTGACATCGACTTTTGTGCTTCAGCCCTGAAAAGGGATCCCAAGCAAGCACTTGCAGAAGCAAGATCTGCATAAAATTTTTATTTTATCAGCCCAAAGTAACTTGAGTTACCTACTGCAGGCAACACAAAAACCAATCTAAACACCAAGCACCAAATTTATCTTAAGCCAGCAATTTCATGAAAATCCTTACCTCTGGGCTGTGTGGGAAGTCTGTCTTCAGTCTGTGGTATGTCTCCATTCCGGGAAGGTAGACTGGACGTGTTTTCAGTTACCGGACGTTCCGATTGATAATGATGTAAACTGGAGGATATCCTGGATGGAGAGTTGGGTCTGTTCTGTGAGGGTCCAGAGGGAGAGTGGAGCTGCTCTTCTCCCTCAACACTTTTGCTTGCTGATAGTAAATATTTACTAATCGTTAGGATAGGTGTGAAACAATCATAAAGACACAATAGCAGTTATACATTACTCCTTAAATATTTCTGGTTCATCATTTACAAAAATTATTTTATCAGTGTTTAAAAATATACTTTCTTGTGACATGTATCACCTTTCCTTATATTTCATCTGCATAAAAATTGACTTGGAAATGCATGGGAGATAACTCTAACACAATATACAGATAGTACATATATCCTTAAGTCTCTTATTTTGAAATCCATGGGAGATAGCTCCAACACAAAACATAGATTGTTTTTTGCCTTGACAGTCAGAATTTTATGTTAAACAATCAATACATAGGATAAACACCTGAAAAAATCCTGCTATTTTGTGATTTGTGTATTGGAAAATCGTGATCATAGAATTTTTTTTTTTATTATTATTATTTTTTTACTCATTAATAACAATAATAGGTTTAATTGTGTAAATTTCTGGAAGATTTCCACACTTCTTTATTATTTTATTTGAATGACTGTCACAATTTTACTTAAAAGCTATTTCAGGGAGTTCGGTCTATCATTAATGGAGATAAAATTTTAATCCAAAGTGTTTGGGTTCGGATGTTAATTAGGAGACAGTAAAGATATCACCATTAATCACTGATACACTGTTACAGGGAGATAACTCCAATCACTGATAATTACACTGTTACAGGGAGATAACTCCAATCACTGATAATTACACTGTTACAGGGAGATAACTCCAATCACTGATAATTACACTGTTACAGGGAGATAACTCCAATACATGTACACTGTTACAGGGAGATAACTCCAAGTGTTAGACATGATGACAATAACACCATAATAAATGAATTCTAATGAAAACTATTAAATGAATGGTAATGAAAATGTTAATGAATGAATAATGACAAACCGGATTATTCACCAAATCTCTACATTTTAAAATAAATTCCATATCAATTCTCGGTCTTTCTGCAGTCAAAAACACACTGCTCAATTATACATATAACTTTATTAAATTCAATATCAAATTAATGATATTTCTTTTTTCTTTTTCAATTCAAAAGTAGCATAATTATAACATGCTAATATTTTTTCAGAATGTCCATAGCTTCTGGTTACAATCTTTATGCTTAAAATCACACACAGCACACAAAAACTTTCTAAGCTTATAAATACTGCATGCATTTTAATGTTCAATACTGGTGTATTTTCAAAGTATAATAAAATCTTTGAAAATCACCTATATATGTCAATACCAACTGTTATCAATCATCAAAAATCGAAACTTTGATTAACAATAAAAAAAAAATTATTTGAAAATCATTAATAGGAAGAAATGAATGGGTTTTTTTAGTCGTCCTTCTTCAAATTCAATTATCATTAATTTCTTATATTTCTTAGTATCTATCTAAAATCATTTGAAGCATTAATATGTAAGTTAATTCTACAAAACATAGTCTTTACAAATATCCAGCATTTTTCTCAATAAAAGATTAAACTTATCGGCAAGAAATAAATTAAAATATACCATCAAAATTATACTGACACTTCAAATTCAAAAATGAAAACATCATTAAACATACATTCAAAATAAATCAAAACTAAAAACAAAAAATAAGTTTGACCATTTGTGCTGTACATGCATGAGGCCAGTGGACACAATATGTAGGAGGGCCCACCTTTGGATTGGTCAGTATCATAGTAATCCCAGGACAGGTCAGCCTTGGTCGGAGTCTCCGCTCCGCTGTGGGTCAGTTCACCGGTCAAGTTATCGCTGTCCTCATCGGACTTGTTCTCCAGTGTGTCGGAGTCTGACCGAGATATGGGGATCAATGTATTCTCCACAAATATTCAATATTACTCAGAGACCCAATACCTAGACATCAGATGTCAACAATTCAGAAATGTCTATCTGAGGCAATTCACAGAGAACTTTTCTTTTTTCTTTTTCACTGATTCAGCATATCTTGTCTAAACTGAACATCACAATTACAAAAATATTTGATTCCAAATCAGACCAGTCTTACAACATCTATATAATATTATACAGACCGGTCATATAACATATATATAATATTATACAGACCAGTCATATAACATGTATATAATATTATACAGACCAGCCATATAACATATATATAATATTATACAGACCAGCCATATAACATATATATAATATTATACAGACCAGCCATATAACATATATATAATATTATACAGACCAGCCATATAACATAAATATAATATTATACAGACCGGTCATATAACATATATATAAGATTATATTTAATACAATACAAAGCACTGATATAATATATATAATATAACACAGACCAGGTTTCCATTCTATGCGATCTAAACAGTATGATGTTCAGATTTGATACACAAGAGTTTGACAGATTACTAAATTGTTCTCTAAATTAACGCCTTTGTAAGCCGTCTTATGTTTGTACTGTTCATTGAATTCATTTCGAAACGGCCAAGTTAAAATAAATATTGTAGAGATAGAAAGTTTTTACTTTAGTTATTGTATATTTCTATATTATTAATCTATTAAATAAAATCTCAAATTTTCGCAATATTATTTCTTGCAATAATATTTGTTCATGCAAATATTCTTTTAATATGCAATTAAGTTTTATTTCAGTAAAAACAAAAAACAAAAAAAAACACACCAAAGTTTTATACTAACAATACATAGTCCCTCCGATTTACACTTCTTGCGAACAATTTTAGATACAAATAATAATGTATATAAAAGGGGGATAACTCGGTGTCATGGTATCCACTGAGACTTGTGACCCAAATTTATCTTGTATAATTATTCTATCATCCATAGAGATATTATTTACTTCCAAAATAGGAGAATGAACAAAGGGCCATAACTCTGTGATGCCTGATAGCGCATGTAAGTATAAGGTAACTTAAGTTTTATAATACTGCTGTAATAGTCTGCCACCCTTTGAGATTTTCACCTCCAGAATTAGGCAAAAGATGGTGGCTATACTTGTAGATATAATATAGATATGGTTTGGACACTTGGATAGATAATGAACAAAGGGCCATAACTCTGTGATGTCTGAACCCCCCAACACAGCCCAACCCAACCCAACCCAACACCAACCCAACCAACTAATAAAATAGGTTTAAATCAATGCTACTGAACACTTGTATAGACAGATATGTTAGTCATCTGTTATTGAACAATTATGAGAAAAACAATATTTTGTACATGAGAAACTACAATTTTATACAGTACATGCATATACTACTTAAGTATACAGATCACAGCAGAATCTCGTCCATGCAATGGTTAATTATGTATGAAGTACAATTGATTTCAGTTCAGAGTTATTTTCATCAGAATTATAATATAGTCTGCAAAAACCTTCATCCGCACAATAATTGTATGATTGTGATGAAATGTTTTAAGAAGTCATACAACTACTCTGACATCATTCCATGGCACATGAATTACAAATGAAAGTTTTTCCAATTGGTGTTATAGCTGTATAACACACATAGCTATCGTTGACTTGATAAAGCTTGTAAGTGTAGTCACAATAAGATTGGCGATATCACAATAGCTGTCACTCGATCAATCAGGGCATCAGGGCCATATTGAAAATCAGATGAAAATATAAATATACAACCTTGTATTAATCAGATTTACTGTAGAATACAAACAAATTAAACTCAAACACAGGTTTGGGCCAGAAATAACCAATATTTAATGATTATGTAATGTTATGTAACAATATACATAATATGAAGCTGTGGACAACATAGTGCACAAATTATGAAATATTGGTCTTCTGCTAAGAGACAATTACAAACTACTCACTAAAAAATATATAAGGGATGGGTAGGATGGGGTTTTCTGCTGCCAGGACAGTCAATATCCGGTCAGAGCTGGCATCTGGACCTTACACTCACATAGTGTTTTTGAGACTGTAACTGAGCAGGTCAGAGCACATGTACTTCACCCCTCTGCTTGGCTGCTATTGGCTGAAAACTGCTGAGCCTATGAGGTGATTGGCTAACCAAACAAATCCTCTTCCTCCAGCAGAGGGGTCCCCAAGGTCCCATTGCCCCCAACTTGACATACCATGCTTGGCTGGGCAAAGCAGGCAGTAGGAAGAGGATGAAAGGTGACCCATGGATGACCTAACAGGTGCATGTACTGTGGCAGCCTGACATGACAAACATTCACCCCATCCTATCTTATTAATATTGTATTAATTACTTAACACCTACATAAAGAAGCATACTGGGTAAGGCTAAAGCTTTATACAAATATACATATCCCCTAATGGCCCCTGCTAAAAATAGAAATAGTGACGTTAACCTTGACCTAAAATCCCTAAAGCTTGAATTTCTTCCAGATATTATGTACTTTTATCATTGTGTGAAGTTTGATCAAATCTCTAAAGGAATGAAGTCGGTAGAGTGCTGACAAACTTTGGCATTCCGTCGTACATATGACAAGACAGACAGAGAGGAAACCTAAAGTCTCGCTGGGTTTCGCTGGTAGAGGGATAACTATTACATATTTTGAATCCTCTATTTGTGGTATAGCAGGACGTAGCCCAAAAGTAAAAAGAGAATGAAACAAAAGCTTTCAATTATTTACAGGACGCCATGATAACAACGATGTAAACATATATACATAAGGTAAAGATGAAGGTTTTTGCAGATTACATACTTAATATATATATAATGGAGTTAAATACTTATGATATAAGTATACTGTCAACATACTTATATGAGTGATATAAAATTTTAACATATCGTGTGGTTACTTTTATTTTTGTTGAAAAAAAATATATTATCGGTAAAAAAAAAATGTATATACACTCAGCTTTTGGAAGAATTCCATCCAATCTATCACTATGTATAATCTTCATCTAAACATTTTATATTTATATAAAACAAAAATACCACAAAATATGCTGCAGATTAATAATTTTAAATTATGACTTTCATTTAAGTAAAATATAAATATGAAATTATTACAATATAATTTCTCAAAAAAGTGGAAAATAATAAAAACATTACTAATGACAAATAAAAAAAAAGTTGTGAGTTTGAATATTAATGATACTAGATAAAAATATGAGCTGGTAAAATCGTATACCACTAAAATAAGTATATGTACAGTATAGGTAAGGTTGACTACAACAGCAGTGAGAGCTAAGCAGAAACCATACAAAAAGTATTTACATATTTACAATCAGCATGCAGATAGAACATACACAGATACAGTAAGTATATCATTCATATCGACAACATAAGTAATTAAACAACAAATACAAAGTCATACACAAGACAATCTTTATCATATATATTTTCAAAATTCAACTGATTAATAACTTAAATTTGATTCAAATTACTTTATGTTTTTTAATAATGGGAACAACCATGTGAAGCATGGAAAGCAGAGAAAACAATTAATTTCAACTGCTTGGACCCATTCTTTACCTTATATACATAAACTATTTTGTAAATATTATGAACTCTTGAAAAAATACCTAAACCAGCACATGATAATGGGAGTTGTCTCCCTTCCCATTTCCCTTGCTTGTTAATTTTATACATGTGTCATTTCTATCTAAAAGATATTATTACATACATAATGTACTACCAACCATTACTTGTCATATTTTAGTAAAATCTGATGACTTTTGGAATAAAAATGACAACAGGAACACGTATACATCGGACAGTAATATCTAACAGAACATTCATTGTAAGCAATGTGACTTGATTAAGTCTTTCTTTTCTGAAAATATTTTCCCTTTTTGATCATATTAAAAACAATACTAAAAATTTCCAATACAGTGTTCAATTTGAATATTAGTACATACGAATATGAAACATTAAAATGTGTTGTTGTTTTTTTTAATTAGAAATGAATTTACTGTAAGTGGTTTGTTAAATACACGAATGATTATTAAATACAAAAATATTACAATCAAAATCTTGCTATGTCCATAACAAGTATTACAAACGTGTCAAATTAGCAAGAGTTTGAGTGTTTTAAGTATTAACACACAGGTGTGAAACATTCATATGGAATGATATCAATCTTCACTCAAGTGTATACTTGAACTTCAGGTGAGCTGGACCATTAATGAGTCATAATATAAGTCAAGCACCTGTGCTTTCACAAATTGACAATTAAATACCAACTTTTATGCCTTTAATATTTTACTTATACGATTTACACAAGAGATTGGTATAGGTTTCTTGGTCCAAATGAATTTGTATTAAGGATATATGCTACCTTTAAATATGACACTTTGTTTTACAAAAGATTTTCACTCTGAAATATGGAAATCTGTAAGATATCTTATGAATGATAAAAATTTATATCTTTGATAAAGTAATGATACATCAGAATATTTATAACAGTCAAATCAAAAACTAAAGGGAGATAACTCAAAGAAAATATAGGAAAACTATTAGGTAGCATATATTCTCAAACATATTTTATGAAACTTTATATCCATAGTTACCTGTTAATAACTGGGAAGATATATTCTTAATTACTTTTAATATTCTAATTGAGTGAGATTTGATATCATGCTTCAGCGAGGATTATGCAGGGTTGATATGATTAGGTTTTTGTGAATGAGGGTGATTTAAATATAAAATAGCTGGAGTGCAGTTATCATATAACTGAATCTAAGAAATAAAATTGGCTTTGTAGAGAAATTTTAATACAGATTAAAATTGAAATATGTAGGCTTATAGACAATTTCTTTGGTATTTTTTAAATATTATCAATTTTTTTTTCGTTTCTGAAAATAATTGAACCACATAAACAAAGCACCCCAGTATTTTACTAAATGTGGTTATACAAAGGGAGATAACTCTTGGCTTACCTGACTGGTATACAAGTGCATCTTTGAATATATTCTCAAAATCTTCAGTTTTTATTGTCTCAGTGTCGCTAGCCTTCAGGTTGTCAAGGTAACCACCTAAAATCAATAAATTCATGATTTTTTTAATCTGTTTTCAATAAAATAATTCAAGATATAAAAATAAAAAGGAGGAGCCTGGTAATTTCTGTCAGTGGAATTTGAGGACTTTTTAGTGTTCCCTCCTTAGAAATGTACATGTACTTCTATATCATTCAAAGTGTTTATTATTTGAGTGGGACCACCCTTTTTGCTACAACAAGTGTCACATCACTACATAAAGTAACTACTGGATATTTAGTGAAATTATCTAGAAAACTATGTGAATAAATCTGTCTTTGCTGTGAGGAACTTTAACGCTGATTTTATGGTCTCTGGCCTCCTATACACCCACAAAACTCCCCTGACATATATATTTGTATGGTCCACTTTAAGCTGAGATTACACGATGCATGTTTTGATGTTTACACCATGTCTTCAGACATTCTAGCATGAACATGAACATTCTAGATATTAAACGAAAATTGCTGCATAGGTGAAACACACTGGAGACTGACAGCATTGATTTTCACAGGTAATTAACTGTAAAATCTTCATATCTCAACGGAAAATCTGATATATAAGTAATGATGAGGGATATAGAGGAGAGCAGAAAAGGTAAGTATATACCTGGGTACTAGGTACAATATAAGGGATGAAAGATGCAATCAGTCACCAGAAATACTCAAACTGAAAATTTAAATTTATCTCTAGTTTTTTTTTTCAAAGTTAGTTCTCAAAACACAACAGGTGGAATGCAGGTAGATTTGATTTTAAATTAAAAACAGTGCTCATCTCAGAAGTGAAAATCCACTCAACTCTGTGTACACAATGGATAATTACACTGAAGAATAAAGCCTATTATTTCTTTTCTCATATAGAAAGTCAGGTGCCGATACACAGTGATATTCAGTAAATAAAAGTTTTTGTTTTTTTAAAAGTTTTCTCATGTTGTAAATTATTCATGTTATATTTGTTTCATAACTATATTTTCTTGATACTTAATATTTAGTTTTGAACAAGTCGAATTGTATATCTATTTGTATATAAACACATTAATTATAAGTAGGAGGTAATAACTGCATCATACTCAGGTGTTACCTAATTAGCTGGGACTTAATCTACTATAGTTTTGACCATTCACAGGGTCTTTCTCAGGATATAAATACCTGTATCAGAGAACAATATATATGGTCTATTGTTGTCAAAGGTTTGGGAATTTCTGGTCATTTTCGTACATTATTAAGTCTGATCTACAACATAACACAACACATACTACTCAAACGATGGACAGTTTATGCTAATAATATGTTTATTGATTTGTTTATGTTTATTGATTTGTTTATGTTTATTGATTTGTTTTTGTTTATTGATTTGTTTTTTAATATATGTATCCAATATTGTCACACATATGAATTAACACACTCACACATACAAAAGCTGTCACACAGGTATTGGTGGTAAAGAAATCACATGAAAGAAAGAGTGCCATTGGAGACATTTTTCAAGTTTAATTCTTTATATAGCTCATACTTTAGCCCACTTTGCATTTATCAAATGTTTTTCCAATCAGAGGTCAAAAAAAGCAATCTATATTTTCAAATGTCATGTTCTTATTGATCATAATAAGATGTTTTTCTGTCAAATTAGCAAATTAGGTGACTGGGTCCTGTGTCTGATGTGAATTTGTGATGTGTGACACTTAGATAGATATTACTGGGCCCTGTGTATGATTAGCATGTGACTGGCCCCTGTGTGTAAGTCTGGACCAGTGCACCCTGGGTAGACTAGAAATATACCTATAAATCAGTGCTCAGGAAAACATTATGCACATAGAAAATCAAAAAGACATCTAGATTTGGTAATCTTTCAATAATGGTCCCATTCTTATACAGTGTGGGTAGTTATTGTAAGGCTACAGAATCAGCCCGACCTGGTCTGATAATGTACAGTTAAAGTGACCAGTAGGACTGTTTTAATCCACTAATAAACACAAAGTCTCTATTATCCTCTGTATAATCCTCATTTAGAATAATTAAGCCATAACTAAATACTGTCAAAAAGTCAGTAAATACCACCACCAGTCATTCTCATAGCCCTTGACCAGTGGTCAATCTCACAGCCATAATGATCGCTCCACACATAGTACCTACAAAAATATACTGACCTTTACAGCTCACTGTTCCAAGAAGTCAGTAGCCCCAACACTATTACCGATTATTTTCATTAAGCCCTTGACCATTGGTCATTCTCATTCAGCCCTTGACCACTGGTCATTCTCACAGCCCATGACCACTGGCCATTCTCACAGCCCTTGACCACTTAATAGGTCAATAAACTTGTGACTACCCATAGTACCAGCACAAATATACTGACCTTTCCGGCTTGCTATTACAATAAAAAAAAAACAGAAATTATATCCAAAGGCCTGTTAATTTTTCAAATGTAATATTTTTAGCATAGATCTTGATGAACCTGCAGATGTAAATGCAGGCTGAGAAAGTGTCATCTGAAAGCAATATGTAATTACTAGGTTCTTCGTTGAATTATGTCCGATATAGTATGTGTACATGATCTGAGAGGCCAGACCTCGAATCAGACAGGATGACAGAACCCTGGGTTTATGACTTACAAAGATATATAGATAAAAGCTGGTAATAATTTCAGCAGCAGGAGCACAATTAGACCTTATTCTACGAATATAGACACTTACTTTCAACGTTTTTGAAATTAATTCATGAAACTGATTTCATTTTAAGATATTTAAGAAGTTGAGTAGCTTTTTGTTTTTTCATCGTTGAAGTCTACTTTAGTTTTACACCAAGATGAATGTTTGAGGTTCCCTTGAATTCTGAATGGGCTTTATGTAAATTGATCTGGCAGTGTTTAGTATTGTTTAATGTCCTATCAACAGCTGAGGTCATTTAAGGACAGTATGTTAATTGATCAATGTCTGGAAAAGTCTATCACCAAACTCTGGATATACCATCACTCACCTTTCTTCTTGCGTAGGATGGCCTTGAACTTTGCGTCAACCTGTTGTGCTGTTACGGAGTCAAGGTCACTTGGTGCTCCTGTCTTTTTACCATCCTCTGTCAAACGTTCACAAGTGGCCATGTTAATTATCTTATCTAATCAGAAACCAGCACACATACAGGTATAGATAAACAGTTATCTAATTAAGTTGTCACATCTTTCACATCCAAAATTTAAACATCTCCTTTCATAGAATTCATAACAAAGGTAAGATGAATCACGTTCAATTGTGAACCTCTACAACATCACCATGTGCAAAAGCAGTAAGTCTGAAAAATTGTCATTTCCTTAAAGTAACAGCATCAACAACTTTGAATTACTCCATTTGACGTTTCAGCTGATATGTTTGATTGTTTAACAGTGTATAAATAATTACTCAGTATCATATATTAAACTTCACGTCTCATCCGGTCTTTGTAATCCCATGAAAAATATTTGTCACTCAAGTTTATCAATAGACAGAAAAAGAAATTTTGTGCCATGTTTTAAAGGTCACACAAGGTAATGCTTCGTCCGCTGTCGGCTCGGCTCGATGATGTCGTTGACACATATCACAAAACTGGATGCAAGAAATCTAGTTTTTATAAATACAGATTAATTGTGTCTCCGGTCGGGTCTCCCAACTCCATTAATAGTTTTGCAAATACATACACGATATACACAAACAAATATTTCCAATTTGTACACAGATCAATAATACATGTATTTATTCCTTCTGTACATCCAAACCTACAGAATAGCATTCACTGTGTATACAGCTAATACTCACAAATCCAATCTGCAGAGATTTTAAATGTAGATTTATACCTGGCTTGGTGAGTAGAACGGTATGTGGTTTGCTTTTAGTCTGTGAAATATCTATTTGTGGAGGAACAAACAGGCAGCAGTACACCACAACAGCTATAAAGTGAGTCGTGGTATATAGATTATATAAGTATAGGGATTAACGATGTAAATCTCTCCCAATACACACATCTGTCAATGGATCCAAGTTTCACCTTTTAATTTCTTACTACACAATATCAACACTGGTAATATCTATCTGTAGGGGTACCTCGTAGAATCCTCCAAAGGCTGTAAGATGTCCTAATCAGATATACAGATATCAAATACTCTTTCCTACCAACAGAATATCAGTGGAGTCAATTTACAGCCCTATACCCAAGATTATATATATTATATGAAAGATATTATATATGACACATTCTTGTGGATGAAGTTGAAGATGTATTAATACCCCAGTAGCAGTCTCAGATTAAGGGTATGTCAACACGGGGAGGGGGGAGGGGGGGAGGGGGAGGGGGAGGGGAGAGGGGGAGGGGGGGGTGTTATCGGTAAGTTATGACAGAAATTACCTATTTGTACATTTGTAGGAAAAAATAATCTTATATTTTACACAGGTATTATTGGGTGGAAAAGTTGGGTGATCGGTGAGTTATGACAGAAATTAACTATTTGTACATTTGTAGGAAAAAATAATTTTATATTTTACACAGGTATTATATTTATTGGGTGGAAAAGTTGGGTGATCGGTGAGTTATGACAGAAATTAACTATTTGTACATTTGTAGGAAAAAATAATTTTATATTTTACCCAGGTATTATTCGGTGGAAAAGTTGGGTTGTACATGGAAGTCTTACAAAACAATTTTAATACAATCTAAATTCAGACATGATACATGCACCCTAGTGAGAGATGTACATGTCTCGCAATTTTTTCCAAAAATTAAACATGTAATTGTATTTCATATTATTTCCACTTTAGGCCTGAAATGAAAATTAAGCTATAACAGGCCACAAACTATCCCCCTACCTAAAGTAAGGAAACATGTATAACATCAAAGGTAAAATACTAGATAAACAGTAAAACACCTGATGATAAGTGTACAGTATTATCTATATAGGACCAGTATACAAGGAGATTGACCAAATATGTCAGATATTTCTAGGTAAATACTGGACTTGTGAAGTGTGTATTTGTACAGGTAAATTAGCTCGGACAGTACTGAAGGTGCCTGATAGTGTACTGTGTCGAATCAGATTAGAAATGAGATCCAAGATATTGGTCAAGTTTGAAAATAAACAGGTTTTGAAACCCAGCATTCATATATTTTCTCTTTGACCTCAATTTTTTTAATAAAAGGTCAAAGTTTTGTATTTTTTTTTTAAACTATTATTACTATTTCTCAAGAATGATAACATATTAAAATAGCCATGGTTGGATGACTAATAAAAATGGACAGATAACAGACTACAGACAAAGGCTGATTTGAACAGTCTGCCATCTGATACATCAGTATAAATTTTCAATAACTAAATATAAAAAAAGTATTTATTTTTTGAGCCAATTGATAATCATTTCATGTTATGAAATATTCATTTTTACCATCGCTGTAGTGATCAGTGGTTCCAGCTCCGACATCACTGTAAATCTCAGCTGTTCCGTTGATGCGAGGAAGGTCTCCGCCCTCAGATAGATTATCGTGGATGCTGGCTGTCCCAAGGCCTGTGTCTGTCCCATCCTTACTCGACACACTTTTGTGAGACCCACCTAAAATATAATATACCCATCTCATCTGTATATATGTATTCACTTTGGCACACACAAATTTTAAATCAAAATTTTAATTCAAATATATAGATCTGTGCAATAATGAATTGGTGCTATTACAGTACTTGCTGTAGAAAATAGCATAAAGAAACTGTAGCATTGTTTGTTTTTTGTTTAACTTTCTATTAACAGCCAAGGGCCATTTAAGGACGTGCCAGGTTTTGGAGGTGGAGGAAAGCCGGAGTACCCGGAGAAAAACCACCGGCCTACGGTCAGTACCTGGCAACTGCCCCACGTAGGTTTCGAACTCGCAACCCAGAGGTGGAGGGCTAGTGTTAAAGTGTCGGGACACCTTAACCACTCGGCCACCGCGGCCCCTAAAAAAAGAAACTGTAGCACAATCATAATTAAGGGGAAGGGTTTTAGTGCAAAAAATGCTAAAATAAGGTTACCACTAAAGGAAACCTGTCCCTCCCCCCACCACACCACGGTTTTAACGGTACGGGGAGTAATAAGATTACTGCTAAAATAAAATTACCACTGAAATATATATATTAACAGTAGATTGTTTAACCCATAGATATTCAGTTTAAACAGATTTCTCTGTATGATTTACTGATTTATCATTATACAAGTACATTAATAAGTATTGAGTTCATACTGACCAGAACGAGAACCGTCAGAACTTTTTGACCGTGACCCTGGCTTGCATAACACTGTGCTTCCTGTGGCTGAACTCTACAATACAAGAACATGATAGATTATGTAAATTTATTGTTATCAATTTTAGAAAACACAAAGCAAAGATATATCTCAGAAAGTAATGATCACAAATATATATATTAGCTGAACTTCTCAAGCAGGGATAATTGGGTTGGGGTGAGGGGTGGGGGGTGGGGGAATCTCTGATGTCAAACAAATGATTGATGAAGAATGCTCCGTCAGGATAAGATCCAGCCTCTGTCACAAAGTATCTGCTCAGCATCCCTATATACATCAGCCAAATAGGCCTATGTTTGGTTGATATAACACTTGTAATTTCTTCAATACTAAACTTAAACCATAATTATTCATACCTGGCTCTGTCGATACTAGTAGCTTAAACATATGAAATGAGCTATAAACATGTACTATTTTTTTTATTATATGCAGAACAAGGATGGATAGTATTGCAACAGCAATACAAAGTCCCCTGCCTGACCTAGGAGTGCACCTATTTGTTTCCCATTTTTTTAACTACATGTTATACTGATCATGTGTACCAAGTTTCGTTAAAATCGGAGTAGTACTTTAGGAGGAGTTGTCCGGACAAGCCTCAACCAATGAGAAGCCGGCGGCCATTTTGAAAAATGGTTTTTCGAAAAAAAAAGAGTGGGATGCACAACTACATGTTATACTGATCATGTATACCAAGTTTCGTTAAAATCGGAGTAGGACTTTAGAAGGAGTTGTCCAGACAACTGTTGCGTAACAGACAGACAGATGGACGGACGGACGGACGGACGGAGGGTAAACCTAAAGTCCCCCCGTTTTTCAAACGGCAGGGGACTAATAAATCCTTATACCAAACTCAAATAAACTTTTATTTACGTTAAAGACACAAATATTTTCTATGTTTATATATTTACTTTATATAAAAGAGAATTCTTACCGACTGTGATCTACCAAGAGAAGACAACTCTGCATCAATCTTGTCCAGAATGACGTTGACTGGGTCAAACTTTCTGCCATTGAGTGATTTGGCCATGATGATTGCTTTCCGTTTCTCTTTGTTTAAGTCATCATTCTCAGCCTCCGAAATCCCTACAGTTATCAGAATAAATCTCATTTATATAGACTACTCTAACATATTAAAATTCTGTAACATCTGATCCGAATAAGTGACTACATATACTACCTCTAAAGATATACAATATACGATATATGACACAATTTTTGAAGTCATTTTTAAAAATACGATATAATATAAATTTATACATAATAAAATTATATCAAATGAATTATCATTTTCTGATTATTAACAATATCATTAAAGCTACTTGTAACTGATTTCTTGTTAATATATAATATGTGCTTTAACATACACATTATCAGTTCAGAGATACATAAATTACTGTATAGGTACAATCTTTAGCAGTAGTCCTAGTGTTTTTTAATCTGAAGGTTATCCTTTAAAATATAATTGTGCTAATTGCATTTCCTTAATACTTATTGTTTTCTACCAACTCATCATTGTCCTACTGTGTGTTAAGTCAGTTATGCTCTAAAATTTGAGTGCCCTAAAATAAGTCTATTTAAAGTAACTACAAGTGTATATGATACATTTTCACAATATCAGCTCAGTGATATCACAAAACAGAATTGAGTACCTGTAGCTGACCCTGACTTGACCCCATCCTCATCACTCCAGTCAGCATCATTACCATTAGGAATCAAATGAGTCCTCACCATTCCATTCTGTAACACAAAGACAAGGTAACATAACTAAACAGGTAAAACAAAGGTAAAACATAACTAAACAGGTAAAACACAGGTAAAACACAGGTAAAACACCATTCAACATGTAAAACAAAGGTAAAACATAACTAAACAGGTAAAACACAGGTAAAACATAACTAAACAGGTAAAACAAAGGTAAAACATCATTCAACAGGTAAAACACAGGTAAAACATCATTCAACAGGTAAAACACAGGTAAAACATCATTCAACAGGTAAAACACAGGTAAAATATCATTCAACAGGTAAAACACAGGTAAAACATCATTCAACAGGTAAATGAAACTCACAAGGTAAAACATTGCTCGACAGTTAAAACACAGATAGAACATAACTCAACAGGTAAAATATAACTCAACAGGTAAACTATAACTCAATAGGTAAAACATAACTCAACAGGTAAAATATAACTCAATAGGTAAAACATTACTTCACAAATAAAATTAACTCATTAGGTAAAGATAACAGTTAACCACAAGTAAAATATTGATACTTATAGGTACATGCACATAATAGATGAAGCAGAGCTATAAGGTAAAACACAGCTGTTTTTTGTATCTGAATAATACTTAGAGCTATAAGGTAAAACACAGCTGTTTTTTGTATCTGAATAATACTGCATACCATATGTAAATCTACATAAATAGGTCCATGCTCTGTCAAGTTCAGTGGAAATTAAATCCAAGTACAAAATAGCAGATTTTCACAGTAAACATGAACCGTCCGTACAAATAATCTAATAAATTACATACTTCCACTGTTATAACTAGCAAAATTACACAGCTATACATGTACTTGTGTTTATTAATATTCCAGTTTTTCTAGTCTGAACAAGTTTAAACTTCACAGCACTTTTATGCCAAAACTATGTTAAGCTTAACAATATTTGACATCTAATTTGGATTTTTTTTCAAAATTGCTAAACATTTAATGTGGCGATATTTCCAATTTAAATTGGGAGGCTTTTAAATAGCAGAAAAGATTTGAATGTTTTTATCAGTTATCTTAACACATGAATTATCATTAATTATAATTGTATGTTTACGTTTGGCAAAGTTAACCAAACAGAGCTTATAAGGACCAAGTGAAATGTGAGATGTACACAAACACTAATTAAACCCGAGACATTTATACCCTACACAAGATCCTTGGAAATAAATCAAGTGTCTGTAATTATCCTTCGGTCTCAAAAAAGTTCTACTGAATTTTACATCAAAGAATGATTTTAAATACACTCCCCATATTTTCCTACCATTTAACGACTTGAGTAGAAACTATGAAGATGGTTTGATCTCTCAGGCAATCTTTAAAGGGACTCTAGTGTAGCATTCAGCATTAATATCCATTTATATAAAATATAGGTCAATTTTAAATTTCTTTTCCAGAACTTTTAAAACTGATAAATAATGTGACAATTCCAGGATTGACAGAGATTTCCATTAATTAAAACACAAAAACAGTGACATCTTTACAACCAATATCAATAGTATTGATATAAATATTAATCTAATGTACATGTTATATTGTTGATACAGGTTAAAAAAAGCTTGCTAGGCATTTTTACCTTTAATGCCCACAAGTCAATCCCATAGAAAGCAGATTATAGATTGAGGAAATTTTTTTCAGAGCGAATTTAAGCATTTGTATTGAAGCCCATTTTTCTGGGCTTTTCAGTATTTATACAATATTGATAAGGTCAAAATTCTAATATCGCCTGATAAATCACATGTTTAATGTCGCATTATTAAATATAAGGGTATAGTGTATTAAAATAAATCTGGTATCAAATGGTGTTTGTGAATTCTGGTAGATAAGATGTGATATGACTGAAGCCAACATTGGCTGTCCCTAGACCTAGATTTTTAAAACGTTGTCAGTTTTACTAATTGAAAATTGATTTTTCTTTTCAAAATGTCTAAAAATCAAAAAATCAAATCTACCTCTTATTCACAACAGACAGTCTGATTCCACTTGAAAGAAGTCTACGTGATTTTTTTTTCTTCACTTTTTTAAACATTCCAATGGAAATCTTTTAAATTAAAGTGTTATAGAGCTATTCAGTGGTTTCACCTGAATGTAGATACTAGTGTAGTGGATACCTGGGGAACATTCCAACAGATCATTCATTCTTTATCAGACAAGATTTAACACTTTGAATGTGTTGATCACTGACACACTATACTATCTCACCACAGGGATATACATCTGTAAACATCTCTAAGTAAGGTGTATCGTGTATATTGGACTTCAGTTCATTAAAGAAATTTGGCAAGACTTCCATTGCAACCAAGCCAGCCCAATCTTTTTTTTTTTTTCGAAGATTTTATCCTGTTATGTGAAAAGACAGCACTACTTTTAACCCAGGCACTGCATTTTCACACATTTTCACACACGTCACAAACACAGCACTGAAATAACATGCATTTTTATTCCAATGATGCACTGGTTAGGTACAAGCCATTCCCTGCATGATCAGATGCGAAAAGGTGCTGGGATTACCTGCCCGACCATTTGGGTTTTCTTGGGATTAGTTTTCTAATCTTACTAAGACTCTTTGTGCATGTGCTGCCCTCCAGGCCAACAAGATATTTATTAAGTTGATATAACTTTTTAACAGTTGTTGTATAATAGATAAATCAATGTTGGTGCTTTTATAGTCAAACATACCTGTACAAAAGGACAGAGAATAGTGATGGGGCCGCGTGTAGACTTAACCACAAAATCTGATTTCTAAAACGACTCTATCTATAGCTATATTGTAAGACAACAGCAGGTAAATGCAAAATCCTGCATTCTAGTGTATTTCACGATAGATTCATATCATGTGCCCCCCCCCCCCCCCCCCTTTAAATCCGCCAGTGATAGTTTCTCTTGTTTCATCAGTAGGGGACTAATAAGCCCATTCCTCGTAATAAGCCCAGGGGCTAACAGACAGAGGGATGACATAAGATCACTTGTCCTTCTGAGAGGTGAATTTAAAAACAAACAAATGATATTTCATTGCCCTGGAATATCAGTCCACCTCTACTAAATCAGAAGTCTATGTTTTGGTTCTCTGAAAGGCTTTTTACAGAACAGCTCTACATAACATTTTATAAATATTTTATAAGAATAAACAAATACAAACATGCTTATGTCAACACCGATCTATAGATATCAGCCATGGTTGGGTAATAATGTCTACAACAGACTCACTGTCTTCCAGACCGAAAGGCGACCCTATAGTAAATCTACGACCCTATAGTAAATCTACGGTCACTAGCTCTCTAACAGGGAGCCGACAGCTTTCACACGTCCATGTTTTAGGTTTTTCACTGGTTTTGACGCCAAGTTGACAAAGGTTAAATGGCCACTCAATGTAAATACACCCTTTTTTACCCAGCAAAGTGACATGACAATCGGGACGTAATCCTCTGACAAATTGACCGAGCTTGTTGTCTGCTGCTTCAGTAGTTTCTCACAAAAGACATTATATTGACCTGCGGGAGGTCTGATTACCGATGTACAGATCTATAAATGTGTGATAGGATATTGTTAAGATTTCCATTTCATGGTCAAATCACACATTCTGTTATTAATACACAGAACTGGAATCCTCCCGTCAACCTCGCTGACTTAAATAAGTCTGAAAAATTATAAAATGCTTTCCATTGAAAGTGTTAAGAGGTGAAGGCTCTCATTTATATATGTGAAACCTTTCGTGAATAGATATATCTGACATCTGACATTTGTGATATTCAACAGAGTAACTGGTATTAGGTTAAGAACAGTTTCTTTTTCATCAGAGCGTACTATTTCTCCAATTTCACTTCCATTATAACACACAACATTCTATCTATACTACAAAGATTCAAGTCTGTTCTCCACCAATACCACAGCCTCCCAAAACACATGAACTTTACCACATGTATGTATCTCCAGCCGAAAATGACCACAGCTGTTGATAGGACATTTAACAATAGATATAAAAAACAAATGAATAAAGATAATTGGTAATTGGGAGATACCTGTAAAAATTGCCTGTGTACAGTGTATTTCACTTGGAACACCAACAACGGCAACAGATACTGTAAATGTACATATTTTAGTGGTAATCTTATTTTAGCAGTTTTTGCTGTGGAAGCATTACGCTAAATTATGATTGTACTGATTGCAATTTCTGAACGTTGTTTTCTACAGCAAGCTTACTGTGGATGTGCCAATTTATCACTGCGCTAATCAGTTTAAATTCAGTTTAATTTCATTTACGCTTTTTGAGTGCACCAAAATATACAGCCAGTCAGGTCAGACAGAAAAAACGTAATGGCAGTGTCGGCCTTCCACAGGTACAGTACATAAACAGCCATCTAATGGGTCAGGAGTATGTCAATATAATAACATATTACTTGAAGTTAGAGGGAATGTCACTTTATTAATTTAAACTCAGAAGTAATTTTTTTTTCTTTTTTTAACATTAATCTGTTTCAGAACAAACAATCCATGCTTTTATAAAAGTAAATAGACTATTACCATAAACTATTGCTATTTAGCAGAAATTTCCAACAAATGCTGTTTATTTTCCTGTAATAAGCCCACTCTAACATTAATATAAGATTGAGTCAGATTTTCCTGAAATTAGCCTACCCCATGACATTAATATAAGATTGAGTCAGATTTCCTGTAATATTGTAATCCTACCCCATGACATTAATATAAGATTGAGCCAGATTTTCCTGTAATAAGCCTACCCTATGACATTAATATAAGATTGAGTCAGATTTTCCTGTAATAAGCCTACCCCATGACATTAATATAAGACTGAGTCAGATTTTCCTGTAATAAGCCTACCCTATGACATTAATATAAGATTGAGTCAGATTTTCCTGTAATAAGCCTACCCCATGACATTAATATAAGATTGAGCCAGATTTTCCTGTAATAAGCCTACCCTATGACATTAATATAAGATTGAGCCAGATTTTCCTGAAATTAGCCCACCCTATGACATTAATATAAGATTGAGTCAGATTTTCCTGTAATAAGCCTACCCCATGACATTAATATAAGATTGAGCCAGATTTTCCTGAAATTAGCCCACCCTATGACATTAATATAAGATTGAGCCAGATTTTCCTGTAATAAGCCTACCCCATGACACTAAATCAGATTGAGTCAGATTTTCCTGTAATAAGCCCACCCCATGACATTAATATAAGATTGAGCCAGATTTTCCTGAAATTAGCCCACCCTATGACATTAATATAAGATTGAGCCAGATTTTCCTGTAATAAGCCTATATACCCCATGACACTAAATCAGATTGAGTCAGATTTTCCTGTAATAAGCCCACCCCATGACATTAATATAAGATTGAGCCAGATTTTCCTGTAATAAGCCCACCCCATGACATTAATATAAGATTGAGCCAGATTTTCCTGTAATAAGCCTACCCCATGACATTAATATAAGATTGAGCCAGATTTTCCTGTAATAAGCCCACCCCATGACATTAATATAAGATTGAGCCAGATTTTCCTGTAATAAGCCTACCCCATGACATTAATATAAGATTGAGCCAGATTTTCCTGTAATAAGCCTACCCCATGACATTAATATAAGATTGAGTCAGATTTCCTGTAATATTGTAATCCTACCACATGACACTAAATCAGATTGAGTCAGATTTTCCTGTAATAAGCCCATCCCCTGACATTACATAAGATTGTGTCAGAGGTTAGGTTTGTCCTGCCTGGGCTTATTGCAGGACAAATAAGGTAACAGATCACCAAAGGTAGAGCAATGTTATTGTATCTTACACTGTGTATTAGACAGGACAGTTCTGTCTAATACACAGACAGTGATAAAGTTTCTTTTAAGTTAATATTTACTGTTCTGTTTTCAATCTCTTACATTCCTTCACTATAGATGAATGGAACTGGCTTGATTATTTATCTTGTTGAGTGACAGGGTAAGTTAGGGTCACCCCTTAAGGCTACATCAGATGTATTCTGTTTGAACACAACATTTTACTTATGTTTGAACGGTTATGTGATCTTTATACTATCAGGGCTAATGCTTCCTCCAAAGATCTTAACTATATAAGAATTAAGGGTATATGCCCCCTTTACTCATTTTTCCTCTATAACAGATAAGGGTATATTCTGCATTTGTACCTCTATTTATTTTCAAATTTGAGTTAAGGGTATATGCCATCTTTTACTCATCCTCTATTTTTATAAGAATTAATGGTATATGCCCCCTTTACTCATTTTTGCTCTGTAACAGATAAGAGTATATTCTACCTCTATTTATTTTCAAATTTGAGTTAAGGGTATATGCCATCTTTTACTCATCCTCTATTTTTATAAGAATTAAGGGAAAATGCCACCTTTACTAGTCTACTATCAATAAGTATTAAGGTATATTTATGCCACTTCTACACATCTGATGCCCCTATTCAACTTTATATTTGAGGTAAATATCAACATTACACATCCTCGCTTTTATAAGACTTAAGGGTTTATGCTACCTTTCTTATGTCACCAGTTTAGTAACTTAAGTCCAGTTTAATAAAAAAAAAACATACTGTATTGATATCTTAAAGCAGTATACTTCAGTGATATCTTAGAGCAAACCTGCATTGATATTTTACAACAATGCTTCATTGACATCTAAGAGCAATAAACTGCATGAGTAATCAAAACTGTATTGATATCTTAGAGCATGTCATACTGATTTACAGAAGTAATCAAGCATTGCTATTAATTAAGCAGCAATACTGCACTGATATACAGGAGCAGTGCTGCTTATATATTGAAGCAATGCTGCAATGATATCTAGGAGCAACCTGTTGAAGTAATGTTGTATGAGCTGCAATGCCGCATCGATTATAGTGCAATATGCTACAATGTTTGAAGAAATACACATACTGTATTGACAAGTAATATTGTAATATCAGAAATAACAGCATTCACTTCAGAGCTTTTGTAGATAAGATAATTGTAGGAATATAGTGTGGCCCTCCCGAATAACAAATCAGCAAATATAACCTAACACCGACAGATATATATATAACTGGAATCTAAGTCTTCTCCGACAAACATGTCCAAGTATCTACCCCCTGTGTAGAATAAGTGACAGGATATATAACAAATGACACAGAATCCATGTGTTTGATGGGGATCAGTGTAATACAAATCACTACTGATCCTAGTTAATCATGGAAGCTCAATGTAGATCCATATCTCCGTGATACCGAAGTCTAGAGAAATTACTGACAAAGTATATATCTCTTCTACAGACACCAATGTTTACAGATTTATCAGACAGACACCAAAGTTTATAGATTTGTCAGACAGACACCAAAGTTTATAGATTTATCAGACAGACACCAAAGTTTATAGATTTATCAGACAGACACCAAAGTTTACAGATTTATCAGACAGACACCAAAGTTTATAGATTTATCAGACAGACACCAAAGTTTACAGATTTATCAGACAGACACCAAAGTTTATAGATTTATCAGACAGACACCAAAGTTTATAGATTTATCAGACAGACACCAAAGTTTACAGATTTATCAGACAGACACCAAAGTTTACAGATTTATCAGACAGACACCAAAGTTTATAGATTTATCAGACAGACACCAAAGTTTACAGATTTGTCGGACAGACACCAAAGTTTATAGGTTTATCAGAGAGACACCAAAGTTTATAGGTTTATCAGACAGACACCAAAGTTTACAGATTTGTCGGACAAACACCAAAGTTTATACAGATTTATCAGACAGACACCAAAGTTTACAGATTGATCAGACAGACACCAAAGTTTACAGATTTATCAGACAGACACCAAAGTTTACAGATTTATCAGACAGACATCAAAGTTTATAGATTTATCAGACAGACATCAAAGTTTACCGATTTGTCAGACAGACACCAAAGTTTATAAATTTATCAGACAGACATCAAAGTTTACAGATTTATCAGACAGACATCAAAGTTTACAGATTTATCAGACAGACACCAAAGTTTATAGATTTATCAGACAAACACCAAAGTTTATAGATTTATCAGACAGACACCAAAGTTTATAGATTTGTCAGACAGACACCAAAGTTTATAGATTGATCAGACAGACACCAAAGTTTATAGATTTGTCAGACAGACACCAAAGTTTATAGATTGATCAGACAGACACCAAAGTTTATAGATTTATCAGACAGACACCAAAGTTTACAGATTTATCAGACAGACACCAAAGTTTATAAATTTATCAGACAGACATCAAAGTTTACAGATTTATCAGACAGACATCAAAGTTTACAGATTTATCAGACAGACATCAAAGTTTACAGATTTATCAAACAGACACCAAAGTTTACAGATTTGTCGGACATACACCAAAGTTTACAAGATTTGTCGGACAAACACCAAAGTTTACAGGGATCCTAGATAAACAGGTCCACATCCCTGTTAAGTTTATGAACGATGACAAGACGTCTGACCTCAGTATCACTTTAACAGACAGATATCAAAGTACATCTCTACAAAGTCAGTGTACTACTACAGCATGACTATCTGTAGCTACTATAATCATGGTAGAAAGTCCTGAAAAACTGTTATAAAGAGAAGAATTTGACAACTTTTCTGTGTATTTCTATACCCCTGATCGAACTGTAATTCATATGGATAAGCATTTAACAAGGATTTTATCTCTATAATTACCTGAAATAGGTTGTAGGCCATAATCCCTGGAGCTGCCTCATTGTATCATTGTCTGACAAAAACAAAATTTCCTTGAGATTCTCGAAAATGATTGGTATATAACGCCTTAAATTGGTTTTACCAAATGAAATTAGCCTTTGAATAATAATTAAATGTCTTCTGAACAGAGTATTTAAGAAAATCTAAATTAACAATGAAGTTTTTTTTAATCTGATTTAATTCCAACTTACCAGTTACGGGTTGCAGCTCCTTACTTATAACACTACGCGGTTTTACTACAACTGACCGATCACGGTAGTCGGCTACTTCACCATATAAAACTGACCAACCGATCCACGCAGTATAAAACTTATAAAAGATCTGAGGAATGAAGTAGAATTAAATCACATGGAGAGGTAGACCCAGTCTCTCAGGAACATACCAATTTATTTATGACCCCCACCCCCCAATAATTTAGTATTTTACACTATTAAATGCTTGAAAAGAGCCAAAATGGATTTTACGGGGCCCTTAAGAGGCAATTACATGGGTTTGTTAAACATTGGAGGCATTAGATTGTCTGCTATAAATATACTCACGTAGGTATTTCACCTCAATTTTTCTTTGGTTGCAATAACATTAAATGTGATATAAAAATGGGAAAATGGATTTTATTACTGCTCAATGACAGACACTGCCTTAAGGATTGGACTGGGCTCTGAAATTAATTTCTAAATTGTCAATTACAGGAAATAAGGCTTGTTTACCATTAATCTAATTAAATAACTATAATATGATGTGTCTGGTGTCTGGTTATGTTGTACTGCTTAACAGGAAATAATCGCAGTGCTTATGCATGGTTGCGCAACAGTCGCTATGGAACCACAAATTACATAAAAGGTGATTTTGCAAGCCTTAGAAATTGACATTTAACCAACAATCATTTTGACTAAATACTTCACAACAGATTGGCTAGATTGAAAATATGATTTCAAAACTAAAAACAAACCATTACCAAAGGAACTACCGTATATGACCTAATAAGGGCACCTGCCCTAATAAGGGCGCCCCTACCTTTTTTCCCCAAGAAAAAAATCTATCTTTGTCTGAGTGTCAGAATGGTGTTCAAAACTAATAGCCCATGTTTTGCTACTTTATGTGTTCCATTTTCTTCACCCAATTAAGTCACTGGAACAGAAGTTTTTGCCACTTTTTGTCTATTCAGTGATACAGATGTCAGTAGAAAAAAAAACTAATGTTAAACATACATACAAATTACTTATCAATAACTACCATATTTATTTGAAGATCAAGTAAAAGACTTAATGCATGTTGTTAACTAAATGGTGTTAAGAACAGCTAGAAAGCTAGTAAAAGACATTGTAAATAAATTATTAGGGAAATCACTAGTGTGTCTATAAATAGAACACAAAAGAGTTCCATTTGAACATAAATGGTGGAACACACGTGCTCTGGTCTAAAGAATATCTGGAATTGGTTTACAAGTTTACAGGAATATTCAAGTGATGTTTAAGCTTAATATATTATAATGAATAGACATCTCTTCATCTGGAATATTTTTATGACTGAATATTTTACCGTTTCCACAGCCTTGCCAGGGTATTCTGCTATAAGGTATAGTCTGTTTCATAAAACTTAAGAATAACGAATCTTAATAAGAGCGCCCCCACTGTCAATTACCGTCGCCCTGCACTCTTATTAGGTCATATACGGTATGTGAATACCTACTAAAAGCCTCCCACTAGTGATTTCTCTATCCAGGACCCCGTTTATAATCTTCAAAGTCTCGAGCTCTATGATTTTTTTTTTTTTGTGTGTGATGTCATTGGTGATCAGAATTGATTAGCACTTGGAAATGTAGTAACTAGATTTTTTTCATTTCATCAAGAAAATGTTCTTACAAAAACCACACAGCAAAATAATAATTATCTTCAATCATAACCTTAAACTTGTGTAACAGGAAATATTGAATAGTGAATCTCTACCGGGGCCACTCTGCTACTCTACTGACTGAGGTGGCTTTTGCATGGTTTGACGCTCCATACCCTTGTTTCTCAGGAGGCTGAGAAACAGGCCAGTCAGTGCTGTTGTGTTTGTGTCCTTGGGCAAGACATTTTACCCTTATTGCTCTGGATGGCATTTGACGGGCCTCCCATATGTTGTTCAGTGAGGTAGTCACCAACTACTACAAGGAGACCTCAAAATGACCGTAGCTGTTCATGGGGTGATAAAACTAGCATTGAACAAACAAAACAAACTACTGACTGAGCTTCATGGAAATCTTTTCCCTTGTGCGAAGCTAGAAGGTGACTGTATCATTTTATACACTATTTACAATTAAAACCACACTTAACAAAACCTGGTATATTGTGTAAAGTTACCGGGTATTTTTTGCCAACCAAAGTTTTATAGAATGATCTGAGAGTGATAGCTCATAACCTTGCTGGTTATACTTATTACTTATACAATTTCTTCAATTCTTGATATGTTTGAATCTTGTGTCTGTTCATAAAAAGATTTTTTATTATCAAAACGAGATAATTAGAGACCTATAAGAGCTTTTTTTTCCCTTCTCAATCGTAAGCTGTATTGAGAAATGACTGATAGCAGTTTACCCACTCATCAATACAATATAACAGAAATATCTGAATACGATTCCTAGCCGTGCACTGAATTCATAGGGAAACCTACTCGATGATTAGATCGCTTGACATTGTATTAGAACTGACAGAAATAAACTTCACATTGGTCAAAGATATCAAATGACAGGTGTTGTAAATACCTGTGTCAGGCTATCTGTGTACCTGGATTTGGCAGAGCGTCAGGTATGTCGTTATATAGGTATAAACACCAGACCGTATGTGTATCATAACTTTATGTATCAGTCTGCTAAATAAACTTTGAAATGTAATATGGATAAAAAACGGAACCTTTCAATGTAAGCCACCAATGAAATCCTGGCCCCCACTTTCATCAACGCTCCTGATTAACATTAGGAAATTCCTTAACTAAACATTTTTTCATAGGAAAGAATTTCAGGATTTAAGGGAAAATCATACTTAAGGAACCGTCCTTAAATTATGTAATGGTTTCCTAAGGAAAATTCAAAGTTTACCCCCTCCCTTGAAGTTTAGGAATATTGATGAAACCAGGCCTGGTTGTAGAGACAGTTGGCCACCAGTTTTTGTAAAGAATTGCCCAGCTAAATTCTAACATTAAATTATTTCCCCCTAGTTTGGAACATAATAAGACATACCTTAGTGACCAAAATCATAAAGCACAACTTTATTTATGATATTTTTTTTTATTCCAGAGTCAGGGGGCCAGTCTACTAGTTGTATTTCAGTATCAATTACCATAAAACTTCTACATGAATATGTAAAGAAATAGACATTGTGAGAGAGGGAGAGGATTTAATGGAAAACCTTAATTTTTCAAATTTTATGTATTTTATTGCCCCAACAAATCGTTCATTTCTATACAATTACATCGTGCATTTCAATAGTTGCTAAGGTTGGGAGGCATCCGGGGTTAAACTTCTCAAATATTTTGGTCTGATTACCTCCAATAGAAAGGCCCACATTCAATAGACTGGTACACATTATGCTTATAGAGTTTGTGTTGTGATGTTATAACATTTGAATACTGTAAACGTGGAAATTTACGCGAGGGGGAAATTTACACTAATCACTAAGTCCTTTTGATCGCCAAAATTTCCCCCACGCGTGTTATTTTGATATCAATTTGCATAATCTCGAACTACAAACGCATGTGGATCAATCGCGAAAATTACCCCAACGCGTATAGTTTACATATCGAAATCGCGAAATTAATCCCCCCGCGAAAATAACCACATTTACAGTATGCCGGGTAAGTCTACTATGAGTAAAAGAGAAACCGCTACTATTTCATACAAAAGTTAAAATGACTGATAACAGTTAAGCCATGTGTTTGTGTGAGTATCAGGGTTGAACGAGTACCAACAGTTCTTGAGGGTGGGAAAACTTACAAACCCTGCTGATGTAATTTGAGGGTGGGAAAACTTACAAACACTGCTGATGTAATTTGAGGGTGGGAAAACTTACAAACACTGCTGATGTAATTTGAGGGTGGGAAAACTTACAAACACTGCTGATGTAATTTGAGGGTGGGAAAACTTACAAACACTGCTGATGTAATTTGAGGGTGGGAAAACTTACAAACACTGCTGATGTAATTTTTCAAGTGTATTAGGGAATGGGGATAAGAAGTTGAACTGCGAGCAAAGTTATATCAATTCTTAGGATTGTGTTTCGGGTGGGGATGAGGGGTTGAACTGTCTATTACACTAATTTTTCAGGCAGTGTGTTTTGGGAGGGATGAGGGGTTGAACTCTCAATCACATAGAGTAATTTTTCCAGCAGGATTGTGTTTGGGGTGGGGATGAGGACTTGAACTCTCAATTGAACTGAATAATTTTTCTGCCAGAAGTGTTTTCGGGGTTGGATGAGGAGTTGAACTCTAATTTTTCCGCCAGAATTGCATTTTGGGTGGGATGAGGGGTTGAACTCACGATTATACAGTATTTTTACCAGCACTCACCATGGAGTGTGTTTGAGGTAGGGATGAAGGGTTGAGTTTTGATTAGACAAAGTTTTATTTAACAGGAGTGTGTTTGGGGTGGGGATGGGAAGAAGGTGGGAATGAGGTTGAGGGACTGAAAGTTACACTCCCAATTGAACCTAATAGTCGTAATTTTTTGGAGGGTATGAGTGAAACGAGGACTGAGTTATGTTTAAAACTATCACCCAAATTGCTGCAGACTGCATTTTGTCAGTCGGTGAAAATAAACACTGATTTGAGTAGCTACCCATATGATAGTTAACCCTGTATCAAATGTTATATAAACCAATATGTTTATTAGCATTTATTGACCAATATTCCAATACATTGTCAGTCGTTCACCAGGAGGTTTTGAATTTACAGCAGTAATATGAGTATCACCCTAGAAAACCGTTACCCATACATAAAATATCATCCAATGGATTGCAAATATCGCACGAGCCCTGAACAAATCAACCGTAAACAGTGTACTTTCTATACGAAGATCACGAAACGATGAAAATGAAATCATAAGTTATGATATAAAATGTATCGAATCAATCAACCACAACATACAAATGAGAAATGTCCTGGGTAGTTATTCCTATGTAAACCAGTCATTTGGAAAATTGTTTATGCTTCAGTGAATGCTAGCCATTGGAAGTGTACAATTCTGTTGGTTTTCAGCGGGATGGCAGAAGAGCTGTGAAGATAAACATGCCACTGTACATTGTACTGTTTTAGACTCTAGATTTGATGACAAAAATGTATACTAACTCAATATAAAATAATCATAAATATCTTATTTAAAAATTTAAATAGTCTCTTTTAATACCTATGGGTTTTTTTTTTTATTTTTTTTTTTTTGTACAATGTTAATGGTTGGTTGGATGGGTGACAACAGTCTCCTCATATCTTACCCAAAACTGCCTTTTTCGTCATAGCCGTATAATTTTCTTTTTGGCCCGGATATGATGCGACAGGTGGCGTTCCTGGTCAACATGAAGTATGTGATTGGTCAATGTAGCGGTAAATGCAAAATGCATGTATACAGTTAAAAACGAAAAAAAGTAAAGATTTAATGCAAGCTGAATAAGTTGATGAATCTTTTCAAATGGCAAATCAATAAACTTACATTCCTGATTCAAAAATGATTCAAACTGATATAATTTTGTTATCCGTGCTGAAACGCATAATATCGTTAATCTATTTCACGAGCAGTTTTACATTATAACCACCAGCATTAAAACTATGCCATTTATCTTTTTTAAAGATATTTCTTGTTTATTGTATTCTCTGCTACCCTTCCAAACATCCCTTGCTTGAAATCAGAATACTGTGTTGCATAGCTTGAATGAAGGCAATCAGTATGACACTCAATTTTCAAATTCTCCGAAGAATTTTTCTTTCCTAACAAAATTTCAGAAAACTGACAGGTATGTCACTTTAATTGACAAATTGGACGTTTAAATGCTACACTTAATATCGTTACCCCAATTAGTCCCCGTCATACCTGAGTAAACATATACCTGTTATACCTTGAGGGAGGTACAGGAACGTAGTTCCAAATACACCCAATTAACCGCAATCAAATTCAGAAATACTTACACAACATTCTGAGACAAATTCTAAACTTGTTAAAATGTCACTTCTATCCATTAACTTCGCTAATGAATGTGTCGTTTCTTCCAATACATTTTTTTTTTATGTTGAAGTAGATCCCAAAGTTCCAATTTGAAAACAAACGTGAATTAATAATCACAAATCTCTTGTCAGAGATAATATTGGAAACAGTGACCACTTGTGTTTGCCTTTCAGTGTTAAACTGTATATCTACATCTAAGAAAAACTGACCATATATAAATGCATCTTCATCAAACTGAAGATCATGTCAATTTGTAAGCAACTGGATGTATGTTAATTTGGAATAATTTCTATAGTAAGGCATTAAAGAATTTAAGAAAAGTTCCTAGACTCTTCTTAAAATCAAATAATGCTAATTACTATGGAAATGTTTTAATTAAGAGATTTCCTTAAGTCAGAGAAATATTGATGAAATTTAGGCCATGTCTTGTATGATGAGTAGGAGCAATAACGGTGTCTGATATCAGTTTGATGGTGCGCTATTTGCATCATAGAAGAGCAAAAATATTCTGACTTTCAGTAAAACAGTGGGGGAGCTATGTGATAAAGTGCAACAGAGCTACAGATATTATATAGGTAGGTAAAGGCTGGACGTAATTCACAAATTGATAGCTGTCTTATTATCATATAGAACACATTTCTATGCTGTATTTGACAAGGTGACTTTGTCTTGTTGTCTGGGACATGTACAAACATTCAAATAATCAATTAAGATAATGATTACATAATACTTAAATGCTAAATAAATTTAAACCGAATTGTGCTTTAACTCTGATAGCTACAATTCAATTTTTTTTTATTATTATTATCATTTTCCTTGCTGTAAATGTCTCGAAATTTATTGTACACAGTGAAAAAGAGTTTTTTTAAAGAGAATTTTGAACAAGTTTATAGCTATCAACCCTTCCAAAATATGGTGATTTCTCCTTAAGTTTTGATCAGAATTGTCACATTTAAATTCTAACAACTTCTTAAACCACTAATGTTTTTAACAATGAGCATTACACAACGGTTTCGAGGACCCAGTTGTCCAGATTATGCAGGTTTTATATACACAAATATGTTAGCATGATATCCAGTAAAATGATTTGTTTAGACAGGTGTCCAGATTATACAGGTTTTATATACACAAATATGTTAGCATGATATCCAGTAAAATGATTTGTTTAGACAGGTGTCCAGATTATACAGGTTTTATATACACAAATATGTTAGCATGATATCCAGTAAAAGGATTTGTTTAGACAGGTGTCCAGATTATACAGGTTTTATATACACAAAAATGTTAGCATGATATCCAGTAAAAGGATTTGTTTAGACAGGTGTCCAGATTATACAGGTTTTATATACACAAATATGTTAGCATGATATCCAGTAAAATGATTTGTTTAGACAGGTGTCCAGATTATACAGGTTTTATATACACAAATATGTTAGCATGATATCCAGTAAAGGGATTTGTTTAGACAGGTGTCCAGATTATACAGGTTTTACTGATAACTGGTTACAGGAAACTTTCTACAATCTTGAAATATTTATTTTCTTAACTTAAACTGAAGTCCTTCTAATCAACCATTGATTTAATTGTTGAATCTGTCGTATCAAAATAAAATCAATGTCATATCAGCTGGTTAATGGTGAAGTTTAACTCGCCACAACATGTGCTAGGGATGTGTAGTGTAAAATATCTGTACTGTCTGAAATATTTAAATTTGGGGTTTGTCGGCTATAAATGAACCAGATATATCAAATATCAACGTCAGGACTGAATAGTATGTAGTTGATACCATCAATAAAAACATTTATATGTAAATAATTAAGTCTAAACAGTGTGGCTATCAGATTTCATCCAATATAAATATATACTGATCATGGAAGTTTTACTCTGTAATCAGCTGATATCAAAGTGGTCCAAATTGTTTTAAACTTAAAATTCCATTACCCGCAATTCAATACCATGTAAAATATCGGCACAGGGGTATGTGATAATGTTTTTGAGATTCATAATTAAATATAGTGTACACAACTCCCCTAGAGACATTGTTACATGTACATATCCCTGTGATAAGAGAACACAAAAAGATCATTTAAATTCAAGTGTAAACGTGGAGAGCATTATCTTACTTGCTCAGGCTAGAGGGAAATTTTCTTTTAGCCTAGTGGTAGTACAGTGGACCCGCGATAATCCGGACGCCGATAGTCCGGAAAACTCACAGTCCAGACGGAAATGCACGGGAACGGATTTCCGTAACGTTATTTGTACTCACCAGTCCGGAAATTCGGATTCCGATTCCGGAAGCCCATTTTGGGAACGGAACGTACTTTTCATTAGTAAATTTCCCTCAATAATCCGGACAATTTTTTCACCAGGAGGAGAAAAAAATGTCGGGGCAAGTCACCCGTGTCGACAGCTGTACAGACTATCGCTTGACACTGTGCATAGTCATAGCGACCGCTGCCAGGTCATAGCCCCGGGTGTTTACCTGTGTTACAATGTGTAGCTTTTGTTTTTATAACGGTACATTGCTTTTTCTCTACGACCTAAATGTTACAGAATTTATGCACAAACATACTGTACGTGATACGATAATTAATCAATCTCAAATACATGTAATAAATTTATGATCGGTAATTAACATCATTAGCACTTGTATTGGGTAAACACGGATATCGGCTTTGTAACACCGTTACGTGAAACGATGACTCATTGAAAGCATGTTATTAATTACATACACATTTACGTATTAAGCAGTGATCACAAGAACTGGGTTGATTACACACAAGTTAGTCAATAGTCGTCAAATTCTTAAGTAAGCGTCACATTGTTAAGTGAATACGGGTTTAATAATTATCGGACATCTTGGGTGGTTCTCGCTGGTCGCGTACTTCTAAATAGATAGCTTGGGGTTTCTGGTACGTAAAAATCATAAAAAAACATGGACTGACGGTAAGTTGTAAAATCCGGGTATTTTATTTAAGGTATTTAACGTTTGTAATTTCTACTTGTTTGTGAACCTCCGGGACATGACACATGTGTGTTGTTTGTAGGTCACATATGCCCGCTATAAATAAAACAACTTTCACTTTACATGTTCTTTTAAAAACATAGTTTATTTTTTACTTTCTACAAAACAAAACAAGAATCATATCAGAAACATATATATATTTATTGTTAAAAAGTCTGACAATTAGACGTGTTTATGAAACGTCCCGGATTGTATATAATCAAGGGAGATAAATCTTACACGACGTTTTTTTTTGACCTGGTACACGAAATTCGGCAGTCCGGAAAACTCGTAATCCGGACGGTTTGGACAGGGAACGAAGGTGTTCGGATTATCGAGGGTCCACTGTAAATGTGGCAGCTCAGGCTCAAAGGGAATTTCCTTTAGTCTAGTGGTAGAATGTCCACTCAGAAAGTAAAAGGTTGCTAGTCCAAGGCTCAGTGTGGGTACTACAGACTAGAGGGAATTTCCCTTGTGGGCACTACAGGCTAGAGGGAATTTCCCTTTAGTCTAGTGGTAGAATGTCCACTTAGAAGGTAAAAGGTTGCTGTTTCAAGGCCCAGTGTGGGCAGCACAGGCTAGAGGGAATTTCCCTTTACCCTAGTGGTAGAATGTCCACTCAGAATGTAAAAGGTTGCTAGTCCAAGGCTCAGTGTGGGCACTACAGGCTAGAGGGAATTTCCCTTGTGGGCACTACAGGCTAGAGGGAATTTCCCTTTAGTCTAGTGGTAGAATGTCCACTTAGAAAGTAAAAGGTTGCTAGTCCAAGGCTCAGTGTGGGTACTACAGACTAGAGGGAATTTCCCTTTAGTCTAGTGGTAGAATGTCCACTCAGAAAGTAAAAGGTTGCTAGTCCAAGGCTCAGTGTGGGCACTACAGACTAGAGCTCGAGGGAATTCCCCTTTACCCTAGTGGTAAGATATGTCCACTCAGAGAGCAACAGCTGGATATTTCGAAGCCTATTATGGGCAGGGAATTTTTTATCATTCCTTCCAGTAACAGATTTGGTGCCATTGACCATTCCAAGTGTGAACTATAGGAGATTTAGAGGCTTCCTTGGAGCTAAAGAACTTTGTGAAGGGGGAGTAGTGTAAAAGTGGCCAGTATAGATCGCCTTACTAACTCACAAAGTGAGGTCACTAGGCAGGAATTTTTCATTACTCCTAGCCAATACATTAATGTCCAATGCTCTTGATATGCTGTAACTGCATGTCTGCCAAGCTCTGAAAATCCATTTTCATTAATCTTGCAGAGTCAAATCATTCAGTTACAAGCTTTAAGCATTCTGCCAAGCTTTGAAAATATATTTTTTTATTAGTGTAGTATGGTCAAAACATGCATTCATAAGCACACGAAGCCTGCAAAACTCTGAAAACATCCATTTTTTATAAATCTTCATCAATAATCAGAAATAAAATATTCATAACTTAAAAGAGATAAAGCACCAAAACCCAACATGAACTGGTGGAGTCTAACATTATACAACAGGGAGAAATGGACTACGTACCTCACCTGGGAAATAGAAAACCAGTATCAATATTAGAAAGTCTATTATTGACGTACTGGTTCTATATCACCCTTGTGAAACCTGAAAACTGACACAGGAAACAGTGGAATGTCACATACACACCTATAGAACAGTCAGTGTATTGTTTCTGGTATTGCATTACCTAAATCGATCTGCCAAAACATTGAGCTCACTTTGATCACATTAAAATGCAATGATGGATTTGTCCATACAGTGGTGTTAAATCTAACCCATAAATACAATACCTTATCAATGCTTAATCTTACATATACGCAACCAGTTTTATTTCCAATATCGAAACCAGATATCAATTGGCAATCTGCTTCTAATTATTGTGTATCGTAACAGCGTAATTTCTTTTTTAATGGTTTATTTTTCACACATTTCACATCTGTTTATAATTACTGTCAATTAGTTCAATAAATTTTATTTTGTTGTTGTCATTCAGACAGGTGTATACAACTAGATGGTATTGAAAGAGGGTCTCTACAGCAAGTTTGGCTTTGGTACTTATAGAGAGGTGGTCTCTAAGGCAGGTCTGACTATAGACAGGTGGTCCCTAAGGCAGGTCTGACTATAGACAGGTGGTCCCTAAGGCAGGTCTGACTATAGACAGGGGGTCCCTAAGGTAGGTCTGACTATAGACAGGTAGTCTCTAAGGCAGGTCTGACTAAGTTATAGACAGGGGGTCCCTAAGGCAGGTCTGACTATAGACAGGGGGTCCCTTAGGCAGGTCTGACTATAGACAGGTGGTCCCTAAGGCAGGTCTGACTATAGACAGGAGGTCTCTAAGGCAGGTCTGACTATAGACAGGGGTCCCTAAGGCAAGTCTGACTAAGTTATAGACAGGGGGTCCCTAAGGTAGGTCTGACTATAGACAGGTGGTCTCTAAGGCAGGTCTGACTATAGACAGGTGGTCCCTAAGGCAAGTCTGACTATAGACAGGGGGTCTCTAAGGCAGGTCTGACTATAGACAGGTGGTCTCTAAGGCAGGTCTGACTATAGACAGGTGGTCCCTAAGGCAGGTCTGACTATAGACAGGTGGTCTCTAAGGCAGGTCTGACTATAGACAGGTGGTCCCTAAGGCAGGTCTGACTATAGACAGGTGGTCCCTAAGGCAGGTCTGACTATAGACAGGTGGTCTCTAAGGCAGGTCTGACTATAGACAGGTGGTCCCTAAGGCAGGTCTGACTATAGACAGGGGGTCCCTAAGGCAGGTCTGACTATAGACAGGGGGTCCCTAAGGCAGGTCTGACTATAGACAGGGGTCCCTAAGGCAGGTCTGACTATAGACAGGGGGTCCCTAAGGCAGGTCTGACTATAGACAGGGGGTCCCTAAGGCAGGTCTGACTATAGACAGGGGGTCCCTAAGGCAGGTCTGACTATAGACAGGGGGTCTCTAAGGCAGGTCTGACTATAGACAGGTGGTCCCTAAGGCAGGTCTGACTATAGACAGGTGGTCTCTAAGGCAGGTCTGACTATAGACAGGTGGTCCCTAAGACAGGTATGACTAAGTTATAGACAGGAGGTCCCTAAGGCAGGTATGACTAAGTTATAGACAGATGGTCCCTAAGGCAGGTCTGACTAAGTTATAGACAGAGGGTCCCTTGGACATGTCTGACTAAGTTATAGACAGGTGGTCTCTAAGGCAGGTCCGACTATAGACAGGTGGTCTCTAAGGCAGGTCTGACTATAGACAGGGGGTCCCTAAGGCAGGTCTGACTATAGACAGGTGGTCCTTAAGGCAGGTCTGACTATAGACAGGTGGTCTCTAAGGCAGGTCTGACTAAGTTATAGACAGGGGGTCCCTTGGACAGGTCTGACTAAGTTATAGACAGGGGGTCTCTTGGACAGGTCTGACTAAGTTATAGACAGGTGGTCCCTAAGGTAGGTCTGACTAAGTTATAGACAGGGGTCCCTAAGGCAGGTCTGACTAAGTTATAGACAGGTGGTCCCTAAGGCAGGTTTGACTAAGTTATAGACAGGTGGTCCCTTAGGCAGGTCTGACTAAGTTATAGACAGGGGGTCCCTAAGGCAGGTCTGACTAAGTTATAGACAGGGGGTCCCTAAGGCAGGTCTGACTACAGACAGGGGTCCCTAAGGCAGGTCTGACTAAGTTATAGACAGGGGGTCCCTAAGGCAGGTCTGACTATAGACAGGGGGTCCCTAAGGCAGGTCTGACTATAAACAGGTGGTCCCTAAGGCAGGTCTGACTATAAACAGGTGGTCCCTAAGGCAGGTCTGACTATAAACAGGTGGTCCCTAAGGCAGGTCTGACCAAGTTATAGACAGGGGGTCTCTAAGGCAGGTCTGACTAAGTTATCGACAGGTGGTCCCTAAGACAGGTTTGACTATAGACAGGTGGTCCCTAAGACAGGTTTGACTATAGACAGGTGGTCCCTAAGTCAGGTTTGACTATAGACTGGTGGTCTTTAAGGCAGGTTTGACTGTACATACTTCACATCCCTTCACAAAGAATGCTTGCTTCATTTTTTGAATTTTTCATTTTCATGAATGGCTCTACATCTTTATTTTCCAGAATTGCTGACTATGAAATAATGGTTTGCATACATAAAACTGTAAGGTAACATAAACAGTCTAACATTACATATATATACATGGTAGGTCAAGCTAGAATATGAAATGCCGCGTGCTACTTTAAATGAAAAATATTTCTGTTGAGAATGAATGTGTGATAATAGATCATACAGATGTGACTTTTCACACTTTAATTGATTTCCAATCTGCTCAACATCTAAACAGGTAAACAGTCTAAAGACCTACTTGACCCACGCTACCAGACTAGGGAAGATTGTTGTACCCAAATTCACCAATACTGATCAATCTTCAATCACAAGAGGTTTCCTCGAGTGCTCGATAAATACGCCATGTCGTTTACGCGCGTGAAGACCTTTATTGTTAGCTTTCAAACATTGCTACAATTTCATGAATGTCATAGATGTCAATATTTTTCTGAGTTCTAATGAACAAACTAAAATTGCTAACTTTTAGTGTAGTATACACTTATAAGATTTTGTCTCTGCACTCAAAAATATAAAAAAAAATATGCACAATTTACAAAACTGCTGTATGGTGAATCTGTTTTCAAATCAGACTATTTATAAGATTTTATATTTACCATATTGCAAATAATTTATCACTGTGAGAGCAATGACAGTCATAAGCACAATGAATGCCATTGTCAGATGACATGATGCATTGCTACATTGAGATCCTCATTTGTTACATATTCGATGAAGCATTCGAACTTCCCCATTCAATGTTGTATAGTGCTCTGTCCAGTATTAAGTTTGATGCAGTATTCAACGATCCAAGCAACTCTAAATCCAAATACCCATTCCCGGCTACATCACAGCTCTGTTCAATACATTCAATGCAGCATGCGACACTGAATTCAGATAAACGTGTATGTATATATGTATTCAAAAACAGTATTCAATTCTACATAGTAGTTCCATTCAAAGCTACATATTATTCTACTTCCAAAGCACAAATCAAGTACCTGTATTGCTTTTCTCCATTTTTGAAAAAAAAAATTGTGAATTGATGCATATAAGATTAATTTTCCATTGTTTGTATGCAGTATTCTGATTGGCTGAGTCTTTCTTTTCATACCTCTATGAAAAAAGAAATGCAAATGTTGTGAAAATCACCTGACGTCACCTTACGACCTTGATGTATGTTACGTATTGATCTATTCAAAAGAATCCTTTATCAAATAAGTAAAATTGTATATAAAACATGTTTAAAAATTAAAATACAGTTTGAAATTAATTATAAGCATTATTTTCAATATTTTTCAGTTTCATAGGGGTATAAACAAGTTATTTGCAAGCAATTGTAAGAATCAGCAATGCAGATTCATTCATACAGTTTGCAAACAATTTTTCTTTCATACCCATATATTTGTGGCACTGCCACTATATAACCCTACCAATTCAGTTGCGAGTTCACCAGCTTATGAACTGCCAAATGAAATTGAATTAGAAAATTTCAAAAAAAAATCGCACGACAAATAAAAAATCGCAGATGGTAAATATAAGCATTGAACGGCTTTCAGTTGGCATTCATAGTCAATATGAATGCCAACTGGACAGAGGCAAATTCCATGAAGCGCGCTACGTTCAATGCTTAAATGAAACTAAAAAATATCAACATCAATGCTTAAATAAAAATAATAATGAACTGATGCATATGTATAAAAAGATTTGTGAACGCATTTATTAACTTTCATTCCTATAACTTTGAAACAGACACAAAATAAGTGTGTAACATGTGTCTTCTTTCTCTACACATTAAATTACCAATTTTAACAAACAACGATTCAGGAGAGAAATCAGCTAACATTTCTGTACTGATATTAAACTGTACCTGTGGCTTGTATTGGACACTTGTGAGACCATAAATCACTGTATCTATTGGAACTTCACAAGATGGTAGTCAATAAAGGGCTCAATCTGCATCATAAATACGGCAATGAAGTAAATATTGGCGGAGATATTGACTCCCTTGTGACTAGCCTCCTTGTTGACACACATACCAATGTACTTCACACATATCAACTTCTATATAATATTGAAGGAATTCGCCATTCCATAAAATAAGCTCATTGGAATTATATTGATCAGAAAGCAGTCTTATACCGTATATATCTCTCCAAAATGACGCTCATAAATCACTTCAAAGCAACTATTTAAGGAGTTTCATTGATATTTTTGATAACTGAAAATCTCAAAGATTTATAACAAATGACCATTCTATGCTACTGTTGTATGTTTTTATGACACCAATCTCAGCTTTGTCTGTATCCGTCATTGTAAGAAACTGCATACATTTCAGTTTTAAAGTCATAAACTAAACATATGTCAACCAAATTTATGATTCTAAACTAAAGGAGACTTGAATCAAGAGAAAGTGTATATTTCAAAGCAATTACTGTTTGTTCGTGTGTTGCTGACTTCATCGCCTTTAATGAACAGCCAAATAGCCAAGGCCATTTTTAGGTTGGGCCTCCTTGTAGTAGCTGGTGTCTACCTCGCTGAAAAACATACGGGAGGCCCATTGTGCTCTAGACTATCCAGAGCAAATGGGATAAAGAATTTAATTGACAAATTCAAGGACACAATCAGAACAGCATAATCCTGAAGAGACTGAAACAGACATCCTCACATGATATTGCATCGTCGATGTGCTATACCTGAACTACGGCAGCACTTGATGTAAAGGAGAAAGAAAGAAAATAACAAAATACCTTAATAAGATTGTGTGGATATATTGGTGGTCATACATCAGGCTTCACTCACTATCACATAGATAGAACTGTGGGAGAAGATTATACTCTCCCGCTGAATTTGATTGGACTACAAAACAGCGAGTGACCCCCTAAACTGTCCTCTGGCAGATAATGATATCTGTGATGGCTACAAGGCAGTGGACAATAAGTCAATCAAACAAACAAAGGAACCCTAAACTTTAAACACATACAATGTACTTGTCAAGGGGTTAAATTATTTGAAAATTGAAGATTTTTGGTTTTAATAAATTCAATCATTTTTGCAGCTTAAACAGATTAACACAACTCAGTTTTTTAGAATAAAACATATCAGGTAAGTCTCGATCCAGTCTCAATATCTCCAGTTAGAGAACTAAATTTGCACTGGAGATTGATAAAACTGAAATAAACTGGAGACTCAAGTTCACAAACGTAGACTTTAAAGGTGCTGTATGTGAACTTTAGCTGTTGTGGAGATGTAAAAGACAAATCAACAACAGTGATCAAATGAATATATCCAGTAGCAATTACAACACAAATTATCATACATCAGTTAGATTCATATTTCAAATTAATAACTTGGATCTTTTCCACATCACACACAGCCTACACAAGCTTCTATAAGCCTGGACCTTTACATTGGAAATATTTGATCGTCTGTTTCCTGAACTTTGAAACAAAATGCTCTTAATTCCTCCCTTTGATCGCCATCCCTGCTGTGACTCCCACCGTGACCTACATAAGTATCATTGATTCCTGGCTAAGTGGGCCTTTTCATTATAAGCACTTCTGTCAATTCCTCGATCTCCAGATTGTTGTAAAATCAATCAGGATTATAAACTGCAAAATGGCATAGAATGTAGGTAGAATGAGACAGGTGAGAGTATTGGGGTAAGTTGTAATTTATTGTGACGAGGCTGACATAGATAACACTACAGACCTCCCCAGATCAGGCTGTGTTTGATTTGTATATCCCTACAATGAGATTTGAACTAAGAACCACCTGTATACAGGATAGATACACAAATATTGTCAAAAATGCCTACTCACAGACCCCCCATATATCTCAAATATGGCCACGCATACAAAGAGGGCAAACACATCCGTACAAGACGGATCAAGTATTCCATCTCAAAGATCCTGATATGTCTCAATTCCAAAGGCCAAGCAGACGTTAAAGTCAAGTAAAAAAAGCATGCTGGGTATTGCTAAAGCAAAACATGTCCCCTTCCGACCCCCGCTAAAAATAGTAACAGTGACCTTGACCCAAAACCCTGAAACTCAAACTTGATATGTAGGTACTCATACTGAGTTATATATACCAACTTTCAGCAACATACCTTGAAGCATGGCTGAGAAATGTGCTTAAAACTGAGCGGATGGACAGATGGACAGATAGACGGACAGAGAGGAAACCTATATTCCCCCTGGTTTCACTGGAAGGGAACTAAAAATTCATTAAACCGAACCTACATGCTTCCCCTTACAATGGGCATGTCGGCAAGAACTAGAAAAGATTTCTTCAAAATGGACAAATACATCAGTATTCATATGCCATGGAATATCCTACACCACAGTTCACAGACCAAAAGACACGTACATCTTACAACTACAATTACGAAAGGCAGACAGACATTTAAGTACAGTGTACATTGTACTAAAAAAAAACTCAACATGGAACAGGCAGACACATCACTATATCTGCTGTCAAATATTCCACATCACTGATCAAACTCCCTGTACAAATGCTTTGGCCAAGTCAGTCTCACAAACACAAGTTAATTCTACAAGTAATGACATAATCACTTCCAATCTTTCAGGTGAACCAAAACAAAACAAAAGACAGCTGTCAGTCTCCATTACTCAGGACGTTCACTTATAGGCAATGTGCTTACTAGCAAATCACAAGATAAAATATTTTTGTTTCTCCATCTACTACACAATACCTTAACTTCAATTTGATGAATGATGAATGAAAGTTACCAGTCTGCTTTTCAAGATTAAACAAGAAATATCTTTAAAAAAGATAAACGGCATAGTTTTAATGCTGGTAGTTATAATGTAAAACTGCTGGTGAAATAAATCAACGAACTAATGCGTTTCAGCACGGATAACAAAATTATATCAGTTTGAATCATTTTTGGTGATAATAAGACTTCATTTGAATGAGGAATATAATTTTATTAATGTGTCATTTGAATAGATACATCCACTTATTCAGCTTGCATTCAATCTTAACTTTGTTTCGTTTTTAACTGCATATCTGCATTTTGCATCTACCTCTACATTGACCAATCACATACTTCATCTTGACCAGTAACGCTACCTGTCGCGTCATATCCGGGGCCAAAAGAATATTATATGGCTATGCCGAAAAAATACTTAAGAAAATGCATAAGATTTCTTATTCAGTCTTGAAAAATGTCTTCCGTACTGATTTTCACGCTGATAACACTGACATGCAACAATTAGCTTTACTCTGTGTAGAAAAGGAGATGGGGTGTATTAGTATTATACGTCAATTATCAAGACTTCTCTTCGTTATCTATTTTCAGTCAGTATCCATAAAAGTATCAAAGGTCCAAATAAGGACTAATATTGAATCAGCGTGTGAAATCATGCAAAATCTTAAAATAAACAAGTTTCTTAAGTGCATTAGATGTTTGTCTATATAACATTTAATTACTGCGAACAGTGTATCTGCAACAGACAGCCAGACAAAGAGACAAACGATCAGAATTTAATTACCTTTAGATTAACGACGTTTAGACAATCAATGACCTGTATAATGGTCACCGCTGATATCGGTCTCAGTCGGGGAGTACATAGTCATGGCCTTCAATTACTACACAATACCTACACTGGTACATACTTTATCAGGTGTGTAAGGGAGAATGTAAACAGTCAAGCTTATTTATTAAATTACCCATGATTGAATCAGACAATTTCTGAATTAGAAGACAGAAAACAACATTTATAACTAGCACACAGTAATTTATACATAAATTATTTACATTATATGGATGGGAACCCTCTATACCAGACTCAATACATACATACGGATTATCTATGGTTATAGATCATACAATACTGTAAATCACTTATATTTCGTGAGTACTTAATTTCGCGAACTCACCTCATTCGACTTCTTTGCGAATACATAATTTTCGCGAATTCTGATCTCAAAATGACTTTCAATTCGCGAATGACGTTAACAGGTCGGCGATATCGTCATGTGGAGAGTGAAGTGAGTTGTTTTCAACATAAATAAAGCTAATTACTTTAACGGCGATGTCTGTTTACCATCTAAAGATTATGGTATATTCAACATGGATGCCACTTATTCTTGTCATTCTTATATAGATATTCGTGAGGGATTTGAATTCGCATTTGACTCTCCTCGCGAATTAACGCAAAAATAAATCCCACGCGAAATATAAGTGATTTACAGTAGTTCCTGGTTTTCACAGTGTTCATCAACTTTGTTCTTGAAACTGTGAACACTCTTCGCTGATATTGTGTCCTCTGTGGACAGTTCCATTTTCACACTGCCCTTACGGAGAAGTCTTTCCAAGTGAAATTCTCATCTGATGGCGAAATTTTGGAGTATCAATCGCCTCCTACTGCAATGCTGCAAAGTCCTACCTTCCCATTATGTTATAACAAAGGTATTGGATTATCAGTTCATACTTTTATTTTTACGTTTTGTATTACTGTCTCTTATTGACTTATTTTCATCTGGATATTATTTAAAGGATTTTAGATACAGTCTAGATCACATGACAACAACATGGTGCCCTTTTGGTGCCATGTCAACCTATCTATTGCACATAACAACAGAAAAGCTTTACATCAATTATTTATATGTTTATGAATTCAAAGCAGTTTTTCCAGTAAATAAACACAAATAACAGAATTTTTTTTTTTTATAATTTGATAGAACAATATTTGAATATTTAAAAATAATCTCTGAAACATAGATATATCGGACATTGTCAAATTACATTTACGATCAATATGAATGCCATCTGGGTGACGGTGTAATCATGAGGTCCTATGGACTTCGATTGATTTTGATCCTATTTTACATATTTCATTTTTCAAAATGACAATCTTACGAACATGATTAATGATAAAATACACAGTTACACGGCCATCTTTTATCTAACTGTCACTTATTATGTTCTAGGGAACTTGCTCAACTTTTGTCTTTTTCTTTTCTTCATAGAACTCTCCACATTTTAAAATGAGCCTATATCATTAATCAAGACATGATTGCTGGAAAAGAAAAGTCCAAACAAGGTCATTATGTATATGGAACCAAAATTGATTGATTTTTGAAACTCCATCGTGCATTTCACTTGAAATATGATAAAACTGCTTAAGATGCTTGACCATGTGTCAAATCAATTATAAATTACTTCAGGAAAATTTAAAGGTACAGAAAAAAAACATTAATCTTCAAATAGATCTTTTATGATTCAACTTATTTTTGACATTATGAATGTGTTTTTAACAACCAAAGTTAAAACACAATTCCAAAATTGAGTACCAGAGCTGGTTTGCATAAAAAAAATCAATATTTCTGCTTTGATGACATTTTAAATCCTGAATTAACAGCTTCAGTGGTGCAAGTCATGAATACAGTGAGGATATATTACCAGAGATTTAATGTGTATTGCTGGAAAGATTAATACTTTTTTAGTAATATCATTATATTATATGGAATTGATGATAACATCAGATCCTAAGAAACAGAAATATTATCTGTATGACGATCTCCATTCAAATGATATATTAGTATACCTTTTTATGTATTGTCTCTGTAAAATTGAATAGCTTAAAATACATCAAGTCACTCAGAGAATTTTTATCTCTGGCATTTTACCAGTATCACCAAAACAGTACTGCAATTGCAGTTGACATTTTCTACAAACAGTTACTCCCTGGTAATCCAAATGAGTTTTAATTATTACTTTAACTCACATTTCTTCTCAGTCTTGTGTTGAAGTTGATATTAGTCTAACCATCAATAGATGATAATCTATCTTACATTCTATGTGTCTTACAAATGCTAATTAGGTTGTGACAGGACTGGTGAGTGAAGTCAGTGATAAATATACTGATTCCCATACAGTATTGTTTGTTTGTTTGTTTGTTTTTGTTTAACATCCTATTAACAGCCAGGGTCATTTAAGGACGTGCCAGGTTTTGGAGGTGGAGGAAAGCCGGAGTACCCGGAGAAAAACCACCGGCCTATGGTCAGTACCTGGCAACTGCCCCACTTAGGTTTCGAACTCGCAACCCAGAGGTGGAGGGCTAGTGATAAAGTGTCGAGACACCTTAACCACTCGGCCACCGCGGCCCCATACAGTATTGTAAACACTAGAAATACACTAAGAATTTAATCATTCTATCTGTGATTAATTTGGCAGTAATGGGATTGGATTCTAGACCTATAATGTATACATGATTTGTAGTATGATATTGGACCATGCTTTACCTATGACAAGTCTAAATGACAACAACCAATTCTGTAACACACACACCAACCTTCCAATTTTTGAGGTTTGAAACAGGACTAATCAGATGATTTTCTAATTCCATCAAAACAATTAATCTATTAACATTTTCATTTTATAATAAAATTTAATTTATCAGAGAATTGCATATAAAATATCAATATTCACATGTTATTATACACAAAAACATGTAACAGGAAAATATGTAAAAATGTTGAGATTAACCTTTGAACTTAACCCAGGAAAGACCATGTAACCTTAGACCTTCACCCAGGAATGGACATGTAACCTTAGCCCTTGGCCAATGTGAGATAGTGTAACCTTTGACCTTAATCCATGAGATACAGTGTAACCTTTGACCTTTACCCATGAGATACAGTGTAACCTTTGACCTTTACCCATGAGATACAGTGTAACCTTTCACCTTTGCCCATGAGAGACAGCGTAACCTTTCACCTTTGCCCGTGAGAGACAGTGTAACCTTTCACCTTTACCCATGAGATACAGTGTAACCTTTGATCTTAATCCATGAGAGACAGTGTAACCTTTGACCTTTACCCATGATTCAACTTATTTTTGACATTATGAATGTGTTTCTAACAACCAAAGTTAAAACACAATACCAAAATTGAGTACCAGAGCTGGTTTGTATAAAAAAAATCAATATTTCTGCTTTGATGATATTGGACCATGCTTTACCTATGACAAGTCTAAATGACAACAACCAATTCTGTAACACACACACCAACCTTCCAATTTTTGAGGTTTGAAACAGGACTAATCAGATGATTTTCTAATTCCATCAAAACAATCAGTCTATTAACATTTTCATTTTATAATAAAATTTAATTCATCAGAGAATTGCATATAAAATATCAATATTCACATGTTATTACACACAAAAACATGTAACAGGAAAATATGTAAAAATGTTGAGAGTAACCTTTGAACTTAACCCAGGAAAGACCATGTAACCTTAGACCTTCACCCAGGAATGGACATGTAACCTCAGCCCTTGGCCAATGTGAGATAGTGTACCCTTTCACCTTAATCCATGAGATACAGTGTAACCTTTGACCTTGACCCATGAGTGACCATGTTACCTTTTACCAGTGTAACCAGTGCCCTTTACCCATGAGAGCCAGTGTACCATTTGACCTTAACTCATGAGAGACAGTGTAACCTTTGACCTTTACCCATGAGAGACAGTGTACCCTTTGACCTTTACCCATGAGGGACAGTGTACCCTTTGACCTTGACCTGTGAGAGACAGTGTACCCTTTGAACTTTACCCATGAGAGACAGTGTAACCTTTGACCTTTACCCATGAGAGGCAGTGTACCCTTTGTACTTTACCCATGAGAGACAGTGTAACCTTTGACCTTGACCCGTGAGAGACAGTGTAACCTTTGACCTTTACCCATGAGAGGCAGTGTACCCTTTGTACTTTACCCATGAGAGACAGTGTAACCTTTGACCTTGACCCGTGAGAGACAGTGTAACCTTTCACCTTTACCCATGAGAGACAGTGTAACCTTTGTCCTTTACCCATGACAGACAGTGTAACCTTTGAGCTTTACCCATGAGAGACAGTGTAACCTTTCACCTTTACCCATGAGAGACAGTGTAACCTTAGAACCTTGACAAATGATTGACCATGTAACCTTTGACCTTAACCTGTGAGAGACCATTACACTCTAATCAGGTGTGTATAGTTGATGTAATCTCTGATGTAGAAATATATGGTAAATTATCTGTGAAGTTTCTATGACCTTTAACCTTTTAACCTTGAATGTTCACCACCAAACCATATCAGATATATGATTCAATTTATGTACAATGGAGAGATGTATACATTTACGATACTGAAAGCGTTTGTGAGAATCCAATCTGGTAAACAAGCTTTCTATTGCATCTACCTAATCAATCTGATTAATACCAAATCTTGATCTGTGCTTTATAGTTCACAGAATGAGAGTGTAGACCAGGAAGATCATAATTAACAAACTCATGCAAATTAGATATATAAACCAATCTTTGATAATTATCAATTAGTTCAGTTATCTTCTCAAACATCATTTGCAATGTCAGTTGGTCAGTTAAATATCACAGTATTAAGTTCACAAAAATACCAGTTGTTGAGAATGATCTTAAACACAGTACAGGTAATGTTTTCATTGCAGAGCCACTCCCTACAACAACACTATATACCGGACCAACCACGAGTTGGCTGTACACGGTATACAGGCATCACAAACTTCAACAGATACTTCTGTCAGGACCCACTGACCATGATCTTAGGGCTTTCTTATATACAGATCTTTTCATAAAAACTTTCAAAGAAATATTCTTCATAGTATTTTTTCAAATAATGTTTTGAATACAAATCTCCATATTGAGATGCAGTTGACACCTCGTAAATTGAGGATAAGATTACCAGGTGACACGACTGATTTACCCATGTTACCAAATAATGACCTATACAGGTACGCATCCTTAATTTGACCTTGTGATCCAAATTAGAATGAAGTTAACAAACTTAATCAATTCCAAGTAAGTTAAAAATATTGGCAATTTTTATAATTAAAGACTTCATACCAATGTCTCATTAAAATATTCATGTGCAATAAAAAAAAATATGGTAATTTTTAGAATTAAAGACTTCATCCTAATGTCCCATTAAAATATTCTTGTGCATTCATATTGACATGAACATTTGAAAAAATAACCTCAATTCAGTTACCATTACCTGCTGAATTTATAATTACAGAGTTTGTGGCATTGAAAATACTGTATTGTAAATACAGATGGTAATCTTGAAACGGTTTTTAACTTCATCAAAGCGTTTGCTTCTAATGACAGTCTCATATGTTACATAAGGTGGGATATAAAGTGTCAAAATGACTTTGATTAATCCTTCTGCATTCATAACACTACTTGATACTGCATTCATACCACGGTATGAATGCAACTTGAATCAAAATGTAAATACGAAACTAAAACATGCACATGCATCAGTCTGAGAAATACACAAGATTAATTCAAATGTCACAAAACTCACCTGATCAGAGGAGTTGAGCCACGACATCACGGAGTCCATTTTACCGAATTGTATTATAATATCCCACCAATTTGTCAAATTGATCTACTTCTAAATAGTTCTGATGTGTGCTGAAGCATTGAACATGTATATAAGGTTTACCTGAATGGAAACAATATTATATCGTCTATTGTTTGAATACTGACTTTTCACATTTCACTTGTCATCAGGAACTCATTAGATATGGAAATCTAGTATTAATCCAGTGGCCATATCATAACGCCATCTTCAAAACATTACAGGAAGATCAAGATTTCCAACACAGGGAAAAGTTCTAAATGTCAAGTATATCTTAATGATAGATTTCACTCATCAAAGTTAGATAATTCTTCAGCCTACAGGAAACGTACTTCCCCGGACATAAATACAGGTTAATACAGCATTAAATATCCCAGAAACATCACCAGTGTTCTGTACGGTGTAAATCCAAAACTGATTTTGTAGCTTTCAATAAACAGCACTTGACATCACTTTATCAACACATACAGGTAAGTGATATATTCGCGAAAGTGAATATAGAAGTACATGAACAGCAGTTGTTATTTAGCAATAAACTCAAATGACGCACAACAAGTCTAATGACTAAATCCTATTTGTTAAAACTTCTTCAATAACACATCTTGAAAAGATACGATTCTTTGAGTCGACATCCAAAATACCAGATATATGCATCATCAAGTGAAATGATATGAAACCGCTATGTAACTAAGGCATATCGTTCCCTGGTCCAAAAATACTAGGGAGGGGCCGCTATACCATTCCCTGGTCCGACAATAGTATAGGTAGAAACTGATGATCCGAGCCAAGGGAGGTGAAATTCCGACTATTTCCTAGTGTTGTAGTCAATCTTTATATGTGTGTACTTGCTATCTGAGGTCGGTTATTTACGAGATTAATCAAGAGAGAAAGCAGAGATTTAATTCCATTTACTTTCTGTCTATCTGCAAACCAAACAATCACACATCTCCTTATCAAAGTCCAGATAACTTTTCCCCACTAACTGTTCAAAGTTTTCTATTTGAATACTTCATTCTCCATTTGATACCTTTAGAAATACACTGGTGTACTCTCAAGTTCTTAATTGTAGAAATTTAAGTAGAAAAACTGATATTTATATAAAGAATTTCTATTGTGTAAAGACAAACATGTTGTAACTTACCTTTTTCGGGTTTTGTACGAAATATCTACTGGCCATTCCAACATTCAAAGTAAGAAAACTTAATATCCGAAATTTAAAACCCACTAGGGGGGCACACTGACAGGAGCTGAGGTAACGGCGCCCAACACCTCCATCTGTAGAAAGGACTTAATGGTCCATCAGAATTGGTCGGGACACTACCACCCTGAAGGTGACAAGAACTGGTCCAAGTCCATAAATACACACTTGACTCCTCATTAACAGGTGTATGTCCAGGTAGATTCCTCACAGGTAAATGACAGTGTAGATATACTGCCGTGCGTGTAAATAGACTCAAACACACCTGGCTTGTAGCTATTGATCATACAGATTTTTTACTTTGACACAGTATTACTAGAAGGGTCGAGATCTTCTGTGATTCCGATACTCAAACCCGATTGGTGGTTTGCACGTCGATGGCATTAAATGTCCCATCGGGGGTCAGACACGGGACAATAGGAAGGCCTATTGCTGTCATCAGCTATTGTCTTAAAGTGTGGCATGTATTCCCTAAATACTACCAACAATTGTGAATCAATGGTCCATAATGATTTTAATAACTTGTTACTAATATTCTGAGACAACATCCTGAAGCTATTTGTTTATAGCACTCAGAAAACTTTTATCAGCGTATCTTTAAGTAATTTATTTTTTTTTTTTAATCATTTGAGAATATCATAAGCCATGACATTAAAAATGTTTTGATTTTATAAAGAAAAAAAATCCAGCCATTACTGTTTTTATGTACTCACCAATTAAACCCTGTCCATTGCCTTTTAGTATAGATGTCAACAAATGTTGTTTCATTGTCCTACAATAAGCCCGCCCCATTAAATGTTGACTAAGAGATTACGTGTAACGGCCCCTGGACTTTTGCCGTGTATAAATATGGAAATGTAATACAAGAACTGTTATTTTAAGGTTGCTTTTAGTCAGTGTCTGGATGGCATATTCCACAGTCTACCTATTTAATCTAACTGACGTTTGATCATTTTAAGGCAAGATCTCCTTGTAGTAGCTGGTGGCTACCTCACTGAACACCATATGGGAGGTCCCCCTTTGGGCAGCGGAGCTAATTCTGAGTCAAACTGTGATTTTAACTTGATTATTAATTATAACCAAATCAGAAACCAAAGGGTGCTTCTTATTGAGAAGAATTTCCTGATCAAGACTTTCAAAACAAACCTAAAACTCAATCACAGAAATAAAAAAAACTTTAACAAGATGAGTTTGGCCTAATGAATAATTTTAATGAGGTCTGAATTTAAACAAAATCAAAATTCATTATGATATTGTATTTATTTTTGGTTCAGTCAGGATTAATCAACGGTTAATGTTCTAGCTTTATCGGAGGTCAAAGTCCATTAGTCAGCTTAGCTGAAACAGTTACAGTCTATTTTCATTTCAAATGTTCAAAGAATTATTACAATATGGTAGGATATATATATATATTGACATATTGAGAATAGGCAAAAAAATCAAACTGAAAAATTCTTTTAACTTTGATGATGTTTAGGAAAATACCAACTTTGAAAATCTGATTTATTGATATATTCAGCTAACAAGTCTTTGTAAAGCAAAGTCCAGATCGTCAGTGGACAAACAAAACAGGCCTAACAGCCGCATTCTCGCCGCCTGGCCTGTACCGACAACAAATCAATGACTCGCAACAATTACCCTCAAACACACAATACACCATTAAATTGTTTTCCGAACTCACAAATTCATTCCACTTTGTATGTTCATTGGAGTATAAATTGTCCGGAGGAGCTGGTCCAAACAGACACACATAGTACACAAGTACGAGGGAGCGTTAAACAGGACACCATTCATAACTTACACCCGACTAACTTGGATACCATAATACAATTACATGGCCTGTTGTTGTTTAGTTCAATTAATGAATAAATAGGGTGTGTGACAGTAAGTATCATATACACGGCTGTAAATACAATGTACAGCGACACCTGTGAAATGCCCAGTTAAAATGATACCTTTCTATAAGACGCTATGTTTAGACCTACTTAATAAACAGGTTTTAATATTGCAGAATTCTAATTATAGACATACGCACAATGTGTCCTAACTAAAGGCCTAAACACTTTTATTTTCATAGTCATTGCATATCTAATATTGAATCTCATATATAATAATAATCAGCAAGACTTTTAATGAAAATTGGGAATGAATAAGGATGCAATATTTTACCCTAATATAATTATGTAGTGAAAATCACTTAAATATATAGTCAGTTAAAAAATGCATCATAAATGTTGAAATTAAAAAACAATGCTAGCCGTATCATCTATTTTGTTTGTACTAGGTAACTATAGGTATCACCTAGTAAAGATTACCTGTTTGTCAAGGTTCTGTAGTTCCATTTCTTAAATATCTGTAGTTTTACCGAAGGTCTGAAGATAATATTCTTTTTTTTTTTTTGCAGAAATTATGAAAAATACCAAAACTTTCTCTCTGGTATTTACTTTATTTTAACTATTTTTCCCTGTTGTTAATTATAATTATCTGTTGTTTTATTTCCATCTATAAATGCAATTAATTTTTAGTTTGTCCGTTATAAACATGATAAATTTAATATTATCAACAGTACATGTATTCAGTCTGAAACATATTTTGCATACGGCTGTTCTGGGTTATTGTATATAACTATGGTACTACAGTGAAACCTGTCTAATCCGACACCATGTGGGAGTGACACTTTTGGTCGGATTAGACAGGGTGTCGAAAAAGTCAGGTATTTGTTGTTGACTACACTTGGCATCACGGAAATACGGTACAGTGTCGGATTTGACAGGATGTCGGAAAAGTCAGGTGTCGGATTAGACAGGTTTTACTGTACTAATTTCAAAAATGATAAGAAATAAAAGTTAATATATTAGTTACAGACTAACATTAACAAATCTGCATAATGTGTTTTAGAACCAATCTATACAAAATTACTATCTGAAATACGACACGCTATAGAAAAATTATGCAACAGCAAAAAGACTTCAATTATTTCCAACTTAAAGAGGAACGGTATAGATATATGTGTTATATAATTTGTCACTGTAGACTGTGTTTCTATTCAAGGTACAGATTGGATTAATTCAAAATTCAAACAAAAGGACTTTAAATCTATCCAGGACATTGTCAGTAAAATTTTCCTTCGGGGTATGAGTACAGACCAATGCCTGATTGTAGATTTAAAAAGATTTGACATTCATGTTAGATCTTGACATTTCATTCAGTAATACAGGCCTTTAGTGCTTATACTCTATGACTAGTGAGCATTGATCTCTGTCCATCTCGATCACATTTGTATCGGTCAGCTTTTGACCCATTGACACAATGCTCTTGACCACAGACTTAAAATTTTAAAACTTAAAACATGATATTTCTGTTTGACCTTGACCTCTAATTCAGAAACACAGTCCTAGTTCTTTTTTTTTTTTTGTATTTATTTTATTTTTCAAGTTTTTCAGTGAGTCCTAGTTCTTATCTTATTCCCTTATTTTGTCAATCTCAACATTTGTTATGTTATTGTCACTAAGCAAGGCACCGCATTTTGTACCTTATACCTGAATGTTTGTATTTTTATTTATTCTGATGACGACACTCCTCAGTGTCGAAACTAGTCAATAACTTGATTAAAGCTGATCAACCCAGCACGACGTTGTTATGGTCACCTTTACCCTTTAACTACTCAACTTTACGGCCGCACTCTTGTATTCCTTGTGGAACTCGTTGGCTGGGTAACACAGAACCATACCAACTGTTTACACAGACGTTGGATCTCCCACCTCCCGTATATTTGTCATGTTTGTATCAATGAGTACCAGCATATAGATACATGTACATGTTCTCTATACCAATGAAGATATAGGATGACACGAAATATTCATGGGTAGATTTCTATGTAGTTTCAAGCTATTTAGATACTATACCCAACAAACATCCCATGCCTGGTGATAAGCCTATTCCCATTTTTTGCAATAATTCAGTAGTAATGCCCGTACATTGTTTTATTGTCCAGTAATAACCTGGCCACCTCTCTCTCTATTAAGTCAGACATTATGTACTGGTCGTCTGGGCTTATTGCAAGACAAACACAGTAGTTTCCTGGCACAAAATTTCTTGCATACTCCATATAAAATAGAAGTCTAAAAATTCAACCACAGCCATTTTTGTATGAATTGCTTCAGGCGAGTATGGAACACCATTTTTTGTTTCAGACCAGTCCGGAACACTATTTTTTGTTTCAGGCCAGTCTGGAACACCATTTTTTGTTTCAGGTGAGTCTGGAACACCATTTTTTGTATCAGACCAGTCCGGAACACCATTTTTTGTATCAGACCAGTCCGGAACACCATTTTTTGTTTCAGGCCAGTCTGGAACACCATTTTTTGTTTCATGCCAGTCTGGAACACCAATTTCTGTTTCAGGCGAGTCTGGAACACCAATTTCTGTTTCAGGCGAGTCTGGAACACCATTTTTTGTTTCAGGCGAGTCTGGAACACCATTTTTTGTTTCAGGCCAGTCCTGAACACCATTTTTTGTTTCAGGCCAGTCTGGAACACCATTTTTTGTTTCAGACCAGTCCGGAACACTATTTTCAAAATTTTGATGAGTCCTGACACAAAGATAGACAAAAAGTAGTGTTCTACAAGAAAAGCACGAGTCCAGGATTCCAATACCTGAGTCCCAAAAATAACTATCGCATTAATATTTTTTTCAGTTTCTTATCAACCACAAAAACACGGAATGTCTTTACACAACAAACATTTTATATTTTGTGTAACTTCAGACTTATCTTACACTGGGTAGCCATTAGGGAACGCTGGTTATACAGACAACATCCCCCTTGACCAATAACTTCAAAAGTGACGTTAGCCCATTCAGACTCTTCTTAGTCTGGGCGAAGAAAGAATAAAAGCTAGTCAGATCCAGTTTCTGTAACATAACATGTACTAAGCTTTCTTAAAATCTTAAGAACTGAAATTTAAACGCATCCACCTAGGTGAAATGCATGAGTGTTACCACTGTGCCACTTGTCCATCCAATTGATGTGAGGTGGTATGCAAGTGTATATTCTTAAGACCTCATGTACAACATGAACTTGTAAATTTTATTTATTTTACAACAATTGCGAAACAAGTTATATCAACTTATATTAATCACGCTTGTTGGCCCGGATGGAAGCGCGCGAGAGTGGTCTTACTGTGGGAGGAAACTGGAGTACCCGGGGAAAACCCACGTGGTCGGGCAGGTGATTAGAACCTCGGCCGCCTAGGTGAAAGGCAAGTGTGTTACCACTGTACCACCTGACCACCCTAGTCAGCCATCAACTTTCCGATACCCTTGTATAATCAACGACAAAGATACAAGCAGAAAAAGTCATAATTACATTTTAATTAAAAGCATGCAAAATTCTTAAATTCAATTTCCAACAATAACAAATTATAATTATAACATTAACAAGATTTTCAACAATGCATTCCATGCAAACACAATCATCAAAACAATTTATGAATTTGTCCTAACCATACACAATCACTCAGATGTTTGACTTCAGCAGCGGTTGTCAAGAATCTGGAGGATACAGCTTTATCACGTGTTCTTGAGAGGCTGGATAGCTGGTAACTGGGCAACATCTGTGTTTGTTCACATATTCATATATACAGGGATAGCAGAACACATACCTGAAACAGAAAAATAGATATTCTGCATAATTCCACCATAAAAGAACACTGTAAGGCTTTTGTAGTTTGAATTAAAATAGAAGTACAATGTATTTATATTTCCAAGGTTGGACCATGATATAACCTGAAGGAGGTATGATTTAAAGTGATGTAAATGCCATCCAAAGTGTTCCCATCATAAATTACCTTAAACCTTCTTTATCTATAAGTTCAAAATTCCAATGAATCCAATGAAATGACATTTTTAACTATGCTATTATAGTATTTGATTATCAAGAGGAGATCTTTAATTATACAGTGGACCCGCGATAATCCGGACGCTGATAGTCCGGAAAACTCACAGTCCGGACGGAAATGCACGGGAACGGATTTCCGTAACGTTATTTGTACTCACCAGTCCGGAAATTCGGATTCCGATTCCGGAAGCCCATTTTGGGAACGGAACGTACTTTTCATTAGTAAATTTCCCTCAATAATCCGGACGATTTTTTCACCACGAGGAGAAAAAAATATCGGGGCAAGTCACCCGTGTCGACAGCTGTACAGAATATTGCTTGACACTGTGCGTAGTCATAGCGACCGCTGCCAGGTCATAGCCCCGGGTGTTTACCTGTGTTACAATGTGTAGCTTTTGTTTTTATAACGGAACATTGCTTTTTCTCTACGACCTAATTGTTACAGAATTTATGCACAAACATTCAGTTCAATTTATGATCGGTAATTAACATCATTAACACTTGTATTGGGTAAACACGGATATCGGCATTGTAACACCGTTAACGTTACGTGAAACGACGACTCGTTGAAAGTTGCATGTTATTAATTACATACACATTTACGTATTAAGCAGTGATCACAAGAACTGGGTTGATTACACACAAATTAGTCAATAGTCTTCTGATACTTAACTAAGCGTCACATTGTTAAGTGAATACGGGTTGAATAATTATCGGACATCTTGGGTAGTTCTCGCTGGTGTCGCGTACTTTTAAATAGATAGCTTGGGGTTTCTGGTACGTAAAAATCATAAAAAAACATAGACTGACGGTAAGTTGTAAAATCGGGGTATTTTATTTAAGGTATTTAACATTTGTAATTTCTACTTGTTTGTGAACCTCCGGGACGTGACGCATGTGTGTTGTTTGTAGGTCACATATGCCCGCTATAAATAAAACAACTTTCACTTTACATGTTCTTTTAAAAACAGTTTATTTTTTACTTTCTACAAAACAAAAAAAAGAGAATCATATCAGAAACATAAGTATATTTTATTGTTAAAAAGTCTGACAATTAGACGTGTTTATGAAACGTCCCGGATTGTATATAATCAAGGGAGATAACTCTTACACGACAATTTTTTTTTTGATCTGGTACACGAAATTCGGCAGTCCGGAAAACTCGTAATCCGGACGCTTTGGACTGGGAACGAAGGTGTTCGGATTATCGAGGGTCCACTGTACATAGTATTACTTTTATAAGACTTTGAATTTTGTATATGCTCGTTCTTCCCCAAAAAAAATTCAAAAAGATAGGGATTAACCCTGTGACTAATATAGGCTTATGATCTATCAAATCACGACTTTATAAGAACGGAAAACTTTAAGCCCTAAACTTGGGCGATTTAAACATGGTTACTATTTGAAAGATGCTTGTCTTAATTTTTAGTGGCAAAACCAGTTTCAACAGCTTTTAAAGTGAGATGCTTCCAGACAATTTATGGAATAAGTTACTATAAGCACAATACTTAAACTGTTTCATTTTGTATTATTGGTAAAGATGATATTAAGGCTGCATTTTGATAATTTAGGAGTTAATGAAATTATGACACATTGCTAAGAAAGGAAGATTTACCTCCCTTGGACTGTAACATACATGTCTAAATTTGAGGGAAATCTTCAGCTTTTGTTCCCCGTCTTTTCATCTCCCCCATATTTGGCCACATTGTGTCATAAATCCATCACCATAAATTTATTTCATCTTTCAATCATCAATATCTTCACCAAGTAAAAATAATATAAAACTAGAACTGTCGTCCAGAGGACCAACTCATACCCCCCACCCTTCCACCGCCCCTCTGGTGAAGATTTTCCAACAAAAACCTGTTTTTAGTGAACAGGTTACCACAGCAACCTAAATTAGTGGGGAAAAAATCTGCATGCATATGTACACATTATGAGTCCCTAACATTCCTGTGTATTTCAAATGAAATCGGTTGATAGCTTTTTTTGGGTGTGGAAAATTTTAACACAACCAATCACAAAATGTTGCAAGCATGTGATAAAATTGCTTAATAGTATATTCCTAAACATATATCAAAACAAATTAACTTAAAGTAAGACAGTTGATCATGAGTTACTTACCCTGAAACTGACAAGGTGGTGTCGTTGGTTCTAGTCCTCAGGCACACCGGGCACACATTGTATGGGGGCGTGGTTAGGTCTGCATCATCCTAAAACAGCAACATTTTTAATCAAACATTTCATATATATTATATTTGCATTGAATTTAAAATAATTTGTGTAAAAATTCATCCTGCATTATCTCATCAAAATTTACTTGATAATTAGATAAATGAAAATAAGCATGACATGAAAACAAGAAAACAGGCAACAATTGGCTCAAAAAGATACACTACCAGGTATATATCACAGGATAAGCCTTGTGAAGACTTACTTTTGGAGGCTCTGGAACAGGAAGGGACATCAGTGAGGGAGCATTGGAATCACTTGTGTACCACCAGTCAAGGAACTGTAAGAAGAAGACACCAACAGACAGTCCTGTGGACAAGGAGGTGGCCGTGAAGTTGAGGGCCCGCTCCCCAATGTATCCGAGTCGCTCAGACGTGCTACAACAAGTAACCAACCCTACTGTAGATACACGACACAAAGTCATAAAGCATAATGTGTAAGACACCAGAAACATTCAATCAATATATCACAGTACAATCAAATAAGGTTTCATGTCTTATTTTGAAAAATTCTTAAAATGGTGAATAAGATATTACATAAATTTTTAAAGAAATATTAATCACTCAAAAATTGCTATCTCCCATTTAAACAATTTTAAAAAGATTTTCAATCGAGCACAAGACATTCGTTCAAGAACAGCTTGTAAGACTTATACCCCTTGTAGGCATTGATGCATATAAGATGTTCCCGGGAGACATGTTAGGTTCTAACATCAGGAAAATTGTTCAAATTTCCATAATTTTAATTAATTTATGATGAAATAAACATGCCCCCAAAAATAAAATTCTTACTAATAGGTTAAGTATCTATAATAACTTAATTTTGAAATAATTACTTTTTTGAAAAATTAAACTTTTTCTTCCAAAAAGTCCAGATTTCAAAAAAATAAGCATTGGAAAGGCATAGCATGACTATCTGTTTATTTCCTGACTGTCCCCTTAAATAGAGATATGTTGGTGAAACATGATTGCACACATTCCTACATTGAGGGAAACCAAGCTAAATGCAAAATTTAATCAAAATCAAATACAAGTAAAAATTTGAAAAAAAAGCTATATTCTGATTTCACTGCAAAACATTGGTGTTTGACCACAAAAGATCCTTTAAAATATCTGCATCCTATTGCTATTCATAATTTGATGAAATTTGTGACAGACACAGATATGCAAAAGAGGTACAAATACACATACTCCATGCCTCGAACATCTTTGAAGCAGGGGCACAAAAATGTAAGAGTGCCTGCCAAACATGGACACGCGAAGTGATATCCGGCACTAACTTAACAACCTTTAGGATAAATCTGAACAGGAAGACACCTGATCAGTTCAATACCTAGCAGAGTTCCAGTCTATAGATGAAACAGCAGCAGCAGCAAGATCCTCCTCTTGTATATGACAAAGCTCTACTCCTGCCAGTTGGACAAAGGGTGTGTGCCACCGTCCCCTCCCAAACATGTACGCTAGCTGATACCACAACACACTGCCTTCCCACGTCATGTGGATGTAGGGGTACACTCCCACAAACGCCCTCGACAAACCCCCAGCAAGGCTGGGCTGAAATTATCAAAACTCATAGTGAACTATACAGTTTACATTTAAAGTTGGCTACCCATCCACCTAGACATAAATGAAAGATTTTAAAAACTGACAAAATGCAAATAAATCACAATTTTTTCTGCATGATTTTGCCATAATATTACTCTTTTACCTCAAATGAATGTATAAACCAAATAAAGTGTATTAGGTGTATACTTTGGGACTTACAAGCTTTCCAAAAACTTACCCCAAAAACTTTTAAGTCTTTGGGTGGGACGCCGATACCGACTCCGACATGAACGCTAGGGGGCGCAGCATTAGCTCACTGTTACTCATAACCAGTGAGCTAATAATAGATATACCCAAACAGGATCTCTATGCCCAGTAGACAAAGGTAACAGACAAATATATACCCAAATAATCATTGATAGGGGCTGCTGGAGTTAAGAATCCGTGGGAAACATTACTGGTATATACAAATGTTGTCCCATAATATCTACTCAACAAAACTGAAAACAGATGAAGCCATGTATATCCATGTACATCATGAAGTAGTCAATAAGCTGTGTAGTAACACTTAACATGATATACCACAATATTGTAATTTCACTTTCACAACCAAGTTTTACATACTGAAATGCGGACCATAATATCAGTATTTATTTTATATTTAACAGAATCTCACATAAGTATTTCAGAAAATATTATAATATTCAGTACATTGTGAAAAAAACAATAAAATGAACTTTTAAAAGAAATAAAACTCCTAAACTGTGCATTTGAGCTCTATTTGGTGTGTAACCCATATCTAGTACTCAGGTACAAAATGTATTAGTACTTTCCTTTACCGGTATGTATGGAATAATTCTGTGTCACCTGGACCATTGACTGATAGTGAACTTTTTTTTTACACGTAACTTGTCGATTAGATTCATTACATGAAGAACATGGTTTAACATTTTTTTTTTTCTTTTGACAAAAAAACATTGAACCTAATTACATTGAGGAAATATTCCAAACTACAGTGTCATCCCTAACTGTACGTACCTGGGAGTTGTAACCAACATTCAATTTATGTCGCATCTCTTCAAACTTTTCATCCAGCTTATGTTTGATATATGGTATCAACGCCTTAAAAAAAGTGACATTATATATACATGCACACACCCACAGTTAAAAGTCTGTTAAGGTTTTTTCTTTCAATTTTAATACAGCAGTATTTTTCCAAAAACCCTAAAAGTTTTTTTCAATTTTAATTTGATGATTATATAATTTGATGATTATCATAGTTATACTAAAGCAGCCAAAATGCATTTCTTTATCAAAAATAATTGTGTATGTTTTACAAACTTTATGAAGATTGATTGCAATGTACTACTGTTACTAATACTCAAGACTAGCCCAGTGATTGTATGTCGAATGTCTATATAAAACATGTGACATGATACATGTATATTATTATACATGTAATACAATATATACATTGTTATACATGTAATACAATATATACATTGTTATACATGTAATACAATACATTATATACATTGTTATATACATGTAATACAATATATACATTGTTATACATGTAATACAATATATATACAGTACATTATTATACATGTAATACAATATATCCACATTGCTATACATGTAATACAATATATACATTATTATACATGTAATACAATATATCCACATTGCTATACATGTAATACAATATATACATTGTTATACATGTAATACAATATATATACATTGTTATACATGTAATACAATATATATACATTGTTATACATGTAATACATATATCCACATTGTTATACATGTAATACAATATATGCACATTGTTATACATGTAATACAATATATACATTGTTATATATTATGTAATACAATATATCCACATTGTTATACATGTAATACAATATATACATTGTTATACATGTAATACAATATATATACATTGTTATACATGCAATACAATATATCCACATTGTTATACATGTAATACAATATATATACATTGTTATACATGTAATACAATATATATACATTGTTATACATGTAATACAATATATACATTGTTATATATGTAATACAATATATATACATTGTTATACATGTAATACAATATATACATTGTTATACATGTAATACAATATATATACATTGTTATACATGTAATACAATATATACATTGTTATACATGTAATACAATATATCCACATTGTTATACATGTAATACAATATATCCACATTGTGATATGTAATACAATTAGGGGTTATTTGGGGATTACTACCCATTATGAAATTTCCGGGAAATGAACGGCCACAGTGTCTTGAATTATTCTTTAACATTTTACAGCTATTCTTTGCTATAATTCTTACATATTTCATCAAAATTGGTGGATTTCCTCTGTTTTGGAGAATTTTCCCCTGTCTAATAGGATTTTTTCTTGATGGGGTCTTTGTTTTTATTCAAAGTGGAAAACACCATCAGTGGGTAATACTACCTCTATTTAGTAGTAAAATCTGTCTACATTAACCTCTGACAATATATGTACGACATATCTATAGTTTACTGACAATTTTGGAGACAAAAAAAAAATGTATTTGTTGTACAATGTACTTGTATTTCATGAAACATCACAATTATAGTATAAAAGGTGAACGTATAAGTGTACTGTATTGTCAATACTTACCAAACAGACAATAGATTTCCAGAAGATCACCGAAGGGAGTTTATCACCACTACTCATTCCTGATAAGGGCACTCGTTTGATCCCATAGAAATTCTCAGCAAAGGAGGAACCTGGAAAATATTGTCTTTTTATCACAATGGAAACGTCATGTGGTGATAGATACGTATATATGCTGTAATATATGAGGGTTAGCCAGAGACTAACCATGTTCTACACTACATGATGGTTTTTGTGGAATTAATTAATTACTAAGTTGAGCAATTTGCTCGTTGATATACGGTACAATTATGGTATTTACTTAATTCAAGGCTGATGTATGTTGCCTGATAATACCATTACAGACTAATGTTAGTCTCTGAACCTCAAAATAAGTGTGATATTGATAAAATGATAATTGATAGATTTTAATCATTGTAGATATCAATGATAATGGATAGCATTTCTGATAGCTTATATTAGCAGCTACCATTTTTAATACGTACAAATGCAGGAAATATATACCAACAGCATTGTTATAGTATGTTTAATTCTCCTGAAAGTAATATCTTGTATTTTGTATATATGAGGGTTGGAGACTAACCATGTTCTACACTATAGGATGGTACAGTTGTAACTTTCATATATCCAGTGTGAAATTTAATTAATTATTAAGATGAGCAATTTGCTCATTAATATGCAGTACAATTATTTACTAATTAATTCAAGGCTCATGTGTAGCCTGATAATACCATAACTATTACAGACTAGTGTTAGTCTCTGAACTCCAAAAAATAAGTATGTGACATTGATAATCTATATATTTTAATCATTGTATAATTTAACAATAACGGATAGCATAATTGATAGCTTTTAATAGATTTTATTCGTAATTAGTGTCTCATAAGCTGGATGTCAATATGTATTTTATTGTTCTTATGTACATTTTTTAATCAAGTATTGTATTGACATGTGACACTCAAATAAAATAAAACTTGAACTTGAACTTTATATTGAACTATTCATTTAAAAGATTAATTTTCCCTCATTACAGAGCAGCGACAGAACAAAGAGGTTTTGTTGAGTGTCTTTTTAAACTCAGAGCATATATGCCAGCCACCAGTGTAAACTCTACATTTCATATAGATTTTAAGTATAACCAAGTCAAAGTTTGATCTGTTTGCAAAAATTTAGTTAAAAGCTCAATCCTGGCTTCGATCATATACAACCCACTCACCTTAGCAAAATCCTGGATCCTCCCCATACAAAAGGTGAGAAACAAAAAGGTAGCAGTTTTCAGCTGTAGCAAAAACCAGCACTGCTGGACATAGGAATCATCTTAACTTTCCCAAACTAACAGTTTTATGGCAGTATAAAAGTTAAATATATTTTAACCACAAGTGATACTTCGGTTAATAGTTTTAAAGTTTAATTGATCTTAAATCCAGTTAATACATTTCTTGAAAAAAAGTGGTAATTAGTTCTTACTAGAAAACATAATACATTGTATTACACACAGCAATATTCCTTCACATGAAATTCATGTGAATTTTTGTTCATGTGAAATTCACATGAATTTTTTCACATGAAATTCACATGAATTTTTTCATGCGAATTTCACACGAATTTCACATGAATTTCACATGAAGGAATATTGCCTGTGTAGTAGATCTAGATTCTTACAGTGATTTCGGAGGTAAAAATTCTGGAGAACCAAATCAAGTGTTGTGTAGATCTCATCATACCACCGTATCATCCAGCCAAACTTATCTGGTCTGCTCTCGGCTAAAACCTGTAACTCACATCAACCACAGTATTATTGATAAGTTGAAAAGACACCAATACATTCTGTTTTGATTTCTGTTCTTAATGTAATTCTTACTCTCCTTCAAAACTACATCTAGACTACTGAATCATATATCCAGTTACTACTAGTACTTTCAAAATTAAATGGAAAAGTTGAAAAACACAAAAGTTATTAATTTTGCTTATTGATCTTGGCTATGTGCAGATAAATCTAAGGATGATTGGGTTTTGTTGAATGGAGATTTGTCAAGCCTGTGTTAGTAAACCTGTAGCCGGAATTTCTTCTGGCCCTGACAACATGTCTGGTGTAGGGCCAGAGTGCTCTACTATATGAAAATATGGAATTCTCTGACGCCATTTGGTGTTGCTGAGATTTTGGTGCAAGTACAATAAAATTTTGTGAGACATAACAACGTTATTAACATCCAACTTAAATATATGGACAAATGAGAAATCTATTTAACTCAAAACACCCATTTAGTCCCATATCAGTATTATATTCTGTCAGTATTGACCCTCACTTGAAGCTTTCAAAATTTCTGACTGTTAATTGACACACCACTTTGTAATATTTGTGACAATGCAACTTATCACCCAAACTGGAAAGCAATGGACTGAAAAGACCAAATATCATTTATTGTTTTTCTTCTTACATAATTTAAATCAGAGGAAAACTAAGCTTATTATTACCCAAAACCTGTTATATTCAATACAAGAATATATTATTTACAAATTATAAGCAGTTGAAACTATAATTATTTTATTTGATATTTTTTATTTATTTTGTGAATCATGCTTTGGAAATGAAAGTCATTTCTCTATTGCAGTTGCTATTCATTTTATTTGATATTGATATTTTTCCATAATTTTAAGTTTTAATGAGTACAATTTGGTTAAACTATGATCATGATGTTGGTTTACTTTTTAGATAATTTATATCTTAAGTGGGCAAAGTCAGGGTATATATTTTTTATGATGGCATTTGTCTTTTAAAGTTGCTTTTTATTTCAAAAATTTATGAAGTTTACATATTTTGTGCAATCATATTACATGTAAATTGTAAACATTTTATTTGAACTGGCAGTAGATCTCTCTTGATGTCCAGAATTAATGTTATTACTAGATAATAATTGTTGACAATATTTGGCTTGCCTGTTCATAGTACTAATCCATATGATTTGAGTCGTTAAGATTGATATACATTTTATACTGTTATAGTCTCATACTCATTTATTATCATACTCATTTATTAAAAATATTTTGTAAGTCAGGACAGATTTGGTTTGTTGGCAAATTGATGGTATGAAATTGGTATGATATATTGATAAGCTAAAGTATTTTTGAATGTATTGCCTAGATATTATTTACCCTTAAATAAACCATATATTATCTGACTTTTTGTACCAACACGGCACATATCAAAAATTCTCGCCGTATCAACCTCTAATATTTTTAGAGTAGGAAAACCCACACATCTTATCAGCTGGATTATCTCCCCTCAATAATATTTTCATAGCCAAACATACCAATAAATAAAATGTCAGCTGTAAACGACTTCTCTGTCACAACAATATACATGAATGATATAACATCTTAAGACATAGTACTAAATGAAAACTTATTTATACAACCAAACATCTTATATGAGACCGGCTCCCAACAACTTGGCCCAAGACCGATAGGCAAGGAAGCTGAGCCTCTTAGACTAATACCACAGTAATAGTTATAGATGCACCTTTACGGCATGCTTTAGAGCTGGTCGAATGGTTGTCATCAAACTCTCTTGAGCTAAAACTTCAAAAATAGAAGGTTTAGTTGTAAATGAAGCCGAGGTGATGTGTGCTGCTCTTTCTGCCATAATTGATCAACATAAGTACAACACCAATTTGTTCCTGACCGAGTCCTCCTAGGCTAGCAGTCTTCTGCTTCCGGTTTGAGAGAAAGGTGAAGGTCAGTTGTGTGTACGGAAGAAGACGACGGAAGTATTGGTATTTTAGAAAGTAAGTAATCATCTCAATATCTGCATCATCGGTGGGTAAACAAACAATATTATCACATGTTACTAAAATTGAATATATCATATCTCTTAAAAGTACTTCATTTATTTTCTTGTATCAATCCTTTATATTTTAATTCCACTTTTAGAATTCAGCCGGCTACTTCCGGTTGTGTAAGTAAACGTCAAATACAATTATTTTTGGGATTATTTACAATCAATCGATCACTTTTATTTTGTCACTTAAAGAGGTTAGATAAATAATTGTGTCTTACAACTATATACACTTAGGTTCTTTGTTTTTAACTCTTCTAATACCAATTGATCTATATTTATCGATTTGTCAGTAACAATGACACGCCCCCTTTTGTACAGTAGACTGACAGTTAGCCCGAGTTTCCTCTGGTCCAGACACCATGTCTGGTGCAGGACCAAAGCGCACTACTATATGAAAACGTGGGATTCTCCGATACCGTTTGGTGTTGCTAAAATTTTGGTGCAAACACACAAAAAATAGGCGTGACACAACTCCTACCTTACCTAACTGACAGTGGGAACATAAATCTTATAAGTATACATAAGTATACATGTAGTTAACCGGTTATAAATTTCTGGACATGCCAATATATTGAGTCAAAGGGAAGTTCCCTTTTAGTACAAAGGTAGACCAAATGCATATCACTATGCAGTAGTTGTATATATAGTTACAATTAAAACCTGTCACACCACTCCTTTTAATTGTATTTGCCCCAAATTCAACAGCAACCCAGGTTCTAATTCCAGCAAAGCCATTCAACAGTGTTCGAAAGTAAAGGTGGTCCAATGGTCCAAGGCTATAGAAAACCTGGTTGGTCTATGTAAAATTTCAAAGTGTTGGCCCCATTGGCTATGAAAAGTTTGAGCCCTGACATACATTACAATTCATGAAAACAACATTCCATTATTTTCTGACAAATGATCATATGAAATCAGAGCTTACAATAGAGTTTATTTTACCCATAACAGCGTGTTATTACTGGATGATGCAAGCATTTGCGAGACAGTTATGCTACTTTCAACAATGTTTTAAAAAATTGGTCTATGGAAAAATGACTTGGGCTATGGGATTTCAATTTTCTGTAGACATATTGTCTAAGGAATTTTCATATATAATTTCATACACTGCAATCTTGTATAGCTTTCACTTGGAGTGGTGATCACTGGTCAACAGCACCAAATACAGGAAAGCGAGTAGTGAGCCTCTGCTCGAGATCAAACCCGCAATCAGAGACTTATCATGTGTGAAATATAAGATTCTGTTGCAAACTCTTGGCTTGACCATCCACTGGTCAACCTATTGAGCTAAAGGGAAGTCCTGCCAAGGACAAAGTTAGAAGATGACCATTTCACTTGACTACATTATGTTCTTCATTTACAATTAAAAACACATACATTAAGTAATGGCGACTTATGAGAATATTTCTGAATTTAAATTGATGATTTGAACACCTTTTGATTGAAGGCATGCAGCTACACTTAATAAGATTATAGTTCTTCAACATTGTATGTGTGTTGTTTGATTACAGGCATCTTCTACATCCGATAGCTGGTGACTGAATCAAGATGACAGATTCAAAGTATTTCACTACCACCAAGAAAGGTAATAATTCAAAGAATTTGACCTACTTTAGATTCTGAGTTTGTTGTTTACGCATTTCAGTTTTTTCCCCTTATTGTAACTGAATGGAATTCAGCCAGCCATCTTTGAAATTCGAAAGTTCTCTGTAAATATGTATAGACCTTACAACAGGTGAGGTGAAGTCACTAAGAAACCATAGTATGCAGTATAACAGCACCCACAATTGTATTAAATCTATTTCAGGTGAGATATTTGAGCTGAAGGCGGAGCTCCAAAGTGACAAGAAAGACAAGAAGAAGGAGGCAGTAAAGAAGGTCATTGCCAGTATGACAGTAGGCAAGGATGTCAGGTGAGTAGGACTCTGGGGTAGGGAATTAAGGTGAGGGGGGCAAGGGTGTCAGGTGAGTAGGGCTCTGGGGTAGGGAATTCAGGTGAGGGGGACAAGGGTGTCAGGTGAGTAGGACTCTGGGGTAGGGAATTAAGGTGAGGGGGGCAAGGGTGTCAGGTGAGTAGGGCTCTGGGGTAGGGAATTAAGGTGAGGGGGACCAGGATGTCAGGTGAATAGGGCTCTGGGGTAAGGAATTAAGGTGAGGGGGTCAAGGATGTCAGGTGAGTAGGGCTCTGGGGTAGGGAATTAAGGTGAGGGGGCAAGAATGTCAGGTGAATAGGGCTCTGGGGTAAGGAATTAAGGTGTGGGGGGCAAGGTTGTCAGGTGAGTAGGGCTCTGGGGTAAGGAATTAAGGTGAGGGGGCAAGGATGTCAGGTGAGTAGGGCTCTGGGGTAGGGAATTAAGGTGAGGGGGACAAGGATGTCAGGTGAGTAGGGCTCTGGGGTAAGGAATTAAGGTGAGGGGGCAAGGATGTCGTGTCGGAGGGACACAGGAGTAAACATTTCAGGTGACAGTGTTCGAAAGTAAAGGTGGTCCGATGGCCCAAGGCTATAGAAAACCTGGCCGGTCTATGTAAAATTTCTAAATGTTGGCCCAAATGGCTATGAAAAGTTTGAGTCCTGACATACATTTCAATTCATGTAAACAACATTCCTATATTTTCTGACAAACGATCATATGAAATCAGAGTTTACAATCAAGGTGTTTTTACTGAGAAAAGCGCCGTATTGGCTTCAAACATTTAAGTGAGTATGAACTTGATGATGCAAGCTTTTGCGTGATGCAGTTATGCTACTTTAAACAATATATGTTTACAAAATGGGTCTATCGAAAAATGACTTGGGCTTAGGGATTTAAATTTTCTGTAGACCAATTGTCTAAGGAATTTTCACATATACTTTCAAACAATGAGGTGAGACAGGTATTTAATTTTAAAAGTTTGAGGCATTAAATTTCAATCCTCCTGGCAATGCAGAAAATATTATTTTATTTATTTGCAGTGCCCTATTTCCAGATGTTGTCAACTGTATACAGACAGATAACTTGGAGCTGAAGAAACTGGTGTACTTGTATCTGATGAACTATGCCAAGAGTCAACCTGACATGGCCATCATGGCCGTCAACACATTTGTGAGGGTGAGATCATACTGCTTACCTGCTTGTCTTAATTGATTACGTCTCATTTGTTTTAAAATGTTATCTGTGAGCTGCAGATACTCCTGGTAGTTATTGGCAATATTTTGATTATTATTCTTTGCATTTCTTCTTCAAAGAACTATATTGTAAGAGGAAAGGGAACGTCTAGCATTTATACATGGATTAAAACCCTGGACTTTCGACCTCTAGACCTGTAATGATATCAGATTTTCATTAGTTGCCAAATGGTCCAGTCCTGCTACGCAGGTTTAATTTGTGAAATAAAAGACATTTAATTTAACATTATAAATAGGACAGTATATATTTTTTTTAATTTGTCATTTTAAAGAATAATCTATTTTTTTTCTCAAACTGAACTGTGTTTTTGCACTTGTTCCCAAACAAATCCCGATAAAAAAAATATTGAAATATTCCCATAGAAAATCTGTTTAATATTCAATTGGAAATTCATGAATTTCATAGGAGGACTTTATTGATACAGATGTGTAGGTTTATACTTCATAATTATTTTGAGTTCCATTTCTTTAAAATAACACAGGACTGTGAGGACTCTAATCCTCTAATTCGAGCACTGGCCGTGAGGACGATGGGTTGTATTCGTGTGGATAAGATCATTGACTATCTCTGTCAGCCACTGAGGAACTGTCTGAAGGATGAAGACCCGTATGTGAGGAAGACAGCTGCAGTGTGTGTGGCCAAGCTCCATGATATCAACGCTCAGTTGGTCGAGGACCAAGGATTCCTGGATCTCCTCAAAGACATGTTGTCCGACTCAAACCCCATGGCGAGTAAAAAAAAAATCAAAGTTCTGCTGTATTTTTGGATTTTTTTTTTTTTTTTTTTTTTTTTTGTATTTTTGATATCTAAAATCTAATAGTTCTTAAGATACAGGGTTGGATTGTTAATTCATTTTCACAAATAACAAGAACCAGAGACAAGTTACAAATCTTGTAAATTGTTTGTACAGCTTAAAAAAATAGTATAAAACTGCATTACTGTATGTGCCTGACAATAAACACCCTGATTATAAGTCTGCTCGTCTCTAGAGCAATTCTGAACAATTGATGGTATTTCATTGCCCTGCAATAACCCCACCCATTATATGTCAGTCAAAGTTTGTGTTGTCTCTATGGGCTTATAGCAGGATAAATATGGTTACCATAGTAACTGAAATATGTTTACCATCTTCTTACGTAATATATCTAGGTGCTATTGTTCTGACTATGACCTAATGGTATGAGGTTTTATACAAATGAAACAATTAATGTGTTATGAATTGAAGTCTTTACTGAGGAAATCTAACCTTCCAATTTTTAATCTGATGCGATGTTTATGACAGAGATGAAAATGTTCAGCCGATTTTCTGATTTTAGCCTTTTTGAGAATATCAGTGTAATGTAAACTTGTAATTTTTCCCATTGAAAAGATTGAGTAATCTAATTTTCAGCCTTTTTACCCTTAGTCCATTTTCATCTCTGTTATGACTTTACCAAACTGCATAACCTAGTACTGTGTTCATGACATCAGTAATACTCTGTCAACTGCAATAGGTGTCATCCATTTAAACTTATCACAGAGTCCCTTTGACATTTATCCAAAGATGGAAATCCACAGTACTTTTCTCTAAAATGAATCTTTCATTTCATGGATCAGAATACATAATATTGAAAAAGATGTTGATTTCATAATAGCAATGAAAGCTTAAATGAATTGCATTTTATTTTGAGTCCAAAATTACTTAATACATACATGCCTTCCAGGTGGTTGCCAATGCTGTTGCAGCCATAACAGAGATACTCGAGTCATCACCAACTGCGCAGCAGGTGCTTGTGATGAATGGCAACACCATTAACAAGCTTCTGACCGCTCTAAATGAGTGTACAGAGTAAGTATGTCACTGACCACAGGTCATTTATCTTCCAACCACTGTCTTTTTCTTCTGACCACTCAAAGTGCTTTTTATTTCCACTCCAAATAAGCTGTTTTTGCAAGCTCAAAATTGTATCAAAGAGAGAGAAAATCATCTTCAACTGCCCAGTTTTTGTGAAAATATTTTTTTTCATCAATTAATTGCTCAAATAACTTAAATTTGGGGTCAACAATAATCCTGACAAGTATCTATTTCTAGATGGTTAGTTTATCCTTGTACATGGTTTAAATTTACAGATGGGGCCAGGTTTTTATCCTCGATGCTATTTCCAACTACACACCTAAAGATGACAAAGAGGCTCAAAGCATCTCGGAGAGAGTGACACCTCGTCTGGCCCATGCCAACGCAGCAGTCGTCCTGTCAGCAGTCAAGGTTTGTCTGCTATTGTGATGTCCTGCTTTAATGGAAGCAGGTATACCTCCATGTATACTTTAGTTTGGTTTGATTTTATTTGTTTAACATCCTATTAACAGCTAAGGTCATTTAAGGAAGGCCTCCCGTGTTTGCAATATGCATGCAGTGTGGTGAGTACGTGTGTGTGTTTTGGGAGGCTGCGGTATGTTCGTGTTAAGTCTCTTTGTAATAGGCCGGAACTTTTGCCGATTTATAGTGCTACCTCACTGAAGCATACTGCCGAAGACACCCAGCAGCACACCCCACCCGGTCACATTATACTGACCATTTTGTTTTTCATAAATTGTTATAAAATCCAATATTACTGCACCTTGGCCCTAGTATGTTTGCCAAAATATCTTTACCAATTAAAGATGATATGTAGTGTTGATTATCTTCCTTATCTATTTCAGTTGTAAAGGTATAAAATATTTATATTCTCGGATGCTGGTGTCAGTGTATCTATGCCCAATATACATGTTTGTGTAAAAAGTCAAGCAACAGTATTTTGAGTAAAAATGTAAAAACAGATGTATACATGTTTATAATTTTGTAAGCCAGTCTTCTATAATATTGGATGTAAGGGTTGTGCTTTGAATCATTTCTTTGACCTGGTATGTACAGAGTTATGGCACTTGGTTAAGTTTTTACATTAAAGATGTGGCTGGAAATTCTTTGTTTTTTTTTGACAGGTTGTGATGAAGTTTATGGAGATGTTGGAGCCTAACGGTGAATATGTATCTATGCTGGTGAAGAAACTTGCCCCACCCCTCGTTACCCTGTTATCAGCTGAACCAGAAATCCAGTATGTCGCCCTCCGTAACATCAACCTTATCGTCCAGAAAAGGTAGGCTACTTTCTGGAAATCTTTCTCTACAGTGATAAAGTAAAAATCAGTAGTTAATAAACTCCTTTCACTATCAATCTACTGTATCAAGTTAGTGTCTTTATTCACTGTTTTGTACTCAATTAGTGTCTCAATGATTGTTCTGTGAAATAAACCCAAGGAAACAAGTATAAAATAATCTTATCTGTCTGTTACTCTTGTTTAAGGCCAGATATTCTGAAGAACGAGATGAAGGTTTTCTTTGTCAAATACAATGACCCCATATATGTGAAATTGGAAAAGCTGGACATCATGATTCGTCTGGCCACACAAGCTAACATAGCCCAGGTCCTGGCCGAACTCAAGGAGTGAGTATCGGAAACTAACAGTTTTTATTCATGGATATTATACGATTAACCATTATTTATTGGCTCTGAATATTAAAAAAAAGATATTTGATAGATTCAGTATTATACTTGATTGAAAATATATGAAATTGTACACTTTTTTTTTATCAAACATATAAACTGTGTTAATTTTCTGCACTTTATGGGACCAAAAGTGTGTATAAATCCAAATTGTACTGTGAAGGAATATTTTTTATTTTATAAGCAATGAGGATGCGTATTTCACTAAATTGTGAAACGGATGGCTGTAGTCTATATGTATATAAAGAAGCTAAATTCGTTTTGAAGGTATCAATTTCAGTGGTTTAATTATATCCTCAAAAATAGAGCCTCAGGAAAATAACATCCTTTGCAGTATGTTATTACATTATAAACAATTTGTGAACAGGTATGCTACAGAGGTGGACGTTGATTTTGTGCGTAAATCTGTGCGTGCCATAGGACGTTGTGCCATTAAGGTGGAACAGGCTGCTGAAAGGTGTGTGAGCACGCTCCTTGACCTCATCCAGACAAAGGTCAACTATGTTGTACAGGAGGCCATTGTTGTAATCAAGGTAAAGTGTCACACCTTCATTTTGATGAAATGACTTGTTTAAAATGTATTCAATTGTTGTTTTTAATAGACAAGGCCCTTTGTTCATCATTTGTTCCTTTTAAACTAAAACAATTCCATATGAAGGCATGTTTTTTGTTGTTCTTTTTTTTGTGGGTGATCTTAGTTTAAGAAACTTTCCCTCAACTGTAATACAAATTGACGTTGAGGAATTCATGGTTGATACAGATGACAGAAAGTGCTGGAATTTTAGGTCACTGCTGGAAAAGTTCATGAATTTGCTCACAAGTGCTTGAAAATTACTGTAATTCATACTTACTATGAAAATGCAAATCTTTTCAGATTCCTCAATATTTATTGCAAGAAAGTCATAAAAAAGAAATAAACCTTAATGCCTTTTATTTGATGAAAGCTAAACAAACAGGGTTTTCATGTCCGATTCTAACACTGATCAATAAATGGTAAAGATGGTGAGCAATGAAATGTTAATGGAATTGGTTTTTGTTATCTTAATCACATTAAAGATAAAAAAAAAATACACCCTATTTCCTGACAAGTTTGAACAAAAAAGATGCACCTGGAAAATTGAAAAAGATGCTGGAAAAGTGCTTGATTTTGGTTTGAAAATTCTGTATGAGCCAGGGAATTACTTGGATAATCAAGATAAAAATGGTTATATTCCTGTCGGCATTGTAATCTCCTGAAATCTTTATCCCAAACACATCCAGCTTACTTTACAAGATCGAGTGTGGTTTAGCTACTATAAATTCAACATTTTGATAATCAAAATCCTGCATGCTATTGTACACAATACATGTAAGTACAGTGTAGTAGTTTATTGCTGATCCTTCAAATTTTAATTATTTTTTGTATTGTTTTTCCAGGACATATTCCGGAAATATCCAAACAAATATGAGAGTATTATTGCCACTCTTTGTGAAAATCTAGACACGCTGGACGAACCAGAAGCCAGGTGAGGTTCTATCCCGACTTATAATCTTTATAAAATCAATGATAGCATTACTTTAAAGTAGAAAACCATAGGAATATGTATTTTTCTACCTTATCAGACCCCAAATATTCTGAATTAAAAATGTATCAAGTTGCATTCAATTTACAAGAAGAATTATAACGACTGCATCAAAAATATTTGAAAGAAATATCAGATAACCATAAATAATGTGATTCCAGTTCACAGAACTCTTTTTCTGAAACTACCGTTAAATAGAAACTGTGTGATATACGATTCTCCTTTGATCAGGGCTTCAATGATCTGGATCATTGGAGAGTATGCAGAGAGAATAGACAATGCCGACGAGCTGCTGGAAAGTTTCTTGGAGGGCTTCCAGGATGAGAACACACAGGTACAGTATAGCTGGTTAATGTTTACAAAGATGTCTGTTCTAGAAATAGAATGGAGTACATATTTTATATAGGGGTTGGGAAAGACAGGGGCCATAGGCTCATAAAAATTCTTATTGACCCGTAGAAAAATTTGAAAGTCTTGCATAGACAAAGAGAAAATGGCCCATAAGAATTTCTAAAACAGTGTTAAATGGCCCATGCCTTGTCTTGGCCTTCCCAATCCCTGAAGGTTATGACATCACTTAAATTACATATTAAATGTAGAGAGTTAAAAAGAATGCTTAAAAAGTAATTGAAATGTGTCGTTCTTTTAAGATACAGGTAGTGCTTTGTAGAACATACTATTTCTCTGTTCATGTATTAAAGGTCAGCTGTCTTGTCAATATAAAAATTGTTCTACATTGTATATTTATCATGGGGTATTTATATCAAAATCTACTAAAGAAATATCAAATGTATATTGTATAGTTAAGTCAATGTGTGAAGAAATTTCTATTATTGAAAATCATAAAACCATCTGACTGAAATTTACCCAGTATAGAGTATCAACATTAGTCTGTCGTTTGTTTCCACAGGTACAACTGCAGCTGTTGACAGCCATCGTGAAACTGTTCCTGAAACGCCCCACTGACACCCAGGAACTTGTACAACAGGTCCTAAGTCTAGCAACACAGGTATGTACAGGTAACATACAGACATGTACAGGTACTATATAGGTATATACAGGTATGTACAGGTACCATACAGATATGTACAGGTATTATACAGGTATGAATAGGTACTCTACAGATATGTACAGGTACCATATAGGTATGTACAGGTACTATATAGGTATGTATAGGTACTATATAGGTATGTACATGTACTATACAGGTATGTATGATATTATACAGGTACGTACAGGTACCATACAGATATGTTCAGGTACCATACAGATATGTACAGGTACTATATAGGTATGTACAGGTACTATATAGGTATGTACAGGTAACATACAGGTATGTACACGTCTATACAGATATGTACAGGTACTATACAGATATGTACAGGTACTATATAGGTATGTACAGATACCATATAGGTATGTACAGGTACTATATAGGTATGTACAGGTAACATACAGGTATGTACAGGTCTATACAGATATGTACAGGTACTATACAGATATGTACAGGTACTATATAGGTATGTACAGGTACTATATAGGTATGTACAGGTACTATACAGGTATGTACAGGTACCATACAGATATGTACAGGTACCATACAGATATGTACAGGTACCATATAGGTATGTACAGGTACCATACAGATATGTACAGGTACTATACAGGTATGTACAGGTACCATACAGATATGTACAGGTACCATACAGGTATGTACAGGTACCATACAGGTATGTACAGGTACCATACAGGTATGTACAGGTACCATTTAGGTATGTACAGGTACCATACAGGTACTGTACAGGTACTATACAGGTATGTACAGGTACTATACAGGTATGTACAGGTACCATACAGATATGTACAGGTACCATACAGATATGTACAGGTACCATATAGGTATGTACAGGTACCATACAGATATGTACAGGTACTATACAGGTATGTACAGGTACCATACAGGTATGTACAGGTACCATACAGGTATGTACAGGTACCATACAGGTATGTACAGGTACCATACAGGTATGTACATGTACCATTTAGGTATGTACAGGTACCATACAGGTACTGTACAGGTACTATACAGGTATGTTCAGGTACTATATAGGTATGTACAGGTACTATACAGATATGTACAGGTATGTACAGGTACTATACAGGTATGTACAGGTACTATACAGATATGTACAGGTACTATACAGGTACTATACAGGTATGTACAGGTACTATACAGATATGTACAGGTACTATACAGGTACCATACATATATGTACCGGTAATATACAGATTCCTGGTTACATTTATTTGTGTTGTTTTTAATCTCCATGGCAGTACCTTTCAGCAGTGAGCACCATTATGAATTTGTGAACCCATAATACTTGTGGCAAAAAACAGTATAACAGCAGTTGGTGCGGTCATAGTTTAGTGGAACACTTCGAGTGTAAAAAGCCAAAAATTAAGATCACCACTAGAACTGTATGTTTACAGTACATGTACCAAAGAAACGGGAAAAACCATTTCCTTGTTCACAGTAATTTAAGTGTACATTGCATGAAATTATTAAAAGTTTATATGTTTATGTGACAGGACAGTGACAACCCTGACCTGCGTGACCGAGGCTACATATACTGGCGACTGCTGTCTACAGATCCAGCAGCTGCAAAGGATGTTGTTCTGGCTGAGAAACCACTCATCTCTGAGGAGACAGACCTGATCGAGCCAACACTTCTAGACGAGCTTATCTGTCACATTTCTAGTCTGGCATCAGTCTATCACAAGCCACCTAACTCCTTTGTGGAGGGCTCCAAGTCGTCCTTCAAGAGGGCACTTCCACCTAGGTCACAGTCGTAAGTATTGGTCGCACTCAGGGCTAGAACTTTATTTTCAAAACCACTAGTCAGTCGGGCTAGCCATTCCAAATTTTACTAGTCCAAATGTAAATTTCACTAGCCCAGTCGGGCTAGTAAAATTGAAAGTTGCTAGCCCGAAAATATTGGAAATATAACAATGAATATCGATGTGAAATCGTGACATATTTATTATCATGTATTTCATGATATTGTACATGTATGTGTCCTCATGTGTAACAGATCAGCAGTAAATACTTAACTAATCTGTTGTGATAATAATCAGGATTTAAACTGTGATATTAATAACATCATAACTTAAATTAATAAAATAAATAAAGGAGTTTTGGAATTTGGAGAAACGGCAGAATATGGTCGACCATGCTTTGCAACATAGAACGCACTTACAGTAGGATTTAACTTTTGACCCCGTTTGTCAGACATTGATCTGTCAATGCATGAGAAGTTAGTATGCCTTTTCTCATATTAAAACAACCCTTTACAAAGGCACTCTTACGATCACTTATCTCTGGATAGGCCTTGCATACCATGGATTGTCCTGTGGTGTCTTATTTCGACCCACGGGACATTCTTGTTGCCGCTGTTCTTTGAACTTCCGTTCTCGTTTTTATTGCTTTCATCCTCATTATCATCAGAATCACGATCACCCACTTTCCGTTTCCTAAGACGTTGAATGTAGCCATCATCAGTTACTACGAACGCTTTTACCATGTGTCAAAAAACGAGCTGTCAAAAACGAACCTGAGTGTGCCGTTTATAATTCTTTCGATACAAACGCAAACATGACCAAGACTTACCATGTGCTCAACATCGGAATCCTCGGACTTCATTATGATCATAATGCTTTCTGAACTCTCGGGCGCTTACTAATGTATACACACGGCAACATGTCGAGTGAAAACAGAAAGTGGAGGATCGTCTTTCCAGCGAACATACGAATAAATATTAATAATACACATAGGTATGTGAGTTGTTTATTGAAATATTGTCGGGCATGTGACACTGTGATTTTTACTAGCCCGACATTTTAATCAAATAAAGTTCTACAAGATTTCCACTAGTCAGTCGGGCTACCAGAATTTCAAACCACTAGCCCGGGTAGAAAATCTACTAGTCCTGGCACTAGGTTATGTGTCCCTTCTAAAGTCAAAACTCTCCCAGGTCACAGTTGTGTTAGTCACACTAGGTTGTATGTCCCTTCTAAAGTCAAAACCCTCCCCAAGTCACAGTTGTGTTAGTCACACTAGGTTGTATGTCCCTTCCAAAGTCAAAACTCTCCCAGGTCACAGTTGTGTTAGTCACACTAGGTTGTATGTCCCTTCTAAAGTCAAAACTCTCCCAGGTCACAGTTGTGTTAGTCACACTAGGTTGTATGTCCCTTCTAAAGTCAAAACTCTCCCAGGTCACAGTTGTGTTAGTCACACTAGGTTGTATGTCCCTTCCAAAGTCAAAACTCTCCCAGGTCACAGTTGTGTTAGTCACACTAGTTTGTATGTCCCTTCTAAAGTCAAAACCCTCCCAGGTCATAGTTGTGTCAGTCACACTAGGTTGTATGTCCCTTCTTAAGTCAAAACTCTCCCAGGTCACAGTTGTGTCAGTCACACTAGGTTGTATGTCCCTTCCAAAGTCAAAACCCTCCCAGGTCACAGTTGTGTTTGTCACACTAGGTTATGTGTCCCTTCCAAAGTCGAAACTCTCCCAGGTCACAGTTGTGTTAGTCACACTAGGTTGTATGTACCATCTTAATGCTCTGTTTATAGTCGTAAGTATTGGTCACACTAGGTTGTATGTCCCTTCCAAAGTCAAAACTCTCCCAGGTCACAGTTGTGTTAGTCACACTAGGTTGTATGTCCCTTCTAAAGTCAAAACTCTACCAGGTCACAGTTGTGTCAGTCACACTAGGTTGTATGTCCCTTCCAAAGTCAAAACCCTCCCAGGTCACAGTTGTGTTTGTCACACTAGGTTATGTGTCCCTTCCAAAGTCGAAACTCTCCCAGGTCACAGTTGTGTTAGTCACACTAGGTTGTATGTACCATCTTAATGCTCTGTTTATAGTCGTAAGTATTGGTCACACTAGGTTGTATGTCCCTTCCAAAGTCAAAACTCTCCCAAGTCACAGTTGTGTTAGTCACACTAGGTTGTATGTCCCTTCTAAAGTCAAAACCCTTCCAGGTCACAGTTGTGTTAGTCACACTAGGTTGTATGTCCCTTCTTAAGTCAAAACTCTCCCAGGTCACAGTTGTGTTAGTCACACTAGGTTGTATGTCCCTTCTAAAGTCCAAACCCTTCCAGGTCACAGTTGTGTTAGTCACACTAGGTTGTATGTCCCTTCTAAAGTCAAAACTCTCCCAGGTCACAGTTGTGTCAGTCACACTAGGTTGTATGTCCCTTCCAAAGTCAAAACCCTCCCAGGTCACAGTTGTGTTTGTCACACTAGGTTATGTGTCCCTTCCAAAGTCGAAACTCTCCCAGGTCACAGTTGTGTTAGTCACACTAGGTTGTATGTACCATCTTAATGCTCTGTTTATAGTCGTAAGTATTGGTCACACTAGGTTGTATGTCCCTTCCAAAGTCAAAACCCTCCCAGGTCACAGTTGTGTTAGTCACACTAGGTTGTATGTCCCTTCTAGAGTCAAAACTCTCCCAGGTCACAGTTGTGTTAGTCACACTAGGTTGTATGTACCATCTTAATCCTCTCAGTTTACAGTCGTAAGTATTGGTCACACTAGGTTGTATGTACCATCTTAATCCTCTCAGTTTACAGTCGTAAGTATTGGTCACACTAGGTTGTATGTCCCTTCCAAAGTCAAAACTCTCCCAGGTCACAGTTGTGTCAGTCACACTAGGTTGTATGTCCCTTCTAAAGTCAAAACCCTCCCAGGTCACAGTTGTGTTTGTCACACTAGGTTGTATGTCCCTTCTAAAGTCAAAACTCTCCCAGGTCACAGTTGTGTTAGTCACACTAGGTTGTATGTCCCTTCCAAAGTCAAAACCCTCCCAAGTCACAATTGTGTCAGTCACACTAGGTTGTATGTCCCTTCCAAAGTCAAAACCCTCTCAAGTCACAGTTGTGTTAGTCACACTAGGTTGTTGTATGTACCATCTTAATCCTCTCAGTTTACAGTCGTAAGTATTGGTCATACTAGGTCGTATGTCACTTCTAAAGTACAAACCCTCCCAAGTCACAGTTGTGTTAGTTAGGGTGTATGTCCCTTCTAGAATCAAAACCCTCCCAGGTCACAGTTGTGTCAGTCACACTAGTTTGTATGTCCCTTCTAAAGTCCAAACCCTCTCACTACTGACATGAAGAACAATGGTTATTATACTATGGTTGGTCTTATGATCCCCCTGAGGCCTCGTTTCTATTTGCTACGAATGTCTGCAATGTTCACAGTAGATTTCTCATAGAGTCCATGTTTCATATAATGACCCCCTCATATCATCTTGTGCAAGTCAAATGGTTTTGAATTCTGGTCCTGAAGATAAATGATAAATATAATGAGCTAATTATTGTAATAAGTGTGAATTTAAAGAAAGTCTGTCTTAAATGTGCTATTTTATAGAGGTAACCTTGGAGACACAGAGGAGTTGAGAGCACCAGACGCTGCCTCCCCTGGCGGAGAAATGCCATCGTCCCAGCCCCCACCCCAGGCGACAGTTATCCCAGGCGTGGACTCCCTCATTGGGGACCTGCTTGATATGGATCTTGGGGGACCATCAATGCAACAACAACAGATGTACTCCAATCCAACCTCCCAAACCCCTGTACAGACCTCTGGGGCCATGGACCTCCTCGGGGAGGGACTCGATTCTCTGGTATGTACACTACTCCCAAATAGTCGGGGGGGGGGTTAAAGAAATGTTCATTTCTAGACTTCCTGTAGACAAACATGTATCTTTCTTTATTTTAGAAAATATAAACTGTATTTTTCAAATCATAAACAATGAAAATTTTACTGATGGTGTATTTGATAAGGGTCTGAAATTGAGAGTCTCCTTCTAAATAGTGGGTCGACAAGTGTTGAGATGTGAGCAAGAGGTTTACTTAAAGACAGTTAGACTTGTTCTCTGTTCTGTGTAACATTGGAGATGGAGCCACTGATGTCTGTATGGAGTGTCCAGACTCCCCCAGTCCCTGGTACATGTATGGGAATCAGAGTCCACTGGTCTCAGAGAAAGACTAGACATATTTGGTTAATACAATGATATTACTATCATAAATGTACACAGGTGTTTAGACAGGTACTGTATTTAGACAGGTGTTATATTTAGACAGGTGTTTAGACAGGTGTTTAGACAAGTACTGTATTTATACAGGTGTTTAGACAGGTGTTTAGACAGGTGTTTAGACAATTACTGTATTTAGACAGGTGTTTAGACAGATGTTTAGACAAGTACTGTATTTAGACTGGTGTTATATTTAGATAGGTATTTAGACAGGTACTGTATTTAGACAGGTGTTTAGATAAGTACTGTATTTAGACAGGTGTTGTATTTAGACAGGTGTTTTGACAGGTACTATATTTAGACAGGTGTTTAGACAGGAGTTTAGACAAGTACTGTATTTAGACAGATGTTAAGACAGGAGTTTAGACAAGTACTGTATTTAGACAGGTACCGTATTTAGATAGGTACTGTATTTAGACAGGTGTTTAGACAGGTGTTTAGACTAGTGTTTAAGTAAGGGACTAAATGAAATCAGATCTCTTCAGAATTATCACTCTTATATAGAAAATATGAACATGAGAAAATGAAAAATTTCGTATTTTGCAATATTTTATATTCGGTAGCTTGGCGGGCCTGCAACGGGAGGAGATGCACTAGGAGGACTTGGGGATATATTTGGTATGCCACAGACACAGTCGTATGTCCCGCCATCTGAGGTACAACTGCTTTAATGAGGAATATATATACTATTCAGCTGGTTACTGATAGATATTCATTTGATTATGAAAAAATATAGCTGTTCCATTTCTTTCTTGTTTTGAAGAGTTTAAAATACTTAATTACAATAATTTTAAAAAGAAACAAAAATAATGACTAGTCCAGGCTTCCTGATAATTTTTATTACAAATTTACTTAGACATGTAGATCAAATATTTATATACTGAATGATAGGTATAGATTCATTGGCCTTGTATTCATATTCAGGAACAGATTCATTGGCCTTGTATTCATATTCAAGAACAATTATCAAATGACATCAATCGTTTATATTCAAACTCGGATACAATTTACAGGTTTGGTTACAAGCTGCCAAGGGTAAAGGCTTAGAAATTAATGGAACATTCTCACGGAAACAGGGCGCAGTATATATGGAGTTTACGTTTACAAATAAAGCCATGCAGCCAATGTCTGGGTTTGCAGTTCAGTTCAATAAAAACAGGTCAGTGTTGTATCTTGTAAAAGTATGTTCAGTTATCCTTCAGGGTGGCTGGGACTAATTTTAGACTTTAATACGCACGGATACATGTGTATATTGGAATGCAAATGTATATGCCAATTGTTCCTGACATGAAATAGGGAATGGTAGAGATGCAATACAGACATAGAGAATACATGGTCAGTGTCTTAAAATATAAGCTGTATTTTGGTAAGGGTAAAGAAAGACAAAAGTGGCGAGCAACTTATAGTCGTTCTGTCCCGAGCCAAAAATACAGCTTATATTTTAAGACACTGACCATGTATTCTATTTATCCTGCAAGTCATCAAAAATAATCATCAAAAATAATCATTTTGAAGTGAAACGGTGTCAAAAATAATAGAAATATGTTTGCCTTTTAAACGTTGTTTTGCTTGGAAGTAGGTCAGTCGAATTGACGCACGTGCTAAGATTCCAAAATACAGCTGTTTTCCATCACTGCCGTATACAGCAAAAATATATATGGTGGGTGTATTCCAACAATGCGGTGGCAGTTGCAGGATAAAATGTTGTAAGTAGTGGGTGATCAGGTGGCACAGTGGTAACACACTTGCCTTTCACCTTGGCAGACAGGGTTTGATTCGCCAATCGGACTTGAAAATGTATCAGTAGTGGTCACTCACCCAAGACTATGTGGGTATTCGCTGGGTATTCGGGGTCTCCACAGTAAGACCCCTTCCATCTGGGTCAACAAGAGTGATTGATATACATTAGTATAAGTTATATCACAATTGCTGTAAATAAATTATATATATAAATATATCTTTTAAGTATCAGGCAGGAAAAATACATCCTAAATAAGTTTGACAAAATGTTTAACTTCTTCATCTTTAGATATTTTATCCATATATGGACACGAATATGTTACATATATTTATATCTTTTTTCAACACTCAGATCTTGACACTCTTATAATTGTTTGGATCACAGTCTTGTCACACACAAAAATTGATAATGAATATTTTCTGATCAAATATAAGAAAATAAGTCACCTAAATTTGTTGTTTGACAGTTTTGGTTTGACGGCTGCAGCACCTCTACAAGTTCAAAGTCCCCTGCCACCCAATCAGGGGGCATCAGCCTCTCTGGAGCTTAACCATATGGGACCTGTACAGAAGATGGACCCTCTGGCCAACCTACAGGTATTGTGACTCAACAGAAAAAATAATTAAACATTTATGAAATATCTCGAGTATTGCTGAGCAAAATAATTTTCCTTTTAAAAAGAAAAAGTACATTTTACATTCAAACAAATTACCATGTAGAGATTTTCTTAAGAAAAAAGCAATGATGATACCAATAATCTGTATTAAGTACATTGTAATAAATTAAAATTGAATTCTTAGTTTCATTATTTTACCTTGTATGCAAGATACTGGGAAAATGAAAGTTGATTTTTCTTTGTTTGTACAGGTGGCTGTAAAGAACAATATAGACGTATTCTACTTTAGCTGTAGTATCCCAATGCATGTGTTGTTCGTGGAGGACGGTGAGATGGACAAGAGAGTATTCCTGGCTACTTGGAAGGATATACCTGCCACTAACGAGGTCCAGAGCACCATATCTAATGTACAGCATAACGCAGGTACATTAAACAGAATGTTTAATCTTTAATGAATGTATTAAACATGCATGAATTCTTATTTAATTTTGTTCAACCAAGTTGTAAAGTCTAACAGCGGGTAAGAACCATTCCAATTTAACAAATTTTGACAGATGAATGACTATCAGAAACAAAGGACAGGAAAGAATCTGGTTTATTTGTAAAAATAAATATATATACATGTACAGTTGAATCTCTTTATCTCATAAGTCAAACGGGCTATGAATTGACTTATCTGGAAAAAAGATATCCAGGGTTTTCGAGTTATCAGAATTCCTGATACAGGGATCAAAGTGGCACCTATTTTAGTAGCCATGGCACCTTAAATTCACCATTGGCGACCAGTTATTGACCTGAAGGCGCCTGCATGGCCACTAAAAAAAATATGCAAATTTGCGATTTTGTTAATCTTTCAAAGGCTACAGTCAATGCTTAAATGACGTTTACAATAGAAAAAGTTACAGAGATATTAAACTGATTTAAAGAATTCGAATAAAAGTTTTTTTTATTTTATAAATTCTAGACAACTAGGCCAGGCGACTAACTTTTCCAATTCGCGCCTTGATTATATAACTTGGTAGGCAAATAGGCCACCTCGTAAAAATATCCACTTTGAGCCCTGCGATAACATGGTTTTACTCTAAATACAAATTATTTTGTTTATGACAACACTGTTCATATCATTTTGTGGTTCACTCCTTCCCAGATACAGTCCAACAGAAGTTGAGAAACAGCAACATTTTCACGATTGCTAAGCGTAATGTTGAGGGTCAGGATATGTTGTATCAGTCACTCAAACTCACCAACGGAATATGGGTCCTCGCCGAGCTCAAGATCCAGCCTAGTAATCAAAACTTCATGGTACGTACTCCCTGTTTTAACATACTATCACACTTCTAATAGTCACTGTTGGTCGACTATCACACTTGTAATAGTCACTGTTGGTCGACTATCACACCTGTAATAGTCACTGTTGGTCGACTATCACACCTGTAATAGTCACTGTTGGTCGACTATCACACCTGTAATAGTCACTGTTGGTCGACTGTCACACTTGTAATAGTCACTATTGGTCGACTATCACACTTGTAATAGTCAATATTGGCCGACTATCACACCTGTAATAGTCACTGTTGGTTGACTATCACACTTGTAATACGTAGTCACTATTGACCGACTATCACACTTGTAATAGTCACTATTGGTCGACTATCACACCTGTAATAGTCACTATTGGTCGACTATCACACCTGTAATAGTCACTATTGGTCGACTATCACACTTGTAATAGTCACTATTGGACGACTATCACACCTGTAATAGTCACTATTGGTCGACTATCACACCTGTAATAGTCACTATTGGTCGACTATCACACCTGTAATAGTCACTATTGGTCGACTATCACACCAGTCACTATTGGTCGACTATCACACTTGTAATAGTCACTATTGGTCGACTATCACACCTTGTAATAGTCACTATTGGTCGACTATCACACCTGTAATAGTCACTATTGGTCGACTATAACACCTGTAATAGTCACTATTGGTCGACTATCACACCTGTAATAGTCACTATTGGTCGACTATCACACTTGTAATAGTCACTATTGGACGACTATCACACCTTGTAATAGTCACTATTGGACGACTATCACACTTGTAATAGTCACTGTTGGTCGACTATCACACCTGTAATAGTCACTATTGGTCGACTATCACACCTGTAATAGTCACTATTGGACGACTATCACACCTGTAATAGTCACTATTGGTCGACTATCACACCTGTAATAGTCACTATTGGTCGACTATCACACTTGTAATAGTCACTATTGGTCGACTATCACACTTGTAATACATGTAGTCACTATTGACCGACTATCACACTTGTAATAGTCACTATTGGTCGACTATCACACTTGTAATAGTCACTATTGGACGACTATCACACTTGTAATAGTCACTATGGTGTGATAGTCACTACATTGGGTGACTGGTCACTATTTGGCGAACTCCTGGGTCAGTTTTACTTGTATGGTTGTGTACTTTTCAAATATGTCGCCCAGTAAGTGAGTGGAACTCTTCTGAAAGGGAGATGCAGATTATTGTGCACCTCCTTAAATGAAAATACTTTTTCTTGCTAAACATACACAAATGTATTGCATGTAATGGATTAATGACTTTATTCATCTCCTTGTGTTATGTTTGCATGAGAAATTAATAAGAAAACATTGATTTACCATTTATTGTATCTAAAAAAAGGATTTGATTTCCTTTTGCAGCTGTCACTGAAGGCCAGAGCTACAGATGTTTACCCTGGCGTACAGCAGGCTTATGATACAATCCTCCACAACTAGGGCTCTCGTCCACAAAGGTGGGTATACTGTGTGTAGCAGAACTAGACTGAGTCGTTCATCAGCGACTGGGTAGCTCAGTTGATAGAGCGTCTGTCTAGAGTTCAGAGGGTCCCGGGTTCAAACCTGGCTGCCACATTTTTACTCTATCCTTTTACACTATAAATACCATTAAATCACACTCTTGTGATATATTATTTTTTAAATCATTCAAGGAACATTTGATTTTGTAAAATGAAAGTAACAAAAAGATTTTGAAAAAAAAGTTTTATATCAAATATAAAAGATTCAACATACAATGAAGAAGAGTTATACATACCCTATAAATATACTTGTTGTAGAATTAGACACACCAATTGGTGGTACTGTGTCAGATACCCTGGCTGTTAATAGGACGTTAAACGAAATAAACCAAAACTATGTCAAGTACATGTAGTAACAGATTAGATACCTACTTTACAATTCTTATAAATAAATATTGATACTATTTATGGCATTGAAGATATTTTACGTTTTATTTTATTTTATTTTTTTCAGATTTCCAGTGGATATAACTTGCTTCAATGTGAACTATGTTTTCTGCACATGATGGAAATTAAGATGTTACAATTCAAGATTTGGAGGGAAATGTGTACAACAACAGAACATGTCATCACTCTGGAAATAATATAACATATTTATATGACATAACACAAAACTGTTTAGTCTTCATGCAAATACCATTAACAGTTAAGTGATGAAAATTCAGGCTCTTTGTGTTGGGAATTATTACAGCCAAACTCTGTGTGTGTTGCGAATTATTACAGCATAACTCTGTGTTAGGAACTATTTCAGCCAGGCTGTGTGTGTGTGTGTGTTGGGAATTATTACAGCCAAACTCTGTGTGTGTTGGGAATTATTACATACCAGGCTGTGTGTATGTGTTGGGAACTATTACAGCCAAACTCTGAGTGTTGGAAATTATTACAAACTGGTGACCAATGAAATGGTAGTATATATTCATACTACTAACAAATGCATCTTTATTATACCAATAAAACAAAGCTGTTATATATATATGTGTGTGTGCAGAAGAAATTTAATCAAATGAATCTGTCATTCTATAGTTCATTAGATACATGCATGTGTATTCTGATTTGAAATGTTGTAAAGGAGACATGAAGGTTGGCTCTCAGATTGGTAATGTTAAACATCCTTATTGATTATAGTGAACTGAGCATTAGAAAGAATTACCATTACAGAATCTAAGACATACAAATTGAAATTTAAATAAAAAAAGATAAAAAATCCTGATTGCATTAAATTTGTTCAGGCCAGGGACATAGTTTCTTCTTTGGATAAAGGTTAAGCCTGGAGTTTTATCAATAAATAACTTACCCTGTCAGATGACAGAGCTTGCCTGGAGATATATTGACCCTTTACCATCGCATTCCTACGAAGTTTGATGTACATGTATATGTTTACTACCTTGCAATTTGCTCACTCTAGTAATTTTTGAGAGTTATCTCCCTTTCATTACCAAAACTGATTTTTGTCTTGGTAGTGTGTGGTATAAAGTTAATAGTCTGTATATAAAAGTTTATTGATACTTGGAAATAACCATAACGTCTTATATCCTTAAAATATGTTTGGAACCCATCTTCAACTTTAAACGTTCGCGGAATCAGTATGTATCCAGTTGGGTCATTGTAAACTACCGGCAGTTTGGACTCGAGATGGATGTTAGCCATCGTCCAGCCTTGAAAATAAATCTGGTTTATGATAGGTCAATTCTTCACATCAAGATAGCTTATTAAAATGATGATGTATTTGTAATGTCAGTTTAGCTTATTAAAATGTTGTATTGTAGTGTCGGTTTGATGTTACATCAATATGTAATCAGGTTGTGTACCAGTGTTCTGTCACAATGGATTCCTTTGTTTTGTGAGGTTATTGTTGTATCTATTTATTTCTGTACTATCAAGTGACCTCTAGTAATTAATAAATTACATGCTGTATTTATTTTGTTTGTATTGTTATGTATGAAGTAGTTTCATCTCTACAGCGTGTACACCATATACTGTCGACAGCGAGAACACTATACAGGGAGTTCTTGGCACTGGTTTGCGATATTGTGGCAATGACCACATGGATTGTGTTGGATGCTATAAAATATATCTTTATTCCACAGAGGCAACATAATTGCAGCCATGGACATCAAGCTAACAAGATACACTGTTAAGTTCAAAGAACTAATGACTACAGAATTCATTAGGTATCCATCACATTCACACTATTTTGTATTCACTTCCTTCGGCAGCATTTCATCCATTACAAAGATTTGATTAATGGTGACCTTTGAATTTAGATACAAGCAAGGAAACTCCTTTTGCAAAAGGGCATTTTGGTTAAATGCTTAATGCTAAATGTGAAATGCTTTATAAACTTAAAAAGGCGGAAAATATTAGCTTTGAAGGAAACAACATGCTTTATCATCAATTGTTAGCTCACCTGGTCCGAACGATCAAGGTGAGCTTATGCCATACTGTGGCATCCGTCATCCATCAACAATTGACTTCTTCTTCATAACCACAGATCGGAATTTGACCAAATTTGGTCAAAAGCATCTGTATGGGGTGGGGAATCAGAATTGTACAAATGGTGGGGCTGACCCCCCGGGGGTCTTAGGGGCAGGGCCAAAAGGAGTCAATTTGGCTAAATTGATATAAACGACTTCTCTGAAATTAAGCAATGGATATCGCTCATATTTGCCTAGTAGCACCCCCTTTGGGTAGGGATTCAAAATTGTACAAATGACAGGGCTGACCCCGTGGAGCTGAGGGGTAGGGCCAAAAGGGGTCAGTTTGGCAGAATTAATATAAACCACTTCTCTGAAATTAAGCAATGGATATCGCTCATATTTGCCTGGTAGCACCCCTTTGTGGTAGGGATTCAAAATTGTACAAATGACAGAACTGACCCCCCAGGGGGCAGAGGTCAGGGTCAAAAGGGTTCAATTAGTTTAAACAACAGTTTAAACAACTTCTTTTCTAAAACTAAGCAATGAATATCACTCACATTTGTATGGTAGCATGGTTATGGGGTGGGGATTCAAAATTGTACAAAAGTAGGGGTTGACCCCCGGGAGGCTGAGGGGTGGGGCCAGAAGGGGTCAATTTGTCTAAATCAATATAAACAAATTCTCTTAAACTAAGCAATGGATATAGCTCATATTTGCCTGGTAGCACCCCCTTGGGGTAGGGATTCAAAATTGTACAAATGACAGAACTGACCCCGCGGGGGGCAGAGGGCAGGGTCAAAAGGGTTCAATTAGTTTAAACAACTTCTTTTCTGAAACTAAGCAAAAGATGGTGGTAGCATCCCTATGGGGTTGCACCAAAAGTCAATTTCTTTTCATGGATTAATGCACTTTTAGGCATAAAAATCTCACATTTTTAGCCCACCATCATCAGATGGTGGGCTATTCAAATCGCCCTGCGTCCGTGGTCCGTCGTCCGTCCGTCCGTCCGTCCGTCCCTCCGTCCGTCCCTCCGTCCGTCCGTCCCTCCGTCCGTCCGTAAACAATTCTTGTTATCGCTAATCCTCAGAAAGTACTGAAGGGATCTTTCTCAAATTTTCGTATTTAGGTCCAATTGAAGTTTGTTATCGCTATTTTACAGAAGGTACTGAAGGGATCTTTCTCAAATTTCATATGTAGGTTCCCCTTGGTCCCTGGTGTTGCATTTTGGGACCAATCCGAAAACAACAGACAGCCATTATCGCTAAATCTTAAATTTTATATATAGGTTCCCCTTGTTTGAAAAGTACTAGAGGGCTGTTTCTGAATTTACACAGATTAGTAAGACTTAGAGGAAGGGAAAAGTAGAGAAAAGATCAATCTGACATGGAACCTATAAAGATCATTCAATGGTGGGCGCCAAGATCCCTCTGGGATCTCTTGTTATAATTACAATAAAACCAATGTACATGTACCCATATAAAATGCTTATGATATATTGACATAGCAATACTAGCGACAAATATACTTAAGCATCATTCTTGTTTCATATGAAACCAGGTGAGCGATGCAGGCCCTCTGGGCCTCTTTATTAAAACTATTTTCTTCCTGATTTTCACAGTAAAACATTTCACATAAACCATTTGGCATATCATTCCATAAATTTCTTGCAGTTTCTGTCATTACTCATAGCTTCCAAACTTTTCAAATACAAAGAAATGCTGCAGCAGTTGAATTCAGATGACGGGAATAACTCAACAAGTTATTGTTCTATTTCTCAATACAACTATAGTCCAGTGGGGCATGACGAACCTTATTATTATAGTTATTTTAGTTAAGGGTCTGAAGCATAGAGAGAAGCCTTCCAATATGGGGAATGTGGGTTTCGTATGCCTGTCGGAGATTAAACATGTAACATTCTATTCGCTTATGCCTTGGATTAAATCAATAACCTTAAAGTATCTTAGAATCCAAACTGAAAACAAGTTTTTATCTCTTGAACTGAAGTCTAAATGGTTTATGGTTGTACCTGCATCTAAAAAAAATGACATAAAAGTATCTTTATCCTCGTCTATTACCTGACATTACTTATTTCCAGTTTGTAAAAGGGGCTAGCTTTTGGACATAAATGTCTGAAAATGTGCTATGCACACTAGGGAAGGTCCAGATACATGTAGACTAACAAATTATCAGGTCCCTATGGATGGTTCTAGGAGTGAGGAATACAGGCACTTAAGTTATAGGTGTGAATTATCAGGTCCCTATGGATGGTTCTAGGAGTGAGGAATACAGGCACTTAAGTTATAGGTGTGAATTATCAGGTCCCTATGGATGGTTCTAGGAGTGAGGAATACAGGCACTTAAGTTATAGGTGTGAATTATCAGGTCCCTATGGATGGTTCTAGGAGTAAGGAATACAGGCACTTAAGTAATAGGTGTGAAATAACTTGTCTATCATTACTGAATTTGTTGCCCAATATTGAATTTCGTTAACACTGTTATCTTTCTTGTGAACAAATCTCGTTGAGATCAGGTAACATTTTGGTAACGACCCATAACACAGGGACTTGTCCTACCATGCCATCCTCAATTTCACCTAGAACACAGGCACTTATCCTACCATGCCCTCCTCGATTTCACCTACATGTAGGACACAGGCACTTGTCCTTCCATGCCATCCTCGATTTCACCTAGGATGCAGGCACTTGTCCTACCATGCCATCCTCGATTTCACCTACATGTAGGACACAGGCACTTGTCCTTCCATGCCATCCTCGATTTCACCTAGGACGCAGGCACTTGTCCTACCATGCCATCCTCGATTTCACCTAGGACACAGGCACTTGTCCTACCACGCCATCCTCGATTTCACCTACGTGTAGGACACAGGCACTTGTCCTTCCATGCCATCCTCCATTTCACCTAGGACGCAGGCTCTTGTCCTACCATGCCATCCTCCATTTCACCTAGGAAACATGGACTTGTCATATCACGCCATCCTCAATTTCACCTAGGACACAGGCACTTATCCTACCATGCCATCCTCGATTTCCCCTAGAACACAGGCACTTGTCCTACCATGCCATCCTCAATTTCCCCTAGAACACAGGGACTTGTCCTACCATGCCATCCTCGATTTCCCCTAGAACACAGGGACTTGTCCTACCACGCCATCCTCGATTTCACCTACATGTAGGACACAGGCACTTTTCCTACCACGCCATTCTCGATTTCACCGAGGACACAGGCACTTGTCCTTCCATGCCATCCTCCATTTCACCTAGGACGCAGGCACTTGTCCTACCATGCCATCCTCTATTTCACCTTCATGTAGGACACAGGCACTTGTCCTATCATGCCATCCTCAATTTCACCTAGGACACAGGCACTTGTCCTTCCATGCCATCCTCCATTTCAACTAGGATGCGGGCACTTGTCCTACCATGCCATCCTCGATTTCACCTAAGACACAGAGACTTGTCCTACCACGCCATCCTCGATTTCACCTACATGTAGGACACAGGCACTTGTCCTACCACCCCATTCTCGATTTCACCTAGGACACAGGCACTTATCCTACCACACCATCCTCGATTTCACCGAGGACACAGGTACTTGTCCTACCATGCCATCCTCGATTTCACCTAGGACACAGGGACTTGTCCTACCACGCCATCCTCGATTTCACCTACATGTAGGACACAGGCACTTGTCCTACCACGCCATTCTCGATTTCACCTACATGTAGGAAACATGGACTTGTCATATCACGCCATCCTCGATTTCACCTACATGTAGGACACAGGCACTTATCCTACCATGCCATCCTCGATTTCACCTAGGACACAGGGACTTGTCCTATCACGCCATCCTCGATTTCACCTACATGTAGGACACAGGCACTTGTCCTACCATGCCATCCTCGATTTCACCTAGGACGCAGGCACTTATCCTACCACACCATCCTCGATTTCACCTACATGTAGGACACAGGGACTTGTCCTATCACGCCATCCTCAATTTCACCTACGTGTAGGACACAGGCACTTGTCCTTCCATGCCATCCTCCATTTCACCTAGGACGCAGGCACTTGTCCTACCATACCATCCTCGATTTCACCTAGGACACAGGGACTTGTCATACCACGCCATCCTCGATTTCACCTACATGTAGGACACAGGCACTTGTCCTACCACGCCATTCTCGATTTCACCTAGGACACAGGCACTTATCCTACCACACCATCCTCAATTTCACCTAGGACACAGGGACTTGTCCTACCACGCCATCCTCGATTTCACCTACATGTAGGACACAGGCACTTGTCCTACCACGCCATTCTCGATTTCACCTAGGACACAGGCACTTATCCTATCACACCATCCTCGATTTCACCTACATGTAGGACACAGGCACTTGTCCTACCATGCCATCCTCGATTTCACCTAGGACGCAGGCACTTATCCTACCACACCATCCTCGATTTCACCTACATGTAGGACACAGGGACTTGTCCTATCACGCCATCCTCAATTTCACCTACGTGTAGGACACAGGCACTTGTCCTTCCATGCCATCCTCCATTTCACCTAGGACGCAGGCACTTGTCCTACCATGCCATCCTCGATTTCACCTAGGACACAGGGACTTGTCATACCACGCCATCCTCGATTTCACCTACATGTAGGACACAGGCACTTGTCCTACCACGCCATTCTTGATTTCACCTAGGACACAGGCACTTATCCTACCACACCATCCTCGATTTCACTTATGACACAGGGAGTTGTCCTATCACACCATACTCGATTTATCCTAGGACACAGGGACTTGTCCTTTCACACCATACTCGATTTATCCTAGGACACAGGGACTTGTCCTTTCACACCATACTCGATTTATCCAAGGACACATGGACTTGTCCTATCACACCATACTCGATTTATCCAAGGACACAGGGACTTGTCCTATCACACCATACTCGATTTATCCAAGGACACAGGGACTTGTCCTTTCACACCATACTCGATTTATCCAAGGACACATGGACTTGTCCTATCACACCATACTCGATTTATCCAAGGACACAGGGACTTGTCCTATCACACCATACTCGATTTATCCAAGGACACAGGGACTTGTCCTTTCACACCATACTCGATTTATCCAAGGACACATGGACTTGTCCTATCACACCATACTCGATTTATCCAAGGACACAGGGACTTGTCCTATCACACCATACTCGATTTATCCTAGGACACAGGGACTTGTCCTATCACACCATACTCGACTTATCCTATAGATTTTAATGGGGGATGCCATCGGTGAAGGTGACGGGATAAAACGTGACCAATCGTTACGCTAACGCATTTCTTTTGAAGATCACAGAGGACAAGTTCAACGTCAGTTAATCTATATGGCGACCACAAGATTTCGTTTGATGTACATCTAAGGATCAAACTAGTCTTTTGTTTTATCCACAAGGTGGCGTGACCAGGCCTTCAAGTTTGCCATGACATATATAATTCCAGGGATGTCGACAGCAAAATTGAACGTCACCCTTGGAGTATCTAGGTTTTATCTATTTTGTTGGATGGCCAGCTTCCCTTCACCTGTTTGATATCAACCACAGGGACTTGAGAATTTATTACAGTCTACATGTATTAGGACCTCCCCTAGTGTGTATGACACCCCGGGGATGTCATTTTTACCGAATTTTAATCTAGCCCTCCAGACTGTAACACATTCTCAAGTCCCTGTGGTACCAGCCAACTTCTTCCCAACTCGGTAGGATGGTGTCAGTTTCACTCTCCCACCTCCCAAACCCCTATTCACTGCCCCTTCCTCACCCCTTCCTCCTCCCCTTCCTCACCCCTTCCTCCTACCCTTCCTCCTACCCTTCCTCGCCCCTTCCTCCTCCCCTTCCTCACCCCTTCCTCCTCCCCTTCCTCCTTCCTTCCTCCTCCCCTTCCTCACCCCTTCCTCCTCCCCTTCCTCCTTCCTTCCTCCTCCCCTTCCTCACCCCTTCCTCCTCCCCTTCCTCCTACCCTTCCTCCTCCCCTTCCTCACCCCTTCCTCCACCCCTTCCTCCACCCCTTCCTCCTCCCCTTCCTCATCCACTTCCTCCTCTCCTTCCTCCTCCCCTTCCTCACCCCTTCCTCCTCCCCTTCCTCACCCCTTCCTCCTCCTTCCTCACCCCTTCCTCATCCTCCCCCCCCCCCCCTCCCAACCGTTACTCTGCAGTAAGATCGAGTGGTACAGCTGTTTGTCGTCACCCAAATTAAAAGTAAACAGTTGAGTGGGAAGACGCCAGCAAACAGGCTTCATTCGCTATTGTTTTTACGTCTCATTGTGTTCCACATAAACTTTGATTTACCTAAATATCCCAAATATATCAAATCCACCATAGCTATTTTTACAACCAAAAGCGAGACCTATATACTATGTAGTATATAGGTCTCTGTTCAAACCTAACAAAAAATCGGATTTCTACGATGGCCGATAGCGGCCGCCAAATAACAACTACAGAGTAATAGATTTGTGTACATGTACATTTTCTAGACGTACAGTACAACATGTACATTTTGCAACTTGTCATGTACAGTACAACTACTCAATATTTCATAATGCGTACATGTACATTTTACAACTTGTCATGTACAGTACAACTACCTAATATCCATTAACATTCCTAACATTCGAATCCAACATTCCACGATTTGACGGTATGAAATTGAGGTTACTTAGTGTATAGGAGGATACGTGTTACATAGGGTTGAGCACGTGGTGACAAACTTATATTCCGAATGCCTTTTAGTCTGAAGACTCAATAGTTCGAAGACCCAACGGTCCAAAGGCTCGATAGTCCGAAGGGCCGCTAGTCCGTAATATATACTTATACACGTTGTGCAGTAATGTTGATATTTAGTTTTATATTAGCATTACTTAAAATTTTTATTAAATCTTTTTTTACCCTATTGTGAAAAATAAGAAATTAAAGATAAAGACAGATTCAAAATCAAATGGTTCAAAAGAAACTTTCACAGATAAAGATTTGGAGCGAAAAAATCAACAGAAATAAACAGAATAAAAAAGCAGAAAGAGTTCTTGGCGCGTAAACGCAAACATTTTGAGCTTTTTACAGTTCTTGGACTTGATACATACCTAACAGACTATCGTGAATCAGAAACTGAAAGAAAATGTGTATTTATGAAAGTATACGGGGAATTCCCCAAAAAAAATGCCGGGCCAAGTTTCTCGGAGTCCCTCAATGCAACGGCGGGTTTTACAGTCCATACAAAATGGCGGGACACCGAAAGCGTGGACCTGGGAAAACGCAGACAGATTCTGCCAAAAGTGAGTGGAATCGGCAAAACCCGAGTATTTCCTTAGAAAAGGAAATGATTCGTTGGAACTTAGCGAGAAAAGAAAAGGAATGGACTCGAATTCCGATTTTGCCGGACGTCTATTGGATTGCTGGTTAGCTTTTGAACATTGTCAATTTCACCGGTCTAAAATTTTATCGATGTTTTGTATGCATATTGCTACATTTTTCAGTCGCTTTTGTATCTTTTTGTACCAAAAAGCGGCCGAAAACAGCCATGGTACAGAAACATATGAAACGGCCAGACATAAGGGTTACTGAGTTTGACAAATGACTCCCAGATAAAACTGTCATCACATAGCCTGCCAATTAGTATCCGGAATGTCTGGCTACTAAGTGATCCAATCGTCATTTATATTGATGTGGGGCCTGCAAAATGGTCAATTGTCTATTTTAACTTTTAAATGACTTTTCATTTTAAAAATAACGTCTTTAATATTTTTTTCCAGTGAGGAATTATTTGTACTTACATTGTCAACGTATCCAATCTGCCTCAACTTCTCGAGTACAAGAAACTATAAACACCGATGGGGTCCGTTTTGGGGAAATGGGACCATCAATTTTATTACGTAATAAAAACTTCTCGAGTAAAAGAAACTATAGACACCGATGGGTTTCGTTATTACGCTTTTAGCAGTGAAATATCGAAAATTAATCATTCTATAAAAGTGATATTTAATCAAAACCCTGCATACAAACGACAATGGAAAAAGTTAAAAGATGATCCGGTATATTTTGCTATGAAAATGTAATAAACAGCATATCTAATAGCATCTTCAATAATACCAAATGTATTTCACTCATGTAACTAATATTTTGATATTTTTCACGAATGTACAAATATCGAAATATTAGCCCCACTCGTAAAATATAGTTGGTTTTACTGAAGACATCGAGGAATATATATATATTGTAAGACCATTAGAGAAATGCTGTAATGTTTTTTCAATCGTTCAATTGTTTATCTCTAAAATGGAAATGACGACATTATACAAGTTTAATTTTATAATTCTTAGCCCCAAGGTACACCCCAATACACTATAGTTTCGACTCGATTTGTGTCCTCAGAAGTGATTTATACACTTTTCGGCTTGTTGTGACGGTGTTATCAAACCTTTGCTATTCGGGGTCAGCCCTGGTCATGGTGTTGGATGACGACATTCCCGATGTTCTGATGGTACAGTTTTTAGCTCACCTGGACCGAAGGTCCGGTGAGCTTATGCCATGGTGCAGCGTCCGTCGTCCGTCGTCCGGCCGTCAACATTTGCTTCAAATCGCTACTAGTCAAAAAGTTCTTATTGGATTTTGACCAAATTTGGTCAGAAACATCCTTGGCAGAAGGGGATCAGATTTTGCATAAATGGTGACTCTGACCCCCAAGGGGCCTGAGGGGCGGGGCCCAATAGGGGAAATTTAGGCAATTCCTTTAAATCGCTACTAGTCATAAAGTTATGAATGGATTTGAACCCAATTTGGTCAGAAACATCCTTTGGGGAAGGGGAACAGATTTTGCATAAATGGTGACTCTGACCCCCAAGGGGCTAAAGGGGCGGGGCCTAATGGGGAAATAGAGGTAATTCCTTCAAATCGCTACTAGTCATGAAGTTATGAATGGATTTGAACCCGATTTGGTCAGAAACATCCTTTGGGGATGGGGAACAGATTTTGCATAAATGGTTACTCTGACCCCCGAGGGGCCAAAGGGGCGGGCCCATTAGGGGAAATAGAGGTAATTCCTTCAAATCGCTACTAGTCATAAAGTTATGAATGGATTTGAACCAAATTTGGTCAGAAACATCCTTCAGGGAAGGGGAACAGATTTTGCATAAATGGTTACTCTGACCCCCAAGGGGCTAAAGGGGCGGGGCCTAATGGGGAAATAGAGGTAATTCCTTCAAATCGCTACTAGTCATAAAGTTATGAATGGATTTGAACCAAATTTGGTCAGAAACATCCTTCAGGGAAGGGGAACAGATTTTGCATAAATGGTGACTCTGACCCCCAAGGGGCCTGAGGGGCGGGACCCAATAGGGGAAATTGAGGTAATTCCTTTAAATCGCTACTAGTCATAAAGTTATGAATGGATTTGAACCCAATTTGGTCAGAAACATCCTTTGGGGAAGGGGAACAGATTTTTCATAAATGGTGACTCTGACCCCCAAGGGGCCAAAGGGGCGGGGCCTAATGGGGGAAATAGAGGTAATTCCTTCAAATCGCTACTAGTCATGAAGTTATGAATGGATTTGAACCCGATTTGGTCAGAAACATCCTTTGGGGATTGGGAACAGATTTTGCATAAATGGTTACTCTGACCCCCGAGGGGCCAAAGGGGCGGGCCCATTAGGGGAAATAGAGGTAATTCCTTCAAATCGCTACTAGTCATAAAGTTATGAATGGATTTGAACCAAATTTGGTCAGAAACATCCTTCAGGGAAGGGGAACAGATTTTGCATAAATGGTTACTCTGACCCCCAAGGGGCTAAAGGGGCGGGGCCTAATGGGGAAATAGAGGTAATTCCTTCAAATCGCTACTAGTCATAAAGTTATGAATGGATTTGAACCCAATTTGGTCAGAAACATCCTTTGGGGATGGGGAATAGATTTTGCATAAATGGTGACTCTGACCCCCAAGGGGCCAAAGGGGCGGGGCCTAATGGGGAAATAGAGGTAATTCCTTCACATCGCTACTTGTCATAAAGTTATGAATGGATTTGAACCCAATTTAGTAAAAAACATCCTTTGGGGAAGGGGAACAGATTTTGCATAAATGGTGACTCTGACCCTTAAGGGGCCAAAGGGGCGTGGCCTAATGGGGAAATAGAGGTAATTCCTTCAAATCGCTACTAGTCATAAAGGTATGAATGGATTTGAACCCAATTTGGTCAGAAACATTCTTATGTGAAGGGGAACAGATTTTGCATAAATGGTTACTCTGACCCCCAAAGGACCAAAGGGGCGGGGCCTAATGGGGAAACAGAGGTAATATCTTTAAATCGCTACTAGTTATAAAGTTATGAATGGATTTGAACCAAATTTGGTCAAAAACATCAATGGGGGAAGGGGAACAGATTTTGCATAAATGGTGACTCTGACCCCCAAGGGGCCAAAGAGGCGGGGCCCCATATGGGAAATAGAGGTAATTCCTTTAAATCGCTACTAGTCATAAAGTTATGAATGGATTTGAACCCAATTTAGTAAGAAACATTCTTTGGGGAAGGGGAACAGATTTTGCATAAATGGTTACTCTGGCCCCCAAGGGGCCAAAGGGGAGGCGCCTAATGGGGAAACAGAGGTAATTCCTTAAAATCGCTACTAGTCATAAAGTTATAAATGCATGTTGTAAACACAGAGAGTCTGGACTTCATTATTTCTTTAAAGCAGTTGGGATCCCCACGCTATAACCATAAATAGCATTGTTTGAGGTTAACAAACAAAAGGAATTGAACATGAACATTATTTTGACATTTGGTCAAATCCAACCAGGTGAGCGATACAGGCCCCATGGGCCTCTTGTTTCACATCTTTTTGCACCACGAATGGTACAAAAAGATATGAAAAAACTGTAACGTTTTTTTCTTGGTACACTTTTTTCATATATTTTTGTACCAAAAATTGTACAAAAAGAAATGAAAAAATGTAACGCGGTACAAAACCTTTCACATCATTTTGCCGGCTGATACCGGCTATTGGTACATAAACATGTGAATGTAAGCTGTGTTTTTTCCTAAGTAGTTTATAATCTTTCTGTAACACATGAAGTACAAAATGATTTGAATTTTCACATCTTTTTGTACCATGGTACACTTTTCTATGATACAAAAAGATATGAAAAAACTGTACCATTGAAAAAAGTGTTAAAGTTTTTTCATTTCATTTTGCCAGGCTCTTGTCGGCCATCGTATATACACCAAGTAATCTCAATTTCATACCGTCAAATCGTGGAATGTTGGATTCGAATGTTAGGAATGTTAATGGATATTAGGTAGTTGTACTGTACATGACAAGTTGCAAAATGTACATGTACGCATTATGCAATATTGAGTAGTTGTACTGTACATGACAAGTTGCAAAATGTACATGTATGCATTTGCAATATTGAGTAGTTGTACTGTACGTCTAGAAAATGTACATGTACACAAATCTATTACTCTGTAGTTGTTATTTGGCGGCCGCTATCGGCCATCGTAGATTTCTCATTACACTGCAGCTAAGAGCAAATAGAGATCTGATTTTAATTAGAAATTACTAAGTACTTATATCTTTACCGGACAGGATTTCTATTAAGATGGACACAATGATTTAGGAATATCTTATCGTCGCATCCCACGTGTAATTTCCAAAATACGGAATTGCCCCTGGGATGCGAGGTTGAGAATACCCTAGCTGTCCTCGCGACAGTCATTGTAAAAAAAAAAGAACATGCAGTGGGGATAAATAGAGCTAAATTAAATAGGAAAAAGGATCGACGTATCTCCAACATGGAGTGCTTGAAAGTAAAGGGCCGTATCTCAAATTTATCAATTTTTAGATAATAATAAATTACAACTACGAGTGAGATTTTCTTATAGAATTTGTACATTATATCAATTGAAATGGTCTAATTCTGTAAAAATACTATGTGATTAAACAGAATTAGACAATTTCCAATGATATAAAGTACATATTCTATAAGAAATGCTCAGTCGGAATTGTAATTTATCAAAATAAAAAAAAAAAGATAAATTTGAGATACGGCCCTTTACTTCTAAGCACTCCATGTTGGAGATGTACGTCCTTGTTCAATCATACTCCGTATACGTCTGTCAGCAACATGGGGGCTCGACACATTCTTATGAACCAGAATGAAAAATTAATCCCATGGCCCGACCCCATGATCACTTATTATAACGTTCCCGCCCCTGTGGTCAGAAATCGTCCGTCTGTCCGCTAGAGACTGTACGTACGTTACCATGACTATTGCAACGGAAGCGGCAGCATCACTTCAATGGCGCCGTAACCAGAGCTGAGACTGTCCGAAACTGCGAAATCATATATGACATATTTGTACCAAGTCCCTGTGGTCGACAGTATACTAATAAGTTTTGCTATATATATGACATATTTTACCAAGTCCCTGTGATTGGCAGTATACTAGTAAGTTTTGCCATATATATGTATATGACATATTTGTACAAAGTCCCTGTGATTAGCAGTATACCAGTAAGTTTTGCCATATATATGACATATTTGTACCAAGTCCCTGTGATTGGCAGTATACTAGTAAGTTTTGCCATATATATGTATATGACATATTTGTACAAAGTCCCTGTGATTAGCAGTATACCAATAAGTTTTGCCATATATATGACATATTTGTACCAAGTCCCTGTGGTTGACAGTATACCAGTAAGTCTGTGCTGTAAAATATTAGTAATATAAAACTACATATAGGAAATAAAATCACCTGGGGTAACGATCATTATCGCTGCTAATGGATCGAGACCTCAATTTTCACAATAGGCCAGTGAGTGTCAAGTGCAGTTAAAAGCAAATTTATCACCAAGCGTCATCTACTAGACCAAGGACTTAGATACACTCAGTTTTCTTCTAAAACATTCTCATTGTTCGCACAGGGACTTGTCACAACAGTCCTATGTGCGTATTCCGTATAGCGGAATATTCTGTCATACTCAACTGAGAACCAATGACAATCTAACTAAAATCTAGATGGTCATTCTCACTAAGTTACATGAACATAGTGAAAATGACCATCTAGATTTTAATTAGATTGGAACCAATAATTAAGTATCCTCTTTCTTGATAATGATTAGAATGATGTCACATGGCCCTAGGTGAGGAGGAGGGGGCGAAATATTTTCGTCTGCTAACAGTTCGGTCAGACATTACACATATGGACTGATATTGGTAGGGCACTCGCCCCATATCCCTTTGCTTCGGGTGACTCATTTTTATTTACTCTCTGAAATTGTAAAATATCCTTACATGTTGCCAAGGACGTCTATCTATTGATAAAAGGGGCACTGACCTGAAACTGACCTTTTATGTATCGCATCGTCCCGCTTATCCGTTCCACTGGTCACGGCCTTTGCAGGTTCGTTTAGGTATTATAAATTAGTTTATTTTGACCCTGCTATTTCATACCAACAAAAAAGATTTATTATGGGCAGACTATCATCTGTTTTCGTATACAATACCACTCAAAAGTACAAGTCAAGATGTACACGTATCTGGTGTGTCCAAAATCCACAGGGTTCTTACATTGTAATGGTCAACAAATTGGTGATGCATTTCATTATTTACTTGAATGTACAGCGTTATCTTCTCACAGAATTTTATATCTAGACAAATGCTTTTGGTCAAGACCAAATATTATTAAATTTAACAAACTATTGAATATGACTAATGTTAAAAAACTAATGAAAATGTGTATTTTTATCAGATTATTAATAACATGATTTGTCCTCCTTGATAATTAAGAATGAAAATATTTTGTTGTGAAACTGTGCCATGTATCAAATACGAACACTACTTTAATTGTATATATTATATTGTAAATATGTTTTTCTCTATACATCATGTCAATATGTGAAAAGTGTATAAAATGAATTTGAATTTGAATTTGTAAAATACCATAATCCGTGGTAAAGTATACGTGACCGGTGGGGGGGGGGGGGGGGTTAGATTTTTATCAAACTTCACACAATGGTAAAGGACCATTATATCTCGGGCAAGATGGAGTTTTAGGGCTTTTGGGTCAAGTTACTGATACTATTTTCAGTGGGGACCGGTTGGGGACATATATTGCTGTAGAAATGCCCTTGCAGTATACTTTGTTATTCTGAACAAACTGCATCTTTCTGTAATATAACGAAAACCGAGGGATGTCGCTTTTATCGATTTTTAATCCAGCTCCCGAAAATATCTAAAAACTAACAAATGTTCTCCGCCCTGTGAGATCAGTGCGTGTCACATCGCTTCACTCTAGCCACGCACTGTTCACACTTTGGCCAGGCAAATAAAACTGTCATCCATCTAATTTATCTATAACATGGGATTTCGTTGGCCATTGCTGATGTGATGTTGATGATACATCTATGTACGTCCCTGTATTTATATGTCCGTCCCTGTACATCTATGTACGTCCCTGTATTTATATGTCCGTCCCTGTACATCTATGTTCGTCCCTGTATTTATATGTCCGTCCCTGCACATCTATGTCCGTCCCTGTATTTATATGTCCGTCCCTGTATTTATATGTCCGTCCCTGTACATCTATGTCCGTCCCTGTATTTATATGTCCGTCCCTGTACATCTATGTACGTCCCTGTACACCTACGTCCGGCCCTGTACACCTATGTACGTCCATGTCCGTCCCTGTATATCTATGTTCGTCCCTGTATATATATGTACGTCCCTGTATATCTATGTACGTCCCTGTATATCTATGTCCGTCCCTGTACATCTATGTACGTCCCTGTATATCTATGTCCGTCCCTGTATATCTATGTCCGTCCCTGTACATCTATGTACGTCCCTGTATATAGATCTATGTCCGTCCCTGTATATCTATGTCCGTCCCTGTACTTCTATGTACGTCCCTGTATATCTATGTACGTCCCTGTACATCCGTGTCCGTCCCTGTACATCTATGTCCGTCCCTGTACACCTATGTACGTCCCTGTATATCTATGTCCGTCCCTGTACTTCTATATACGTCCCTGTACACCTATTTACGTGCCTGTACATCTATGTCCGTCCCTGTACATCTATGTACGTCCCTGTAAATCTATGTACGTCCCTGTACATCCATGTCCGTTCCTGTACATCTATGTACGTCCCTGTATATCTATGTACGTCCCTGTACATCTATGTCCGTCCCTGTACACCTATGTCCGTCCATGTACACCTATGTACGTCCCTGTATATCTATGTCCGTCCCTGTACATCTATGTCCGTCCCTGTACATCCATGTCCGTCCCTGTACATCTATGTCTGTCCCTGTACATCTATGTCCGTCCCTGTACTTCTATGTCCGTCCCTGTACATCTATGTCCGTCCCTGTACATCTATGTCCGTCCCTGTACACCTATGTCCGTCCCTGTACACCTATGTCCGTCCCTGTACATATATGTCCGTCCCTGTACACCTATGTCCGTCCCTGTACTTCTATGTACGTCCCTGTATATATATTTATCGGTATCAGCCGGCAAAATGATGTGAACGGTTTTGTACCGCGTTACACTTTTTTCCATTTCCTTTTGTACCATTTTTGGTACAAAAAGATATGAAAAAAGTGTACCAAGAAAAAAACGTTACAGTTTTTTCATACCTTTTTGTACCATCCGTGGTACAAAAAGATGTGAAAAAACTGTACCATCAGAACATCGGAATGTCGTCATCCAACACCATGATCAGGGCTGACCCCGAATAGCAAAGGTTTGATAACACCGTCACAACAAGCCGCAAAGTTTATTAATCACTTCTGAGGACACAAATCGAGTCGAAACTTTAGTGTAAGTATTGGGGTGTACCTTAGGGGCTAAAAATTATTAAATTAAACCTGTATAATGTCGTCATTTCTATTTTAGAGATAAACAATTGAACAATTGAAAAAACATTACAGCATTTCTCTAATAGTCTAACAAAATATATATATATATTCCTCGATGTCTTCAGTAAAACCAACTATATTTTACGAGTGGGGCCATCTTCGCTAGCCAAGGCTTCTGATTACGTTACACTCCACGAACCCTTGGCAGATAATTATTATATAGGCGTCAGTTCTGGCCCTCTAGCGGTGATTCGAAATTACCACCCTTCACGCATGAAATTTTCGACCAATCATAACAAGCGTTACCGATTTACTTCATCGGTGATGTTTACAAACACACATCGAGGTTTGGTGTCATTTCGATGAGATATGTGATCAATGACTTATATGAATTGATCAAACACTGCGAATGTTCCCCCAAAGATTGTGATTTTTGTATAAAGGTAAAATACCATGACATAGTCGGCAATGTAGCTCTGTACTGGGTGCCGCATTTTTTGTTTACTGCGAAACCAAGCTAGAATGTAAAACGCGATTTGATTGGGTGCCCTGGGATTCCAGGGCGCGACGGTTTGAACACGACTATATCCGCCAAGGGTTCGTGGAGTGTAACGTAATCAGAAGCCTTGGCTAGCGAAGATGGAGTGGGGCTAATATTTCGATATTTGCGCATTCGTGAAAAATATCAAAATATTAGTCACATGAGTGAAATACATTTGGTATTATTGAAGATGCTGTAAGATATGCTGTTTATTACATTTTCATAGCAAAATATACCGGATCATCTTTTAACTTTTTCCATTGTCGTTTGTATGCAGGGTTTTGATTAAATATCACTTTTATAGAATGATTACTTTTCGATATTTCACTGCTAAAAGCGTAGCAACGAAACCCATCGGTGTCTATAGTTTCTTTTACTCGAGAAGTTTTTATTACATAATAAAATTGATGGTCCCATTTCCCCAAAACGGACCCCATCGGTGTCTTTAGTTTCTTTTACTCGAGAAGTTGAGGCAGATTGGATACATTGACAATGTAAGTACAAATAATTCGTCTCTGGAAAAATTATTAAAGACGTTATTTTTAAAATGAAAAGTAATTTAAAAATTAAAATAGACAACTGATCATTTTGCAGGCCCAACATCAATATACATGACGATTGGATCATCCAGTAGCCAGACATTCCGGTTACTAATTGGCAGGCTATGTGATGACAGCTTTAGCTGGGAGTCATTTGTCAAACTCAGTCACCCTTATGTCTGGCCGTTTCATATGTTTCTGTACCATGGCTATTTTCGGCCGCTTTTTGGTACAAAAAGATACAAAAACGACTGACTCATTTCAACTCCGCTTTCACATCTTTCTGTACCATACAATGGTACAAAAAGATGTGAAAAAAATGTACCATGAAAAAAGTGTTACAGTTTTTTCATTCCATTTTGCCAGGCTCTTGTCGGCTATCGTACTTTATAGACAATTTCAATTCTAATGGATTAAGTGGATGGGGATGTTATTCAGACGGATTCACCGTTTGTTGACATACTTTGGACTATAAATTGACTATTTTAATGTCATCCTGTCCTCGAGTATCCATTTGCAAGGTTTACTATTCTAAAGTTACAAAACACGAACTTCTAAATGCAAAAAATGTAAAATAGTAATTTGATGATGGATCCGCCAACAAAGGGGACAAGTATAGACCAGAAACACGTAGGCTAGGAATAAAATGTCTATGATCTTTATAAAAATGGAATTACTTGAATTAGGATATCATAAACGAAATAATATGCGGTTTACTGATAAATAACACAACTTTTGCGGGGAATCCAAGTTACCAATGATGCGAAGATCATAGTTTCAAGCTGAAGGTAAACCATGTGGTAAGAAGGGGATAGATCGCCAGCTTGAATCCATACTCCAAATACTCAAGATGAGACTGCAGAATAACACCATATGCATATAACTCAGCATACGCTGATGCAGCTTGGCATCTTATCCACTTCGAGTGAATTATGCAAGATCCGATGACAAATTATATACCCGTGCATCCCTGTACCCGTGTTTCGTTAACTAATGACGATTATATACCCGTGTATCCTGTACTCGTGTTTCGTGAACTAATGACAATTACCCGTGTATCATGTACTCGTGTTTCGTATTTTATAAAGTGACTTGTGGGAAATAAATCTTAAGATATACTTTTCGATCTTGAACTTGTGTATTCTGAACATAAAGAGTTAAATAAAGTGATTATAGTTGTTGTGTAATAGATTGCATTTATAATTGTACAAATTTAAGCTTAGTGTTCAAATCGGAAATAAATATATAAAAATCGAATTTAGATATATTTTATATATATCCCGAATCCTCAATATTTATATTCTAATGTAAAGATATGTTTTATGGCAATTTCAAAAGTCTCCGTTTTAAAATAGATGCAACGGTCTTTGCAAATTTAGTCTCCATACAACAGTTCGGCAAAATATCGTATCAATAACTAGCCTAGATCCAGAGACCATAGGTCTCTGCTAGATCTAATGATGATTTTATTCTACGATTTTTATCCTTCATCAATATGTTTACAATGAATATCTACATAAGAAACCCTCCCGTTAGTATATACGTCGCTGGTCTAACATGATCCTCATGTAGTTTTCCATAATTTGGTAAAGGGCCCCCCCCTGCAAGTGAAATGTCCAGCACCGAAAGTCGTGTGCTGACTGTGATTGGCTACAAATTTCGCGCGAACTAGTCATCCGTCACTGCGAGGGTCAGTGATGCGTGCAGAAGAGAACTGGAAGAAGTAGCAGGTGGTTGATGGTTAGTATTTGAAGTGACAATACCGATAACGGGAATGCAATCGGTTTTTTTTTGTAATACTTTCAAAAACAGAGTATTGTTATACAGTTAAACAATAGAAATAACTCAAAATCACAGTCGAAGGGACTGTGCATGGATGCAATCGACATGCTGATGATGCTCGGTTCGTCAAACGATGCTCCCGTGCCTGGTAGCCATGTTTGCATCGTTAGCAGCCTTGTCGATCACACACTTCATTTATATCTACTTAAAGCCCATGTTTATAATATCATTTGATGACTTTTATACTGTGACACACATAGGGCCTACATGACAATTGTACTGTTACAAACAAAGTGAACATAAACATGTGTTTATAAGTTTAAGCATGCGCACGTATGGCTTCCTGTCATCGGCCATATTGAGGCACCGTGTTTATATGAAAGCTGGTCAGTACGAATTGGCGTGTTGGTAAGTGGGCATATTGCCGGTGTACCTAATGAGTGACCAGGGAGTGTCCAGGGACATTTTGCACGCCCAGGAATTCGTTAATGAAGATTTTTTAATAATTTTTCTGTAACATACTTATGAGACCATTATCTAACACCATGCAAAATTTCACTTCGATCGAATGATTACATAATATGGAAATGCACCTCTGAAGTTGCAGTGCAGCGTGCACTCGGGTGTCGGGCGCGCCCAGGAATTCGTTAATGAAGATTTTTTAATTTTTTTTCTGTAACATATTAATAACATCATTATCTAACACCATGCAAAATTTCACTTCGATCAAATGATTTTATAATACGGAAATGCACCACTGAAGGTGCATTAAAGCGTGCATTGGAGTGTCCGGGGCGTATTTGACACGCCCAGGAAGCCGTTATTGAAGATTTTTTTATTTTTTTTTCGGTAACATACAGATTATACCTATATCTAACATCGTGTAAAATTTCACTTCGATCAGACGATCGCATAATACTAAATTTTGCCATTAAATCTTACGAAGTTACGATGAAGATGGCCTGTATTACGGCTGCGCTCGGCATACGAGTACCAGGGAGGTTTGTACAAGCCCAGGAAGTCGTTGATTTATATTTCTTGATTATTTTTTCTGTAACATACAGATTATACTTTTATCTAACATCGTGCAAAATTTAACTTCGATCAGGCGATTGCATAATACTAAATTTTGCCATTAAATCTTACGAAGTTACGATGAAGTTGCCCTGTATTACGGCTGCGGTTGGCACATGAGTGTCCAGGGAGGTTTTTACACGCCCAGGAAGCCGTTAATTTTTATTTTTTGATTATTTTTTCTGTTACATACATATTATACCTTTATCTAACATCATGCAAAATTTCACTTCGATCAGACGAGTGCATAATACTAATTTTTACCATTAAATCTTACGAAGTTACATGGAAGTTGCCCTGTATTACGGCTGCGGTTGGCACATGAGTGTCCAGGGAGGTTTTTACACGCCCAGGAAGCCGTTAATTTATATTTCTTTATTATTTTTTCTGTAACATACAGATTATATATTTATCTAACACCATGCAAAATTTCACTTCGATCGGACGAGTGTATATTTATTGTATTTTGTTACTGAATCCAGCCTTAGGTGATCACTTCATTGTCCAGGCCATTTTATATCTACCTGTGATCTGACAAATTAATCCCGGAGCGCCGCCCACCTGCGGTGTGACCGGTAATTGTATTGGTTTACATAACAACTTGACATGTCCCTGTTAATTGATATATAACATATTGCAACCCGGAATAAAATACAAATAAAAACTTACTATTTCATCAGTTACGATTATTCCTTCAGTTACAGTTTCAGTTCCGTAATTAGAACGTTTAATAACATCGTAAACTTTGAGTTCTAAAATAAATACGAAAATCATACATTCCAAGTTAAATACTAACATTATTTTTTTACAATATAAATAGTTGTAATGAGTGACAAACCCGCGTGTTCGGCTAATCTAGCTAGACACTCGCTAGATAACGTACAATCAGAGGCAAAAATATATTGTTTTAGTATTCTAGTACAATTAACGACTTAAAAATAAATATAGCAATTATTTATCAATCTCCTGCAAATCAAATAGAATATAACGCATTATGACAGAATTAATTGTAACGTTATAACTCCGTTGCCATACCTGATAAATGTATTAAAATCGGCTATAGACTTATTTAGCATGCCCGTATTCTGGTTCGCCCAATAGGAGAAAGTCGGAGGTTTGATTTTTGCGGAAAGGTTATAACAATGTAAATTGTAAATAGAAAAACAACCAAGGACCTTTAGGGTCGTTCAAGGATTACCACACATATAATCAGGAGAATTAATTTTAAAATTTGCTCTGAAAAGGTCATAGTTAAGAGAGCTAGCACGGTTCTTCAAACGGCTATGCAGTATTTTTAACATGGGGGAGCCACACACCAAGATGCCTTTATTATTGGACACTTCCTAGGTATATTTCTTTTAATGAACTTCTAAGTAGACGAATCCTTTAATATCTGGATCGTTCCAGTTTGATGGACGACGGAAAGAAGGAAATACGCATACAAAATGTATTTCTAATCGAAAGTTAGGTTGTCTCAGATGATGGGAATCTAAAATATTACGGATTTCTGCTAATCTTTCTGGCATTATGTCACAAAGAATATTTATATCTATACCATTTTTGGTAGAGAAGAATAAAGACATTCTCTGCGTTTCTTCTATAAATCGGCAAAAGTTCCAGCCTATCACAAGGAGACTTAACACGAACACACCACAGCCTCCCAAAACACACATACGCACTCACCACACGCATGTATGTCGCACGCACGGGAGGCTGTCCTTAAATGACCTTAGCTGTTAATAGGACGTTAGACAAAATAAATCAAACCAAATTATGTACACGTCTCTAATATGTCAATTGTGGAATTCCAAATCTGAAACCTGAAATAAAATACTTATAAAAACGTATTATTTCATCAAAACCATGAATACATTCTTACAATTTCGAAGTGATCAATAAATGCATTAATATTTTATAAAACAATAATTGACCGAGTCAAGTGAAAAAGATCATCTATCGGTGACTCCGCCCACCTGCGGTGTAGTCTAATTGGATTAGTTTATATAACTTTGGCGCCTGTCTAGCTGTCAACTAACCCGCGTCTCCGCCTCACTTGTGTTCAATGGAAGACGAGTGACAGGTAACGAAAGCCATCAGTAGGCGGAGTCACGTAACTAACAAATTAGGTGTCGTGCTGTTTGTCCCTCACCATCAGTTTGCTTATTTCTATTCTAATATAAAAAGAATATTTTGTTGCTACCAGAAACATGAAAAAAACAAGTCATTTTATTACCAAATGTAATTTTCTGCATCTTGTACTGCTGCAACAACACGTGTACAAAAATGACCGTTTGTTGCCCGAGTGAATAATCATCAATTACTGTTATTGATGACTACGTAATACCACCAATTGGCTTTTTGAAGTGTAAGTTCTATCGATTTAAGTTGTGCATTTTCGAGATTTTTTAACACATTTCGTGAAGAGGTCGGCTTTGAAAAGGGCCGTTTTTAGAGGTACTGATCGTTTATTGTCGGAACAATGTGGTAGGGTAGGGTTTATCTAGATCCCAAGAAGATGGTTCTAATCACACTAGGTATCAGCCCAATATGGTCGGATAAAAAATAAAATCAGTGGCCTTTTTATTTTGGATATAAGGGACTTAAGATTTTTAATTGATCTGTCCTTGGTTAAACAAATGTAGGAGTATAGTATGTCCCTGCATGTACAAACTTGTACACATTTATCTTCCCGAAATGGCACGAATTATCACCTTTTATTTCAGTTAAACTCCATCGACCGTTTTTTCTATTATTTGATACGAATCTCGTATCATGATTCACAATTTGGTTGCAGACTCTAACTTTGAAATACTGCAATACATTTTGACAGATTATAATATTTTTTACACGCGGACTCCTCTGTACACTCCATGTAAAACATTTATTTCATACAGTTTTCGATGCCATTTCACATTCTTATCCCATATGCACGTGCTTTTTATCATTATATCATTATATCAACAAGTTTTTATCAGTATTTCATTTCGAGTTTCAAACTTTGAAATAGATTTTGAAGAACTGTTTATTGGATATAGGACAGTTTCCAATGCCAGTTGACTGTTTTATTTGTATTTCATTTCAGATTTCAAACTCTCTAATTTATATGATTATAATATACACGCATTTCAAAAGAATCATTTGTTAGATATGATTTTTTTTCTTCCTTTAATTTCTCTTAAAAGTCTGTTGTCTAATACCTTTATTTAATACATTAATGTATCATTTTCTATGTTGTACTACTTGTACTTATACTTCCTTGCTGTGTTAACAATCAATGTTTGAAATGAGAAAAAAAAAATAATATACTTACACGAAAGAAACATCTACATATGTGTACATGTATTTGTTTTAATTTACTTGTATACTTTAATTCTTACGACGTTGAAACAGAATCCCATTTTTTAGGCAAATATATCTTTTATAACCAAGAACATCAAAAACTTTATAATCATGACAAAACAGTGAATGCTGACTTTCTAAATTACTGTTATGATTCTAAATTTTATTTCTTAATGACAAAGGAGGAAGTTAAGAGGAACTCTTATTGCTGATTTAACCTGGTACGGTCCTGTTAATGTAAATATACTTTGCAATGGTGACACGAATATCTCCTCAACTGACAATGTAAAAATCGCCAAAGTTGTGCAAAACTTCTTGAGTAGGTCGGGAAGATTCGACTAATCATCACTTCCTATCCCCCACCCCCTTCTTTTCATACTATTTTCCTATAATAAAAAAACTTAATCCAAAATGCTCCATTTATCCATATAATATAAAAATGTTTTTTCTTCTAATCGATCAAGTATATTTGAATTCATTCCAAACATTTATATGTCGTGATCTTTCCCGATGCAGTCATTTAACTTTATATGTACCTATCTCCTCTTCCCTCCTGCCCCCCCCCCCCCCCCCCCTCTCTCTCTCTCTCTCTCTCTCTCTCTCTCTCTCTCTCTCTCTCTCTCATTATATTTTCGTTTCTTTATCGAATTTCTGAATATTTGTATATGCCATCATGTGACTATGTTATTGTTAATTATTTTGTTATTATTATGGGAGAAGTCGTCTATAAGTTGGAAAAACTTGCTGACTAATCCCTTTGTCATTATTATATGTCAATAAAATATGTTTAAACTAAAAAGGAGGAAGTACAGCCGGTTTTAGCTAGCACAATATTTAACCTTTTAAAGAAGAGACAGGACAGGAAAAAGGGTAAGAAATGCCAAGACAACTGCCAAAAAAATGAAAGTTTAGGATACTCTAAAAGTAAAATTTGTTTTTTTTTTCAAAAGGTTTCATACAAAGTTTAAACACTCTAAAGGGAATATTGCAATAGAAAAAATATATACAAAATAAATTGATTGTAAGCTCTTATAAGATTTGTAATTATACTGTTAAAAGAAATAATGCTGCATATTAAAAACAAAAATCACACTGTACATAGCATTATTATCAGGCAATCCTGTCAGAATTTTTCACATCAGAATAGTTTTACAGCAGTTTATTAAAAAATGTAATTATATAAATATCCAATTGAACAATTTATCAATAACTAAGTAACTAACAACAACAAAAATTAACTAAAAGTCTAAAACAGTTAGTATATATAACTCATGTAAAGGCATTCAATAAATAAATATCATAAAAAATAATACATTAATAAAGATGAATAGATCATGACTTACAATAATTACTATGCAAATTAAAATGCATGAATTGGTTAAGATATTAAGTTATTATCAAACATTTAATAAATAAATATCATAAAAAATAATACCGGTACATGAATATATTGTGCCCAATCCTATTGTATATATTTGATACAATAAAATATGTTTAAACTAAATGAATATAGATGAATCAATTATGAGTTACAACAATAACTATTATGCAAAGTACAATGCAGAAATTGGTTAAGATATTAAATCATCATCAAACATTGTGACATTATTCAGTACAAAATACACATAATATAAGTTTTATAATAAATTACATCTTCATCTATAATCAAATAAATAATGTTTTAATGCAAAGTGAGGAAATTATTCCAAATAGTATATTCTGATTTTATACTTGAAAAACTTTATCATAAACAATATCTTAGTGTTAAGAAATAAAATAAAATTATGGAGAGTCAAAAAAATAAAGTAAATGTGTTACATATAGCCAATATATTAGTTATACTCGTTATAAAATAAATAAATAATGGACTCTTTGTAGAACCGCGTCCTCATCGCAGTCTGGTAACATTCTTATTTTAACAATAGAGTTACTTCCCTTCCAATCTTTGGAGTACACTACTTCGTAAGATTTAATGGTAAAATTTAGTATTATGCACTCGTCCGATCGCAATGACATTTTGCATGGTGTTATATAAAGGTATAATCTGTATGTTACAGAAATAATAATAAAAAATATAAATCAACGGCTTCCTGGGCGTGTAAAAACCTCCCTGGACACTCATGTGCCAACCGCAGCCGTAATACAGGGCAACTTCATCGTAACTTCGTAAGATTTAATGGTAAAATTTAGTATTATGCACTCGCCTGATCGAAGTTAAATTTTGCACGATGTTAGATAAAGGTATAATATGTATGTTTCAGAAAAAATAATCAAAAAATATAAATCGACGACTTCCTGGGCGTGAAAAATACGCCCTGGACACTCACGTGCTGACCGCAGCCGAAATACAGGGCAATTTCATCGTAACTTCGTAAGATTAATGGTAAAATTTAGTATTATGCACACGTCCGATCGAAGTGAAATTTTGCATGATGTTAGATAAAGGTTTAATCTGTATGTTTCAGAAAAAATAATCAAAAAATTTAAATCAACGACTTCCTGGGCGTGTAAAATACGCCCGGGACACCCGAGTGCACGCTGCACTGCAACTTCATCGGTGCATTTTAATAATATGCACTGGTCCGATCGAAGTGAGATTTTGCATGGTGGTAGATAATGGGACAATATGTACGTTACAGAAAAAATTTTCAAAAAATCTTCATTAACGAATTCCTGGGCGTGAAAAGTATCTCCCTGGACACTCATTACTCCCTGGTCACTCATTAGGTACACCCCATATTGCTATCAGAATGATGGGATTATTGATCTAATATTTACATGATTATTAAGGGCATGGCCATAAATTTCATGACAGACGTCCAACTTGCAGATGTTTGTACACATTTTCTCGCCTCGGACGGTTTTGTTATCGTCTCTCTTGAAATTCTTCTAAGTATGAATTTTCCCAATATCTGCGACCAGAATTTCAGAATGCAATACCCACACACATTAATTTGAACAAATGTTATACAGGTTTATTCTTATGAAAATTACGAGTGTTGTTTTGACGGATAATACGTAATGACACAGGACGTGCCATCTCCCGACAATAAAATGAAAATGTGCATCTGATTAGGTTTATGTGTTGGCAATATCATGAATACGACAGTTTCATTTGACGCACCCATACCTATGAATAATAAGTATAATATACGAGTACCTGGGTAATTAACCCTAGTGCAAAGATACATTTAATCTATAACAGCAGAAAAGTCAGCACTTGTTTGTTGTGTAATAGCATTATTAATTATAGTAGAAGTTTTGAGGGTAACAGTGTCCTTTTTAATTCCTATTTTTTTAAATCATTAAATAATTGCTAAACACTTAATTACAAAGAAAACATTTTTTATTTTCTGTATATGTAGTGTATTGGCTCCATAACATAGTTAATTAATCGAATTAAACACAGCAAATCCATTTTGAACATTTAAAAGACAGCATGTTACCGATGCAACAATGCTAAACTTGAAATTTCAAGTATGAAATAAAGAATTTACTGAAAGTATTGTCTTCTCCATCTTAATTTTGGAAAATGAACATAATGACCTTCATGAAATACCAAATATAAAATGAAAATAAGTTTTAAAAATTTGATAAAAATGTCACACTTTTTAGACCAATACTGAGTGTGCCCTAGTAGTGATGTATGCCTTTTGCAATTAATTTTTTTCAATATCCGACATCAGATTGTTAGAATGCATAACCCAAAACACAATTGAGTCAGTTTCAATTATTTTGAACAAAATTTATTTTTTTAGTTTCATTAATTTGAAAATTAATCTTGTAAACTACAGAAAATGTGCTATTTTCAGACCCCCAAAAAATATGCAAAATCTGTAAATGTTTGTGTCTGTCATTGCACAGGAAATGTGGGTTTAGTCATAAATGTATTTGCATTATGTACAAATAAATATATGTAGCATAAGAAATGTCGCAAATTAAACAGGAAACACTTTCCCAACTTGCAAGCTGATGTAATTGTTTACATGCCAAGAATAAGTTCTAATAAATTATATTAGTTTGACTACATCTCAGTACCTAGCAAAATGTATGATTAAAATTAATATGAATAACCCAATATCAAGATTCAACATATTCTGTACCGACTTTGATCATAGTGAAGTAAAAAATTCTTTTCCTTTGGCTTTTGACATGAGACTTGTCCAATATTGAACTTGTTGTAAGTAAAAGTTTTATCTGCACTGTTTTTCTGAACCATTAAAATATGTTGTGTGAAAGTTTTCTTTGTTGTCAGCATTTTGTATTATATCAAATTCTATTACATGTATAATACACATGATGAATTAATGGTATAGCAATACCAATTTTGTCATGTATAATTTGGAATAATGAATGTTGTTCAAGCCATAATTGATAAGTGACTCTTTTGTCTCATTGTAAGAAGAAAATTGGTGAATTGGGAAAGTAATTTTCTGAAATAATCCAGATATAAGGCTTTATTATGAAATAAATTTTAAAAGGATTTTACTTTATCAAAACAAAATTGCTTTATTTATTAATGATAGTCATATATTGCCTTGGCAAAATATACTTGACCTCAGGTTATATATTATATATGTACACAGCATGTGTACATTTTATATGGGAGATTAACCTTGAGGACTTGCATGTAATATATTGTTCCTTAAGGCATGTAACCTGACAAGCAGAGCAAATTCAATATGAATGCCTCTACTAGACATGAAAAGGTAATACTGGATAACAAAGGACATTGAACATAGGTCATCAAGGGTCAGGATGACATATAATTATTGTGCTTCCTCTGTCTGTCCTGTGTAAGCTAAACTTCTTCAGTTCCAACAGTGGGGCTGAGCTCAAACTTTGCCTGGGATATTGATTTAAAATCAGATTCTAAATATAAAACAAAACCTATACATGAGAATCGGGCACTGAAGACTTAAAGAAGTTTTGACTGACATGATTAAACAAGTGCATTTTATTTGATTTCTTATATAATCAGTGGATGAAGTGTAATTTTCATTTGCCGCATACAATCGTTTCATTTACTGAAGCAGTAAAGTTGCATTTGAATAAAAGAAATTGTTTCTGAAATTGTTCCAAGTTCATGAACAAAGGGGATTAGAAATCAGAAGTTTACTATCTTTTTGTACATTGTATAAATTAAGATGGGTAAAAATATAGTGTTGTTTGTTGTGCTGGAAGAAAATATTTTTGTTTGAATTAATTATGATTTTGTTGAATGCAAGGGATATATGGGAATAGGGACATATCCGTAATATGTACTTGTCTTTTCTAAGTGAAGCATTTAATAAAATCACTTAAAATACCAATTATTTCAACTAGGAATTCCTATCATACAAACAGAAAAACAATACTAACACACATTTTAAAGGGTTGACATAGATGGCGACTTCTCTGTAAACAATACTAACAATCTGTCAATAGCCTATTGCACAATGTACTACTGTCTCAGTCGATACATCATCTGATCTTCAAGTGCTATACCCTGTTGATATAGTATACGTAGTTGGGACTAATATTATTTTTCTTTTAATACTAACCAAAAGGAAGACGCTTGTATTTGTTATAAATAAAGAAAGTGTGGCAAATGGTGGTATGTAAGTTTAGCATTACAACAGGTGCACTTAAGTGTTGGGGAAACTTTGAAGATAAATTTGATGGCAGCGTGCGAGCTTGGTGGTACAACAGATGGCAATACACTGAAGTTGTAATATTATGTGTCATAACAATTTTAACCATTTACCATTTTGATGTCTGTCAATTGAAGTTAACAAAGATAGTAGACACAACACTCCTCTCAGAGCTGGTCAGTTTTACACCTATACTGCCACAAGTGTTTCTATGGAAGAGATCCATTAGGTTGATCTTTTGTATTTCTATATTGTACGCATGTGCCATGTGTACTAATTGTTGGCTGGAACTATTGGTAAATTTGTATTGCTTGCTACGACTGGAAAGCAGGCTTTAAGACCAATTCTTAATTTTTATTTGCTTGCAGAAAATAATTACTAACCAAGAAGACCAAGATGTCGGGACGGGCCAGAGGACGATCCAGAGGTCGATCTCGAGGAAGTGGAACTCCTCAAGAAGAACCTTCAAGACGCCCTGGGGAGGAGCAACAGAGAGTCCAACCAGTAAGCATTAAGGTGGAACTGCAATGGAGCATCATGTGGTGTCCATTGATGAATTATCAGTTGCTTCCTTACATTGATGCTTCAATCGATACCTTGTATCTATAAGATAGTGTACATAGTGAATGCCTTGTACATATATGTTAGGGTGTATGTAGTCTTGAAATAATTACCAAGGACCAACACATTAGCTGTCCTTCATTGTAGTAGTTTGATCATACATTCACCTTCGTCTAGCATGTATCCCTCACTAATGCCGTCTTTTAAAACGCTATTTACCGAGGACCAACTCATTCCCTTGTCTTTTATTGTGGTAACTGGTATAGTTTGATGCATTGACCCCTATATCCTTTGCTAAACCTAACTGGGTTCTAACTTGATTTCATATTCCAGAGATATTTCATAGTTTAAGAATTTTGTAACACCTTTATACAGCTTTGATAGCCCTGGATAATTGGAGTTTAAAACTTGCTTTTTGGGAAAAACATGATATTATTTCATCTGTTGTTTTGCTATGCCAGGCATTTAATGCTGTTGTTGTGTATTCTAGCCAACGGCTGCTGCACCAGCTCCCACTCCAGGTGGGGCAACCAGTGTAGCAGGTAGTGGTAGGGCAAGTTATCGTGGGGGAGTAACTGCTCCAAGACCAGGCGCAGGAGATGCCCCAAGAGCTCCAGTCGAGGAAATGGCTCAACTAAGAGTGGGAACTGGAGATGCTCGACAAATAGGAAAACGAAGGGCTGACTTCCGTTATACAGATGTTAACACCCGTCCAGCTCACATCACTGACAAAAAGGGTAACTTAAGAATTACTGGTGTTATTTCTGTTGATTTTGTTGAATCCTTGAAACGTACTGAAATTGTTACAGCATCAAGATGCTTGTTGAAACAATATTTATGCATTAACCATGAAATTGAATAATATTTAATCATTGTCAGCTTATGGGTGTAGTGCGAGGTGACCAAGTGGAGAGAAATTTGATAGCCATATTATCCAGTTAGTTTGCATTAGTTATGAGAAAATGAATATGGAAATAATTCTTAGATAACTGTTTAAAACTTAAGAAATAAAGGAAATTTCAGATTCTAGAGTAGATTTCATAGTTTAAAAATTTTGTACCACTATTATAGTGCATATTATACAGCTTTGACAACCCTGGATAAATTAAAGAAAGATGATAATTACATTCTGATCATTATGGCATCAACAAGTTTATCAAGATGATAAAGTAAGTTTATCAAGATGATAAAGTAATTCTTTGTATAATCTATTATTTTGGAGTTTCTTATTTTATAATGACATCTTTTAGAGGGCTCCATTGTAGACCTTTGTTATTTATAAAGTATTATCAATGCTTCTCATATTTGTATGCATGTAGTATGTTGTTTTCTTCATTTTTCTTGGCAGGAAGTTCAGGAACTCCTTTACCTCTAGCAACCAACTTTTTCACTTTTGATTGTGATGAGGACTGGTCTCTTTACCAATACCACGTGGATTTTAACCCAATGATCGACAGTCGCAAGATGAGGGCAGGTCTGCTGTTCACACATGCGGATCTACTTGGACCAACTAGAGTCTTTGATGGCATGATCCTGTATTTACCTCATAAGCTACCACAAGAGGCAAGATACTCAACTTTTTTTTTAACTTGCAGAACACTGTTCATCCCCCTTAATTTGCGGAACTGGAGACTTGTGATTTTTTGACATCAAAAATTGTAATATTGAAAGTTCTTAATTGATTAAAAGTTAATAGCAGTTATTCATTTAATATATGTGGTGGAGGGAGTTGGTCATTAAATCGCAAACACCTGTCATTCTTTTATTTGGGGTTGGGTAAAAATTGACAGGCAGATACCTAACACTTCCAATGTCGTAGCAACGGTTCATTAATAAGGCATTAAAATTCTAGGCAAGATGCATATTCTTGGCCCAATTGGGTGGAAAAATTGATATTGTCATTTTTCACCATTTATGTCCACAATCTATGAAGTTTATGCAGTATGGTTTCCAAACTATAATAGTTCTGTTAGATAGGCGATTTAAAACTGAACAATTAAGTTGATCAAGGCTGTTTCTGTTGTGAATTTACTTGCAGTAAGAATTAAACCAACTACACTTTAAAAATAAAAATATGAACAATACAGAAATTTTCACGTTGCTTAAACCTGGTTATAATTCGCATGCTTTGTGTGATTCTTTTACAGGTGACCGAGGTTTTCAGTCAGACAAAACGTGACAATGAAAATATTCGTATTACTATCAAGCTGACAAACACATTTCACAGCACCAGTCCTCAATGCTTACATTTGTACAATGTAATCTTCAAAAGGTAAAATTAATACTATGCATTTTGAATTGTGTGCTTCAAAACATGTAACATAAACAGCAAATTATCTACCATAGGTTGCTCAACTTTACATTGATAAAAGTATTCTATTCCAGAAGTTTTGTCTGTCTGCCTACTACATAGTTGTGATGTTTGATATGAAAATGGTTTGGCAACATAATTAGTCTCTCGTTTAAATAGTTGAATAGAAATTTATTTCAATTTCGACAGGATCTTGAACCTAATCAACATGCAACAAATTGGTAGAAACTATTACAACATGGACCTTGCTGTTGACATTACTCAGCACAAGTAAGTTGCTTTCTTTGTATTTAATATGGCTTTCGATGAAAAGGAGTTGGATTAAAGTGTAAATACTCTCTACAGGGTAAAGAACTCAAAAAATTGATTGCAGTTTTAGCTGTGAAAGCTTCTTCCTGGGAGAAAAAAAATGCTTTATATTTTATATTTATATTTAAAGAAATATATATTTTAATGTATACTTTTTCCTTATATCACTTTTTTCATTTCATAAAGATTTTATTTAATTTAAATCTGGGGGTATTGGGCAACAGTCAAATTCCTATATAAGCCCTCTCCCTTTGGTGTAATAATGGACTCTATACAGAGATAGCATAGTAGTATTGATGATCAACATGATAGTATGTAAGTATCACGGATACAGAGACTAACAGATACCGTATAGTAAACAATGTTTGGTTACCTCCCTTACATCATGTTTATTTTATTGAATTAAACCAAAGGGTATTTGGCAGCAGGCAAATTCCTATATAAGCCCCCCTTAAATTGCTTCCTCGTGTACAGCGCCAATGAGTGGAGCTTTGATTACTATATGATTCAGAATGTTTTTAAATGATTGCTAAAAAATTATGCGATTGAGGCAAGGTCTTGGGCCTCTTTTATTTTTTTGGTTGTATGTATGTCATTGTGGTGTGTTTCAGACTAAGAGTGGTGCCTGGATTCATTACCTCAATATTGCAATATGAAAACAAGGCCATGTTGTGTGCAGACATCTCCCACAAAATTATGCGAATGGATACAGTATTGGATATGATGTACGACATGTACCATTCTAATGACAGAAGTGGAGAGTCATTTGTTGACAGATGCACAAAAAAGTTTGTTGGAAGTATTGTCCTTACACGGTAAGTCAATTTTCAGTATTTGTAGAGAAAAAATGTTTTACAGTTAGATGAACAGATGTAGTTTTAGTTCCTAAAGGCCGATCAACACTAGAAAGGTCATTAGGGCCATGAGAAGAGTAAAATGGGCAAAAACGAAACAAATTTAAACAAAACTTGTAAAAATGTAGATACATCATGGAACACTCGCATCAAGCTTAAACTGAAAATGTGGCCATAGTTACAAAATATTGTGATACAGACCAACAGCTTTCAGAAAGTTAAAAGTTTCATTGATGTATACAGTTTCAATTGTAGTTATAGTTTGTGGAAATTATTAATTAGTTGTTTCTAACAACAAAATATAACTTTCTTCTGATTTGATCTTGTGTTACATACAGCCAGATATTGTACCAATATTTAAAGGTTTATAAGAACTAAAAATTCGCAAATTTTCCAAAATCATTAACATTCTAACTTGATAATTTAACAGATACAACAATAAAACCCATCGTGTGGATGACATTGATTGGGATATTCACCCAACCAGCACCTTTTCCAGACGAGACGGTGAAATCTCTTTCAAAGATTACTACAGAAAGGTAAAGAATTGACAAATCTATTTTCTGTGTGTTTTCAGTTTAATCTGTCCCATCTTCATATGTTTTTAGGTCATCTGTCTCAACGGGTCAGATGACCTATAGTCAACGTGCTTCGTCCGTCGTCAACTGCCGTTTGTAAACTTTTTACATTTCAAACTTCTCTGCTAGTTTAAAAGTTTTAATATTAAATATTTAGTAAACATCATTGTTGTATTGTTAAATTCAGGAGCAAAATAATTGATCAAAACTTAGTTAGTGCTGCTTTTAATTGGGGTAGAAATAGTCTGTGTTTGATAAGTGTTAAACTCGTTGAGATCATAACTACATAATAATTTCACTTCAGATTCAACTGTTGCAGTTATTGACATCATCATCATGTTTTTATGTAAATTAAATTACCTATGAATTATCTTTATTTCAACCAAGAGTAGTGCCAAGGCTTTTACATTCGTCTACTCCTGATATCTTGATTAGCATACACTTTCATATATAAACACCACACCCGGTGACCACCAAATTCCTAGTTTGAAAGGTCATCTCAACATTTAAACATCAACATAAACACCAAACCTTGGCTAGCTGATACCAGGTTGATTGAAAAAACAAACTTGTCTGCCATTTTGTTTAGTGTGCATGAGTCAGTCGGATGCTTTAGAGCTACTACAAGCAGTCAAACAAGCGTCTGTGTGACCACATTGACTAATGAAGAAAACAACATCAGCGATTAATTCCAGAAAACATGAAACCACTACAGAAAATTCACTCATCAATTTTTTCTGGATTTTAAGATTGATGTCGTTTGAAATGTTTTGAATCGATTAGTTTTCTATTATAATCAATGATTGGCCCACCACTATCTAAAGGCACATCATGTGTCATTGTTCGTGTACACAAAGATAGAATGATGATCATATGGCAGATGTATTTGGTTTATAAAAGCAACTTTTAAAAATTGATTTAAGGGGGAAAGAATTTACCGTAAATATTCGGGTATAGTGCGCACTCGCGTATAGTGCGCAGGTACGTTTTTGAGGTTCATTTAAAAAAAAAATTAACAATTTTTTTTTTTTCAATTTTCAACTGAGCGGTAGATGAATTCTAAAGCATAAGATGATAGGAATTTGTAACTTATGAAAGCTTATTTACAATGTACCACATTTAATTGGAATCACCGGTCAGATTTGACACATTGGATTGACAGGTTGTTTACATTATACCGCGACAGGCCTAGTCAGCTTGCAAATTGTAGCGGTCCCATCTACGCTGTTAGTACCAACAAAATAATTAATCCTAACCTCAATTACCTTGTGATTTTCACGCAGGTATGACCTCTTTGGTATCTGTCCACGAACATACAAAGCTAATTAAGCTCAATTATAACAAGATTGACTAGTAAGCTGACTGCTACGTAATGTAACACAGGTCGCCATTTTGTATACAGTACAGTACGGAAACAAGTCTGCAGTCGTCGTGCTGGTCACAACTTTTATATCAACGAATTAACATGTGTAAAGGATAAATCTACAGTGCAGACGATAGATAAGAGTACCCCGGTAGTTTTCATAGCAGTCATGTCGTATTTTATATGGCCAGTGACTGCCGCACGAGATCAAGGCATTAGTGTTACCCGTGCCTAATTGCGCATGCGTGCTGTTACAGCTTCCGTAAATAAACCAGTTGAACGTTATCAGTTTCTGGCAACATTCTGGATTTATAAGGTGATTAATTTAGAAGTATGAAATAACTAAGTACTGTTATATCATTTCAAGTTTTGTTTGATGTTAATTGAGATGTTATACATCGTTTTGGACCTGAATACGGGAACATGCTCAAGTGAGATCGTATGTGTACGGAACATGTGGCTCACGATCTCGCGATCGACTTAGATAAATCCACGTAATTGCTGATAAATACACAATTTCAAGGAATTAAACATTAAAATAACTATTCATTTCTTTGATTATTTGTTAACTATTACTTTCTTAATGCTTTATACATGTTATATATCCCTAAGTATTAAATCAATCCTGCTGTGAAAGGAAACGATCACAAATCTCGGTCAAATCACATTCATTCTGACTGGGAAAAGGCTTGTACTTGCGTATAGTGCGCAGTGGTCTTTTTCACTTGTTAATTTTGGAAAAAAAGTGCGCACTATACGCGAATATTTACGGTAGTTTGCTTAACTCCAACACTGAAATTCTACCGTCTTTTAGTAAATATTCTTGATATTGAATTGGACAAAAAAAATTGTTTTTGACTATGCAAATAGATTATTGTGTTAAAACATAATTTTGTTGTTGCTTGCATGACCTAGAGTAGATATTTTTCTTCCCATCTGTTTCGAATCAAACAACTACAAATACTATTGGAATATCTGAACTTTGATGTCTAACAGGCCTCTTGTATAGTTTGAATTTAATTGAGTTTGGTGTTCGTATGCAGTCATATGACAAAGATATCCGGGATGATCAACAGCCCATGCTGGTAAGCAGAGCCAAGCCAAGGGAGGTGAAGATGGGACGCCCTGAAAAAATACTACTTGTTCCAGAACTGTGCATACTGACAGGTAGGTGTATTATATAGTTATTTTGATGGTACAGGAAATATTGTTGTTTGTTGAGCTCGACAGATGGACTCTTTCAAGTTCTATAGGAATTTTTTTGATGATATGTTAATTAAACTGTTATGGGCTGTTTTATTGAAGAGCACATTTTAGCCAATTTAGCACATATTTTTAAAACGCTTAGCTATAAACACTTAAATGTGAACATCGCTAAAAAGTAATGCACTAAAATTTTAGCCATGAATCAGCGTGCCCCATTACATTGAGTTGTTCTCGAATCACACCTATGTATACACTAACACTCCATGTTAATGGTACACTGCTTGAACAATCTAAAATAAACTTCTGTATGTTTAATGGTTAGCCATGACATGTATTGGTTGTTTCTAGTTCAAGATTTTGCAGCACAATATTTTTTCAGAAACTAGTCCTTTTATTGCTTGCGACAAATAAGTATCACTATGTTGGCGGCAGCCTCTGAAGAGGTTTCTGTGCGATAACTCAAGTTCCCTTGGGTCAGAAATCACATTTTTGACTATCATTTGTTTTATTTCTATTGGAATTCATCCTAACTTTGTTATCATTATCAGCATGGGTTGACAGCCTAATGGTATGAACATGTTGGCCATAACTGACCCCCTGGGCTGATGGGCGAGGCCAAAAAGGGTCAAATTGAAATATTTAAAACTTGGGTGAAGGTTAAGGCCAATGGGTCTCTTGTTTAATGGTTCATTCTTCAAAGGTTGAGATCACTTATTATAAATAGGAAAAATTGTCTCCATGCAATACTATAGAAAATCTGTCTCCGTGCAATAATCCAGTTTCTACCACAATACCCTGTGTTATTCAACTCTCAGGCCATCAGTTAATCATTACAGCTGTTGATTAACAATCTGTTTATACCACACGTGGTATAAACTCTGTACGCATTTTGATTGGCTAACAGGTGAACTTTGACCCAAGCTGCAATTGTTATTGAGATCATCAATAATATAATGACGTCACATCACCGGGTCCCGGACGTCACCGGTACACTTTATTTGCATACGCGAAATTATACACGCTTCCCTTTGATTCAAGCCGATATTATTGTGGTAGAAACAGGTCACACGACTCGAAATTGTTGGATATGGAATTTATTTCACACGAGTAAGTTATTTTTTAAAAGTTGCAAAAAACACTCGCTAAAGCTCGTGTCTTTTGTAACTTTTAAAAAATAACTTACTCGTATGAAATAAATCCCATATCCAACAACCACTCGTTGTGTAACCTCTATTTATTACCCAGCTTGCTATGCAGGTGACATATCCATCTCAACTGAATTCTTGTATGCATGATGGATGTATTATTAAAAGAAATTCTCTTAGAAACTGTCAACATAACATATTGCCCATTGTTTAGGAGTAACTAGTTTATTTGGTCAACTTTAAATTTTGCAGGACTGTCTGATGATGTCAGAAGTGATTTTTCTGTAATGAGAGATGTTGCCTCCCATACAAGAATTGCTCCAGAGGGAAGATGCAACACACTGTCTGGATTCATGAACCAAATCAACACGTAAGACTTTGTTTCTAGTCTTGGAAATTTACAAAAAGTTAGAAAGTCATATACACTGTTAAAGGGCATTATAAAGATACTTGTAGATGTAAAAAGTCATATAAACTGTTAAAGGGCATTATAAAGATACTTGTAGATGTAAAAAGTCATATACACTGTTAAAGGGCATTATAAAGATACTTGTAGATGTAAAAAGTCATATAAACTGTTAAAGGGCATTATAAAGATACTTGTAGATGTAAACATGCTCAGAATACTTTCAAGGTTAAGAAACATTGCTATATCTCTGGTTTGATTGAAGATGTTGTAACTATTAATAGGTTTGCCAGTCATACCAATTTTATCAAACTTTTCCTGTTTTGTTTTAGAACCCCTGCTGTTGTACAAGAGCTCAGGGGATGGAGACTTCGGTTCTCACAGAACTTGCTGCAGCTTGCAGGACGTGTCCTACCAAAGGAAGCCATCTATCTCTCCAATGCGCAGGTAATTATCTTGGTCATATAACACATTTTCTATGTAACCAGGGCTTTAGTTTAATAACTGGTTTGGGAAGGGACCTTTTTGTCTCATTTTTGGAGGAAAAGATTATTTTTGGGAATTTGGCTTTAAAATGAAATGAACGGCCCCAAAAAAACCCGGGGGGGGGGGGGGGGGGGGGGTATCTTCTGTACTCCTAGGAAAAGGTGGGAGAGAAATTGCATTCGTATATTGGACAGACACCAATATTTAATATTTACTTGCAGACAGACCAAATCTATTTGCTTTGGGCCATTTGACCCAGGGTTTTACTTTCCATGTTCTCGACTGATTTCCTGTGTCACCTTGTTTGGAACATCTCGTATAATCCTTTTTCGCCATTTGATTTTGATTACATGTGAATGTCTGTCCAACAAAGACGTGTTGGACTATTGTTCAATTCATATATCAGCACTGAAATTTGTGTTTTTACATGCATCTAGTCATAATTTCATGTTATTGAACATTTTGCAGTGCACCTACAAGCAAGAGGATGCTGATTGGAGCAGGGATCTTCGAGGCAAACAGCTAGTGACAAGTGTACCATTGAGCAATTGGGTCATTTGTTATACCAAGCGTGATTCAGCCAATGCTTCAGATCTAGTGAATACTCTCAGCAAGGTGGGACCTCCAATGGGCATGGCAATCAACCGCCCCAAACAGTAAGTATTAGTGTTGTAATGATATATCCATATGAAGCGATACAGCAATCCCTGTATCAAAACATCCTCGTTTGCAGGTCTGGAGTATTTTGAGTTATATTTTGTCTTTGGGTCCACAAAATCATTAAAAATTAAACCCTTCATATTTATAAAGTTTATGCATTTATTTGACTTCTGACTGGTCTTCTGAATGCCCTGTTCAACGACAAGTTATTTATGACAGTTTCACGTAAATTGGTTGGTGCGATAATTTTGACCTGTCTATAGTGACCGTTTTTCTGACTCCCCTTGGGCGGTCGTTATAGACAGGTTTGACAGAAGTCGGCTCTATTGATATATTGGAAATTAATACTCATTTTGGCTACACCACAATACATTGCTATATGTTATGTTGTTTGTTGAGTACTCTGACCTTTAAAACCCATATTCTAGCAGTCCCTAAAAAGTGCCATCTACGCAGAAGAACAATCAGCCCTTGTAGCAACCCGGAGCTATTTCTGTAAAATCTGCAAAATCTACCTTGTAGAATGACTACAGGGAAAAAAATACAGTATGTGGCTTACATGGTACTGTTTTAATTAGATTGTTTCTTCCGAGACTAACCTGGAGTTCTCCCACTTGATGGATACCTTCACATCATTTGATTGAAAACTGTTCAAACCCATTTTCGAGTGCTGGCTGGAAAACTGACAAGTATTGCAATCTTAGCATTTTCTTTTAATTTTAACAAAAGGTGCGAGCTACCTGATGACCGATCCTCTACCTATTTGGATAATCTCAAAAGGGCTGTCACCAGGGATACACAGCTGGTAATGTGTATCCTTCCATCAAACAGAAAAGATCGCTATGATGCCATCAAGAAGGCATGTTGTGTTGACCACCCAGGTATGTATATGGCATTAAGGACATAGGTAAAATGTTAATGAATGTATATATACACATACACACATGGATGTATATATTAGGGCTTGCACATTTACTGGATTTAAAAAGGATAAACTGGGAAAAAAAAGATAACTTATAGGATAGAAATGAATGCGGTTAATTAATGAGATTGCAAGAGATCTACATCTGCACACATACTTTAATCATTTGAAGGAAAATGTTTTGAATTGCTTATGATAATGCAAGGTCACTGGTCCTCTTGTAATTATGAAAAGTGAAAGATGAATGAATTTACTATAATTGGATTAGATTAAAAACAAATTAGCATGATGCACGTTAAGTTATTCTATGTATGTTAATTGTATGATGGAAAAATTTTAATGTAGTACCTAGCCAGTGTGTGGTTGGCCGTACTCTGGTCAAGAAACAAATGTTGATGTCTGTGGCGACAAAGATTGCCATCCAGCTCAACTGCAAACTCGGAGGAGAGGTTTGGCGTCTTGACATCCCAGTAAGTATTTGTCCTAGAGTCTTAATTGATATACAGAGATTTTAAAGTAACACAGACTTCCAGTAAATTTATTTCAACTTTGATTATTGATAAAAAAAATGTAATAAACATTTTGCAGAACACAATGGTATAATTTGTTCTGATATGAAATCTGCATTATCAAGGAAGATTTGAACTGTATCTTTAAAGAATTAATCTATAAACCATGCTATTGCAAATAAAAAGCTATTTTATTTTGCAAACAGCTGAAGAATCTCATGGTCATTGGAATAGACACTTACCACGACTCTGCAAGTAAAGGAAGATCAGTGGGAGGCGTTGTATGCAGCATCAATAGAACAATCACAAGATTCTACTCCAGATGTACCTTCCAACACACTGCACAGGAGCTCAATGATGGTCTCAAAATCTGTGTGAAAGGTAAAGGGTTAAAAATATTGCATTAAAATTATTCAGAATAAACTATCTTTTGCTTTTTTCTGCTGACAACTCCCAAATTAACAAAACAAAACCAAAACCGAATTTTATCTTCCATAGGTATGGTCATTTTGAAAGTATGAAATAAATTGGTTTGGTAACACAACTAATGCACATTATAAATCTGCTGTTTTCATGATTTGCCTGTTTATGATCACAGATGCATTGAAGAGATATCATGAGGAGAATGGCTCGTTGCCCGAGAAAATTGTCATCTTCAGGGATGGTGTTGGTGATGGGCAGCTCCCTGCTGTACACGAACACGAGGTACCACAAGTTGTGGGAACAATCAAGGAATGTGCTGGGGATGACTACAAGTAAGTCTCTACAAATGTTTGTATCCAGTTGAATGTTGTCCATCTAGTATCTAACTCTTCCTTCAAAAAGGCTTCTTTTCCAAGTGTAGATTTTAGCTAAATTTGATAAAGAATATGACAACTGGTTCAGAGAGATTCTTTAGATGAACATTTTGTGTTAAACAACTATGCATTAGCTGAAGGGCGTCTTGCTTAAAAATGAATGATATATTGAACTTGCGAATCCTTCGTCAATGGACTTTAAAACGACACAAAAAATTTTGGTCATCTATCCACATCTTTGATATTAACTTGTTTTAAGCTCAACAGGCATGACTTGAGTAAACCTCGGTTATCCATATTTTTAGCTTGCCTGGTCTGAAGGACTGGTGAGCATATGACATGGCAACATTACCTTTGATTTATGAATATTTCATATCATTATTTACCCTGTCAATTGTAGTGTGAAGATAGCCGTTGTAGTAGTTAAAAAGAGGATCAACAGCCGATTTTTCGCAAAAGCAGGGAGGACGTTCACCAACCCTGTACCTGGAACAGTTATAGACACAGAAGTTACCAAACCTGAATGGTAAGTTCTAGATGTCTAATTGTTAAAATAAAATAACAAGGTGTCTTATGTTGTCGAGATTAAATAGCCCAGACTTATCCGACATAAGTATACCTTTCAAATCATGTTGATTACAGCACAGTGAGCATGATAATGAATAAAGCAAAAGAAATTCACAGTCCAGTTCTCAAAACGTTTTGATACAATTCCAGTCCAGATATATCTTGCAGTGTTTGTCTTGCATGAGGAATGTTTTGATTAAATGATTGATAAATATTGATGAAACCTTTGCTAGTGGAATTATGTTATGTTATGAAAAATTCAAATTTTAAGATTCAGTTTATGCTATTAATCCACTGAAATGTTACATCATTTGTTTGAAACCATGAGTGAAAGGAGCAAATTTTGTTGACCAATTCATATACAATTGTTTGAAAATAAATATTATACAATTTTAGGTTTGACTTCTTTTTGGTGTCACAGTCAGTGCGTCAAGGAACGGTGACACCCACTCATTTCAATGTCATCTTTGACACCACTGGACTGAAGCCTGATCACATGCAAAGGCTTACGTACAAGATGACACATCTGTACTACAACTGGCCGGTATGTTATCATCATTGAATAGTTTAAAACTCGACACAGATATCAATTATTTTGTAACTTAGTGAAAAACATTTGTTGAAACTGTTAAAACTTTGATAATATCACTTTGATTGATGGGTCCTGTATATTAGAATTGTCCAATGTATAAGGGTAAGCATAGTTTTGATTTAAATGAAGAATTGCTGTTTAAATTAAGCTTCAGCTATCTAGACATACCGTATATCGGGTTTTTTTAGCGTATGCCAAATTTCGTTTTCTGTTCAAAATGAAAAGTTTAATTTTTAGCGTATTTCATTTTTAGCGTTTTCACAACGTGTAATTCAAATTTTAGCGTACATATGTTTCATATGCAACATTTAATTTCTTGTTTCAGGGAACCATCCGTGTGCCGGCCCCATGCCAATATGCGCACAAGCTGGCCTTCCTGGTGGGCCAGTCCATTCATAAAGAACCTTCATTTGACCTTGCTGACCGCCTGTACTTCTTGTAGAAGTTGACCTGGGTTGTCGTGACCAAATGATGCAATACTTCCAGAATAGTGTTTCCTGTTTAATAGAGGAATGTTTGTGAGCCAAAAAAGATAGTGACAATGATTTGGTTCTTTTTTAACCACCGTTTGACTAAGAAATTACTTGTTGCAGAAACAAGTCCATTCATAAAGAACCTTCATTTGACCTTGCTGACCGCCTGTACTTCTTGTAGAAGTCGACCTGTGTTGTCGTGACCAAATGATGCAATACTTCCAGAATAGTGTTTCCTGTTAGAGGAATGTTTGTGAGCCAAAAAAGATAGTGACAATGATTTGGTTCTTTTTAACCACCGTTTGACCAAGAAATTACTTGTTGCAGAAACAAGTAATTTACATGAAACTGAACACAATTTGTTAGAATGATGAGTTTTCAAAAGCAGCAATCAAAGTTTTAATGTCACATTTGATACATATTGGAAAACAATTGTATCAAGATCAGTTCATGTAAATTTGACGATGATCAATTGCAAATCTTGAAGTGCCATAAAACAGTTGCAAAGCAGTGCACAGAGCAATACTTTTCCATTCAGATTTAAAGTATACCCAACTAGTAACTTTTATGACTTAGAAATTAAATTGAAAATCTGAGATTTATAATATATTTCAATTTAATTGAGGGGGTGGATTTGTTTGAGGAATTGTGGTTGTTTTATAGATTATTAAAGAAGGAAAGAAAATATCTTTTTCAATAATAATGGGTGGGTGATAGTTGATGGAGTATAAGAAGGTGAAGTATTAAATTTGGCATCAAATACATGTCAATATTGGGCAACAGAGTGGCAGAATGTATGAAATATTGTCCGCATTGCTGACGTTTGTGTTGTTCAATGAATGTAGCATCATTTATTGCTTTGAATGATAGTCATTTCTTGTTGATTATTTTGTTGATGAATATGTTTTTGTTGAATGAGCAAATCATTCCTCCCTTGGACCAGTAGACATGGCAATTCAGTCATAGATTTTGACATCATATTTTAGAAAAAAATTAAACTTAAGGAAGTTAAAATGGCAGGTTCCAATAAGATGATAATAATACTTTATTTGATATAAGAATGACTATTCGTCTCTTCATATTCCTAGCCCATTGAGAATGGGGTATTAGTCATGAACAGCTACAACAGTCCCAGAAATATTTCTTTAAATATTAACAAAATACAAGTTGCACTGAAACAACTCCAAAGAATGGAATGGATGGCATGAATTTTGTCATTTTAGAAGAAGGGAGGGAGGGGGTGTAAATAAAATATGAACAATTATGCAATATTACAAGACCATGTAATTTTGATCTTTTGTTCTGCAGTACAATACCATTGGATGTGATGAATATTTTACAAATTGAACAACCTAACATTTGTAGGGAGTGTGAGCATCTTTATCCTTTGTACATTTTCATACTCTGAAAGATAGAGGATATCTGAGGAAAATGTCGGTTGTATTTTTAAGAGATGTGTAGATGTGCCTTTGTTACACCTTCATACCATTCATTCATTTCATGCCAAATTCCAGAAATTTTCATGGAAAGCTTGCTTCATATCATGAAAGATGGGTGCAATTTGTTGGATTTATTGCATTTTGTGTGACGTGAATATCATCAGACTGAACTTTTCTTTAAAAAAAATTAGGAAAGGGAATGAGAGCAGTCATATTTCACTGATTTTCCTTTATTTTGAAAGTACTACCTTGACATCGCACACACACGATACATGGCACACATGGAGACCATCCCTAAATGACTTTGGCTGTGAAAAGGGCATTTAACAACACTAAACTAATAATAGTTTGTTTCAAATCATTTTCTAGTCATTTTTATGCAAAATTTTCAGAGGTCTGTGAAAGAAAGGTGCAGACAAACGGTTGTCAACAAATCATTTTCTAGTCATTTTTATGCAAAATTTTCAGAGGTCTGTGAAAGAAAGGTGCAGACAAACGGTTGTCAACCATATAAACCCAACACGATGAGCAATTTGACGGGGATGAAGAGTAGTTTTCTTACCATTAATGATTAGGCTTACTGGAAATACTGGTGATGACAGCATTACTTTCATTGAATTCAGACAGATCATTTTTTGAAAGGACGAATAAATGTGTACCTTCTATAATATTCATAATTCATAACAATCATCTTTTTGCAATATTTTTTTAGTCACCTGTCGTGCATCATCTGATATTGAATAAGAGATAAGTATTACTTTTATATTGAAGCCATATCCAACGTAGTGTAGGTATTTTATAGTTTAGATGTTTTTATACAAAGAAGAAAATTCCTCGAAAATATACTGTTATAACTTGTTCATGTTAAAAATTAAAAATTTGCAAAAACGAATGTATCGTTTTGTAATTCTTTGTTCTAATATTTCCAGAAATATAAATTATACGGTCCTTCCAAAAGGTGAACGCAGTGGTAACGAGTCCAGCCCAACTTTTTGTGTCGCCTTGAAAAAGTGACATATAGGTATTACTATGTCGGAGTCCGCACAATGGTTCCCATGCAATAACTTGAGTTCCCTTTGGCCAATCGAACTCAAACTTCATACAGTGCTTCCTTACCAAAAGTGCTGGCATGGGACTGCTTTTCAGGTTCAAAGGTCAAGGTCACTGTTACTATTAATAGAAAATTTGTTTCCGTGCAGTAACTCCCGTTCCCTTGGACCAATTAAACTCAAATTTTGTGCTTGCTTGGGATTGCTTTTCACGTTCGAAAGGCACGGTCATTGTAAATAAATAGAAAATCTGTCCAGTTCCCTTTTGGTCAATCAACCTAAAACTTCATATTCTGGTTTCTGTATGAAAAACACTTCAATTTTGCTTGAAACTTGTTTTCATTTGCAAAGCAGATCAGTTTGATTTTTGTCAAATCTACAAATATTTTTACAGATCGAAAATTTTTACTTAAAACTGATGGATATATATATTTTCAATTTTTGTGTCGCCTTTTTCTGGAAAAGGCGCCATATAGGTATTACTATCATTCGTGAGTTCATTCATTGTATAGGAATCCATCCGGCAAATCATACAAATTATATTTGGAATAGATACAATGAATATCCAAGCTGGTTTTTAGCCCAATTCAAATCGCCCTGCGTCCATGGTCCGTTCGTAAACAATTCTTGTTATCGCTAATCCTCGGGATGTACTGAAGGGATCTTTCTCAAATTTCATATGTAGGTTCCCCTCGGTGCCTAGTTATGCATATTGCATTTTGAGACCAATCGGAAAACAACATGGCCTGACAGGCAGCCATCTTGGATTTTGACAATTGAAGTTTGTTATCGCTATTTCTGAGAAAGTACTGAAGGGATCTTTCTCAAATTTCATATGTATGTTCCCCTTGGTGCCTAGTTATGCATATTGCATTTTGAGACCAATCGGAAAACAACATGGCCGACAGGCAGCCATCTTGGATTTTGACAATTGAAGTTTGTTATCGCTATTTCTCAGAAAGTAATGAAGGGATCTTTCTGAAATTTCATATGTAGGTTCCCCTCGGTGCCTAGTTATGCATATTGCATTTTGAGACCAATCAGAAAACAACATGGCCGACAGGCAGCCATCTTGGATTTTGATAATTGAAGTTTGTTATCGCTATTTCTGAGAAAGTACTGAAGGGATCTTTCTCAAATTTCATATGTAGGTTCCACTTGGTGCCTAGTTATGCATATTGCATTTTGAGACTAATCGGAAAACAACATGGCCGACAGACAGCCATTATCGCTAAATCTTAAATTTTATATATAGGTTCCCCTTGTTTGAAAAGTACTAGAGGGCTGTTTCTGAATTTACACAGATTAGTAAGACTTAGAGGAAGGGAAAAGTAGAGAAAAGATCAATCTGACATGGAACCTATAAAGATCATTCAATGGTGGGCGCCAAGATCCCTTTGGGATCTCTTGTTAAAAAAATTCAAATCCTAGCTTGCTGTGAAGGCGACACATCTACTTCCGTGGAATTCTTGTCTTGATGCCAATATTGAGCCAGTCGACCTTCCTTTAGTTATTTTCCCTCTATTTCTTGCAAACGACACGGAAGAATGCACATCTAGTCTAAAATTTTATGTTGAAACAAGTGTCTTGACTCCGTGTCCGGCAAGAGGTTATGAGATCGACATAAAAAGATAGTCTTTGATTTTGACTACTGATATCTTCTCATTTCGTGTGTATTGCTCTGAACCGCTTTGTTAAAGACTAGTAGGAGCTTTAGATGAAGCTCTACACAGGTTGTGAAAATAAATAACTTAACCTGACACGTATTCATTATCACAGGGGTCAAGTTTGTTAAAACATTGAAAAATAATTACTTCTCTCAAACCAAAAGGCCTAGAATCATGCTTTTAGAGTGAAGCCCAGCAAAGTTTGCATAAAGAAATAACCTTGAAACTAACCAAGGTCACGGGTGTCAAGCCTGTTGAACGTGTCAAGGGACTTTTCTTCGTGATTTACTGAAAGACCGGAATGAAGTTCTTTGATGACTTAAGTCGCATACAAATCCTGGTATTCTAATCGTCTTCTGTCATCCGAACAATTTACATGTTCGACTTCTTCGGAACCTTACAATCTCGATGAAGGCAGAAACCATCAAAGGTCAACCAAAATTTTGAAAAATATGGTCCACTCCTTCCCATGAGCCAAAAGGGGTCAAATTGACAGAAAAATTCCAAAATCTTCTCGGGGGCCCAGATTAGGAAAAATCAAATGAAGTTAACAATTGGTCAAATTTTTTAGCACTTAGTTCAACTAAAATTGGAAATAATGGTGGACCAAGAGGATCACAGAAAGTGGGTGTGCACTTTAAGCTACACTAAATCCCTTGTACTTACCTCTCTGACCGAGACAAGTACAAATTCTAACTCGGAAGTAATAATTAGAAATATAAATTATTTTAAAAAAATCGTTTAGTTCATAAACAATTTAATCCTTCCTTATTTTGGGATGGAGATGGTTGTTATTAAGTTAACCTATACAGTGGCTTAGGAAGTCGTCAAAAAGTGGGGGGGGGGGGGGGCAAATTTTTTTTTAACCTTAAATTTTACGCACTAAACAAATCGTATGCCATCTCCGCAAAATTAGCCAATAATTATCATTTCAACATCCCAATAATTATCATTTCAACATCCCATGATAATTTTGATAATTTATGTAACTACAAAATAAGTTATTTACGCAAATCAGGTATATCATTTATGGCAAAACATGAATCACCAGGTCTGGCCAGGATTTTCGAAAGGGCAGGGGGTCCGGTAATTTAGTAATAATGCGAGCGCCGTAGGCGCGAGCCAATTTTTTTTTAACGAGTTGTCTGAGGGGCCGCCCAGCGGGTCCTGGGCAGCGCCCTGATAGGGGGTTCAAGGGGGTGTAAGCCCTCCGCGGAAAATGAAATATAGCACATTTCCAAGAATTCGGGATCAGGCGCGGATCCAGGAGTTTTCGAAGGGGGGTCCAGTAATTAAGTGATCATGCGAGGGCCGTAAGCGCGAGCCGATTTGTTTTTTGTATTTCCTCGTACCTGTTGGTAAATAGTATCACTCGATTCACGTTAAAACCGCACATTCTTATTCATGTTGTGTTTCTGTCTTGTTCTCATTATGAACTCAATTAACTTCACAAATTATCATCAACTTATTGAATCTATGTGATGAAGTTAAGCAAAATTTCGTATTAAGATATAAATATTGACTTACCAGGCTAGTGCAGACGACCGACACACAGGTCTGAGGAGTGATATACTAGTATAAAAGTCGGAATGTTCCGGATGTACAAGATAAAGTTTGTATCGTTGCCTTCAAGAAAACTATCGGTTCGAAAATATACAGATATTTATCGAAATGAATATATAAATTCGTGTTTTTTCCCCTTTTTTAGATTTTCGATGTCAAAAAGTGTGTGTGGGGGGGGGGGGGGGGGGGGGGGGGCAAAAAGATATGTTTGCCCCCCCCCCCCCACTGTAAAAAGTGGGGTGGGCAATTGCCCCCCCGCCCCCCCCCCCCCCCCCCCCCGCTTCCTACGCCACTGCTATAATCAGGATAAAATGGTCAAAATGCTATAAGATATCAAGATCCAGCCAACCAAGAATGAATCCTGACGACAGAAGACAGAAGATATTTCAGTTACGAGACCCGACAATCGGTCATCTGAATTTTAACAGAAGGGATGGTGCTATTTCTCTAAAAGCAAAAAACTGCCTAATTGATAGGTTTTGAATCGATCTTTTTTAAGAAATACTCAGTTAAAACGAGTTCGCGTCCTCGTATAGAGTTACTCGGAAGTTACGCCCCCTCTCATGTTATCCTCGTATAAAGTCACTCTGAAGTTACGCCCCCTCTTATGTCTTCCTCGTATAGTCACTCTGAAGTTACGCCCCCTCTTATGTCATCCTCGTATAAAGTCACTCTGAAGTTAGGCCCCTCTCATGTCATCCTCGTATAAAGTCACTCTGAAGTTACGCCCCCTCTTATGTCATCCTCGTATAAAGTCACTCTGAAGTTACGCCCCCTCTCATGTTATCCTCGTATAAAGTCACTCTGAAGTTACGCCCCCTCTCATGTCATCCTCGTATAAAGTCACTCTGAAGTTACGACCCCTCTCATGTCATCCTCGTATAAAGTCACTCTGAAGTTACGCCCCCTCTTATGTCATCCTCGTATAAAGTCACTCTGAAGTTACGCCCCCTCTCATGTTATCCTCGTATAAAGTCACTCTGAAGTTACGCCCCCTCTCATGTCATCCTCGTATAAAGTCACTCTGAAGTTACGCCCCCCTCTCATGTCATCCTCGTATAAAGTCACTCTGAAGTTACGCCCCCTCTCATGTTATCCTCGTATAAAGTCACTCTGAAGTTACGCCCCCTCTTATGTCTTCCTCGTATAAAGTCACTCTGAAGTTACGCCCCCTCTCATGTTATCCTCGTATAAAGTCACTCTGAAGTTACGCCCCCTCTCATGTTATCCTCGTATAAAGTCACTCTGAAGTTACGCCCCCTCTCATGTTATCCTCGTATAAAGTCACTCTGAAGTTACGCCCCCTCTCATGTCATCCTCGTATAAAGTCACTCTGAAGGTACGCCCCCTCTCATGTTATCCTCGTATAAAGTCACTCTGAAGTTACGCCCCCTCTCATGTTATCCTCGTATAAAGTCACTCTGAAGGTACGCCCCCTCTTATGTCTTCCTCGTATAAAGTCACTCTGAAGTTACGCCCCCTCTCATGTTATCCTCGTATAAAGTCACTCTGAAGTTACGCCCCCTCTTATGTCATCCTCGTATAAAGTCACTCTGAAGTTACGCCCCCTCTCATGTCATCCTCGTATAAAGTCACTCTGAAGTTACGCCCCCTCTCATGTCATCCTCGTATAAAGTCACTCTGAAGTTACGCCCCCTCTCATGTTATCCTCGTATAAAGTCACTCTGAAGTTACGCCCCCTCTCATGTTATCCTCGTATAAAGTCACTCTGAAGTTACGCCCCCTCTCATGTTATCCTCGTATAAAGTCACTCTGAAGTTACGCCCCCTCTCATGTTATCCTCGTATAAAGTCACTCTGAAGTTACGCCCCCTCTCATGTTATCCTCGTATAAAGTCACTCTGAAGTTACGCCCCCTCTCATGTCATCCTCGTATAAAGTCACTCTGAAGTTACGCCCCCTCTCATGTTATCCTCGTATAAAGTCACTCTGAAGTTACGCCCCCTCTCATGTCATCCTCGTATAAAGTCACTCTGAAGTTACGCCCCCTCTCATGTTATCCTCGTATAAAGTCACTCTGAAGTTACGCCCCCTCTCATGTTATCCTCGTATAAAGTCACTCTGAAGTTACGCCCCCTCTCATGTTATCCTCGTATAAAGTCACTCTGAAGTTACGCCCCCTCTTATGTCATCCTCGTATAAAGTCACTCTGAAGTTACGCCCCCTCTCATGTTATCCTCGTATAAAGTCACTCTGAAGTTACGCCCCCTCTCATGTCATCCTCGTATAAAGTCACTCTGAAGTTACGCCCCCTCTCATGTTATCCTCGTATAAAGTCACTCTGAAGTTACGCCCCCTCTCATGTTATCCTCGTATAAAGTCACTCTGAAGTTACGCCCCCTCTCATGTTATCCTCGTATAAAGTCACTCTGAAGGTACGCCCCCTCTCATGTCATCCTCGTATAAAGTCACTCTGAAGTTACGCCCCCTCTCATGTTATCCTCGTATAAAGTCACTCTGAAGTTACGCCCCCCTCTCATGTTATCCTCGTATAAAGTCACTCTGAAGTTACGCCCCCTCTCATGTTATCCTCGTATAAAGTCACTCTGAAGTTACGCCCCCTCTCATGTTATCCTCGTATAAAGTCACTCTGAAGTTACGCCCCCTCTCATGTTATCCTCGTATAAAGTCACTCTGAAGTTACGCCCCCTCTCATGTTATCCTCGTATAAAGTCACTCTGAAGTTACGCCCCCTCTCATGTTATCCTCGTATAAAGTCACTCTGAAGTTACGCCCCCTCTCATGTTATCCTCGTATAAAGTCACTCTGAAGTTACGCCCCCTCTCATGTTATCCTCGTATAAGTCACTCTGAAGTTACGCCCCCTCTCATGTTCATCCTCGTATAAAGTCACTCTGAAGTTACGCCCCCTCTCATGTTATCCTCGTATAAAGTCACTCTGAAGTTACGCCCCCTCTCATGTTATCCTCGTATAAAGTCACTCTGAAGTTACGCCCCCTCTCATGTCATCCTCGTATAAAGTCACTCTGAAGTTACGCCCCCTCTCATGTTATCCTCGTATAAAGTCACTCTGAAGTTACGCCCCCCTCTTATGTTATCCTCGTATAAAGTCACTCTGAAGTTACGCCCCCTCTCATGTCATCCTCGTATAAAGTCACTCTGAAGTTACGCCCCCTCTCATGTTATCCTCGTATAAAGTCACTCTGAAGTTACGCCCCCTCTCATGTTATCCTCGTATAAAGTCACTCTGAAGTTACGCCCCCTCTTATGTTATCCTCGTATAAAGTCACTCTGAAGTTACGCCCCCTCTCATGTTATCCTCGTATAAAGTCACTCTGAAGTTACGCCCCCTCTTATGTTATCCTCGTATAAAGTCACTCTGAAGTTACGCCCCCTCTCTATGTTATCCTCGTATAAAGTCACTCTGAAGTTACGCCCCCTCTTATGTTATCCTCGTATAAAGTCACTCTGAAGTTACGCCCCCTCTCATGTTATCCTCGTATAAAGTCACTCTGAAGTTACGCCCCCTCTCTATGTTATCCTCGTATAAAGTCACTCTGAAGTTACGCCCCCTCTCATGTATCCTCGTATAAAGTCACTCTGAAGTTACGCCCCCTCTCATGTTATCCTCGTATAAAGTCACTCGGAAGTTACGCCCCCTCTTATGTTATCCTCGTATAAAGTCACTCTGAAGTTACGCCCCCTCTCATGTTATCCTCGTATAAAGTCACTCTGAAGTTACGCCCCCTCTTATGTCTTCCTCGTATAAAGTCACTCTGAAGTTACGCCCCCTCTCATGTTATCCTCGTATAAAGTCATTCTGAAGTTACGCCCCCTCTCATGTTATCCTCGTATAAAGTCACTCTGAAGTTACGCCCCCTCTCATGTTATCCTCGTATAAAGTCACTCTGAAGGTACGCCCCCTCTTCATGTCTATCCTCGTATAAAGTCACTCTGAAGTTACGCCCCCTCTCATGTTATCCTCGTATAAAGTCACTCTGAAGTTACGCCCCCTCTCATGTCATCCTCGTATAAAGTCACTCTGAAGTTACGCCCCCTCTCATGTCATCCTCGTATAAAGTCACTCTGAAGTTACGCCCCCTCTTATGTCTATCCTCGTATAAAGTCACTCTGAAGTTACGCCCCCTCTATGTCATCCTCGTATAAAGTCACTCTGAAGTTACGCCCCCTCTCATGTCATCCTCGTATAAAGTCACTCTGAAGTTACGCCCCCTCTCATGTTATCCTCGTATAAAGTCACTCTGAAGTTACGCCCCCTCTTATGTCATCCTCGTATAAAGTCACTCTGAAGTTACGCCCCCTCTCATGTTATCCTCATATCAAGTCACTCTGAAGTTACGCCCCCTCTTATGTCATCCTCGTATAAAGTCACTCTGAAGTTACGCCTCCTCTTATGTTATCCTCGTATAAAGTCACTCTGGAGTTACGCCCCCTCTTTTGTCATCCTCGTATAAAGTCGCTCGGAAGTTACGCCCCCTCTTATGTCATCCTCGTATAAAGTCACTCTGGAGTTACGCCCCCTCTTATGTCATCCTCGTATAAAGTCACTCTGAAGTTACGCCCCCTCTTATGTCATCCTCGTATAAAGTCACTCTGGAGTTACGCCCCCTCTTATGTCATCCTCGTATAAAGTCACTCTGAAGTTACGCCCCCTCTTTTGTCATCCTCGTATAAAGTCACTCTGAAGTTACGCCCCCTCTTATGTTATCCTCGTATAAAGTCGCTCGGAAGTTACGCCCCCTCTTATGTCATCCTCTTATAAAGTCACTCTGAAGTTACGCCCCCTCTCATGTCATCCTCGTATAAAGTCACTCTGAAGTTACGCCCCCTCTCATGTCATCCTCGTATAAAGTCACTCTGAAGTTACGCCCCCTCTCATGTTATACTCGTATAAAGTCACTCTGAAGTTACGCCCCCTCTTATGTTATCCTCATATAAAGTCACTCTGAAGTTACGCCCCCTCTCATGTTATCCTCGTATAAAGTCACTCTGAAGTTACGCCCCCTCTCATGTCATCCTCGTATAAAGTCACTCTGAAGTTACGCCCCCTCTCATGTCATCCTCGTATAAAGTCACTCTGAAGTTACGCCCCCTCTCATGTCATCCTCGTATAAAGTCACTCTGAAGTTACGCCCCCTCTCATGTCATCCTCGTATAAAGTCACTCTGAAGTTACGCCCCCTCTCATGTCATCCTCGTATAAAGTCACTCTGAAGTTACGCCCCCCTCTCATGTCATCCTCGTATAAAGTCACTCTGAAGTTACGCCCCCTCTTATGTCTTCCTCGTATAAAGTCACTCTGAAGTTACGCCCCCTCTTATGTCATCCTCGTATAAAGTCACTCTGAAGTTACGCCCCCTCTTTTGTCATCCTCGTATAAAGTCACTCTGGAGTTACGCCCCCTCTTATGTCATCCTCGTATAAAGTCACTCTGAAATTACGCCCCCTCTTATGTTATCCTCGTATAAAGTCACTCTGAAGTTACGCCCCTTCTTTTGTCATCCTCGTATAAAGTCACTCTGGAGTTACGCCCCCTCTTTTGTCATCCTCGTATAAAGTCATTCTGGAGTTACGCCCCCTCTTATGTCATCCTCGTATAAAGTCACTCTGAAGTTACGCCTCCTCTTATGTTATCCTCGTATAAAGTCACTCTGGAGTTACGCCCCCTCTTTTGTCATCCTCGTATAAAGTCGCTCGGAAGTTACGCCCCCTCTTATGTCATCCTCGTATAAAGTCACTCTGGAGTTACGCCCCCTCTTATGTCATCCTCGTATAAAGTCACTCTGAAGTTACGCCCCCTCTTATGTCATCCTCGTATAAAGTCACTCTGAAGTTACGCCCCCCTCTTATGTCATCCTCGTATAAAGTCACTCTGAAGTTACGCCCCCTCTTATGTCATCCTCGTATAAAGTCACTCTGAAGTTACGCCCCCCTCTTATGTCATCCTCGTATAAGTCACTCTGAAGTTACGCCCCCTCTTATGTCATCCTCTTATAAAGTCACTCTGAAGTTACGCCCCCTCTTATGTTATCCTCGTATAAAGTCACTCTGAAGTTATGCTCCCTCTCATGTTATCCTCGTATAAAGTCACTCTGAAGTTACGCCCCCTCTTATGTTATCCTCGTATAAAGTCACTCTGAAGTTACGCCCCCTCTTATGTCATCCTCGTATAAAGTCACTCTGAAGTTACGCCCCCTCTTATGTTATCCTCGTATAAAGTCACTCTGAAGTTACGCCCCCTCTTATGTCATCCTCTTATAAAGTCACTCTGAAGTTACGCCCCTTCTCATGTCATCCTCGTATAAAGTCACTCTGAAGGTACGCCCCCTCTTATGTCATCCTCGTATAAAGTCACTCTGAAGTTACGCCCCCTCTTATGTCATCCTCGTATAAAGTCACTCTGAAGTTACGCCCCCCTCTTTTGTCATCCTCGTATAAAGTCACTCTGAATTACGCCCCCCTCTTATGTCATCCTCGTATAAAGTCACTCTGAAGTTACGCCCCCTCTTTTGTCATCCTCGTATAAAGTCACTCTGAAGTTACGCCCCCTCTTTATGTCATCCTCGTATAAAGTCACTCGGAAGTTACGCCCCCTCTTATGTCTTCCTCGTATAAAGTCACTCTGAAGTTACGCCCCCTCTTATGTTATCCTCGTATAAAGTCACTCTGAAGTTACGCCCCCTCTCATGTCATCCTCGTATAAAGTCACTCTGAAGGTACGCCCCCCTCTCATGTTATCCTCGTATAAAGTCATTCTGAAGTTACGCCCCCTCTCATGTTATCCTCGTATAAAGTCACTCTGAAGTTACGCCCCCTCTTATGTCATCCTCGTATAAAGTCACTCGGAAGTTACGCCCCGTCTTATGTTATCCTCGTATAAAGTCACTCGGAAGTTACGCCCCCTCTCATGTTATCCTCGTATAAAGTCACTCTGAAGTTACGCCCCCTCTTATTGTCATCCTCGTATAAAGTCACTCTGAAGTTACGCCCCCTCTTATGTCATCCTCGTATAAAGTCACTCTGAAGTTACGCCCCCTCTTATGTCATCCTCGTATAAAGTCACTCGGAAGTTACGCCCCCCTCTCATGTTATCCTCGTATAAAGTCACTCTGAAGTTACGCCCCCTCTCATGTTATTCTCATATAAAGTCACTCTGAAGTTACGCCCCCTCTCATGTTATCCTCGTATAAAGTCACTCTGAAGTTACGCCCCCTCTTATGTCTTCCTCATATAAAGTCACTCTGAAGTTACGCCCCATGTGATGTTATCCTCGTATAAAGTCACTCTGAAGTTACGCCCCCTCTTGTCTTCCTCGTATAAAGTCACTCTGAAGTTACGCCCCCTCTCATGTTATCCTCGTATAAAGTCACTCTGAAGTTACGCCCCCTCTTATGTTACCCTCGTATAAAGTCACTCTGAAGTTAGGCCCCTCTCATGTTATCCTCGTATAAAGTCACTCTGAAGTTACGCCCCCTCTTATGTCATCCTCGTATAAAGTCACTCGGAAGTTACGCCCCCTCTTATGTCATCCTCGTATAAAGTCACTCTGAAGTTACGCCCCCTCTTATGTCATCCTCGTATAAAGTCACTCTGAAGTTACGCCCCCTCTCATGTCATCCTCGTATAAAGTCACTCTGAAGTTACGCCCCCTCTTATGTCATCCTCGTATAAGTCACTCTGAAGTTACGCCCCCTCTTATGTCATCCTCGTATAAAGTCACTCGGAAGTTACGCCCCCTCTCATGTCATCCTCGTATAAAGTCACTCTGAAGTTACGCCCCCTCTTATGTTATCCTCGTATAAAGTCACTCTGAAGTTACGCCCCCCTCTTATGTCATCCTCGTATAAAGTCACTCTGAAGTTACGCCCCCTCTCATGTCATCCTCGTATAAAGTCACTCTGAAGTTACGCCCCCTCTTATGTCATCCTCGTATAAAGTCACTCTGAAGTTACGCCCCCTCTTATGTCATCCTCGTATAAAGTCACTCGGAAGTTACGCCCCCTCTCATGTTATCCTCGTATAAAGTCACTCTGAAGTTACGCCCCCTCTTATGTTATCCTCGTATAAAGTCACTCTGAAGTTACGCCCCCTCTTTTGTCATCCTCGTATAAAGTCACTCGGAAGTTACGCCCCGTCTTATGTTATCCTCGTATAAAGTCACTCTGAAGTTACGCCCCTCTTATGTCATCCTCGTATAAAGTCACTCTGAAGTTACGCCCCCTCTCATGTTATCCTCGTATAAAGTCACTCTGAAGGTACGCCCCCTCTTATGTCATCCTCGTATAAAGTCACTCTGAAGTTACGCCCCCTCTTATGTCATCCTCGTATAAAGTCACTCTGAAGTTACGCCCCCTCTTATGTCATCCTCGTATAAAGTCACTCTGAAGTTACGCCCCCTCTCATGTTATCCTCGTATAAAGTCACTCTGAAGGTACGCCCCCTCTTATGTCATCCTCGTATAAAGTCACTCTGAAGTTACGCCCCCTCTCATGTTATCCTCGTATAAAGTCACTCTGAAGTTACGCCCCCTCTCATGTCATCCTCGTATAAAGTCACTCTGAAGTTACGCCCCCTCTCATGTTATCCTCGTATAAAGTCACTCTGAAGGTACGCCCCCCTCTTATGTCATCCTCGTATAAAGTCACTCTGAAGTTACGCCCCCTCTCATGTCATCCTCGTATAAAGTCACTCTGAAGTTACGCCCCCTCTTATGTCATCCTCGTATAAAGTCACTCTGAAGTTACGCCCCCTCTCATGTTATCCTCGTATAAAGTCACTCTGAAGTTACGCCCCCTCTTATGTCTTCCTCGTATAAAGTCACTCTGAAGTTACGCCCCCTCTTATGTCTTCCTCGTATAAAGTCACTCTGAAGTTACGCCCCCTCTCATGTTATCCTCGTATAAAGTCACTCTGAAGTTACGCCCCGTCTTATGTTATCCTCGTATAAAGTCACTCTGAAGTTACGCCCCCTCTCATGTTATCCTCGTATAAAGTCACTCTGAAGTTACGCCCCCTCTTTTGTCATCCTCGTATAAAGTCACTCTGAAGTTACGCCCCCTCTTATGTTATCCTCGTATAAAGTCACTCTGAAGTTACGCCCCCTCTTATGTCATCGTCGTATAAAGTCACTCGGATGTTACGCCCCCTCTTATGTCTTCCTCGTATAAAGTCACTCTGAAGTTACGCCCCCTCTCATGTTATCCTCGTATAAAGTCACTCTGAAGTTACGCCCCCTCTCATGTTATCCTCGTATAAAGTCACTCTGAAGTTACGCCCTCTCTCATGTTATCCTCGTATAAAGTCACTCTGAAGTTACGCCCCCTCTTATGTCTTCCTCATATAAAGTCACTCTGAAGTTACGCCCCCTCTTATGTTATCCTCGTATAAAGTCACTCTGAAGTTACGCCCCCTCTCATGTTACCCTCGTATAAAGTCACTCTGAAGTTACGCCCCCTCTTATGTTATCCTCGTATAAAGTCACTCTGAAGTTACGTCCCCTCTTATGTTATCCTCATATAAAGTCACTCTGAAGTTACGCCCCCTCTCATGTCATCCTCGTATAAAGTCACTCGGAAGTTATGCCCCCTCTCATGTTATCCTCGTATAAAGTCACTCTGGAGTTACGCCCCCTCTTATGTTATCCTCGTATAAAGTCACTCTGAAGTTACGCCCCCTCTTATGTTATCCTCGTATAAAGTCACTCTAAAGTTACGCCCTTCTCATGTCATCCTCGTATAAAGTCACTCTGAAGGTACGCCCCCTCTTATGTCATCCTCGTATAAAGTCACTCTGAAGTTACGCCCCCTCTTATGTCTTCCTCGTATAAAGTCACTCTGAAGTTACGCCCCCTCTTATGTCTTCCTCGTATAAAGTCACTCTGAAGTTACGCCCCCTCTTATGTCTTCCTCGTATAAAGTCACTCTGAAGTTACGCCCCCTCTCATGTTATCCTCGTATAAAGTCACTCTGAAGTTACGCCCCCTCTTATGTTATCCTCATATAAAGTCACTCTGAAGTTACGCCCCCTCTCATGTTATCCTCGTATAAAGTCACTCTGAAGTTACGCCCCCTCTTATGTTATCCTCGTATAAAGTCACTCTGGAGTTACGCCCCCTCTTTTGTCATCCTCGTATAAAGTCACTCTAAAGTTACGCCCTTCTCATGTCATCCTCGTATAAAGTCACTCTGAAGGTACGCCCCCTCTTATGTCATCCTCGTATAAAGTCACTCTGAAGTTACGCCCCCTCTTATGTCTTCCTCGTATAAAGTCACTCGGAAGTTACGCCCCCTCTCATGTTATCCTCGTATAAAGTCACTCTGAAGTTACGCCCCCTCTCATGTTATCCTCGTATAAAGTCACTCTGAAGTTACGCCCCCTCTTTTGTCATCCTCGTATCAAGTCACTCTGAAGTTACGCCCCCTCTTTTGTCATCCTCGTATAAAGTCACTCTGAAGTTATGCCCCCTCTTTTGTCATCCTCGTATAAAGTCACTCTGAAGTTACGCCCCCTCTCATGTTATCCTCGTATAAAGTCACTCTGAAGTTACGCCCCCTCTTATGTTATCCTCGTATAAAGTCACTCTGAAGTTACGCCCCCTCTAAATATGTTAACCTCGTATAAAGTCACTCTGAAGTTACGCCCCCTCGACCGATCCTTTTCGATGTTAGATGGAAGGCAGAGTAGTTACGAATGCGTATGAAGTCTTAGTTGTTAAAATTATGCAAGAGTTACATGATCGGTTCCTAGAGTTATGCTTTTTCTCAGAGTTTTACCATTTTTAGCCCGCCATCTGATGATGATTTCTCAGAAAGTACTGCAGGGATCTTTCTAAAATTGCCGATGTAGGTTCCCCTTGGTCCGTAGTTATGCATATTTCATTTTGGGACCAGTCGGAAAACAACATGACCGACAGGCAGCCATCTTGCATTTCGACAATTGGAGTTTTGTTATCGCTAATTTACAGAAGGTACTGAAGGGGTATTTCTCAAATTTCATATGTAGGTTCCCCTTGGTCACTCGTATTTCATTTTGGGACCAATCTGAAAACAACATGGCCGACAGACAGCCATTATCGCTAAATCTAAAATTTTATATATAGGTTCACATTGTTTGAAAAGTACTGGAGGGATGTTTCTCAATTTACACAGATTAGTAAGGGGAAGGGAAAAATAGAGAGAAGATCAATCTGACATGGAACCTATAAAGAGCATTCAATGGTGGGTGCCCACCCGATACGAATGAGGTTATACGTTTCAAGCGGTATTGTGTTAGTGGGGTTAGCCGCTAGGAAGCGTAACACGGGATACCGTGTATACCGTGCGGTATTGGTGTTAACACTTCAAGCAGAACACGGGATGTAATGTATGAGTGCCGACGCAATAATTTGAATGGGAACTCTTTTCAAAAGAGGCGGTTAAATCTAGATCCTGCATCCCCAATCGTTACCCAAAATGGCGCTACAAGACGGAAAGGTACTCGTCTAATACACTAGAGTAGAGATTAGAAAAGTGGAAATTTCCTCACCCCAGTGGAAGTTTTTGACACTTGCTGCTTAATACACCATATGGTTTTATTATTACCGCAAGGTTTCTATTATTAACACAGGTTGTTTTTTTATTATTATCACAGGTTTAACATCACTAGATTTTGATTGTCCTTTTTAGTTTTTACCACCAATTTTGTTTAATTGGTAAAACTAGACCGCTAAATCCCTAGTGATATGGTGTACTAAACATCATGTTTGTTTTTTATTTGTGTGTAGACGTTATTGTAGACTACAGTACAGTAGAGAAGATTTCTAAGATGCCTAAACTGGGCTGAAGTTTATTAGCGGTAGAATCCGTCTTAGAACCGCCACAGCCTCTTATCCAAGGGTCAACTCTAGCGATGATTTTGTTATCCAAAATAAATTGTCATGGCTGCGGCCTAGCTTGTCTAATGTAAAATTTAGCTTTTTGTTCTGTTCAACCTATCACGTGACGTGATGGTTGATCATGTGACTAATCAAAATGGTGGCGCCCGTTCTTTAAACGGGTAGTGTGTTGTTATATGGGGTAGGTGAGTTTGCAACACTGAAAGTCAAAATTCAAATTGTATTTTTAGAATTCAAGTATAGGAGTACCTTTGTAAATGTCATATGACTATTGTCTACCCATAGAAAAGTATGATTTCATACCTGGCTGTTACCTGTTTTGAGATACATTTTTTCTACAAATATTGTCCTACTTATTCTCACTGTAAACGAACCAACCAGTTTGGTTTATTCGGAGGAGTTGGTAGGTCTTTGTGAATACAAGAGTGTACCATTTTCAAAAGAAACACAGGTAAAACCATAGCTAATCTCACAAACACCCTGGTGTTTGAACAAATTATTTCAATAGCAAGTAACATTTCTAAATAGCTGAATGAGTTTTGTGTCAAGTTGATACCCAATACCATCTAAGTAATAGATACATAATGGGTACGAGTGATGTATCGGATATATCACACGAGTGCGTAGCACGAGTGTGATATATGCGATACGTCACGAGTACCCATTTTGTATCTGTTTTATCCAATGACAGCCGAGGTTTTGTCACCCACGTGCCTAGGGGTGGAGCTATAAAATTTATAAAAACCTGTCACTGTGATATGTTTCCCGCCAATTTCTGGCACGTTTCATTCTGTCACAGTAGCCTATTCATTTCTAGTGAGACTGTCAACCATGGCGGATCAGGTACTGATCATTGATGTCGATGTGTTTACCGACCTCGACCAAGTATGAGTAGGAACTGGAAGATAGTGACACGGTAGCTACTGACATTGGATTATTTGATACCAAGGAATTAACGCAACCAATTGTAAATAAACTGAATGGTAATGTGAAAAACATGTGAAAGACTGCAGGATTCGAGGGAAATTACACAAACGGTAACTGCTCCGGAAAGAGGACCTGCGCTACTTCCCTTTACCAAGCAGGTAAGTCTAAAATCATATTGTTTGAACAAATTGTGAAATGAAATATTTTTCGTAAATTTCGACGTTCATGATGTCACGAATCTTTCAAAGTCCATGAAATTGTTTAAATACATCGATGAATCGGTTAATCGGTATTTTTATCCACTCGTCCTGTTATCATTTTCATCACTATTTTGTTTATGATAAGATTTTTGTGCAACGAAAATGTATGATTATATTTGGCGTAATCTGTATAACCATTTTTTTTTTAAATGACTGATCTGTTAAAATATACTGAACAGGGTTTTATATTCTGTTTCGTCAGGTTTTGATGAACAACTCAATATGGACAGGACGGAACATCGCAGCACGGCTGTACGTTCATACAAGGTGAAGAAAGAAGACAACAAAGAACATTTCTAAACGGCACTCGTATTTCATTAAATTTTGTTTGAAATGTATTTCCTGTCTTTGTTCATTTGTCACGCCCACATTTGAAATTGGCCCCGCCTCAAGACTGAGGCATGGACCAATCAGAAATGCCATGTGATATTTCAGATATCACATTTGAAATATCACATAGTATGCAATATATCGCCAACAAAAGATCAAAGAAAAACCGAGGCGTCATTGGATAACATAGACCAGATAGAGGATTTATAGCTAGTCACTGTGCAAGTGACACTTATCCTACCAATAAGTAATAGATACATAATGGGTACGAGTGATGTATCGGATATATCACACGAGTGCGTAGCAATGTATCCAATGACAGCCGAGGTTTTGTCACCCACGTGCCTAGGGGTGGAGCTATAAAATTGATCAGAACCTGTCACTGTGATATGTTTCCCGCCAATTTCTGACACGTTTTGTTTTCTGTCACAGTAGCCCATTCATTTCTAGTGAGACTGTCAACCATGACGGATCAGGTACTGATCACTGATGTCGATGTGTTCACTGACCTCGACGATATAACATTATCACAGGCCGTAGACAAGTATGAATATGAACTGGAAGATAGTGACACGGTAGCGACTGACATTGGAATATTTGATACCAAGGAATTAACTCAGCCAATTGGTGTAAATAAACTGAATGGTAATGTGAAAAACATGTGAAAGGCCGCAGGATTCGAGAGAAATTACACAAACGGTAACCGCTCCGGAAAGAGGACTTGCGCTACTTCCCTTTACCAAGCAGGTAAGTCTAAAATCATATCGTTTGAACAAATTGTGAAATGAAATATTTTTCGTAAATTTCGACGTTCACAATGTCACAAAATCCTTTCAAAATCTGTTAATCGGTTAATCGGTATTTTTAGCCACGCGTCCTGTTATCATTTTCATCACTATTTTGTTTATGATAGGATTTTTCTGCAACGAAAGTATAGTTACATTTGGCGTAATCTGTATAACCATTTTTTTTTAAATGACTGAAATTTTATAATATGTATCATGTAATGTATGCGTTTTTTTACTGATCTGTTAACATATACATGTAATATTCTACTTAATAAAATATGAACAGGGTTTTATATTCTGTTTGGTCAGGTTTTGATGAACAACTCATTATGGACAGAACGGTACATCGCAGCAGGGCTGTAGTGCATACAAGGTGAAGAAAGAAGACAGGACATTTTTAAACGGCACTCGTATTTCATTAAATTTTGTTTGAAATGCATTTCCTGTCTTTGTTCGATCATTTGTCACGCCTACATTTGAAATTGGCCCCGCCTCAAGACTGAGGCATGGACCAATCAGAAATGCCATGTGATATTTCAGATATCACATATGTGATATTTGAAATATCACATAGTATGCAATATATCGACAACAAAAGATCAAAGAAAAACCGAGGCGTCATTGGATAATAACCACATAAACTTTTTGATATCATCAGGGCACGAGTCAAAAAGTTGTCTTCCTTCGTCATTTGTGTTACTATGTTATATATCTATTTATTAGCACAATGTATCATATACACTATGTGTTGGTGATCCGAAGATATAGATTTGAATTTCCTGTCGTAGTTGTACCGAGAAAAATATTTATAATATATGTACAATTCGTATCCATGTATGTAAATACATTGCGATCCAGGTATTCATATCATCTTATAGACAACTTCCACAATGATCATGTCAGGGTATCGGGCCGACCATCACTGCGCCATTGAAACGATCTTTTTAAGAACGCCGATGTGGCGCAGCGGTATAAGCTGCGGGTATTTCTGGCTAGGCGATTGGGTGCCGTAGATCGTGATTTCGAGGCCCGGTCAGGGCACGAGTCAAAAAGTTGTCTTCCTTCGTCATTTGTGTTACTATGTTATGTATATCTATATACTAGATACTAGATTTCTCTAATTTATGCTCGCGATGATCCAATGTTGTGATTGTCATTTGTGGGTAGATCTAAAAACATATATATATATAATTGGGAATTAGCTTCATATAGTTTGAAAGCATTTGTCCAATCCTTTTGTATATATTGATGCAAATAAAACATGTTTTAATCAAATCGAAAAATGGCCGAAAGTTGAAGCTTAATATATATAAACGGTCGCGCACGCGTAACACACTGCGATCTCCGATTTCTGATCTGATAGCGAAAATAAAAATGTTTTAAACGTCTTTTATTTTTGTTTTAGTCCATGTTGATTTTATAAATATGGTGTTATTAACGAAAAGTCAATAACTTTCTCTGCACGAGCATGTTACAAACTTTCGATATTATTCTCGCACATGAAAGTCACGTCAGATATAACTTTAAATGCATCGATGAATTCGTGCAACTTACTTTCTAGAAAACGATCCCGAATGATTGCAAATTTGCTATATTCATTTTCCGCCGGGGAGCTTCGCCCCCCTGGAACCCCCTACCAGGGCACTGCCCTGGACCCGCTGGGGGCACGCTGGGGGCCTTGGCGGCCCCCAGACCCCTCGCCAAAAACATCGTCTCGCGTAGGCGCTCGCATTATCACTAAATTACTGGACCCCCCCCCCCCCCCCCGCCCTTTTCGAAAATCCTGGATCCGCGCCTGACATGACAAATGATTAACTAAACAATTATCATATGCAAATAGGCATGAAGTTAAGTTGTGCCTCCCTTACCCCGGAGGGGTCATCGGTTAACCTTATCTGACATATACAAACGGCCACCGAGACCGGTCCCCTGACAGCTATAAAATGTATATCCCCCTGCACTAGCTAATAGCAAGACCATCTATAATTGAAGGATAACTAAAACAGCCATTAAGATAAAACTTGACATCCGGGTCATTAGTTCACTCTAACACTCGGCCTTTACTCAAATATATGGACAGATATATAAAATTAATTAAACTGTATTAGAGAGGGGCGGGCACAATAGGGTAAATACGAGGTGACTCATTTAAATTGCTACTTGTCCTGAATGACTGAACGGAATTTGCTCAAATTTAATACCGTTTAGATGATGAGTGTAGCTCCCATGAGGCTGGAAAGGAGGTCCTCATAATAATGTGGGAAATATATAACAAAGTCTTTAAAACCTCTCTTCTTAGAAATGTGTCAAGCCCCTGTGCCATCAAGCTATCTTAAAATTCTATATTTGCCTGAAAAATTAGATTGACCAAAGATATTTTTTCAACTCAATCTACAAAAGCGCTTTAATATCTGTATTCTCAAATTAACGATAAATGTGCCAATATTAGATCGTCTAATATCTTATGTTTACTGGGTTTTTCACTTACGTATTATAATCTGCATGCTTTGCTCATTGTCCGTTTTATGTTAAAATGAATTATGAATTATAAATAGTACATGTTTCACTCTCTGTCATTAACAATTAATCCTAAACCGTGTATTGTCTAGTTATAACAAATTATATATGATAATATAAATATTATGTTTCTACTCTGCCATTAACCACGAATCCTTACTCATGTACAGGTGTATACATGTATATATCATATATAATGCCGTCTGTTTTTTCCCTGTCTACTTCAGACAATAAATGTCTGTAGTTTTATGTTTATAAATGTGTTTTTGACATGAATTTAGGAAAATCTATCTTTTTTTTCAAACTTGTCATAATATGATTTCGCAAAGATGTATTATCTGTGATTAAGAGGCAATCTGACTTTAAGTCACGAAGATGAAAAGTCAAAGTCACATACGGACTGATAAATAACATCTGTCGTTTACAGGAACACATCGATCTATTTCGGAGGGAAATCAAAACAGTCTTTCACGTTTAATAATTGTATTTCGGAGATAATTAATATCTGTTTTCTTAGCTATGTAAACCGTTTAAACAACTTATCACGCACTTTATTTCAAAGTCGGATTCATTCCGTAAAGTCATATGTACTTTTTAATTCACGGAGAAATAGGAAGTATAGTTAATCATACCTTTTGTATTTCATTTCCCGGATAGATATAAATTATATTTTACAAAAACTGAATACCTTATTTTCATGAAGAGATATGTTGGGTTTTTTTAGTATCTTTCACAAAACCATTCACGCCATATTTTCAAGAATGGATATATGGTTGTATAGTATATTTCACAAAACCTTTCATATCTTATTTTCACGAGGAGATTATACTGTTATATAGTATATTTCAAACAAAACCTTTTACATCTTATTTTCACAAAGCGATATACGGTTGTATAGTATTTTTCACAAAATCTTTATGTTTAAATGTATTCCTTTTTTTTCACAAAGAGATAAAAAGTGTATTTTGTATTTAACAGACATCATACATCTTTTTCTTCCTTCTAGGACCCAATATTGAGGTTATGGCCATAGTACAGTTGTTTTGTCCTTCGGGGTTTCGTCAGTGTTGCCGGGGGCATCATACAGCTGCTTCATCATTCTTGGACCCGTCAGGCAAGCTAGGGCCATAATACACCTGTTTCGTCCTTCTAGGACTCGTCAGTCAAGCTAGGACCATAATACACCTGTTTCGTCCCTCTAGGACTCGTCAGTCAAGCTAGGACCATAATACACCTGTTTCGTCCTTCTAGGACTCGTCAGTCAAGCTAGGGCCATACTAGAGCTGTTTTGTCTTTTGAGGACTCGTCAGTGTTGCCAGAGGCACTATACAGCTGTTTCGTCCTTATTCCTACCAAAGATAGACATAAATAAATACATATGAATATTTGCTCTTTTAATAATGAGTCTGGAATTTGAATGTGTATCCCGGAATGCTTGTTTATGTTTATGTTTATTTTGTTAAGAATTGCACGGTTAAATTCTAATACTAAATTATCCCCCCCCCCCCCCCCCCCCCCCCCTCCTAGTTTGAAGAAACAGACATACCCTTGAGACCAAAATCGTAAGGCTTAATTCTATTTATAATTTCAATATTTTAGAAGTAGGTGCCTATCTCAAAAGATGCATAGTCCAATATAAATGCCAGCCATACGTTGGTCTGGATAGAAACAGGAATACGAGTCCATCTGAAAAAAAAAGACCCAAGAATGTTGACTGCAGACAGAGTATAATGACTACACAGACTTGAACAGACTTGTCTGAAGTAAAGCAGCTTTGTCGACGACAACGGTATAAATGGCAGATTCACCTTCTGCAGCCTCACGATGGGGATGCGGTATTGTGGGATATGGGGTGTCGGCGGCACCGAAGCGGCAGGGTGACCAACAAGGAAAGCAAATTTACTGATATCTTTTTCTAAACGTATCTATTTTACTTAAAATGATGTGCACGGGTTAAGAAATGTTTCGGTGGCTTAACTGTCTAAAATATTTAGTTCAATTCCCTGCTGACACCTCATATCCCACAATACCGCATTCATAATTGTGAGGCTGCACATGGTGAGATTTCACCAATTTAAGTTGGAACCACTACCAGACGGAGGAGTCCAGAACCAGCATTCACCTCGAAGGATGGCACAATAATCTGGAAAAAGGATGGTCACAATAATCTGGAAAAAGGATGGCACAATAATCTGGAAAAAGGATGGCACAATAATCCGGAAAAAGGATGGCACAATAATCCGGAAAAGGATGGCACAATAATCTGGAAAAAGGATGGCACAATAATCCGGAAAAAGGATGGCACAATAATCCGGAAAAAGGATGGTCACAATAATCTGGAAAAAGGATGGTCACAATAATCTGGAAAAAGAAAGTCAATATGACAGCGTTAAGGTTGTCAACGAATTCTAGAAAGAACTGGCAGTCAGCCAGATGGGGGCAATGATGTACAGAGACTTCGAAGGTAGACGTGAAACACTTAGGGTCAAGATCGAGGTCACTATTTACAATTTTCAGTAGGGGACATTAATTGCTTTAGCAATACCGAGAATGCTTGTTAATTGGTAATTAAATATTAAAACTTTATTTGTTTTCTTTCGTATTATTCTCCCGAAAAATACTATGTGATTACAAAATAAACAATCCATGATTTATTCATTTACCAATTTCCCGTAGAATACTTATTAGGCCAAATGAGAATGTTTTTGATATACATGTTAGTTTTTATAGACAACTTATATATAGGCAAAATGATAATAAGTACATAAATTACTAACAAACCAACGACCTTCTTTACGGAAGTCGAGTTTTGGTGACTGCTTAGTAAGACAAATGCACTGATGCGGAACGTCTTAACAGAATGAATTATTATCAGTTAGATGTTGATATTATCTGCTTTAGTAAAGGATACTGTTAGTGGACAAGAGTCGAGAAATATTGATATACTGTCATAGCGGGTTATACCTGTCTTACACATGTATCACCTGTCACTCAATGTGACAGGTACTTTCTCTCTTAAAGGATTTTCTCTATTCCTAAGTTACATATACAATCTGTTCAATTTCAACAGGGCAATCAATCCTGTAACCATTGTTACTGACAATGAAATAACTCGGAAAAGCACAGCTGATTAATGCTAGACAATACTGACAAATTTGGGCCAATTTTGATTTGAATTGTTTTTCTTTGTCGCCTCAAAAAAAAGAAGCGCTACTTTATTATCCAAGTAAATGACACTTTTTGGAACGAAAAAGGGAAAAACGTTTCCACGTCAAACATTAAAAAAAAAAACTTGCTATAAGCGACTTAAACGTTGTTTTCCCAGAAACAGATTTTTTTTAAAGAATTTAGACTTATTGACACGGTTCGTTTTGTCGCCATGACAAAGCGAAAATGAGATAAAAGAACCCTTTGCTTTTATCGGCAACCTTGTTTACACAGACAAAATGTCAGATCCTATATACATTTGTACCTAGAAGATGCAAATATAATTACAAAATCGTAATTCTAACTCAAAATCGATGAAACGAGGGGAAAAATCTAGATTTGCATGGGAAAAGTACAAGGAGAAGAAGACGAGGTGTTCCGAAAGGCTAAGCGTCTTCTGTTTCATCGTCGACAACCGCCATACAAATCTAGGTCACGGCGACAGCCGCCATACAAATCTAGGTCACGGCGACATCCGCCATACAAATCTAGGTCACGGCGACAGCCGCCATACAAATATAGGTCACGGTGACAGCCGCCATACAAATCTAGGTCACGGCGACAGCTGCCATACAAATTTAGGTCACGGCGACAGCTGCCATACAAATCTAGGTCAAATCCAGGTTAGTCATATTCTCAAAATGAGAATTCATGGAACCACTAGCTATTTAAACAAACATCGAACACGTCTGACATCACTCAAGGTAATGTATTGTTTCCCGATGACATCACGATATCGACCATGACACTTCCCCGTATTCCTCATCAACTTCTAAATCTTTCGAAACAATGTTCGGTTTATTTTTCGTTTGAAGCCGACATCTACAGTGTCAAGGACATTGTAATCATGGGGAAAATCATTGGGAATCGAATCAACTGGAACATGTGAACACAATAGGTAGGGGAAGCAATGCTGTTACTTTCTGGAAGTGAAAAAATAACAATTGGGACATTGAAACCATCACGGTGTACAAGCTTAGTCCTAAACTGCCCCTGCTGGTATCGTTGTGAGTAAAGATCGAGGTAAACTGTTGATTTTTAAACGTCTGTAGTGTCCTTAATTTCAAGTTCTACATGATATACAATGTATGTTTCTTTCAGATGTGAGTTATGCCATGGTTGCGGCTATTTTTCTTTGAAGTTGACTGTTGTATAAATCTCGATAGTCCGAGAAGAGGCGGAGCCTAGGCATACACTAACTACCCCGATACATTGATTTTGGTGGAGCCTAGCTGTGCAATAAGTTCCAAGTTATTTTTCACAGTTAGACTGTTATTTCTAATTCTTATATATTTTACTCACCTTGGTTACTGTAGTGTCTGATATTCTTTATGTCGATCTCTCGCTGCGCGAGTCCTCCTTTGAATGTCTTCGAAGCTCTTCCCACAAACTATAGAATTGCCCAAATCCGACATCTTTACTAAATAACAACTCTCCTATTGGAAAGTTTATGGTACTGTGTCGCAACGTGGGAATTTGACAGATGATTTCCGTACTGCAGAATCTCACCGTGGGAAAGCGGGTGCGGTCGAATATGATTGGTCAATGACAAAGGAACTAGAATTTGATTGACACAAAGTGGGAGGTGCCATGGTACAAGCCAGTTATTGAAATCATTACTCGTGTACCCCGAGTTATTTGTTGAAGGGGCGGGGGACTCGGCGCTGACGCGCCTCGTACCCGCCCCTTCAACAAATATTTCGGATACACTTGTCATGCTATTCAATAACTATAACTACATTTATACACGCCAATAAAACGGACAGGGACAAGAAAACAATCGGTTTTAAGACAACAACATCACATACTTGTCACTTGTCACCGAGATCTTATGTTAGAAAGTCGTCACCAAGTATTTTGTTTGTTTGTTTATGTTAACGGTACATCGACGGCTGTGGTCATTTAGGGCCATGATGATTTATCTGATTTTAAACAAACACGTGGGTATCGACGATAAATTCAGATAAAAATGTCCCGGCAGGAAAAACAACTATCGAATTACATGAATATAATTCGCTTTGATGTGACAGTGTCAATAGTCAAATGATACAGCGAGTCTTGTTAACGACGTCAATATATCTCCAACAAATATTTGATTTATGGAACCGTGAACAGGGCAGATGTATTAGAATCTTTGTTATATAAGGAAACCGAGAAGGACTTAAAAAAAGCAAACCGAAATAGATGATACCATAAGAATAACTTTCTCATAGCAATGGACGCCTTTCTCGTATTATTGACAGCATTTCTCGTATTATTAACAGCATTTCTCGTATTAATGACACCCTTTCTCGTATCAATGACACCCTTTGTCGTATCAATGACACCCTTTCTCGTATTAATGACACTCTTTCTCGTATTAATTACACCCTTTCTCGTATTAATTACACCCTTTCTGGTATTAATGACACCCTTTCTCATAACAATAACACCCTTTGTCGTATTAATTACACCCTTTGTCGTATCAATGACACCCTTTCTCGTATTAATGACACCCTTTGTCGTATCAATGACACCCTTTCTCGTATTAATGTCACCCTTTCTCGTATTAATGACACCCTTTGTCGTATTAATGACACCCTTTGTCGTATCAATGACACCCTTTGTCGTATCAATGACACTCTTTCTCGTATCAATGACACCCTTTGTCGTATTAATGACACCCTTTGTCGTATTAATGACACCCTTTGTCGTATTAATGACACCCTTTCTCGTATTAATGACACCCTTTCTCGTATTAATGACACCCTTTCTCGTATTAATTACACCCTTTGTCGTATCAATGACACCCTTTGTCGTATTAATTACACCCATTCTCGTATCAATGACACCCTTTGTCGTATCAATGACACCATTTGTCGTATCAATGACACCTTTTGTCGTATTAATGACACCCTTTCTCATATTAGTTCCAGATTAATTATTTCAACGTTTTAATTATTTCACTCCCAAATAATTCACGCGATGTTAAGATTACTTTTTGATTACGTGGTGTGGCCTCGTACCCTAAAATAAAAACAAGGATCCTTGTTACTTTTAAACACGAACTTGATATGAATATATTAGTACGAATATGGATATTAAGATACATTTATTTATATAATTAGGAATGTAGGAATGTATCATGATTGTATAAAATCTTAATTAAAGACGAGTATTAAAGCCCTCCTTTGTTTGAGCACATTTATTGTACATGGAAGGAACCTAGGGTCTCTCATTCCTGGCAATCCTTATATTTGGAAATTATGTACCTGTATATAGTTGGAAAAAATCCATTTTTTTTTAAAATAATGTTTCTGATTTTTGTGATCACTTTGTAGATATCAACAGTAAAAGAATGAAAAAGAAGACAGAAAAAAAATATCTGGAAAAACGTATTAATAGTCCAACCAAAACAAAAGCAAATATTCATTATTTTTAAGTCATATAATAAAACAATTGTCGACCTTGATTATCGGTAACACCAGGATTTATCAACCCTGTATGTTTTAATTAATACAACGCGTATTTATAAACGAATACTTTCTAGTAGAAATAATGTTATGTTCGAATTAATGCAATAAGTTAGTATTTATATGTCACGAAAATGTTTAAAAAAAAGTGACATAATTTCAAGCTAATGAAAATATACATGCATAATTAGAAAGTCAAAATGTCATATTTAAAGTACGATAGCTGTCAACGAAATGGAAATATTGTTGATTTGTTCAATGGAGATCTAATGTAAAACAGCTGTCTGCCGTCGTCCTTGTGAATGTTAGCTGCTCTACGTGACTTGCCTGAGGCGTTACACTGCCAATGTCTCTCCTAATGGACGAGGTCTGACACTAGGTTACCTCTTACTGAATATGGAATACCTACTGTTTATAAATATGAAGTGTTAATCTTTGAATTAATTACAGTGATGAACGTGGCAGTGGCAAAGAGTTGTCAAACGGTTTTGAGGACGGGCGACACTTGTTTATAGAGACAATGACCGGAATATACCTATTGTTACTGATTACTATTGCTGCCGGCGGTAAGTAATACACCTATATCATATTCCTTATATTCGAATATTCGAAATTTACCAAAGGATCAAATTTGAATGTAGACATGTATTGTCTCGTGTTTAACTTCATTTATTGAGTTGATTTCCATGTTTTCGTCCTCTAAAATCACTAGTGAATCCCACTAGGACGAACCATCGGTAGAAGTTTTATGGAGTTCCATGTTTTCTCCTCTGAAATTACTGGTGAATCACACGATGACGAAACGACTGCGTGATAAGTTTAATGGAGTTTGACGTTTTCGTCCTGTGAAATTACTGGTGAATCACACGAGGACGAAACAGCTGTAAGATAATGTTTTGGAGTTCCACGTATTCGTCCCCTAAAATCACAGTTGAACCCCACGTGGACGAAACGGCTGTATGATAAGTTTTATGGAGTTCGACGTTTTCGTCCTCTGAAATTACTGGTAAATCCCACGATGACGAAACAACTGTATAATACCCACGTTTTCGTCCCCTAAAATCACTGGTGAACCCGCGAGGACGAAACAGCTTTATCATAATGTTATGGAGTTTCACGTTTTCGTCCCAAAAATCACCGGTGAACCCCACGTGGACGAAACGGCTGTATATTAAGTTTATAGAGTTTCACGTTTTCGGCCTCTGAAATGACTGGTGAATAACACGAGGACGAAACGGCTGTATGATAAGTTTTCTGTTCATAACTTGATTCATGTACTGTCTGCATGTATAACTAAATCATATTCAAAGGTGTTATTGACATGACAATGTTTTTGTTGCAAATCTTCCTGTCGAGAGACGTAAATAAAAGGCATATTATTGATTTCACATAGATATACGTCTCTGCTACTTTATAGTTTAATAGAACATTTACTTCAATTCTTGGCTCATATGATATCTCGAAGAGTATTGTTTACAACCACTTTTTCGGCATAGCCGTATAATTTTCTTTCGGCCCCGGATATGACGCGACAGGTTGCGTTACTGGTCAAGATGAAGTATGTGATTGGTCAATGTAGCGGTAAATGCAAAATGCAGATATGCAGTTAAAAACGAAACAGAGATAAGATTGAATGCAAGCTGAATAAGTAGATTATCTTTTTAAATGTCACATTAATAAAATCATATTCCTGATTCAAATGCAGTCTTATTATCACCAAAAATGATTCAAACTGATATGATTTTGTTATTCGTGCTAAAGCGCTTTAGTTCGTTAATTGATTTCACCATCATTTTTACATTAATTATAACCACCAGCATTAAAACTATGCCGTTTATCTTTTTTAAAGATATTTCTTGTTTATGTTAACCTCGCTGATTACATCAACGGTAAGAACACGAAGGTTTAGTAATAAGTTGATAGCAATTGTATGTCACATTGTAATGCATGCACTGGCCTCTGCTTCTGGTTAGTATTTATAACAGAACAAATATCCGCCATACTCCTGCTATACCAACAAGGTGTAACACTCGAAAAACCGGAAGTGGGGGGTGAGCTTTGATTCACTTTGAATTCAAGTTCAATTTGATTAAAACATCAAATGCACATAAACTTCTGTAACGTACCTTGGTTTAGAATCATTAAATATCAATGAATGTCGTATGAATGAATGAATGAATGAATGTCAATGTCGTATCAAATTATTTAAAGATGAGAAGATAGAACAAAAGCGATCATGATAGCCTAACGATGCATCGACTGTGGAACGGAAATAGTCGGTATAGAGTGGTATGCAGGGAGGCAATCTGATTGGACAACAGCTCTATAAGCAATACTAACTATAATTGTCCACCAATCATGTCTACTTCCGTTCCACAGTCGATGCATGGTTGATCTCGAAGTGTTACACCTTGTTGATATGGTATAAGTAGGGCCAACTTAAACTTTATTTTGTGGTACTTGAACTGAGGTAATTTATATTTTGTATAGGGAAAAACTGCTTTTTGGTTATAACTGTTCATATTCCGGTTTCAACAGGCAGATAATTGTGTTGTCTTCGATTCAAAGCTATGTCTAGCAAGTTATCACATAAAGACTGTGACTTTCTAGGGTTTTTTCAGGGGTTACGTTCATTTTCGCTCTCAGCACACCTGGAGTATATCGTAACAAAAATTGAAGGCTCAGTCACCGCCATTTTGTGGATAACTCCCCCCCCCCCCCCCCCCCCCCCCCCCAAAAAAAAACCCCAACAACAACTGGTTTGATCCTTTGAACATCATCAGATAACCACGATTGATTGCACTACGCTTCGCCACACTTACGGAACGTTTTGCAATCAACCGTGTGTATCCGAGATGTCCTTTAAGTACATCAACCGAAGCTCGAGGTTGCCATGCTGTTAAATTGACTGTCTTTGATCTCGATTGTCATTCCTCCGTGATCTTCAAAATAAATCCATCAGGTTAACTAATGATCAGGAGTTGTTTTTCTACCAATAAAATGGCTACTTTCATGCCTTCCATTTGTCCATGACATTTTCCAGGGGTTCCGAGAGCGGAAGTGAACGGAATCCCTGGAGTATCATGGATGATTTAAACAAGCTTCAGTTTAAAAGTCATTTATGCATTGTAATGAGGTGTTACATCTTAATTCAACAATAGTTCATTATTTCAACAAATACGTCAATAAGTAATCTTTTGTGGTAGATAAATGATAGCTTAATTAAGTGGCGTGAAATTGGGCAAATATCCATACGCTCAAGTATGATTGATCTAATCAAAATAGAAAGTAGCCGAAACACATATCAGAATACGACAAGACAGGTGAATTTAACCCATGATTCAATAGGTTTTAAATGAGAATCAACTTTCTTCTATAAAGATTAAAAAAACCCTTGACAAATGCACATTAAAGCTCATATCGAGTGGTTTTAACGAGTAAACCTTGAGTAACTATAAGGAAATGTGTCTATAAATACGATAACGTATACAGTTAGTGAGTGATTATCACGATTTAAAATATTCCAGCAGAACCGTGTTATGTCGACCTATGTATCGGGATAATCAAAGTGTTGTACAGAACTGTTGTTTGTGATAGACGCCGTGTAATGTCGACTGACGTATAAGGATAGTCAAAGTGTTGTACAGAACTGTTGTTTGTGATAGGCGCCGTGTAATGTCGACTGATGTATAAGGATAATCAAAGTGTTGTACAGAACTGTTGTTTGTGATAGGCGCCGTGTAATGTCGACTGATGTATAAGGATAATCAAAAGTGTTGTACAGAACTGTTGTTTGTGATGGACGCCGTGTAATGTCGACTGATGTATAAGGATACTCAAAGTGTTGTACAGAACTGTTGTTTGTGATGGACGCCGTGTAATGTCGACTGATGTATAAGGATAGTCAAAGTGGTGTACAGAACTGTTGTTTGTGATGGACGCCGCGTTATGTCGACTGATGTATAAGTATAGTCAAAGTGTTGTACAGAACTGTTGTTTGTGATGGACGCCGTGTAATGTCGACTGATGTATAAGGATAATCAAAGTGTTGTACAGAACTGTTGTTTGTGATGGACGCCGTGTAATGTCGACTGATGTATAAGGATAGTCAAAGTGTTGTACAGAACTGTTGTTTGTGATGGACGCCGTGTAATGTCGATTGATGTATAAGGATAATCAAAGTGTTGTATATAACTTAACAAGCGAATAGCTCCGTTATATACGAATTTATAAATGGATCTGCATCTTTCAAATGTTTTGCCATCCCAGGCCTCGGCATTGATGTTTTAGGATGAGCAAGGAAAACCTTACACAGTGTTAAACTATGTGGATCATTTTGTCAAAGGCAAACGTAGCTCGTGTCTTCATACACGTTCGCATATATGAATTATTTATAAAGTAAAAACAATAACATTTCAATATGTATATCAACTGTCATTTTAATACACACCATTTTGAAGCAGTCTGACAAGCGCTTCACGCTATATACAAGTCACAGGGGCTTGACACGATTTTCCAAATGATGGCCCATATATATATGTATTATAGTATGGACCATCATTTGGAAAATCGTGCCAAGCCCCTGTGATACAAGTTACGTGGAGGAGGCCTACGTGTTCCTCTCCATCCATCTTATACGTATGTAATCTGATATCTACATGATTCATCAGACTTTGATTTAACTAATCATAACATATTTATGGGAAGTTCATTTAATTATGAATTGTCAAGAGACGATATTGAATATTTCAGACTCTCAAAGTTAAGATTTTGTATCAAATGTTTAAACCATATGAACCACTTAATTATCAATAATCATGTCTTTTTACTTGTAAAATAAATATGTACATTTATATGATCCTCGTCTGAATGTTGTTTGTACTTTAATATTCTGTTGATGAAATCTTCATTATTTGGAGGAAATAAAGAGAAATAATAGTAATAATATTATCTAAGATTATTCGGGGTTTTGGAGTGAAGGTTACTGTTATTATTTTATAGTGGACCAGTAATACCGGTTACATGGTTAAGTTGTGACCAGTACCTGTTGTTTGCGTTATGTTAAAAGATCAACATGATAAAATTAATCTGAATTTTTTTTTTATATGTCTTGAGGCAGCATAATACATGGATATATTGTCACAGTTATCTCGGGCTGCAGTCCAGGTAGCCCGAGTTTCCCCTGGCCCTGACACCATGTTTGGTGTATACAATTGTTTCAGGTCCAGAGGAAACTTGGGCTACAATCTGGAGAGCAGGTGATGGTGGCCGTCCTTACCTGAATTATTTGTGTCTGTTTTGAAGTTCAGGTTTAAACGGTGAAATTGTTGAAGAAATGGTGAGCAAGTAATTTTGATATTCTACCAATTCATAAATATGATAATGAAGGAAATAAGTAAATACGAAACAGTCGTACCAACTTATATTAATCACTCTTGTTGGTCATGATGGAAGCATGCGAGTGGTCGTACTGTGAGAAAACCGGTAAACAACAGTATGGATTAATAAACGTATATATAATGGAAATACAATCATGATTTTTATCATTGTAACAAACGTTTGAATAAACGAGCACCAGCTAAAAACCTGTGGTGAATAAATTAACATATTAAAATAGATTAATATTCTATTGTTGTTGCTATTTCAGCTGCGTCGCCATATTGGAAAGATACGTCGCATTGTTGTAAGGCGGGAGACTGGGATTCCTGCTTCTGTTTAGATCAATATAAAGCTGGCATATGTATTGAAAAGCGATGTTTTGGCTGCGACGGGTGTAAAGTACGTACTTCGTGTGTTTATAAGGTGTTGATGATGCTGCGTCTAAACCAGTCTAAATTTCACTTAATTGTAGCCGCATTTTCTCAAAGTGTTACTGATACTGCATCTAAGGATTGTACGAAAGACACAACATATTAACACTTTCAAAACATATTAAGACGAAATAAGTGAAGGCAATATACATTTCACTAAATAAGCTTTGACTTTCTACATTTAATTAAATAAGCTAAAACAACCCCTTTTTAGCTCAATAAGAATAGATATTATACATTTAACTAAATAGAATAGGGCAATTATCTAAATAAGCTATGACAACTTTTTTAACTCAATAAGCTTAGATATTAAACATTTAACTAAATAAAATAGGGCAATCTACATTTAACTCAATAAGCTAAGAAAATCTACATTTAACTAAATAAGCTGAGACAATATACATTTAACTAAATAAGCTCAGAAAATCTACATTTAACTCAATAATCTAAGAAATCTACATTGACTCAGTAAGCTTAGACAATCTAACATTCAACTAAATAAGCTTAGACAATGTACATTGAACTTAATAAGCTAAGACAATGTACATTGAACTTAATAAGCTAAGACAATGTACATTGAACTTAATAAGCTAAGACAATCTACATTTAACTTAATAAGCTAAGAAAATCTACATTTAACTTAATAAGCTAAGACAATCTACATTTAACTAAATAAGCAAAGGAAATCTGCATTGAACTCAAATAAGCTAAGGCAATATCCATTTAGACAATGTTTGTAAATAAGCTACACGTGTATTTTCCTTAGAAGGATATGATGTGATAAGAATATTCTCCAATTCAATAACACTAAAACCAATTACATTTGTTTGTGCTGCTATAGTTTAAAGTATTGTAACATTAAAAAGGAATATCGGATGATTGTAATTTCATACAGTGATAAAGTGTTTGTTCTTTTTCAGGCGAAGCCGAAGTTAAAGTGATTGTGAGTGCTAAAGAATCGTGCGGGGGTCGGTTAAACAGGCAATGACTCAAAAAGACGAAAATATCCTTATCAATAGGCTCATTACAGACTACGTACGAGTCCAGGTGGGTGGAAACTATTGGTTAAAGATTGACTGCAGGAAGACTACCGGAACCCCACCAAACACCGAAAGTGAAATTCAGCGCTCAGCCGGAAAATTTATGAGCAGTTTTAGCGAATATATTTTTGATCGTGACAAATATTTGAAACCAAAAGGGTAAAAGAAGTGACGATGGCGTCAGTGACTTTTCTTCAACATAACATTTAGTTAGTTATGGGTTTTACTTCCTCCCTCGCAGTTGCCTAAATTGTATGAAGACTGTGTGTGGAACCACGCGCAGATAAAAAAACCCGCTCGAAGGCTATTGTTAAATTATTTATAGGGAACAAAAATTAATCATGAAGACTGTCCGTTGAACCACTCGGGTATTTCATAACTTTCAGCATATACATATAATTTAATGCAGGTGTTCATGGCAAAATTATCTTTATGGAACAAACATATCTAAAACAGAAGGAAAAACACATTATTTTTTCTTGCTCGTCTGTTTGATAAGAATTCAGTCGAAAAAAATGATGTAAAGCAAGTTATGACTCAAATGACAAAAATCTTATACCCCCTTCCCCCCTACACAAACAAAAGTCTATAACAACAGAGAATACCGATATAAAAACGATCATAAAACGAGGGCAAATACGAGCACAAAATACAAATTTGCAAGGAGTACAAGGAAACTTAGACCAGGTGTCCTGGAAGAATAAGCGTCTTCTACTTATCGACGACACTGCAATAAAAATCTTGGTCAAATACGCGTTAGTCATCAACAATAAATACAATTATATTCTAGTTGTATCGTAGCATAGCTTACAAAACTTAGAGGAATCGCTTCAAGGGAAGAATCGAAATAAGAAATATTGTATTTCCCATTTAAGCTATTTGAAAATGTTGGGTTCTCTATAATTATGTTGCTGCTATAGCATCCTCAGTTATTTATTATTTCATTTAACATACCTTTCAAATTCTCTAAATCGCTTTCGCCAGATATGGGCGACAAATCCCGAGGTTTTCAAGATCAGTAAGTAGCTAACCATAAACAGCTGACCGGTCAGATTTTTGGAGCATGCGATTATGGTCAATTTTAGACTAAATATTCCCAGGATGAAGATAAGTTTATGTCTGTACCTTTTAATTTTAACTTCCATGGAAATTGACGAGTGGGTGTGTGTGCATGCGTGAGTGCGTGCGTGTTTGAATGTGTCTGTGTTAGGTTATGTGAAGGAGGGTGTGCGTGCATGTGTGTTTATGAGTGCTCATCATTCAAGTATTAAACCACATTTTAGTTCTCATTTGGGTTAAGACAAAAAGTGTTCCTTGAACAAAATCATGTTTTTATTGTTGACCTGCCATGTTGTACTGCATGTTCACATGATTTATGTAATGTTCACCAATACGTGTGTTTTATGCTAGATCATCGTAAAATATGAGATTTATGTCAATCGCAACATGTCAGGGACATTTCCGGCAATCTTCGGAAATCCCAAAGATTGCCGGTAATTTCCCCGAGATGATATGATTGGATTTATATGTGTACGGGCTATTTCTCCCACAGTTCACCGGTTTATCTCCAGTTTTAGAGGTGAAATATTTCTCTGTCAATCCCTAGGGTAAGACAGATTGCACGCGCCTACCTTCTAAACCGGAAGTATTCATGGAAGTACTTTTTGAGTGACATCACTAATAGTTCCCGCGTTGTTATTCAATGTTAAATATGCGTATGAGATTTTCATGAAATGACAAGATGTTCTGTTGTTAACATCAAAATAGCATCACTGATACCTTCTTTCAGTGTCTTTTTGAATAAATATTGTGAACATTTTTTAGACCTATGTTTTCTTGTGTAATGATATTGGGATGCATTTTTTGGGGTTGTGATGGGTACTTCTTCAAATGAGGATATTCATGCGCCAACCATGTGCATTTGCTTACAAACATACCTTGACCACCGATTTGATATGTAATTATTTAAAGAGGTGGGAGAAAATAATCATTCCCTACCTAGGGAGTGTGACAAAGAAATCTCAACCCTCGAGGAAATTCACGAATGTCCATTCCTCGGCAAGCCTCGGGTTGGACATTCATGAATTCTCCCTCGGGCAGAGATTTTTTGTCACACCCCCAAGGCAGGAGAAGATTCTATTAATCACTCGTCACATCTCGACCGATTCCGTACCGGCCGAGGTTAGACGATTGCGGGTTATACATTAGTACATACGATAATTAAAGCTCAATGTCCTTGACATTTTCAAGTCTTGCGATCTATCAATTTATTTGTTGAATTAGAGTATAATTACTTTTATTTTACTATGATGGCGTGGTGATGACCATACGGACTTTATAATTGTATTTGACACTGTATTGGTTGTTTTATGAGTGTTTATTTGTTAGCACGTATTACATTGGTGCAAAATTAATGTTTTCTTTGTTTGAATAAAATTATATCAATTACAAGAATTTTTAAGTGTAAAAATATGCTTATTCGGAATGAACGTAAAAAGAGCAAATAAACAAGAATGTCTGAAGTAAAAAATTGTCATTAATTGCTCAGTACGTAATTATATTATCAAATTTATACTGTATTGTTAGATAATAATTCCAATAACACATAGGCATGGACATCTTCGCAAGCCAAGGCTGTCTATGTTCGTGGGGTGTAACGCAATCAAAAGCCTTGGCGAGCGAAGATGTGGCAGAACATACCGACTTGTCTTATCTGATCTATCGGAGTTCCTTTCCATTGTCTCTCTCTTGGTAATACGACAAATTGACATCCGATGGGGACGAGAATGCCTTGTTATATATATAATATTGGGTAAGACTTCCTTTTGTAACCCCACCTCTAACTGAAAATAAGTTGATACACATTAAGAGAAATATATTTACCTGACATTTACGCGTAGTATGTGTATTATGATGCATCCATTAGGAAAGTTTCTAACATTTTTCTTACACCATGCACCTCCACATATATTCTACATGAACTTCATTTTTGAATCGGTGTGCAAAATGAAGTCTTTCCTAGTATTGTCCCTGGAAAGGGTAAATAATTCCAATTCGTAAATTTCATGAATTTAAATGGTGTATTCTAGGTTGCTATGATTTTTGCCAAATTCCTTTCGAATACTTCAAATAAAATCTATCAAACTGATCAAACTGAAAGGTTGTATGTATGTTACATATCCGTAGTATCAAACGTCTTCAAGTATAATACTGTTAAATACGAAGACACGAAAGAAGAAAGAACGAGAAATATACAATCTGCTTTATAAATACGAAATACTTTAAAAAATTATATACACATAGATAATGACTTGGATTGGATGTAAATAATTATGTGTTCGAACATGTGCAGGCTTTCATCAAATCCAGCAAGAGATTTTAAACATGCAAGTTGTGTCTATCTTTATATCACTATTTGCATAATTATGTAAAATTGACTTATTTAAACGTTGACTTTGTAAATGTCTATGTCATCAATTGTGTAAAATGTTTTGTTGATAGGAGATGGCCTCATAAGTTGTCATAACTTGTGCCAAATCCTTTGTGCCTGTTTTGGACAATAAATATGTTTAAAGTCAAGTCATAGATAATCTCTCTGGATGCAAATTCAAAGCTGAAACAAGTAAGCAGACAGGACCAGGGCAAATGAAACGTTTGGAAACAACCCCGTTTGGAGCACACAAACGTCATAGACTTTTTATCGGGGTATCATATCCATATTCCATAATCTCATTGTTATTTCATCTTTAATTACATTTATATTTTATACACGGAATGGTCTCTGATATTATTTTTGCCATTCATCATCTACACCGGCCAGCATATGGAATGCAACTCGTCATTATAACTCCGAATCTAAAAGTGTAAAATAGGATCATAGTAAAGACTTACATGGAAATGTTCCAGAATGGTACTCATCATCAACGACTTTCACAGGTAACTCCAGGTAAATTCCGTGTTACGTTATCAAAATGAGAACAAGGTGCATGGTGACAATATCAAAGTTATCGAAGTGAAATCAAAGTCAATTTTAGGATTGTATAGACTTATAAAGTTGACATAGTAAAAACCTTGTATTCCTTGTGCTCATATATATCTGACACACTAGGGAAGGTCCGAATACATTTAGACTATAACAAATTCTGAAGTCCCTGTGGGTAAAAAGAAAGCTCATTGCAAAAACTGGTTTGGAAATAAAGGCACTTTCGTCTAAGATATTCGACATTTGTAAGCAAAAATTTCGAAAAGAGAAACAAATTAATAAACCATTATATACTGCACATTTTAATCCAATGGACAGTCATATGCACAGTAAAAGCATGAACAGGTAAGTGAATCTATTATTTTTTTCTGACAAAAGATTTCATTGTTATCAATGGCAATAATAAATAGTGAAACGGTTTATCAATGTCTGTGAAAAGCGGACAATATATTTATCATTTTAAGTGTGTGCAAATTTAGTTCATTAGATTAATATCTGGGAATGTAAATGAGAAAATATCCATTTTGTCCAATTATTGTTAAAAAAATCACTATGTGACTTACCGCTGCATTAATATATCGAAATTCAGAGGATTTTTCTTTCCTCTGAGATGAGAGGAATGCGTTGGAGTTCCAGGGCTTCATCGCGAATCCAAGAATGTTCCCGACTTGTTTCTGTGTGTTAGAGTCATACATTCATTACAATTTACGGTACAAAGGATTATACATTATAGTATTAATAATTTTTCATTTGCGAAAAATAATTATTCAAGATACTATATTTGGTTTATTGTATTGTTTAACGTCCTAGAGGCAAATATTGTCATTTAAGGATGAAGAAATAATGCTGCAGATGTTGATCAATCATAAAGCAATTTGTACTGGTCAGTACTGGTCAATACTGGTCAATGCTGGTCAGCATTTAAGGAGATTTAAGGAAATATACCCATATGAAATACTCGAGGGAAGCAATGGAAACATAAAAGGCTTTAAAGCGTCTAAAACCATAGATTTTGTCCTAAGGAAACGGAGAGTTCGGCCTATAAATAATTAAATCATTTCTTTTTCTTCTAGAGATTTTATAAATTAAAGTCGCATTACCAAATCAAAATGTATGTAATTGTAGGCGCGCTAATACTCTTGTTTTAATAGTTTAGAAAAGTCTAGATATTGAGTAATTTTAAAAGAAAATGAGTATAATCGAAATACGTACAGCTACTAAAACGAATTTAGACGTGGTTTGTAGGATTACAGGAAATCCCAAACCTGCAAAAGAAACTACAAAGACATACAAATTGAGATGATCATTGGATATGAATTTAGTAATACTCTGTAAGTAACGTTGTACAAGAGGCAGAGAAAACCCGAAGAGAGACAACTCGTAAAATAACGGGAATTCTCACGTGACCTGGAACCTAGCATTGGTGATGATGCCAATTTGTATATATTTAAGGTAGTAATTAAAAACGGAAACGAAATTAAATTATCCTCACAATCTTAAGACTTTTTAAAAACAAACTCTGTCCATTTGACGAAAATGAAAGAGAGCGTTTAATATGAAACTATTAAACTATACGGGCTACCGGACTACCGATAGTATAGTTGTTGTTATGGATGATAGTGACGGGCAGGGCGCAGAGAAGGAAGTATAGGGAGAACACTGGCCATAAATAACCAAATGAGATTGTCTGACAGGTGTAAAGAGCTTTTCAGATATCCTTTTTCCTCATGGAATCAATTGAAATTTACTTTTACCTGAGATGGTTTTACATGTACGTCTAATATAACTGCAACAGGGCAAATACGTGTACTTGAGACATATTTAAAAATATAATCTGTTTAGTATAAACAAATATTTGTATTGTATGAAAAAATCTGTATTGTAAAAGGGAATGGAAGGGGAGATAAACAGAAGAAAGTTAGGGGAATTTAGAAAATAATTTGCTCTATGTTGAATACCAGTACCAAATAGACTGATTGATCAAGACAAGAGATCATAGAGGGATTTTGACGTCCACAATTTAGAAGATTTTTTTTAAGAAATATTGATAACAATTTCAGCTGTCAAAATCCAAGATGACCTCCTGTCGGCCATTTTGTTTTCCACTTATTCAGGCTCAAAACCGAACGGATTCAACACGGGACCCTTAATTTGGCCATTCACAAAAAGGGGTCGAATTGTGTCCTCTTGTTCATGTAAGTGATTTTGCAATAATAAGCGAGCGTTCACATTGGTGTGCCTACAGGTGGAGGACGCCAAACCGGAACCAAGTTAACAATCATTTAGAGTAAAGTTACAAAAAAAAAAAAAAAACAATATTTGGTACATCAGGTGTGTCATTGTGACTTCTTTCTGATGCTCCTGCGGGCGAGCTGAAATTTCTTCCAAAGAAACAGGTCTTCGGATTTTACTTCGTTCCACTTTAACCGACCGATTGATGACGTATTGACTAGTTATATCAATTACAGTGTTTGACTAGAACCATCACCTAGGGACAGCATTAATATTTTGTCTATAGATAAACTCATATTAATAACAGAGCTTTTTGTTTCTTTGTTTTTTTGTTTTTGTTTGTTTTTGTTATAAGTCCCGATCCAAGATGTCGGCTGCTGCAGCCTGTGATACGCTACTTGTTGACAATAAAAATCATATAAAATCAGAAATACCGTTAAATGAGCAACCGAGTACAAGGACATATAGTAAAACATGTACTGTATCAGTCTGTGCTGCCCACTAGTCACGAATTACACATTAATGACTTATGTAGTCTTCTGAACACACCAGGGGTACAAACGTAAACAAAGATCAGCTGATCACTCGTTCACAAACTTTCATGCTACAGACTATATTAAACACTTGCATGTCATGCACATTCGTTACAATACATACGTATGGTTCACGACACTTGATCTAGATTAATTTCCTGGCAAATACCACTGCCTCTCAGACTCCAGCTAGGTGATGACGACACGTTTTTCGGTTGGGGTACCGAGTTGTTTAATATAGTCTGTAGCATGAAAGTTTGTGAACGAGTGATCAGCTGATCTTTGTTTACGTTTGTACCCCCGGTGTGTTCAGAAGGCTATATAAGTCATTAATGGTATCTCCGGTGCTCTTGTCAATTAGAGCTCAAACTGCAACCATACTCTGAAAGCACTCATCTGGACTCCCAAAACAAACAGTATAGCTCTTAAGTTTCTCCAAAATAGCACTTCAATGTTGTATCAAACAATGTTTGTAGACCAATCCAAAAGTCATCATCTTTACATGTTTCAATTCTATGTACAAAAAGTTTAGCACATAAATCAGTGTCAATTGTAACCGTCAACTTCACTGTTGGTTGACTGACTTGTCTGCAGAAGGATACGGTTCCACTATTTGAATAAACTCTGAATAAGAGTTCATTTGATAAAGAAAAGTCACAGCACTTGAAAGATCGGACCTTAAGCTGTCATAAAATGACAAGGGACCCATGATGGTGTTATCATCTGTGGTATCACTGCACTGGTCATTTTCAAATATACTGCACTGTGGTGCAAGGTCCTGGTGACATTCGTCCTCGGTTTGATTTGCTTCAAATATGTCGGTGGTCACGTGTTTTAACACCTCTCTTTCATTCTGCGCGGGGGACGGCGACCAAGTGACTTTTTTCTGGAACAGCGCATCTTTGCTGGAATTTTTTTTCACCTTCTCGGTTAAAAAATGTTCGACCTTCTCCTTTCTGTTAGCAGTTATAAATGCAACATCATAACAAAATATAGGTTATAGGTTTAAAGATGTATGACAATTTTAAAAAAGGTAAAATTAATTTCAATTGAAGTGATTATTGATCCTATGACACTGATTTTTCAGTTACTTTGACCTTCTTTCCAATTTGATAACAAATGGAAACTAAATATAAAGTCTAAAAAATATCTATGAAATTTCACAGAAACATCAATAAAACAAAGAAAAATACAGGATGACTGCCTGTCCGCTATTCCTATAATTTCCTATTAGCTATATATTTGCTTTTTTCAATGATGCATTTTTTGAATTTTTGAAAAATAATTCAAGAAATTCAAAAGATATAATAAGGTAAGAAAAGTTGCTTAAAATCCTTTATATATCACATCTATAACATATAATCTTAAAATTACTTCGCACAGATTATAAACAGCATACATTTATCTATCAAATCTAACAATGTAAAATGATGTTTGCACTATGCTATTTGATATTTTCAATTGGTGAAAAATCTGGATGAATGTTGGCTATCAAATGTGATTTTTTGTTTTTAAATTGCAAAGAAATAAGGCAATATGTAATTAGGAATGGGGTTGAATATTGATCGAAAATATAGAGGCAGAAATTAAAAAACAATCAGAGAATCATATTTCATTGCTCGGAAAAGTTGTAAAATAATGTGATAGCATCATGTTATGTGAAGATTTGATGTAAGAAAGAAGTTGGATTTCTGTTATTGGTCTACAATTTGTTGTTGTTGTAAAATTAACATGATAGTCACTGATTACTGAGCAGATACCTCCAAACAAAACAGCATATAACCATGTTCCACGTTGATTCAAAAAAGTGTCAAATTCACAATATATTTGTAAATCCTTCACATCAAATGATAATATATTTAAAGTGTAATTTCAAGTATCCCAATGCTTGCATGAAAGCAAATGCTCAGTCAAAAGAATAAAATCTAACCATTTAAGTAATATTGAATTAAATTGAAGACTGTTTGTTTGGTCATCAGCTTGCTTGTTGTAGCTGATGACTACCTCACTTAACAACATAAGGGATGTTATCTAGAATAATTTCTCGAATTAGGGTATATATTGAATTGCCAAAGGACAAGACCATGTCTGTTGTGGGAAGAATATGAACTAAATCTGCCCAGGGGTTTAGGACATAGCTTCTACACAATTTGTACTGTACATGCTTTATTTCTAAAATAAGTGTGATGTGTGTGACCTTAACGTTAACCCTGACAGGGTGGTCGGGTGAACAGTGGTTATGTTTCTACACCGACTGGATGTGATCTTGAGTAGGTATGTGTTCATGTCACTTGTTAGACCTTACTGATCATGACCACATGGGGTTTCTCTGGACCTCTCGCGCACTTCCATCCGGGCGAACAAGCATCAAGTTGGTGTAACTTGTTTCGCAATTATTTTTAAATAAAATTTATATTTTCAAATCAATGCTGTGATGTGATGGTGTGAATATGATCTGAATTTGTCTCATTATACGCCCTTGACGATATTTCATGTAATCTTTTCTTTCAAAATAATTGCCAACAGAAACTGAATACAAACTAATTTATTCAGCTTTTCATTGATTCAAAAATGGAAAGGATTGGACAAGCATTTTTAGAGAAAATTTGCACACAAATGTAGCATATATTCGATAACGACTGTTTACAATACTCAGTAAGTGCCGCCATTAGGTAAAAATGTCGATATTTTTTTGCAAAATCTAAGCACTTTTTTTTCAAAATAATTTCCAACAAAAACTAAATCATGACTCGTGAAATTTATTCAGCTTTTCATTGATTCAAAAATGGAAAGGATTGGACAAGTAATTTTAAAGGTAGTATTTAACTACAACAAGGTACGTCATATTTGCTCAGTATGCTTTTCACTCAACACGACCGTCGGCAAAAACAAAACTATGACAAAAATCACATACATCAATTCTATTTTCACAATAAATTAAATATATAACATGTTATCCAAACAGTCTGTATCAACAATGTTGGCTAATGATGACGTAATACTGACTTTAAATGGTTTGTTTACACGTCTATTTTCTAGTTCAGCCAAGCGGTGAGGAAACCATGCAGAAAATATGTAGGTAGCACAGCAAAAACAGGGGAGTTAACTCGATGTTACTCTCGCTACGTCGTTACTAGTAGAAAGAGAGAGTTACGAATCCCTCTTATTATATGTCCCTGCTCAAAGCGATACACTTTGATCAAAAAATGGACACACACATACACTTACCAGAGACCATTCGATCATTTTTATGTAAATAAAATCCCCGTCGGGGGCCTCTTCCCGAAAGACAGGTTTTATTTGGAGCAATCATGCGATATTATATATCTTACGCTACTGTTAATGTCGACATTGTTATCTTTTTTCTTAGTAACATGTAATGACACATTGATGCCACAAAAAAAAAAAAAAAACCTCGCTAAACTATTATAATTCCCTCAAACCCAAGTATCAACTTACCTCGCTCACCGTGTTGATGTTGTTTCCGGAAGTAGATTCTATCACGTGATATGCAAATATCCAAGGAATGAAACGTCGGAATATTCAAGACAGCTTTCATGGCATCTCGATTTTCGGATGTTTTACACAGAAAACGGTTATATTTTTTGCCTGTTTTATCATTATTTATATTTTCCAACCATGTTTTAAAAGAATTGTCAACGGTTTTGGTATGTCATTATTTTTTCATCTCTATACCTTCGGAGACGGAATGCCCCTTTAAAAGGCCTATTTTTTCTATGCTTGTGTTTATACTATAATTGATCAGATAGGCCCGACCTACGTTAGAAGAAATATCACACAGTGTGTTTAAGTATGGAACATTTATATATGAAGAATGCTTTTTTTTTTACTACAGAGAGAGTGAATGAGTTGATGTTTTTTTCATGTTAAGTCAATGACACTGTTGTAGAATTATTGAATTCACAAGCCAGTTACATGGATTTTCGCTTGACTGCCATTCAAATAATCGGGAGAGCAGGCAGGTATGTCACTTATAACCACAGGCGTCTGCTTCTGGTTAATATTATTTTAAGACATAAATGATAAATAAAACCGAGCAAGATAGTGGATTTAATGGCCACAGCCTCATTAAAATGTCAAATTGTACAACCTCAGAACATGCCGGGCAGGTAAACCTTGACCGGACATTAAATACAAATATTATTACAAGTACAGCCAAAAGCAATATCCATATGCATGTTGAATGTCTACCCGCAGGTACCAGACATATACCCACTTGTTCTCTGACCTAGCAGAGGTTACATATACTTGTACTTGTACCAAAATCTCTCTCACACCTTCGGAAGACGGTAACCAACATCTCCAATCTAGAGAACTATAATCACCAATCTTAATTAAGCTCCTAGGGATTCACTTGGCAAGCATTAGTGGGTTGGTTTCAATTAATTAGTCCATGCACATTCTTGCCGAAACCTTCTAGGATACCTCCATATAGCGAGTTTAACTATTTACAGGTCAGCACACAGCCTAATAATACATACTATACAATATTAAAAAGGTACAATTATATAGGCCTGTCCGCCATGCCCTGCTAGCCCCAAACCCCCACCCCGAAATAAAAGAGACGGTAGCTGTAATTTATAAATCATTTATTGATATCAACAAATGTGCCTATTTATTGATTTCCAAAAATAGGTATTTATTGATATCCATGAATCGAATTATGGAATTCCATTATTCATTTATGGATATCAATAATTATTTATACGATAAATGATTTATGGACATCAAAAAATAATTATTGATATCCATCAATCGATTTATTGATATCCATAAATCGGGAATTTTCTCCACTTTAGCTTGCCATATAGATATATATCACATTTCAATCAATTTAATATCCGTTTGACGATGATTACTTAATTCTTCCGCAGTGAGGATAGATACCCTCTAGTATTTAGTCAATTGACACAGAAAATTAACACTCATTTCTGGTGATTTTGTCATTTTAAGGTTTCCCCTATCATGCAGTCCAATATTGCTGACCAGTGTCCACAAGCAAGTCCTGAAAGAAACAAACTCAACAGGAAAAAACGGTCAATACTATGTCATCTCAAGTGCAACGATAATAACCGTTTTATATATGTTTTAGCAATAAAAATTCAATGCTGAATGTTACGAAAGCTTATTTCTGCAATTTTTTTTAGAGGAAACCAACAATAGACAATAGACTTAGGTCGTATGAACGAAATAGCTATCTACATATTCCGAAAGCTTATTTCTGCAATTTTTTTTTAGAGGAAACCAACAATAGACAATAGACTTAGGTCGTATGAACGAAATAGCTATCTACATATTCATCTCAAGTGCAACGATAATAACCGTTTTATATATGTTTTAGCAATAAAAATTCAATGCGGAATGTTACGAAAGCTTATTTCTGCAATTTTTTTTAGAGGAAACCAACAATAGACAATAGACTTAGGTCGTATGAACGAAATAGCTATCTACATATTCCGTGGAAGATACGTAGATATGCACCATGCTATCGTTTACTGTGTCCTTCTGCAGTTTCCAGTCTTTTGTTGCTGTTGTTTTTCTTATTATTATTCCAAACAAAAAGACATAAAATACAATAATTCGTGTTAAATTAGATTATTTTATGTGAATAGATGATAAAGAAAAACACAATTTACGGAAATGAAACGGTGACTATTTTTCGACTGATGTATGGTTAGGAAAATAAGCACATAAAACGGTGTTTTCATACTGTATTCATAGTGTTTTCATGGTCAAATGTATGAGAATCAACACTGAGAATGTAAATATATGCTCATATATCTTTATTAAGACGAATCTATCTTTTTGTTGCTCTGTTTTCTCCATATAGTTTTTCAGACTATTCAGTATGCCGAGTCATGTTGGATTAGTTGTAGGACTTCTACATATAATGTTCTGTAAATATATCTTAAGTTAGTTTGTGGGGAACTGGGGGGATTACCACTGGGTTTAAATTTGGGCCATAATGATAGAATCGACACATCGAATAATAAGTAAGACACACTATGCTATATCATATACTGTAGTTATCATTATACACTACTGTTTAAATGTATTAAAATATGTTTTATAAATGCAATTGATCACATGTTTTAGAAAGTCAACTGTTATGTTTTCCATACACTTAAAGAGTTGTTAATACAAACTTGGAAAACGACGTTTTAATTCTAAAGGGACCAACAAGATAAGCAAGATATTTACGTTTACAAAAATACATGTCGGATCGCCCTACAATCTAATTAAAATTTAAATGCCTGCTAATACAGAATTTATTTGCTTGTACCACAGATTTAAGTCGTTTTTTTTTTGTCAATGTAGATTCTATTCGAAATTACATAGGAGGAGTCAAACCACGTCACCTTTTACTTAATGTAAAGTTCAATGTCAGATAGTATGGACTTTGATAGTTTGTCGAGGTTGAACCCACACTGTCAAATTCAAGCCAATCCTATCATCCCCAGATTCTTTGTCAAATTTAGCAATATGTAGATTAGAAAACCGAGAGGATGTAACACTTTGGCGCATGTTTTATTCAGTTTTTATCCCGTGCTACGGAAGTTAAGTTTGATGCTAAACAGAAGAAGCAAATTTGATCTTAGCAAATACCTTTTGAGACAGGATATCTTAGTAGAAGGAAAGGTCCTTCTGATTGTTCTAAAATGGTCGAACACCGATCAATTTGGACGTATGATTGTGCGTTCTTCACTGGTCGCCATTTCTGGGTCTTCTCTTTGTCTGTGTCAGGCCTTTATTCCCACGAGAGCTTTAAATCCAGCTCATCCGAATGATCCTGCCTTTTTATGACAAAGGGCAAGGAATTAGAACCTATTGGTTATTTCTTGTTTCAGGAAAAGCTACGATATTTCATACTAGATGCATCTTCCTTTTTCTTCACACTGTAGGGGAGAGGCCACTTGGTCTTTTCTTCAGGGATTCCACGGAAGATGATTCAGTTACAGGGGGATTGGGCTAGTGAAGCCCACAGAACCTTTTTTTTCATCGAAGACAAGCTCGATGTCTGCGGAAATATGAGGGATTTTATACTTGCTTTGCAGCCTTTGATTTGTCAGCATTCCGCAGGTTTTTTTCGGGCTTGGTGGCCCCTTAAAAAATATTATATTTGTGTCTTTGTGTTTAATTTGGTGCATGTGTAGTCCTCCTATATTACTTATGTGTATTTAATTTTTCTTGTGTTCAATTTTTTGAGCTGGCTTTGTTAAATAAAAATGTTTCAGCTGTATGTTTGTCATAATATGCTATACAGAAGTCAATTGGGGGTTGATATGCTATAGTTTGTGTGATTAAGTGAATTATTACGATCATGCAGTGTCATGTTGCCTATCTTTGACTAGACAGGGGAGGAATTACTGATCAACATACTGTATTATATAACATCAGTTGATTTTTTTCAAATTCTTATTTTTTGTTTACTATATTTTTCTATACTTTTTATTTGACAATTTCCTTATTTTTTTCTTTCCTAGCAAACTCTCGTTTCCTTTGTATACCCACATCTCCCGTCGCTTTTCATCATTTGTTTCCTTTTTAAACACCACCTGCCATCGCTCCCCATCCCCTGTACCCTTTTGTAAACCCGATCTCACACCCGTCCCAAACCCCCGATCACGTTTTAAACCTTCATCTCCAATCGCTCGCCATCACTTGTTTCATTTGTGAAACCCATCTACCATTACTCCTGGTGCCCTGTTCCCTTTGTAAACCCCCATCTCTCCCGACCCTTCCCGTCCCATGTTCCTTTTTGAAACCCCCATTCACCATCCCTCCCCACTTCACGTTTCTTTTGTCAGTGGGGCCGTGAAAAAAGAGAAATCCCGCATCTTCGAGGTAACCGAATATATCATATCGAATTTTTACTGCTAGAACCATATTTTTATCAGAGTCTTCGAGTTTTCAGTGTTCAAGAAAAAGAAGTGTGACTGTAGTTATCAATTGCATCTTGAAAATAAGAGGAAATTACAAAAGAAATGTTACTTTCTATATCAAAATTACTATATTGATGGTTTCCTAGTTCTAACTCGAATAAACCAAAGCGTATTTCACGATTAAGTCATAAATTATCTTATTAAATCATTGAAAAAAAAACCCTGAACTGTTCGTGCTGATTGTCAGATATATATAGCTGAAGGACATCCATCTTGCCTTGCAAGGCTTCTGTTACATGTTCTAAATATATTCAATACTCACCGATATGCCTGGCGGTGTCCCATTGTCAGCGAACATGTTCTTACCTTGATGACGTAATATTACGCCGATTTGACCTGGATTTCCTAAATGTGCCCGGTTCTCAATGTAAATCCTTATACGTATTTAATTGATATTTGTCCATATTTTATAGCTCTCCATGTTTAATAATGATTGTTCATTTATTGTTTTTGCCCCTCACTCTTCTCTTGTTATAAATCTGTATATCTTTTTGCAGCTGTCAACGAGATATGGACATTGTTAATTAATACTGTAAAATGACTAATATAAAGGAGGCACAGAAAAACGTAAATGACAAGCTGTTGTAAACCCTTGTCTCGTCTAAATGTTAATTGTCTGAATATATCACAGTGATGAAAACTGTGTAAACAATCTGTGTGCGTTAGCTGCGGGGGACGTCTTGTCTTTACAAAACAATCGCTCTAAACAAGCGTATTAAGTATGACGAGGGCTTATCTCCTGTTCTCCATGATTGTCTGTGTCGCCGTCGGTAAGTAACGTCTGAAATACTATTTCCACTTTATTTTTAGAACTGCATATACAGTGTATATGTTGTGCATCTAAAATTTGTGCAGAGAGAAATTAGGAAGGGATTGATAACATATCTATTTTTAATTTCAATGTTAATATTTGTAATTACAAACGCTGTGAAATGATTGAATAAGATACTGTTTAAACTCTTCCATGTAAAGTTTCATAACTATAGCTAAGGGTAATTATATAACGTCTAACACAACCTTACATATTACGGACTGTTGGAATGCTACGTGAGCTTTACTGTTGAAAGTAGTGTGATGAATTTTGTACACATAAACATTATGTCGGCGGTTATTGTCTATGGAAACTTCTTTTTTTTTCTTCATTTCGACGAGTCTTCAGCTTTCATAAGAATCTGTTTTTCTATAAGTGCAACAATTTTGTAAAAGCATTTGCAACTCTGTAGCTAATTTCCAAGTTTGCTATTTTGACTCTAATGTTGAATTGAAAGTCTAGTGCATTCAAACTATGACTTTACAAACGAAGTGATGATTGTAGTATATATTTATTAATATTATCATTTAATGAATGCCATCGTATTGTAATACTGTAGCCAAGAGAGCATTTCACCTTCGTCAAATGTACTAGAAGAGGTGTACACTAATTGGCTAATAAACTGTAATTGGATAGTCAAATTTTAGGCGCATGACTTACCCTCGATTCACATGTACCTGACAAGGGACAGGATATAGCACGATTGCACGTTAGCTCTTTGCAGTAAGCACCAACTAAATATGTGGACCATAGTATCTAACACATCCTGATCAATGCAATAGAATATTTCGCAATAAGGGCATGATGTCTATCATAACGCTTTACTATGGGTTTCATCAACCTGTATATCTTGTTGAAACTTTGTGTATTACATTTCCATCGGTAGTCCACATCTGCCACGGAAATACCGAATCAGCAGCAGTTAACGCCGTAGGCAGGTGAAGCAGGGATATAACTATCTAGAAATGGAAAATTAACGACTGGAAAGCTGCAATCTTTACGCTTAGCATGCAGCTTAGTTGTAAGCTGGCCTGCTGGCCCCGGTTTCTTCATGCACTTAAACTTTCCATAAAAAACATTACAAAATTTAAGAGCAAAATCTTAGTAAAGGAACCTATCTTAATTTCTGTAATACTTTCTTGTGCGAAACTTCAAATTAAGTGATATTGATGAATTGGCTCCTGGTTTTATGTTATATGTAAAATGGTACATTTGCCTTAAGACGAAGGGGTCCAGATTAATGGAGGTCCAAAGTGATCTGAATGTGTTATAACGTATATGTTGTGTTATATACAGCATATCTGCCTGGACCTATCTCTAAATTAACATTTACATATATAGCACAATGTGTCCAAATTGTGACAAATTTAGTTTAGACAAATTAATTTCATATGTAAATAATAATTCTTGTCGCGTAATAATAATTTCATAACATTTTTCACTTTAAAATCCTGGTTAGCTTCACAAAACTGTTACACAATTGCAGGATTTGGTTATTAAAGATAATCATCAAAACATTTAAAATATCACATTGTGGTGTTGTATGGTTTTAAGTGATATTATCTCGATTACTTGAACCCATAAGAATTAGACATCATAGAGGGTCATCCTGGGATAACAAAAACCTTTCACATCAGAGTAATTTCATCTGAAATGTATTCCGCTGTCTATTATATCTGGAGTAATGACACGTGTGACACTAATTACGTCATTGTTGCGTATTTAATTTCAAACTATAAATAAAATTTCAAAATTAATGAAAGAATTTAATTAAATTTCTTACAAGTATGTATATATATATGAAATGCACACTTTCGTTGATAAGTTGAAAAGTTAATATTTTATATAGAAATAACAAGTGTATTTAAAGAGCGTGGCTTGGCATCCTTTATAATTACTCCGCACTTGTGAACGATACCAAACATTTTCAAGTTAATCCTTATAACTCAATCTTCTGTGTTCTTCAACACACAGAGGGACACACTTTGGTCCAGCTGGTATAGACATAGTGTTAGAAGTCCTGGTCATCAAATTCAACAAAGATGCTGTCGATCAAAAAAAAATCATTTTCACGATTTTATCTTTGTTATGTTCTCCGAATTGTGCTCCCGTATAGTTCATAACCGTGTTCTTACACGACAGTTCGCCTTTCTCGGAACAAAAAGCTCTCATCACATGAGAACGAAGTACCTTAAGTTTGTTAGAAGAAACGTTCTGTAGAAGGGGATGTTCAAAACAAATCAAAGGATCTTTCTCGAATTGCGCATTCCATTGATTCGACTTTTGGAGTAGAAAGTATCCTAATACGACTAAAACCCTGACATAGTTTTACTAAGGATGACTGTAAGAAGCTTAGAATAAGGTTTATTTGAACAATCACTGGATCCAGCAATAATATATTGTTTATCAGGATTATTATTAAGTTTAGAAATTTAGTATGATCGAGGTTGATCCGTATCCTTGTCACTATCAGGGATCACGAAATATTTCTATACTGAAACATGATTGGATAGTGTTTCGTCTTTAGAGAAACAGGACATGATGTAGGAAGGCCTACCTTGGTTGTCAAGCCAGCTTAGTTCGTTTGTAAACAGGATTTGTAGAAGGTTTTACAGATTTTTATCAGATGCTCTATCAAGTATCAAGTATTAGATATAAAGAATCAGTTATAAGGTTTGCTTACGTTGTGGTGATCAGTTTAATTTACATGTATTTTTAGGTCAATTCAATGTTATGTCCCTTAAATTAATAATTTCAAATCAGTAGTGATTGCATAGTTGTTAAAAATATATATCATAACGACGTCAAACTAATGACATTGCAAACAATTGTACCTGTCATTCATGGCGGATATGAATGTCTCAGTTTAGAAGGTTATATATTGACACTGTTTAGTCAGGGAAGTACACTATCTGGTGTCACCCTGTCCGTCTCATTACATTTACAAGATATCTGTCCTTTTTACAATTTTTGATTAACTCAAATTTACTCAAATCGTGACCACAAGTCGTGACCCGATTATCGTGATCTGATGTCGTGACCTGGTTATCGTGATCTGATGTCTTGACCTCATAATCGTGTTCTTAAATCATGACATGAATATCGTAATCTAAAGTCGTGACCTTATTATCTTAATCTAAAGTCGTGACCTTATTATCTTGATCTGAAATCGTGACCTGATTATCGTGACCTGAAGTCGAGACCTGATTGTCGTGATCTCAGGTGGTGACTGGATTATCGTGATCTGAAGTCGTGAACTGATTTTTGTGATTGAAGTCGTGACCCAATCATCGTGATCTGTAGTCGTGATCCAATTATCATAATCTGAAGTCGTGACTGATTATCGTGATCTTAAGTTGTGACCCGATTATCGTGATCTAAAGTCGTGACGCATGACCGAATCATCGTGATTTTAAAGTCGTAACCTGATTATTGCGATCTGAAGTCTTGACCCAATTATCGTGATTTGAAGTGGTGACCCAATTATCGTGATCTGAAGTGGTGACTTGATTATCGTGATCTGAAGTGGTGACCCAATTATTGTGATCTGGTGTCGATACCTGATTATCGTGACCAAATTATCCTGATCTCTAATCGTGACCTGATTATCGTGTTCTCAGGCCGTGACTCGATTATCGTGATCTGAAGTCGTGATCTAATTATCATGATCTGTAGTCGTTACCTGATTATCGTGATTTGAAGTCGTGACCATGCTATCGTGGTCTTAAGTTGTGACTCGATTATCGTGATCTAAAGTCGTGACTCAATTATCATGATCTGTAGTCGTGACCCGATTATCTTGATCTGATGTCGTGATCTGAAGTCATGACCGAATCGTCGTGATCTAAAGTCGTGACCTGTGATCTGGTGTTGAGACCTGATTGTCGTGACCAAATTATGGTGATATCAAATCGTGACCCGATTATCGTGATCTGTAGTCGTGACTCGATTATCGTGATCTCAAGTCGTGACCCAATTGTCATGATCTGATTTCGTGACCCTATTACCGTGATCTGATATCGTGACACGATTATCGTGATCTGAAGTCGTGAACTGAGTTTTGTTATTGAAGTCGTGAACTGATTATCGTTACCTCGAGTATTGAACTGCTTTGCGTTTGAAGCTTGACGTCTGTGCAGAACCCTGCTTTAATAATGTAACTGGATTTCAAGTTGTGCTCGATACAATATTACATATACTGTGTGTTTTACGTCCCGGATACACGATATAACACTCGTGTTTCGCTCGGACAAATCCATGTCTCTCCAAAAAACATTTATATTACCATCACCTGTTTTATATTGAATACATATTAATTTAATCTTAATTAAATCAAATTAATTAAACGTTATGTACCTATAATTTGTATTGTTGATACATTTTATGGATAAGATAAACATAGGCATACTATTATACAATATCTTTTGTTTTTTGCTTTACTGGTTTTTTTTTGCTATTATCATTATCTCTGGGAAGTTTCTTCTTAAAATTATTTGTTTGAATAACTGTCTTCAACAAGATAATTATTAAAGACCAGCTTTCCATTACAAAATAATGGTACACAGTTCAATGTTGCTAGACAACGTATCCATACCTTAATTTATCGTAAAATATCATGTATATTAAAATGTTCATGTTCCAGGTAGATTAATCTATAACTCTTTTAATCACCTACCGGATGAGGACACATTTATATGTTGTAAGAGAGGGAACTGGGATTCATGTTTGTGTGAGGACCTCAGCCAGGCGGGTATTTGTATAGACAGACGATGCTACGGCTGTAAGGAATGTAAAGTACGTATGACCTTCATGTGCACGTGATCAACACGAGAACATTTATTATGTATTGTCATCAAATGTATACACATAGATGGTGAGGAATTGGTATAAACATTTTTTGACAGTCGATCGTTTAACCTCTTGTTCACCTCCCTAACGTTCTTCAGGGGCCGCGGTGGCCGAGTGGTTAAGGTGTCCCGACACTTTAACACTAGCCCTCCACCTCTGGGTTGCGAGTTCGAAACCTACGTGGGGCAGTTGCCAGGTACTGACCGTAGGCCGGTGGTTTTCCTCTGGGTACTCCAGCTTTCCTCCACCTTTAAAACCTGGCACGTCCTTAAATGATCATGGCTGTTAATAGGACGTTAAACAAAACAAACCAAACCCTAACGTTCTTCAGTAAATGTGATGTTTCGATATACGGTACAATCTAAGATATTTCGATATATTCATAGCCTGCTAAGTAATAAATCGACATACCGTTTTTTGGAAAAAAAATTGGATAGATTAAATCCTGGGCATTTAAAGGAGGGGAGACAATTTTGGTAATTTCGTGGCGAGTCCGTGATCATCTCATCTCTAGGTAGTATGTTATCCAATGATTACATTCTGTGTCGTCACTTAAATATGAAGGTTAAGACGTTATATGATAATTTAATTATTGTTATTTACATACAATTTCAATATCATTGGAGTAAAAAGTTTATTTTGCGGGTTTTTTTTTATTAAGAAGTGTAAGGTTTTAAAGATAAAAAAAAGGTGAAAAATTAGGTGACGTAGTGACACGAGTGTATTTCGGCACAAGAAGAGGGTAACATTGTACTTCAACTTCTTATAACACCGATGGTCCATTTCTACAGGAAAAAAATGCTCTACATTCCGGACAACGCTTATCTTTACATCATGCCCTGCATTTGTCATGGAACATTAGGTGACCCATGTCCGACACTGTTACAAACCTACACCGTGTCCTTTAGACGACAAGGGGCATTATGTGACCAATTATGTACAGTAGTATCTTGTTTCGCCCTGTTGATATGACGGATCGTGACGCCCTTCCTTGTTATAGCAAGCTGTCTCGCCCACTGTTGTACCAACTGAAGTATTAGAGGTCGTAACAATGATTTTTTGCAATGTCTCATCATAGCCTCTTGGCGTCTTTCCAATAAAGTTCGATTTATTAACTTTGTGTGCTGACTCGGGACAAATTTGTTATCGTTGATTCCTTTTGGTGAACTATAAGCGAATCTGTATCAACAATTGGTATTGTCATCAAATCTGGAATAGTGCTCGATAGTGGCAGGTTTCATTGTGTTCGAGTAGACAAATGCGCAATGGATACCTCACCTGCAGTTTTTTTTGTCTCGACCTCATGTAGACATTGGCTTTATGGCAAAAGCATGTTCTATTATTCTTGAAGAAGTTGCCCCTAACCCTCCATCTGCCAGAAAAAGTCATAGAAAGTAACAAACGTTTCCTGTTTAAATTCATTTAATATACACTTGAGGAGAAGGCGTAATTTGTTGCATAATGTAAACAATATACGTGGTAAGTTAGATAATGATCGTAAGTACTATCACTACTCGTCATTATGGCTGTCCATTTTTTAATAATTATTATACCAAACATAACATGCACACAATGTATTCTTTCTTTGCTTGTATCTGTTTTCCCTTCTTTATATTTTTCAGGTAAAATATTTAAGTGATCTTCGCGCGTAAGAAAGATTTGCTGTCCCTAAATCTTAAACAAGGATTGGAAGTGGGAAACATCCTGGAATTTTTAAAAACATTTATATGTTAAAGAGGATCAAAGACATGACTTTGGACAAACGTATACGGGACAATACCTGGAATCCAGACAGCCGTTTGATGAACACAATTTGTCTTTAATAAGCATGTACATTTTACACAACTAGAAGTATTTATTTGATATTGATTTGCAGTGAAAATATTCTGTGATTTTTAGTGATATCTTCATACAACTTACGGTGCAAGTTATCTACAATATATATTTATACCGTTTCACAGGAAATGGTGAAAATATTCTACAATAAATGGTGATCGCGTTCTATAAGAAATGATGATAGCGTTCTATAGGATAATAAATGACGATTGCGTTCTGTAATAAAATGATGATAACATTCTACAACAAAAGATGTTAATATACAATAAATTGTGAACATATACTATAACCTATATGATGAATAAATTTTAAATCCTTTTTCATTTTAAATATACATCTACTAACGTGACCAGCATTCGACATTTTCACATCGTTTTATGTAGAGCTATAGACAATTTTACTAAAATAAACATACATTTCAAATAGACTTGTCAAATTTTTTATGACATACTTTAAGAAAATGTTATCCTACAAATATCAGTACTGCATACATACAAATTTTAGCTGTAATCTCAATTTTATATTATTTTCCCGCTGAAAACATTTTCTCTAAATCACAATGTATCTGCTTCTGGTTAGTTTTTATAGAAAAAAAGTCCCCCTACTTTTATTATATCAACGTTGAGATGGGCTAATACACCTTTTTCTATAAATACTAACCAGAAGCAAACGCCTGTGGCTGAATTAAGATTTCGCTAAATAAATCAAGATTGTACTAATTGGAATTTAGATTGCTTGATGGCAAGTTCAAACGTGCGCCAATTGATCTTTACACCATTATATTCAAATCAACCTTTGCGCTATATAGTTTGAGTGCGCCAGAGCATAAACGTTTACAGATACAACAAGAGAATATTCAGTTATACAAACAAATCATGTCTTTACTGCAGAATGTTAACAAAGCTTAAGTGCACCAAATTTAATACCCGCCAACAAGCTCCGACTGGAACAACCGCGAAATATTAGCCCCGTGGTATATAAAAACATAGTGTGAAAAATTACAAAAACATCAAGAGGTCTCCGGAAGTGAATACGTTAATGAACATGAAGCACCAAAGACATACACCATTCCTAATTAAGATCACAGAAAGAATAAATCAAAAAGTAATGTACAATAGGCACAAACAAAAAAAAATACAGAAATTATTTTGAAAAATTTTGAATTATGCATTTAGCTTAGAACTATGTAGCAATGTTCATGTCGATATGATGTGAAGGATATAAACACTATACTATAATATGTCTGATGTCACTGACAGGTAAACACGGACACACCTGTACCTATGTCGCCATGGTGATCTGTTACTGTCATGTACGACTGTCATGAGATTTCATGTCGTTAACAAAATGTTTATTTATCTCTGTCACAACTAAACAATTATTTCATCATTACGATATAGCCATGCGTTATCGTGCGAACATTAATAACTGTTACATGTTAGTTTTCAAAGCATATACTTGTTATCTTTTCGCATGAGAATTAGTTTTTTTTCTAATTAAACACATGTGTTTATATTATATATGATACATTTTTTAATTAAACGTGTTTAGTGTAATGTTCATGGATATATTGCAATAATGAATTCATCAAACCAATTTAATATTAATCTCAAATTAAAAATATTGACTAATTTGATATGAAATACAAGAGTTCACTTCATCTGACATGAACTATATTGTGAACTACCAATATATTTCATATTGAATAGCTTGAGAAGCTTGCTTACATATATTACTTCAATGCTCATCTTTATTGGTAGACATTTTTTAACAAGATATGATATACAGTGTATTAGTAACATCACAATAATGTTCAAGTGCATGTAATATGTCTTTTTTTTATAGAATGTTTAAAATGTCTTCCTTTAACAAACGATTTACTTTGCTTACTCGCTTGCAATTAACTGTGACTGTTCTCCGACTTAAAAGCTTCTCGGCCATTATAGCTTTTCCAAATTCACTTACTGAGACCTAAAACTCCGTAGACATTTGATTTTTTCCAATGTTCCATAGAAGCAGAATAGTATACCTCTGTCAATATGACTGTCCACCATACTAAATCTAAACAATACAATCAATGATAATTGAACTCTTGAAACTTACATTGTTTATGCCTCTCGGAGTCTCCTTTACATTCAGGTCATGTGACCTTGCGATAAAACGTTATTTTTAGTATTGCAAGGTCATATTACAATGAACACTGCAATATGACGTCATCCTAATAGCACTATATCGATTTTAGTATGAAAGTTTGGCAAAAGATAGTTGATTTCAGTATATACAGAACAATAAATAATGTCATGAAGTATTCTAGCGTTTGTATGCTTCATTATATATACATATATCTCAAATTCCATGTTTTTTTTTTTTTTTTTTTTTTAAATATTGTCAATATTAAAATTGAAATGATTTTGTCGATTATGAAACTTCTCCATTATCTTCATCAACCTCTCGAACCCCCCCCCCCCCCCCCCCCCCCCCCGACCCCAATCCCAACCCTTGCCTTGTTTGTCATTGGTCGATATATATAAGGTAATTTGGATACAGGGGAGACATCCTTGAACATCACGATAGCTGTGGCATTTAAAAAAAGCATAGAATATTGTAAATGTTCAGAAACTGGAAAATTTTCCCTGGAGTGGAATTGTCATCATGACTCCTATCACACAGCTTATTACAGCTAAGTGTACAAACAAATTTGTATCAATCCTCAGGCCAATTTGTCTGAGCAATATCTATGGAAGCAACCCAGATATTGCTTGTTCGTCGGAGTATCGGATCTTAATTAGTCCGATGACTTTCTCTCAAATTCAATAAGGTTACAGGGACTAAATGGTTAGATTTTCATTTAATAACATATAAAAAGGTACTAGAATTAAAAGTCTGTAAAAAGTTATGCACTTTGTGATAATTATTAATAATTCAAAATTGTCAATAACAGACCACATGTTAAGCTACTCGTTTGCTAATATTAACAGAAGGAACAGACATTTTCAAATAAATTTGTTGATAAATGAATCGTAGATACTCGCTTTAGGGATGGCGAACTCGCCTTTACCGAGGTTCTTAACCGACTAGTATAGTCAGCTATTGTCATTTCATATCTAACTATACCATTTCGTACCCAGAAATATACTACATTCATATTGGTCCCATCCAAGATATTGAGAATATATTCTTTTATTTATATATAACAAATGTATTCTATTTCGCCCGTATTAAAGGGACATCACGGTAAAAACGTTGTAATTTTCATTGAATATACGTGTTTTGTTCCTTTCCAGTTATGTTTCTGTGCTGTCCAAATGTTTACAGTCAATCCCTATGTCCAGCTTGACCACTTGATTTAGTTGGGAATCCCCCTCTAAATTTAGCGCGGAAATTATTTTTAAATCATCACGTGACTGTTTTGAAATCGCGGCAACACAAACACTCGATAGTTTACAAGGCGAAATATTCCATCTGGGATAACGATATTATTACAGTGGTTTAAATGTTAAATAACACGTTCTGTATATATTCCGGCACACAAATTTATGTGTAAATAAGTGTAAACACTGTACATATACAAAATGTAGTATAGTGACAGTAGCGATGTTCTGGTACAGACTGTATAAACATTACTGAGTTTATGAAACTATTAATGAGTTTGTGTATTACCGAGATTGTCATGACCTACTATCCAGCAATCAAGCAGAATACGAGCAGCGTCCGTATTACTGCTGTTTTCATGTTTGAACTGTATTGTACTGCTTCCCCAGTTTAATTCTAGGATTATGTTTTATCCATTTTCCCATTATTCTCTTCATTGCGGAAGCTGTTATCGTTTTCAACCGCAGTCGATTCACATTGGAAGCCATTTTTGTTTTCAGGTTTTTTAGTGTGTTGTGCGCAAGCGTGTTATCGTATATGTCACAAAATTTGCATATTCAGACTATTGATCAACGAATTGTGATAACCTTTTTATAATTAATAATTGATGTTTTTTATGTACATATATCATCAAATTCGAATGGTTACTGTTCATAAGGATATTTGTTTTAAAGATATACCCAATAATATGAAAAAATACAAAATAAAAATTGGTTTACCGTGATGTCCCTTTAAATAAAGTAGCTTTGTGTAGCAAAGTCCTTGGAAGGCGAGTAGAAGTATAATAGAGTTTATTACATTTTTACCAGTGAAATATAAAAAAAATATTCATTCTATAAAAGTGATATTTTTCACTAGTGAAAAATATCACTTTTGCTGATTTGACCAATCAAATTAATGAGTAGAAAATACCAAAATAATTGACCAATCAAAAAGCCCGACATATATGTCAGCACCTGGACAGGGGGAACTACTTTTTTTGTTTACAAATTATCGCTGTAGGCCTAGTTAGCATACAGAGTAGGTTTTTCGTTGATAAAAAATGTAATAAACAGAATATCTAACAGTGTCTTCAGTAATACCAAATATATTTCACTCGTGTGGCTAATATTTTAGCCCCACTCGTGAAATATATCTGGTATTACTGAAGACACTTTTAGATATCCTCTATTTATGATACCTTCATATGCGTGTGTATCGGAGGCCATTGTAATACCTATTCAGCTTGCGTCTTCCGAAGTGAATTCGTTCTCTTGTAGGATTAGTTTCTTATTCAACATATAAAACATATAAACAGTTGATTCGCCTTAAGGAAAGTACAAATGAAGTGTCACTTATAACACATTATTTGCACATAGGTTACCAAGGGATAAGTTCTCCTGTGAAGTTAAGAAATGATCCACTGTCATCCTCGTTCAGACCAGACATAACCTGGAGCATCATCTCCACACTCTGATGGGGAAGCAAGGGTGCTGTCGGCACACCCATGTCAGTACGGACGGACCCTGGTGACAGACTTACAGCAAGAATCCCGTCCTCACGAAGATCAACGCTAAGGTTTTTAGAAACCATGTTGAGAGCAGCCTGTCAGTTAACAAGGACCAAAGTAAAATTAACGGTTAATTCTAATAGGGAATTTTAGGATCAGTAGTTTATTGAAGTATAACATAAGAATGGATTTTTATCATTGCAAAGATAACTATAATGAAATTGTATAGATATAGAATGTTTTTGTATATTATTTAAATCAATAATGAATACTTCAATAATTAATTCAAATTACCTTTCTTGGGGATTTAGATTTTAGGAATGATGAACTGATAATAATCCTTATTTATTAACTTGTTACAACTAGTTAGCAAATCATCCTGTCGATATACTGAATTCAAATTACTCATTACCTTGGATGTTTTATAAGGATATCGGCCAAGTAAATAGTCTTCATTGGTTTCTATGGAAGCTAGTCGACTTGAAATATTCACAACAGCCGACTTCCTCCACGATAATCCTATGCCATCTGTTGTCTTTGCAGCTGTTTTTAAGAACGGGAGAAATGCCTGAAGATGAAAATGAATTAATTGCAAATATGTCACATCTTACATCGATTTAATTCACACATATATATATATTAAACTTTTTCCTGGCGAAGTGGATAGTAATTGGAATTAATTATTTCAATTTTAATCTTCGTCTTCTTCTTTGGAGCGTGTCAACGCGTTTCGTCAAAAAGGTCTTTTAGAATACCAGTGAAACTGCACACAAGTATAAAATACACAATGCGAGTCTGTTGACTACATTTAAAATGAGCCTATGGTTTGCCAAAAGAAACAATTAATTGATTACTATGTTACTGTATATGGAATGCAAGTAAATGAAGTCGACTTTGTTTGAGTCCCTTTACCACCTGTTACAATCGGAACTTGTTTTTGTTCTTTTCCATTTGATTGTCAGAGAAATATAGATATGCGGATAAGTTAACGTTGAATTACTTATATCGATACCTCAGCTAGCATGGCAAAAGGGATTTTCGTAGCTAATTTGTCAGACTTCAGACTTATTCTAAAATTTTAGCGACTTTTTCATATTTATCTGCCGTCTATTAACCGTGACTCCTGCTACTTAATTAAAATATAGACCTGGTTTCATTGTTGTAAGGTTTCGCTATTTTGTCTCATTATTTTGAGCTGTGTGATCACTGTATTAATGAACTTAACTTCCAAAAATTTTGATAATTATCATATCGTGTTTATTACCATTCACATTTCATGTGAGACCATTATGATCTATGATTTTAATTATTTATTTTATTTTGATTTGATTTTAAGTAACTCAGCTAACACCAAGTTATGACTTACCTGTGTAACGAGCAGGGGTGCTACCACGTTTGTCTTGAAAGTATGCATCATTATATCCTCGGTTACGTCATGGAGATCGCCCCCAGGCCCTACCCCAGCATTATTGAGGAGCAGGTTTAGGCCCCGGCCCTGTATAATGTGTCCCACTTTTTCTGTGACTTTTCGAATGTTTTCTCTATCTGTCACATCTGGAAGAATTATACACACATGTCTTAATTCCTCACAATACAAGCTGAGAGTGAGAAATATAAGAACTGGAAGCAAATTTTCAAATCAAAATATTGATATATATATATTATTTAAGGATTAACATAAATTATTTTTTTCTGTTATACAGTCATAACAGAAAAAACTGGAATGTACTCAAAATAAACCGCGAAGCGGTTTATGAAGAGAGTACACTCCAGTTTTTTTATGTTATGACTGTATAACAGAAAAAATAATTTATGTTAATTCTTATAATTTAATTTCGTCTTATACACACCAAGATATTTCACTTTCTTTGGCGAACTCTTTTCTGTGATAAATTATTACAGTGATCAGTCATCAGCCAATCAAAAATGACGTTACATTTCGCAACGTCAAAAATTTTGTTATGGAGGTATAACAAAATTATTTCAGCCAATGAAAATTTCATACAAAATTAAATTATAAGTAATATAACATGTTGTATGATTTTAAGGTCTGTTATCTTATACATGTATCATAAATAGCACTGTAAACGTTCGTGATTTGACACTCAAATTGTAGCGGGAAACCAAATTAAAACAGACTGGCAAAACGCTGAAATAAGATTACCGCTAAAATAGACACGTTTACAGAATGCAATAGATTAGGTGTTGGGGTGACATCTTTATCTTATTACATGACTGGTATTTTTTTTTTTATAATTAATTATATCTGAAATATGAAAGTCTTCTGTCAAAAGAGGAATATTAATTACGTTGAAAAGTTAATAACACACCAACATGTTCAATTACAGACTTTTGATAAGGTTGATATACATGGTTTATTAACCCGGGAAATATATCAACTGAGGACAGAATCCGAGGTTAATAGTTTACCATGTTTTAACAAAAACATCAGAAGAATAATAAAGATTGCTATGAAGCATTTGTAATACATTTACTTCAGTTAAGCATATCTATCTAACACCACACAATCAAACAGTAGACTATATCAATCAAACTACATTGATAAATAATCGGTAACTTTCAAACATTCAGTCATTACTTTTTATGTTTCAATTGCGTGCAAGAAATCTAACATTGTTGAATAATACTGAGGGGAAGTCATTCATAATCTATTAAAAAAAAACCCCATCCACTTCAACGAGTTTTTTTTTATCAGTTTTATTTCCACATCTAGTCAATATGCTTTTTAATGGGTACCACGAAACACTTTTGAACAAACCCGAGAGTGTGAAAAAATAACATTTTATGATAATAAAGTGTTTCTTAAAAGACTTTACATGTATGAAGTATGAAAAATTGTGTGTGTAAAACACTTAATTCAAATGCTTATTTCTTATGGTATAGGTTGGGTTAATACAAAAGTACACATATTATTCAATATTGATAAAAAAAACGAGGACAAAGCCAAACATATTTATAGATTTACCTTGAAAGAATACAATGACAAGACCTGGTGTTCCGGAGAGAAAGCGTCCTCTGTTTCTGGTTATGTGTTAACTCCGAGATAAAATTCATAGTATACAGGTATATTAATGTTATTCAGTAAGAGGTACATTCTAAACTAAGATGGTAATATGAAAATATCAGATTCTATCCGGATATATCCCCCAATTTGTATGAGCCTTGTGTACGATATGTGAGCTGAAAATTAACTTCTAGCAGTGTATATTAATGTTTAACAGTTTATTATCGATTCTACTTACCAAGTTTCAAGATATGCACAGATTCAAATTTACTGGCTATTTTCTTTAGTGCCTGAAAAAGCAAAAATAATATGTTAAGGAATTATAGTTCGCTATTTTGAATATATATATGTAACAGGAGAGGAGAAAATGTAGCAGCCAGACCGGGGTTCGAACCCGGGACCCTCAGAACTCTAGACGGAGACTCTATCACTGAGCTACTATATATATGTCAAGTAGTAATAACGACAGTACAGACAAGTAAATTGTCGAATTTTCGAGGCAATCTGCCCCTTTATCAAGACACAGGTAAATTACATACGATCGCATATAGACATAGAACATGGAACAGTTACACAAATATAGTAGGTATAAACAACAATAAATATCGTAATGTTGTAAAAACGACCCCTTCGGCCGATAATTAATTCGCCGAGGGCCTACTATGATTAATTAGGAAACATCTTGGGTGGTGTACAGATGGTAAAAGTAAATGAATAAATAAATAAATAAATAGATGAATAAATAAATAATATAACTAAAAGGTTTAACAAAATAACATCGCGGGTTGATTCAATGTGATGGCAGCGCGTGCTATGTCGTGAATGTTTTGGTTATTGTTTTTTACGCGGAATGTACATTTCGTCCCGCAAATCTCGGCCCAAACAGCGGGTAGCAGTGACAATATCGGGTGGCAAATCCCATATTAAAATTAGTTCATTTTAACGAAATTGAATAAATATTAAAATCATATCAATGTAATTGTGTAGAAAGGTATAATTTAGGCATAAGAAACCAAACAAAAGATGGTCGAAAGATCCCTTGACTGAATTGACCGAGACGCTGCGATTGATATGAAACGCAACGGTAGTTATTCCAACTCTGGACTGTTATTCGTCAGCTCTCAGGTTATAGTCATCAATGGCGGTAAAGGGAGAGGGAAGTGACATCTATGTCGTTGCTTGCACATTTCATAATATCTTAGGACATCGTGAATAGCCACAAAGAATGTTCGACATATCGATCTTTAACAGTGTACCACTGATTTGTATATACACGATATCTCACAATTAAAGAATCGAAGACGAAATGACCTATCGGTCCGTCAACGACATAAATTCTACAAATACTATCAACTTCTACATCAGAAAAACATATTTTTGGTTCTAAATATCGATATGTATCTCCCCCCCCCCCCCCCCCCCCCCAACGCAACGGGATAAACAAAACAGGTAAAAACGGTTCAACTTCATATTTACGTCTATTAATTACATCATTTACCTTACTCGTTCACTGAATAATAAGATACACATCCATTTCTACATCAAAATCACACACTGATATTGTTTTTTCCCCCAGAAATGTCGCGAAAATGACTGTAAAAGAAAACACATTTCCCGTTGTTAAATCGGCTTAAGAAAAGGCCAACAAATGTATCTGAGGTCCTGATAGAGTGGACATACAGGTAAATGAAACATTTTGTAATAATGTCATAGCTGTCGGAGCTTTTCCTTTTACCAGTGTAACGACACAGGTAGCATACTTATTTGTTTTTGTTTAACGTCCTATTAACAGCCAGGGTCATTTAAGGACGTGCCAGGTTTTGGAGGTGGAGGAAAGCCGGAGTACCCGGAGAAAAACCACCGGCCTACAGTCAGTACCTGGCAACTGCCCCACCTAGGTTTCGAACTCGCAACCCAGAGGTGGAGGGCTAGTGATAAAGTGTCGGGACACCTTAACCACTCGGCCACTGCGGCCCCCAGGTAGCATACAAATGGCCGACTATGTCCATGAACTGTATCTACAGGGTAAGGAGTTATTTCCGTGTCAACCCGCGAAGATCCGAGAGAGAATTTATCAAGGTGCTAAGTTAATGGGTATTGTCAATCTAATTAAGTAATTATTGTAATGATACGCTGCAATACAAGATCTAACAAGCTGTGGGAGAGAGGCGACTTATGTGATCCACTCTCCGCATTGTAACACCTAATGTATTTAGTGCTTCATTGCTTTTCTTACTACTTCATTCATTCACTCATTTTATCTTTGTTGTCTACCGATAAATCTTTCTTTATATGTAACCTAGGGTATCGTGATGACGGTAAACCAGGATCAACATGACACCCTAAATTAGCTAAGTATTATCAAAGTACATTTATGTATGTCCATGTCCGGGTACAGACAGGACAAATGAGCGAGTGGTACAGTACTTATTTAAAGCTGTTAAGGTCACTTTCTTGTTAAAAGTAATATGAAAACCTCAACAGAACGTCACTTTCTGCCAGGTCTACAGTCGCTATCATCATTAATGACATAATGTAACACAGTCTCAATGTATAACAAGAGGCCCAAGGGCCTTAACGGTCATCTGACTCTAAATTAAAGACCCTTATACTACATTGCATTGCAGAATGCATTCTCTGTAGCGAGTATAGTGGTAATGTTAGCCATGGTGGCCATCTTGGAAATTGGATCAATCCGAAAAATAACAACACTTGATCAAGACTATCTCAGGATCATTTCTGGTAAGTTAAAGCTGAATCCCACAGGTGGAATTTGAGAAGAGGTTTGAAATAGTTTGAAATAGTTTGAATCGATTCAGGAAAACCATGATTGCGCAATCATGTTACAAAATGGCCGCCGTGGCTACCATGTCAAAGTTTTTACGAGACCGAAAAATAACAACACTATGTTGGCTCTCCTTCCTTAACATCCTCACCCATTTCCAGCTCAATGGTACCAGTGGAACTGGAGAAGAAGTTGAAAATGTGTTTTTGAAGATGGCTGTCATGACGGCTATCTTAGATTTCTGACTGACCCGATAAATAACAATACTTGGCCAGGACCATCTCAGGGTCATTTCTGGTAAGTAAGAGCTGAATCCCACAGGTGGAATTTGAAAAGAAGTTTGAAATAGGTGTTGTTCAGAGAACCATGCTTGCGCAATCATGTTACAAAATGGCCGCCATGGCTGCTATGTCAAAGTTTTTTTTAACGAGGCCGAAAAATAACAACACTTTGTTGGCTTTCCTTCCTTAACATCCTCACCAATTTCCAGCTCAATGGTACCAGTGGGACTGGAGAAGAAGTTTCAAATGTGTTTTCAAAATGGCGGATGTGGCGGCCATTTTGGATTTCAGACTGACCCGAAAAATAACAACACTTGGTCAGGACCATCCCAGCATTATTTCAGGCAAGTTTCAGCTCAATCCCACGGGTGGAACTTGAGAAGAAGTTTGAAATGTGAAAAGTTTACGCACGGCGCACGACGACGGACGAAACATGATGACTATAGGTAATCCTGACCTTCGGGTCAGATGACCCAAAAACGCATGGATAAAGAATGATAAAAAGCACAAAGTATACAAGTGTCAATATACAATGATAAAATAAACCATAGTGTCAATATACCATGATAAAATATACAGCAGTGTCAATATACAATGTTGAAATAAACCTCCATGTCACCACAGAGACAAAGTTTACCACAGTGTCAATATACAATTATGAAATAAACAGCAGTGTCAACACAAGGACAAAGTATACCATAGCGTCAATAAACAATGATGAAATATACCCCAATGTCACCACAAGGCCAAATTTTACCTCATTGTCAATACACAATGATAAGATAAACCACAGTGTCAATATACTATGATAAAATAAACAGCAGTGTCAATACACAATGATGAAATAAACAGCAGTGTCAATATACTATGATAAAATAAACCGCAGTGTCAATATACCATGATAAAATAAACCACAGTGTCAATATACTATGATAAAATAAACCGCAGTGTCAATATACCATGATTAATAAACAGCAGTGTCAATATACAATGATAAAATAAACCGCAGTGTCAATATACCATGATTAATAAACAGCAGTGTCAATATACAATGATAAAATCAACAGCAGTGTCAATATATAATGATAAAATATACCGTAGTGTCAATATATAATGATAAAATATACAGCAGTGTCAATATATAATGATAAAATATACAGCAGTGTCAATATATAATGATAAAATATACCGCAGTGTCAATATTTAATGGTAAAATAAACAGCAGTGTCAATACACAATGATGAAATAAACAGCAGTGTCAATACACAATGATGAAATAAACAGCAGTGTCAACACAAGGCCAAAGTTTACCACATTGTCAATATACCATGATAAAATAAACCGCAGTGTCAATATACCATGATAAAATAAACCGCAGTGTCAATATACCATGATAAGATAAACCGCAGTGTCAATATACCATGATAAAATAAACCGCAGTGTCAATATACCATGATAAAATAAACTACAGTGTCAATATACCATGATAAAATAAACCGCAGTGTCAATATACCATGATAAAATAAACCGCAGTGTCAATATACCATGATAAAATAAACTACAGTGTCAATATACCATGATAAAATAAACCGCAGTGTCAATATACCATGATAAAATAAACAGCAGTGTCAATATACCATGATAAAATAAACTACAGTGTCAATATACCATAATAAAATAAACTACAGTGTCAATATACCATAATAAAATAAATCGCAGTGTCAATATATAATGATAAAATCAACAGCATTGTCAATACAACGTGATAAAATAAACCGCATTGTCAATATACCGTGATAAAATAAACCGCAGTGTCAATATACCATGATAAAATAAACTACAGTGTCAATATACCATGATAAAATAAACCGCAGTGTCAATATACCATGATAAAATAAACAGCAGTGTCAATATACCATGATAAAATAAACTACAGTGTCAATATACCATAATAAAATAAACTACAGTGTCAATATACCATAATAAAATAAATCGCAGTGTCAATATATAATGATAAAATCAACAGCATTGTCAATACAACGTGATAAAATAAACCGCATTGTCAATATACCGTGATAAAATAAACCGCAGTGTCAATATACTATGATAAAATAAACCGCAGTGTCAATATACCATGATAAAATATACCGCAGTGTCAATATATAATGGTAAGTAATATAAACCGTAGTGTCAATACACAATGATAAAATATACCGCAGTGTCAATATATAATGGTAAGTAATATAAACCGTAGTGTCAATACACAATGATAAAATATACCGCAGTGTCAATATATAATGGTAAGTAATATAAACCGTAGTGTCAATACACAATGATAAGATAAACTACAGTGTCAACACACAATTATGAAATAAACAGCAGTGTCAATACACAATTATGAAATAAACAGCAGTGTCAATACACAATTATGAAATAAACAGCAGTGTCAATACACAATTATGAAATAAACAGCAGTGTCAATACACAATTATGAAATAAACAGCAGTGTCAACGCAAGGACAAAGTAAACCATAGCGTCAATAAACAATGATGAAATATACCCACATGTCACCACAAGGCCAAATTTTACCTCATTGTCAATACACAATGTTAAGATAAACCGCAGTGTCAATATACAATGATAAATAAACTACAGTGTCAATACACAATTATGAAATAAACTACAGTGTCAATACAAGGACAGAGTATACCGCAGCTTTAACACAAGGGATTAATCACGCCATATCGTCAATAAAAACATAATGTCTACCACAGCGACATAATACAATCAAAAAATAAAAAAAAAAAAAAAATAAAAAGCTGAGTTAACACAATCCCAAAATGAAACGCAGACAATATAACACAAGTTCAACACACATTAAACTCCGCACTCAAGTCAAAAGAAGATTGCAAGAACAGCAAATAGCAAAGTCTTTAAACAAAGACAAAGGAAATCCAAGGTGAAAGGGTAATACAAACAGAAACGGTGTATTTTTGTCACTACGTGTCTATGCTTAGCTCCAATTTAATTTGTCTTTAGTTTCCTGTTGTATGCAATGGGGTTGTGACATATTGTTTGGTACACAAGCTAAAATAAGTTATAAAGTTTTATTTTATAGATAGGATTTAATAGTTCCTTTTATGTTAAATTGTGGCATTGACACCATGGAAAGTGATATTATTATAGTGGGGTGATATTTTTCAGTCGATTAAATGAAAGAAATCACAAAAATTCCCTTAATCGTCCAATAAGCTACCTGTAACTGTTGAATAATTACATGATTTACATGCTTATTGGACAGCAAAGTGTATTACCGCCAATATCTGTTAGATATAGTACATAAATGAAAATTTATGGCAACATAACTGTGTTTTTAAATTCCATCAACGAAATAAACTCCCATAAACTTACCACAGCATTGTCAGGTTTCCGGCAGGTTGCTATGATACAAGTTGGAGAGGATGGTGAACTTGCAAATTGTCTGACGAACTCGAGACCAAGTCCTCTGTTGGAACCAGTAACAAGCACTGTCTTTGGTGGTGAGTTCATCATGTTTGGCCGTGTATAGCTGATGTTAAACGTGCCTTTCCTTATATACAAGCTAATCTCCTTATGTAAACATTATACAATAGCCCGTCAACAAAGGTCACCGGTAAAACCAACTCAACTCGTGTATTCCCGGATTCTTAATGCTATCGTTCGGGGAAGTTCTTGTAACATGTCCCCGTTTCTTCCCGGATCAACTGTCCCGTGGACGTTAAAGGCCTGGTAAGGGAGAAATCGTGTAGACAGCCAAGGTACATGCTCCACAGGACATGTTTCTCGTAACACCAGTTGTATTAGTGCTTTGATGGGGATCATTACGATCCATGTATTTCTGTACAAGGCATTTACTCACCTGTTCGAGACATGTTCCTCGTGGCGGAATGCCATTTTACACGCTCTTAGGTACAATGGCTTACACACATATCACGATGGATGCCGATTATGTATAAATATTATACAAATATTATGTTTTGCTTAGGTAGTTGGTTGTTATAGTGTATCGCCCTTAGGGTGGCGCTTACTCGAAAGGGATCATTTTAAGGGCCGGTTTTAAAGTGTTGTATCACTGAAATGCCAAACTCTCATCGTCCATTGTATTGACACATGTACATGTACAGCCCTTTCAGTGATAACGTCATGAATGACATTGGTATGTCGTGGTCCAGGAACATAGGGGCAAACTCTCAAATTAAGGCCACATTTTAGGGAGACAAAAAAGTCTTTAAAAATCACAATGTAATCAATTCCGTATGACGTTAACAAAACTTAAAAAAATCGAGATCACACTGTTAAATATATGATGCATTCGATATCACGCTGTCAAAAAGTAATAAATTCGATATTACATTCGTAAAAATGAAATTTATTTATTTCTATGCACAATTCCAGATATCTACACATAATATTCTGTATAAATTTGTATACGTATGATCAATCGAAATAGAAACCTACTTTATACAAAAGCATGACCGTGCAGAAAGTTAGAGCTTATATTTACCATCTGCGATTTTTTATTTGTCGTGCGATTTTTTTTTTGAAATTTTCAAATTCAAATTTCAGTTGGCAGTTCATAAGCTGGTGAACTCGCAACTGAATCGGTAGGGTTATATAGTGGCAGTGCCATACAATGGTAAATATATTAATATAATCTACAAATGGTCCAAAACCATGGAAATCAACAAAATGTGTTCTGAGCATATCACAACAGAATGGAAACAACCTGACCATTGTCACTTAACAGATGTATATCTTCTGTTTTGGATCATTTACTTTTCACCTCGTATTGATTTGTGCCTTATCACAAAAATACACCCGTATACCTGTGTCATGTATACAACAATGAATTGACATTGACGTTGATTGTTAACTAATCACGAACAAGAGCCTCTGCATTCGGGGCCGCGGTGGCCGAGTGGTTAAGGTGTCCCGACACTTTATCACTAGCCCTCCACCTCTGGGTTGCGAGTTCGAAACCTACGTTGGGCAGTTGCCAGGTACTGACCGTAGGCCGGTGGTTTTTCTCCGGGTATTCCGGCTTTCCTCCACCTCCAAAACCTGGCACGTCCTTAAATGACCCTGGCTGTTAATAGGACGTTAAACAAAAACAAATCAAATCTCTGCATTAAAACTGAAATATTCGTGAGAAATATTTCTCTTGATGTATTTTGTTCTGAAATAAGTTCCTTGATACAGTATTTCTTGTTGTGATGAAATTAAAAAAAAACAAAAAAACAACTATTTTCCTAATCATGAATTTACTATTTCCATGTTATGGCATTCCGATCTGATTGCACTATAAATGTGCCCTTCAGCGCTTCCTTCACTCTATGACACCTTTATATGTCTTTGGCTGTTACAAAGTCAAAACTCCCTAAAACACAAACATACAATAGAACTGTGATGATAAATACATAAAATATAATATTTCTGGATTTCTTAGTAAAACTATATCATCACCAAATTAACGACCACATGGTTACAACACTCGCAACCCGCTAGATCGACACGAAAATACCAGTGAGGTAAATTTGATTTGGGCATCAAAATAATGAAATATGGAAGCAGTTTAGCAATCAAATATCGTGAATATTTGTCAAGTGTGGCCATTGGTGAAACTGTTTGCTTGAAAAATGTATTTATCTGAAAGCTTTTTTGTTCAAAGCACTTTTAGTACTAAACTGTGTCAATATTTCAGATAAGCAATCAATACACTACACCCCTGTTGATCTGTTATATCTGATTTGTTTATATTAGCAAGAAAATGGTTTCAAATTTCCACAATGACGATATGTTTCCCCATTTTTTCTGTAATCTGATAGAAATTAATTAGCCAAAAATATATTTTTAAAACTCTGACATATGCCCGAATAAAAAGAAAAACAACATTTCCGCAGGAAAAACCAAAGCATCGCTGAAGGTCAAGCATGGAAAATTAGAAGGGCATCAAATGCATTTGTGAGATTAAACCTCAACAGAAAAGCCAAGAAATATAGAGTATGTAAGCGAACAATATAGAAAGGCATAAATAAAAGGCATTGATCTTGAAACATGCTTTGAGCGGAAAAATGTTTTACAGGTGATATTGGAATATCTAATGTACTGCTAACCACATGTTAAGGATTTCAACAGAATGTGGTTAAATGCTGTCGTTTCCAGCTGACAAAAATAAAAATAGAATTAATGTGGCACTGTCATGGATGACGATTATTAAATATTTCACTCAATTTTTCAGGAAACAAAACTTTTCTTTGAAACAAATCACGAGGGTTGCAACGTGAATTCAGCACGTGCTATCAATATCCGGCTGAATCAGTGGGTTTTCTGTGATTAGTAACACATGTTTTATCCTGTTGGGATTACGATAAAATGTCACAAAGAACAAAGACTATGTCATTAATCTTGCTAAACTTTCGGTGCACAAGGGAGACAAACGTTCACAATACATCCTGTCCTCAACACACCAGGTCTGATAATAAGCTTACTACATGAAGTAAAAAGGCACTGCAGGATTAGAAAAGACATGTGTATCTATGTCCGGGTTTAACACCATAATGTATATATCGTCTAAGCTGTTACAAAGGCGGAAACATCAAAATGAAACAAACAAATAAACAAACACGTTAGTTTATGGTACTATGGTATTAGGAGAATTGTATATACTTTCGTCGTGTGGGTAGTACAATCACCGTGTGGGTAGTACAATCACCATGTGGGTAGTACAATCACCGTGTGGGTAGTACAATCGTCGTGTGGGTAGTACAATCACCGTGTGGGTAGTACAATCACCGAGTGGGTAGTACAATCACCGTGTGGGTAGTACAATCGTCGTGTGGGTAGTATAATCACCGTGTAGGTAGTACAATCACCGTGTAGGTAGTACAATCATCGTGTTGGTAGTACAATCGTCGTGTGGGTAGTACAATCACCGTGTGGGTAGTACAATCACCGTGTGGGTAGTACAATCACAGTGTGGGTAGTACAATCACCGTGTAGGTAGTACAATAGTCGTGTGGGTAGTACAATCACCGTGTGGGTAATACAATCAGCGTGTGGGTTATACAATCACCGTGTGGGTGGTACAATCACCGTGTGGGTAGTACAATCACCGTGTGGACAGTACAATAGTCGTGTGGGTAGTACAATAGTCGTGTGGGTAGTACAATCGTCGTGTGGGTAGTACAATCACCATGTGGGTAGTACAATAGTCGTGTGGGTAGTACAAACACCGTGTGGGTAGTACAATCGTCGTGTGGGTAGTACAAACACCGTGTGGGTAGTACAATCGTCGTGTGGGTAGTACAATCGTCGTGTGGGTAGTACAATCACCGTGTGGGTAGTACAATCGTCGTGTGGGTAGTACAATCGTCGTGTGGGTAGTACAATCACCGTGTGGGTAGTACAATCACAGTGTAGGTAGTACAATAGTCGTGTGGGTAGTACAATCACCGTATGGGTTGTAAAATCGTCGTGTAGGTAGTACAATCACCGTGTGGGTAGTACAATCACCGTGTGGGTAGAACAGTCGTCGTGTGGATAGTACAATCACCGTGTGGGTAGTACAATCATCGTGTAGGTAGTACAATCGTCGTGTGGTTAGTGCAATCACCGTGTAGGTAGTACAATCACCGTGTGGGTAGTACAATCATCGTGTAGGTAGTACAATCGTCGTGTGGTTAGTACAATCACCGTGTAGGTAGTACAATCACCGTGTGGGTAGTACAATAATCGTGTGGGTAGTACAATCACCGTGTGGGTAGTACAATCGCCGTGTGGGTAGTACAATCACCGTGTGGGTAGTACAATCGTCGTGTAGGTAGTACAATCACCGTGTGGGTAGTACAATCACCGTGTGGGTAGTACAATCATCGTGTAGGTAGTACAATCGTCGTGTGGTTAGTACAATCACCGTGTGGGTAGTACAATCACCGTGTGGGTAGTACAATCGTCGTGTGGGTAGTACAATCACCGTGTGGGTAGTACAATCACCGTGTGGGTAGTACAATAGTCGTGTGGGTAGTACAATAGTCGTGTGGGTAGTACAATCGTCCTGTGGGTAGTACAATAGTCGTGTGGGTAGTACAATAGTCCTGTGGGTAGTACAATAGTCGTGTGGGTAGTACAATCACCGTGTGGGTAGCACAATCACCGTGTGGGTAGTACAATAGTCGTGTGGGTAGTACAATCACCGTGTGGGTAGTACAATCGTCGTGTGGGTAGTACAATCGTCGTGTGGGTAGTACAATCACCGTGTGGGTAGTACAATCGTCGTGTGGGTAGTACAATCACCGTGTGGGTAGTACAATCACCATGTGGGTAGTACAATCGTCGTGTGGGTAGTACAATCACCGTGTGGGTAGTACAATCACCGTGTGGGTAGTACAATCGTCGTGTGGGTAGTACAATCACCGTGTGGGTAGTACAATCACCGTGTGGGTAGTACAATCGTCGTGTGGGTAGTACAATCACCGTGTGGGTATTTAGTAGTACACTCGTCGTGTGGGTAGTACAATCACCGTATGGGTAGTACAATCACCGTGTGGGTAGTACAATCACCGTGTGGGTAGTACAATCACCGTGTAGGTAGTACAATCACCGTGTGGTTAGTACAATCACCGTGTGGGTTGTAAAATCGTCGTGTGGGTAGTACAATCGTCGTGTGGGTAGTACAATCACCGTGTGGGTAGTACAATCACCGTGTGGGTAGTACAATCGTCGTGTGGGTAGTACAATCACCGTGTGGGTAGTACAATAGTCGTGTGGGTAGTACAATCACCGTGTGGGTAGTACAATCGTCGTGTGGGTAGTACAATCGTCGTGTGGGTAGTACAATCACCGTGTGGGTAGTACAATCACCGTGTGGTTAGTACAATCACCGTGTGGGTAGTACAATCACAGTGTGGGTAGTACATTAGTCGTGTGGGTAGTACAATCGTCGTGTGGGTCGTACAATCACCGTGTGGGTAGTACAATAACCGTGTGGGTAGTACAATCGCCGTGTGGGTAGTACAATCACCGTGTGGGTAGTACAATCGTCGTGTAGGTAGTACAATCACCGTGTGGGTAGTACAATCGTCGTGTGGGTAGTACAATCACCGTGTGGGTAGTACAATCGTAGTGTGGGAAGTACAATCACCATGTGGGTAGTACAATCACCGTGTGGGTTGTACAATCGCCGTGTGGGTAGTACAATCACCGTGTGGGTAGTACAATCATCGTGTAGGTAGTACAATCGTCCTGTGGGTAGTACGATCGTCGTGTGGGTAGTACAATCACCGTGTGGGTAGTACAATCACCGTGTGGGTAGTACAATCGTCGTGTAGGTAGTACAATCGTCGTGTGGGTAGTACAATCACCGTGTGGGTAGTACAATCGTCGTGTGGGTAGTACAATCACCGTGTGGGTAGTACAATCACCGTGTGGGTAGTACAATCGTCGTGTGGGTAGTACAATCACCGTGTGGTTAGTACAATCACCGTGTGGGTAGTACAATCACAGTGTAGGTAGTACAATAGTCGTGTGGGTAGTACAATCACCGTATGGGTTGTAAAATCGTCGTGTAGGTAGTACAATCACCGTGTGGGTAGTACAATCACCGTGTGGGTAGAACAGTCGTCGTGTGGATAGTACAATCACCGTGTGGGTAGTACAATCATCGTGTAGGTAGTACAATCGTCGTGTGGTTAGTGCAATCACCGTGTAGGTAGTACAATCACCGTGTGGGTAGTACAATAGTCGTGTGGGTAGTACAATCACCGTGTGGGTAGTACAATCGTCGTGTGGGTAGTACAATCACCGTGTGGGTAGTACAATCACCGTGTGGGTAGTACAATAGGCGTGTGGGTAGTACAATAGTCGTGTGGGTAGTACAATCGTCGTGTGGGTAGTACAATAGTCGTGTGGGTAGTACAATCACCGTGTGGGTAGTACAATCGTCGTGTGGGTAGTACAATCGTCGTGTGGGTAGTACAATCACCGTGTGGGTAGTATAATCACCGTGTGGGTAGTACAATCGTCGTGTGGGTAGTACAATCACCGTGTGGTTAGTACAATCACCGTGTGGGTAGTACAATCGTCGTGTGGGTAGTACAATCACCGTGTGGGTAGTAAAATCACCGTGTGGGTAGTACAATCGTCGTGTGGGTAGTACAATCGTCGTGTGGGTAGTACAATAGTCGTGTGGGTAGTACAATAGTCGTGTGGGTAGTACAATAGTCGTGTGGGTAGTACAATCACCGTGTGGGTAGCACAATCACCGTGTGGGTAGTACAATAGTCGTGTGGGTAGTACAATCACCGTGTGGGTAGTACAATCGTCGTGTGGGTAGTACAATCACCGTGTGGGTAGTACAATCACCGTGTGGGTAGTACAATCGTCGTGTGGGTAGTACAATCACCGTGTGGGTAGTACAATCACCGTGTGGGTAGTACAATCACCGTGTGGGTAGTACAATAGTCGTGTGGGTAGTACAATCACCGTGTGGGTAGTACAATCACCGTGTGGGTAGTACAATCGTCGTGTGGGTAGTACAATCACCGTGTGGGTAGTACAATCGTCGTGTGGGTAGTACAATCACCGTGTAGGTAGTACAATCACCATGTGGGTAGTACAATCGTCGTGTGGGTAGTACAATCGTCATGTGGGTAGTACAATCACCGTGTAGGTAGTACAATCACCGTGTAGGTAGTACAATCACCGTGTGGGTAGAACAATAACCGTGTGGGTATTACAATCACCGTGTGGGTAGTACGATCGTCGTGTGGGTAGTACAATCACCGTGTAGGTAGTACAATCACAGTGTAGGTAGTACAATAGTCGTGTGGGTAGTACAATCACCGTGTGGGTTGTAAAATCGTCGTGTAGGTAGTACAATCACCGTGTGGGTAGTACAATCACCGTGTGGGTAGAACAGTCGTCGTGTGGATAGTACAATCACCGTGTGGGTAGTACAATCATCGTGTAGGTAGTACAATCGTCGTGTGGTTAGTACAATCACCGTGTAGGTAGTACAATCACCGTGTGGGTAGTACAATAGTCGTGTGGGTAGTACAATCACCGTGTGGGTAGTACAATCGTTGTGTGGGTAGTACAATCACCGTGTGGGTAGTACAATCACCGTGTGGGTAGAACAGTCGTCGTGTGGATAGTACAATCACCGTGTGGGTAGTACAATCATCGTGTAGGTAGTACAATCGTCGTGTGGTTAGTACAATCACCGTGTAGGTAGTACAATCACCGTGTGGGTAGTACAATAATCGTGTGGGTAGTACAATCACCGTGTGGGTAGTACAATCGCCGTGTGGGTAGTACAATCACCGTGTGGGTAGTACAATCGTCGTGTAGGTAGTACAGTCGTCGTGTGGATAGTACAATCACCGTGTGGGTAGTACAATCATCGTGTAGGTAGTACAATCGTCGTGTGGTTAGTACAATCACCGTGTAGGTAGTACAATCACCGTGTGGGTAGTACAATAGTCGTGTGGGTAGTACAATCACCGTGTGGGTAGTACAATCGTTGTGTGGGTAGTACAATCACCGTGTGGGTAGTACAATCACCGTGTGGGTAGAACAGTCGTCGTGTGGATAGTACAATCACCGTGTGGGTAGTACAATCATCGTGTAGGTAGTACAATCGTCGTGTGGTTAGTACAATCACCGTGTAGGTAGTACAATCACCGTGTGGGTAGTACAATAATCGTGTGGGTAGTACAATCACCGTGTGGGTAGTACAATCGCCGTGTGGGTAGTACAATCACCGTGTGGGTAGTACAATCGTCGTGTGGGTAGTACAATCACCGTGTGGGTAGTACAATCACCGTGTGGGTAGTACAATCATCGTGTAGGTAGTACAATCGTCGTGTGGTTAGTACAATCACCGTGTGGTTAGTACAATCACCGTGTGGGTAGTACAATCGTCGTGTGGGTAGTACAATCACCGTGTGGGTAGTACAATCACCGTGTGGGTAGTACAATAGTCGTGTGGGTAGTACAATAGTCGTGTGGGTAGTACAATCGTCCTGTGGGTAGTACAATAGTCGTGTGGGTAGTACAATAGTCCTGTGGGTAGTACAATAGTCGTGTGGGTAGTACAATCACCGTGTGGGTAGCACAATCACCGTGTGGGTAGTACAATAGTCGTGTGGGTAGTACAATCACCGTGTGGGTAGTACAATCGTCTTGTGGGTAGTACAATCGTCGTGTGGGTAGTACAATCACCGTGTGGGTAGTACAATCGTCGTGTGGGTAGTACAATCACCGTGTGGGTAGTACAATCACCGTGTGGGTAGTACAATCGTCGTGTGGGTAGTACAATCACCGTGTGGGTAGTACAATCACCGTGTGGGTAGTACAATCGTCGTGTGGGTAGTACAATCACCGTGTGGGTAGTACAATCACCGTGTGGGTAGTACAATCGTCGTGTGGGTAGTACAATCACCGTGTGGGTATTTAGTAGTACACTCGTCGTGTGGGTAGTACAATCACCGTATGGGTAGTACAATCACCGTGTGGGTAGTACAATCACCGTGTGGGTAGTACAATCACCGTGTGGGTAGTACAATCACCGTGTGGTTAGTACAATCACCGTGTGGGTTGTAAAATCGTCGTGTGGGTAGTACAATCGTCGTGTGGGTAGTACAATCACCGTGTGGGTAGTACAATCACCGTGTGGGTAGTACAATCGTCGTGTGGGTAGTACAATCACCGTGTGGGTAGTACAATCGTCGTGTGGGTAGTACAATCACCGTGTGGGTAGTACAATCGTCGTGTGGGTAGTACAATCGTCGTGTGGGTAGTACAATCACCGTGTGGGTAGTACAATCACCGTGTGGTTAGTACAATCACCGTGTGGGTAGTACAATCACAGTGTGGGTAGTACATTAGTCGTGTGGGTAGTACAATCGTCGTGTCGGTCGTACAATCACCGTGTGGGTAGTACAATAACCGTGTGGGTAGTACAATCGCCGTGTGGGTAGTACAATCACCGTGTGGGTAGTACAATCGTCGTGTAGGTAGTACAATCACCGTGTGGGTAGTACAATCGTCGTGTGGGTAGTACAATCACCGTGTGGGTAGTACAATCGTAGTGTGGGAAGTACAATCACCATGTGGGTAGTACAATCACCGTGTGGGTTGTACAATCGCCGTGTGGGTAGTACAATCACCGTGTGGGTAGTACAATCATCGTGTAGGTAGTACAATCGTCGTGTGGGTAGTACAATCGTCGTGTGGGTAGTACAATCACCGTGTGGGTAGTACAATCACCGTGTGGGTAGTACAATCGTCGTGTAGGTAGTACAATCGTCGTGTGGGTAGTACAATCACCGTGTGGGTAGTACAATCGTCGTGTGGGTAGTACAATCACCGTGTGGGTAGTACAATCACCGTGTGGGTAGTACAATCGTCGTGTGGGTAGTACAATCACCGTGTGGTTAGTACAATCACCGTGTGGGTAGTACAATCACAGTGTAGGTAGTACAATAGTCGTGTGGGTAGTACAATCACCGTATGGGTTGTAAAATCGTCGTGTAGGTAGTACAATCACCGTGTGGGTAGTACAATCACCGTGTGGGTAGAACAGTCGTCGTGTGGATAGTACAATCACCGTGTGGGTAGTACAATCATCGTGTAGGTAGTACAATCGTCGTGTGGTTAGTGCAATCATCGTGTAGGTAGTACAATCACCGTGTGGGTAGTACAATAGTCGTGTGGGTAGTACAATCACCGTGTGGGTAGTACAATCGTCGTGTGGGTAGTACAATCACCGTGTGGGTAGTACAATCACCGTGTGGGTAGTACAATAGTCGTGTGGGTAGTACAATAGTCGTGTGGGTAGTACAATCGTCGTGTGGGTAGTACAATAGTCGTGTGGGTAGTACAATCACCGTGTGGGTAGTACAATCGTCGTGTGGGTAGTACAATCACCGTGTGGGTAGTATAATCACCGTGTGGGTAGTACAATCGTCGTGTGGGTAGTACAATCACCGTGTGGTTAGTACAATCACCGTGTGGGTAGTACAATCGTCGTGTGGGTAGTACAATCACCGTGTGGGTAGTACAATCACCGTGTGGGTAGTACAATCGTCGTGTGGGTAGTACAATCGTCGTGTGGGTAGTACAATCGTCGTGTGGGTAGTACAATAGTCGTGTGGGTAGTACAATAGTCGTGTGGGTAGTACAATCACCGTGTGGGTAGCACAATCACCGTGTGGGTAGTACAATAGTCGTGTGGGTAGTACAATCACCGTGTGGGTAGTACAATCGTCGTGTGGGTAGTACAATCACCGTGTGGGTAGTACAATCACCGTGTGGGTAGTACAATCGTCGTGTGGGTAGTACAATCACCGTGTGGGTAGTACAATCACCGTGTGGGTAGTACAATCACCGTGTGGGTAGTACAATAGTCGTGTGGGTAGTACAATCACCGTGTGGGTAGTACAATCACCGTGTGGGTAGTACAATCGTCGTGTGGGTAGTACAATCACCGTGTGGGTAGTACAATCGTCGTGTGGGTAGTACAATCACCGTGTAGGTAGTACAATCACCATGTGAGTAGTACAATCGTCGTGTGGGTAGTACAATCGTCATGTGGGTAGTACAATCACCGTGTAGGTAGTACAATCACCGTGTAGGTAGTACAATCACCGTGTGGGTAGTACAATCACCGTGTGGGTAGAACAATAACCGTGTGGGTATTACAATCACCGTGTGGGTAGTACGATCGTCGTGTGGGTAGTACAATCACCGTGTAGGTAGTACAATCACAGTGTAGGTAGTACAATAGTCGTGTGGGTAGTACAATCACCGTGTGGGTTGTAAAATCGTCGTGTAGGTAGTACAATCACCGTGTGGGTAGTACAATCACCGTGTGGGTAGAACAGTCGTCGTGTGGATAGTACAATCACCGTGTGGGTAGTACAATCATCGTGTAGGTAGTACAATCGTCGTGTGGTTAGTACAATCACCGTGTGGGTAGTACAATAGTCGTGTGGGTAGTACAATCACCGTGTGGGTAGTACAATCGTCGTGTGGGTAGTACAATCACCGTGTGGGTAGTACAATCACCGTGTGGGTAGAACAGTCGTCGTGTGGATAGTACAATCACCGTGTGGGTAGTACAATCATCGTGTAGGTAGTACAATCGTCGTGTGGTTAGTACAATCACCGTGTAGGTAGTACAATCACCGTGTGGGTAGTACAATAGTCGTGTAGGTAGTACAATCACCGTGTGGGTAGTACAATCGTCGTGTGGGTAGTACAATCACCGTGTGGGTAGCACAATCACCGTGTGGGTAGTACAATAGTCGTGTGGGTAGTACAATCACCGTGTGGGTAGTACAATCGTCGTGTGGGTAGTACAATCGTCATGTGGGTAGTACAATCGTCGTGTGGGTAGTACAATCGTCGTGTGGGTAGTACAATCACCGTGTGGGTAGTACAATCACCGTGTGGGTAGTACAATAACCGTGTGGGTAGTACAATCACCGTGTGGGTAGTACAATCACCGTGTGGGTAGTACAATCACCGTGTGGTTAGTACGATCGTCGTGTGGGTAGTACAATCACCGTATGGGTAGTACAATCACCGTGTGGTTAGTACAATCACCGTGTAGGTAGTACAATCGTCGTGTGGGTAGTACAATCGTCGTGTGGGTAGTACAATCGTCGTGTGGGTAGTACAATCACCGTGTGGGTAGTACTATCACCGTGTGGGTAGTACAATCACGGTGTGGGTAGTACAATAGTCGTGTGGGTAGTACAATCACCGTGTGGGTAGTACATTAGTCGTGTGGGTAGTACAATCACCGTGTGGGTAGTACAATCGTCGTGTGGGTAGTACAATCGTCGTGTGGGTAGTACAATCACCGTGTGGGTAGTACAATCACCGTGTGGGTAGTACAATCACCGTGTGGGTAGTACAATCACAGTGTGGGTAGTACATTAGTCGTGTGGGTAGTACAATCGTCGTGTGGGTAGTACAATCACCGTGTGGGTAGTACAATAACCGTGTGGGTAGTACAATCGCCGTGTGGGTAGTACAATCACCGTGTGGGTAGTACAATCGTCGTGTAGGTAGTACAATCACCGTGTGGGTAGTACAATCACCGTGTGGGTAGTACAATCGTCGTGTGGGTAGTACAATCACCGTGTGGGTAGTACAATCACAGTGTGGGTAGTACAATCACGGTGTGGGTAGTACAATCACCGTGTGGGTAGTACAATCACCGTGTGGGTAGTACAATCGTAGTGTGGGAAGTACAATCACCATGTGGGTAGTACAATCACCGTGTGGGTTGTACAATCGTCGTGTGGTTAGTACGATCGTCGTATGGGTAGTACAATCACCGTGTGGGTAGTACAATCGTCGTGTGGGTAGTACAATCACCGTGTAGGTAGTACAATCACCGTGTGGGTAGTACAATCGTCGTGTGGGTAGTACAATCACCGTGTGGGTAGTACAATCGTCGTGTGGGTAGTACAATCACCGTGTGGGTAGTACAATCACCGTGTGGGTAGTACAATCATCGTGTGGGTAGTACAATCACCGTGTGGGTAGTACAATCACCGTGTGGGTAGTACAATCGTCGTGTGGGTAGTACAATCACCGTGTGGGTAGTACAATCACCGTGTGGGTAGTACAATAGTCGTGTGGGTAGTACAATAGTCGTGTGGGTAGTACAATCGTCGTGTGGGTATAGTACAATAGTCGTGTGGGTAGTACAATAGTCGTGTGGGTAGTACAATCACCGTGTGGGTAGCACAATCACCGTGTGGGTAGTACAATAGTCGTGTGGGTAGTACAATCACCGTGTGGGTAGTACAATCGTCGTGTGGGTAGGACAATCACCGTGTGGGTAGTACAATCACCGTGTGGGTAGTACAATCGTCGTGTGGGTAGTACAATCACCGTGTGGGTAGTACAATCGTCGTGTGGGTAGTACAATCGTCGTGTGGGTAGTACAATCACCGTGTGGGTAGTACAATCACCGTGTGGGTAGTACAATCACTGTGTGGGTAGTACAATCACAGTGTGGGTAGTACATTAGTCGTGTGGGTAGTACAATCGTCGTGTGGGTAGTACAATCACCGTGTGGGTAGTACAATAACCGTGTGGGTAGTACAATCGCCGTGTGGGTAGTACAATCACCGTGTGGGTAGTACAATCGTCGTGTAGGTAGTACAATCACCGTGTGGGTAGTACAATCACCGTGTGGGTAGTACAATCGTCGTGTGGGTAGTACAATCACCGTGTGGGTAGTACAATCACGGTGTGGGTAGTACAATCACCGTGTGGGTAGTACAATCACCGTGTGGGTAGTACAATCGTAGTGTGGGAAGTACAATCACCATGTGGGTAGTACAATCACCGTGTGGGTTGTACAATCGTCGTGTGGTTAGTACGATCGTCGTGTGGGTAGTACAATCACCGTGTGGGTAGTACAATCGTCGTGTGGGTAGTACAATCACCGTGTAGGTAGTACAATCACCGTGTGGGTAGTACAATCGTCGTGTGGGTAGTACAATCACCGTGTGGGTAGTACAATCGTCGTGTGGGTAGTACAATCACCGTGTGGGTAGTACAATCACCGTGTGGGTAGTACAATCATCGTGTGGGTAGTACAATCACCGTGTGGTTAGTACAATCACCGTGTGGGTAGTACAATCGTCGTGTGGGTAGTACAATCACCGTGTGGGTAGTACAATCACCGTGTGGGTAGTACAATAGTCGTGTGGGTAGTACAATAGTCGTGTGGGTAGTACAATCGTCGTGTGGGTATAGTACAATAGTCGTGTGGGTAGTACAATAGTCGTGTGGGTAGTACAATCACCGTGTGGGTAGCACAATCACCGTGTGGGTAGTACAATAGTCGTGTGGGTAGTACAATCACCGTGTGGGTAGTACAATCGTCGTGTGGGTAGTACAATCACCGTGTGGGTAGTACAATCACCGTGTGGGTAGTACAATCGTCGTGTGGGTAGTACAATCACCGTGTGGGTAGTACAATCACCCTGTGGGTAGTACAATCGTCGTGTGGGTAGTACAAACACCGTGTGGGTAGTACAATCACCGTGTGGGTAGTACAATCGTCGTGTGGGTAGTACAATCACCGTGTGGGTAGTACAATCACCGTGTGGGTAGTACAATCGTCGTGTGGGTAGTACAATCACCGTGTGGGTATTTAGTAGTACACTCGTCGTGTGGGTAGTACAATAACCGTGTGGGTAGTACAATCGCCGTGTGGGTAGTACAATCACCGTGTGGGTAGTACAATCGTCGTGTAGGTAGTACAATCACCGTGTGGTTAGTACAATCACCGTGTGGGTAGTACAATCGTCGTGTGGGTAGTACAATCACCGTGTGGGTAGTACAATCACCGTGTGGGTAGTACAATCACCGTGTGGGTAGTACAATCACCGTGTGGGTAGTACAATCACCGTGTAGGTAGTACAATCACCGTGTGGGTAGTACAATCACCGTGTGGGTTGTAAAATCGTCGTGTGGGTAGTACAATCGTCGTGTGGGTAGTACAATCACCGTGTGGGTAGTACAATCACCGTGTGGGTAGTACAATCGTCGTGTGGGTAGTACAATCACCATGTGGGTAGTACAATCACCGTGTGGATAGTACAAACACCGTGTGGGTAGTACAATCACCGTGTGGGTTGTAAAATCGTCGTGTGGGTAGTACAATAGTCGTGTGGGTAATACAATCGTCATGTGGGTAGTACAATCACCGTTTGGGTAGTACAATCACCGTGTGGGTAGTACAATCACCGTGTGGGTAGTACAATCGTCGTGTGGGTAGTACAATCGTCATGTGGGTAGTACAATCGTCGAGTGGGTAGTACAATCACCGTGTGGGTAGTAGAATCACCGTGTGGGTAGTACAATCACCGTGTGGGTAGTACAATCGTCGTGTGGGTAGTACAATCGTCGTGTGGGTAGTACAATCACCGTGTGGGTAGTACAATCACCGTGTGGGTAGTACAATCACCGTGTGGGTAGTACAATCACCGTGTGGGTAGTACAATCACCGTGTGGGTAGTACAATCACCATGTGGGTAGTACAATCATCATGTGGGTAGTACAAACACCGTGTGGGTAGTACAATTGTCGTGTGGGTAGTACAATCATCGTGTGGGTAGTACAATCACCGTGTGGGTAATACAATCGTCGTGTAGGTAGTACAATCACCGTGTGGGTAATACAATCACCGTGTGGGTAGTACAATCACCGTGTAGGTAGTACAATGACCGTGTAGGTAGTACAATCACCGTGTGGGTAGAACAGTCGTCGTGTGGATAGTACAATCACCGTGTGGGTAGTACAATCGTCGTGTAGGTAGTACAATCGTCGTGTGGGTAGTACAATAGTCGTGTGGGTAGTACAATCACCGTGTGGGTAGTACAATCGTCATGTGGGTAGTACAATCACCGTGTGGGTAGTACAATCACCGTGTGGGTAGTACAATCGTCGTGTGGGTAGTACAATCACCATGTGGGTAGTACAATCACCGTGTGGATAGTACAAACACCGTGTGGGTAGTACAATCACCGTGTGGGTTGTAAAATCGTCGTGTGGGTAGTACAATAGTCGTGTGGGTAATACAATCGTCATGTGGGTAGTACAATCACCGTGTGGGTAGTACAATCACCGTGTGGGTAGTACAATCACCGTGTGGGTAGTACAATCGTCGTGTGGGTAGTACAATCGTCGTGTGGGTAGTACAATCGTCGTGTGGGTAGTACAATCACCGTGTGGGTAGTACAATCACCGTGTGGGTAGTACAATCACCGTGTGGGTAGTACAATCGTCGTGTGGGTAGTACAATCGTCGTGTGGGTAGTACAATCACCGTGTGGGTAGTACAATCACCGTGTGGGTAGTACAATCACCGTGTGGGTAGTACAATCACCGTGTGGGTAGTACAATCACCGTGTGGGTAGTACAATCACCATGTGGGTAGTACAATCACCATGTGGTAATAAACTGAAACAACAGCCGGATTTAATGGGCAACAGTCAGGATGAACTGGAACAACAGCCGAGATTAAGTCGAGAATAATTGGGTCAACAGTCGTGATTAACTAGGACAACATTCGGTAATAACTGGGTCAACATTCAGGAATAATTGGGTCAAGAGATGGGATTAACTAGGTCAACAGTTGATAATAATTGGGTCAACAGGCGGGATTAACTAGGACAATAGTCGGGAATAATTGGGTCAAACGCCGGGATTAACTAGGACAACATTCGGTAATAATTGAGTCAACAGGCGGGATTAACTGGGACAATATTACGGATTTACTAGGACAACAGTCGGAATAAATGGGCAACACTTGGGATTAACTAGGACAACATTCGGGATTAACTAGGACATCAGTCAGGAATAATTGAGTCAACAGGCGGAATTAACTGGGACAATATTACGGATTTACTAGGACAATAGTCGGATTAAATGGGCAACACTCGGGATTAACTAGAACAATAGTCGGGATTAATTAGGTCAACAGTCGGGAATAATTGGGTCAACAGATGGGAATAATTGGGTCAACAGGCGGGATTAACTGGGACAACAGTCGGATTAAATGGGCAACACTCGGGATTAACTAGAACAATAGTCGGGATTAACTAGGTCAACAGTCGGGAATAATTGGGTCAACAGGCGGAATTAACTGGGACAATATTACGGATTTACTAGGACAACAGTCGGATTAAATGGGCAACACTCGGGATTAACTAGAAAAATAGCCGGGATTAACTAGGTCAACAGTCGGGAATAATTGGGTCAACAGATGGGAATAATTGGGTCAACAGGCGGGATTAACTGGGACAATATTACGGATGTACGAGAACAACAATCGGATTAAATGTACAGCACTCGGGATTAACTGGAACAACAGCCTGCATTAACTGGAACGGTCAGGGTTAACAGGATTAAAAGTTGGAGTTCAGATACATTGAAATTAAGACTCCGGTTCCCAAATTACAATCTGGAATTTTAACTCCAAGGAAAAGAGGTTGTTTAAAACGACTTTCCTTTCTATCGCCAAACACACTTAGACTGAATAAACAGTCACCATGTCAAACGAAGTTAAAGAAATCGTTTAATAGTCCACATTTAAACCATGATAGAAGGGTTACTCGGTGTTTTTTACTTTTGTCGAAATGATAATCATTACGAATGTATATAAATGTCGGCATAACGCCAATACAAGAGGAGGATAGCTGCGATCAAAATGACATGCACACTGAAGAAGCTTTTGATAAAAGCATCATTGACTTTCTAAAACTTGTAAACGAAGACAGGTTTCCTTTGACTAACATTGCATTTTTGCTATTGACTGACATGAAGTAATCAAGTGGTATAGCTGCAACCCGTGACAACCCACAAATGAGATATTCGACTGAAAAGAAAATATTCTGGAAATTTGGTTATCACATTTTCGGCGGAAAATTTCTCAACTTTATGTCAGGATTCAAGAGTACTCATTTTGTATCACCCTCCTACAAAGGATATTCGACACTCCATCAATGGGAGGAAAAAAAACGTGGTTCCCGAGACCAGAGTGCTGGATTTAGACTTTTTTTATAAACACTATGTATTGCATCACAGCAATAAGATCACTTAGGTTGATGGCTTTGTCTATATTTTAACAGTCATATGTACATTTGATCATCAATAAAGGAATATACTTTATTGTAATTGGGTTATGAATTTCCGAATGTACTGAGAAATAGCAGATTCTATCTGAACAGCTTACAATCGATTTCTTGGTGTAAAGAAGGATTTTTTATATGAAAAAATACTAAGGATTTATAGACATGAACCAGCATACAATAAAATAATCACTGATGATAAAACTTCAATAGGAATACAGTGCTACCTGCAACATTTAAATGATATCTATCTTTATCACGGAGTTAACAACATCACATATTTATTAATGATAACGAATTCGTCAGGTTTTTATTTATAGATGTGGCACCATCGATTGGATTTCGCTACCATCGCGTCTTAAAAAACAAAACATAACCTTTAAACATGGTAAGAGAAATCTAATCACATGATCTGTATCAAGAATCATAGTCTAACACGGATGCATTGATTTGACATGAAAACTGAGGCCGCTTCGGAATCGGTATGACTTGCTGCATACGAAAGCTGATTGATATGTTGTGAGCCTCGTATTGAAGGAGGTACTCAAGGATGTTCTTTTTAAGTCCTACTATTCTCTGACTATGTAGGGCCGTGTACCCAAGGACTGGTCTCATTTAGTTAGTTTATATCGACGAGGGTAGCACTCTAAAGTAAACCAGACAAGCGGCTTTTGCAAAATGGACAAAATCGGTTAGGGTTAGGATTAGGGTGAAGGAGACTGTCATTGTCGTGGCTGCCATTCACGATTGTAGCTTGAAATTGATTGAGCATCCACCTTATTCAAAAATCAAAAGTATGCATTTATGACAAGAAATCTCTGTACTAAAACTGTGTACGAGACTTGCACGACATTCGCTTATATCAAAGTCAATTTGTCGAGGTTCACTGAAAATCGGCAAAAGTATTGTATATGTCACATATACCGGTTTGAATGTACCAAGTTGATGGGTACTTGACGCATATAAAGAGAGTAATGATGAAACAAGAGGCCTAGAGGGCCTATATCGCTCACCTGGTTTCGTGAGATATGAAACAAGAATAATGATTAAGTATATTTGTCGCTAGTATTGCTATGTCAATACAATATATCATAAGCATTTTTATATGGGTACACGTACATTGGTTTTATTGTAATTCTGAAAATGTCAATTTAGCCAAATTCACCCCTTTTCCCCCACCCCTTTTGCCCATCCCTCAGCCCTCAGCCCCCCCCCCCCCCCCCCCCCCCCCCCCCCCCGATTACAATTCTGAATCTCTACCCCAAAAGGATGCTACCAGTCAAATATGAGCTATATCCATTGCTTAGTTTCAGAGTAGACGTTGTTTAAACAAATTGACCACTTTTGGCCCTGCCCCTCAGGACCCCGGGGGTCAGCCCCTCCATTTGAACAATTTTGAATCCCTACCCCGAAGAGATGCTCACAGTCAAATATGAGTATATCCATTGATTGGTTTCAGAGAAGAAGTTGTTTATATCAATTAAGCCAAATTGACCCCTTTTGACCCCGCCCCTTAGATCCCCGGGGATCAGCCCCTCCATTTGTACAATTTTGAATCCCTACCCCAAAAGGATGCTCACAGTCAAATATGAGCAATATCCATTGCTTCGTTTCAGAGAAGAAGTTGTTTATATCAATTTAGCCAAATTGACCACTTTTGACCCCGCCCCTCAGATCCCCGGGGGTCAGCCCCTCCATTTGTACAATTTTGAATCTTGACTCCAAGGGGATGCTGCCAGTCAAAAATGAGCAATATCCATTGCTTTGTTTAAGAAAAGAAGTTGTTTATATCAATTTAGCCAAATTGACCACTTTTGGCCCCATCCCTCAGCCCCTCGGGGGTTAGCCCCATCATTTGTTCAATTTTGAATCCCGACCCCAAAGGAATGCTCACAGTCAAATATGAGCGATATCCATTGCTTGGTTTCAGAGGAGAAGTTGTTTATATCAATTTAGCCAAATTGACCCCGTTTAGCCTCGCCCCACAGCTCCCCGGGGGTCAGCAATACCATTTGTACAATTTGAATCCCGACCCCAAAGGGATGCTCACAGTCAAATATGAGCAATATCCATTGCTTGGTTTCAGAGAAGAAGTTGTTTATATCATTTAGCCAAATTGGCCGCTTTTGACCCCGCCCTTCAGCCCCCAGAGGAGTCATCCCCGTCGTTTGTACAATTTTGAGTCCCTGCCCCAAGGGGATGCTACCAGGCGAATATGAGCAATATCCATTGCTTGGTTTCAGAGGAGAAGTTGTTTATATCATTTAGCCAAATTGACCCCGTTAGGCCCCGCCCCTAAGACCCCGTGGGGAGGGGGGTCAGTCCCACCATTTGTACGATTTTGAGTCCCTGCCTCATAGGGATGCTTTTGACCAAATTTGAGCAAATTCCGATCGGTGGTTATGAAGAAGTCAATTGTTGACGGAAGGACGGACGACAGACGGACGACGGACGACGGACGACAGACGCCACGGTATGGCATAAGCTCACCTTGGTCCCTCGGACCAGGTGAGCTTACATAAACATATCTGAGGCGGCGTCCGTCATATCAAATTTGGCGTGTACGATACTAAAACAGCTGGGATTAACTAGGACATACAATACAGTGTTTCAAATACGTGTCGCATTGGGGTTAACTCTAATTAATCACCATCGATGTTCACTACTGACGGAGAATGCAGATTGATGAAGACCACGCTTTAAGGTCGACGTGAGGTCAGACTTGTTGATATCCCTAGTTCTCATATTGATTATGTGACTCTACCCGGATTTGACCTAGATCTGTATGACGGGTATCGCCGATGAAGTAGACGCTTACTCTCATTGAACACCTGGTCTGATTATATATATATGTATATATCTTTTCCTTGTATTTTTTCAGTGGTCTCCATGCACACCAATATTATGTTCATATCTAATCCTCAATTTATCGATTTTGAGTTTTAATTATTGGTTCATTATGTTGATATTCTTTGTTTTTTGGGCGTTGGACTAATTAAGTCTGTATATATAATTTATATAGACCTATGTCCATGAATATGGCAGTACATCATTAAATCAAATTATAACTATCTTCTTAAACAAATTTAAAAGACTTTAACAAAATACAAAAGATATTGTGTATGCTTATAATTCATAATAATATAAAGTCTATATTATTCGTTTTATAAGAAATAATACAATGTATTGCATGGTACATTTTGTATATCATATATACATTGTACTGTGAATATCATAAAAAAGGCAAAAAAGCGCGAGTATCTCATTTGCTACTAATGTATTGTATATTTAAGCATTGAACGGCTTTCAGTTGGCATTCATAGTCAATATGAATACCAACTGGACAGAGGCAAATTCCATGAAGCGCGCTAGCGCTTCTTGTTGAATTTGCCTCTGTCCAGTTGGCATTCATATTGACTTTGAATGCCAACTGAAAGCCGTTCAATGCTTATATTTACCATCTGCGATTTTTTATTTGTCGTGCGATTTTTTTTTTGAAATTTTCAAATTCAAATTTCAGTTGGCAGTTCATAAGCTGGTGAACTCGCAACTGAATTGGTAGGGTTATATAGTGGCAGTGCCATACAATTGTAAAGATAATTTGATGGTACTAGATCTAGCACTGGTGCGACATTTATAGTTCTACGTCCATACATATAATATATTATCACTCTTCATCTATAAGCATGCAGTATGGTTTGCACATAATCATTGTTGGGCTAAGGGAGGCAATTCCCAAGCTTTTTGTAGCTGGGAAATATTTTGTAAAACTAAATATAAGTTTAAAAAATATAAAACAGAAAACTGAAAATGAAAATTTCTATTTTACTTGTTTATATTTTGAAGACTAGAGTCTAACAGATGCCACGGACTTAAACTACGTTTATATTTTCGCCCTGACCGGGCCTGGAACTCACGATCTACGACACCCAATCGCCTAGCCAGAAATACCCGCAGCTTAATCCGCTGCTCTTATATTTCCGACTACTGACTGTAACCAATCGTTGGTACAATTATGTAGCTGACATACATGTATGTAACATTTGTACATTAACGTTAGACTTTCATTTAGGTAACAAAAGTTAAGAAACTCTTAAAGGTGTACTGTATGTAGTTATAGGCTGTGTGTCCGTCATAAATAAATAAATGAATAGATACAAATAAATTAACAAGTTTGATTATGAAATTGAATAGAAAAAAATTGTAAATTAAATCATATAACATCGCTCATATGTAAATGTATACGTACATTATTATATACAGTACAGCACGTGCTTTATTCTAAGTCACCTTATTTTAATCACCATTCATACGGAGGTTTCTCCCATTTAATCTTATTATGGGTCTTAATAAAACTCAGGTCGCTCATTCAATGCACATATATTTCATGGTCCCGACTGTATACAACTGGCATTTTTCAGATCCGAACTTGCTATGATAAACATAGCAACAAGGAAGACTATGTTTATTTTCTCTCATACATAAGCGGCTTTTTGTCAAATCACGTGACTTGCTACAAGGGCCTAGGGTTTCGAGTGCACCGGTGAGAAAACCCACATCAGACAACTTGCCGTTAACTTGGCATAAATACGATGGCCTCTCCGGGAAATATAACGGCTGCAGAGGACATAGATATGATGCACGGTTACTATATGATGTTTGGCACCGTGACTCTATTTACCGGATTGAATCTCGTCATAACCAGACTTGGTACCCCAAAGACAGTTCGCGAAGACCCATGGCGCTGGAAGAATATCGTTATTTCATGGATTCATGCATTAGTTTGCAGTATATGGGATATTACATGGTAAATCTGACATATTTTGTTCTTTGATCTGTGTCATACACGTGTTCTAACCCTGATGACATGGAGAAAACCGAAATGATTCATCGCGTAGGTGTTCAGAAAATTATGTCGCTTACATCAATCAAAAAAATTATATTTAGCATTCATCATCAACACATATATATCTTAACAACATGACGTACCGAGCATATCAAAGGGTCCAGTTTTGATCTTAGGCTGTCATTATATTTTTACATGCATTAGAAACAAATTCAGTTGATTGCTGTCAATAGTTGGTGCATAAAATGCAAGACAAGCTAAATTTAGTTGATGTTTAATTTCGGATCAACTATTAAAGCCGATATCATGGATATTGCTGTTTGTCTGGGTTTATCATAATGTGACTTACTCTAAAGCATTCCTTACAAAAACAAGAACCTAACAATCATCATATATCAGTGCTTAGTACATATTAATGATTGCCATCCCAGGCAGTGATTGTAATCCAGTACTACAATGTAAGAACAAGCTATAAGCACGTGTGATAATCGTTGACATTATTGAATTAAGTAAACGATGTTGGAAAACTGCAGTTCATGTAATTATTAAACACCTGTCAATGTCAATTTTCATTTTGCTTTGCAAAGAATGAATCCAGGTTAATAATGAATGAATAATCTTGATATTTGTTGTTGTCATGAGTTGTGCATTACTGCCCTTCATAGATAAATATCTGTTTGTCGCCTGTAACTTTTGTTTGACTAAATAACACCAGTGACATCCTGACGAACTACTAGGCAGATTTCAGTCACAGGAAACATCTTCGTTAAATAGGAATGCAAGATTGAACTTTAATTAACAGTTCTCTGGACTGGTTAATTCAGGTTCCCTAGAGTGACATTGATATCATGACATTGATTTTTTAAAAATGTTAGAGAGTAGAGGCACCCCTCAACACACCCCCCCCCCCTCCCCCCACCCCCATCCTATGTATGTATCTGCTTCTTGTGTGAGGCAACAGGAAATAATGTTGTCGTGGATAAATCCACGGTCCTACATCACCTGGCATGTGGGCTTTAGTTCCTTGGTAATGGAAGTGGTACATATGTAGAAATCCTCACCTTGTAAACACATAATTATAATACAGGATAATGTATGCTGTCAAATTTGACCTAGTGTATGTTTATTTGTCAGTCCTTAATCCTGAGTTCAGTTTATGGTCAACACAGGATAATAAACACAACCTGTGATTTTTTTTTAAAGTTATGTGCCTTAATTTTCTAAGAAAATTTCCAATACAAAAAGCATTTTTACTTTTTGAGAAATAGTTCTACCTTTTGTTAAAAAATCTGAAATTTTATTATTTTAATTTATTTTTCAGTTTAATATTGTATCCAGATCTATTTGATGACCTGATTCTTAATTCAAACTACATCGCTTTTCTTATGATTCCATTTTCAACAGGTAAGTGTTCATGAACTGACATACCTTGGGTGATGGTAAATTTCAGCTTTCTTGACCTACTTTCAAAAGTGTTTGACACATCTTCATATGTTGGCCAACAACATACTTAATTGGATATACATTTATGATAATCTGATGCCTAGAAGGATATAGAATAGTCTGTTCTATAAATAAGTTATAGGAAACTTCAATTTATAGATATATACATGTTTATTTTTTTACTACTGAAAATTGTTTGATCAATGTCTTTGTGTGTGTAAGACAGGCCATCCAAATATAGACATTTAGAGTAAACCCTTAATAAGTTAAAACATAATTCAATGAATATTTGTTGAATCAGTTCAAATTATATGAAATTATGCTTTAGAAAATGAATATGAGTTTGAAATGTCTTCTCTATGTATCTCCACCAGTATGTAAACACAGAGACATGTTATCACTTCCAGTACTGAAAAGTGCTTTCAATTCAAGATTCAAAATTTCAAGATATGTTTTTGTTAATATTAATTTATGAAATTGGATAACCAAAAAAATGTTAAGCCCACAGAAAATATCAGATTTGTACATGTATTAGAAAAAAAATTGTTTTAGTCAATCCTGTACTGTATTTATGTTTTGTGTTTTGCAGGATATTTTCTATATGATTCCATTGATATGCTGATCAATAAGAAACTACGTCAGAATTGGGAGGTCACAATTCATCATATTGCTGTAAGTGTACAATATGTAAATCATGTAGTCCACTATTGAATCTTATTAGTCCCCTACTGGTGAAACCGGGAGGACTATAGGGTTCCTCCTTGTCTCTTTTCTGCACTTTACCCAGCCATACTCCAAAGTATGCTGGTGAAAGTTGGTATATAACTTCAGTAGATATAGCTACAGATCAAGTTGGAGTTTAAGGGTTTTTGGGGTCAAGGTCACTATTTTTGTTTGTTATACCATTATATAGTGTTAATGCATTGATGGGCGAATATTTTCAGTATTAATACTTAACTTTTGAAATTTTCCCGGTAATTTACGGTAAACCTCCGATTAATTCGAACACGCGGATAGTTCAAACACACATTTTTTTCTAGAAAAACAGTAATTTTTTAGCTAGTAATAGTTCGAACTCTGGCTGTTTATAACAGACACCATTTCGGATAGTTCGAACTTGTCAAATGAAGAACGTAAAGTAACATTTTTACCGGCAAACTCCATTGAAAGCTCGCGACCAGCCTGCCCCGATGACCGACCCAGAAAAAATGCCAAGATTTAAATTTGATCAACAAGCACGTTTAGGTTATTAGATTGTATGCGTGATCATTAGAATGCGTCTGTGATTTAATATATGCCACATATTTTAGTGTTAATTTAGTTTTTGTTACATTGCAAAATACACCACCCACGAGACAGCTGATTGCAAATGTAGGCCCCGACAATGTATAAATAACATGCGATATGTCACCTTTAAATTTTTCTACATTCGAGCTGTGGGAACAAATGTTCCTTTGGTACACAGCAACAAAAACAAAAAAACAGGTGAATGGTCAACACTTTTCTGTGTAAGATAGTTGCTGTCTGAAAAATAGTAAAAAAAACCAATGTATCTTGTGAAATCTAATCATATTGAAAAGTGTACTTACCGTAAACGGGGTTATTTCTCTTTTATGTGTTTGTTAATCTTGTAATTTTGATCTGTATACTTGGATTATTTCTGTGATCAATGTAATTCTTTTCTTACACATGTTTTATACATCATAAAATTATATGCACGGGGGAAGTCTTTGTCATAAGTTTCTATGTTTAAAATAATTTTTCGCTTTTAGAATAAAGCAATGAAAAGGCATAGCAAACAAAATATATTTTTTTCCGACTATGAACTGTGTAAGTTCCTCTCAAGTTTAAAAAAGAAAACATTACTACCTAACTAGGTTTATTTATTTATTTATTTATTTATCTATTTTATTTATTTATCTTTTCTTTATTTCTTTTTGCAGGTGGCATCCATGTTTTGGTTTAATTTCCATCAGAAGATATGCATTGCGTATAATGCTTTGGCATTGATGGCTGAAATAAACAGCTTCTTCTTGCATTCACGGAAGTTATTACAGATGATCCAGGTAGACTATAACTCCACATTTTATAAACTAGTGTGCCTCTGTAATATTGTGACATTCACTCTATTTAGAGGCTACTCCAATGTGCGAATAGTGATTGGAATGTTCTTAGAAGCCGACAGAGTCCCAAGATTTTATTTCAAATGTCTTACAATGTCGATGTCATGTATGACCTTGATTAACGTTGTCCTGTTTTGGAGGTTATTGAAGAGTGATTTCCTTCGTAAGCGGGTAAAAGTGTCAGGGAAACTCCGCTGTGAAATCAAAAAATGCTGAGAGAAATATGAATGGTGATCGTCATATGGCACATATGAAAAAGGAATGATATAGAAATTTGAAGTACAGGACTGGAGATTGAATGTGCTGAGCTGTGATCAAGTCTACAAATGAAGAGAGGGCAATGAGGTCATATACTTAAATGTATTTCATGTAGATTTATCAATAAGTTATAACTTACCCATAAAGATGAGTTCTATTATTCCCAGTATAACAATGAAGTATAAAGAATGGAGAATAGTCATAATTTGTTGTATGTGTTTGCTGTGATGTAATCATATCTTCAGTATTAATATTATTTGTGTAAAATTCAAATCTTGGTTTGATAAACAGATTTTCAACCAAGCATATCTATTGTTTTCCTGTTAATTGAAATTTCCAAAGTCAAATTAGATTTTTTTTTTAAAAACCAAAACTAAACTTTTTGAAAAGTTTGGTGTTGAACAATTTAGATAAGAATATTTTTGGTTTTTAATTTTCTTATGATGTTTTGTAGATTCATAAGAATTTTACAGTTCTTACCAGGAAGATAAATCTTTAAAGTAAATAACATTTAACACGGCTATCATCTATTTGTTATGTACATATATATCTAAATTTATTTCCATTTCTTTATTTTAGTGTAATAAATTTTTAAAACACTTGCCATATAACTAACTCTGAAGATTTGTTCCAAATCACTATATCAATCTAAAATTCTTGTAATAGTGTAATAAATTTGTAAAAATTTTCAGATACTAACTCTGAAGACATGCTCGACATAACTATATAAATCTCTAATTATTTGTTTTAGTATAATAAGTTTACTTAAATATAAAAACACTGATGTCATATGTTTAGGATATGTTACATGATTTGAATATGTGAATACTTATGTTTGATTATTATAGGAAAAACTGTCTTTGTCATCTAGCACAAGACAGGTTGATATCAATATTCCTGAATTTAAGAATATTCCTTAAAATTTTCTATAGGAAAGCATGAACATAATTTAGGGAAGCTCCTTAAATATGCATTTTTCCTTAAATCCGAGAATGCTTTTCTTTGGAAAACTTTGTGTTAAGGGATTTTGTTTAGTTAGGAAACATTGATGAAACCAGGGCCTGGTCGGACACTAACATAATGGTCAGTATTCATTTCTGATTTGATAGTTTTTATTAAAATTGGTTACAATTAATGATATAATGGGTTAGATAAGCTCCCATGTAATTCAAAGTATGTATCCATGAGCCTATAACACTGTCTAAGTATTGTCATAAATCTCTTGCCTTCAAGAAAAAAATGTTAGTCTGTAGCTAGATGAATAATTTAATAGATAAGTTAATTTTATAATACAAAATCACATCTATAGACTATTTCATAAAACCAAAACCTTCAAAATGCTTTTTTCATTGACTAATTTTGCAATTAATGATTAAAAAAAGTAATAGTTAATGTAAAAAAAAAGGTAAAATTGGGAGTTTCCCACAGAAATAGGAAGGGCTGGTCGGCTGTTAATGTTGTTCCCTGTTGTAGTCTTGAAGAAAATAAATTTTCAGGAATTATAATGTTATACAGCAATATAAAACCATGACACATCTTTAAAATCAATTTTGAAAATTATATTTTGATATGTTTTTACTGAGCCTTTCTCCTTTACTGCCCTTATTTAAATATCTTGGTACCATGAAGTCTGAAGATTTTGAACATGAGCCCTGTCTGTACTTATTTGAGTCTTTTTTTCTTGTACGTCATGTATTCAATTAAAACTTGCAATTTTGTAGGTTAATCATTCATGTTTTTATCAAGAAAGTAATCGATTGAAAGCAAAATTTTAAAAGTAACAATATTTCATCCTGGAGGAAGCTTGAAAATCATATCCAAGTTATCTGCCCTTACTTATACCATTGTCATCTGATTACCTCCCCTTGGTCACAATCCGCTGTTGATGCTTCAGTAATTAAAGAGTTCAAGTATAATATTGTTTTCCTGGGCAAACGGATGGAAATAGGCCAGTTGAAAGAATTATCTGTTACATTTTAAAACCTTTCGCCTTATTGGAACAGCCACTGTCGTAAAGGTTTAATATTGGGTAAGGTAATTTTCAGTGTTTTACTTACACATCAAGCGGATATGGTGGCAAACAGCTCGCTTCAGAACAAAAGCAGGGACACATAATCAAACATAACAAGCTGATGGTTAATAGTTTAATACAGGGTAGGACTTATATTGGTGATGCATATATATAAGCTAGCTGTGTTGTAGTCGTATCTAGTGCTGTGTAAATATAATGTAAAATATTACTAAAACATAACTAATCTACTTCTCTCATCATACTCTACTTTAATCTGCTGCTATCAGTTACTATATATTTAATTATTACTTTGGCGAGCGACTTGGGACAAATTCTCGACCCATGTGACGGCCCATATATATGTATTACATGTGTACTATATGATATATACGTAATACAGATATAGACCATTGACTGGGGAATGCTTGCATGATATAGTACATAGACTGTGGCTGGGAAGTTGAGCCAATTCCTGGTGTCTATGGTCTGAATTCTTTGACATTAGAAGTGAGCACTAAACATGGAGGATAGATAATCTCCCTTGAATTGCTTCTGAAGATTTGATTTCTTCGGACTGCTGCACTGTTAACATTATTTTTCACTTTTTTCCTCCAATTTTTTGATGACAATGTTATGACTTGATAAGATTCTTTATTAGAAATGATTGTATGTAATGGTTGATAAGGATCATTGTTGTGAATTCACGAACAAAACCAACTTATTTTCATTGTTATGTTTGAAATCTTTTTCTTCATTTGTTTGAGAATATGATGTTTATACATGTGCTGGACAAAAGATCTTGTACCACTAAGGACTGTAGATGTCTCTTTTTTTTTTATTTACTCGCATATTAATGTCTGTAAAAATGAATGAATGGAGAGAATTACGATGAGGAGCTATATGGTATGGTTTACATGAATAAAAAAGTTATTTGTGTACTGTACATGTATGTGAAGAGTATTTTTAAGTACTTGAATGTATCTTCTTTTTCAAAATTTTGTGTGTAAGATTTAAAGTTAATTGTCTAATTCTATTTTCTAGGCATAACTATGTAGATTTATGTGTTCTATTTGTATATACCAAGTTTTGTACAAACTTACCAGTAAATTATATATTGCTATATGATGTGTGTGTGCTTAATTATCCATGTTTATCATTTACTATTAACCATATTTTTATTGTTATTTAAGATAAAACAAAACCATTTTTGTATCAAAATACATTAAACGTAAAAAGCATAGAGTTAACTGGTAATTTGCTTTTTGGGTAAGATACATTTTCAAGAGACATTTATTAATAATAAATGGCTCTAATAAAAATAATTTATTTCTTGAATAGTCATTTTCATTCTTTACAAATATCCTTGTGCCAGTAAACTGATGAAAATAGTGGTATATTAGAGTAAAGACAATTTAAATGTTGATCCATTAATATTTTTGTAAAGGTACCATACGCATTTAATATAATATGTCACTATTTCTGTTTGGCCGTGAATGATCTGTTAACAATATTTCCCTTCTACGACAAGCAGAACAAAAGAATGATAAGAAATATTCTTTCATTTTGAAAAAAATCTGCAATTTCAAACAAGGTGTTTGAGTCAATTTGGCTTCTTTACATAAACAGTTTTATTATTGGAACAGGAGTAAATTATTCACTTTTAGGGTTATAACATGAATTATTTCAAGGCACACTTAAGAAGGGTTATCCTTTTTATTTTATTTTCTGCTATTACTAACTAAATATTTTGTACATTGAGTAAGTTGCGACTTCCGCCTCCATCCGATTTACTTTTTCTATATATGCATATCCCTTCCCTAAATATATAGGCCATATATAACATCCCTGTTTTGTAAAAAAAAAAAATGAAAATTATATAGATATAAAATTAGATATGTTAATTGTAATCATGTTACATTTTTGTTTGTGCATCTAATGCAGTTTTTGTATGTAAATTTAAGTCAAATTAGTATTTTTCATTAAGATGTATTCATTTCATGCTGTTTTCAATGAGAACAAATAAAAACCAATCAAATTTAGCCTTATTAAAATCATAAAGCAATCAAATTTCGCCTTATGATTGGTTAATTATTTTTGGGTCAAATATGATGTAAACCAATCAAATTGGACCTTACTGATTCATTAACCAATCAGATATACTGGTACTCTGTAATAATGTTACCTTATATAGTTCTAATCCATTTTGTGTCTTGACTTTTATTCTTAACGAATCCAAATTGGCTGAATTGTATCTACCATTAAATTAAATATGACATAGATAATTTTATATTGACAATTTTCATTGAACCAATCAAGGCTTTTAAATATTTTTTCTTGTTCTGGTACACACACATTAGTTTCAATACTTATGGTGTGAAATGTATTTATATTTTAACCATTGATGGTATGAGTAATATATAAGATACGTACGAGTACATTTTTAGGTCACCTGAGACAAAGTCTCAAGTGACCTATTCTAATCTCCTTTTGTCCGTCGTCGTGCGTCGTCCGTCGTGCGTCGTGCGTCCGTAAACAATTTACATTTTCGACTTCTTCTCCAAAACCCACCAACCAAATTCTATGAAATTTAGCAGGAAGCTTCTATGGCTAAAGGTCAACCAAAATTGTAAATTATATGGTCCCCACCCCCCAGGGGCCTGAGGGGCGGAGCCAAAAAGGGTCAAATTGACTAAAACTTCAAAAATCTTCTTCTCTACTCTCAGATATGCTGGAATCAAACATTCTTCATAGATGGAAGGGTCTTAAGGTGCTTTAATAAAATTGTAAATTTCATGACCCAGGGGTTTCACGTTTGCCCCTGGGGAGGGGCTAAACTTTACTATAGTTTATATAGGGATATCACTTTTTTGACTTTAATTTATTTTATCTCTATTGGAATTCATTCTAATTTTGTAAACATTGTCAGCATGGGATGACAGTTTGATGGCATGCACATGTTGGCTCTGACTGACCCCCAGGGGCTGATGGGCGGGGCTAAAAAGGGCCAAATTGACTGAAATTTCACAAATCTTCTTCTCTACTCTCAGATATGATAGAATCAAATACACTTCATAGATGGCAGGGTCTGAAGGTGCTTTACCAAAATTGTGAATTTCATGACCCTGGGGTCTCAAGTTTGCCCCTGGGGCGGGGGTAAACTTAACTATAGTTTATATAGGGAAATCACATTTTTGACTTTTATTTGTTTTATTTGTTTTGGAATTCATTCTAATTTTGTACACATTGTCAGCATGGGATGACAGTTTGATGGCATGCACATGTTGGCCCTGACTGACCCCCCAGGGCTGATGGGCAGGGCTTAAAAGGGCCAAATTGACTGAAATTTCAAAAATCTTCTTCTCAAGACTGAAATAAGGTGGAATCAAATACTCTTTATAGATTGAAGGGTCTTATGGTGCTTTATTGAAATTTTAAATTTCATGACCCTGGGGTCACAAGTTTGCCCCTGGGGAGGTGGTAAATTTTACTATAGTTTATATAGGGAAATCACATTTTTGACTGATTTGTTTTGATTTCTATTGGAATTAATTCTGGTTAACATTTTCAGCATGGAATGAAAGTTTAATAATATGCATATGTTGGCCCTGACTGACCCCTAGGGGCTGATAGGGGGGGCAAAAAGGGTCAATTAAATAAACTGAAATATTTCAAATCTCAGGTGACCGTTAAGGCCCATGGGCCTCTTGTCTATTTTGTACTTAATATGGATACCATATCTGGTGCACTTTGCATAGACATTAAGTTTTCAGGGTTTAAGGTAGTTTTATACCTATATAGACATAAGCAAATACCGACTATTTATGAAAACCAATAACCTGTCAGTTTTTTTTAACCAACACTAGATTGCTTAAGATGGGTTTAATGTAAAACATGTTTTGCAAGTTTTGTATCATTATTAGTGAAATTGATATTTGATATTTTATTCATGAAATTATTATTGTTTTGGTAGAGTTACATGTATCTCCATTGGATTAAAGACATGCATATATTAATTTATATACAAGAACAGTATTTTTTCTGTGAAATCTGAAATTTTAACTATTCTATAGAAAAATAAGACTGCTGGCGTTCATCTCAAAGTTTTCTCATTAGCAGGATAGAGCTTCTTGGAACTAAAAATAAAAAAATTCATGAATCTCATTATTTTGGGAATAGAAATCTATACAGCTCAGTGTTGATTTATGTCTATGCGTACTATCTATACCTAGTACAAGGTCTGAGCTTTTCTTGGCCATTGATGTCTACTTGATATCCGGTGAATCATGTCGGTCTTATAACTGTTCTGACACATGTTTGACATAGTTTTACAGCAGAGTAACTGACATTTAGTGACTGAAGTTGATATATATTAATTCATTGTCTATTTCATTAATAAATCAACATGTTTTGAAGGTCGTAACCAGCAGTTTCGATTTAAACATAAAAATAATGCATGAATTTAAATTATTTTTGATTTTGATAACAAATGTTGGACATAACTTTGTTAAATCACATACTAATGGGGAATATTTAAAAAATACTTTTTTGACTTCTGGTAGTAAACAGATTTTGAAAAAAACGCCTAGTCAACTATATTGCCAAAATAGATGTCAAAATTTGTTTCTACTCCCATCTCTATGTTCTATACTAAAGTATCTATATCGTACACGTGAAGTTAGTTTTGATATTTATCACAAGGAATTGTAAGAAAATTTAAATTAATTATAAACCATCGTTATTCTAGAGTTGTCACAATTTGCTTGTCACATTTATATATTCAAAAACAATATCTAGTCTTAGAGTTTGTCTATGTCTCCTTACCTGATATGGGCCTTGCTATCAATCAATTTTGTGTGATGTTAAAAAGAAAACATTATACTTGTTAAATTAGCATCATTTATCCTACGAGAAGCAACGTAAACCAATGGTTTTTATCGGATTCCAATCATAAAAAAAAGTCATTATAGGAGCGGGTCCTCTGGATTCTCAAGTGAATCAGCATTCTGCAGATAAACAACTGTAATACATCAACTATAAGTATTTTCCCATCGGTTGCCAATATCATGATGACTTAAATAACTATTTAAGATGTTCACATTTTAAGTTAAGTGTTTAATCATGTGTATTTGTGTTTTATGAAGCTTTTACATATTGTAGTTATATTTTTAGATTTATATTTAAGATGTAAAAGGTACGTTGATCAATTCATGCACAAGCTTCATGCTTATTATGCCTGTAAATGATAGGGTTTAGTTGGTTGAAAGATTTAAATTAGGAACTAAAATTGATTTTTTTCCTCTGGTATGATGTTATTTTATTCGCAAAAAATAGAATAATGTAATTAATATGTTTTTTTTTTTTTTTAAATGTTTGAATTATATCTATGCATGTATTGTCTTTCAGAAACTCGAGATCTAAGTGCTCAGAGTACACAAAAGATTTCAAATAATAACAGGTACTTTTGAAACATGAAAATATAAATAGAATTGCTAGAAAGATATTCAACCAATCATATGTTACTGTAAGATGTCCAGATTTTATACATCGTGCAGATGTGCATTGAGCAAATATACAAAAATGTCATGGAAAATATATCCTAACAGTTCTCATTGTTTTCATATTAAATATTTGATTCATTAATGAGTATTTGATTAAAATAAAAAAATGTATTTGATACATGGTAGAACAAAGTTTGATATTAAAAAGTCATTAAAAGGGATGTAGAGAAATATGAATGACACCTTTGAAATGAAAAAAGATTAATTGGTAGTTTAATTGTGCTTATGACTTGTGTTTCACAGATGAAGGTAAGGATACAGTTTTGATCAAATATAACCTAGTCTTCATTGGTTATAGAAGATAGTATGTTAGAGGATATAACACACAAAAATCATCAACAGAACACATTAAATAAACCATTGTATATTGGTGGAAGTGGAGACAAACTTAACAGAACTGATTACATTACCTTTTATATTAAGTATAAATCATATATTTAGTTACAAGTTAGAACGAGTTAGTATGATGACTTGTGCAAATTATTTAGTGTAATTTTAACAATGCATATTGAAATCAGTTAATTGATGGGATAATTAATATAATAAATATTTATGCGAATGAAGAAATCACAGGGATAAAAAGATAATTATCAATAAAAAAAGTAGTTATGTGACTAGAAATTGTCATTGACCTATATAAGTATTATTATTTATATCTAGATCTGAGGTGAATATCAAATTACGTTAACCAAGGATAGATGTGTTTTTCCATGATTTCGGGTTATCCCGGTGTCCCAGACAGCATTAACAGCTTACATCAGTTAAGTGTTTGTATATTTTTTTTATAAAACATACATTGTATAACTATGGCTATGTATATCTTATTTCGAAAGAAGTGTTTGTTGACGAACACATGTTACACTTACCAGCAAATCACCTTTTTATTCTGAATATACTTATTTTTATATGACAGTTAACTTGATATCTCCCTAACATTTATTGCTTCTCTTGAGCAATGGTTGTACATCAGTTATTTGTGTAAATCATTACATGTGTGTTCGTCATTATTCGAACCCAAATAATGAAAGTAAGTGTTTCCGTAAATTAATCGATTTAATTTTGCGATAAAAATTTGTATTGTTTAAATCATTTAATGATGTTGTAACTACCGGTATATATGTATGCTTATTTATCAATAATATATTGATATAATGATGAAACCATAAATACAAACCATTATGAAATGTATATATAATTTATTATTCAAATCTCAAATTGATATAATTTCTGTTGATGTCAGAACATGACTATGAACCATGTGTTTGTTTTATTAAAGGTAAGGTATTTTACTGTAATTAAGAAGTGCATTATATGCCTCTGTTAAGTCACAATCTCAACTACCAATGGAACATTTATGACAGTTGTTTGAACTACAGAAAATGAAAATTTCAATCAAAAATGTGGAACTTTAATGATTGATATTTGAGTATTGAACAATTTTTGTATATTTTGTTTGTTTCCCATTTAAAACGGAAGCTTCTAGAACACAAGTACAGTGATGCTATATGGTATTTAAGGCATACAAACATATTTTTTCACTAAGATTCATTTATGAAATTTTATTTAAATGCACTCACAATATGTGAACAAATGAAATATCTAAAAGGGAAATACTTATCTAAGGTATTTTCTATCTAGTGTGAAGGAGAAAGATCTTGATCTAGCATTTCTTCCTCTTATTGCATGTTTTATAAGGTATTGATGTTTTGAGAACGAAGGCCTGTACATGCTAAGTTAGTTAGATGCTGGTTTATGATCTATCTGACTCCACCTATTGCTAAGTTTCCTCTCACCAATTATTGTTAGTGTTCTGTCAGCATGCAGGCTAAGTATCCCTCGAGGCTAAGTAACCCTGTAGCCATTTTTAGGTCACCTGAGACAAAGTTGACCTATTGCGATCACCTATTGTCTGGCGTCGTGCATCATCCATTGTGCTTTGTAAACAATTTACATTTTCAACTTCTTCTCAATTACCAACAGGCCCAGAGACCTGATATTATGTCTGTAGCATGCTGGACAAAGGGCTACAAAGTTTGTTCAAATGGATGATCTTGACCTTCATTCAAGGTCACAGGGGTCAAATATGCTTAAATCTTTAAACAACTTCTACTTGATAACAAAGAGGCCCACAGACCTAATATTATGTCTGTAGCATGCTGGGATAAAGGTCTACCAAGTTTGTTCAAATGGATGACATTGACCTTCATTCAAGGTCACAGGGGTCAAATATGCTTAAATCTTTAAAACAACTTCTACTTGATAACAAAGAGGCCCACAGACCTAATATTATGTCTGTAGCATGTTAGGATAAAGGGCTACCAAGTTTGTTCAAGTGGATGACATTAACCTTCATTCAAGGTCACAGGGGTCAAATATGCTTAAATCTTTAGAATAACTTCTACTTGATAACAAAGAGGCCCAAAGACCTAATATTATGTCTGTAGCGTGCTAGGATAAATGGATGACCTTGACCTTCATTCAAGGTCACAGGGGCCAAATGTGACCGTTTAGGCCCATGGGCCTCTTGTATACCGCTTTGTTTTTTTTAATTTCCTATGAGGACAAGCCAATCTGGATATTAGAAGTTGTATTCAAGGTCCTCATCAAACAGCTTAAACTCCCAATCACTTAATAAACTGAAATGTATCGTTATTTTCTGTATTTAACTATGGTATTGATGCTCTACCATTGTGTGATGCTGCTGGTTTGAACGTTCAACGTTTTTTCCTGTATTGCCAGGTTGTTTGAGCATAACAAGCTATTTATAAGTCTGCTTATTAGGTCGAATATTTTATAAAATCAGATGAAATGCGACTATGTATTAGATTGGCATCAATGACCTCATGCATAATTGCACAGAAAACTTCTTAGAATAGAGGGGTCTTTTTATTTTTTCATAGATATTTTTATAAACTTTTGTATAAAGCTGGTTGTTTGTCGTATATGTGGTGCAAATTTGGTTTGATCAGTACTGCTTTATTTTTGTTACCATGAAAACAAGTTTTATCATTAAGTAAACAAAACTGTTGGATCCAATAAGTTGTACAGTCTTGGAATCTTGGAATGACGGAGTTAACTCCCAACACTTCTAAGGGTAGTTTTATAATCTCACACTCAATGATTGTGTACATTGAAGCTTGTCTGTGTGGCATGTATATGTGCATATAAAGTTTACGTTTGTTAATATATCGCCAATATATATAGAAGCTGATTCACTTGTTTGTTGTGTTCCTAACTGTAGTTGTAATGATTTATACGTGATATTCTCAGAATTATAAATCAGTGCTTGCCAATTATTTATTTACAAAAAAAAAACAAAAAAAAAAAAACGTGGCTCAAGCGAAGTTGCAGTTATTGTAATTCATTAGCCTGAACATGGTCTTCCATTTGTCACATGTCAGTGTTGATGGCCTGTATCGACAACTCAGTAAATGTGAATGTTTTGTTAATGTTCTGTTTTGCTTTTGACTCGTATCAACTACATGTAGTTAAATGGCCAACATTTTGACAGCTTAGACACTCTCAGTTTCCGGACACAGTACCATGACACACCGCCCAGAAATGAAAAATATCCTGGCCTCAAATACAAACAACCTATGGGGCAGCAGATTTTCTCCATAGAGCTCCATAGTTGAATACCAAATGAGATAGGATCATCATTTTATGTCCGTCATTTTAAATCATTTTGTTGATGGTCAAAATATGCACCCGATCGTATTTAGCCCGTGCACGTGGAGAACGCTCGTGTTGCCATTTACCATTTGATATAGTAAATTTTATACTAGCAGAAAAAAGAAACGGAAATTCGGTTTTTCAAATGTTACTTTTAGAGATGTGGTCTAAATTTAGTTAAATTTCACACTGAGCTACCTTCGTGCACTGTGAAAATATTTTCAGTTAAAATTTAGTCGTTCGTGACGTCGCTTGACGCTGCGTGCTTTCAGCAGATTATTGAAGAAAGCGTGCATCCGGGGTACTCATGCACCATATGTGCTGGTAAATAATAACAAATCAAACATTGGAACAGTACAGATCAGTTACACAACATTTCTGTCCGAAGCGATCGTACAGCGAAATGTCGCGATTGTGTGAAGTCGATAGGGGTAGGGCCGTCGCTCTAATAATGCAAGGGCATTCGCAACGTAATGTATCCCAGCAATATTTTGTACATGAGACAACAATATCCCATTTAGTTTCCACCGCTTGGAAATAATAGTATTTTAGGTGTAAAATATCATATTTTGGCCCCCAAAACCTTACTACCACATCCATCAACCAAAATCTAGTATTGCTAGTGAGGCACACAAAGTGTTATATGAAGGTGTTTCAGAGGATTCCACGGTTGTTATGAAGCACATGACTGAACTTTTTAATAGACTAGATTCAGGTCTTGCCCAGATTGAAAACCAATTAAGTGATAAAGATTGATCAAGTTCTTTGGCCGCTGAAGTTCATCAGTTAGAACATGAGATGAAGAATATTGATGTAAAGTACAGGGAAATTCGTGATTCTGTATCAAGTGTTATCAGACAGTCTATCTCAAAATGATGCCCAGGACCTGAGTGATATCTATGACGATGTTAAGTCTTGTTTTGATCAGAATAACATCACTTTAACCAATCCCGAAACTGCTGATGACAAGCACGCAGTTGACACCACTCAAATTCTTGACGATTTAAAAGAGCTGCATTCTGAGAGAATTACATTGAGAGATCTTGCGCAGGCCTGCAATGCAGGTTGATGAAAAACAACCTCATATTCCATGGACTACAAGGGGAAAATCCAGGGGAGTTCACTGAAAGGGATTTCCTTTATTATGAGCACGGGATGGATTCGCACGGATTTTCGGAATGAGCACCGTTTTGGTAAGTTTGTGAGTGGCAAGTATCGAGGAATAGTGACTGGATTTATTCACCACAATGACATATAAATTGTTCGAGAAAGTTCTTCGAAACTGAGGAGTTCTGGATACTGGACCAATGAATACTTTTCGGCGGTAATGGAGGACCCACGTCGTAAGTAATACCCTGTGCTTAAGCATTACAGAAGTGAAGGGTGTCGAGTTAAGTTGGTACATGATCGACTCTACGTGAATGGTAAGCTCTACTATGATGTCCCCTTGTAGGGTGTTAGAGAGACACTTACATCTCGATCTACACAGACAGAAACCATCCAGCAGTCCTAGTTTGGACCGTATGGCGCGGAAAGGATGTCATAATTAAACATTTTTGCCTAGGCAAAATTATTTTTGCCTAGGCAGAAATCGAATTTTGCCTAGCCAAAAATAAAATATTGCCTAGGCAAAACTCGATTTCTGCATAGGCAAAATTCGATTTCTACCTAGGCAAAATTCGATTTTTGCCAAGGCAGAAATCGAATATTGCCTAGGCTGAAATATTTTTGCCTAAGCAATATTCGATTTTTGCCTAGGCAGAAATATTTAATTATGGCATCCTTCCCGCGCCATAGGACCGGACGCCCTCTTCTGGTCCACGCCATTCCAAGCGTCAACGTCGATTAAGTACGCACTCGCCGATATAGGGATATCGGGGGTATTAATGACAGTCCTGTGACCGGGCAAAACATGTGACTGATACCGATAATCATATCATTGAACGTAAATGGTGGATTTGAAAACATACTTAAAGTTGTCGAATTCCACAATGTTATACCTAATTACGATGTTATTTTCTAATCCGAGTGTTGTGATTCCTAAAGACATTGAGTTAGAATTTGAGGACATACTTAGTTGTCGTACCAAGGAAATTAACTCGCTGTACACAAGGCGGCGGGCTTGTGTTACTAATTCTTTATACTATTCTTAAGGAGGGGTGTCAATTTGGTCCCTCTGGTGGCTATCACCGATCAACTTTATTTGTCGATAGGCATTTTTAAGGGTAATTGTTTTTTTCAATTGGTGTTATTTTCAACATATCAATGCGTCATAATTATGAAGAAAGATTCCAAGACATCATTAAGTTTCATCAAAATTGGACCAATCAGGAAACTGGCCCTCCGCTATATCTCCTCTTAACTCGAAATGGTCTTTGACCCGACCTTAATTTCATCTCGTGTCGTGACCACCTAACCTCAATATATCTACATGTATATACAAGAAAATAAAACTTAACGGTGATAGTCACAAGAGGACCCAAATTGGTACTCCTCCTTTGTAAATGTAGGTCATGTTTGGTTTGATACAATTATACCGGTTACTCTTGACCAACGTTTGACCAGTTGTACTGACAATCTAATATTGTTATTTACATATACAGGTGTATTCCTAGTTCATGTCGTTTTTATTTAAGCATTGATGTCATTTTTTTTAGTTTCATCGGGGTATGAAACAAATTTTGTTTGCAAACTGTATGAATCCGCTACGCGGATTCTTACAGAAGTTTGCAAACACAATTTGTTTCATACCCCGATGAAACTAAAAAATAATTGACATCAACGCTTATAATTAATTTTTGAAAATGATTTTCTAATTTAAAACATGTTTTATGTATAATTTTACTGGTTTTAATTGGGATTCTTTTTCTCAAATCAATACGCAACGTCAATTGTCGTATTGTGACGTCACATTTTTCGCGCCATTCTCGGAATTTCTTTCATAGAAGAATGAAAAGAATTTTTCGACCAATCACATTTCAGTATTTACCATGAAAACAAAGAAAAATTAATTATTAACACTATGAATGTGATATCAATTCTTGAAAACTTTATAAACGAACATTCTGAATCCACAAATGTAATGGTTATAAGCGACTTAAGCAGTCGTACCCATGCGAATGATGATTTTATTTCATTTGATAACTCACATGACGCATATAGTCACATATTTAACCCATTTGTATTTACTTAAGTGATACCGATGAAGAAAGGAATTCTGTCGATCAGAAATAATCCTGATCCATGAGTTTACTAATTCCGTACTCGATTATTAAACCTATGTTTATCCTCAGATCTTAAAAATTTGAATGGTAGAGACATAGATTCTGTAGTGATTTTACTTTCTGCGGTGCAAATGGCATGGGTGTTATTGATTTTGTATTCATACCATTCAGGATATTTTCTGTTGTTAAAAAAATCATGATTTGCAAATTTGTTGAATTTTCCGATCATGCTTATATTGAAATTCACTGTAACTGACGACGACGACGCAGATTAAATTCAACATTAAGAAATGTTATTCGACACATTCTGTTCCTATCCGTAAAAGAAAGAGTGCCTGAATCCTGGAAAGTAAGTCAAAGAAGCAATATTTGAGTGCCGAAGGTGATATGTTGGAGTATATTAGAAAACATAAACTTTAGTATTTTTATAAAATAATTGGTAAGAAGAAAGTTAAATCACCAGTGTTAAACGGTAAGCAACTGTACAATCATTTCAAAAACCTGTCTTTTGTACAAGATCTAGCCCATAGTGACGACTTTAACCTTACAGACGATGACAAACTTTTTGATGAATCAGATGATCCTATTTCTTTTTTTGAATGCCAATTTTAATTCATTTCAATTCAACATACCGTAAGGTCCAATAATATAATGGTAACCACATGTTAATTGTGTTTAGTTTGTTTTTGTTTAACGTCCTATTAACAGCCAGGGTCATTTAAGGATGTGCCAGGTTTGGGGGTGGAGGAAAGCCGGAGTACCCGGAGAAAAACCACCGGCCTACGGTCAATACCTGGCAACTGCCCCACGTAGGTTTCGAACTCACAACCCAGTGGTGGAGGGCTAGTGATAAAGTGTCGGTACACCTTAACCACTCGGCCACCGCGGTCCCTTGTTGATTGTGATACAGTCACAAAGATGGAAGCAATTATGACATAAAATAGATAGCAACAATTACCTAAAATAGTAATTATTTTAATTGTTTCTTAAAAGTTGACAGAGAATGGCACATAAAGTCTACAATGTAAATACCATGATAACATTAAAATATTTTTGGCTGCTCATAAAAAGACTGAATTTACGTACATTAAATCTGCTAAATGAGTTGTAAAATAACGATTTTGCACTCTTCCTGAAATGGTGACTAGGTACATGGTAAGATACAGAATTTATCAGATAAGAGCAGTCGAAGAGGCTATGGACACATTTAAGAAGGAAAACAGTGTCTAAGTAATTCTGTCGACATTCGAGACTTGCCAACTTAAAATGTTTACAAACACATGTATAAGATTGGTCTTCAAATACTATTTTGGCTTTAAAAAATAAAAATCTTTAAAAAAATTCTTTGGACCATTTCTAAATGCTTGATAAAAGTGGACTGATAAGGAGATCAGATACTACACATTACTCAAATCTGCTTCTAACTCGTGTAATACACATGAGTTTTTAAAACAGAAATACATGTAAAATGTTTGCAGGAACGTTTTAAAAAGCTCAACATTTGCATAGATTTTGATGTAAGTTTTTAATGTGAGTGTCAAAACTTCATTCTTGAGATAATCACACACCAGGGTCCTTCACACGCTGTTCCCTGATCAATATATCCCTTCCAATTATGTAATATTGTAATACATTTTGTTTTTCTTCATAGATAAATTCACTTTTCACATTCACTTTCATTCCCCAGTCATGACACCATTCATGCACCCTTTTAATATCACTTTGTAATAGGTCACGATATGATACTGCACTAACAGACTGAAAACACTAACTATCACCAGCAAACAGTAAAGAGTTCGAAAATTTGAAAACAGATGGCAAATCATTAATAAAAAGTAATTCCGGTCGATGCGATATAACTTCCGGGGTTCCACAGGGTTCGATTTTAAGTCCAAAATTATTTTTCATTACAAGAATCAAAATGCTACTCGGAAATTGAAAAGTGTTAAATCGCATTGATCTGGTGGTTTGTTGAATGAATGTTTAAAAGCTGGCTGGGATTACTTTTTCAAACTTTATCTACGATGTTTGGTTATATACAAGAATCTGTTTTACCCTTCTAATTGGTCGTCAGTCATACATAGTTATTCCTGTTCATAATAAAGTTTTTTTTACCGAACCTAATAATTTTAGACGTATTAGTTTTATAAGCTATCTTTGTAAACTTTTTACCTCTGTATAAAATAGACGTATTTTAGATGTGTGTACAAAATCTGTTTAATTTAGCTATTGAAACTAAAAGATGTAATAATACAACTAGAGAACAAACACCAAGAATGAGCTGCAATTTAGATATAGAAGACGAATATCATATTTTGTCGAGATGCAGGAATCATCATACTCTGAGAGTTAAATAAATAAAACCATATTACTGGCACAATCCTTTATAAACTTATAAACAGTTACTTAGTGTTGATAATATTAGCGATCCTCATAGACTTGCCAGATGTATATTTGAGGCTAATAAGACATGTGTGACGCTAACAAGGTACATTTGTATATCGTTATAATTTATGTAGATGTTTATAACGTTTTAATGGCATTATATTTAAATGTACACTGCAGCCCATCTATATAACTTTACCAAGCTCACTTGAAGGTTACGAGTCCATAACTTCCCAATCTTTATTATGACGTCATTATTCTAGTGACGTCATAATTGTAACACCAGCGATAATGAAAGATGGCTGTTGAAAAGGCTGTTCCGTCTTTGACGATAATAATTGGTTCATTCATCGTAGAAGCAAAATTCCTGTATATAGTCTTTAAAATTCGTTGTCAAATGTAAATATAAGCATTAAGCCACTTTCATTTGGAAGTTATGGGCTGATGAATGCCAACTGGACAAAGGCAAATTCAACACGAAGCGCTAGCGCGCTTCATTAAATTTGACTTTGACATTCATCAGCCCATAACTTCCAACTGAAAGCAGCTCAATGCTTAAATAACATGTTAGTTGAACTTATAACGAATGATGTAACCCACAGGCAGGTTGCTGTTGTGATGATGATGATGGTGATGGTGATGGTCGTGGTGGCGGCGGCGGTGGCGGTGGCAGCGGTGGTGATGGTGATGATGATGACGAAGACGACGACGCTGCTGCTGCTGCTGCTAATGATGACGACGACGACGACGACGTGATGATGATGTTGGAGTGATAATGGTGGTTGAATGTACAAAAAATACCTTTGTATATCCTTTGTATCATTTGAAGCAATAATTGATAGCTGTTCATTAAGTTATCAAACTTTAGGAATAAAATTGAATTGAATTGAGATGGATACCAATGACTGCGATAATAGTCTACTCGGCGTATGGTTTGCTAATGGGCATAATAGTTTAGATTTGCATTCATTATTACAAAGGTATACTATGTACAAATCACTGCTTCCCACGGCTTATGTAGCCAATGATATGTAGTAACTCATGGTTAATTTAGTCATACAACTACACCATTTATTCCAGGCAGACAAAACTGATCTGATTACAACAGAGGATAAAATCTACAAATAAAGGTAAGATCTATGTCAAATGTGTTATAAATGTAAAAAAAAAAAAAAAAAATAAGAAAGAAAACAAAATACATATAGAGTCTATATGGTTCATATAAAGATAATTTCGCGTATTGGTTTGGTTTGGTTTGGTTTGTTTTTTTTAGTTTGATGTCCTATTAACAGCTAAGGTCATTTAAGGACGGCCTCCTGTGCGTGCAACATGCATGCGTGTGGTGAGTGTGTATGTGTGTTTTGGGAGGCTGCGGTATGTTCGTGTTAAGTCTCTTTGTGATAGACCGGAACTTTTGCCGATTTATAGTGATACCTCACTGAAGCATACTGCCGAAGACACCCAGCAGCACACCCCACCCGGTCACATTATACTGACAACAGGCGAACCAGTCGTCCAACTCCAAATATGCTGAGCGCTAAGCAGGAGTAGCAACTACCATTTTTAAAGACTCTGAAATTTGGTAAAGAGATTTAACGCATAATGTAGGTTATCTACATTTAACCTCGGCCTTCCCTCGATCTCGACTTCTATTAAAAGGGAAATCATAACAAACTGTTTCCTTATTGGACCATGACGGACCACGGACCAAATACATTCAGCTAATCTTATCGAACAGAAGTATTCAAATACATGTGGGTATGGTACATCTGTATGAAAATAACCAAACCACACACAAGTGTCAACAAGTATTCGATCCTGAGTACAACGAGAGAGACATAAGGGCAATCCGAGTGGCTATACATTCAGTGCAGTACGTTTTGAAAGACCTGAATTGAAACTATTTGCAGTTACCTTTAACTAAGAACAATGTACTGGATACGTGTATATGAGACGATTGTGCAACTATTAATGTTATTTATGAGCGGAACTTTTAGGACCTGTCATGGTTATGCAAACCGGTCTGAAGCTGAGACGTTGTATAGAACGCTTCAACCGTCTGGTGCCTCTTACTACAAACACATTCGTCCGGACGTGGATCAAAGCAATGCAACTTCGGTTACAATCGATATGCATGTCACCAGTATCCATGAACTGGAAGAGATGACGGGTCGTTTTACTGTTGTGGCTTTCCTTTACATTTATTGGATCGACGAACGACTATCGTGGACGTCTAGTTCATACGGGGATATAAGCGAAATGGAATTCCCTCAAAGTGACGTTTGGAAACCGGCTCTGACCCTGTCAAACCCGTTCTCACGCCTGAAGCCTCTCGGATCAAACGACAATCTCATACGGTACAAACATAACGGTGATGCAACCTGGAACGTTGGTGACGTCATGCAAGCAATATGTGACGTAGATGTGACGTATTACCCTTTTGATAAACAAGTATGTCCGTTATATTTCCGTATATGGGGCTACGAACAAAGCGACATCGTTCTAACACCATCAGCTAACGAGGTTGGCTTTAGATATTACGTAGAAAATACTGAATGGGATGTTATTAAAACTGAGAACGAAGTTGTAGTCAGTGGTAGCCCTTACATCGTCTATAAATTTCATCTTCAGAGAAAATCGACATTTTTCATCATCAGTATTTATATTCCGGTAGTACTCTTAACGGGTCTTTGTCCGCTGGTGTTTCTACTTCCTGCAGAGAGCGAGGAACGCATCAGCTTCAGTATAACATGTCTTTTGGCAATTGCGGTGTTCCTTACAATAGTTTCTGAAAGTCTTCCACGGTCCTCCAGTCCGATTTCAGTCTTAAGCTTTTTCCTGATGTGTGACTTAGTTCTTGCAACATGCCTCTGTGTTTTAACTGTACTCGGGCTCCAAATCTACCACAGGAAGGATGAAGAACACGAAATACCTGCCTTGCTAAAGAAAATAGCATCCTTCAAATGTGTTCGTCGTAAAGGTTCTACACAGAGAAACACAGCATCAGCTATTGAGGAGAGGAGGGTCGAGGAAGAGGAAGTTACATGGAAAAGTGTTGCCCGGATTTTTGACCTTGTGTGCTTTATTCTAAGTATCGGAGCATGTGTTGTACTTTTGGTTATTTACTTAATGTACACGAATATCGTTTAAGGTATTGCAGTAGTAAAGTACGGAGAATTGACAGAGAGACTTGATACCGTATTGTTTGTGCAATGTTTGAAGTCGTCATATTATTTCAAAAAAGTTTTGATATATCAAACATCTACCAGATGTATTGAACATTACTGGGCCCATGTTGAGTTTCCTAATCTCCGTCTTTATTTCTGCAGTTTTGACCTCTTGTATCTCTGATGAAACAGCAGGAGGATGCAGTTTTTTATCCATTGTTCGGCATACAATTCATCCATTAATAAATATATATTTTAATGTGGTATTCGGTTGTGTCATTTGTAAAAAAATAAAATAAAGTAGAATAAAAAAACCAACTTTAATTGCTACTGAATGAAAATTCTACATGCAGCTATCAATTGAAACGAGAATTTCCATAGTCACATAAATTGTTTTGATGGACATGTTTTATTTCGAGCTAAGAACAAGGATTCCCAGTCCATTTTCAGCCAGATCCTACGGGCACAAAACACAAAGTGAAAGGTTTAATCGAGAATATTTTTAATATATAATATATTTATTTATATGAATTTAATTTCTTGATAATCATTTATTTATCTTAAGTTTATAGAGAGAATAATGTTTTATTTTCTCACAGAAAGCAAATTTTTGTAGTGTATCAAAGTACAACCTTGTGTTTAAATTGAAATACTGAATAAATTGAAAATATGGTGAATCTGTATCAGAAAGTCCGCATTTGCGAATGCATTGAATAACAAGTACCTATCTGACTGGTCAATAATGAAAAAAATGTTATCATAACATTTTGATAACCTTCCGTTTCGATATTTGATGCAAAAAACAGACAAAAAAGAAGACAAAAAAAAAAAAAAAAAAAACAACAACAAAAACAACCCCTCAAAAAACAAAGAAAACCCCAGAAGTTTTATCAAATTTTCATTGACAAACAAGACGTCATTTACCATGTCATAGCACAGAATGACTCCAGTACGACCCTTTCCGTTTCCGAAGCATACGCCTTCATTTGAACTTAGATATTCATAGGACATTATACTCCTAAGAGCCACTTGCATATATATTCACCTTGTGCGACCGAACTTTCAACGACGAGCCGTGAAAACACTCGAGATATAATGTTTGTACTAGGAATTAATAGAAATCGTGAGATTTGTGAACAGAGAATTTATCCTGTATCGAGTTCATTTGTTATCGGTTGATATCGGCAAGTCATTTACAGGTAGCTTTGGTACAATCTACACTGTACACACAAATACTGTTTTCTCATAGTTAAGTGCAAACGAAATCAATAGTTCTTATTTTCAGAAAGAATTAAAACGAAAAGTACATTTTTAGACTAAAGGCTTATATTAAAATGGACATGATACACGTTTGTATATTATTACAAATAAATAAGGATTGTCAGTTGGCCTTGTTTATGGTTTGGAATAAAACACAAGAATTATTCCTTATATTTACATTGTGTCATGAAAAAATTAAATCGGCATTCTTTTTTTCGGCGTTGTACGAATAAACGTCACAGCCGGAATATCAATAGTATCACTAAACAGCAGATTTCAATTTTGCGGGAAAGGTTGTCAACTATAGGAATAAGCAAAATACAGTTGTAAAGTAACATCTTTTTAAATTTGATTCCTGTAAGATATCTCAAACATTTTATTTTTTCATCGTTTTAGTTGATTCTACCATATTCCATTTATATTTCATTGGAAAAAAAGTCAAAACAGAAACGAAAATAGTCATTGCTCATTCACACTAATTGCGCATGTGTGCACCGATCCGGCTTTGAACAATGTATTCCTACGCGTCAAATTTGATGTTTACACACCTGTAAACGAAGTTTTCGTTAGTAAGGTTATATAATAAACACACACCGGAAATGTAAATATAAATGAATAAATTAATTTCGTTTGTTTTATAATATAATAGATAGAAACTAATTTGTATTTTTTTTTAATTTCTTGGTGAAAACTAGTAAAGTTTGTTGCAAATGTATGAATGGAAAATCAAAACGCGATTGTGAAAGACGAAAAATGGGTATCGTCTTTAAAATTTGAAAATAAATGACAAAGTTTAGTGTTTCTTTATGCAATGCGTATGTTTTATACAAATTATGGCATATCTGCATTATCTATAAAGCGAAGTAATTATGAATGTATTTTGAAAAGTTATTGCACCCCTCCTCCCCTGCCTCCCCCTCCCCACCCCTAAGCTGCGACCTTGAAGTTCCAGGGGCTTCGTGTTCACTACACTCTTTGGAAATAAAAAAATTTAATAAGCACCCAACCATCGAATTTCAAAGACATCTATATCCGGTAAAAGTGTGCTGAATGAAAAATAATAATAATAAAAAAAAAAAAAAATGATTGGTGCTTCAAACGCTTAGGACAGATTTGAAGAACACTCCATAAAATTTACGATTAAAAAATCACCTTAAAAGTGCGTACTTCATTTAAAAACCCTAACCATTCGTTATAGGTTTTGAACGTAATTGCGGATACGTGACACCACTTATTGATGATTGATTATAAAGATAATTGTGGTTGGTGTCACCAGTATATGACGAAAATAACTAGGTAAGACGTTACCCACACATATCCACCTTAAACTACTTTCTGAACAATATCTACCTGGTACCTACTTTTGGTAAATATCTACTAATATTTGCATGTAGGTTTTGTTAAAAAAACGTAGCTGTCTATTTACTCTTGACCCCCTTTAGGCCAATCAACAAATGTCATGTAGGACCACATACTATCTACATGGGGGCAGTTACCAAATACTGACCGTAGGCCGGTGTTTTTTTTTCTCCGGGTACTCCGACTTTCCTCCACCTTCAAAACCTGGCACGTCCTTAAATGACCCTGGCTGTTAATAGGACGTTAAACAAAAACAAACCAAACCACATCATATCAGAAAACGAGTAACGGGTTGTATTAAAGGAGACGAACGTAACTCCTGACAATGTTTATTTATACATTATAGTACAATATTGTACATGCGATGTTGTTATGGATTTGTTTACCTTTTTCCTGACTAACTGAGAACTGTTTAAATGAAACCAGAGACTTCTTGATTTTCACGAAAGATTTGCGGTGTTTTTTCTTCTTCATCGATGTCAATCTGTTCTTTGTCTGGGGTCGTCGATCTGTCACTTATTTAACCATTTTCTATCCAAGTGGCAATCAACTGTTCGAGGTGATGTAAGCAAAGCAATAGGTAACAACGGACAGATGTGCGGGTCCTTGTTGATGCCGCGGTGACCTGCAATCCTTTCTGCACCGTCTCCCTAAAGGTCCAGATGCATTAAGTGTATTAAACAATGGCAATCACAGTTTAGACATTTCGTAAATAAAGCTTACCACAACAACTGTGTGCGAGTCATGTCATCCTTATTATATGCTTCGAGAATATTTTTGATATTATCATCATATGAATATTTTGTCTTCAGATTGCAAATAGGACACGCGGGTGCAATAATTTGTTGACGATTCAAGTATCTGTAATACTTTGGATTTTATATGGATTTCTATCAATTTATTGTTTTTTTTAAAGATGATAAACCCGTAAACCGTTATGTAACAGATTATATTTCCACATCTTTTGCCATAAAGGTCGAGTCTATTTTTGTAACTTTTGAAAAATGACTGCTGAGAGTGAAAGAAATACATATACAACACCTACATATTGAATAACCTCTATCCTTATAACCATGTGCCAATGGTAGATGTTTTATCTTTTTTATTACTATATCTAATTATTGTTTGTTTTTGTATTTCGATTCAGTCATTCAGACACCGACTACAGACAACCAAATATAGTTTCGGATTTAGACATACAACGTACAATTTTTTTTTATTCGGAAACGTATTAACATTTCGTGAAATTGATGCACTTAGATTCTCCATTTTATACATTTTAATATTTAACGGATGAGGTGGGTTTGATCGGTAAAAGACTTACAAAACAATGTGGTTAATACACAGATCTTGTTTTCACATACTTGAACTGAACTTTAAATGGAAAGAATTTCTTGTTGACCTATGAGACGTTCCCATTCTCAGTGTTCTCGACACATTGTCCACAGGTGTCCACCTCAGGCAGTTTGGTTTTCAGGTACCATGACGTATATCGATAAAGTATTTACACAGATTTACGTTTAGATTTAAGACGGCTTTAATTCATAGTCTGCTGTGTACATATATCATTATCATTTATTTCGGAATACTATCTAACAATTCTATTAGATCAACCAACTCTTAGCTGCTACACGGCGTAGTATTTTCGTGTCACTTACAACAGTCAACAAAACAGGCAGACATTTGAAAGTACTTCATACCAGACGGTCTTTACTTACACAGTTATAGGAAGGTCTTTGTAAATGTTGGGGAGATTGTTTGAGGAATATGAAGAATGGATTTGGATAGATATCGTTGAAATGGAATCCTTTCAAAAATTGCCTTGAACTGAGTTTTAAATTTACTTGTAATTTGATTGATTTAGTTTTTTTGCCAGAGAAAGGAATCTGGTTTATTTATCTCAAACAAAACTACGAAGATGTGTCCATTGTATGGAGTGAATTGTTTTATTTTTATTTTCATTTTTACTGGATTGTGTTCTGGACAGAATAGAAGCTACACTGAGAGCCTCTATGACAACGTTTTAACCAACTATAACCGGTTCGTCAGGCCAAATGAAAACCAGTCGGAAAGTACCAATGTCGATGTGAGTTTTTTTATGCTAAGTCTAAAGGATTTTGACGAAGTGACTGGAAAATTCTCAGTCGTTGGCTATTTCAATCTGTTCTGGAATGACCCGAGAATGGCATGGACTCCAGCAAACCATGACAACGTTGATAAACTTTATATTCCACAGAGTTTGGTATGGAAACCGGAACTAACCTTAGTGAATGCGTATCAATTCATCAGGACAGTCGGGTTTGACGATCTGCCAATATTGTATTATTCTAATGGAACAGCGAGATGGATGGTGGGCGAAGTAATGGATACAACCTGTGACGTGGATGTGACGTATTTCCCGTTTGACAAACAGACATGTAAACTTGAATTTGCAGCTTGGGGTTACACCTCAAGTCAGTTAACATTTCAAGCAACACAAGAAAATATTGATTTCACACAATTTTCGGAGAATGTGGAATGGCTTATCACTAAAACAAATGGATACGGACTTGCGTCACGTGAGCACGCGTTCATTGTTTACGAAGTGACGATGGAAAGAAGGTACACATTCTTCATTGTCAATGTGTTCATCCCAGTAATTATGTTGACTCTTTTGAGCAATATGGTGTTTTTATTACCAGCTAATTCGGGTGAGCGTGTTGGATACAGTGTCACGTGTCTTCTCGCCGTGTCTGTGTTTCTGACCATAGTTTCAGATACGTTACCGAAAGCTTCTAATCCGGTGTCCGTTTTGACGTTTTTTCTGATGTGCGATTTCGTCGTGTCAACTTCAATCTGTATATTCACTATATTAGGTCTTACACTTCATCACAAAGACGTCACGAAGCCAGTACCTAGGTGGGTGCGACGCGTCACGGACTGTTTCACGTGTAAGATATGTGTTTCACATAAACACCATCGACATATCACGAGAGTTCGGGAAGCCGAGGAAAACGGCGGCGATGACACTATCCGATCAGAACATACTTCATCGAAATCAACAAATGATATTCACGTGATGGTTCAAATGGCCCAATCAGACAGAATGAGTAATAGCCCTGAGTTGACACCAAGATCAAAATCCAAAGGAAACCATTTACACGTGTCACGTGATAGAAAAATTCTTCCAGTTCCAATTGAACCGGAACAGGAACAGGAACAGGAAGAGGTTACGGAGGATGATCTAGAAGTATATACGTGGAAAACTGTGGCAAATATCTATGACAAAGTTTGTTTCATTCTCGGGATTTCGGTCGTTCTGATCCTCATGGTAGTTTACACAATGTTTACAAATCTTGTTTAAAATTTGACGTCGTCTGGGATGTTTTTCGCAAATATAGAGTGAACTGTAATTTTTAAATGGTACTTGAAATTTCATCTGCATGGAAAAATGCTAAATTTCCAAGCATAAATCACTGACATTTCAGATATTTTTCGCCCCACATTTTAATGGCAATCTCGAAAATGGTTTATCAAGGCACCTAGATTGTTATTTAAGCATTCAGCTGCTTTCATTTGGAAGTTATGGGCTGATGAATGCCAACTGGACAAAGGCAAATTCAACATGAAGCGCGTAGTTGGCATTCATCAGCCCATAACTTCCAAATGAAAGCAGTTCAATGCTTATATTTACATTTGACAACGAATTTGAAAGACTATATCCAGGAATTTTACTCTGATAATGAATAAACAAATTATTATCGTCAAAGACGGAACAGCCTTTTCAATGTAGCCATCTTTCGTTATCGCCGACGTTACAATTATTACGTCACTATAATAATGACGTCATAATAAAGATTTGGAAGTTATGGACTCATAACTTCCAAGTGAGTCCATAACTTCCAAGTGAGCTTGGTAAAGTTATATAGTGGGGCTGCAGTGTAAATGTAAATATTGCCAAGTATTAATAAGTATTGATACATTTTTGTAAGTGTGGTGATTGATTTTTGTTATCGACTTTGAGAATTATATCGACAGAAGTCTTAAATGAAATAACCGTTTAATCATGAAGTAGATGTCCATACATGCATTTGAAAAATGTCAATATATACATGTATCATGTATACATATCTATTGTTATTTTGTATATGTGAAATGTAAGAAATTTATGTTTTTTATCACATGGGCATCATCTCCGCCAGTGAATGTAATTATTTACATAACAATGAGATAATATATAATACAATATTATCAGAAAAGATATCGGCATTAAAAAACATGACGTTATATTAGTGGAGTCACTTCAAATTTAATAGAATTTAAAACAAGATGGCGAATTTGACGATGTTCACCTAAAATCAATTATTTGGAAACAATGTCGCTAATATGGTGATCAAAATTATAAAAATCGATTCAATTGTATATGTGATTAATTAAACATTTAATTGTGTCGTAGTTTGAATGATACAATGTAAATGAGCTTCAGACTCAAATGTCATATATGTAATAAATGTAATAATATTTCATATATTTGTATCCTTCATTTACACATCAATAAAATAATCTGTGATTGTAAATACAAACAATATATATGGGATGTTGGGACTTTTATTGTGTTGTTAAAGAATAATCAATAACATTAACAAGTCATTGTTAGTTTATAGAGTTTGTGTGGTTCGTGTGATGATGTACAAATGTATCTTATGTCATTATTTAACAGAAATATTAATTAGTTATTAAACAAATACATTCAATGCATTGCCGTTTGTCTTTTGTACTAATTATCATAATCAATAATGCGATGAGCATTTAGGGAGTGGTACAACTGGTTTGCCTATTGTTGGTGTAATGTGACCGGGCGAGGTGTGCATCTAAATGCTTTCAGCAGTATCATTCAGTGAGGTAGCACTATAAAATAGACATTATGTCCGCGATATCGCAAGGAGGCAAACACAATTATACTGCAGCCTTCCCATACATCTCGCACACAGGGGAGTCCGCCCTTAATGACATTAACTGTTGATAGGACGTTAAACAATACTAAACCAAACCAAAGCGAACCGTGATCGCTTATAAATTATCAAACAGCGTGTTCCAGACCAAAGGTAACACCAATGGAGAGTTCACGTCCAGCAAATAAACATTTTGGGAAAAAAAATCCCACTTCGTAGACACCTTGGATTGTGACAATATTTGATTATCATATACACAAACCATACACAAGTCTGAAGGACGCTCTTTGTGAAGGGTTGAAAAGAGATCAGAGACAGAAATGTAAGGGGAGAATTATAATCTACTGGATATATAACTACAATTATCTGTGTGTTCATATGATTGAAATATACTTAGTTGTATTGGATTTTTGTAAACACATTTAACAATGAAAATAATGACTTTTCCCCAAAGCCTTTAAGATAATACATGTACATATAGTTCCTTTAGCTTGATTGAGGATAAAAGGAAGCGATCTATGTGTTTGTATGACAGGTAAAATATTTGTTCCTGTAATTTAAACCTGTTTCGTGTCAGTACAGTAATGAAGCAGGTACTGTAAGTTAACATGCATGTGAGGTAAAGAAAGTATGGTTCCTTATTCTGATTTGGTCTTCTTTTCCGGGAGAGCTGCATACATTTTAATGTAGCATTACTCCTTAACTCAAACACAGAGCATAGGTATAATGTGCATATTGTGCAACGTAATTTTTTTCTTTATAGAGGATAATGTGCCAAAATTTATAACATAAAATCTGACACCCATACGAGGTCACAATAAAAAATACATATGTTAGCCTACTATACTCCCACATCATCAGCATAATATTTAAGGAGGAAATCACCATTAACTTTACACTTGTTATCTTAAAGCTTCTCTTGTGTAACATGAGGTTATAAAAACAAAAACAAAACAAAAACACACACACACATTGTAAACATAAACGCATCTATAGGTTAAAATGGAACAATGTTTAAAAGAAAAGTTTTGCCATTACTCAAAAACCTTTCACACAGCACTAGTTTGAGCTTTTAAACAAACATGTACACGTAGGTAGAAATACTTAAACTATTGTTTACTATTTATTCATGGTATAGTTAAAATATTTGGCCAACTCTGTGACCTTAATTTGACCAGTACTTTTGCTTTTGATGAACCCTTTTATGTATGGAAGATTGACCAAAGCCACTTCGACTGGTCAGCCTTATTTTCTTACTCTCATCGTATTTGTAATAGATTATATGAAATACATTTCAAAGATAATACATACATTGTATATCGTTTTAAACTAAAAGCAACTTAATAAAATAATTCCAAACCTTAAAAGTTTTAATCCGAGATCACTTACTCAATTTCTATTTGCAGAAATTGTTTTGAATTTTTAGATATTGTATAAAAATCCCCAGATTTTCTGCAAGCTGGATCCGATACAAGTAGCCCGTTCGAGTTGTCTTTCTTAGATTTTAATGTTTTCCTAACCGCATGGAAACCGAAATGACTTTTTGTCTGTACTGTTTAATTACGTTTACTCAAGGTGAAGTGACCAAGATTAAAATATTAACGTGTATATAAACTGTATCATAATAGACTGATAATTACCAATTTCAATGATTACCTATTTCAGTGTATACTGTATCATGATAGATTGATAATTACCTATTTCAGTGTACACTGTATCATGATAGACTGTTAATTACCTATTTAAGTGTAAATTGTATCACAATAGATTGATAACTTCCTGTTTCAGTCTATACTGTATCACAATAGATTGATAACTTCCCGTTTCAGTCTATACTGTATCACAATAGATCGATAACTTCCCGTTTCAGTCTATACTGTATCATAATAGATTGATAACTTCCCGTTTCAGTCTATACTGTATCATAATGTATTACATTTTTACCAGTGAAATATAAAAAATTATTCATTCTATAAAAGTGATATTTTTCATTAGTGAAAAATATCACTTTTGCTGATTTGACCAATCAAATTAATGATGAGAAAATACCAAAATAATTGACCAATCAGAAAGCCCGACATATATCTCAGCACCTGGACAGGGGGAACTACATTTTTTGTTTACAAATTATCGCTGTAGGCCTAGTTAATTAGCATACTGGGTAGGTTTTTCGTTGATAAAAAATGTAATAAACAGAATATCTAACAGTGTCTTCAGTAATACCAAATATATTTCACTCGTGTGGCTAATATTTAGATATTTTTCACTCGTGCTGCACACTCATGAAAAATATCAAATATTAGCCCACTCGTGAAATATATTTTGTATTACTGAAAACACTGTTAGATATCCTCTATAGATTGATAACTTCCCGTTTCAGTGTAAACTCTATCATAATAGATCCATAACTTCCCTTTTCAATGTACACTGTGTCTTGATAGATTGATAATTACCCGTTTCAGTGTATACTGTAACATAATAGACTGATAATTACCCATTTCAGTGTATACTGTATCATAATAGACTGATAATTACCTATTTCTGTGTATACTGTAACATGATATAGTGATAATTACCTATTTCAGTGTATACTGTATCATGATATAATGATACGTACACATTTCTGTATATACTGTAACATAATAGATTGATTATTACCCGTTTCAGTGTATACCGCATCATAATATATTACTGATTAAATAATTATATATCATTGTTTATATGCTCCTTTACAATATATGATAACAATCACGGTAGAAGACAGTTTTTTCTGTGCCTAATTCCATTTTTAAATAGGCAAATAAAATAAGTTCCAATCACATTTTCGATGTAAACAGGTTTCTTCCAATTGTAAGAGTTCGACATATCCAGAATATTCGAGATAATCAATTATATTTCATATAAAACTTTTACTCTGGGAACTGATTTTTTTTCGATTCGTGTGGAACAGGGGCTTCGAATTACCAGAGGTTGAGATAACGAATTTTAACGTTATAGCTGTACTTAATAACTGAATACATTCAATAATGACGCACAAACGTGGGTACTGTTTCCCAGCCAAGTATCACTTTAAATTGAAGAACAACCCATTTTCGAATATATTGCATGAAAATAACTTAAAAATAGTATATACTTATACCTTATAAAAAGATTGATGATTTCACTTATTATATATGTACATTACATGTTTTAATGCTGGAAATTGTTTATGTTGGGAAATATTAATTAACAAATTGGCGGATAAACTAGACTTGGAGATATTGCGACTTGCTTATCTAATGGTTGTATTGATTAATGTCTAGGTCCTTAAAGTGTTTACGTCATCAAAATAAGGAAGGTCATATAAGTAAGAAATATATATGCATCGGACAGATCAAGAATGTTTATATTACTATAGGTCGGAAAATTGAAATAAATCGGAGCCATTGTCACAATTGATTAACTATTGTTGTTATTGTATAATCAGGATAAGGGGATGTTGATAGACCCGGTACTGGTAATCAACTTAAACTAAACGGTGTTCAAGGATGAATGGGAAATATTTCATGTTAGAGTGCTTCCATGCTGGCACTGGGACACGATATCATGGTCTTCCACTCACTTCAAACATTGGTTTATTAATGTACAACAAATACACTAATAAATACTGATATATTCATGCTAATTTGTCACATGTTGTTCTGTGTTAATACAATGGCACGCTGTTAACAAGTAAAAGGTAGCCTCGAAAATAGCATTTTAAACAATTTAATATATAGCCTTTTATTTTTTGTCGCACAGTATACTTCCTGGTGCAACTGAATATGTTTTATGAATTCATTTTTATAGTAAAATCCTTCCTGAGTGGTGGAATGAGGATATCAACATAGATGTATACTGGATATTGTAATTACAGGGCTTGAATATCAGAACAATACTCAAAAGCAATAACAATGGAATACATCTCCTTCAAACTTATAAGGCTAAGATGCTATAGACTAGGTAGCATCAGGTATGCTGACAATCCAGGTAACAGAACACAGTATCATGAAAACCAACTATTCATGAGTGTAGGATTAAGACTACACAAATCATACGTTTGGCATGCTGATGTCAAATGAGGAAAATTTAAAATTTGCCCGGCCACTTTATGGTCACTGAGCCGGACGTTTTGTTCTTTGTCTTCCGTCTACTACCTTCATCATATTATATAATTAAAATTTGACGTTGATTTTCGCAATTAAGGGAAAGTCTTAGTTATACATTACACATATTACGGGTGATAAAAACGCTCAATGGTGATTTTTACAGTTATATTTGGTTTAATTTTCAAAAGTTATGAAAATGAATTCATCAAAAAATATTCAGATGTATCACGAAGTACCCTTCATGACATACATTTTCATAATAAGCAATAAAACAAAATAAGTTTATAGCCATTTGTGTAAAACACATCATTTATTATAAAAACGCATGCTTAGCATAATACCTATTTTTAAAGGATCATTATCGATTTCCCTCTCTGATCGGGGCCGCGGTGGCCGAGTGGTTAAGGTGTCCCGACACTTTATCACTAGCCCTCCACCTCTGGGTTGCGAGTTCGAAACCTACGTGGGGCAGTTGCCAGGTACTGACTGTAGGCCGGTGGTTTTTCTCCGGGTACTCTGGCTTTCCTCCACCTCCAAAACCTGGCACGTCCTTAAATGACCCTGGCTGTTAATAGGACGTTAAACCAAAAACAAACATACATTTTCATAATAAGCAACAAAACAAAATAAGTTTATAACCATTTGTGTAAAACACATCATTTATTATAAAAACGCATGCTTAGCATCATACCTATTTTAAAAGCATCATTATCGATTTCCCTCTCTGATCCAAAACAATTCATTTACAGGGGTAACGACATTTATTGTAACTACCTTACAATTCATTTACAGGGGTAACGACATTTACTGTAACTACCTTTTATTACCCCCCCCCCCCCCCCGTCATAACAGTAATCTCTTACCCTAATGTAAATTTGTGTATGCGTATTTATTCCTTTATAAATTTGAAACTGTAAAGGAAAAAATTGTGTCCACCGTTGAAACGCCTAAACACATGACATGTATTTTGAGCAGAACTGTGTTTTCTTGGCAAAGGAGCTATGTTTTGATGGGACCAAAGGAGCTATGTTTTGATGGGACCGAAGGAGTTATGTTTTGATGGGACCGAAGGAGCTATGTTTTGATGGGACCAAAGGAGCTATGTTTTGATGGGACCAAAGGAGCTACATATGTTTTGATGGGACCAGAGGAGCTATGTTTTGATGGGACCAAAGGAGCTATGTTTTGATGGGACCAAAGGAGCTATGTTTTGATGGGACCGAAGGAGCTATGTTTTGATGGGACCAAAGGAGCTATGTTTTGATGGGACCGAAGGAGCTATGTTTTGATGGGACAAAAGGAGCTATGTTTTGATGGGACAAAGACACTTATGCCATAAAAATATATCTGATTAGGGAATTAATAAATGATTTTTCCCCAAAGGAAATTAGAGACTACAATTTGACACTCCTATACCAGTGCATGTAGATCAAAACGTAGATAAATGCACCAGGTTGTTCAGCACTGTATAGTGTTAAAGTCGGAATTGCAAAACATGTTATTTTATTTCTTAAGATATATGCATGAATGCTCTGGTTTTGATCATTGAGAAGAACACTATGATACAACACTGTGATTATCCCGGGTATTAATGAGTGTAGTCTTATCATTGACTATCCATTACTGACAGGTAATTGTTCTATTGTTGATGATGCTGTGATCCCAAAAACTCCTCATTTTGTTTATTATACTACAATGTTTTTCTGACATTCAAACAAATTGATTATTTCAGAGTTTTTTTTGTTTATCTTAATTTTTCGTGTAAAGCCTGGTATGAGTTCATATTTATATACAGTGATTAATGTAAATATTTATATTACAGTTTGATTTAATGATTTTAAAACCCAAAATGATTTATGATTTCGTTTAATCCAATGAAACATTTGATCAAGATCAGTATGATTTATAATACAACCTCAGGTTTTTACTTGACAAAGCTTTATACAAGTAAACGCCAGGGTTTTCTAATGCTCACTTTGAGCTTATTTTTATTTAGTCCTACGTAATTAATGTTCTTGATACTTTCGTCTGCTGGTCAGATGGATTATTCAACATTGAAACGAAAGAAAGTACGAACCAAAATTAAAACCAACAAAAAAATGATTGTTACGAAGAGGAGTATTTTTTTATTTGTATATAAGTGCATACATTTTTATGATTTATAAATCATAAGAAATGCGGTGATAGAACTTTATTCTTTGTTACATAAATGATTATTGCAATTCCCTGAATAAAAACAAAATGGAACGGGAACGAAAATAAGGAAATTAAAAACTTGAGAGTAGTGGATCCAATTATTAACGGAAACTCTATATGTTTCATTACAGGCGAGGGATTTTCAGACACGCTTTAATTATGTAAAATGGAGAAACGTCTGTAGGTTTGTTAGTTTTTTTATTTTTGTTTTACTTTGGTTTAAATGTATTATTTAAATTTTGTTGAAAGAATGATAAAAAAAGTTGCAGTGACACATCTTGTCGATGTACGAGATTTTGAGAATATGAAAACTATTCTGTTGAATATCATTGTAACACATTATTAATATTCAAGAAAATGGAAATGATCTACCGGTGCTAACTGTTTATTCAATCGAAAAATACATTTTCATTATCTCCAAGTTTTCTTTTTGCAATTATTATTTTTAACAGCTCGTGTGAATTTTTTTCAAAAACACTAGAGAATATATGACCTAGCATATGATGATTCTCAGGGTTGGTTGGCCTCTTGACGGAAACTTTTCAAAGTAAATACATTTTTTTTATTTTGTAAACACATGTTTATAGATGTCATTTGTTTACTGTAGCAGTATTTCTCATGAGAATTTCCAAACAAACTTTTTTCCAAAGCCAAAAAATCGAGCCTTTATAAACACAATTTTTCTACATTACCACGAAAAAGCCTCATTAAAATGCCAAATATCACTCGCTGGTTTTCTAATTATATTTTTAAATTATTAGAAAATCCATGTTATGCAAAGTTAGCAGAAAAACTGAAGGTTTATCTATGAAATCTACAAGGTCTGACAAGTTCTGGAACATTGAGATTAACTTGAGTGCAGTGAAGCGTGCAATTTCGAATAACGAAAACTGCTGCTAAGCTTCAGTAGGTGACTAGCAAAGGACGAAGTGGGGAGGCGATACTTGGGCGAACAACCATTTATCCACGCTTGTAGCCGTTCCGTACAGCATCCCTGCTGCTTTTCTATGGGTCACGCCAAACTGTCAGTCAGTGACAACTGAACATTAGGCAAATAGACTATTTTCTGGAAAATTAAAGAAAGAAAAAAGATACATTGACCAAAATGTCATTTTAGCATTCTTGTACATAAAATGCAAATAAAAATCTAGATCCGTTGATTGGTTTATTACAATGGTAACGAGTCGAGGAAACACTTTTGGTTGATTATCTTTATCAGAAAAAGAACACGACCATCTGGTTAGAAGCACGTTCTTTAAATGATTTGGAAACAAAATAAGATATGAATGCGATTTATTGTATATCATTATAGACGTCTATAAAATTATGTATCGATAAGTCATTATGTAAACTGCTTTAAAAAATGACCCTGATTAAGAAGGTTTTTTCAAGACAATTTTCCCGATCTTTGAAACAAAACAAGTTAAAAATTAAAAAAAAAAAAAAAAGGAGGGGGGGGGGGGGGGGGGGGGGGGGGGGGGGGGGGGGGGATTAGTTGAAATAATGATAAAGTAAGGTAGGGGCTAGTGTATTATCGAATTCTCTTTTGAAAAAATATAATGTACAGAGAAAAATGTACAGCAATTAACGTATAGACATTGTATCAGTTAGGAGGAGAAAGTTTAAATGTATAATACATCTGTATACAAAATATATGATGATTTAACTGTATAAAACGCTGTATAAAAACCAACACATTAAAATGCTGTGTGTACAGATTCCTTAAATCTTTTCAGCTGAAATAAATCCTCGCGCCCCAATTCTTATTTATCATATGTATGTATTATCAGTATGGTATTGGAAGGCTTGATATATAGTCAATATACGGTAACATCAAGAATGACGACAACGTTATATTCCAAGTCTATTTTGGAATAGTTGATGTTAATTATTTTGTATTACATGATTTAAATATTGATACTATATTCATACAGGTATCGAACTACTACCTATGGGCTAAAATATTGATATGCAAATTACACTATATTTCTTCTCATGAAAATCATTTTTATGACTGCACGCCCTTGATTTATCCTATGTAGTGATCTTGGTGGGTAAGGATATTCTTTATCTTTATTGTGGTGAGATTCAATCCCCCCCCCCCCCCCCCCCCCCCCCCCCCCCCCCCAAAAAAAATGTCTATTATGTTGGCACCATGACAACACCAATAACTTTACCTAACACCGTCGTTGGTGTTTCACGACTTTCGTCACCTAGCCTTAAGTATTCCGGAACTGTAACATTTGTGTTAATCTATTATTTCATTTTCCCATTTACTTGGTCATTTCATCTTTTAACAACCAGCAATCATAGAAACAGAAACGAAACTCGTTCTTTTACTCAGACGTTTCCTGTCCATTTATTTTAAAATAAAGGCGAAGCAATTAATTTTAAGTCGATATTTTTTTTTCCATTTTGCCAAAAATGAATTTATCACATACAGAAAACACTGTCCTCGTTTATTAAAATTCGCTTTAATGTATTGGAAACAATATTTCGCCGAACATCTGCTCCGTGATGTACCTATAACTGTTTACATGATTCTTGGTAAATATATATACATGTAAACTTGTTTACAATATCAACTTCAAAGCAAATTTCATATCTTCGGATCAATGTAGTAAATACCGACGAGTCCGCTAAATTCTTTAATGCATGTTCCACTTAAACACTCTAACAAGAGATAGAATTTAAAAAAGGCTTATGCAAGATGACAATTTATTACAAAAACATCGTAACATGTTAGTCAGAGTTATTAAAACACATCATAACATGTTATTAGAAGAATTACATGATTATAAAAAAACATGCTGTTATAAGAAAAGCATATATCATTAAAAATCAAAACATGTTAACATAAGAATAGCACGAATCGTTTAAAACCATCATAACGTTTTATCATCAGGATATCATGAATGATTCAAAAGCATTATTACACGTTCTCATAAGAATAACAATGATTCATATATAATAATAAATATCATAAAGATGACATCATACAAAGGTAGAATACAAACATGATAAAAACATTATAAAAATCACTCTATAAGACGAATATCCATAATGACAAGGTTCTTTATAAAATGACTATTATAGAATCATAGAAATGAAAAACAACATTTAAAATAACACTGGCCACCATTATTCAATCATTTTTTTTGGGGGGTCGCGGTGGCCGAGTGGTTAAGGTGTCCCGACACTTTATCACTAGCCCTCCACCTCTGGGTTGCGAGTTCGAAACCTACGTGGGGCAGTTGCCAGGTACTGACCGTAGGCTGGTGGTTTTTCTCCGGGTACTCCGGCTTTCCTCCACCTCCAAAGCCTGGCACGTCCTTAAATGACCCTAGCTGTTAATAGGACTTTAAACAAAAACAAACAAAAAATTAAAATAAAGTAAATACAAAAATAAATGTCCACATACATCATAAGGTAGAGATTTATCAGAATCACGCCACACAGTGAACTCGCTTGGTAACAACCCCATCAATTGATATTTTTTCTACCACCAGTCTCTACATCATTGTCCTTCCACTGACCTAGATTTGCTATGCTTTCTAAATTATTCCTGACGTCATATCTCTCATTATTTTATACAAGTTATACGTGTGTCTGTCTGTAACGGTTTATTGTCCCTCTTTTCAGTGACTCATTCTAATTGAAATATTCGATTAAAACTCAATTGAGATGACCAGTTTATTTACTATTTTACAGCACGCTTTGCATGATAAATTTCTATATACAAATGATTAAGTATGTATAATTAGTTCATTCGGTAGTAATCGTGCTAAAATTTAAAAAAAAACAATTAAATGAAATAGAATTTATAAAATCAAAGTAATTGAACAACTTATATTCAATCAATATTACACGGAAACAGCACTATACAATTTTGACAGTAGGCAATCATATAAAACCCCGAAGTAATTGTTTGACCTGACAAAAATGATTTATTCTGCAAGCGATGGTTTAGATATGAATATTTTCATAAAATCACGCAAAGAACGTTTTCCGAACAGTGGCACGAAGTCAGAACATCTATCCATCATCAAAATGTATCACGTAGATTAAAATTTGTGGTTATATCATTAACAACATTTGGATTCCGGGAAATTTAGACGGTTCTAATCTTTCTGTTGGATTTCCACAACGCAATAGACATGCCCCATAGTTTTAATAATTGTTCAGAAATTATAATTTGTAAGTTTTAATAATTGTTCAGAAATTATAATATGTAACTAACTTATTGAATGGTAAAAACGTTTGAAAAAATATCAGCTAAAGCAAAATTCGGGCTAAGTATAAATATGCAATATGTGATTGGTTATCAGGATACCAAACACTTACCATATCAGGTCTTTATTAGCTACCCAAGTTTTCAACTTTAAATGTTACAAATTCTTCCTCCACAATGCTTTCCCGCCATTTTCACCTTTCATTACATTTTACAATATACGTCGGCAAAGATTACACTGCCCGCGATTCTTACGCAAAATGTCTTTAGTTTTAAATATGAAATTTAATGTTTTGCTATTGGACATCATACAATTTAGTTTAGTTTTTTTTTCAAATGAAACGCATCTCACGTCGCTCGTTATGAAGTTATGTGCATATGGATTTTTTCTATTCACTGAGTCTTTTTGGAGCCTATCACACCCCCGTCCTCCCCCCCTAAAAAGAAAAGAAAAAGAAAATATAGAAAATAAATCTGTGAATAAAAACGTGATTCATACTCAACCGACCCACTTCGTGTATTAGATGTTGCATGCTTCATTCCAGGTATATTAGCCTATATAATGAACACGTTTGATTCCCATCAGCCATGATTAGGTAGGGTATTAATAGTTTGCCCAATGCTATTGCACTAGACGGTACCTCCGTAATATTAATAATGTTTGTCTTTTCTATTGAATGTAAACTTCATTTATTTGTTTATTTATTTACGAAAACAATATTTATCATTTTATTTCTATCAGCTTTTTTGGCCTGGATACACGCGAGGGGTCTTACTCTGGAAGGAAACTCGTTTACTCGGAGAAAACCCAGGTCTGGCAAGTGACCCCATACATTTTCCACGTCCTATCGGGAAATCGAATCCCAGAGGTCCTTATGGACAAGTGACGCAACATTTTATTGCGTCTTTCCGAAACATTTAAAAAAATAGAAATATATGAATATATATGTATATATACTAAAATAAAACGATTCTGTATGATGGGCCAACAAAGTTATCCATCCAACTGATATGTGATTATATATTTATAAATATATTCAAAAGATCAATTCTCTCATCCTGATAATGGAAGTCATCTATTTAAAATGTCTTCGACCTTCAGAGGTTAAACTTTAATCATTCAAATTCAAATATAAACAATCTGCCTATCCGGCTGTTTTTAAGTGACGTTTTGAGAAATTATAACATAAATATAAAATTTTGAATCAAGCGTTTTTTTTCTCTACGGAGGTAATTTATAATAGGATCACGTCAACCTTTTAAATACCAAATCGTGTTCGTTACGTAATAACATGCGTGTAATTCGCTGATAGGGAGGCAAATGACCCCTCGCCGCTAGGTCACGCAATTGATGAATTACGGTAAGCTGATACCGAGGCGATAGCGCGAGAGAGGTCAGAGGTCACATGAGATGTCAGTTTCACAGCAACGGTACCAGGGAGTATCAATCGTCACTACACCATCAGGCATCCCGCTTCATGTTTAGACGACAAGTTGACAATTATAAAATGGTGGTATAGAAAATAGATCAAATTCTTTTATGAGGAATTTATTATCTCTCCTCACGCCCCTCCCTCGCCTGTGAAACTCACGTCATGGACACATCGTTGGTGATCTTTTTCGGATTGACTTATTTCGACGAACTTTGAGCCTCCTGCCTTTTTTTTCTCAAGGTTCTCAGCGACCGACTTTGTATTGAATCATATTATTTTTATGCAGAAAGTTAAGTAGTTATAAATATAACGTTAATCAAAACTGTTCAGACCACGTGACAACAAGAAACACACTTTATTGTCGTGGTGTGTGTTACGAAAGACATATTTTTGGATTCTTACAACATTATGAATATCTTGCTGAATAAGAAATGTCCCTTCTAACATCAGACACTCATTCCTTACTGATAAGTTCCGAAAAGTATAATTTATCAATCTTCTTAAGAAATATTTATCTTCAACATTTTGATAACCTCAATTTCATTGTTATAATTTTGTTATAATCTGTAGTCAGTGTTCGGGATTATACGAAGGAGCCTTTCTCGACAAATAGTATGCCTATTCCGGTTGGCCGAATCCGACTCACTGGGGTGCATATTACACATGACGCGATGACAGGTAGGCCAAGGTTTACGGTATAAGTAATAGTAAATAGCTAGCAGGTCTTTACCTCAGGGATTCTGAAACCTCCCGGAATGCCTCAATGGCCCCGGCTCCAACAGTTATAATGATATTCCCGTGAGGAGGTGTATTTGGAAAGCTCATATGTATGGGTAACGTCAGTTTCAGTACCGAAGCGTCAATCATGACGGTCCACCACGTACTCGTCCAATAATTAGTTCATTTCTGTCGATTTTCATTTGATCTCAAATTGCTCCTTTCTTTGTCAGCACCGAAGTACTTGTTTGGTTATCTTTATTAAACACATTTCTATATACCTTGATATAAATCTTAAGTTGATATAATTGCACTTAGTGTCATTGATGTTGACCTGGCTATACTGGCATAAGGAAAATATACAAAGGTTTGAGACGTAATAGTGCAAATGGTTAATTGCTTATTGAACGTATACAATGGTATTTGCTTCTTTCCATTCATTCTTTTACGAAACCAAATTTAATAAACTAGTTCGTTGTTGTCCTGCCTTCTCTGTGATGTGTGTTAGTCCATCAACTATGTACTTCTCTGAAAACTAAAATACCTCAGCAGACTAACTCCCTAGGCAGTTCCTTTACTGTCTCACGGAAATAATCAATCAAATACAATGACTTATATCACTATAATAACTTGTTATATACTACGAAAAAACAATACCAAATATTCACTTGAGTCACTTATAACACTAGCTTGACAGCGATGGGGACCGAGCATGAGTCATTTCTGCAAGTTGGTGTTGTACTGCTTCAGGTTATTATAAAAAAAAACAATCTAAAATAAATAGACAATTAAACAAATAAAAATAATTGAGATGATATCCTGTATACTAATTATGCATGTTTTAATAGTTACAATTTATAGAAGAATCACCTATCACCTTAAATACGCATTAAAAGGAGAAACCTTTATCACGTTTTGAGGCTTCCATCTGATGTCAAGGTGTTTGAACCAACGTACGCAACTGAACAAGGCAGCTTGTTTCTTCACAGTTAAAGCACATAGTTTATTATACGATTCGAGGGGATCTTAAATTTACCTCGATGCAGTTTATGTCTTTGGAAATAAAACAACATAATTTTCTTGCCATTGCCTTAATTCTCATTTTGAGAATGTGATTTGACCCTGATTTGACCTAGGTTTGTATGGCGGGTGCCATTAATGAGGCAGAAGTCGCTTATCCTTTCGGAACAGCCGGCCTTATTCTCCTCGGACTTTTTCAATGGTCTCTATGCAAACGTTTATTTTTCGGCATAGCCGTATAAACTTCTTTTGGCCCGGATATGACGCGACAGGTAGCGTTACTGGTCAAGATGCAGTATGTGATTGGTCAATGTAGCGGTCAATGCAAAATGCAGATATGCAGTTAAAAACGAAACAAAGTTAAGATTGAATGCAAGCTGAAAGAGTGGATGTATCTTTTCAAATGATACATTAATAAAATTATATTCCTGATTCAAATGCAGTCTTATTATCACCAAAAATGATTCAAACTGATATAATCTTGTTATTTGTGCTGAAACGCATTGGTTTGTTAATTTATTTCACCAGCAGTTTTATATTATAACCACCAGCATTGTTTAAAACTATGCCGTTTATCTTTTTTAAAGATATTTCTTGTTTGTCCTTATTCTGCCCTCATTTTATCAATGTTTAGCTTGAATTACGGTTTCGTTATTATGTCAGAATTCTCTGGTTTTTTAAAGGAATATCGCACAACTGTTAGGGTCTTACTTCTATTAAAACAATACTACTCCTTACCTAGTTCCAGAGTCAAATGTCAAACGTGAAAATGTAGTGTTGAAATTTAGATAAGTTCCGTACACATGCGATATTTGATTAACGTTACCAAATATTTCGTCTGGGCAATAACTAGAGAGAATAAAAATTATCCATGAATCGTGTATACGAATTGCAAGAAAACAACCGTTTGTTGGTTGTAACATTGAAAAGTTACTGAGACAAAATATCAGTTAATTGTATTATAATCAAGGCAATAACTTAGCGAACGCTGCCTACAGGAAATGTTCAATCAAAAAGTTACCTGTATAAATTCAAAGATAATATTCTAATCCAAGAGCTGCGAAAGATAGCCAATCGCATATCATATTAATTAATAAGATCACCAGTAAGAACTCTCTGATTATTCTGTATGCTTGAATTCATCATCAGTAAGAACTCTGATTATTCTATATGCTTGAATTCATCATCTGTAAGAACTCTCTGATTATTCTATATGCTTGAATTCATCGTCAGTAAGAACTCTCTGATTATTCTATATGCTTGAATTCATCATCAGTAAGAACGCTCTGATTATTCTATATGCTTGAATTCATCATCAGTAAGAACTCTCTGATTATTCTATATGCTTGAATTCATCATCAGTAAGAACGCTCTGATTATTCTATATGCTTGAATTCATCATCAGTAAGAGCTCTGATTATTCTATATGCTTGAATTCATCATCAGTAAGAACTCTGATTATTCTATATGCTTGAATTCATCATCAATAAGAACTCTCTGATTATTCTATATGCTTGAATTCATCATCGGTAAGAACTCTCTGATTATTCTATATGCTTGAATTCATCGTCAGTAAGAACTCTGATTATTCTATATGCTTGAATTCATCGTCAGTAAAAACTCTCTGATTATTCTATATGCTTGAATTCATCTTCAGTAAGAACTCTGATTATTCTATATGCTTGAATTCATCGTCAGTAAAAACTCTCTGATTATTCTATATGCTTGAATTCATCATCAGTAAGAACTCTGATTATTCTATATGCTTGAATTCATCGTCAGTAAGAACTCTGATTATTCTATATGCTTGAATTCATCAAATTATTTGGCCACTCGATAAATACCTTTGTCTTTACACTATGCCAATTTGTGGTATATCTATTCAGTAATATGTACAATGATTATACTCTGTTTGGTTCAATTTTGACAAAGATAAGCTCGAAAAAAATGGTAAAATCATTCACGGTAATTAAATCAACTCAAAGTGACATCGTGCTGTTTTGGTGAATGTTGATACAATGTACATATTGATTCTTTTGTTTACACTTAATTCATGGTACTGTAATGTACATACTTCTGTAATTAAGATAGAGTCACGAGCATGTGTCGCCATCAGCCAATTACCTTTTCCGGGCATGCGTGACCGGCATTTGTTTTCTGGCATTACATAATACCTTATTAATACGTTACCAAGGCGTTTTGTTACAGCGAAATTACCAGCATGAACCGTATCACGTTAACGGGTGTGTTTGTAGAAAAACTGTTATAATTTGTCCCTTGTAAAAAGATTATTTTTTTCTCATAATTAAACCATTTTGGATAATGCCTGTATTTTTTGCATGTCTGTCCTTGCGATCTTGGTGACATTGGCCTACATCAAAGGGTTTCTTGTTGTGTTTCGGTTTGACAACTATTCTGGTCTAAACATGTCTGTTTCCTGTTCAAGTGAAAGGTGGATATAATTAGGAAATTTAGCGTGACGGTTTGAAATGTGAAATTCTCCTTAAAATTACTCTTCTAGACTTCTTATATTCATAATGGTTCCAAGAGACCGTGAATCTGTCAACAGTTCGCGTGCTGCTCCAATCGAACGCACCTCTAGACATGCGCAGAACGCGTGGTTGCTATCGGGAAATTTTAGCCGTATAATTACTGAGGTTTTCGACCGCCTATTATAAATACTACACGAACTAAGCGTGCGATCTGAATGGGAAATATGCATGCAAAAGTGATTTCTTTTCTAAAAAAAAAAATACGTTTTGCCATTTTGTTTTTTCCGCTAGTTGAATGTTTCGTATTCGTTGAGAGATGCATTCTATGTTTTCCATTACATTCATTACCTTTAATAACGTTTTGTGTTTAGAAAAATATGAAAGTGTATCTAGGTTAAATACATAGAAATTAGACATAGTATTTTCTTTTAATTCTCTTTTACATACTTTTTAGATACAAATGTATAAGGAGATTAGTTTGAGAATCGAAATAAAGGTTATATGATTCCAAATTTATAATAAGCAATTTACTGTCAAAATTACTAGGCTTTGTCCAGTGAATAACTGAGTGACGTTTTCAATAAAAACTTTGGAATGGAATGGGTCGAGGTTTCAGCTTATATCAACCACTTTTGGTTTTCGTTGGAAACAAGCGAGTGTAATCTCCTTCGTGACAAATTATAACAACATGTTGCAACTACACTTACTGTAAAGAGAAATAAGATTATATCAAAGAGTTATTCAACTTAAAATGAGAATTTACCAATATTCTAGAAATATCAGTGATGTTAGAACCGCTGTGTAATCATATTTTCCCAGTTTTGTTTCAATAATGGACATAACTACAGAAGGCGTTGTACCTCATTGCGTATTTTAAGTTATTCAAGGTTAAGGGCAACAGTGGATCAAGAGAGACGTACTTATAAAGCAATCCATCAAAACATGCAATGAAGACACAATTATTTTGAATGCACCTTTTTAATATCTATTACGCATGACTATGGAAAATACAAACTAATATTTACATTTGTCGGGCATTGTCACTATATAGTCTGTTTGATAGCTCTGGCATTGAAGTACGTTTAAATGCCACCCATCACGCACTACACATATCAGCGTATTAATCCATGATAATTAAGTTTAACGACTAATTATTTTGTCTACATTATTTGATATAAAAAAGCCATTTGCGCATTACGTTGATAATAAAATGATTAACAAAATTGATTTAAAAACTAAATTTCCATGTACTATTTTGTTTGCCAAAAAGCACGCGACCATGTTTCGGCTGTTCGAACGGCTGACAAAAATCTGCTGACTGTCGGTAAGGCGGGAATTATCAATTCTAAATATGAATTATAGCATTTAAAAAAATAAAAAAAGTAAAAGGAATGTAAATATTAGCGTTGAACTGTTTTTGTATGGTACTTATGATATATTTGAATGCAGCTTTGCAAGCAAACAAGTCATAATGTGCTAACGCACATTATGTTATTTGCTTGCAAAGCTCTGGCATTCAAATAGATCATAAATACCATACAAAAACAGTTCAATGCTTAAATATCACTTATAATGCTTTTACATGTCATTGACTCCCCCGCCTTCCCTTTCACCAACGCAACACGTGATGAACAATATTTCGTTTCGTGTTTTCTCAGATTTATTTACATATTCATAGAATGTTGATAGCTATCTCGTTTCCTTGCTTTCATTGTACTATCATCGTCCATCCATCGCATCTGACACCAATGTTAAGTGAAATGAGAAGGGCGATGAGGGCATCTCTCAGTCTATGGAGTCTGCCTTTGCCGACAAACGCACTTGGAGTAGAAATGGCGTTTCGCTTCTAGTTACTAGCGTTGACAATTGATTTGCTCTAGCGTTGATAACACCCTTTTATCATGCAGATCTTGTAGGAGTTTTTGTTTAATATCATTACCATTAACATGGACGGTATCATTAACTTGTAGATATACAATTCAATCCCCTCCGCTTTGGAGAATCTCTACATAAAACCTTTTTCGGAGGATTCCCTTTACGCCTCGTTGTAGTAGTCTTTTATACAGTATTAACTATGTATTTTGATAGAGTGTACATTACCGTTGGTATTTGTAACACAATGACACGTTAGCCGTACTTTTACAGCATTTAAATATGATTTTTGATATCTTTGTATAATGATTATGTAAAAGACAAACATGTGAATGATAATGAATATAAACAGACATTTTTGGACCGTTAAACGATACCTTTTAACTCGTGCAGCATCAAGATTTTATCAACAACAGCCAAATTATATTAAATATCTTTCTATCGAATATTGAGCAATGAGGTCTGATTAAAAAATCCAAAATAAAAAGGTTCCATTGCAGTGAGAACACAGGGATATATAGCATTACCATATAAAATAAAACATTGATATACAGTGTATTTTACTTATATATCGTACATTACAAATATAAGCTTAATGTTAAATAATTATATTAAGATACTTTTGTCAATACAGATAAATAATGTTCTTTACACAAGACTTTTTCATTTTACCTATCCATCCGTATGAAATGATATTACTTAAAATTTGATAAGACTATCTTCACTATTCTGCATGTTTTGCTTCAACCCTTAAGAATTTAATGTTTTTCTCTCCTCTTCAGCTACATTATTGTTAATATGTTAATGCTATTATTTTACTTATTGATATTACTATTATTACTGTTTTACTATTATAAGGACAGTATTTTCTTTTCTCTGCTGATTTTACAACGATTACCTACGGGCCAGGAATCATGTTGAGCTATATACATACAACATGTATGTCTCTGGCTCACCATGACATCTTTTCTGTTTAACATGCCTTTCACTAAAGAGAAGACGAGTTAATATAAGTACGTAAGCAGTTCTTTCCGAATTTCTCTTTTATTACCTGTTTATGTATTGTTTTATTATCATTTAGAACAAATAAATACTGTTTAAACCAACCCTTACGAATAGTGGCACTTGTCCTGTTTTTTTTTATGTTTATCTTAATTGATAAAGTTCCCCAGAAAAAATGAAACTGATGATGTGGTTGAGTTAATGCATTTGTCCCTATTTATTTTTTTAACATTTGGATTTTCGAAATTTTTCTTTTGGATTCCCACACTTCTGACGCCAAGCGCCACTGATGAGTACTTAAAGGACGAATCAGCAGTATAAATCATATTTCACCTATATTCAGTATTCGCCATTTTCTATATCATATACAAATATGCTGTTTTTTTCAGTGATTTTTGTATTATCTTCTTCATGAAGCTAGATTATTTTTATTTACCTACAAAAATGAACTAGGGAAATATATCATTTTTTGGATAAATCTCACCTCTCTGTCTCTCCGGATAGAATAATATTACTTCATTGTACGGAACAATGCTACTACTGTTGACATTACACTCTCCAGCTTCAGTTGTTCATCGATGAAGGAAATAGCGATCCTTTAATCTCAAGTCGCTTGAAATACTGATTCCACGTAACTCCTTATACAATTACTTGTTTTAATTATTTTGATGATTTCATAATATTTTTCATGAAGAATTGATCACCTTCGGTTACCTTGATGTAACTGGTAATATTGCTCAGTTTAACATTTTAAGTAATTGTTCAATGTCAATGCTTTACGGAGATCTGCCAACTGAAAGGTACAATTTTAAATAATTTTCAACGAAATTGCATTTATTTCATACATGTGATTAATAATATATACGCCAAAATTGCTTACAAAGAGAACGTGTATATCAATTGTGGCATTCGTTTAGTGAATCATATTATAACGCAACCGGTTTAGATACCAATCTTTTCACTTTCGCCCAACAACACAGAGCCAGCTTCTCTGAGACGGAAACAGAAGTTTCCCTTTTAACCGATAACATTACTAAACCATTCTATGACTAAGATCATTAGTTATAAAAACGGAGTTTTTTTCTATAGTTTGATTAATATTTCGCTGTCCGGACATTTCACTGAGTACAGGGGTGTTCTAGGTGGGTGAATTAATAGTGATGTTCCCGTCGAAGTGCCCGTCATTTTTATCTACACTGGGACTGCTGTCGGTAGATCTAGTTACTTTTTAATGACGCTAGATTTCATCCTTGTCATGTACTTTTCTTGAGGGCGTTGTTGAAAAAATGGACTTATCAATCCTATTGCCATTTCCATTGTTTTGAGTAAATTTGATTTTTCTCACGGTTTTTTTCGGCATAGCCGTATAATTTTCTTTTGGCCCCGGATATGACGCGACAGGTGGCGTTACTGGTCAAGATGAAGTTTGTGATTGGTCAATGTAGCGGTCAATGCAAAATGCAGATATACAGTTTAAAACGAAACAAAGTTAAAGGGACCTCACGGTAAACCAATATTTATTTTGTATTTTCTATCATATTATTGGGTATATCTTTTTAAAAAATAACCTTCTGAACAATAACCATTCGAATTTGATGATGTATGTACATAAAAACTTCAATTATCAATTATTGAAAGGTTATCACTCTGAATATGCAAATTTTGTGACATATACGATAAACTCATGCGCACAACAAACTAAAACACATGGAAACAAAAATGGCTTCCATTGTGAATCGACTACGGTTGGAAACGATAACAGCTTCCGCGATGAAGAGAATAATAGGGAAATGGGTCAAACACAATCCTAGAATTAAACTGGGGAAGCAGTACAATAGATTGTAACAGTTCAAACATGAAAACAGCAGTAATACGGACGCCGCTCGTATTCTGCTTGATTGTTTGATAGTAGGTCATGACAATCTCTATAATATTTACACAAACTCTGTAATATTAACACAAACTCTGTAATAGTTCCACAAGCTCGGTAATATTTACACAGTCTGTACCAGTACATCGCTACTGTCACTATACTATATGAACAGTGTTTACACTTATTTACACATAAATATGTGTGCCGTAATATATACAGAACGTGTTATTTAACATTTAAACCACTGTATAATATCGTTATCCAACTAACCCAGACGGAATATAGATATCGCCTTGTAAACTATCGTCTGTTTGTGTTGCCACGATTTCAAAACAGTCACGTAATAATTTAAAAAATAATTTCCGCTCTAAATTAAGAGGGGGATTCCCAACTAAATCGAGTGGTCAAGCTGGACATAGGGATTGACTGTGAACATTGGGACAGCACAGAAACATAACTGGAAAGGAACAAAACGCGTACATCCAGTGAAAATTGCAACGTTTTTACCGTGATGTCCCTTTTAAATTGAATGCAAGCTGAATAAGTGGATGCATCTATTCAAATGAAACATTTGCAGTCCTATTATCACCAAAAATGATTCAAACTGATATAATTTTGTTATCCGTGCTGAAACTGCGTATTTATTAATCAAAATGTAGTTCATTAATTTATTTCACCAGTAGTTTTACATTATAACCACCAGCATTAAAACTATGCCGTTTATCTTTTTTAAAGATATTTCTTGTTTTTCAAATACACTGCAAACAAGGATAATCTTTATACTGGGGAAGGTATTTATATTCACAGGTCTACACCGATTCACTAGGACCTGTAACATGTGCCGAAGTTATGATTAAGAATACTGTTTAGACAGTGAATGTATATGTTCTTTCATCATTTAGAAAACAAAGACAATTGTTCGTTTGATATGACGTTATATATTGAACGCATCCTTTAATATATTGATATACCATTTTATTCATGGTAAAATAGAATATGCAGCGCTTTTGAACAAACAATGTCTTCATAAAACAAATTGACGAACTGATCTCTCCTTTTGTCAACCAAATGTAATAAACAGAGTAGAGTAGAACAACATAAGAAACAAGAAATATCTTACAAAAGATAAACGGCATAGTTTTTATTCTAGTGGTTTAATGTAAAACTGCTGGTGAAATAAATCAACGAACTAATGCGTTTCAGCACGGATAACAAAATTATATCTGTTTGAATCATTTTTTGGTGATAATAAGACTGCATTTGAATCAGGAATATAATTTGACCAATGTGTCATTTGAAAAGATACCACTTATTCAGTTGCATGCAATCTTAAATTTGCTTCGTTTTTAACTGCATATCTGCATTTTGCATTTACCGCTACAATGACCAATCACATACTTCATCTTGACCAGTAACGCCACCTGACGCGTCATATCCGGGACCAAACGAATATTATACGGCTATGCCGAAAAAGAAATACGTCCGAGTGATAACTACGACTTAAATGAACAATTACCAAGCGACACAACAACTTAAGCTAAGGTATAAACCAGCTAATGTGTATGGTATTAGAAGTCTGATCATCTTGGTTAATGCCATACTTTACATTGTGCCCCTGACAAATCACGCATCTACCTCGTCATTACCTCAACTCACAGAGAAGCTGATATATTTATATATAATACTTACACAGAACATAAACACACCACCATAGAAACACTCAAGATTCTGACACTACCAATAATCACACTGATAAGAAAAAATTAGGCAAACATTTCCATTTCAATTCGAGGTGAAGAAAAGGATTTCTTGTCAAATAAGTCCAACTTCTCCGGGATTACGTGCAGATTCACGTGTGTCACTTCGCGTATAAATGTGTTCAAGTTCAAAATTACATTATTTGCAAAAACGAATTTCTTTAACCATTAGCAGAAGTTTTCTTCCCGTGTGAATTTCATAGAAGTTATCTCTAATTGTCTGTTATAACTGATATCAGGACGAATTTAAAAATAATTATTCTTGAGATTTTCCACAGATTACAAATTTATCTTTGCTTTTTCCAGGATCGAGTGTATGGGAGAAAATTCAACGGATGATGTCAATTTCATTCGTGCACCAAACTGAATGTGACGAAATATTTCTGAAATAAAAAGGGATTAACATTTCAAGCATTCTTTGTGTAACATGTAAATATTTTAAAAAACGCACACACTTTCTTTTGTTGCAATAAATTACTACATTTTCTAAAAAGACTGGCCGATAAAATTGATTAAAGGAACGTGAGTGTTCTTAGTGGTTATCTAGTAAGACATTATCCAACGTAAACTGTTAAGTTTGTCAAATACGTAGTAACTTACATTAAATTCATAGAATCTAAGATGTCCACGTACAAGATATGTGTCCATTTTTCAGGTAAACGGCTCTCAAGGAGAATAAATTAATTAAAAAAATACCTTCCATTGTTTTGTTTCGATGCCTTAATCGAATTAAGGAAATACTGTTGGTTGTTTTTCGCCAACTCATTATTGTCTTACCCATAACAATTTCAACCTACAAAAACACATTTCCCGAGTCATATTCAAGATAAAAGAAATTTTCATGCGTCTTTTATTACACATAATAGAGTTACATCAATTTAAAAAGAAGACGTTTTGGTGAGGAAATGAAGTAGATACTTAGTCTTTCAGTGTAAACTGACAAAAACAAAAATAGCAGATTGCATTGAAAAATATTATTACATATTCATTTACGTCGCATCAAACAAACATTTGATATAATGAAACATTCCATCTAGGTAATTAATATTAATTGGATTATGATACAGTGTGATCATTCTCCAGTTTAGGTACATATTGTTCTTTACAATGTTCGAATCAGTATTAAGTCTAGATTTCTAGATTAAGGCTTCGGTTATTATCCTATCCAAGTAAAAATATATACTTGAACATCAGAATACTTGTACATTGAATAAGCCTTCGATATATTACTCGTCATATTGTTCATATGTTTGTCCTTTGTAAGATGATGCCTGCGGTCCATTTTGTAAGGTTGGTCCGTATGAACACTTTCGTGAATATCTCCGAAACAAAATTAGGTTACTTGTACATTCATATATTTTCTTTGCACAATAGAACTGGATGCTTGGTAACATTTTATATATCTATAACATATATAATAATATTCAAAACATGTAAAGAAATAATAACACAATTTTGCATTTGTCACTGCTAAGCGGCGAATTGGGCCATTATCTAAACTATACAGGCCGATGAATTCTTATGAATACGGTGGCACTGGTGTAGTTTATGAACACGTATTTAATTTTGTTATGCTTTTTGAATTTGATATTAGAGTAAATGTAGTTCTTCTTTTTGAATTTTGGCATATTCTAATTCCAATTTTTATATCTAAATTAATCTCTGGATTGCAACAATTTTGGGAACTACAATCACTGATGAATTTCAGAAAGTATAGGTTTATGTTCAAGATTTATTCCTCGATCGGCATATATTATTTCTTTCAATAAGATCAATTGTAAATATGCTAGTCAATTTTACCCCCTATCGCAAACCCTTCGAGATTGCTGGATGGTAAATTCTGCCGATGTTAAAGTCTGGGGTTTGCCGTAATCGTGTATCCCATGTCTAGATCTTAATGAATAGAGGCAGTGTTTCAGGTTAAACATACTATTAATTGGATTTGTTTAAAAAAAAAAAAAAAACTGAGGATAATGTATAATTTTTTGAAACAAAACCAATTAATAGTACAATTATACAATATCCTAGTTTTTCCAAAAAGTATTTGATAATTCACCGTCATTGGCATTGGCTTTTTAAAAATTAGTTGATTTTAAGTAATCTTTCTGGTTTAAACACAGGGATGTTGTACCCCTTTAAAATTGCGTGTGTCGCTCGCCGTTACGTTTATATTAAGCTGAATAGTAACATTGGTTAAGGTTATACAAACGTATCTCATACTCTTTTAAAATTAATCCTAAATGTTTGATTTAATGATAGGGTAAATTACCTATCCTCATACACTTTAAAATTATCCTAACGGTGAAGGAATTGATTTAATTGTAGGGTAAATGACAAATCATTACACACTTTGAACCTTTTTCAGTCCCATATGATTTCCCCGTCTTTCCCCTGGAATTCCACACCTTGTGGTCCCGAGCCTTACTGTATAAGCACGAAACAACTCCACAATGAAGTTTCATGTTAACATTTCAATATATAGCTTATGGAATACGAAATTTGTTCACGTTTTTCACGTGTGTGGCTTTTGTACAGTTCTATTGTTTGCTGATTTTACCTTATAAGTTGATCTGTTACGTTAAATCAAGGAAATGCCACGTCAGTATATGTAAGTTTAGAGTAAATAAACTGTGTCATATTTGTTAATGGAATTTGTAAACTGACCCGGTCGTGTTGACGGTATATTGTCATTGTTTTCCCTTCATATTACTCTCTCATCGCATGTGTTTATTTGCTGTCACGTGGCCTTGGCATTTTGTTTTTATACATTTTATTTTTTTGCTAACAACCATGATTAAGATAATATACAAGCACTATACACAGCTATAATCGAAAAATATAAATTAGGTCAATTTGAATGTTTTTGCTAAAAATACATAAGATATTTTAATTGAAAAATGAATATTTTGATTCACTTATTAATACAAACTATATTTACAATAAATGTGTGTCTAAGCTCAGAATATAGACTTGTGAATTTTTGAAATTGTTAACTTGTATTTTATTAATACAAACTATATTTACAATAAATGTATATCTAAGCTCTGTATATAGACTTGTGAATTTTTGAATATACATACATGTACTATTATTGTTAACTTGTATTTTTCTTAATTTTCTGCAAATACAGAGGAAAGGGTCATGTTTAATCAAATTAAAAGAATATATCCCTCTTTCATAAAACACTGCCATATTGATTTTGTATAACTTGTATATTTTTTTACACTGCATAATATCGATGACGTAATACTCCTGGTAACCGTACAATTTGTTTTAAATAATACATAATAATAAATATACCCTTAAAAGCCCCTTTTAAGGATACATCAACGGAAATACCAATATGCTGATAAGATGACCCTTGTACTTAATATTCGAAAACAGTTCTTGAAAGAAATCATTTAAAGAGAAATAACGGCAACACAGAAAAGAATATTTGACAAAATCCATTTATAAATATACAGGGAAAAGTTTGTTGGAGTCTCCCGCCAATCATTTTCTGAGGATTTACACCACAACAAAAATGCATACAACATCGAAGTAAAGAAAATGAAGGTTTCTTGCTAAAGTTAACATGCTACTACTGAAACATGACCGGCTAGAAAACCGTTGATAATTATAAACGACAATAACAAATGATTTTCTTTATATATTTGCACGAGTGCCAAGCACAATGAGAGTGAAATACTATATAATATAGCCAACGAAAATTAAAACGATTGAATATCATATTTCACAGCTATGTAACAACTTCGCAAATAACAAGATATCACCAATGACTGTCAAGAGTTTACGTTTCTCAAACATTTCACTAAATTCCATAAAGCCACACGGTCCTTGTATTTTCATTCACAAGTAACTAGGTAAGTTTGATATTACTTCCATAGTTAAAAAGATTAAGGACAATTTCATATGATTTATAGACCAGATACAGGGAGATGTTAAAATATAAAAGTTGATATGTAACTAATTATTGTTTTTAACTCCTAGTCAGCTTTAATACTCAAGCATTGACAAATTCGTATTTAGCTATATATTGCCTTACAAAATATGTTGCCATATGTGAAATAGCACTATGTCATATAATATGTATGATAAATCACATATATATCATATAGGTAATTCACCATCGTGTACCAATTTTAGACTGATTTATAAATGGATGTACTCAATATAAGAATATTTTGTCTATCTTTGAGGAGGGCATGTTTAGTGGGAGGGAGTTGAGAGTGTAATTAACCGTACTTTGGGGGTAGAGAGCGGGGGTAACGCGCGTGCTGTTGGTGAGGGGAAGGATGGTCATTGTTGGCTGTCGAATCTGACACCCTCCCGATGATTAATGAATGTTAGATATGCCCTAACACAAACTGTATACATGCCTATTGCCTTCTCAAACCTGTAGCGCGAATTCCATGCAAAGTTACCATACATTCGACTAAATTGAGATCCTAACCAGAAGGTGCGGTTCTCTTGCGGATTATCGAAATCATTGTCCCTGCAGAACTCGGGACGGTGTAATATTGTTTAGTAATTATAAACACGATGGACACTTGTAATCTCGAGAAAGGTACGAAATGTATACCAAACACCGGGGATGTATATCCGCCTACTGTAGCGGCACGTTTGTGAGGGGAGGGGGTACAGCACTAATGATATATAGCTGAGCGTGCTGGAAGAGAGGCAGACAATTATACACTTAATCGTCCAATCAGAGCACAGCATGTCTTTAGGACATATCACATGGGGGTTTGGCTTCAGGCAAAAATCGCATTCGTCTTATTTATTGTCGCTTTATCACTGTTGTAGGAAGTAAGTAAAAAACTTATATATACGCCACTTCTGACGTTCATTAGTAACAGGTTAGCAAACTCATGGATATAAACGGGCCTCTCTCAGCAAGGGCTAATGCTTTCAGTATCACGTCTCTTATGTCGGGTCCGTTTGCCGACTCCTTTCTAGGGTCCCTAGGTGGAGCCTTTGGGTACCAGCAGGTCCCTCCTCAGAGAAGTACAGATTGTCTTTTCGAGTGGGGACAAAATGGAGGATATGGTGTAGGAATCAAGGGAATGGAAGGTAATGGACGTTTAATTGATTTTATATATATGCAATGCATTATTTATTTTATATCTAATATGTTTTGAAAAGTATTTTTCTTTAAAAATGCGTGTGTTCTTCCTGACCGTTTAAGATATCATAAATATCAATTTGTTTTGCAACAATATCAATTTGTACATTCTATAAAAAGAAAAAAATATATTTCGTCAATAGCAAGCAGTATATATTGTATCTGCTCTTGTTATATTGCAGCTATTAATTAAAATGAATCCATGTTCAAACACGATGTCTTTATACAAAATATTTGGCAAAAACATATTTTTATGCAGAAATTCAAAAAAAGAGACTAAATATCTAACAGCATATATACATGTATATATCTTATCATTTGAGATACATGTAAATAAAATTGGATAAATGATGAGGGATGTCAAGAAATATCGTTATTTTTCTAAAGCAATGCTGGCATGATTTAAGACTGTTCACGACCAAAACGAGTATAACTAGATACATTAAACTCCGAAAAAATGTTGTTTTAGCTTTAGCAATTCAAGACACTGCATTGTTGCCCTAATTTTCTGACAATTAATTAATTTATTAATTTAAGGCATCTGCACTATTGTTTCTATTTTTCTGACTGAAATTTATTCAATAATGACCTTCAATACAAACGTCTGAAATAGGAGTTAAATGGAGACTTAAATTTGTGACATAACTCTGGGAATAATTAAATGATATAGATGTCAGGGATGTCGTAGCTAATGCAAAACATATCAACATAAAAATGCGTGAAAATAAAACTAAAAACAACGTTAGCACCATGACAACAAATGAAGAACTAAACAAGAAATAAAAAGAGTAGCACTTGAGATGTATATATATGTAGATGATATTCTAACGTGGTATATGCCTTTGTAAATATTTTTTTTTTCTGGAAAACAATTTTATCATGATTTTAATATTCATTAAACCACTTATAATTACAGGTTTACAACTTATTTCATATTTACACTATCTGTCACATTGATGGTTTTCCGATCAACAATTTTAGCATTTCTTTTCAAACGAGAAAACAAAATATTTCTGGCAAAGTTGTTCTTTTGAGCTGCCATCCGTCACTGTTAGAGTAGTTAATGCGGGTTTGATCCGTGCTAACTACTTTACAAGAAACCATGCAATGCCTTTTTAACGGTTGTGGCGGATTATGCGTGAGGTCTGTACGGCCTTTCTTCAAAAGTACAAATATTCTGACCACCGGTGATGCCATTTTTCTCGATAAACAAGAATATCACGTTTTTGATATATTTCTTTTATCGTATTATGTTATTTGAGGTTCTGAGGTATTTTATTTAATGTTTCGTGAAAAATCGAATGTCCGTTTGTATATTTCTCACAGCGAGTTTCATCCCGGCCGATAATGGGTTTGGCTCATACCTTTGCTGCTTGAATCAGATGCCAATAGAAAAAATATATATTTATATATATATATTCTCGAATATATACCATTATCGCACATCTATCTAACTTTTATAAATACTTCCGCTCTATCTCTCTCTCTCTATATATATATAATGTATTTTGTTAACAAAAATACTAATTACGTATCTGTATACCATCACAATGTATAGTAACCTTTATTCGGCTCGGTGAAATATTAGACTTATTCAAGAGGATATATTAGCTATAAACTAATGTCGGAAACATATTAATACCAGGAGATTTAAGTACTTAATATAGGTGTTAAATATCTTTGTTCCTGAATTAAATTATATTTTATTATGAATATCTTAATTTATTGTCTCTATATTTCGCATTATGAATAGATGATATGAGTACCATAGACTTGTCGATAAGATTATGTGGCTTGAAGTACAAAATAAATAAATAAATAAAATAATTAATTAATAAATGAAAACAATCCGGTGAAAAGTGAAATGTATCCGAATAGTTATTTAAAGAGTATGTTTAAGTAAGCGGACAATAATCGCACATTTCCTATAATAGTCAGTCACGTGTCACATGATGCTGGCCGACCAACTCGGGCCAGTACTAGTATGAATTTCATAATTTTGAAAACAATTATTCGATATCAAATCATAAACAGGCGACTGATCAAAAGGTTTCTAAATCATTCGAAGTTCCCCAGGTTAACAAGTTAAGCTGACTTCTTTCTCAAAATAGGCAGACCCTAGTGTCAGTGATTCTAGATTTGATCATAAATAGCTTAGTGATATGACACTGGATTTGACTGGAAATATATGTATTATAAATAAACAAAATCGCCGACCAAATCCAAAGGCCAATACGATATCGCAATTTGTGTCAAACCAACATGTCCTATCATATATACTAAGTCTATCCCTCCTGAGCATTGCTATGCTTGTTTAATGTTGTATGATGTAAAGAAAAAAAGCATGTTATATTCTTTAACGTGTATTATTAAGGAAAATTAATAATGAATTTTACCGTAATATCACAAATGTATCAACAAACGAATTTTATCTGACGGAGATTCTGCTATCGTAGCATTAATGAAACTAGGTGGCTTACACACAAAAAAGAATATGATAGAGAATGATGTGACTCCACAGGTGATCGGTGTCGGGATTTTGAGTTAATATGACATCGATAACCTCGATTTTTATATGGTTTCAGAATGTATATGAATACTGATTTAAAGTGTTGTTGTTGTTAACTGATGTCATATGTTACTCAGAATTCAGTAACCGAGCCCCAGTGGAAGACTCATCTGCTGTCAATATATCGCTATAGTATGCAGCGGAAAGAAACAGCCTCAGTTGGTTGGATCTTTCGATAATCATTAGTAATTTAAGTCTCATGGATAATTCGATGACAAGTGTTTTTACACGGCGATAAGGCCATCTCTGTAAACACTCGAGTATTTTCACTGCACGCGGTCAACCGTGCACGTCGTCAGTGACATGCCCCTGATCCGTATCTTATGCACGTGCTAAAATATTTCACACTCTAAGGTGTTAATGATAGACTTACCATCGGTCGCCTACTCACTACAAACGTAATGTAACCCGCAGAATTTGATCATTTCAATGTGTTTACTGTCAAACTGAACACGACGAAACAGAGCCGACCGCTGTTTACAGATAGAACTTGTATTTTTGTTATACTAAGCCATGTTTCTTTTTACGCCGGATGCTATTTCTTGATTTTTTTCAACAAATTAATCAAGATTTAGCTTTTTTGTCACATGTTAAAAAAAAAGAGCATACCATGTATTTTTGTTGATTCTATCCAATATATATTTATGATATTTATATTAAGTGTCTACTTGCTATCAGAACTACATTTTATGACCAGTTTTACTGTTTTTACGATTGAAATGGCTATCCTACACGATTATCTTACTTCGCCACCATGCACATAGCCTAGTACGCTTTGAATAATAATTCAGTGTCTTTTTAATTACATGTCAAAATATAAATCTGAAGACAATTTGTTTTTCTGACTCTAGGTAAAAATATGTGTTCGATAGAACTTGTTAAAAAATGGAAACTTACAATACATGAAATAAACGGTTATATTAATTTGCTTTCCAATGAACACCCTTTACTGTACGTACTGTTAAATTGTATTTACTTTACCTTGTAGCATGCATTTTAAATGCTGGAACAGGAAGGCCCTACTATGATTCTTCGCGTATAGATACATATCCAGATAGTTCTGCTCGACCCCCCGGGTCAACTGGAATCAATGAGGGCGTATGTGAGAAAACAAGCCCTGGTATTAGTTGCGATGAAACTCGGACATGTGTAAAAGAAAACTGTGACGGAGAAAATACAGGAATGGAAGACAAATCGGACACGCCCAAAAAACCACTTCATTCAAAACTTTTGAACGTTAGTGCTCATCTAGAAATGAAATCTCTTTGGGACGAATTCGACGAACTCGGAACAGAAATGATTGTTACCAAAGCCGGCAGGTAAGGTTTTATTTTTCAAAGTCGGACCTGTTTATTAATTACTTTGAAAATGACTAACGACCATTTAGAAGAGATCTTTTTTAATGTGTTCTGTTTTTTCATACTAAATAGAATGCAAAAATTCTGTTATTATCTATACTACTAAACAGAATTATTATCTACTACTTCCTATATATGTACCTGGTGCTGTGATACTCATATTACTTAAACCCTGTTGTCATTCCATAACATATTTTGATCTATTTTCATGTCATTATTGTGTAAAGTGTACAATTTTCTTTCCTCGTTTCCTGTTTTGGAGAGGAAAAAAAACTAATAAAGTTATTAAGTTAATAGATCTAATGACTTAAATATATTCCTCAAAATGATGCTTTGCAAATATAATATGGTTTTATAGGAAATTCGTTTGGTTTTCTTTGCCTGTTTCCTCCAGTTTTAACTGAGGAGAGTGGGCTTAGGTGCACTTATGTGATTGTAAAATATACTCTATTATATTATACATGCCTTTGTTCTTGGTGTTATTTTGGTTGTTGCCGTCAAATTACTTAAATCATGTAATTATAAAAGTGCATTAAATATTTGGATTGAATTAAATTGCGTATCCTTACCCTATGTAATGATTATGGGTGACTATTATGTTTCCTACTTTTTACATAACCTTTTCATAAAGCAAATACGCTGCAACTTGTATCAATCAAACGATGAAAAACTTTAAAGAAAATAACTAATAATTAACCTAATATATCAATATTACAGGGATATATTTTTATTTTTCTATACATAATCTTACTAAAAAACTCGAAAGTAATGATTTATTAAATTCTTACATTAGATTAAATAGATCAGTATTAAATCAGGTGATTGGTTACTCTGAGAATTAAATTGAATTTACGGATCTAATAAGTTGCAGAAGGAATATTCCATGAATACACAACACTTCTTCAGTAACGTAACTGCGTATGAGGATTCATTACAAGAGGTTGAGGGTGCCCGTGATGGCATTGCACAACATGCTCCCTTTCAGTGCTTGATAATGCTATCGGTTTGAAAGTAGACATATGCTTTTCGCTTTCTCTCTCCGTGTAAAGTAAATGTAAGCTTGTTGAATATTATCATAACTCCATTATCACCTTCACATATTGTTTTCGACTAGACAATGAAACTATGACCTAAACTCGCCCTGGTTTTGGGCTATAATGTTATATAATAATGGCTGTCGTATTGTTGGTATTTCGAATAGGTGAAGCGGTCATGTACGTAAATGGTGAAATGTTATTTATTTATTGTTACGTGATTATTTGTTGTTGGTTTTTAGAACCATGACCAATCTAATTTGTATAGAATTATAAAAGATAGGTTTCCAATTTTTGTTTCATAGATAATAATTTCAGCTATATATCAGATTTATTACATAATGTAATAGTTATCGATACCATTGTTGAATACTTCTCTGATTAGAGAATCTTACCTGTTTTTTTTTTATGCCATATAGGATATTTTCAAAATATGATGCATCTTCCTATATAGTAATCATAGCATAATTTTATTTCTAAAGCACTGCAGCAGTTATTCTTTAGTAAGACATTAAAGAAAAACATATTGGATTATTAAATAGACTGAAGGACATGATAAAACTTCAAACTAATACAAAACAAATATAATTAAAACCAGGTTGCGAAACAAAAGCTTTTCGGTATTTTCTTAAATTTACTTATCCCTTAATGTCTGCGTATACGTGCTATTTATGACACCAATGGGCATTCTTTATAGTACATCAGTGGAGCGTCTGTGAAGGAAGCGTGTTGGTTTGGGTGTCATCTGAGCATTATGGTCAATTAAAAGCCGACAAGCATGGTCTATGTGTTTGTTTTATCCCGAGTTTACTCGTTCACCGTCCAGGCCCTGGAGATTTCCTTTTCAGCTGAAGCTTATTGATAAACCTTGATCGAATCTCCAGATGGAAAATGAATTCTTCAGAGGCTACTTAGCCTCCTCCCACTCCTTGACATCTAAGATTTATCACTCTGATTGCAACAACGTATGTACGAATTCATCGGAGTTAATTATAACTCACATTATACTAAACTTAATCAATGTTGTATCACTGCTTGCTCAAAGTATTATACTTATCTAGGATAGCTCCGATACATTTTAACATTTTGGCCTAAAGAGCCGCTGGCAGTCAAATAGTGATGATATAACTGTATTATGCAAATTAATATTCATTATTCAGCATTTAGTTACCGTATAGTCAGTTATTCTTGAGAGCCATTGGCGTTGTCGCGAAAATTTTGATCCATGCAATAAGGTAGGATTAAATATTATCCGCGAAATAAACTGCGATTGTGACTGTCGACATATTGCACCGTCATTAGCTGACTCGGTAGACTCCAATCATTCAAAGCTATTTCGACAATTATAATTGTTCAGAACATATTACTTGATGTATATGAAAGGTGATTAATGACTTTGTTTAACATAAAGAACGTAGTTATACACATTACTCGGGTTTAAGTATAAATCGTCTTTATAAACCGTAACACATTCTGATAAAGTGTCTACTGATTCTTGATTAAAATTGAATTGAAATTATATAATTATATTCATATCGCCAGACCGTGAAATTTTGATGAATCCTTTATTTTTAAATGAAAATTGCGAAATTATTGACAAACTAAAATATCCGGCTGTACGATGGATATTACTTAATTCATATATGAAGGTGATTTTCATTTGTGTATCTTTTAATTATGATTTAAGTCATTGTATTCAACAACCTTCCACGGTTTCATTCCTCTAGGACCATGAAGTTAGAAGCAAATTGTATGAAAATCTAGGCGAGATAAGTAAATCATAATGGGCTAAACTAAACAATTATTAAAACATTTAACATTGCATAAATTGTAAACTATATATATTGTATTATATGTTATGTTTATGCAGTGATACAGGTAGAGGAAGATGAAGAAATAAGATTAATGAATATGACAAATCTATCATATTGAGTATTTTTACACAGCACCGAAAGGCAACGTTCAAATGATTTTCATGATTTTACTGAAAAAAACCCAACATACATGTACTTAGTATTGTGTAAGGTATGATTTATAAACGATTCTTTTACGGTTTCATGGATTTCGAAGATTATAATATAACATGCATTGAACAAAGCACACATAATTTAATATGTTCTGGTATCCAAATTTAAAAAAAAATCCTAATCCTAATATTCTAGAAACTTTACTGCAACTGAAACAAGTGAAACGTCATAATATCAGTCCTAGTAGTAAATCTTACAACATGATTTCAGATTTTATTATATTATGAACATCTCGTGTGAATTTTTATATTCCTTTTAAATCATATCCAGTCATGTTTATTGTATAATATATAATAATATAACTGTATTATTCAATCGTATTTGATCGATGAAACTTAACTATGCAATTGACACTTAGTCTTCACGATAAAAACAGCCTACGTAATCCCCAAATCGTATATAAGAAAAAGTTTATCCCTGAGGTTGAATACGTTTTTGTTGGCCTAAAAAAGCAACATCATTCATCTAGTTCTACTCATATTAACCCAGGTCATAGGATAGGGCAAGTGGTTTCCAGTGTCGATACAAGTTTGATGGAAACTGTTGGCGCTGGAACAGAGATACGTTTGTTGCACACCAATGTCCTGTATCATGTATAAACAACACTTGGTCATCGGCTCCAGCACTTGAACAAGTCTAAATGATATATACCTAGAAACTAATGTATAAGCCTTGGTTTCCCCCTGGTATTCTTGTAGTCCTCGCTTCTTGTTAGCCCATGTCTGTGATTAACAAACAACAAATTGCCTATTTATCTAATCGAAATTTAAGCTAAATGTGCCTTTCCTGCTGAGTGTAACTGGTTTACAACAATTTATCAATTTCTCGGCACCTGCATATAAACTACGGACATACATCACCATAAAATAACGAGGCATGGTTCTGTTCTGTGACTACTCAGGACCAAGAGCTGGAGACTCCAAGCCATGTAATTCTTACTAATTGACTCATTAATGGTCATTATGCGGATGACTGGATGACACTTGGACGTGACATGCTCGATAAGACGGGTGGCGGAGGTGTCAAACCATCCACTACGTCATTTCACAATCCAATTTATATTACTATTGCACGGTTTTATAGTCGTTCAGCTTGTTCTTTGTAACTAATTATACATGCCAGACTTGAATATACGACTCCAGCGAATAAAAGTGGTGTCCCTTTGTCTAGGATAGACTATACACCAAGTTGAGGCCCACCATATATCATAGCCATTAAATTTATTCATTCTGATTTTTTATGATAACAGAAAATGCTTTTAAAATGTATCCCATTAGTTCAAAACTAGTCACACAAAACTATCAAATTACTTGCTTTTTACTCCAGATGTAATCTGACAAGAAGATTGTATATTTCAAGATATGTTATAATTTTTGAAATCCGTAGTATTCAATGATTAAAATGTTACAAGCTTCATGAACATGTTCAGATACTACCTGTTCGAATGGTCAATAGGCATATAGATCTTTATATTATAGTAAAAATTAAGTAGTGTATTCAAACAATCGGTGAAAAATCTTTTCATAGTTAATAAATGAAACTTTGAAACATTGTGAAATATTGTTCTATTACAGAACACATCAACAGTCTTAGGTAAAAGTGTAAAATTGGAGATGTTAATGGCATTGTGTTATTTTGGTTACTATGTTTCAATGTTTCCTTACTGCCATCATTTAATACCATTTTATGTTAATTCTAAATGTATAGATAAAGATATACTAGTAGATACGAACTGTCCGTAGTAAGTGTAGATTTCATTTCCACGTGCTATTTTATGTGTAACATAAACATATATTCATATCAAGGTCCCCGCTAAATTAAATAGAATATTGTATCTTTGGTCATGTGAAGATTTCCTGGTCCTAAGGCTTTTTTTTCTATAAAAAATCTCCCTCTTTAGGAGTCCGCCAAAGTTTTATGGTCATGTCTGTTTGTAATATTTACCGCTTTGTAATAAGGGGGCATAAGGCGCAAAGCTTAAATCGTAAACAGTGTTTGTATGTAACATTACATTGGAATAATTGGATAATTTCTAAAATCTTAAGGTTCAAAATCGTTGATCTACCATTCCAACAAACAAATTAGTTTAGTTGAACAAGTAAGGACAGTTAATAACTTAATATATATTCAAACATATATGAAGTAATTGTTCAACATGTATGAAGTAGAACCAATTTTCAAGAGAGGCGACCAAAATTTGAATGAAAACATAGTAATGGGTATACAAATGTATATATATTATAGGAATATATCCAAATAATTGTTTAAAACAGATGATTGCATCTAGCAGCTAAATGGTCGTTATAAATAAGAAATCAAGCATGTCAACTTTAAAATCACAACTTGAAGTTGTTTTATCAAACGTAAACGAACTGTTGTTTAGTACTTTAATATGGTATATCTAATACCTAATCCATATTATATGTATACTCCTCTTACTCTTTTCTGGTTTATGTTAAGTGTTATGATCACGTGCCTGTATATGATCATAAAAACTTATCTCTACCAGGAGACTATATATATATGTAATTCACAACTGAAGTAATGCTTTCGTCGCGTGCAATTCAGTGTATGTAATCGCAAGTAAGACAATGGTGCATTGTCGTTCTATTATAAATCACCTCAGTTGAATTGTAAAGATCGATGCACAAAGTTAGCATTTCTGAGGCTTTATTTCCGAAATCAGGACTGATTTGACTCTATCTTTGATTGAACAGTGAATGAGTGGATTGTGTTGATAAATTTGAAAAGGAGATGACAAATATAAGCAGATATTCCTAAAGAGATTATTTTAAATGACTGAGTGCTTGTAAGTTCGATACTCGATTTACATGTGAAGTTAATATTGTATTTATGTATTACAGTTTTGTATCATTATTAAGTCATTAGTTATAGTTCAGAGAATAACTCTCTGAATTAATTAATAACCCTGCATAAAAAATACACAAGTATATGTCTGGTATGCAAACATATTCTCTGCATCCTCTTCGTTATTGACATGTATATAATCGCAGCAATACTAATTAGAGCTCATTTGAAAATAACATCTTTACACAAAATGTTAAGTTATTGTTTTTATTTTATATCGATTGCATATTTCCTGTATTAGGCTTGTAATCGACATACAAGCACAAGTTTACAATATATTTTCGTTTCCTTAGAAATCAAATGTTAAGATAGATATTCCAAAATTGTTTCGAATTGTAACGAAACCATATAAAACGCACATTACAACTATCATTCGATTAAAGCATATTTGTACAAAAGCAATACAGCATTATATATACTTATCAGATGGCTTTACCGGATAATCGGAACAACTAAATTTCAACGATACACGAAGACATATCACATAACCATAGCGGTATACCGATAGCAATATAACGTTATATAAACATGTATATATTGCAACATCATAATCCTTCTATTTTCTCATGCAATGAATCAGAAGACGCTCAACCTTCCGAAACTGCTGTTTTTTTTTGCTTGTTCCTTATCAGTTATTTCTACATGGGTCTATATTCTTTATACGTTTCAAGTCTACACACTGAAGGAGTTAAATACACATTTAGGGGCCTGGTAGTACGACATGAGAGAATTGATACATATTCTAGATAACTCAATTACATTTGTGATCTACGCCACAGATACTGATATAGAGGGAAGATACTCTAGCCCAAGGTATCCTAGACTTCTACAGCTTTTCTGTCGCCACAAGATCAGGGTGAGGAGGTCAGCAATGAGTCACGTGATTCCACCTCCCACTCTCCAAAATCTTAAAGAAACGTATCTAGATTGTTGGCTTCTAATCCTATACGTGTTTTATCCAATGTTTTTGTTTGAGAAGTGTTTCTCCAAAATCTCATTAACCATCGTTTATTGATTTTTAATTTAATTACGTTCGACTGGAAGAATCATAGTATTCATTTATTAAGGCAAAACATTTCACTCATTTCTATGATAAACCGCAAAGCAGTTCTTAAGGCGATCCATTAAAGCAGCCGACATGTACTATGATCTAAATATCTCGTTTTTGAATTTTTAATTATCCTGTGATAAAAAGGTATCGTAAAAAACACACACTATTGAATAGTATATTATTACATAGTTTTATATCCAGATTTTACCAAATAATTAATATAAAACTTTCAGCTGTTTCGTCCTATTAGGACTCATTGTCTATGCTTTGAACCTAATGGCTGTCAATCCAGAAGGGCAATAAGGAAAATTTAAAATTATTCTCATCAATATTTAAAATAATAGTACCCGACTTTTATTTTTTTTCAAAGCATTATTGGATTTAAGGTAATAATCTTGGATATAGAAATACATGTAGTAAGCTAACGAGTTTTTTTCAAGTTAAGGAACGTTAATAAACTAATGCTTAATGATATGTACTGACTTGCTGATTTGATGAAAATGGGTCAATTTTGAATATCAAAATTTCTAAACATGAACTACAATTGTGTATTCTGAACCAGTGATACTATTCATATTTATATGATGTAAATACTTGTTTTTAAAAAATCGAGCAAAAAAGCATAAAACTTATCCGTGTTTTTTATTTTTTATTTTAGCAATTGGCTAGATATTTCTTATCGTGTCTCTACGGAGATCGTATTGGTTTTATATGGTATAGTGTTTTCTTTGTAAACAAACAACTACTGTATGTTTGTTCAAATTATTAACAACCATTATTGAATATTTTAACGGCGTACAGACCTGGCTAAAAGCTTATGTTAATTCCTCTCCTTAATTAACTTACAAACCTGTATCTTGCATTACAAGCTGATAATCGGCAAAACCAAACACTATAGTATATTACCACCAGAAGGTGTGACTTCTGTTACCATATTGATACCTGTACAGTTTCTAATATTCGCGGGGAATATAATTTCACGGTCATTTAAGAGCGCAAAAATAAATACTCAGCAAAAGTTTGCACTATGAATTATAACACAGCGAATGAACAAATTGATGATTTTTTTTTCTATTTAAGGCTATTGCAACCATAATTTATTTTCATTACTCATTATTCCTCCAAACTGTGAAAAACTCTGAACATTAAAACAAAATAGCCTACCTTTTGTCCTTGTAAGCTTCGCTGTTGTTTGTTTTACCAAACAATACATATCAATATTTTTTTCTGATGACTGTTATTCTGTTCTATTTGTTACAGGCGGATGTTCCCCACCTTTCAGGTTCGAATGTATGGCCTTGACCCCATGGCGGAGTACATGGTGATGATGGACTTTGTACCTTGTGATGACAAGCGGTATCGCTACTCCTTTCACAGTTCCAGTTGGGTGGTGGCAGGAAAAGCTGATCCACATATGCCTGGACGGATCCACGTGCACCCAGACTCCCCCGCTAAGGGGGCTCAGTGGATGAAACAAATAGTGTCGTTCGACAAACTAAAATTAACAAATAACCTAATGGATGACAATGGCCATGTGAGTTTATTTCTTAATTTTGTTAATATTCACCCAAGCTTAATCTACCCTCACCTTTGGGAGGGTAGGGTTATCAGGCAAAATGATTTATTTGAAACTTTAAATAGGATAGCTAAAGGAAGCAGAAAAATGAACACCATATGAATATAAAAACACACACACATAGATGATAGGAACAAGTTTAAATTAAGATTGGTCGGGTGGCACAGTGGTGACATACTTACCAAGGCAGATTACCCGATCGGACAAGAAAAGGTATGGGATCACCTGCACAACCACGTGGGTTTCCCCCAGGTACCCAGGTTTCCTCCTACACTGAGAACCCTAGCGCACTTCCGTCTTTGCAAACAATAGTGGTTAATATAAGTTGGTATGCAATTGTTAGAATATTGATATACTATATGAGGAGTACTAAAATAATGTATATATATATATGAATTATATGATACGTTTATACCAAATCATGATTATAAGAAGGCTTACTACCACACATCAAAATACAGAATGAGCAGATTCTTAAATAAATATATGAGAATCAACGCAAATCCAATGTATCCCATAACACGGCTGGTTTTGTAAGTAAAACCGAGTTATATAGGCCAGGATCATGGTAAGTTTATATCATAAATGAAACACGTGTCAAAGTGATGACAATGATGAATGTTAAAGAGGGTAAGTGCATTAAGTCAATATTTTTAAGAGACATATGTACGTCTAATTTTCACATTCCTGCAATGAAGAATGCCGAAAAAAAGATATTTTTTGGTATGCTAGGACTGTATTTTGTTATAGTGAGACACATTTGTCAGACAATGGCATCCAATACCCGTAAATGTATGATGTATCTATTAGTTATTAGTGTCTTTCTATATACCTATGTCTAGAAAACAAAATTGTCTGAATGATAGTGTAAAAAAAACCCATCTACAAAATATTAGTTAATTCTGTATTTGTTTACATAACCACAGACATTAGCAATGCAAGAATGATAGTACGCCTGTTTTCTGCTTTACTAGTGTTTGCGCCAATTAGATGTATGTTATAAGCAATGTAATGTCAGCAAGTCCTACGCCTTTGCCTCAGTCGACGTCACTCTGACAGTTATGACGTTTACTTTTAATCACCTCGTGTGGTAATTGTATTATCTTTGTGATAATTGATGTAACAAGTCTTTACAGAAACATGACAAACAAACGTCAGTTCTGGAGTTCCAATCTTACATCAGGCATTGTCAAAAGATTTTAGTTTGCCTAAGATTGTTAGATGGGATGGATTTACGGGCCTTAGGTTATGACATCTGAATTTAACTTGTCGCTTGCTATCAGACAGTTCTCCTATCATTATCAATATTCTTAAATATTTCATTGTGGTGTCAAAATTATATGAGTGAGTGCAAAAGTGTGAATAAGATAACTAAATCATGTCTGTTTCGTGGTGGATATGTTTCAGCGTTAATCTGTAATAAGTTTAAAACATCAACTGAAAATTGTTCCGGTTACTCAATTTACCATGAACATGGGAAAACAAACGATGCAGTAGATGTAACATGTTTATATTTAAGAATACAACATACGTACGAAAATTGCTCGACCAGATTCGTAAACACGAAAAGATATACATAAATAATCGGTAATGGTTAAAATTCAATTTTGGACGTGTTCTTCAAAGTAGAAACTGATTATGGGAAAAATATTCATTAACTAAATTTGAAATAAATATGCACTCTTACAACATTGCTTTCGTTAAGTGAAGTCGTTATAAATGACCTTGAAATCTGAGTTTTAAGTTTGTGAAATTGATCAGAGAATACCAAATTATATTCGAAATCCCCCCACCCCCAAAATCAAAACGGTGATGCCACACATGAACAGATATTTAAACGGAGGTCCCTGAGAAATACGAGACAAAAATCAGTAGGTTTTTTTTTTTTTTTTTTCTTCAGCGAGGACATCAGCCTTGTAAATGCAGTCAAATAAAGGCAAGGCCCTGAAAATGATAACAATGGTAGGAACCGTCAGGCATATTAACAAACATCAAACATGTCTCACTTCATATCGTACAAGGAAACAGAATATTTTCCTATGAGATTATGGCGCTGACCATAGAATTCGGATGATCTTATCAAACTAGGTCTATGTAATCTGCAACGCAGATTCAGACCAGCTTCACAATTACTTTTTAACATAGAATGAAATAAATAAATAAATAAATAAATAAATAAAATAGATTTAAGTTTCAATGAAAAATATCCTGATATTTGATTACCAACAAACTACAATATAACTTTAAATACGTTTGGAATATCCTGGTGAATCCTTAATACCCAGAAAACCAGTTGTAAGCTGTTGATAAGTTCCTATCATTTAGATAAAAATGAGTTAAACATGGTCTTTCTTATCCCCCTCCTCTTTGAATCACAGAGATAGTTTTTTTCCCTGTCACCGAACTGTCAACTATGTATATCATGTTGACATGACATGTGTGATATTGTCATTGAAAATCAAAGAAAGGGCTTTTAGCAGTAAGCTTATCCCGACGTGCTTGTAGATAATGTCAAGGATATACTTCCAGCGGTGTAGTTAAAAGCTTACACGCGTAACTATTCTAATCATGTCCACATACTGCTTTGTGCATATCATATTTTTTTTTAAGTACAGGGAAGAAAAAGTTTTGCAAAGAAAATTCAAAATTTTGATAAAAAAATGAAACCATGCTTTAAAATCTATGGTTTTTTCATTTCCATTTTTTTTTGGTTTTAAAAATACACCTTTTCGAAAAGTTTTTCCCTCTTCACATTTTTGTACGAGATTGACACAGTGGTGGGTTCTGGAGAACTTCAACATCAATCTCCGAATCCAAGGCTCATTAATCAAAACATCGGCACGAATATTCTCCGTCATTATTTCCCAAGATCGCATGGCAACGTAAGCCAGTAGACGAGGTAGACATACTGTTTATCCGAGTGAAATTGAGGTCACTGTGCGGGGTCACCGGAATTAGATTTAGCAGTGATAGACTATGCCTATTGGGTAACGATCCTACACCCCCGTGTTAACAATAATACACGGACATTTTATGTTATAAACTGTAGTGTAGCACCACGTCGAGGGTCGTCGCGTTCAATGATTAATAACTGTAGTGTAGCACCACGTCGAGGGTCGTCGCGTTCATTGATTAATATATGCAGTACCTTATAGCATTTTCAACTGATAACAAAAGATATATTGTACAAAGATAAACCTAAAGAATAAAGTTTTCATCTTATAATGTTAAAGTATTACAAAAGCTAAAATTTGACTCATTATGGGAATGACTGCTTTGCTACATCATGCATTAAAGGTTCGGTCACACACACAGGTGCCCGTCGAGATCATTTATTTGATCAATGGTCTGTCTGTACGGCAAGATCACATTTCATGAACATTTATTATCCATAGGTGGTCACAACAATTAATTATTTGTTACTACATCTGATATTTTTCGTATCAGCAACTTTTGAAACAACATTACTGTCTATTTGCACAGTCCTCTGTTTGTTTTTTATTTATATATTTATATGTATATACTTTTTCTTTGAAGTAAAGTTTCAAAATGTTACGAATGAAATGAACGATTTCCTTATTCAAGCCAAAGTTTAACATATACAAACCAAATTGTAAAAAAAAAAAAATAAAAAAAAAAAAAATTACTGCAACAAACCAAAGTGAAGCTCACCTTATCAAAGTTAACTTAAGATATTCACGATCCAGCATATAGTGAAGTAGGAGACGATTATCATGTAACATGTACAGCGAATTGGGAAATAAATATATCAAAATATACTATTGGCCAAAACATTCAATGTTTAAATTGATACAGTTATTGTCAATAACAACAAAGAATTAAGCCGTCTCGGGAAAGTTAGTTCTTAAGCAATTAAGATAAGAGTTGTACATTCTATATAACTCGTACTCAACTCTTGTCTTGTTGTTCCATAGCCTTATTATGTTGTTTATGTAATTTATAATGCCTGTAGTGAAAAAATATTAATTAAATTGAATCTGTCACTAAATACATATTGAACACGTGTTATTAGACTGTTTCCTTGTTGTACAATCCTATTTAATCAAAGATACAGATTTACGGATACAAAGCAAAGTAAACTTTTGGCTATAAGGTTATTCTGTAACTCAAATAAAAATATAAAAACATAAATATCCCGACCAATGTCCCTTAGGGTTTCCCTCCCATAATACCGCTGATGAGTCCTAGAAGGTCAAACCAACTGTGTATGATGTCCCTATGAAACAACTGTATGATGTCTGTAACATCATGCAGGTTAAATAACTGTATGCTTCAGTTGTATTGTCTTATGCTGTATCCACGTATATTTTGTCTTCTGTCTAGTCGTTAAATGTGCTTTGAGGTACTGTAAAAGTGGATATTTTCGCGTGTGGAAATTTTCGCTTAGCCAGCTTCCAAAGTGTTCGCGGTGTGGATATTTTCGCGCCGTCAAGATATTGTTGCGCTAACTTGTATCTTTTATATTTAGTATTTCTATGTGTTAATATATTCGCGTGTGGAAATTTTCGCGGAGATTTACTGATAGCGTAATAAGCGAAAATTTCCACACCGCGAATATTTCCACTTTTACAGTATGTAAAGTATGTTTAATATTTCATCCTCTATTTCTTTCCTTGCAGATAATCCTGAATTCAATGCATAAATATCAACCACGCTTCCACGTTGTATACGTTAATCCTAAATCTGAAGATTGCTCAAACACAGAAAACTTCAAGACTTACATTTTTCCTGAGACCAAGTTTATGGCAGTGACAGCCTACCAAAACCATAGGGTAAGTCAGTCAAGTATGTCCATTAAAATATCTCCAAAATATGGCATTTCATTCAATCTATCATTGTAAATATACCAAGGTTGGTACCAGTGTTACTATTAAAATCGCTCATAGTTTCTCAATGCATGCAAATAAATCTTTATCACAATATCATAGTATGTCATGTTAATAAGTGGAAAATAACAAGCCATTATGTTACAGATTTCTGTCTCGTAATAAATGATCTGAATCTTTTAACAGAATTCAATTTTTGCTGAATTAAAACAGATCGGCGCAATAATGGAATTTGCGCACCCAGAGTATCTGTAGTGGAAAACAATGTACAGAAACAGTATAATAAGCGCAATGATTATTTAGCGGACAGTGAAAATCGCTAATATCAGAATTCCGCTAAAATATGTACATTTACAGTTGTTGATACAACTTATACTGATTAAACAACAGCCAGAAGAAAAATGCTTCAAGGGGTTAAGTACAGGTTTAAAACGAGAAAAAAAATCCACATTGCTTATTTTGATAAACTGATGTGATTTTAAATCAATGTGACAGCTCATGACATATTGAATTATTTAACTAGTTGAAAACATTCGTGTAAAATGGTCTGTTCATTTTTCAGATAACACAGCTCAAAATAGCTAGTAACCCGTTTGCCAAAGGTTTTCGGGATGTAGATCCCAACGAATGGTAAGTTGGACGCTAGTTATATGAATATATCTTTACACCAACTAGTGTTCCTGTTTTGATGGAGATTCATTTTTCATGTTGTATACAAACCTTACAGAGCCATTATTCTAGTAGGAACAAAACCCACAATGATGTTAGTGATATCCCTAACGTATTCTTTAGAGGATATCTCGAACTTTCACTATTGTTTCCTGATTTTCTATAACAGAATGTGTTTCTTACAATTTATCTTTCTCTGTCCAGTATGGTTGACGTCATATCTCACCTAAACCCCTGCTCCCGTCCACGGAATCAACACCGCCCAAGTTCATTGCATATCTCAAACGTCACCCGGAAGCGGTCCTTAGACGACAAAGATAAATGTAAGTAGAAGCCGGAAGTACGTCATTTTAGCCGGAAGTACGTCATTTTAAGCACTGGCATATATTTCCTTTATTCATCGCATGATATTTGAAATACAAGTATGTGTGTAAAAATATTGGAGACTTAAGGATAGACTATAGATGATCAATAATGTTTGTCCCTCTGGTAGAGGCTTTTCTCTTTCTTCTTGAGCATGTTGGTCAAATTAAAAAGAGAACCATTTACACTCGTTTCTTCGTAATATGGACTTATTAAATAAGGGGGCCTTCCACTCGCTTTAATTTCTCGAGAAATTTCAAATCATTTCACTCGTTTCAGGAATGCTATATGACAATGACGTTAATGTTAAAAAAGCCTTTACATATCAATGTGTATTTGACAGCTATATTTGCATTATCTACATGAACGCAATTGGCTGTCTTTGTAAGGGTCCGTTATATTTAGACATATTTACATTTGCTCCGCATTTCCCTAAGAGGCAGTTGGCACCATACGCCTATAACACCCAGTGCCCCAGGCTATAACACCCAGTGGGTCATGTGACATTAAAAAGGCGGGATTTTTTTTTGTTGGTTCAATTATTTTCAAAGTTGACGGAAATGGTAAGACAATATAAATATAAGTATTGAACAGTGGTTTAAATGTTGTTATAGTCGATATGGCAGCAAGATGTATGGTGGGAAATGTAGCATGGGAACCCTAACGGGTTCCCATGCCATTTGCCCACCATGCATCTTTCTGCCATATCGACAATAACAACATTAAAACCACTGTTCATTGCTTAAATGAATTCCATATACATTATTCACCATAAATGAAAAAAAAAAAGGTTCTAATAAATAAGTTATGTTCTATTTCTTCAGGTTCCTCTGAATCAGACGATTCCACGTGCATGTCCCCTACTGGGGTAGTGAACCATGGACTGTCGACCGCACCCCTCAGACTTCCTCCACGAGGATCATATACAGACAGTTATAACTATGTTCCCTACTCTCACGAGACTTACATGATGACATCAAAATCTCGCCCTTCGCCATATTCTCGCAGCATGGAATACCAATCATTTCACCACGCAAGAATGAAAGAAATTTACCAAGGAACAACGTGTGGCTATAATTTCTAACGTGTGTGTGTGTGACTTGTTCGTATGTTGTGTTCTAATGTGTTCCCGTATGTGTTCCCGTATGCGTTCCAAGAAGTGTGCGTTTAGAAAATGTTTTAAAAAGAACACACTGAATATCATTAAAATGGACTTTAACTTCAACAATTCCAGAAATATGTTCCCGTAAACATGGCTTCGTCACGCTACTTTTTTCAGGTTGTTGTAAGGGTATTTTAAAAAGCGTCTGTTCCCGAAATAAGGGCAATTTTGTCAAAATCTAAATTTGGTTTGATATCCTGTTTAGATTACCGGAAACATTTTCTGTATTAATATATGTCACTCCGTTGTCAAGGTCAGTAATGTAAAAGATATGTACTGTGGGTTTGTCAAGGTCAGTAATGTAAAAGATACGTACTGTGGATTTGTCAAGGTCAGTAATGTAAAAGATACGTACTGTGGATTTGTCAAGGTCGGTAATGTAAAAGATATGTACTGCAGATTTGTCAAGGTCAGTAATGTAAAAGATACGTACTGTGGATTTGTCAAGGTCGGTAATGTAAAAGATATGTACTGCAGATTTGTCAAGGTCAGTAATGTAAAAGATATGTACTGCAGATTTGTCAAGGTCGGTAATGTAAAAGATACGTACTGTGGATTTGTCAAGGTCGGTAATGTAGAAGATGCGTACTGTGGATTTGTCAAGGTCAGTAATGTAAAAGATACGTAATGTAGATTTGTCAAGGTCAGTAATGTAAAAGATATGTACTGCAGATTTGTCAAGGTCAGTAATGTAAAAGATACGTACTGTGGATTTGTCAAGGTCGGTAATGTAGAAGATGCGTACTGTGGATTTGTCAAGGTCAGTAATGTAAAAGATACGTAATGTAGATTTGTCAAGGTCAGTAATGTAAAAGATATGTACTGCAGATTTGTCAAGGTCAGTAATGTAAAAGATACGTACTGTGGATTTGTCAAGGTCGGTAATGTAGAAGATGCGTACTGTGGATTTGTCAAGGTCAGTAATGTAAAAGATACGTAATGTAGATTTGTCAAGGTCAGTAATGTAAAAGATATGTACTGCAGATTTGTCAAGGTCAGTAATGTAAAAGATACGTACTGTGGATTTGTCAAGGTCAGTAATGTAAAAGATATGTACTGTGGATTTGTCAAGGTCAGTAATGTAAAAGATACGTACTGTGGATTGTCAAGGTCGGTAATGTAAAAGATACGTACTGTGGATTTGTCAAGGTCAGTAATGTAAAAGATATGTACTGTGGATTTGTCAAGGTCGGTAATGTAAAAGATACGTACTGTGGATTTGTCAAGGTCGGTAATGTAGAAGATACAAACTACAGATTTGTCAAGGTCGGTAATGTAAAAAATACACGTACTGCAAATCTATATATATCTTTCTTCTACCTCATGGCAATTATACACAATAGATGCAGTTGTATTTTAGAACTTATAACTGAAGAATAGTTAAAGAGGAAATTAGCATACCTTTTTATTTTTAAAAAGATCTTCCTGAGACCGGTCTACATTAGCTAACGACTAGCAAATGGACATATCTTTATTCTAGAGAGACTAAAACTAAACTATTTTTTATTCTATAATGTAAAGCAAACGAACTAACACTAAATCATATGTATACAATTTCCAGAGTAGTTTTTTATGCTTGGAGTTATTATGACGGTTTCATTGCAATAATTACCAGCAAGTATATGAACTAAATTCGCTGTTTTTATAATTTAGTGGCTAAAGCATTCACGAAAACAAGGGATATCTATACCATACTACACCAGTAAGTAGCCAACAAATAATTCAATGACGGAGGAAAACACAAATATCTTAAATTTGTAATAACTGGAAAGCGAAAATATATATCTAAAAATACATTTGATGGTGACACATTCAAATTAAAGTTATTGTCAGTCTTTAGGGAATAGCGATTACTATTAAGCATATGAAATATTTAAAAAAAAATCATATATTTCATCAAATCAACAAACTATCAATATTGTTTTAATAAATCTGATCTATAATAGTGTATATCATGAAATGTTCCTGTGTGCTTTCTTTCGTGGTTTGGAGCTTTCAAATATACTTTTGTTGCTACATGATTTCGTGGCTAGCCAATACCACAATAATAAAACAATAATGCATACAGTAACATTAGTTACATTTATATCCGCGTTTCCATAGCAACCACGAAAAGTTTATACACAGCGAATTATACACAACATAAGTTTATACACAGCGAAAATTTATACACAACATTGTCAACAAAAATGTATACACACCAAAAGTTTATACACACCAAAAGTGTATACACAAATTTATACACAGCGAAAGTTTATACACACCAAAAGTGTATACACAAATTTATACACAGCGAAAGTTTATACACAATAAAAGTTTATACACAGCGAAAGTTTATACACAGCGAAAGTTTATACACAGCGAAAATTTATACACAACAAAAGTTTATTCACAACAAAAGTTTATACACAACGAAAGTTTATACACAAATTTATACACAGCAACCTTTTATACACAATAAAAGTTGATACACAGCGAAAGTTTATACACAACAAAAAGGTTCGTGCTTTACAGCATTAAGAGTGTGACAGCGTTTGTGAATATTGATTTGTACAATGGTTTTGAAGAGAGCATTCTTTATATATATACACGTGCATTAAACATGCGTATATGAAAATCGCGTGGTATGTTACGTGCATGTGTATTTGCATCACGTGGTCATGTTATGTGTCCCTAAACCATGATCGTTCTATTTATGAGTTAATAAGTGTTTCCTTTCAGATTATAAAAATCCATTTATGAATATTAAAATGTTTTTTATTTAAAAAAAAAACAACCTCCAGATGTTGGTCTTTTATTTTGTCAAAAGTATATTTTGAACGTGAGAAACTGTGAAACCTGACGAAACTCCAAGGTGCTGATATATTTCTGTACACTCCTTTGCTCATCAATTCGGTAGACACTCGGTTCATTGTCCGGAGAGTAAGCGCATCAAGAGGCAAAGCTCTGCACCAGTACAGCTACTCGTTGATCCTGAGGGACACCATGCGACCTTTGACCTCTCATGCTTTAATCCTCCTTCTGATTTACCTCCAGTAACTTATATTGAAGTCGGTGTACCGTAACGGCACTTCATCCGATACACATGCACGTGCGGGCTTCAGGGACTGGACATGTCTGATAACGCTGGACCCTGGTTCCCTAGTGGGGCTGGATTTCACCCATGGATACGATTTCTTTTAGTGTTGTCCAGTCATTTGACGAAATATTGTTTGTAGGAAAATTGGGACTGCTACAAGGATCCTAACAAGGGGATATATTTGTGACGTTACTTCACTTTGTCAAAATAGGACAAAACAATAGACGATATATCTCGATGATAAAATGAAATTATATGTGTCATAAGGTGAAAATCTTAATTACATTTTGTCGGTTATAATACTGAGATTAAACGAAGAACATGTCTTTTCATAAAACTATCATTATAATTAGAACTGATGCGAGTGGTCTTGCTTCTAGCATAATCTAACAGGCTACTTATATTGTTGAAACATTGTATGTGTTTGTATATTATTGCCATAGTTACTTAGAATTGTGCAATGAACATTAGAATTGAATTAAATTGATATTACCAGCACATCATGGCAAATACTTCCTTCTCAATTATATAAAATTAAGTGAACGTGCCTATATGTTATCAGACTAAATTCATTTCCTAAGTACATGTACAATTTATGAATATTGAATTATCGGACTAATTTGAATGATGAAAGCGTCTGGAAACTAAAAAAAAACGGCTATAAAAATATGTATAGAAAGGAAATGCTGTCATGCATAACATTTGTTTTAATACTACTTTCACGTCCGCAGAAACGGAAAGTGTGCCCAAAGCTTTCTTGAATGTTTGTAGGTACAATGTACATTCATTTCTCATATTGCGTTCTACAAGACTGATTATTTATCTGAGAAAGTTAAAATTATATGCGTTGAGTTAATTGGCAATTTAGACATAGAGGGGTTATTATGATCTACATTGTAAAATATCGCCATGTATTGTAAGTATGCACTTACACAGTTCTATAATGAAAATGTTGTCTTTTCTCCGTCATCGTGATTATTCGTTGTTTACCACAAAACAACAACTTTAGCTGTCGTCGTCACCCAACAAATGTTCATGGTTTCTGTGTTGACATCTTTCATCCAGTCACGACCCAGGAAATTAATACGCGAGTATCTAAAATTGGTATCGGTCCGAAGACGAAATTTGATAGTCCGGACCATTTGTGACTTGGTTGATTGTAAGATTACTGAAAATCAAAGGGAAAATGAAGAGCAAAATGACGAAATTAACCTGGACCAAGACTTGTAATCGGTCGGGAAACTTTCTAATCTGATATATACAAAATGTCCGTTTTTATCTACATTGCCCAAATCTCCAAAAAAAAACCCCAAAAACCCAAAAAACAACAGCTTAATAGTAGGGAGTCTGATTATAGGGGAGGAATGCTAAAGATAACGATAGTTCTACAGGTTAAGTCAAGTTCAACAGATGCGTGAATTAAAATAGGTGTGCTTTTAATAAACATATGGTTGTTTGTTTGGTTTGTTTCTTGTTTAACGTCCTATTAACAGCCAGGGTCTTTTAAGGACGTGCCAGGTTTGGGGGTGGAGGAAAGCCGGAGTACCCGGAGAAAAACCACCGGCCTACGGTCAGTACCTGGCAACTGCCCCACGTAGGTTTCGAACTCGCAACCCAGAGGTGGAGGGCTAGTGATAAAGTGTCGGGACACCTTAACCACTCGGCCACCGCGGCCCCTAGTAAAAAAGTGTCTCTTGTAAACAAATACAAAAGATAAATTAAGAGACATCTCAAACTGTGTCATAGGATTATCACTTTAAAACAGAACCATAGTCTATACACGAAATGTGTATTCCTATTAAAACGTAATGTTTTACTTATATGAGGCAAATCAAAAGGAAACAATTTTTACAGAAGCATCATTCATTTAAATGTAACATAATCATCAATACAGATCCCTTATCTGGCATATTACTCTTAAAACAAAACTGTGGCAGGGGACAGACAGAATTATACAATACTAATTTACTTTATTTTATCTTTTTTTCCAACAGTGAATTCGTATATTTCTCTAATTAATTATATACAACATTGTTTTCTCTCATTCCACCACATGTCTGAGTATTCTCAATAACCAGTGTTGTTTCACTTAGGACAGGCTGTTATATTGTAATAAATGTCACTGAAAGTTTGAAGGACGGTTATTGGTGTGAAGTGAAATCCCGTTTGTATTTCCACTATATAGCAGGCATTTATTTAAAAACAATATTATACGGATCGTAAATTGGTATTTTGGAAAGTTCATATTTTCGAAGTTTTACCTCAAGTTAAAAGCGAGATATTTTTCATTTAAATAAAGAAAATAGTCATAAATGTTAGTCTATCTCAAAAATAGCGAATAAAATCCCAACCTCAACATGTATTATCATTTATTGAACAAATTTTCATAATGGCTAATAACTCATCAATAAGTATTGTTTTCAAAATCAAGCGATAGGATAGGGTTTTCTTATCGAAAAGCTCCGAAAAGTGTAGCATGTTCATCGGATACATTTTCAAAGGATTGCTTAAAAGACACACAAGTTATTAACACCTTTGAATGCAAATTTAGAGATACATAAAAATACAGTAGAGCCAAAAATATATCAAACTGTATCGTACAGTTGTTTCGTCCTCCTAGGAGTCGTCAGTGCTGTTAGGGACGCCTTACAGCTGTTTCGTCCTTCTAGGACTCCTCATTTATGTTAGGGATACCATACAACTTGTAATCCTTCTAGGACTCGTCAGTGACGATGGGGACACCATGCAGCTGTTTCGTTCTTCTAGGACTTGTCAGTGATGTTTGGGACACCATACAGCTGTTTCGTCCCTCTAAGACTCGTCAGTGATGTTAGGGACAACATGCAGCTGCTTCGTCTCTCTAGGACTCGTCAGTGATGTTAGGGACAACATACATCTGTTTCGTCCCTCTAGGACTCGTCAGTGATGTTAGGGACATCATACAGCTGTTTCGTCCCTCTAGGACTCGTCAGTGATGTTAGGGACACCATACAGCTGTTTCGTCTCTCTAGGACTCGACAGTAATGCTAGAGACACCATACAGCTGTTTCGTCTCTCTAGGACTCGTCAGTGATGTTAGGGACACCATACAGCTGTTTCGTCTCTCTAGGACTCGTCAGTGATGTTAGGGACACCATACAGTTGTTTCGTCTCTCTAGGACTCGTCAGTGATGTTAGGGACAACATACAACTGTTCCGTCTCTCTAGGACTCGCCAGTGGTGCTCATGGTCTATAGTGTAGATTCGTGGGAGGTGACTTGATAAGTTGAAATAAAAGTAAAAATCTTGATGGAGAGGCGCAATAGCTCTATAATTCAATTAACATAATAATCTTCAATATTGGGTTTCAGAGGTTGGCAAGTACATGTGAAGCAACACATAATTAGCATATTGTTGAATTAGTAACGTATTGTACAACATATATATATATTTACCATTGTATGGCACTGCCACTATATAACCCTACCAATTCAGTTGCGAGTTCACCAGCTTATGAACTGCCAACTGAAATTTGAATTTGAAAATTTCAAAAAAAAAATCGCACGACAAATAAAAAATCGCAGATGGTAAATATAAGCATTGAACGGCTTTCAGTTGGCATTCATTATCAATATGAATGCCAACTGGACAGAGGCAAATTCAACATGAAGCGCTAGCGCGCGTCATGGAATTTGCCTCTGTCCAGTTGGCATTCATATTGACTATGAATGCCAACTGAAAGCCGTTCAATGCTTAAGTATACAATTATATTGATTACACAACAGTGTAATTTTCTACATAAACATACATCTACTTCAAGCTGTCGATATCCAAACAATATGCATTTTCTAGGTAGTTGGCCACACTGATAATCATTGTTTCAATTGAACCATAGGAAATCACATTGTGTTATGTTTATATTGTAGTTAGTGGTCGGTTTAACACAGATGGATATTCCTGGATCTTTTTCACTGTAGCCATCCTACTTGTTCGTGGTACAACTGTTTCCTGTTCTCTCGGATCTATATATTTGTTGTTAGTTATACTTGAATATCGTGCTGATAATCTAAACTATTACCTTGACAACAACGTGACAGATCTTTCTCGATGCAAATCGTGAATAGTTGTATTGTTGCTTTCGTCAATAAATAACATTAAAACATCGATATTCCAAAGGTTTACATATAAAAGTACAGCCTAGATTTATAATTGATATCTATACAGAATCCCCGTGTCTAGTCGGGTGCTCTGTCGTACATCATTCAACGGAATTATCATATAAATCATTGATAAGGTTTTACGTTTCAAAGAATTTGTAATTTTGTGTGGAACAGATAAACATTTTTATATACATTTGGTTTCGTAATTTTTTTTTATTGTTTTTAAGCAATAAATTAAAACCTTTTCTATGAGTAATTTGTATTTACATTCAAAGGCGCCCATAGCGTACAATTTCCCTCAGAGATAACTGGGTTGTGATTAGCACACAAGTTTTACTATCAGCCGGAATCATGGAGTGGAGTACCGTTTTTTATTTACCAAACACAAATTACATCCGCTATCATTGACATAATCTTGGGTCAACTCGTATGACGTGGTTGGTGTACCAGCCTGGAAACGTGGAAAAGTAAAAGAGTTTCCGATTTTTTTTCAGTGCTGTATACATCGCCAATCTATTATGATAGAGTATTTATGTTAAAAAAATAGTCTCTCGCTTCCAAAAACGGATGACAAATGTCTTTTCAGGGTGAAGGTCATTTGTATGATAAACTGTGTATGGCAAAAACCAAAGTTCCACTCGGCTACTACAGCTTGAATACGATACCCTGCTCAGATCAATCTTCTCATTTTAAAAACTTTTTAAAAAAATATTGAAACTTATTTAAAATTATGTTTAGAATTACACACTTAAATCCAATTGTAACAAATATTTAAGTATATTTGTGTTCATTTTATTTTATCTCGGATATGGTTTATTTTTGGATTAAGCTTAAGTTAAGTTAAGGATGCGCGTGACATTTGTAACTCTCTCGTACATTTTGGCACAAGTTCCGATCATGATAGGGTCGCACTGGTCGCTTCCTCTCACAAATTAACACAATGTGTAAACACTACACGCGAAACGTAAACAATCAGACCGCCATTTGCTGCTCGGATCAGCCCGAGAGGAGGTGAAGAATGTGATATTACGACCCAAGCTTCACCAACAGATGCGACGCGTCCAGACATGATTGCCAGATAAGAAGTATTCCTGTATATTTTCCGGAGTGTATCTATTTCGCCGTTTTACACCTTCATCGAATTTTAAGAAACATTTTGCCAAAACATACGCTCCACCTGTTGGCGTGATTAATTTTCTACAGTCCCGGAAGCCACCTCATATATCTGTCCTTATCCACTCACTTTTATTAAACTTGATAAAACAATATCAGGTATCATATCTTTTAAATTTTCGAATTTTATGATTCCCGTTGATGATAAATAGTTCTATTCGCTTGATCACTTCAATTATGCTTCAAAATATACTTTCCATTTGCCAGTCGGTGCCTTTTGGTTTGTTTGGTCTTGAAACAAATTTTAGAAGCATATACATAATCGTACCATGCATAAGCCATCATGTACATTTCTATCGCCTAAACGTGCGCTTAGAACTGGAATCCGATGACACGTGCGTCGTTTAGCTGTCACACGTGTGATATAGTAGGCGTTATTTTGGACCAAATGTTTATAGTATTGTTTCTGTTTCGGCGAGAAGTCTGAACACAAATAATTTATAACAAATGAATTTGTTCAGAGCCTTATCGAGACCAGATTGGACATCGCCATAACCTTATCACAATGGTACAGGACCTGCCCTATATCACTAACGTAAAATATGTCACTCCAACTCCAACTCAAAGATTCCAGTTGACCCTTTGAAGAATGCCTTTGGTGCCAGAACATAAGCTATGAACCGGTTAATAGTCACAAGTCTATTTGACATAATATTTTTACCCTGCATTCTAATGAATAATGACACTAGACTTTGCAAGAACTACCAATCCATCCACGTCCATATGGATGGGACAATGTATGGGATACTATAATACATATATTGATGTATTAGATACCATGATACATATGTATGGACAGTATGTTGGTAATTTCGCCAAGTCCCTGTGAATAGTACTATGGATTCAGAATATACACACGCGTCTTTTAACGAAATTTGTAAAGCATCCAAAAATACGAAATTTATCAAATATCCCAAAAAATACGAAAATCTATTGATTGTCCAAAAATACGAAATCTATGAAATATCCCAAAAATACGAAATTTATCAAATATCCCAAAATATGAAATATATGAAATAACGCAAAATACGAAATCTATGAAATAACGCAAAATACGAAATCTATGAAATAACGCAAAATACAAAATCTATGAAATATCCCAAAATACGAAATCTATGAAAAAACGCAAAATACGAAATATATTACCGTAATATCCAAAAATATAAAATTTAGAAAACATCCCAAAATACGAAATGTTTTACATTACAGGGTAAGGACAACCTCCCTCCAATATTTATATCACATCTATATGAGGTTGTCTGTTTATTTTCACAGGGACTTTCCTTCCTAATTTCCGAATTTCATGGCTTTTACATTAATATTTATTAATATGCAAAAACTATATACATGACTTAATAATATGCTTATCACTTAAAATCAGTACGACCCTTATAATTGTCATGCATGTGACGCTCTATTCACAGTGGAGCATTTTTTGATAGAATGTTACGATTTCAAGTATATTCTTGATAAATACTTTCGAGTCCCGGATATGAAAACCCTTTTCAGTTCCGGGGACTCGAAAACAATATTTAGCTACTTGAAAGAAATCGATCTATTCTATAGACTTTGATGTCTTTTACGTTACTCTCTTTGACGTTCTATATATATCACAAAGTTCACATAATCTACTCGTACATATATATATATATTTTACCATTTTTAACCAATTTTTTTTTATAATAATGATCCAAATATACAATACGAATGCTTTTAAAAATGACCAATTTTAGCTGATTTTAACGTAAAAATCAAAACGGTAGTATATTGTTTGGAACCTAAATGACCCTAGTTGTCGATGGGCTGTAAAACGCAAACAAATAAACAAACCTTATAATTTACCAGAAAATTGTGATTTGACGAATAGAATTGCTAGACGTCGAGGGCCAGCTTATGCTCTGCGTGATGAAATATTCGTGTAACTATAATGTACCATCTTTCATTCAGTAAATTCTACAGAACACCAGTACTTGTGTCGGCGCCATTCTTAATAAGTCCGCCTTGGCAAGCGCTGCACTGTTGTCCCATCTATGTTAATGTTGTCACCGAAAGTCGAGGGGACAGAAACGTGGCTGGATCCTTGCTTTCTCGACTCCAGAAGATCATCTGGGAAGCTGTACGCAACTTTAATCTACATTACGGTCTTTCCGTTCTGATATGACCCGAGGCGGAGTCAAAGTAATACAGCTCTGACCAGAGACATCACCCATGGCAGTGACAACCATTTTCAATGTTATTTTTCAGCATAGCCGCATAATATTCTTTTGGCCCCGGATATGACGCGACAGGTGGCGTTACTGGTCAAGATGAAGTATGTGATTGGTGAATGTAGCGGTCAATGCAAAATGCAGATAAGCAGTTTAAGACGAAACAAAATTAAGATTGAATGCACGCTGAATAAGTGGATGTATCTATTCAAATGACAATTAATAAAATTAATTCAAACTGATATAATTTTGTTATCCGTGCTGAAACGCATTCATTGATAAGTTCGTTAATTTATTTCACCAGCAGTTTTACATTATAACCACCAGCATTAAAACTCTGCCGTATATCCTTTTTAAAGGTATTTCTTGTTTAATTTGAACTTTCAGACCACTGATTTGTGGGGGATAGTTCTCGCGATAGAATTATGCTGATTTGTACTTCCCATGCTCTTGTTTTAGTTCAGAATTTCAAAAAATAATTAAAGGCCGTCAAGTTTAGAATTACACTGTCAAGTGTTCAGTTTACGATACACCAACACTTTAGCAACTCTGGAGTCTGCAAGGAGCAAATATGCGGTTTGTGTAAGCTAAATTAATTTGTCAAAATGGGTTCCATCTGAATCATTTAAGATGTGTCTGTGTGTCTGTGCCAGTCAGTTTCTTCTAGAGATATTGTCAATGTCTCGCCTCGTTCCCGAGTTGATATGTATCTGATATAGTTAGCATTTACGAAAGCCAGAGGATCGCGGCTGTCACAGGGTACGGCGAGCTTCACGTTCTATTACAATTCTTTGTCAAATTGTGAAAGGTTTAATCTTCATTCCGGAATGCATTTATCCCGTGCATCTCTCGTGATTGACACGTGCGAATGAAGCTCATGCATCGCGTACCATTCCACATAGCACGTACGTATCTACCTCGGGAATGGTCTCGTTTCATCTGCGAGATAACACGAGAATTTGTACTGATAAGACGAGTATTCACCACTGGACGCGATGGAGTTTAATCGTTTTTGAAATGGAGGTGAAAATTGCCTGTAGACGTGAACTTTCCTCGGTTGTCCACAGGGACTCTTTCTCAAAGGTCTGGACTATTTAAATGTTGATAGTTATAACATACCTATCCCCATCAAACAGATTGATATGTCTTCATCAGATATCAATTCAGTATTATTTTATACAATATATATGTTCATTGTATTCCAATGTAAAGGAGCTCGAACAGCTCCAGTATTGGAATTTAAACCGAACTCAACTAAGATGAACTTAAGTTAACTTATTTTAACTAGACTAAACTTACTTTAGATTAACTTAAGTTAACTTATTTTAATTAGACTAACTTAACATAAAGTGTAGCTTAACTTAACTTCACTCAGAGTATCTTAACTTAACTTAGTTTATCTTTACTTAGTTTATCTTTACTTAGTTTATCTTTACTTAGTTTAACTTGAAGGGACATTCTTTCGTTCGGACATCAGAAACATGAACAATTTCAATTGATAAAATCTATGTCCGAATGAGGACTTAATGAGCTTACCAGAAATGACAGTAACGCCGATTTGTCCAGAAAAATTACATTTCGCACACAAATATCACCTGTCTTTGTGGTAATTAGTGATACTTCAGGTCGAATTGAGATTTTTAAGGATTTAATACTTGAAGCACTTTGGTTTCCCTTGATTGTATAACTGTCGTATTATTGTAAAGATGATAACTTTAACAACTTGGGAAAAATACATATTTCCCATTAAGTTTCATTTTGGCGACCTACACTTTATTCAAACGAAGGAATGTCCCTTTAAATTAACTAGCTTAGCTGACCAGCCTTAACTAACTTAAACCAAATTAACCAGCCTACTTCAATTTAACTTATGTCAACTTCATCTTACTTACTAAGCTAATCTACTTCATCTTAACTTGCTTTAACCTTACCTTACCATGTACACGGATATTGTAATTCATAGCGAATACGATAATACATGAATTAAAATTAAAATTAAGATCAATCAACATAAACAAGTTAATTACCGGGATAGTCTTATGCCTGGATGCCATTTTTTCAGCTAAACAACAGTAAATACTTGAATAGGATGAATAAGAGTAATAATTTTTACTGGTAGGGAAATCTTCAAACTTTAATTTGATATAAATTTCACAAAATTTGAACTTTAAATGAGCGATTGAGGGGATGGAGTCATTGGTATGAATAATTAATTGTGTGAGGCCTTAATTAAGAAAAGATGAGACCTTAGCAATTGAGGATGCAAAGGAAACAAGTGACGTAATATCAAAATTAATAATATGCCGTGCTGTACCTATATCACTAGATTAATATTGAAAAAAAACCCACCGAAATAGTACATTATTTATCGGAACACTACATTTTACAAATCCCATCCATTCTATTTAAATAAAAGGAATGATGGCTTTAACGTGTTTGTAAGGGGAGATGATAGCATTATAACGACACAACTTGTTGTCACGAAGGATGACCGGATGTTCCTCAGAGCACGTGACATGTCAGCAGAAGTAAAACGTATCGCGACACCTATCGCTAATTTACCATCTAATCACTTTGAACTATCGCTAATTACGAATTCATGGTCAGCTTAAGGCTGAGAAATACAAAATGATAATTTATTAAAAAAATATCATTTTTTTTTTGTATATTCTAGAGAGACTGTCCCAACCTTAAGAAAATAATGAAGTTTGTAATTATAACAATTTTTTAACCAATTGAACAAACAACGGTCCTCATATTTTTGACGTTGTTTTGGACAATGTTAAGCTGTACAAACTTATGCAGTGTCTATTATCGCCGTGACCAGCTCGTTAAATCTAATGCCTGGACGTTAATCACCTCTGAACCTGCTATCATAACACACAGCCTGACCCCGGGGTGTAGATCTAAGCGGAGATAATTGATGTTAATTAGGAGAAACAGTAGCCTGTGTACAAACACACCGGTGTCTGGAGAGTGTCACAAGGGGAGGTAATCTGTGTATAGGCTTTGTCCAGCGGATATGGTCATTAAAATGCTCGTCTTGCTCAGGGTATGGCAGTTTCTCTCCAGGGACAACGATGTGATTGGCTGAACTACTATCTGATCGGCGAGAACGAGCACACATTTTAAACATTAGCTTTCATGTTTTTTCTTTTCTAAGTCATACGTTATTGTACGCGTATAAAGAGCAATGAAAACTATGGAACATCTCGTTACGTCCCATCCAGCCTGTGCTATCAGGAGTTACTGGACCTTATAGGATCCTACTTTCCGGAGATTATTGCCTTTTTTCATTATTGCCCATAATTCGTTGGCCATAAGTTTGTAAATTGTTAAGTTCATACATATTGTATAGATTTAACTATACATAATGTATACATATTATATACATATTATATACATATTATATGCATATACTATACGTCATGTATACATATTATATACATATAACTATACGAAGTGTATACATATTATATACATATAACTTTACGTAGTGTGTAATATTATATACATATAACTATAAGTAGTGTATACATATTATATACATATAACTATACGTAGTGTATACATATTATATACATATAACTATACGTAGTGTATACATATTATATACATATAACTATACGTAGTGTATACATATTATGTATATATAACTATACGTAGTGTATACATATTATATACATATAACTATACGTAGTGTATACATATTATATACATATAACTATACATAGTGTATACATATTATATACATATAACTATACGTAGTGTATACATATTATATACATATAACTGTACATAGTGTATACATATTATGTATATATAACTATACGTAGTGTATACATATTATATACATATAACTATAAGTAGTGTATACATATTATATACATATAACTATACGTAGTGTATACATATTATATACATATAACTATACGTAGTGTATACATATTATATACATATAACTGTACATAGTGTATACATATTATATACATATAACTATACGTAGTGTATACATATTATATACATATAACTATACGTAGTGTATACATTGTACATATTATATACATAATACTATACGTAGTGTATACATATTATATACATATAACTGTACATAGTGTATACATATTATATACATATAACTATACGTAGTGTATACATATTATATACATATAACTATACGTAGTGTATACATATTATATACATACAACTATACGTAGTGTATACATATTATATACATATAACTATACATAGTGTATACATATTATATACATATAACTATACGTAGTGTATACATATTATATACATATAACTATACGTAGTGTATACATATTATATACATATAACTGTACGTAGTGTATACATATTATATACATATAACTGTACATAGTGTATACATATTATATACATATAACTATACGTAGTGTATACATATTATATACATATAACTATACGTAGTGTATACATATTATATACATATAACTATACGTAGTGTATACATATTATATACATATAACTGTACGTAGTGTATACATATTATATACTTATAACTATACATAGTGTATACATATTATATACATATTATATACTTATAACTATACATAGTGTATACATATTATATACATATTATATACATATTATATACATATAACTATACGTAGTGTATACATATTATATACTTATAACTATACGTAGTGTATACATATTATATACATATAACTATACGTAGTGTATACATATTATATACTTATAACTATACGTAGTGTATACATTGTACATATTATATACATATAACTATACGTAGTGTATACATTGTACATATTATATACATATAACTATACGTAGTGTATACATATTATATACTTATAACTATACGTAGTGTATACATTGTACATATTATATACATATAACTATACGTAGTGTATACATATTATATACTTATAACTATACGTAGTGTATACATATTATATACATATAACTATACGTAGTGTATACATATTATATACTTATAACTATACGTAGTGTATACATTGTACATATTATATACATATAACTATACGTAGTGTATACATTGTACATATTATATACATATAACTATACGTAGTGTATACATATTATATACATATAACTGTACATAGTGTATACATATTATATACATATTATATACTTATAACTATAAGTAGTGTATACATATTATATACATATAACTATACGTAGTGTATACATATTATATACATATAACTATACGTAGTGTATACATATTATATACATATATAACTATACGTAGTGTATACATATTATATACATATAACTATACATAATGTATACATATTATATACATACAACTATACATAGTGTATACATATGCTATACATATATAACTATACGTAGTGTTTACATATTATATACATATAACTATACATAGTGTATACATATTATATACATATAACTATACATAGTGTATACATATTATATACATATTACTATACGTAGTGTATACATATTATATACATATAACTATAAGTAGTGTATACATATTATATACATATAACTATACATATTATATACATATTATATACTTATAACTATAAGTAGTGTATACATATTATATACATACAACTATACGTAGTGTATACATATTATATACATATTATATACATATAACTATACATATTATATACATATAACTATATGTAGTGTATACATATTATATACATATAACTATACATAGTGTATACATATTATATACATATAACTATACATAGTGTATACATATTATATACATATTACTATACATAGTGTATACATATTATATACATATTATATACATATAACTATACATAGTGTATACATATTATATACATATAACTATACATAGTGTATACATATTATATACATATTATATACATATAACTATACATAGTGTATACATATTATATACATATAACTATACATAGTGTATACATATTATATACATATTATATACATATAACTATACATATAACTATACATATAACTATACATATTATATACATATAACTATACATAGTGTATACATATTATATACATATAACTATACATAGTGTATACATATTATATACATATAACTATACGTAGTGTATACATATTATATACATATAACTATACGTAGTGTATACATATTATATACATATATAACTATACGTAGTGTATACATATTATATACATATAACTATACGTAGTGTATACATATTATATACATATAACTATACGTAGTGTATACATATCATATACTTATAACTATACGTAGTGTATAAATATTATATACATATAACTATACGTAGTGTATACATATTATATACATATAACTATACGTAGTGTATACATATTATATACATATAACTGTACGTAGTGTATACATATTATATACTTATAACTATACATAGTGTATACATATTATATACATATTATATACTTATAACTATACATAGTGTATACATATTATATACATATTATATACATATTATATACATATAACTATACGTAGTGTATACATATTATATACATATAACTATACGTAGTGTATACATATTATATATATATAACTATACGTAGTGTATACATATTTTCGCCTTCATAAAGGACTAAATGTGGTATACATCAATATCTGTCCCACATTATCGAGACCACACCACCCTAGTCCTGCTATAAATCAAACGAAATCAGTTCCTCGGTAAAAATAAATTTAAGGGTGGTTCGGGGAATACATCAATATCCTGATTGCGCTTGAAATGCCACAACATACCTTCTGTTTTGGGTTAATTAATTTATATCTTGGTAAAGGAAGTTTCAGTAATTCGTTTTCATTTGAAAAACACGATGAAAAATCTTATCGCGACAATTGTACAGGCTGTTCCATCATCTTATAGCTCACATCTTTAAAATTCAGAACCGTAGACGTTTTCAATCAATCTGACAGTATGGTTTCTAAATGCATCCTTTTTTTTCACCAGATACAATTTACCCTTAAACAGTGATAAATAATCAACTTTAAACGTTCATGTAATTATAATACTCAGCCCCCATATTCTCTCTACCTCCACTCCTCCATCTACCCCCTTGCTCCACTCTCCCTTCCTTGAAATCCCTTCCTCATAACTAGGCCCTTCACTCACACGGACATCTTCCTCCGCTCACTCGGCTCACTCTATCACACACAATTTCCCATTTAGTCGGCCATCCATCCCCTTTAGCCTCTTTCTCCTTACTCGGCAATCCCTTTCCCACTCTCTCGCCTTCTCTCCCCTGCACCACTTACTCACTCGGCCCTCCATCCTAACAATCACTTCCCCTCCCCCTCTGATCTCCTTCCCTCCTCATGTAGCCCTATCCCCTCCATCTAAACAAGGGCTTCTCCTTCAACCTTACATGACCCTATCTCGCCCTCATGAGGCCAAACCTCGCCCTTACTTGGCCCTACCCCACCCAACTTGTGTGTCCCTACCTCCCCCTCACGCGGCTCTACCCCTCCCCTCCTTCACGCGGCCCTACCCCTCCCCCTCATGCGGCCCTACCCGCTTCAGATCCTTCACGCGGCCCTACCTCCCCGCATGCAGCCAAACCTCCCCTCACACGACCCTACCTGTTCTCTTCCTTCACACGACCCTACTCCTCTCCTCCTTCACGCGGCCCTACCCCTCCCCTCCCCTCCTTCACGCGGCCCTACCCCTCCCCTCCCCTCCTTCACGCGGCCCTACCCCTCCCCTCCTTCACGCGGCCCTACCCCTCCCCTCCTTCACGCGGCCCTACTCCTCTCCTCCTTCACGCGGCCCTACCCCTCCCCTCCTTCACGCGGCCCTACTCCTCTCCTCCTTCACGCGGCCCTACCCCTCCCCTCCTTCACGCGGCCCTACCCCTCCCCTCCTTCACGCGGCCCTACTCCTCTCCTCCTTCACGCGGCCCTACCCCTCCCCTCCTTCACGCGGCCCTACCCCTCCCCTCCTTCCCTCCTTCACGCGGCCCTACCCCTCCCCTCCTTCCCTCCTTCACGCGGCCCTACCCCTCCCCTCCTTCACGCGGCCCTACCCCTCCCCTCCTTCACGCGGCCCTACCCCTCCCCTCCTCAACGTGGCCCTATATCCCCTACATCCTCTCACTCGGCCCCACTCTCCGCCCCACTAGGACGCCGAGGCAGTGATGGACGGTGGTGATTACTCGCCGTTGGAGGTTAACAAGCGATTAGACAGCCTGGTGCTATAACGGCAATTATAGCCGTGTAGCTATCCGTAACGCGTGAAACCTTTCGCATATTTCATATTAAACGTCATTCCTAATTGTCAGTGTTTGAAAAATGACCCGGCGCACGGCTGGACCTGCAGCGGAACACTTACACATCTCATTTATAATGTACGTGTCATTGTACATTCACATACGTATACTGGTAAGGCTCGTTATAAATGTCAAAAAACTCTCATATCATGGTATTCCATAGGTCAACGCTAATTTGTCAGATCATTTAAAACATGCGCTCCCTCCCCGTCCGAATGACGCATTTGTCATAGTCAATTGATTCTAATAAGGTAATACATATAACCTGTAATTGTTAGACAGTTATCACATGTAAATAGCAAATAATTATCAATGAAAACAGTCAAATATATCAGAGTTGTCAAAGGATTGTTCAATGACACACAATTGATTATTATCTTTACTAACAGTCCGGACTTGGTTTAACACGCCAATTTAATTTTTTTTCTAAATCGAGATTTAAAACCTGCAATACCACTATGCGACGGATACAGATCTAGAAGGAATGTTAATATATATTCCATTATGTGTGATACAATGAATTTGTAAATGTAAAGTTAATTGTTTTGTGGTACTGAAATACAACCTCTGAGGGACATTAGCCTGACGCAATATGTGGACAGGTAGCGATATATGCAATATATATCATGTTTATATATTACCATAGCAACATGAAACTCTCAACTTACTGAACGTGGAATAATGACATTGGTCGAAAACAATTGATTTAGGAAAGCGATATGAAATTAGTTTTTGCCTTGAAAACAAAACAGTTGAGAAATTATTGTGCAGTTCTACTAACCAATCAAAAACAACATAACAAACAACCATAGGCTATAACCTGAACAAGAAGCCAATAGAAATGCGTGTTTTAATCATTATCGGGTAAAACAACAGTTGTATTTGTTTGTTTTATATTGCGGAATCAAGCAAGATTAAAATATTTTTTTATGATATTAAGTTAGTATCGAATAAGATATTTAAGTATGAAAATTATATGTAATATTTATAAAACTTAAATAACTTCAAAGCTCCGTAGAACAAAGCAGAAGTCGACCAATTTCCATTGGTAAGTATTTCCGAGTATTACAAGGAACCAGGCAGAAGCGTTTGTTCAAAATAAGACATCTTTACTATCAGTCAAAAGCCATCATGGTCATATCAAGTACACGATGGTTCGAGTGCATATCTACATCATTCCTGAGAAAGGATATTGAAAAGTAAAAGGCGAAAGTAATAATTAATAGTGTTTGAGTATACAGAACACTACCTATTAAACGGCGATCATAATTAATGTATTTATGAGTCGGGGAAGTCTACATTTGCTATAAATTTCAGATCACTATTTATGAAACTGTTTGACAGATGCTACAGATAATGTTTGCGAGATTAAGTGATGTACATGTAAAACGAAAGAATCATTCATTTTTCAAATCGCAAATAAAAATAGTTCAAAATTATAAGAAGTCATTTTTGTTGATCTTTATTTTTCAGTGACACACATATCCCACAACCAAATAGTTCGCTGGTATTTTCCCATTTCGTAAAGCTGACTTTCGGTTTGTTATTCCCATGATATACATCAGTTTGGGAGACGAGCTTTAAAAACCCAAGAATGTGAGTAGTTTTCTCATGGAAAATGTCTTAACACAACCCCAGTGAAAACAAAAAAAAACTCCAGGTTTTATGCACGGTTCAGCAGGCAGAACAGCAGACTGATGGTGTTATCACATGTTAGAGTGTGTAACTCATAGTTATTACATGATCTTTATATACGGGTCACGTGCATTCAACCAGGCGTGACGTCATAAAGAAGAGTGTATGCTTTTCGCCTGTTTCAACTCCCGACCGTCAACGCATTTCGCGCGAACATCTATATTGTACTGCACTTTGTGGACAAATTTATGGTAAACTGGATTTTTGTTGATAAAGATTCCCAGGGAGTTCACATACATGGACGAGGATAAAAATAATAGCGGATAATAATATTTATATACGAGTGAAATATATGTTATATTCAACGGGAAACCATTCAATTTCTTTTTATTGCATTTTTATGCTAAAACAAATCAAAAACATCGAAAAATTATGATGTTTAAAAATGCGGTAATCAGGAACATTATTCATGACGTCGTCTCTTTGTGACGTTACTCCACGTCAAGGACTGATCAGCGCAAGCTAATTAGCGTTTTCTGTTGTTATCGGAGAACATGTGCATTAAAATCTAACGCCAAATGAGTATTTTGTCTAAAACGAGTCTGAATATTTCAAAAATACAGCAAAATAACTCATCTATCTCTCTTCTCTTTGATTGGAAAAATCGGCAAGTTTCACTGAGGTGAATGCAAAGGTTCGCTCTGATTGGTCAAAAACGAAAAACTTATATTTTCTCAGCAAAATCTTATATTTTCACTTCAAAATATTATATTATATACGTTTTTATCAGTTTGATAGATTTCTATATTTCACTGACAAAAATGCAATAAAAGTTCTAATTTTAGTCAAAATCGATTGAGTTGCATTAAGTTAAGATGATTATGGTCACACCATAGCTGGGGTGATATGGCGATGTGGTCGACAGATGACGCGACTGTACAACAGTATACAGTATGATGTGCCACTAATGGAAACTATAATAGTGTTATCATACTGAAATAGCATAGATGGTCACGGGAGCATGGCACCCTAACCGGCCGAGGTACAGTGTACTGTATACTGACAACGAGTTCATGAAGTTCGTATAAAGATTAAAAAAAAATAAAAAAATAATTATATAGAATAAAATCAATTAAATAAATAAATATGTCAGAGAGAAGTAAGAGTCATTTTTCCTTGGTTTGTTTAGGTCTTGGTAAAGAACACATGGATTACCTTTCTCGCTTGGTAGCATTTGTTTTCTGGGTTATCGCCACGTGAACAGCAAGGGTTGCTTTGAGGCGGGGGTCTTCTTGTAGTAGTTTGTGACATCCTCTATGAATAACATACAGGAAGGCCTGTCGTATGTCATCCAGAACAATTAGGGTAAAGTTTCTTGCCAAAGGACACAACCGACAGCAAAGACCGGCACGTTTCTCAGAGTCTCGACCTACACGGGCAGGGAGTGTCGAACTATGAAAGGCAAATCAAGGTATTGCCAAGTGAAGCAAAATGAATGAAAAAAGAAGAAATATAGAAATGTGTAAAGCAGATGATTTTTCGCGTTTACGTCCTCAAGCAGTGGACACGGAAGCTCATCCCTACTCTGAAGGGTGCTCCCATTATTGTCGCATAACACATACAGTGGTATAGTAATCGCATTTGTACTAATTTCTCATTCCCCTACCCTTATTTCTATTCCAATACCCACATTTATCACCCCTACCCTTATTTCTTGTTCCCCTACCCTTATTTCCATTCCCCTACCTTTATTTCTCACCCCTTCCCTTATTTCCAGTCCCCCTACCCATATATCTTATCCCCCACACTTATTTATCATTCCCCTACCCTTATTTCTCATTCTCTACCCTTATTTCCATTCCCCTACCCATATATCTTATCCCTACCCTTATTTCCATTCCCCTACCCTTATTTCCCACCCCTTCCCTTATTTCCAGTCCCCCTACCCATATATCTTATCCCCTACCCTTACTTATCATCCCTTCCCTTATTTATCATTCCCCTACCCTTATTTATCATTCTCTACCCTTATTTCCATTCCCCAACCCTTATTTATCATTCTCTACTCTTATTTCTCACCCCTTCCCTTATTTCCAGTCCCCCTACCCATATATCTTACCCCCCACCCTTATTTCTCATTCTCTACCCTTATTTCCATTCCCCTGACCCATGTCTCTCATTCCTCGACATCTCATTCCTCGACATCTCATTCCCCAACCCCTATGTTGTCATTCCTCATCACCCAGAGTTAGAGTCGGCAGTTTATGGTACCACAAAACCATGTTCATACAGGTATGGTCACTAATTATCACCATAAATGACGCTCATGCTAAGTAAATGGCAAAGTCTTAGCCAAGAAAAAGGTAAAATAAAATTGAAAAATATATACCAGCGGAAAAAAGGAACACAAGTTCGGTTTTTCTAATCCAACTTTTAGAAACGTGGTCAGTAGTTCAATACACTGAGCTACCTCCGTGTACTATGAAAACGTTCTTCAGTTAAAATCCAGTCGACCGAGTCCCCGCTCGACGCTGCATGCTTTCAGCAGATTTTTCAAGAAAACGTGCATCCGGGGTACTCTTGTACCATATGTGCTGGTAAATCATCACGAATCGAACATTGCAACAGCACAGATCAGTTACACAACACTTCTTTTCGAAAATATTGTGTAGCTAAATGCCGTGATTAAAGAATGTCGAAAGGGGTAGAGTCATTGCTCTGATAATGCAGGGGCATTCACAACGTCATGTATCCCAGCAATATTTTGTTCCTGAGACAACAATATCCCATTTAGTTGGCCGTCCCGGAGCCACAGAGAGATTGGGTGACTGTCCCAGGAGCGGACGCCCGCGCATTACGTCGCAACGTCAAAATAGAGTCATAAGTCTCTCGCACCTCCGTAACCGATTTCAGACGGCGGCGGGGACAGCACAGTTGTCGGCACTCATGGTCGGCAAGTGTGTCTAAGAACGGTTAGGAATTGGTTGCAGGAGTTTAATTTAAGGCCGCGACGTCATTGTGTTGGTCCACCATTACCGCAGAGGCGACGCCAACGTCAATGTAGTGGCTGCTTGCAACATGCACCTAATCGGTTTAGTTTGGCCCATTGGGTAGTTTTGTTGTTTACTGACGAGTCTCGCTTTCCGCGTTACAGGTCAGATGGACGACAATGACGTCATGGTGAGCGATATTCTGACGCTTGCTTAACGGAAAGTTACAAAGTCGGGGGAGGGTCTGTTATGGTATGGGCAGGGATATCTCGAGGCGTGAAAACGCCTCTGGCGCTTATCCATGGTAATCTTACAGCAGTAAGATATCGAGATCAGGTCTTGAGACCACACGTTCTTCCTCTTACCTATCAATGTAAGCTTAAATTGCAGCAGGACAACGTGATGCCTCTTGTTGATTGGGTTTGTCGTGACTTTCGGGCTCAAAATAACGTTCCAGTTCTTCATAGGCCACCATACAGTCCAGATATGTCCCCAATCGAGCATTTGTGGGACAAGCTAGCCAGGAGGGTTGGGAAGCGCGTCAACTTCGAGAGATATCAACTATAGATCGAAACAAATACGATATTAGGTGTTTAGAATATGCAAGTTCAATTTGGTTTGTTTTGTTTAACGTCCTATTAACAGCCAGGGTCATCTAAGGACGTGCCAGGTTTTGGAGGTTGAGGAAAGCCGGAGTACCCGGAGAAAAAACCACCGGCCTACGGTCAGTACCTGGCAACTGCCACATGTAGGTTTCGAACTCGCAACCCAGAGGTGGAGGGCTGGTGATAAAGTGTCGGTACACCTTAACCACTCGGCCACCGCGGGCCTGCAAGTTGAAGGAGATCTCATTGGGGAATATTCCATTTCCTTTTGCGATATGAAGTAAGACATGTTGACCTAGGTCTGCTTGAGAGGTGTTGTCGAATGAGCAGAAGACTCTTACCATTTCGGGACACATGGTCTAAATCTCCTAGTACTTTTAATGGTCTCATTTGAAATCTAATTTTTGTTCTTGTTTTTCTCTCGTTTTGTCGATTGTTTGTAAGTATTACGATATCGTTATTATGTCGGTATTCTCTGTTGTTTTTTTCAATCATGAAATCATCTACCAAAACAGATCGACATTACTTCAAAACATTAGACTGCTCTAATTCAATAAAATAAAACCCTGATTCTATTGACCGTTAGAATCCATATAAGAATTCGGAAACGTTAACTTGCATTCCGTTTTATCTAGCTTATATTTACGATGCCATACTGCCATGTAGTGTAAGATAAAAAGATCACAAAGTAAAAAGAAAAAGAAAGAAAAGAAACAACAAAAGACGGCAACTAAGTGCCATTTTTCGAAACTCTCAAGAATGTATTTTTTTAGCATGACTAGATTAGCAGACGTGCAATGTTTGTTTCTAAAATCACTTTGTAGAGTAGAGAGGATTTCCCAGATGTGTCGCAGTATTATATTTCTTACGAGTTATTTTACGTTTGTTTTGGTCACCTCCTTCAGTCTTAGAAGGAGGAAACCCCTGCATGATGCAGCTTATTTAAATTTTTTAGCTCTACTTTATGTTATACCCATTTAGTATTTAAAATGTACTGATACCTTTTTGTGTCTTTTGAACAATACTTTAAGGATGGTATAAAGCCTAGTTTTGGATTGTTTGGAAAAAATCCAAAACACAAAGATTCCATCCAAAAGTGTAAACCTTATATAAACATGTTTTTATAATGTATTGGATAGGTGGAGATTTACTACAGATGTGTGGCTATTATGTCTTCTTTGTGATTTAATTTGCCAATTTTCTACTTCCTTGATATAAATGAAAGCTTTAGGTTTTGCACAAGCAATGCCGATCAAAATAGTTTTTTTTGGACTTAAAAGCATTAAGGTGATACGTGTTAGAAATAAAAATATTTTTGAATGAAGTCAGCAAAATCACAATCTTTCAAGAAATCTTTTATCTTTGTTGAGGTTTTCGCTTTCCATGGTAAGTTTATAAAACGATTAATAGGATGTTGCCACTTTAAAGTGTCATTAGAATGAAATGTCTCTGTAGTGACTTATCATTACTCCCACTTATACTAGATTGGGCGTTCCGTCCTCAAAAGGGTCTAAGTCATGTGAGGACGGGTATCAAGGAGACAAAGCAAAGGAATAAACAGGAAAGCAAAATATAAAGATCCAAAGTGTTGCGATTTTGTCTGCTTTATTGTCCGCTTAAAATATGGCAGAGAAGAACATCTTCAGTTATTCAACAGCGATTCCATTTGGACGTTGCAGGCATTGGTGTCAACATATCCCCTAAGAGAAAAAAAAACAAGGTCTGATCCTTCAGGGGCCCACAATTGAGAGCTTCTTAAAAGATGCAGCGCGAAGCAACAAGTGTAATGCATGAAGATGTTTTGCACCTTATCACCTTATAGTTGAGCCATCAAGTACACGCACCATTACAAACGATTATGGATTTCTTTGATCTCGGGGGCATACACCGCATAACCATCGTCAATAGGTTGCTTATATGCTGTATCCAAAACAATTGGTCGTTTCGAAAAACAACAGGTTGCATAAAAACAATTTGTTGTATTCAAACACATTATATAATATTAATATACTTAAAAAAACAATATGTTGTATCTAAAACAAATAGGCTGTATAAAAAAAAACAAAAAAAACAACAACAGCAGCTATATCGAAAAGCAACAGTTGAATCAAAAACGATAGGTTGTGTCAAAAAAACGTTGTATCGAAAAACAAAAGTTGTATTGAAACACAAGGTATGTAGGTTGTATTGAAAAACAATAGGTCATATCGAAAAGCAACAGCTGTATAAAAATAATAGATAATAACAAATCAGACAGTATTGCAGCATTTTCTCTGCATGGACATATTAACATTATCATGCAATAAGGGGGCATATTGTACAAAGGAATACCATTGCTATTATTTACAGTTAAATAAATAAATCTATTTAAACAAAATCAAAAATATATAAACAAAACAGAACACAAATATTATTCTGTCCTATCCACGCATTATCATGATATTTTATGATCATATAAAAATGTTAAACACGGCAATATTACAATGTACATCAGTTAAGATGTTAAAACAATTAATACTAGGTATGTCTTGAGGCATCCGTCCTTTTGCATTGTTAGTGCGATTTCCGACTAGTAGCAGAAGATTTTGCGATATAATATAAATGTTACCCAAGTATAGATTTCGTCGATTATTTCTTGATAGTGATTGCAGCATTATCATTTTCCACATCTACTGTGATATCTGATTTTACAGACACATTGACATATTTGATCAAATCATAAAACAGTTCCTATGATGTTGAGGAAGAAATTGTAAATGTTACCCTCGACGTATTCTCCAAAAAATCATATCTTAACAAAACTAAATACTTGTCAATAAAATGTGTTAAACAACAATGATTGATACCGAGTTTGTTCTTCTAAATACCTTAGCATCCTTTGGATATTGCAGACATTAAACGAAAGATTTCATTACGAATACCAAAGAAATATTACTCATATTTTAAAATGTCATACATGTTGTCATGCTTGAAATATACAAGTAGTTAACACTTTTACTTCATATGATTTTAACATCTGGAAACAATATCCCGTAAGCCATTGGTTGTCGAGTTCGCGTCACGTGATCATTGCCACCCAAACATTACGTTTCCGCCATATCTCAACCCAACGAGGCCTTACTAAATACCGTACCAGTCTTCTCATACATCACTTTTTGTCAACTGCGCATGCGCAGATGAGAAACTAATACGTAAAACAAACACCGAACTCGATCCAGTTACTACGTCAAAACATGTTTGCGGAACTGTTTGACAATTGCTGGACTGGTAAGTATTCTCCTGTCGAGGTTGTCGTGTGGTTTTGTTGTATGTTGTGAGATGTTTGTGACATACTTCAATTGATTTTACTGTCAAGTATTGGATAAAGTAACACAACAAACCACATTTTATATACATCAAACCATTGCCAGGTCAGACAAACCTTGTTTCTGAATTACAATTTAACTAACACTCTTTATAATAACAAACATGCCCGCTCCCTCCTCCCCTATATTATTGAAAAGACATTGAAACAGCTAGACAATCAGTCAAATGTACTTTTTTTTACCATAAAGCTCTAATTATCAAGATGATTGATTTAAAAGTTGCCACTCACTATAATAAAAAAAAGCTTTTTATTCGTCCAGCTATGTACTCGGTAAGCGACACAATAGAATACAATAAGTGGTAAGATTATACATCATAGATATAAAAGAAGGATATAACATTAACATATTTCATTGTTTCGTTTGTGTCCAAATTTTCCTTAAAAGCTGAACGTTCCTTGGCCATATCTTACAGGACACTAGTTATATGGGTATCCATAGAAAATTGATCATGGTTAATGACAATAGGTCATCAGTACTTAATATTTGTCTATGTGAAATATCTATAGATACGTAAATTTCATATATATTTGTTTTTAGTTTTCTTGGTTAAGACAACTTCCCCAGTAATCGGGAATGATGCAAATCTAATGTGATGATACTGCATTGAGATGGCAGTGTAGGATAGCAGTCCTTCCTCAATCATTGACACCGCTTCTACTTGACCGTTGCTGTTCTGACGTAATATGTAAAATCAAGATATTACACAATGTGCCTTTATCAGTAATTATTAAACTGATAATGAAATAGCAATGTCATCAAATCGAATGATTTCAAACAAAACCCTCGCCTTAGCCTATAAATATTACTGGCCAATAACCTTTGCTAGTGGACTGTCTTGGCGGTGTTACATTGCCATTTATGTCTCACCTAAATTCTTATGGGTAATGTCATCGGTTCAGGATGTTCATAAACACTATTTTATGATCTTTTTAAAATCATCGTTTTCTCAAAAATTTCAAATTTTATTGAAATACGGAATTATTGACCGTCCATGTTTTGACATTTAAATTGCTTGGGACTATTTAGATTACCCCTCTAAATTGATCTCTGGTATTACTGACGAGGCCTTAAGAATGAACTAGCTTTATTACGCAGTTTTAGCGACCTACATTTGTATGACCGGTTTCGTCGATGACGCAGAAGACGCTCTCCCTTCAAGAATACGTGGTCCGTATTCATGAAACCATTCTCACGCTCAAGTATGGAATTTGATCTTAACCCACTTTCTGTAAACTCGTTTAAATTACGAAATAGCAGTGTAAAAGAAAAAAATAAATATTAGATGAAATACCTCACTTGAAGTTTTTTTCCGAAATCCCTTCATGTCATTGGAAATAATAGTTCAGATATCGGATTGAAATGTATTTGGAGCACGGTTTCATGAATACGGGTTCAGTGGTCTTACTTTATTTATACTTTTTCAAGGTTCTCCATGCAAATGTATTTTTGTTCGTTTTAGTCCTCATTTTATCACTTTTGGTTTAGAATTGTTTGTTGTTCATTACTAGACATACAATGTATGCATCCATTACTACGTAAATGTAAACTCAAACTTAATGGTGTTATCTACATATTTGGTCCTTGTCCAGATGACCACAATTGCAATGGTCAAAGTTATTGTAAACTCTGCCGAATCAAAGTATGATTAATTGTTTTCTAAATAACCTTAGCTGATTATTTCATTGTTAATCAAAAGTGAACATTCAAAAACAACTTAGTCATGCAGACGTTTTTTTTTTGTTTTTGTTTTTATTTTTTGTTTTTTTTTTACATTTTAAAACTTCCTTCGTGGTCCTCTAAAATGGACATAATGGTGTTTAATCAATATCCATCATGGCGTTGGAAGAATTTGATAATAATGTCTCTAACAATGCAAAAAGACCGGTTACTTTTCTCTCTCTCTGTCGTTTAACTTAGCATGGGTTACGACCAGGACTAGTTGTCATTATGATGTCATATTCATATACTGACCTTTTGAGAGAAGGACATTTCACCTATAATTTGCCTATTCCATTTGTATGGTAAAGCAAACACCTTATATTCACTTGAAAAGTGGGCATATCCATCATGTTCAAGACGAAATACTGACTAGGTATGCCTTTATACTAGAATTGTCTTTTTAATGGTTTTATAATGAGGATATATGGACCAGGTTGGTAAGTATTTGGTTTAAAACAACAAGCATTGATTCAAGTAGGATGTGCAAGAAAACATATTGGGGCACAGTACTTGCAAAATGGATTTAACGTAAATTGCATTTTGGAGAAAGCAAAAGATCTTTGAACTTGTGTTGCTCAAAATCATTCTTTGTTTTAAAAATCATTTGACTATCCACTTTGAGCAAAACTATGACCGATACCAGACACAGTAACATGTTTGTTTCCTCATCATACCATCGACTTGTCAATGCATTTTCCCCCAAAGCACATTGAAACCCAAGATGAACCACACTGAGAATGAAATCATGAGAAGGTTTCGAATAGTCTACTTATACATTTTATATATATATATATATCCCTTTCTTGATAGTAAACTGTCCTGCATGCACTAATTCGTTGTGGCTTTGAATGCTGAACACGTTGGTATTTTCGTTCGTTTTCCACTGTAATACAAGTCATATTATATCAAAGCAACTTTTAACACTCTTCATGCAAAATGACTGGCAGTCTTTTGAGAATTCATTTATACTGACCAACATTTATCAATGAAGATAATTTGTTAATAGTCTGGAGTGTTTATAACATGACAGTATGGAGTGTATTCAATGTTTTCTGTGGAGATGATGAATTGTAACATTTCATTCAAAAGACATGTAATGAGATAAAGAAGGTAAAGAATCCACCTGTCTGCCAATGAGCTCTGTTTAATATTGAGTTGTGGCATACATTTTGTCTTGTAGCTGATTAAAACAATATCTCCGCCAAGAACTGTGGATTTGTCTGTCGAATAGAGCATGTCCAAAGTTCGTTCGTAACTATTGATCACTTAAGTAAGCAAACAGAATTACCGAGACCCGAAGTCATAATGAAATCTGTACTTTGTTGTACATGTATATTAGCCACTACTAACTACTAGTTTTAGAGAAAAATGATATTTCAGTAATACAGTGTATTACGTTATGTATTTTTCATAGAGACGTTTGTAGAATGAATTGTAATGCTCAAAGGGGGATAACTCACATTAACTTGTCAGTTTACAATGTATTGCATATGAGCGAACCTGATGCGGCACGTTGAAAGAGGGTAAACAGATTTCATTCCTCTCCATTTCGTAATATTATATAAAATGGTCGGGTCATTTGCACACAATGTATTTTCTATGCAAGTTTGGTTCTGCCTCAAGCACTTTTTTACCATTAACTTTTTATCTGTTACAGTTAAGAGGCGTTACTATGCGTTACCATGCGTTACCATGCGTTACCATGCGTTACCATGCGTTACCAGGCGTTACCAGGCGGGACGAAAGTGACTTACTACATTTAATGCAGAAATAAAAATTAGGTGAAAAATGAATGAAATAATAGATATATATTACTATTATATATATATATATATGAAATAAGCTTTTTCAAGCTGTCAGATACTCAATCACCAGTATTATAGCGAGTCCGTACTTTGTGCTCTGATCAATTGATGTATACTATTGGGATGTGATTAATTATGCATTTTTAATAGAGGTAATTACTATAAGTCCTCCAGTATTAATCAAATTCGTGATTTCTAGCCTAGTAATGTGACACTCATGCAATTGCAATTAAGAGAAATATTTCACAGCACAGTTAGTAAGTACATAAACATATTAAGTCTGTTTAATATGATAAGCACCACTTGTTTGATACATTTGCGACCTTTCTTCCAAGTGGCAGTGGTATCGTCAGGAGAAAAGGATATTCTTCCTAAGCATTCAAAACTTTACTGTATTGTTAAAAGGGAACCTTTTCGCTGTGATTACTTGGAAGAACAAGTGAAAGTCCAATGCGTTTTACGCTTCTGTTAGGTCCGATCCATTTTTATTTTGTTTCTTGTTTTTTCTAGAGTTTTGTATTTGTATGCTTTTTTTAAATTTACGGTCCCTTCCCAGTCATTTCAGATCTTTCGTCATAGTTTCAATACTGATGTGCGTGATGGCTGCAGGATAGATTTAATTTCACGAGCTAATATTTCGCGATCTTCCTAGTCGGAATTAGTTCGCGAATATTAAAGTTCACGAGACACCGACATGTAAACATTTTGCAGTAAAACAATAACACCACTCTACATTTGAGAATATATATAGATATATGTGTGTGTGTTTGTATTTTTATAATTCATGGTATACATATGCTGGATGACTTAACTCCGTTAGGTATCCTAGACCCTTTGACATTAGAAATGCACACAGATGAATGCTCTTTCGGTATCTACATATCAATATTAACATTCGCCACAGTGTCACTATGTTGATCTGCTAAGTTCCGTTTCTGATTATTGCACTATGTTTTTTTTTTTCATTTTGTTTTGACCTTAAAATGCAAATGCCGGTTGTGAATAATATTATACAAAAATGGTTTAAAGGGGGTATGTCAATTGATAAAAATGCTACTATTAAGACTAAAAGCTCACTGTACGAAGGACGTTTTCAAGAGATATAGTTAAACTGTGGGGTTGTTTTTTTTTTCTCTTTTTTGAAAACCTGCATCTTTTACTTCAATATAAAGAACGGCCTTCTTGCCATGTTAAGAATCCTTAATAGTGTTAAATATCAATTTTTTTTTAATGATTGAAATGCCCCCCTATATGTCATTAGTATGATATTATTGAAAACCGCCAAAAAGTTCTGGTTTTCATCATTTAGGAGATCACTATAAACATGAACATATTTTCAGGCGTAATATTTTCGAAAAAAATATCTCATAATTAATAACTTAAACTTTCCATTAATTATGAAAATTAAAAGTGTCAGCCAACGCTTTTTGTAAATACCTTAATCAGTACCAATTGATAGCATTACAATCTAGTACCTTACACAAATGCATGTGCTACCGCTCGTAAAACGCTGTACGGACTGGTCACTTACACCAACGTGACTCTGTTCGGCTTTCTCCGTGTATTATTCTTCACAAACATTAACCACGGTAACAGTATTTTAAAACTCACAAAAAAAATATTTATAGAATATTTTTGCAAAATATTGAATATTTTTACGGTATAGGCTTGTGCTTTACTACATCTTGAACCTATTTCGCTTTGAAAGGGGCATTCTTATGTTCGGACATCAGAAACGTGCAAAATATCTATTGATAAAACCTATGTCCAAATAAGGATTATATGAGTTTTTTTGCCTACCAGTATGAATGAAAGTAATGGCGAAATGTACAGAAAAATGACGTTCCGCACATAATTACCGTCTGCCTTTGCGGTAATTAGTAATACTTCGGGTCGAATTGAGGAGTTTTATCATCTAAAACTTTTGTTTTCCCTTGAGAGTTAAACTGTCATATTAATATAAAGGCTATACCTTTTACGACTTGGGAAAAATACACATTCCCCTTAAGCTTCATTTTGGCTACAAGCACTTTATTCAAACATAGGCATGGCCCTTTAAGCGATGAAACGATATATCGCACGAAAAAAGATTGATTTGTTAAATAGAGGTTACACAACGAGTGGTTGTTTGATATGGAATTTATTTCACACGAGTAAGTTATTTTTTAAAAGTTACAAAAGACACGAGCTTTAGCGAGTGTTTTTTGCAACTTTTAATAAATAACTTACGAGTGTGAAATAAATTCCATATCCAACAATTTCGAGTCGTGTGACCTGTTTCTACCACAATAATATCGGCTTGAATCAAAGGGAAACGTGGCCAAGCATAATTTCGCGTATGCAAATAAAGTGTACCGTTGACGTCCGGGACCCGGTGATGTGACGTCATTAGATTATTGATGACGTCAGTAACAATTGCAGCTTGGGTCAAAGTTCACCGTGTTGGCCAATCAAAATGCGTACAGAGTTTATACCACGTGTGGTATAAACAGATTGTTAATCAACAGCTGTAATGATTAACTGATGGTCTGAGAGTTGAATAACACAGGGTATTGTGGTAGAAACATACATAATTTATGTGTGTGTTAACGTCAATGAGAGAAGGACACTGGAATAGATAATGATAATCGTTAGTTTGATATCTGTATGGTCCCAACGATGGCGTATTATTGTTTACAAAGGCGGATAATTCAGTCTTTATTCGAAACTTCTGGTACACATTGCAGAATAAATAATGTATATCGGATATCAGTTTTCAGTTCAACAATACAAGCAATATATTGACTTTTCGCCCTTTCTTCTTCCGTTTGACCATCAATGGAGCATTATACAGCAATAACATTAAACTATAGAACAACATACTGTTAATTACATGTTTTGTATGTATGTGTCAATATGTACATCAGGTGTGATATATGATAACAATACACCAATCAGTTATTCGGTGACGAAAATTATACGTTAAATGCATATGAAGCAATGCAGTTGTCAAGAACAACAAAAAATACTTATGGATGACCAGTTTGATTAGTATCATTTCTTGACGGCTTTGTTCACGGATTACGCCTGAACGTCTAACAGTGTCGGGTTCAGGATCACATTCATCATCAGATGACCCACAGTCATTAAATATTGACCAATAAGAGACACGCTTTCAAAACGTGTTTGGTTTTGAAAGAAAGAGAGTCAATAGTGATATTGGAGATATCGATGAGTTACAATTTTCATTCAAAGAATTTCGTTACATGGTTTCTGGTGTCACAGTCGACCTATTTCACAAGAAGGGGAAAACTTTAGAAGGAACACTCTTTCACTAAAATTGGTTTGTTTGAGACATTTCTCGGCCAATAAACGTGAATATTTTCAAATGTTGTATGCAAATAGTTGATATACATAATGTATTATGGCAGCACAACTCCAGTATGTTGGTGGACATAGACTTGTAGAGACAAGGGTTGTACAGTGCTCTAAATGTACAAATATGTCATCTGTAAGGAGCGGTGGATGTGCATGAATATTAAACGTGCCATTGCTTTCTTTTTGAAATCATTCAGATACACATAGGTGCTCATTTCCTTTTTTATTTGAAATATTGCTATAGATATTTCCCAATCACAAATATTAGAAATATGCATTTGAGGGAACGATATTTGTTTTTATGCAACCTGTAATTACTGTACATGCTCTTCAGTTCAGAGTTTGATAACCTCTCTTGTTGGAGAGCTTTTATCAGAGACAGAAACGTTCAAAATACCCCATCATAACGGGAACGGAGGAATCAACCGATTTGTGGAATTCGATTCGAAAATGAAAAGCGTACTGGACTTCGATTACTAGTCAAGTTTGAGGACTGGCCAGGTTACATATGGTCTACCAAATTAACGGATTTCTCGAGAATACATATATTATACCTGTGATATGTGATGTGAAATTCCAAATCACTGGGATAACATATGTCAGAAGTGTATACATAACTGCTATTTGTCTCTTTTTATTAACGCAAATTCGTCCAAAATATCCGCAATGTAGTCTTGCTCAAGACGCCATCAGGTACGAACTGCTGTACAATTGTCCAGTTACAGATTATCAATCCAATACTTTCGTACAAAAATGTAGATCCAATAACCAAACACTTCAGTATAAGTGATATCGCATCGTATTATACACGGTGATATTTGACCCAAAGCTTCGTCTGTCTTCGTTCTATATACACAATATTGCGGATTTTACACACTTGTGACGACACGGCTTGATATGTTACTATCTTGTATGAAATATATTCGCGTACATATGTGCATTTCACGAAATCGTGCATGTCTCGAAAAGGAAACTGTATCTATGCATAATTTCTTAACAGTACTTCACTTGACACCTTTAAACGGCAATAAACAGATATGAATAATTACGGGTACTCTTTTAATGAACCAAACCATGAAATCATCTTTTTAATGGTTTATGTTCTGGTCTCCGACTGCGCCAATACGCAATACAGCTCTTACTTTTGGTTTGTTTTTGTTTAACGTCCTATTAACAGCCAGCCAGGGTCATTTAAGGACGTGCCAGGTTTTGGAGGTGGAGGAAAGCCGGAGTACCCGGAGAAAAACCACCGGCCTACGGTCAGTACCTGGCAACTGCCCCACGTAGGTTTCGAACTCGCAACCCAGTGGTGGAGGGCTAGTGATAAAGTGTCGGTACAACTTAACCACTCGGCCACCGCGGGCCCCTGCTCTTACGGATAAGGTAGATGATAAGGGAAAACGAATTGTCAATGGGCAATTAAATAGAATGAGTGTGTTTGGTCATGTCATACAGCCTCTATAACTCCACTTTACTGCTAGATAGTGTTTTATCGACTGTAGTCACTTTTCGGTGAGCTTGAATACTGATAGCATTATAAGCTGATATTGATTTTTTTTAAACAATGCGCTATAATTATTATTATTATTTTACACACAGTGTGTGTACCTTCGCAGTTCTACATACCAAGCCGTTGAATGAATAATTCTAAAACGTTCCGGTGACTCTGATCGAAACATCCAAGTCGATTATCAACTAATTGTAGAGTTTATATCAATATTTCAAAGCTTTCTGCCTTTCTAGGTACATGTATTTCATTTCCCGGATAGATATAAATTATATTTTACAAAAACTGAATACCTTATTTTCATGAAGAGATATATGTTGGCTTTTTTAGTATCTTTCACAAAACCATTCACGCCATATTTTCAAGATATCAAACACGTCATGCAAAACTGGATTGTGGATATCCAACCTATTATAGCTCTCCTCTGTGATACACCTGTTTTATCATTCAGACCAGAGGGGTATCGGAACATCCTATCATTGGAGAAAGTACTTGGTAAATTTTACTAGACAACGAGAATCAACTGCTACGAAGTGTAAGTATTACAGAAATATATATTTAATAATAGGTATGATATAGCAGGGCAGGGCACTCACCTGTCTATCATCTATATCTAGTAATGGTGTTGTCTTATTGTTCTGTACTGCAGATAAGGCATAAGAATTGCACCCGCTGCACCTCATTGTATGATCGTAAGAGGCGCCTAAATATGGGTACTTATCTTTTCCCTTCTTTCTAAGCAACGTTCTTATGTCTCCTTTGAAACAGTTTCACATTTGGACTTAAGTCGAGCGTTCGCCCCTAGGGGAAGGACTGAAAGTTCTCTGTCCCTTGACCGGTACATACCAGAATAGTGGCTTCTCTTGCTTAACGCTCAACATTTTGCGAGTAGGCACATACTGTCTAACATTTGTATATAGTTATTGTAGTCTTATACTCTTTACGTTGGTGGTCATGTACCTAGCATTTGTATATATTTATCATAGTCATGATTCTAAACGTTTATATCCTGCAACTGGCGCCGCATTGTCGGAATATACCCACAATATATATAATTTTGCTGTATTTGGCAGTGACGGAAAACAGCTGTATTTTAGAATCATAACACGAACGTCATCTCGACTGACCTACGTGAAACAACGTTTAATTGGCGGACATATTAAGAACATTGTTGATACCGTTTTACTTTAAAATTATTATTTTTGATAAATGTTGCATGAAAAATATAATACATGGGCAGTGTGTTTAAACATTTCTTTAATCTGTATTTTTGGCTTGCCAAGGTTCGCCACTTTTCTCTATCTTTACCCTCGCAAAAATACAGCTTAGGATTTAAAACACTAACCATGTATTCTCTATATATTCATTATAGTCTTATATTTACATTCTGTATTGCATTTGCCTATATGTCGTTAGTAAACCAAATTGTATTCATGAGACTGTATACTACAATTTACAGTGATTCGGTCTGTGTAGGAATACAGCTTCAGGTGTTGTAGGTTAAAACAATGGCCGCCAGTTACATTCGGCCTAGAGAGCTTACGAATGCTGGCATTTATCGACATAAACCACCACAAAAAAAGTAAAGCAACACAAGTTATGAGAGTAAAAGTTAATATTAGCCTAAAAAATTATTATAAGCGCTATTCTTGATCTATACGAAGTAACCAAATTGTCAATGTCGTCACACACACAGGGGCTCGTTGTCGAATTTTCAGAAATGCTAAACACGACAACATTATAAGTCCAGCATTTATATAAAAAAAAAATCTTGTGAAAAATCGGCAGTATCGACATGGTTTCCGGTTGTGTAAGCATACTGGATTATATTTATGTGGTTATTCATTGATATCAAAGGCCTACCTTACTCCAAAATCGAACCCCTGTGAAGTTGAACATCGTCTGCTAGGATAAGTTAGCGACACTGATGTGACGGGTTAGACTAGAATCGGTTTCGAAAGAAATATCCTTGGAATCGTTTTCACCTACTGTCAAGACGACTTTCATTTAGAATTTAAGAGCTGATATTCGTATATAATGTAAATCCAGTCGATAGAAACATAAGTGTTTCCGAGGAATCGAGTCTGTCCTGTGCAATACCCGTTCCACGCCGCATCACTTCTAAATGTAAACCGTATATCATTGCGCCGAAAAACGGCTTCATTTTTTAACGATAAGAAATTATGCAATTGTGAACAAGTAATTGCTGTTAATAACGACATGAGGGACTATATTATTCCTTCTGGAAATTTCGGCTGTTCCGGTATTTGAACTTGATGACGTCAGTGATAGGGGAAGCGGCAAATTTAAACGCGTCTTAAGCTAGAGTAAATAAAAAAAAAGTATGAATGTAAATATAAGCATTGAACTGTTTCCAAATGGTAGTATACAGTCGACATGAATACAATTTGGGTGACAGATGAATATTTCATGTCGCCCTAACGGGCGACGTTCTATTTATCTGTCACCCAAATTGTATTCATATCGACTGTATACTACCATTTGGTAACAGTTCAATGCTTAAATAGCCTTATAATTCCTGACGATGGTAATCATGTACCTAACAACTGTATATAGTAATGATTTCGTGTAAAGGCATGTAAGTATAATGCATTCTGATTAATCCAATAGACATTAAAACGAAATCAATATCTTAACTAAAAATAGACGAGACAATATCAAAACGTGGAGAGTCATAGAAAGATTCAGTCGGTCCATCCATAAATTGTCCGGCGGTATGTCAATCAATTTCGATTGTCCAAAACGACCAGACAGAATACCATTACAAAGTGGCTTGGTATCCAGTAATGAAGAAGATTTGGTGTTCTATATTATTTCAATGATACATGTGTAAGTCAAGAAGAAAGAAATACAAATAGATTGATGATCTTTTCAAATTTGATCTCATTTGAATTACATTTATTGATTGTATTTGAATTTTAATAAAATAACACGTATACATCAAAGTTTAATGATATCGAATTACTGTAAATCACTTATATTTCGCGTGGGATTTATTTTCGCGTTAATTCGCGAGGAGAGTCAAACGCGAATTCAAATCCCTCGCGAATATTTATATAAGAATGACAAGAATAAGTGGCGTCCATTTTGAATATACTGTAATCTTTAGATGGTGAACAGACATCGTCGTTAAAGTAAGAATAGAATGATAAATTATATACTTATATCAGAGTGTAAATTTATATCACGAAACACTATATATGAACGGAAGTGATAGCTTATTTACATTGAAAACAACTCGCTTCACTCTCCACCTTGAAATATCACCTACCTGTTAACGTCATTCGCGAATTTAAAGTCATTTTGAGATCAGAATTCGCGAAATTATGTATTCGCGAATAAGTCGAATGAGGTGAGATCGCGAAATTAAGTACTCGCGAAATATAAGTGATTTACAGTAATATTCCCGACATTTGCTTCATGATTATGTTTGGTTAAGTTTAATTTCGCTTACCGGTTACCTCTTATACAATTGCAAAGGATATATGACGTATCACGATTTTCGCGAATAAGTCGAATGAGGTGAGATCGCGAAATTAAGTACTCGCGAAATATAAGTGATTTACAGTAATATTCCCGACATTTGCTTCATGATTATGTTTGGTTAAGTTTAATTTCGCTTACCGGTTACCTCTTATACAATTGCAAAGGATATATGACGTATCACGATTTTCTTGATTAAAATGTCTCATTGAGTATCTGTGATATGTAATTATCAATTTTAAATTGTGTCTAGGTTTGTAACAAGAATTAAGTTTTCATTTGAATATTGTCAGTGCATAGAACCATATGAGGTTATCCAGGTTATCGCCTCTATGACTCCTTCTCTTGCTAGATTTTTCCATTGAGCATTGTAGTCAGTTTTCTGTAGGCGTGAATGTTCACACAATTACTATGTATGTGATATTAATTTTTAAAACCAATTATATAATCATTAATTTCCACACAGCATGCATTTTCTCAGTTGTACATAATAATGAATGGATACGTCATTGTTATCCTGATCAATACATCAAGTGAACACTGAGTTTAATTTGATAATGATCACATCGATATGTATTCGTAACGCTACGCTTTTGACCATATAACAAGGCTTTGTATTTTTTCGTTTTCTATGTTATCAAATATTGATGTCAAACACGTCATGAACAACTGGCAATGTGTGTAGTCTGACCTAGCTAAGGCCTTCTTTTCGTAATATAGCTCTCCTCTGTGATACACCTGTGTTGTGTTGGGGGTCGCTTGGCTGTGTGTACAATATAGAAATCTCGAACACGCGCTGCCTCCAACTTATATTTTATTCTTCTCAACTAAACATAAAAACAACTTCCGGTGATGGACGGACACAAATTACGGAACAATATATATACTAACATAAAAAGATGATATTAATTATAATTCCGGATACCCACTTGATAGTTGATAATATATATATGTGATAAATACACATTTGTCATATATAACACCTGTTATGTCATTCAGACTAGAGGGATATCGGAACATCCTATAATTGGAGAAAGTAATAGACGAATTTTAATAGCTTGGATCAACTGCTACGTAGTTTACTAATATGTAAGTATGTAAGTAGGAATAGTATGTATATTTAATAGATAAATATAATTATAGTGTTGTGCAATAGGTTAAGTAGTGTGATATTCACCTGTCAATCATATGTGGTAATGGCGTTGTCTTATTGTTCTGCCCTGCAAGTAGTTAGAGTGAAATGATTGTTGCTGCTGCCTCCCTTCCCCCTTTTCTGCTTTCTAAACAATTTTCTTCTTCCTAATGCCTGGCTTTACACTTCCTCACTAAAAGTCAAAGCAGACTTCAACCAAATTTAGTGAAACATCAATGGAGGAGGGAAATCATGTTTTATATAAAAGAGGCTGGCCCGTCATCTGTAGACAGAGCAGCTGGGCCCCAAATGGGAAACCTGTCCGAAATCTTGTTTTAGAATGATACTCCTTATTTATGCCTTAATTACAATCAAATTTGGTCTGCAACATCATAGAGGGAATGCAATCATACTTTATGTAAATAAGGCCCATTCCGACTATTGGAGACAAAAATGTCGGGGCTCCAAAAGGGACATTTAGCAGACCGAAGGGGAAGAACAAACCTAATTTATATAATTGAGACTGGTTTGACTCCTTAGGATGGAGGAACGCGTCCCTGCTGTAAGGCTTTGTCAGATGACCGTTGAGGCAAAAAGAATAAACGTGAATGATTAACGCTTCCCATCTTGTCAAATACAGTTACTGCATTGGTCATGTGAGATTATTCAGGATATCAACATCAATCGACGTTTCTTAGGCAACTTATAATATACTTTCGTAGAAGACATGATTGCAAGTTGTGAAATCAAATATTATTAAATCAAGACCGACCACATACACAAATACTGGTATTAAGGACAGAATACTGTGCATTGGAATTTTGGCATTTGGAGAACATATCTTTATGTTTAACAGTGCCCACGGAACACCGCCAATTTCGAGCCTTTCCAATCAATTGCACTGTTAACATCATAAGTTAGGGAAGCAGGGATGTTATTGTCTAGAAATGGAAAATTCTCAACAAGGTAATCAAGAATATCCCGTTATTTTGCAACTTCATTGGTAACGTTGTTTAAGATTAGGTTTAACGATTGATGTTGAAGAGTCTATTTCGTACAGTTCAGGGCGCGTCAGATAAGTTTCAGCTATTCAAAATATCGAGTCTCGTATGAAAAGAGTCATCCAAGAAAGAAGCACAGTTTGTTCCCACGGGTATATCAATAGTCTGTGGGAGACTTGTCACAAAATACAACAAGGTGTCCTCCAAAAATTCTACCATTCTCTTGATTTTTTCCTCGATGTATTTCATCTCGTCCTAAGTGATATGTTTCATGAAATACGCTTTGACGAAATACGCTTCAATGAAGCCAAAAACCATTTATTTGTAAAATTCACTATTATTGGAAAAGGATAATCTCATAGCAGAGAAAGACATTTGAATGAAGTATGGAAGTGAACGGAGAAGTACTCGCTTGTCTTACAATGAAATAGGTATAAATAGGTACGTCTAACGCGCAATGCATTATATATCTGCTATATAAGCAATAGTTTCGTATCTAATGCATGCTTACAACCATACATAGCCTTTAATGTTGATAGGCCACTAAAACTGCATTAATAATATAAATTCGTGTGAAAATGATTGTTCAGGCCATTTAAGCACTGTACCTACCAACCGCAATATGTCCGTCAATTTCTTAAAGACTCGGAATTAAATGTAGAAAATAACAATAAACTATACATTGTCTCTATAATTAGCATATTCAGGCTTGGTCGTTACCTACTTACCTCTCTCACTTCACTCCCTAAGCTCGTTGATTGCTGGGTTTATCGCCCCTTGACTGGCCATGGCCCTTTGGAGGCGGGAATTCCTTGTAGCAGTTGGTGACTACCTCAGTGAACAACATACGGGAGGCCCGTCGCATGCCACCTAGAGCAATACGGGTAAAAAGTCTTGCCAAAGAACACAACCATGACAGCACACCGTTTCTAAGGCTTCACGGGAAATACAAACCGAGGGAGCGTCGAACCACGAACCTCGGACCTTCGCCTGAGGTGACATGGCCGGCGCTCCAACTGACTGAGCGGCCAAAAAAGTTGACACTACATGTATCTCTGGTGGTATTACAGTAATAACTTACATTTGAGGTCTGATTCGAGCCTTGGTGAGCCGAGCTTTGGGAAAAGAAGTGTTAAAATATAACCATGGTCATACATTTACACAGGAACTGAAAACAATTATAAATAGAAATTCTATTTTTAGATATGGTGCGGTCAATGCGTGTTACCGAAGATGAGGTTGATCATCCTGATAATGTTGTATTGTGGTGTCCCCTATGTGAGGACAGGTAAGTGGTTTTCTTCATGCTTGATTAATCATCCATTATGTACTGTTATGTCATTTCTCTAGATATCAAAGACATTGTATTGTTTTTGTTAATGGTATGCCACTATAGATATAGGACATTCTAGAGATAAATGGTCAATGCATGTTATGTACCGGGACATTGTAAATAGCCTCTTCCACTTTATGTACCAGGGTACATAACGATTGGCCTCATCCACTTCTTGTACCGGGGACATTATCGTTAGTCTCGTCCACTTCATGTACCGGGGACATTATAGATGGTCGGTAACCCTCGTCCACTTTGTGTACCGGGGACATTGTAAATAGTCTCGTCCACTTTATGTACCGGGTACATAACGGTTGGCCTCGTCCACTTTATGTACCGAGGACATTACGGTTGGTCTCGTCCACTTTATGTACCGGGTACATAACGGTTGGCCTCGTCCACTTCTGGTACCGGGGACATTATCGTTAGTCTCGTCCACTTCATGTACAGGGTACATTATGGTTGGCCTCGTCCACTTTATGTACCGGGGACATTATGGTAAGCCTCGTCCACTTCATGTACCGGGTATATAACGGTTGGTCTCGTCCACTTCATGTACCGGGGACATTATAGATAGTCGGTACGCCCCTCGTCCACTTCATGTACCGGGAACATTATAGATGGTCGGTACGCTCCTCGTCCACTTCATGTACCCGGAACATTATAGATAGTCGGTACGCCCCTCGTCCACTTCATATACCCGGAACATTATAGATAGTCGGTACGCCCCTCGTCCACTTCATATACCCGGAACATTATAGATAGTCGGTACGCCCCTCGTCCACTTCATATACCCGGAACATTATAGATGGTCGGTACGCCCCTCGTCCACTTCATGTACCGGGAACATTATAGATGGTCGGTACGCCCCTCGTCCACTTCATATACCCGGTACATTATAGATGGTCGGTACGCCCCTCGTCCACTTCATATACCCGGTACATTATAGATGGTCGGTACGCCCCTCGTCTACTTCATGTACCGGGAACATTATAGATGGTCGGTACGCCCCTCGTCCACTTCATATACCCGGTACATTATAGATGGTCGGTACGCCCCTCGTCCACTTCATGTACCGGGAACATTATAGATGGTCGGTACGCCCCTCGTCCACTTCATGTACCGGGAACATTATAGATGGTCGGTACGCCCCTCGTCCACTTCATGTACCGGGAACATTATAGATAGTCGGTACGCCCCTCGTCCACTTCATGTACCGGGAACATTATAGATGGTCGGTACGCCCCTCGTCTACTTCATGTACCCGGTACATTATAGATGGTCGGTACGCCCCTCGTCTACTTCATGTACCCGGTACATTATAGATGGTCGGTACGCCCCTCGTCTACTTCATGTACCCGGTACATTATAGATGGTCGGTACGCCCCTCGTCCACTTCATATACCGGGTACATTATAGATGGTCGGTACGCCCCTCGTCTACTTCATGTACCCGGTACATTATAGATGGTCGGTACGCCCCTCGTCCACTTCATGTACCGGGAACATTATAGTTGGTCGGTACGCCCCTCGTCCACTTCATGTACCCGGTACATTATAGATGGTCGGTACGCCCCTCGTCCACTTCATGTACCCGGTATATTATAGATGGTCGGTACGCCCCTCGTCTACTTCATGTACCCGGTACATTATAGATGGTCGGTACGCCCCTCGTCCACTTCATGTACCGGGAACATTATAGATGGTCGGTACGCCCCTCGTCCACTTCATGTACCCGGTACATTATAGATGGTCGGTACGCCCCTCGTCCACTTCATGTACCGGGAACATTATAGATGGTCGGTACGCCCCTCGTCTACTTCATGTACCGGGGACATTATAGATGGTCGGTACGCCCCTCGTCTACTTCATGTACCCGGTACATTATAGATGGTCGGTACGCCCCTCGTCCACTTCATGTACCCGGTACATTATAGATGGTCGGTACGCCCCTCGTCCACTTCATGTACCCGGTACATTATAGATGGTCGGTACGCCCCTCGTCCACTTCATATACCGGGTACATTATAGATGGTTGGTACGCCCCTCGTCCACTTCATGTACCGGGAACATTATAGATGGTCGGTACGCCCCTCGTCCACTTCATGTACCGGGAACATTATAGATGGTCGGTACGCCCCTCGTCCACTTCATGTACCGGGGACATTATAGATAGTCGGTACGCCCCTCGTCCACTTCATGTACCGGGAACATTATAGATGGTCGGTACGCCCCTCGTCCACTTCATGTACCGGGAACATTATAGATGGTCGGTACGCCCCTCGTCCACTTCATATACCCGGTACATTATAGATGGTAGGTACGCCCCTCGTCCACTTCATGTACCGGGAACATTATAGATGGTCGGTACGCCCCTCGTCCACTTCATGTACCGGGAACATTATAGATGGTCGGTACGCCCCTCGTCCACTTCATGTACCGGGAACATTATAGATGGTCGGTACGCCCCTCGTCCACTTCATATACCCGGTACATTATAGATGGTCGGTACGCCCCTCGTCTACTTCATGTACCCGGTACATTATAGATGGTCGGTACGCCCCTCGTCCACTTCATGTACCCGGTACATTATAGATGGTCGGTACGCCCCTCGTCCACTTCATGTACCGGGTACATTATAGATAGTCGGTACGCCCCTCGTCCACTTCATGTACCGGGTACATTATAGATAGTCGGTACGCCCCTCGTCCACTTTGTGTACCGGGTATATAACGGTTGGTCTCGTCCACTTTATGTACCGGGGACATTATAGATAGTCGGTACGCCCCTCGTCCACTTCATGTACCCGGTACATTATAGATGGTCGGTACGCCCCTCGTCCACTTCATGTACCCGGTACATTATAGATGGTCGGTACGCCCCTCGTCCACTTCATATACCCGGTACATTATAGATAGTCGGTACGCCCCTCGTCCACTTCATATACCGGGTATATAACGGTTGGTCTCGTCCACTTTATGTACCGGGGACATTATAGATAGTCGGTACGCCCCTCGTCCACTTCATATACCAGGTACATTATAGATGGTCGGTACGCCCCTCGTCCACTTCATGTACCCGGTACATTATAGATGGTCGGTACGCCCCTCGTCCACTTCATGTACCCGGTACATTATAGATGGTCGGTACGCCCCTCGTCCACTTCATGTACCCGGTACATTATAGATGGTCGGTACGCCCCTCGTCCACTTCATGTACCCGGTACATTATAGATAGTCGGTACGCCCCTCGTCCACTTCATGTACCGGGTACATTATAGATAGTCGGTACGCCCCTCGTCCACTTCATATACCCGGTACATTATAGATAGTCGGTACGCCCCTCGTCTACTTCATGTACCGGGGACATTATAGATGGTCGGTACGCCCCTCGTCTACTTCATGTACCGGGGACATTATAGATGGTCGGTACGCCCCTCGTCCACTTCATGTACCCGGTACATTATAGATGGTCGTAACGCCCCTCGTCTACTTCATGTACCCGGTACATTATAGATGGTCGGTACGCCCCTCGTCCACTTCATGTACCGGGTACATTATAGATGGTCGGTACGCCCCTCGTCCACTTCATGTACCCGGTACATTATAGATGGTCGGTACGCCCCTCGTCCACTTCATATACCCGGTACATTATAGATGGTCGGTACGCCCCTCGTCCACTTCATGTACCGGGTACATTATAGATGGTCGGTACGCCCCTCGTCTACTTCATGTACCGGGAACATTATAGATGGTCGGTACGCCCCTCGTCTACTTCATGTACCCGGTACATTATAGATGGTCGGTACGCCCCTCGTCCACTTCATGTACCGGGTACATTATAGATGGTCGGTACGCCCCTCGTCCACTTCATATACCAGGTACTTTATAGATGGTCGGTAACCCTCGTCCACTTCATATACACGGTATATCATCAAAGATACTCCCATAACAAACACAAGGTATAAGTTTGATTGTGTTTAATGGTCACAACTTAATGGTCGGCCATAGACCCAATAAGTCAATAATGGGTGCAATGTGACAGACAGCACAACGCATGAATAATTATCAAGCGAAATCAAAATCACCTATCAGATATCAAGCTGTTCATGCATTAATAAATAACAAATCAATTTTCATATATAAATCACAATAGATGAAACGTCCGCAATAGTGTCAAAAAGACAGCTAGCATTAAACTATAGTCTACAGGATATTGGACAACAGATTCCCCGTCAATTGTGATAAAAGTTCAATGATTGAGGCATGAAATACTACAGCTACATCAAATGGCTTGTAGCCTACTTAAAATGACTGAAATATTCAGCACGAACTACGTACACTTTATTACAGAAAAAGTCGATTATCCTTGTTCCATTGTCCCCGTAAACAAAACACATTTATGGTACTACTGCAAAAATGTTAAAGGATTACACTATAGTTCAATCCTTATAGTTTAATTTGAATCTAAAATTTCTGTAGCGAAAATATGTTTGATAATTGAAACAACCTCCACAGTATTCTTAACAAAGGCACAATGATTTTGATGCCGATCAAACACAGGACATGTTTCAAATCCTCCCTGCGCCGTTGGCCGAGGAGATGATAATGTCAATATCGATTCGTATGTTGTTTGACTATTCAATGCAAAGGGCTAATTAATGGTATGCAATGCCTATGTCAGATAGTAACGGACGATCTTACCCGGAAATCTGTCATACCAGTGACGTACATGTTTCTGCCAAAATCGATGTAGTTTTGTAAAAAAAAAAAAAAATAGCCATTTTGTATAACGTCATCGATTAGTCTATTTTTTCCCGTTTTATCACTTGATAGAATAAATAAAGACGTGTTATAAAACCAACTAAATACTTGAATTGATCCCGATCACTGTAATCGTCATGAAAAACAAAGCATCAGCTGAAGAGAAGAGAATACTGACATCGTTATTGTTACTCAAAACCTTGACAAAATATTAACAAAATCAGGTTTAGCATCGACAGCTCTGAACGGGGAAAAACAAGACCCACTATTTTATTTCAGGCCAACGTCTTCTACTTTTAGGTCAAGTTAAGTGTAATCCTCAAAATATAACTGGCGAGACAAATTACAAGTCACACTCTATTGCCCTATACCGAATCAGAGTTCCCTGTTGTTTGTCCAAGTGGTTATTGAAAAGAGAACCTTTTTTTCAAATAAACCACTCACCCCCACCACCACGCACACGTATTATCCCATCCCACATGACTGTAACGATTTGTTTTAGGTTGTGGTTTGCATGTCTTCCATTCTTCCTTATATGCAACAAAAATACATTTTACCGTGTACTTATAGATATCCTGGTTTGCTCTGAATACCTGGTTTCTGGTGTTCATGGAGTGAACGACAACGCCCTGACTGCATCCTCTGTCCTGGACCATCCAATTGACTGCAGCGCAAGAAATGCCCGGCTTTTCTATCCTGGAGATGACCTGTCACCGCGAGTAAGGCTTGGGGGTTGGATCAGTGGTGTTAACGAAACAGACCAGTTTATACAGGTGATTTAAGATAAACAAATGTATTGCATGTTATTTGTTTTTCAATGAGGAATAAATGAAAAAAAGTGATTTATATGATTGTTTTTGGAAGTTCTTTATCGGCATAAGAGGTTCCGAGTTGCAATAAAGAATTTCATTTTCAAAACAGCAAATTTACGACAGTTTTAGCACGTATTTTGCGATCTTTGGAAATAATTCAACTTTAAACAAGTACGAAATTAGTTTTAAAAAATAAGCAGTTAGTTTATTCCCCATTTTGATTTTCCCGATTCTCCTTTTTGGCTTCCATCATTTTTGCTATTGACATTCTCCACGAGGAATGGAAGACGCAACAACATTATGATTCAGTTTTATATTCATTAGTCGAGATGCAGTTACATGTATTTTGTATATATTTCCATCTGCTCCGCATTGTCATTATATAACCTTACCAAACAAAATGGAAAATTACCAGATAATAATTCTCTCACAATATCCCATTGGTGTAGTGATATGTTCGTTACGTCGTTTTGTCTGACGTCACTATATTAAGTGTATTTGACGTCACAATAAATCGGGTGTCCGGGGTTAAAGAGAAAAACGATTGATCAATGCATATTTAGCATGCAACATCTTTTGTAGATATGAAGTATAGAATATAAACATACCCACAGTGGAATATATTGATTAAAATGTTGAAACTGAATTGAGAATTCCATGTTAGTTTCCATGAACTATATTTTTTTCTGGGAAAGGTAGCCAGCTGCAGTCGTGACGTCACAAGAACATGTCCCGGTGGCAGCACAAAATTTTATTTTAAATCAATGACAGGATGCATATATAAAAACAATATAACTGAAATATCAGTATTAAACTGCTTTCTTTGGAAAGTCCTACAATTATCACGGGATTGCGGACAAATCAATCATTAATTTGTCTGCAATCCTGTGGGAATTTTTGGACCATAACTTAAGATTATTGATTTAATAATGTGGTATTCCCTTGGGGATCTTGTGTACAATAATCATCAGACATGCTCATTGATTCCTAGGCTGCATTAGCCAAAGGAAAAGTAACCCAAAGTATGGCATAACTGGATAGATACAGGTTTAAGCTTAATTTGTTTTCGTGTTATTCTCGACTTAGTGCTATTTCTACATTTTTCGCTGCAGGACACTATCAACTTTTCTGGTTTGGTTTGGTTTATTTTGTTTAACGTCCTATTAACAGCTAAGGTCATTTAAGGACGGCCTCTCGTGCGTGCGACATGCATGCGTGTGGTGAGTGCGTATGTGTGTTTTGGGAGGCTGCAGTATGTTCGGGTTAAGTCTCCTTGTGATAGACCGGAACTTTTGCCGATTTGTTGTGCTACCTCACTGAAGCATACTGCCGAAGCAGCACACCCCACTCGGTCACATTATACTGACAACGGGCGAACCAGTCGTCCCACTCCAAATATGCCGAGCGCTAAGCAGGAGTAGCAACTACCATATTTAAAGACTCTGGTATGTCTCGGCTAGGGGACAGAACCCAAAGCCTTCCTCACAGCAGCGAACGCTCAACTAAAGGCTAAAAGTGAGGCAGTGTCAAGGGAGACATTAGGAAGAAGAAAGTTGTTAAGAAAGAAGAGAAAAGATAAGATCCCAAATTGAGTCGCCTCTTACGATCATGCATTGGGAGCAGCAGGCGCAATTCTTACGCCCTACCTGCAGGGCAGCCAACTTTTCTGTGTGAGATCTACAATCCTCAAATATACAGTTATTGATGAAATCGCGAAAATAACTACACACGATTACTAATCTACATAAAGTATAATTAGATCGAGAAAGTTGAATTTGAAATATACAGTACCACTTGGAACACGTGCTATAATGTATCCTTCGACGTGATGAAGAAGCTTCCTATTTGTCCATTCGGAACTATCTGTGAAAAAAGGTTTTGTGTAGTCCATGTTGACATATTACAATATAAATGTTGTAAATGTATTTTAGCTCACGTCCAAAGGACCGGTGAGCTTATGCAATGACGCGGCGTTTCAATTAAAAAGCCTCCTTTGGAGAAAGAAAACATTTTTTTTTGTTTAAATCTTGACTTTGGAGGGATGAGAGCAAATAGAGGAATTTAGATAAGTCCTTCAAATTGTAACTTATCATAAAGGACTAAACGGATTTTGACTAAATTTTGTTAGAAGCATCATTTGGTGAAGGGAAACAAATATGCATATATGGTTACTGGCACCGCTGAGGACGGAGCCTAGGGGGCCCAAAAGGGGGGAATTTAGGTAAGTCCTTTTAATCGCTACTAGTCATGAATGACTGAATTGATTTTGGTCATAAGCATCCTTGAGGGAAAGGGGAACACATTTAGCATAAATGGTGAATATGGTTCCCTTAGGACAGGAGGGACAGGGCCCAATAGGGAAATAATGGCAATTTCTTTGAATTACTGCTGGTGTTTTCCGATGAACATTAACTATCTGGATGTGGACCCTCGGGACATCTTGTTTAAATTCATTATTGTGATTCTACACCAGTTGTGTTATTCCCCAGCACAATTTGAGAGGAATTCGTATTCTGAGATGGAATTGTTTGAATTCTCGATGCAGTATGCAGTGTAATATCATTTTACTCTTTAGGTAACCTTTCCCTTAGACACCACAGTTACGGCTGTTACGGTACAGGGACGTTACAGGGATTACCTCCAATGGGTCAGAGCCTACTACCTACTATACAGCATGGACAATGTCACGTGGACAACGGTGACGTCATCTGACGGATTCCCTACAGTAAGTTTCATTGTTTACAAAGCGTTTCATGAAAGGAACTACTTGAATACATTTTATTGTCTGCTTGAGCATAAATATAGAACGCGCAATAAAATGCACTCTAAACTTATTGAAGGCTACGTAACGTTCGCTGTCTCTCTAGGGTTATGGTAGATTTCGATAGAGAAGGTTATGTATGGTGGCATATTTCTGTCATCGTGTTATTTTAGGTCGCGCTACGGTAACACGACTTGTCGAGATAATTATGTCGACAAGTCGTGTTATTAACACGGCGAGTCGTGTTATTATGACGACCTGTCGCGATAATTTATCACGACCGGTCAAGTTAGGTTATCGTGGATCTCGACCTAAAATGTGCTTTTGCCCAGATATGCCATCTACTTATGTTGTCGAGATAGGTTATAAATGGACACCCAGCCGTCTCGGGCTTAAGATATTTTAAATATAACCGACACAAACAAATTTGTGTGATTGATTTGCAGATACTCCATATATATTTTAATGGTTAAAAATAGCTTTGAATTGATACTGATGACTTTCAGGTTTTTTCAAAACTATTAACAGGTTATTGATTTCCACAGGCATTTAGCTATATATATATATATATATAGGTTGGTATGCAACATTTGATCATTGAAAACATTCCTTTGTAGAACACATTATATGGTTCATTTTTGGGTTTAAATTCTGTTTCTTCAGATTTTGATTGGAATTAAAATTTTATTGAACATTAACTTTTGTTTTAATTTTATTCCAATGTGTTTTGTAATTTCTTTCCATACCTTTTAGATTTGCTTTAAAAAAAATGAAATCATACAGGTCACCATTTTGGATAAATAATCAGACTGAGTATTTTATTGAGGTACTGTACAGTAAGGAAATAAAATTGATGGATAATTTAGTTATGATTGAATACGTTTTAGAATTTTTAATATTTATTAAACATAATGTGTGCTCTGTCCAATGTTGTTTTTGACAATATTCAGATCTGAAGTATTATTATTAATACTTTTAAACCAAATAATAGAGCTGATATACCCATTTCTCAGTGTAAAGCCCGAGACGTTCCGAAACGGTTTGGTGTCCATTTAAAACCTATCTCGACAACGTAAGTAGATGGCATATCTGGGCAAAAGCACATTTTAGGTCGAGATCCGCGATAACCTAACTTGACCGGTCGTGATAAATGACATAATAACACGACTTGTCGACATAATTATCTCGACAAGTCGTGTTACCGTAACGCGACCTAAAATAACACGATGGCAGAAATATGCCACCATAGTTATGCAATGCGAATTCCGAAATTTCCATTTCAGCTGTTCAATGGAAGTACAGACATGAATACCCCTGTGACGTCACCAGTTACACCAAACATCACAGCTCGTTACCTCCGTATAAACCCACAGATCTGGCAGTGGTTCATCACTCTCAGGTTTGATGTCAGCGGTTGTCAGGTTACAGAACACACCGGTAAGTAGCATTTGAGGATTTGAATTAATTGTACTACTTGTAATCTGAACGCTATGTTACTGAAGCAATGCTACATTTTGTTTTCGTGACAGTATCCCGATTATTCCTGTGTATCGGGGTAGAATATACTTGCTGATTCACGTTGCATGTCCGCGAATGAGGCAACTAAGCTGGGAAACTCTATAGAATTACAAACTTGTAGTCGGTCTTTTGATTGGGGTCATGGAAGCGTCCAAGATAAATTTGTTTTGCTCATTGCAACATTTGGGACACCTTTCCCCTTTGCTTACCAGCAGTGTGTTTTTTCTGGATACCTTATTTCAGAATACCTCAGTGTTGGCTTTTTCCTCAAGCGTCGCAGAGCAGGCGAGGAAAGCTATCGGCCCTGTTCTATAGCCTAATGGTTACTGCTGTGAAGTCGATGTCGGTTGGCGATGATGACTGGTTTTTTAGTTGACTCACATATTTTTTGGGGAGCTTTTATTTTCATTTTATTTATTTATTTATTTATTTATTTTTTTATTTTTTTTTTATTTTTCAAGATTTTTTTTCATAAATACAAAACATTTGAGACATATATGCACACACATTCTCACTCTTACACCCACAGTAACTATACTCATGATTCAATAACATCATCATCATCATCATCATCATACATAATCAAACATCATCATCATCATCTTCATCATCATCCTACTCCAATTTTATTTATTTATCTATTTATTTGGAATTCATTAGCATTACATATGACCAACGACTTTATCTGCTGTATGACAATATGTTACTGAAGTATGCAACATCGCGACTTTTATCTTTCATTTCAATGTCTTTCCTTGGTCGTAGCAGACTATAAACTATATAGGCATATAAACTATATAGGCATATAAACTATATAGGCATATAAACTATATAGGCATATCATGATGATGATTTTATTTATCAAAAATGAAATATGATAATAATATGATAGATTTGGTTGATCAAAATGTTGGATGATGATGATGATGATGATGATGATGATGATTTTGAGTGAGTGTGAGTGAGTGAGTGACCATCCTTTATCTATCAGTAAAATCGGAAAAATAAAAAGTTAAAAAAAAAAAAAATATATATATAGGCATATCATAAAAATAAAATTATGTTGGGCAGGTGGACGTGCTCGATTCGAACGGAAATCTGTCACGCTTACCGAGGATATGGTGTCGATGCACACAGTGATCCCCTCAATGTCAGCAGCCGGATCCGTACTGGACTGTGCCTTGGCATGTCATAGCCAGAGTACATGCATGTCATTCACCTACCAAATCACCAATGGGGTACAGTGGTGTACTGGTTATAGCGCCTGGATTGTCGTACCTGGACCAATCTCTTTAAACATGCATGCATTCGTCAATCAAGGTATGATTGACGTTCTCTTCATTTCTTATCAATTTCTGAGAATAAAATATGTTGCTATCACTCGAACAGCATTATACCTATTACCCGGCAGCGGTATGTTATGCCAAATATCTAGTTCTCTCTCAACACATATTGTTTGGATGTGTGTGGTTGCTTGGGTGTACAGTTGGGGTGTATAGTTGGGGTGTACAGTTGCTGGGGTGTAAAGTTGCTGGGTGTACAGTTGGGGTGTACAGTTGCTGGGGGTACAGTTGGGGTGTACAGTTGGGGTGTACAGTTGCTGGGGTGTACAGTTGGGGTGTACAGTTGCTGGGGTGTACAGTTGGGGTGTACAGTTGGGGTGTACAGTTGCTGGGGTGTACAGTTGGGGTGTGCAGTTGCTGGGGTGTACAGTTGCTGGGGTGTACAGTAGCTGGGGTGTACAGTTGGGGTGTTCAGTTGCGGGGGTGTATAGTTGGGGTGTACAGTTGCTGGGGTGTACAGTTGGGGTGTACAGTTGGGGTGTACAGTTGCTGGGGTGTACAGTTGGGGTGTACAATTGCTGGGGTGTACAGTTTGGGTGTACAGTTGCTGGGGTGTACAGTAGCTGGGGTGTACAGTTGGGGTGTACAGTAGCTGGGGTGTACAGTTGGGGTGTACATTTGCTGGGGTGTACAGTTGGGGTGTACAGTTGGGGTGTACAGTTGCTGGAGTGTACAGTTGCTGGGGCGTATGAACCATAATAGTTCATTTATAGCTTAACAAAGTAAACCAAGATACAAGTAATTTTCTTGGTATGACTTAAAAGCGACTATAATCGTAAATGTAGCCATTAAACGGTCTGTTTTTCTTATAAATGGTGACATAGGAATTTAAGATATAACAATATGCGAGTATTTACCATAAAATGTTCTATAAAATTATATTTTACGGGTTTTAAACCCTTGTTCACCTCGGTTGATGCATGTCAACATGGTACACGAAGAAAGTTGAATAGAGTCACGTGGGTGCGATTCCGCTCAACATTCTGCTTACGAGCGGTAACATATTCATTACTGTAGGATCTACCTCCTTTTGGCACTGATTTAGGTATTTACAAAACAAGATTGAAATCACTTTTAATTTTCATGATCACAGGAAAGTCTTAGTTTTATGATATCTTTATTTAAGATATTACGCTTGCTAATATTTTTCAATAATGATTTTTACAGTTGTGGTAGCATTAAACCGAAATCATTATGAATACGAACGTGAGATTAATGTGGGAAAAAATACGTTTGACTTTTGTATTGATGTGAAGTAAAGGAAAACTAGAATTATTCACGTCAAAATCAATAAAGTATTTCAAGTGTTGGACAGAATCGAATGAATATGTTCAAAAATATATAGGTCTATGTCATCAACACAGATTTCAGTTAATCATTTTTAGCTATGGATTATCATTGTCACCAAACTGATTTACTGTATCTTAAACAACAATATCATATTTGTATGCAGGTTGTTAAACATTTCAATATATTAATGATTTCTTCTTCAATTTTAATTCCCGACTAGACAAAGACATGTTTTCAAAGCCACTACTTTATTTGACTTCGAAATGCAGCAGACATTAGTCCACAATCAGACTAGAGTTGAATATAAACTAAGTATTTAAGGGTTAACTGTAATATTTTTTTACGTTATTGAGCAATAACACAAAAAACTGGGGTGTACTCTGAATAAACCGCGAAACCCTTATAATTTAATTAACAACGATAAGAAACATGTTCATTAAGTTTAACATGTTTATTTTGCTTCAGATATTTAAAAACACATTGATAAATACAAAATCCCGTGAACAACGATTACTCCGCTGACGTCAGTCAACTTCCGGTATAACTGAAAGTAGTTCTTTTATTTTTTTATGTTATGAGATGATAACATAATTTTTTGAGCCAAGAAAAATGCTTGTTACAAGCAAAATTAAATTATATGTTAATATTTGTTCGTTTACTTGAATGAATACAGATGTTCTGGACAAGTATGGCTACAAAGAAGATGAAGAAGCTGCCATCTTGTACAATATCATTGAAGTGAGAAAAAACCAAGAAAGCGCATCGGCAACCTGTACTACAATGTACACACGTTTAATCAAAGTCAACACGACATCTATGATGGAAAGAATCAACAATATTGTCGCCGGATATTTTGTCCTGAGTACGTATATTTTTTTTCTTTCTTAATTAAGTCTGAAAAATTCCGGAATGAATATTGTTAATCAGAGTACAACGACTTCAGTGTTATTTATTAATTTTTAATTTAACATTTTCATTTTTTTTTTTTAATTTTTCAATAGAAAAACTAGTCTGTCACCACCCAATATCAATCAAATTTTCATTGCACACACTGTCATATCGTAGTAATCGAAATCTCAATCGCTTCCGTCATGCAATTTAACGCCATAATCCTACAGTAAATACTATTCGTGAACCTCTATCGCTTCAATGTATTTCATCTAATATCATCTTATTGTCACGTAGGTAATACTGAATTTAATTTCGTGACAGGCATGACTTACCCTTGTATCAAATGTGTCTAAGAAAGACTCATAAAAATGATAAACCTTCCTGTTTAAAATACAAAGGTTTCGTTTTGTAACAAGATCTCTCAACAGAATGTAGAGAGATCCATTAGAATAACCAACTGGTTTTGTTGAAGGGTTCATTTCATCAGCACTTAATTGAATCCATTGATTGAATGTTTTGATACATTGTTTGTGTGCTGCATAGTCATGACAAAAAATACAATAGGCGGGGGTAGGTGCCATGCAAATAAATTTAGAGTCTTGGTCCTTAATCCTCGAGAACTTATCTTTTACAAAGTAAATAACACTACGCTGTATAAGGAACATGGATGTGAATTTTCCATTTCTGGGTATTTACGTTCCTGCTTACCAAACCAATTGTGTTTTCATATCCCACTAAAACAACATTGATAGCTTTGTTCCAAATATCATGCTTTGCCAGGTAGACATGAAACGGGAAAACAAGCAAGACTGACTTTCTTAACAAACAAGTAAATGTAGACTATGGGAAGTCTGGTCGCACTGGGAAATCATTTCTCGCCCGATACGATCTCGAATTTTTCCTATTATTGGGACATGATACAAGGTTTGTGCTACACTTACATATTGTGCCCCCCGTCGACGAAGCAGCAAAGGCTTAGAATACCCTTTGTAACTTTTGTCGGTGTCAATGTTGTTTTTTTATGGTTACCTTCATTATTCCGTTTTAAGGTTTTTAAGAATTATTGGTTTATTTAAATTATCGTGCAATTGTAAAGACCGTATCAACATTTTCTTTCCCTTTTACCTATGTTGACAACAAACTCAATATGAATGTACCTGTTTTAATATTTCATATATCTCTTTTGACTGACAGAACACGATTTCCGATTCTACGTCTCCGGAGTCTACAGGTCTTCAGTTTGGAGTTACAGTGGAGAAGCAGATGTAATTAACAGTAACCTCTGGTCTACAGGCAACCCAGATCAAGGTCAAGGTCACTGTGTTATGTTGACACAGACAGGATTATCCAGCGTGGATTGTCAGCAACAGCTCTTCTCCATATGTGGGAACTAACTTGTGGAAGAATAGTGGATATGAGTGTCTGGTAATAGTACCTAGAACTTTTTCAGGATCATTATGTAGAAGATGGCATACGTCACCTGCAGAATGTTGTTTACTGATTTAGACTTTCGTTGTTATTTATAATTTGTATAAAATATACAAACTAAGTCTTTAAATGAGACTTAAAGTGGCGCGAATCAACTGTCTGTGACGTGACATGTTACACAAGAGGCCACCGAAGGGATATGTGAACAGAGTTATATGTCAAATAAAAATCCGTAATTAAATTATTGAATTAATAGATGCATACACCGGTTTTTGTTTTCCCATGATAATTAAGTAATTAATAATATACATTGACAGGAATATTGTTTTTCAGCTTCATGCTGGTTACCAACTGGTTAAGAATGTTCCTATCAATGCGTAAATCTACAAATATTGTATCCATCAGAACGATTTTTAATCGTATCCACAGTTGACATTATTTTCGATTTGGCTGTTTTGTGAGAATAATTGGAAATCAGAAAGTAAAAGAGGCTGGCAAGTAAGTAATTATCCTACAATCAAACGAATGTTTGTCTACTTGCGACGGCGCAAAAATGACGCCGACTGTATACTGTAACAAAGTCGAAAAAGTGTCTAATTGGTAGCACTTGATGGGATATTTATTATGGTTATTTTCACACTGTTGTGCCCTACCAACCTTAATTATATTAGTGTTATAGTATTTTTGAGCAGCCTGGATAAATTGTGTGAATTCTCTATGTTATAAAGTTAAAAGTGGTTTGTAAAGATGAAAGTTATTGTATAAATGCTGGAATATGGCTGGTCATATAGGCCTAGGTTGTAGAGTTAAAAGTTGTTTCTACAGGAACTAGTTTGTCAACTCAGTGTTGCTTTTCAGCTGTTTGTAAGATCAGCTGATTGTGTCCGGGAGCATTTTGGTTTCTTATTGTAAATAACGTTTACTACAATCAGGGAGTGTTGAAAATAATGAAAATTATGTTCGAGTGATACGTTGACAAAGTTTCAGCTCGATCGGAGCTTGTTAAATATTTTTCTAGTATTTTTGTGTATTCCTAGTGGTGTTGACCTAAATATAGGGTCGCCGCCATCTTTGTTTACATTCACAACACAAAGCCAAAGAGGTATCTGATATCCGAACAAGTGTAAGTTTATAGGCATGGTTTTTGAGCCAAGTCATATTAAGTTAGTTTAAATACCTGGTCAGAAACCTTATTGATCCATACTCTCATTGGTAAACGGGCTAATCTCGCTATATTGAGCGATTGTTTGTGCAGCGTTCATCTGCTTCCCTCGAGCAACTGTTGTAAATGGCGGAACAGTGAACATACGACAAACTCAGTTATTTCACGAATTCGACATTCTTGAAAGCTAAATTATAGTTAGAAAATGTTTGTATGCATTGTTATGATAAACTTCATAATGTTTCTGACTTGGATATTTTCCCAGTATTTTATTACGAACTTATTGGGTAGAACTATATGTGTTGGCGTAAGCGCACTATTTGCATATTATTGCCGGTTGGGATAGTATGGGGGATACGACGGTGATTTGGTTGGGGATGTTTTTGGGGAGTTTTGGAGATACGGTTGAGGACGCGACCACTCCTTTTATGGTAATTAGGGGCGGGGCGAAGATGCCTGGGGATGCGATTTCATTCCTTATAAGGTAAAAGGGGCGGGATTGAGGATACGCCGAAAAAGTATAAAAGGCCGGATTCAGCGGCGAATCCTCAGTTGGGCAGACGACCTAGACCGGGTTTTTAGTGTAGTTTTCCGATATCCGCCGTGGTCAGTTCCTTATATATGCTGTAAGGCTTATACTAGTTATTTTATTATTAGGGAAATTCGAATTCTAAGTGTTAAACAAGAACTTATAAATTATATCCTATCATTCTAGGGCAGAAGCCGGTGTCATCACCGCTGTCTGTTTACTATTTGGAAGGGGCGGGGCTAATTTCGATTTAAGAGTGTCACCACTCTTTATAACTGTCATTCCATCCAAGTTTTGTTGTGGCTATTTGTTAGATATATATATATACTGTTGATTATCAAGTTTTCCTATTACATTAATGTGTGAACGTTGTTTCCTTACCCTAAGGTGGACTTTGTGGAATTAATTTATTGGCCATTGTGTATGGATAAGCTAGGAGTTGAGTGTGTGAGATTGTATTTATGTAAAGATTCATAATTTAACTATTGTTTTATCAATAATCAACATTTGACTTGTTTATCGGAGTTACTGGTTATTCTTTCACATAAACTTAGGGAATTACAGTTTTATCTAGAGCATCGCTCAGTGTTCCTGTCTTATAATAACCTGAGCGCCAATATAGTACTAGTCTTAGTGGAGATAACTCTCCATCGCATAAGGAAACACCTAAGTGGACCACAACAGATAACCTTGGTTCTCGGAACCGACCTATACTGGTAGCGGTATCATAAATCTTCAAAGGTAGTAGTCAGTGACTACGACTCGTTATATTGACGAGAGGATCCAGACGAGGCGCAACTGGGCGTTACATTGGTGGCAGCGGTGGGATCTTTGACTTTTGAAGGTCATCGCTAGAGGACACGAGAGAAGTAGAGGGTAATGGCCACGGCGGACGCTAGTGAGACCACGCTCACGGACTTCGTGGAAGAACCCGGTTCAGGACGGATACCACTCCCCCAGACCGGCCAGTACATAAATGGATCTCCAAGTGGAGAGGTACAAATGAGGTTACCAGCACAGGACAGTGGGTTAGGGTTATCCCTACCACAACCTATAAGGGAAGGGACTATAAGGGATTTAGAGAGGTCCAACTCAGACCTACGCAAACAGATGTCGGAATTACAAGGGGCTTTGGAGGTAATTCGGTCACAGCAGAGGGCATCTCAAGAAACACCAATGGTGATGAGGCCGGAGGTGGGGAGGCCAGGACCGATGGATCTTTCTAGTACCGGATTGATGGGAAGATCTGATCTGAGTGACCTTCATGTGGGTTTGTTAGACACCGGAGCCGAGGAGAGAAGACAACCACATGCATCCAGGGGTTTGGATGGTGAACCCAGTATGTTTAGACAAACTAATGGTTCCGAGCTGGACACGAGGTACTCAGGGGTGCGAAATCTGGAAAACGGGCGCATGACTCGTCGGCAAGAGACGCAGGAACCATTGAGCCGAGAGTCAGGGGGTGCTCTAGGGTTTCGCACAGGACAGCACACTCCTAGTGTGCCCAAGCCCAGGAAGCCCGCGACTTATGACGGGAAGACAAGTTGGCAGGATTTTCTGGTACAGTTCGAGATGGTAGCAGAAATAAATGGTTGGGATAGTCAGTCAATGGCCATGGAGTTAGCCACTACATTACGGGGGGAGGCGCAAAGTATTTTACTTGATTTAAGCTACACTGAACGGCGGTGTTATGACCGATTGGTGTCCACTTTAACAGACAGATTTGAACCCGAGAATCAGAGTGCGCTATACAAGACACAACTACGCAATAGGTTGAGAAAAAAAGGGGAAACCATTCCAGAATTAGTCGCAGATGTCAAGAGGTTAGTACGCATGGCGTACCCGGTGGCACAGCATGACATTAGGAAACAGCTAGTTTTAGACACTTTCATCGAGTCGCTAAATGACTCAGAGTTAGAATGGACAGTACACCAGGCACAAGTTACTTCTATAGAGGACGCTGCCCGCATTGCTTTGCAGTATGAGGCGTTCCAAGCAGGACATAAAAAGAACAGAGTTCGACAACAAAAGGAAACAAGTGAGGAGGGTCTTGAAAATTTATTAGAGAAGGTCCTAAAGCTACAGGCGGTGGAAGCGGGAAAATCAAATACTACTGGACCGAACTCACAGTTCGAGTGCTATTATTGTCACAAATTAGGACACCTTAAACGGGATTGTTATGCATACAAAAAGAAGATGCAGGGACAAAGGCAGAATGCGGAATCGGAAAACTAGGTGAGGCTGGAATAGAGGACCGTATCCCAGCCGAAGCCCAAGACGAAATGGAGAGGTCCAGGAAATTTATTAAACCAAAGGCAGATGTGACAACAGATGGATTGTATATTTCAGTAAAAATTTGTGGGGTGAATGTAAATTGTTTAATTGACACAGGAGCGACCAGCACGGTTTTACATCCTACAAAGTATCTAGATATACCAAGCCGGGATAGACCACGGCTCGAAAAGCGGAGGTCTAATATCCAGGTGGCGGATGGAAGCGTAGTTACTCCCCTTGGCTCCATAGAAGCTATTCTAGAAATAAATGGAAAGCTAGTTAAACATAGCACGCTTGTCGCTGATATAGATGCGCCTGCTGTAATCGGTTATGATTTTCTTCACGCGCATGATTGTCAAATAGATATGGGCGAAGGCTCTTTGTTATTCGCTGGGGAGAAATTAAAGTGTCAGAGAGAGAGCCGCATGGAGTCTATTTTTCGTGTTACTATACACGAGAATGTTGTGGTCCCACCTGACTGTGAGATGATAGTCATGGCTGACATTCAAGGAAAAACACAAGGAGGCGACTCAGTTCTTGTGGAGTCAAATATGGTGCGTATGGATGCTGAAGGAATAAGAGTAGCCAGGGCAGTAGTAAAGCCCGAGGATGGGGTTATACCTATTCGGATGATAAACACAAATAAAGAGCCAAAACAGCTATACAAAGGCACGTGCGCCGCCTATGGAGAACAAGTCACTGTAGGAACTCAGCATGGGAAGTCGTATGGGGACGACCGGATTAATTCGCTTAAAGAGACGAATGAGTTACCTGCACATTTAGAGGACATGTTCAACCGGTGTAGGGAGCATGTGGAACCGGACAAACATGAGGCAATAAAGAATTTACTCATAGCATATCAAGATGTTTTTGCCAAATCAAAGAATGACCTTGGGCGGACAAACTTAGTACAACACAGGGTGGATACTGGCACTGCGCCACCCGTTAAACAGCGACCAAGACGTTTAGCACTGAGCAAGCGAGAAGCTGCAGCTAAGGAGGTGGATCGGATGCTGGAGAATGGGATCATTGAACCTAGCACAAGTGCATGGGCATCGCCTGTGGTGCTAGTGTTAAAGCGGGACAACACTTGGCGTTATGCGCTTGACTATAGGGCCGTTAATGCCGTTACGAAGCGTGATTGTTTCCCGTTACCCAGGATCGATGACTCCTTAGATGCGCTACGAGGAGCAAAACTATTTTCGACGCTTGACTTAGCTAGTGGCTACTGGCAGATAGGCATGCATCCGGATGACAAGCATAAAACAGCGTTTATAACAGAAACAGGCCTGTATCAATTTAGGGTTATGCCTTTTGGTTTGTCCAATGCCGCAGCGACTTTTGAGCGACTCATGGAGTACGTCTTAGCGGGATTACATTGGAAGACATGTCTGGTATACATAGATGACATTATCCTGTTTTCGGTGGATTTTAGCACTCATCTGACGCGACTGGCCGAGGTGTTAGACCGTATCAAGGCAGCCGGACTTAAGGTGTCGCCGAAAAAGTGCAACTTGTTTCGTGAGAAGGTGGCTTTTCTAGGTCACGTGGTATCAGGGGATGGTATAGCTACAGACCCAGAGAAATTGGAAGCAATAAAGTCATGGCCACAGCCACAAAATGCTCGACAGGTTAGAAGCTATCTGGGTACCTGTAGCTACTTTAGGCGGTTTATTAAAAATTTCGCTGGAATTGCCCGCCCTCTACATAAACTAACAGAAAAGCAGAGCAACTTTAAGTGGACAAGTGAATGTCAAGAGGCGTTCGACGCTCTGAAGCGTCATCTAACATCTGCACCAATACTCAGTTACCCAGATTTGGATTTTCCTTTCATACTGGACACTGATGCTAGCGGATTTGCCGTTGGAGCAGTCTTATCGCAATTAGTTGGGGGGCGAGAAAGAGTCGTGGCATATTACAGTAGAGCGCTGGGTAAAGCCGAGCGGAATTATTGCGTCACGCGACGAGAACTTCTGGCGATCATCTTGGCGATCAAAAATTTCCACCATTATCTCTATGGGGTCAAGTTCCTAGTTAGGACGGATCATGGGGCGCTAAGTTGGCTACTTCGTTTCAAAAACCCGGAAGGTCAGATGGCGCGTTGGCTGGAGATTTTAGGGACGTACAATCTTGAAATTCAACACCGTGCAGGCAAACTGCATGGAAATGCGGACGGTCTGTCACGACGGCCATGTGGTCAGTGCAATCACTGTGATCGTCAAGAAGAAAAAGAGGCAAGTGATTGTGAGGCTCACATTAAGGCCCGGAGCTTAAGACAGGTCGAAGAAGAGGAGCTCGAGGGCAGTGAAGGTTGGCTACAAAGGAAAACTTTTTCAGACTTACGTAAGGCGCAGATCAACGACAAAACATTAATGACAGTGATCGAATGGAAGGAACAATTTACAGACAAGCCCAATTGGGAGGATATAAGTCACAAGTCAGTGGACTGTAAGGCTTATTGGTCAAAGTGGGACACTTTGATATTACAAGAGGGGGTACTCTATAGAAGATGGCATGATTCAGTGTTAGGTGACAAACTGCAGTTGGTGCTTCCTACCAGTCTTCGGGAGGAGGTCCTGAAGATGTTGCACAATGATCCAGCAGCTGGACATTTTGGAGTAGCTAGGACACTTGCCCGAGTGCTGGAACGATTTTACTGGGTCGGCTGTAGAGTGGCCGTACAAAACTGGTGTGCCCTATGTACTGAGTGTCAAAAGCAGAAGAATAGTCCGCGAACTTTAAGGGGCGAGATGAAACAGTATGTTGTGGGAGGTACGTTAGAACGGGTAGCTATGGACATACTTGGACCACTACCAGAGACTTACCGTAAGAACAAATATATACTGGTAGTTACTGACTATTTTACGCGGTGGGTGGAGTGTTACGCCATGCCGGATCAGGAGGCCGTGACAGTGGCAACTTTATTCTTCGACCAATTCGTCAGTCGATTCGGGGTGCCCAGACAGATCCATACAGATCAAGGGGGCCAATTTACTTCTCAGTTGTTTACACAGCTATGCCAAATTCTACGAGTGGACAAAACGAAAACTTGTCCCTATCGCCCACAGAGTGATGGTCTTTGTGAACGTTTTAACCGCACGGTCGAGGACATACTTAGTAAATATGTAGCAGCAAACCAGAGAGACTGGGACCAGCATTTGCCAGCAGCGGTATTAGCATATTTATCATCGGTACACGACAGCACAGGATACTCGCCAAGTATGATGATGCTAGGGAGAGAGATTGAACTGCCAGTTGATTTACTCTATGGTAAGCCGCCGCCAGATGAGAAAGAGGTACTTAATGCTGCCTTTGTGCAGGAGCTGCGTCAGAGATTGTGGGATGTACATGAACAGGCGCGGGAGAACATGATAAAGGCGAGCAACCAACAAAAACGGAAGTATGATCACCGGGCAAATAAAGTACAGTACAAAGAGGGCGATGCGGTATGGGTCAAGGTTACGAGGAGAGTCAAAGGTCGTTCGCCAAAATTACAAGGTCATTGGGAGGGGCCATTCTTAGTTGTGAAGCGTATCTCCGATTTAGTATATGAAATAAGAAAGAGCCCAACAGCTAAGTGCAAGACTATGCACCATGACTTATTGAAGCCATTTCAGGGAGTATACAATAATTTTATTAGTTTGTCCGCGGACGAACACAACTCGGGAGGTTTAACAGAGGAGCGAGATATTATTAAAGAAAATATGGTGGACACCAGTTGCGTTACCCAAGACAAGGTGGGTCAGAGTGTGTCAAAGACTGACGAGAACAAAGGGAGAAGAAACAGGAGGCCACCTTCTTGGATGGCGGATTATACAAAATAAGCTACACACATCTAGACATCAATTGTATGCAGTTAGAAATGTACAAGGGTATGGATTTGACGATGTGAAGTCGAGACGTATATGGCAGACTTGTGAAATTAACTTTAACCGCCTGCTGATCAGTTCGACAGCTGCTTGGAGGCATCCAGGTATCAAGGTATAGGTTGAGTGCTGCTGACTAGGGATATTAGGGAATCTTCTTAGCTGAGAAACGTCCAAGCCGTCCGCAGACACCAGGGCCCATAGGTGGAGCGTGATATGAGCTTAGAACCAGTGGATATATCCTAGGGAGTCACTGGGGTTATCCCTCCTGAGAGATGAGTTCCCGACTGAGAAGCAATCCTCAGAAGAAAGAAGATTTATTAAAATTGTTTGTTATTATATAAAAGTAATGTTAACCATGCAAAGATTTGGTTGATTTATTAGGAAATCAGCCAGAGTTAATCTATATCGTTGGTTTTCAAAAGGGTTTTAGTTAGAGAAGCGGTCTGGGTATAAAAATTAAAAAAAAAAAAAACGAAACAAAGGCCAATAAGTGTAACACAGAGTCCACTGCATATGAAAGCAGATTTTAGTAGGCCTGATATTTAAATGGGTGAAATTATGTATATATTACAGATGGTCTGTTTAACTTGCCCACATGGGTGTGAGGGCACATACACCAGGCAGAGTCTGCTGAGGCAGCACATAAGGGACCAGCATGGGAAGAAGGTGGCTTGCCCTTATCCAGGTTGCACGTATAGGTGCCCAGCCAGTCGACGGGCAAGAATGGCTCTACATGTCCAGAGAGCCCATAAGGTGCTCGATAGGGTTTACAGTGTATGTCCAGATGAGGAGAAGGAAGTAAAACGGGGTTGGAGGCAGGCTCGAAAACAGGACTTGGGAACGCCTGCGTCTTTGGGGAAGGCCGACGTAACCAGGACCCCCATGGAGGTGATGGGAAAACCTTCCCCAAGCAGCAGCCCTGAGGAACAGGATGTAGGTGAGCTATCGCAAGAGGCCACTGAGGGAGGAGCAGAGGGGGATGCCCCCTTTGATTATCCTGATCTGCCTTCCCCAATACCAATACATATGGAGGCCCTTTTTCCAGATCCACCCAGAAAGGTTGAGGAAGCGGCCCCATCGCCACCTACAGTGGTAGAGAAGAGTCAGGAAAACTCATTGTCTGAGGATGCCTGGGAACTCCTGAGGCGGGGAGGACTCCCTCTGTTTCCCCCAGCTAGGAGGGATTGGAGTGTGGTGGAAGAAGGTAGCATCGACATGGGAGGGATTGCCTGGCCTCCGCTGAAGTGGAGAACCATGACACCGGACAGGAGGCTCCTGGCCTGGGAGGCGGCGGCGCTTCAGCTGACTGGCAACCGTCCTGAGCTGTCGCGTAGGGAGGCATGTGAGCAATTGCTGTTCCTGGCGCTTCCTGGAACGCGTACACCGGAGGCTACAGAAAAGGCGGGCCTTGTTCAGTTGAGGCACGCCAATTTTGTGGCCCTCCGGGAGGTAGCGTTGACGGGGAGCGACAGGGACGGCGTGTTCGCGGCCTTGCGCTCGGCGGGTAGGGACGGTACGTTCGACCAGTTGAACCCACCGAGCTCCCAGGTACCAGTCCTACAGGAGGAGAAAGCTACTTATTGTTAGGGAGTTAAGTAAGGGTAATTTTGGGGATTTTATAGATAGGCAGTGTGGGCTGGGGGGCGGATGTCAGTTTAGGGACAGTTTAGTGTAGTCAGGGTTTGTCAGGGTCAGGGTGGATGTAAAGGTGTGAAGCAAGATGGGTGATGAGTAGGAATTGTAAAAATTATTTGTATAATCCCGGTACATGGGAATTATGGAAGCTTTTATAATACAAATGTGTACTGGTAGGATGTCGGTCTGGGGTCAAACGTATATATATCTTGTAAATAGTTAATTTCATTAAACATATGTATGCAAGAGCAGAGAGGTCCAGTGTGCTGTTAGTCTTGTTTTATTGTTGTAAGGTAATAGCGGTGTGCAAAATGCTTAATAATGATTGTTTGTGATGTGAAAGTGGTTAGGATACGCTGATGCTGTGTAAATTTTAGCATTAGTGTGGGGTAGGCAAAATAACACCAGATGGATTGTCATTTTTAAACATCGGTGACTGTAGTATAGTGTCAAGAAGTCTATTGGAGGCTTATAAGCTAGAGTTGTTTTTCTTTTTTTTTTCTTTTCTTTTTTTTTTATAACTAGACACATTTTTTTCTAGACTTAGGCCTCTGTACATTTTTTTTGTCTTGGTATGTTGTCGAGGACGACAACACTTAAAGGTTGAGGGCATTGTAACAAAGTCGAAAAAGTGTCTAATTGGTAGCACTTGATGGGATATTTATTATGGTTATTTTCACACTGTTGTGTCCTACCAACCTTAATTATATTAGTGTTATAGTATTTTTGAGCAGCCTGGATAAATTGTGTGAATTCTCTATGTTATAAAGTTAAAAGTGGTTTGTAAAGATGAAAGTTATTGTATAAATGCTGGAATATGGCTGGTCATATAGGCCTAGGTTGTAGAGTTAAAAGTTGTTTCTACAGGAACTAGTTTGTAAACTCAGTGTTGCTGTTCAGCTGTTTGTAAGATCAGCTGATCGTAAAATCAGCTGATTGTGTCCGGGAGCATTTTGGTTTCTTATTGTAAATAACGTTTACTACAATCAGGGAGTGTTGAAAATAATGAAAATTATGTTCGAGTGATACGTTGACAAAGTTTCAGCTCGATCGGAGCTTGTTAAATATTTTTCTAGTATTTTTGTGTATTCCTAGTGGTGTTGACCTAAATATAGGGTCGCCGCCATCTTTGTTTACATTCACAACACAAAGCCAAAGAGGTATCTGATATCCGAACAAGTGTAAGTTTATAGGCATGGTTTTTGAGCCAAGTCATATTAAGTTAGTTTAAATACCTGGTCAGAAACCTTATTGATCCATACTCTCATTGGTAAACGGGCTAATCTCGCTATATTGAGCGATTGTTTGTGCAGCGTTCATCTGCTTCCCTCGAGCAACTGTTGTAAATGGCGGAACAGTGAACATACGACAAACTCAGTTATTTCACGAATTCGACATTCTTGAAAGCTAAATTATAGTTAGAAAATGTTTGTATGCATTGTTATGATAAACTTCATAATGTTTCTGACTTGGATATTTTCCCAGTATTTTATTACGAACTTATTGGGTAGAACTATATGTGTTGGCGTAAGCGCACTATTTGCATATTATTGCCGGTTGGGATAGTATGGGGGATACGACGGTGATTTGGTTGGGGATGTTTTTGGGGAGTTTTGGAGATACGGTTGAGGACGCGACCACTCCTTTTATGGTAATTAGGGGCGGGGCGAAGATGCCTGGGGATGCGATTTCATTCCTTATAAGGTAAAAGGGGCGGGATTGAGGATACGCCGAAAAAGTATAAAAGGCCGGATTCAGCGGCGAATCCTCAGTTGGGCAGACGACCTAGACCGGGTTTTTAGTGTAGTTTTCCGATATCCGCCGTGGTCAGTTCCTTATATATGCAGTAAGGCTTATACTAGTTATTTTATTATTTAGGGAAATTCGAATTCTAAGTGTTAAACAAGAACTTATAAATTATATCCTATCATTCTAGGGCAGAAGCCGGTGTCATCACCGCTGTCTGTTTACTATTTGGAAGGGGCGGGGCTAATTTCGATTTAAGAGTGTCACCACTCTTTATAACTGTCATTCCATCCAAGTTTTTGTTGTGGCTATTTGTTAGATATATATATATACTGTTGATTATCAAGTTTTCCTATTACATTAATGTGTGAACGTTGTTTCCTTACCCTAAGGTGGACTTTGTGGAATTAATTTATTGGCCATTGTGTATGGATAAGCTAGGAGTTGAGTGTGTGAGATTGTATTTATGTAAAGATTCATAATTTAACTATTGTTTTATCAATAATCAACATTTGACTTGTTTATCGGAGTTACTGGTTATTCTTTCACATAAACTTAGGGAATTACAGTTTTATCTAGAGCATCGCTCAGTGTTCCTGTCTTATAATAACCTGAGCGCCAATATAGTACTAGTCTTAGTGGAGATAACTCTCCATCGCATAAGGAAACACCTAAGTGGACCACAACAGATAACCTTGGTTCTCGGAACCGACCTATACTGGTAGCGGTATCATAAATCTTCAAAGGTAGTAGTCAGTGACTACGACTCGTTATATTGACGAGAGGATCCAGACGAGGCGCAACTGGGCGTTACATTGGTGGCAGCGGTGGGATCTTTGACTTTTGAAGGTCATCGCTAGAGGACACGAGAGAAGTAGAGGGTAATGGCCACGGCGGACGCTAGTGAGACCACGCTCACGGACTTCGTGGAAGAACCCGGTTCAGGACGGATACCACTCCCCCAGACCGGCCAGTACATAAATGGATCTCCAAGTGGAGAGGTACAAATGAGGTTACCAGCACAGGACAGTGGGTTAGGGTTATCCCTACCACAACCTATAAGGGAAGGGACTATAAGGGATTTAGAGAGGTCCAACTCAGACCTACGCAAACAGATGTCGGAATTACAAGGGGCTTTGGAGGTAATTCGGTCACAGCAGAGGGCATCTCAAGAAACACCAATGGTGATGAGGCCGGAGGTGGGGAGGCCAGGACCGATGGATCTTTCTAGTACCGGATTGATGGGAAGATCTGATCTGAGTGACCTTCATGTGGGTTTGTTAGACACCGGAGCCGAGGAGAGAAGACAACCACATGCATCCAGGGGTTTGGATGGTGAACCCAGTATGTTTAGACAAACTAATGGTTCCGAGCTGGACACGAGGTACTCAGGGGTGCGAAATCTGGAAAACGGGCGCATGACTCGTCGGCAAGAGACGCAGGAACCATTGAGCCGAGAGTCAGGGGGTGCTCTAGGGTTTCGCACAGGACAGCACACTCCTAGTGTGCCCAAGCCCAGGAAGCCCGCGACTTATGACGGGAAGACAAGTTGGCAGGATTTTCTGGTACAGTTCGAGATGGTAGCAGAAATAAATGGTTGGGATAGTCAGTCAATGGCCATGGAGTTAGCCACTACATTACGGGGGGAGGCGCAAAGTATTTTACTTGATTTAAGCTACACTGAACGGCGGTGTTATGACCGATTGGTGTCCACTTTAACAGACAGATTTGAACCCGAGAATCAGAGTGCGCTATACAAGACACAACTACGCAATAGGTTGAGAAAAAAAGGGGAAACCATTCCAGAATTAGTCGCAGATGTCAAGAGGTTAGTACGCATGGCGTACCCGGTGGCACAGCATGACATTAGGAAACAGCTAGTTTTAGACACTTTCATCGAGTCGCTAAATGACTCAGAGTTAGAATGGACAGTACACCAGGCACAAGTTACTTCTATAGAGGACGCTGCCCGCATTGCTTTGCAGTATGAGGCGTTCCAAGCAGGACATAAAAAGAACAGAGTTCGACAACAAAAGGAAACAAGTGAGGAGGGTCTTGAAAATTTATTAGAGAAGGTCCTAAAGCTACAGGCGGTGGAAGCGGGAAAATCAAATACTACTGGACCGAACTCACAGTTCGAGTGCTATTATTGTCACAAATTAGGACACCTTAAACGGGATTGTTATGCATACAAAAAGAAGATGCAGGGACAAAGGCAGAATGCGGAATCGGAAAACTAGGTGAGGCTGGAATAGAGGACCGTATCCCAGCCGAAGCCCAAGACGAAATGGAGAGGTCCAGGAAATTTATTAAACCAAAGGCAGATGTGACAACAGATGGATTGTATATTTCAGTAAAAATTTGTGGGGTGAATGTAAATTGTTTAATTGACACAGGAGCGACCAGTACGGTTTTATATCCTACAAAGTATCTAGATATACCAAGCCGGGATAGACCACGGCTCGAAAAGCGGAGGTCTAATATCCAGGTGGCGGATGGAAGCGTAGTTACTCCCCTTGGCTCCATAGAAGCTATTCTAGAAATAAATGGAAAGCTAGTTAAACATAGCACGCTTGTCGCTGATATAGATGCGCCTGCTGTAATCGGTTATGATTTTCTTCACGCGCATGATTGTCAAATAGATATGGGCGAAGGCTCTTTGTTATTCGCTGGGGAGAAATTAAAGTGTCAGAGAGAGAGCCGCATGGAGTCTATTTTTCGTGTTACTATACACGAGAATGTTGTGGTCCCACCTGACTGTGAGATGATAGTCATGGCTGACATTCAAGGAAAAACACAAGGAGGCGACTCAGTTCTTGTGGAGTCAAATATGGTGCGTATGGATGCTGAAGGAGTAGCCAGGGCAGTAGTAAAGCCCGAGGATGGGGTTATACCTATTCGGATGATAAACACAAATAAAGAGCCAAAACAGCTATACAAAGGCACGTGCGCCGCCTATGGAGAACAAGTCACTGTAGGAACTCAGCATGGGAAGTCGTATGGGGACGACCGGATTAATTCGCTTAAAGAGACGAATGAGTTACCTGCACATTTAGAGGACATGTTCAACCGGTGTAGGGAGCATGTGGAACCGGACAAACATGAGGCAATAAAGAATTTACTCATAGCATATCAAGATGTTTTTGCCAAATCAAAGAATGACCTTGGGCGGACAAACTTAGTACGACACAGGGTGGATACTGGCACTGCGCCACTCGTTAAACAGCGACCAAGACGTTTAGCACTGAGCAAGCGAGAAGCTGCAGCTAAGGAGGTGGATCGGATGCTGGAGAATGGGATCATTGAACCTAGCACAAGTGCATGGGCATCGCCTGTGGTGCTAGTGTTAAAGCGGGACAACACTTGGCGTTATGCGCTTGACTATAGGGCCGTTAATGCCGTTACGAAGCGTGATTGTTTCCCGTTACCCAGGATCGATGACTCCTTAGATGCGCTACGAGGAGCAAAACTATTTTCGACGCTTGACTTAGCTAGTGGCTACTGGCAGATAGGCATGCATCCGGATGACAAGCATAAAACAGCGTTTATAACAGAAACAGGCCTGTATCAATTTAGGGTTATGCCTTTTGGTTTGTCCAATGCCGCAGCGACTTTTGAGCGACTCATGGAGTACGTCTTAGCGGGATTACATTGGAAGACATGTCTGGTATACATAGATGACATTATCCTGTTTTCGGTGGATTTTAGCACTCATCTGACGCGACTGGCCGAGGTGTTAGACCGTATCAAGGCAGCCGGACTTAAGGTGTCGCCGAAAAAGTGCAACTTGTTTCGTGAGAAGGTGGCTTTTCTAGGTCACGTGGTATCAGGGGATGGTATAGCTACAGACCCAGAGAAATTGGAAGCAATAAAGTCATGGCCACAGCCACAAAATGCTCGACAGGTTAGAAGCTATCTGGGTACCTGTAGCTACTTTAGGCGGTTTATTAAAAATTTCGCTGGAATTGCCCGCCCTCTACATAAACTAACAGAAAAGCAGAGCAACTTTAAGTGGACAAGTGAATGTCAAGAGGCGTTCGACGCTCTGAAGCGTCATCTAACATCTGCACCAATACTCAGTTACCCAGATTTGGATTTTCCTTTCATACTGGACACTGATGCTAGCGGATTTGCCGTTGGAGCAGTCTTATCGCAATAAGTTGGGGGGGCGAGAAAGAGTCGTGGCATATTACAGTAGAGCGCTGGGTAAAGCCGACCGGAATTATTGCGTCACGCGACGAGAACTTCTGGCGATCATCTTGGCGATCAAAAATTTCCACCATTATCTCTATGGGGTCAAGTTCCTAGTTAGGACGGATCATGGGGCGCTAAGTTGGCTACTTCGTTTCAAAAACCCGGAAGGTCAGATGGCGCGTTGGCTGGAGATTTTAGGGACGTACAATCTTGAAATTCAACACCGTGCAGGCAAACTGCATGGAAATGCGGACGGTCTGTCACGACGGCCATATGGTCAGTGCAATCACTGTGATCGTCAAGAAGAAAAAGAGGCAAGTGATTGTGAGGCTCACATTAAGGCCCGGAGCTTAAGACAGGTCGAAGAAGAGGAGCTCGAGGGCAGTGAAGGTTGGCTACAAAGGAAAACTTTTTCAGACTTACGTAAGGCGCAGATCAACGACAAAACATTAATGACAGTGATCGAATGGAAGGAACAATTTACAGACAAGCCCAATTGGGAGGATATAAGTCACAAGTCAGTGGACTGTAAAGCTTATTGGTCAAAGTGGGACACTTTGATATTACAAGAGGGGGTACTCTATAGAAGATGGCATGATTCAGTGTTAGGTGACAAACTGCAGTTGGTGCTTCCTACCAGTCTTCGGGAGGAGGTCCTGAAGATGTTGCACAATGATCCAGCAGCTGGACATTTTGGAGTAGCTAGGACACTTGCCCGAGTGCTGGAACGATTTTACTGGGTCGGCTGTAGAGTGGCCGTACAAAACTGGTGTGCCCTATGTACTGAGTGTCAAAAGCAGAAGAATAGTCCGCGAACTTTAAGGGGCGAGATGAAACAGTATGTTGTGGGAGGTACGTTAGAACGGGTAGCTATGGACATACTTGGACCACTACCAGAGACTTACCGTAAGAACAAATATATACTGGTAGTTACTGACTATTTTACGCGGTGGGTGGAGTGTTACGCCATGCCGGATCAGGAGGCCGTGACAGTGGCAACTTTATTCTTCGACCAATTCGTCAGTCGATTCGGGGTGCCCAGACAGATCCATACAGATCAAGGGGGCCAATTTACTTCTCAGTTGTTTACACAGCTATGCCAAATTCTACGAGTGGACAAAACGAAAACTTGTCCCTATCGCCCACAGAGTGATGGTCTTTGTGAACGTTTTAACCGCACGGTCGAAGACATACTTAGTAAATATGTAGCAGCAAACCAGAGAGACTGGGACCAGCATTTGCCAGCAGCGGTATTAGCATATTTATCATCGGTACACGACAGCACAGGATACTCGCCAAGTATGATGATGCTAGGGAGAGAGATTGAACTGCCAGTTGATTTACTCTATGGTAAGCCGCCGCCAGATGAAAAAGAGGTACTTAATGTTGCCTTTGTGCAGGAGCTGCGTCAGAGATTGTGGGATGTACATGAACAGGCGCGGGAGAACATGATAAAAGTACAGTACAAAGAGGGCGATGCGGTATGGGTCAAGGTTACGAGGAGAGTCAAAGGTCGTTCGCCAAAATTACAAGGTCATTGGGAGGGGCCATTCTTAGTTGTGAAGCGTATCTCCGATTTAGTATATGAAATAAGAAAGAGCCCAACAGCTAAGTGCAAGACTATGCACCATGACTTATTGAAGCCATTTCAGGGAGTATACAATAATTTTATTAGTTTGTCCGCGGACGAACACAACTCGGGAGGTTTAACAGAGGAGCGAGATATTATTAAAGAAAATATGGTGGACACCAGTTGCGTTACCCAAGACAAGGTGGGTCAGAGTGTGTCAAAGACTGACGAGAACAAAGGGAGAAGAAACAGGAGGCCACCTTCTTGGATGGCGGATTATACAAAATAAGCTACACACATCTAGACATCAATTGTATGCAGTTAGAAATGTACAAGGGTATGGATTTGACGATGTGAAGTCGAGACGTATATGGCAGACTTGTGAAATTAACTTTAACCGCCTGCTGATCAGTTCGACAGCTGCTTGGAGGCATCCAGGTATCAAGGTATAGGTTGAGTGCTGCTGACTAGGGATATTAGGGAATCTTCTTAGCTGAGAAACGTCCAAGCCGTCCGCAGACACCAGGGCCCATAGGTGGAGCGTGATATGAGCTTAGAACCAGTGGATATATCCTAGGGAGTCACTGGGGTTATCCCTCCTGAGAGATGAGTTCCCGACTGAGAAGCAATCCTCAGAAGAAAGAAGATTTATTAAAATTGTTTGTTATTATATAAAAGTAATGTTAACCATGCAAAGATTTGGTTGATTTATTAGGAAATCAGCCAGAGTTAATCTATATCGTTGGTTTTCAAAAGGGTTTTAGTTAGAGAAGCGGTCTGGGTATAAAAATAAAAAAAAAAAAAAAAGCGAAACAAAGGCCAATAAGTGTAACACAGAGTCCACTGCATATGAAAGCAGATTTTAGTAGGCCTGATATTTAAATGGGTGAAATTATGTATATATTACAGATGGTCTGTTTAACTTGCCCACATGGGTGTGAGGGCACATACACCAGGCAGAGTCTGCTGAGGCAGCACATAAGGGACCAGCATGGGAAGAAGGTGGCTTGCCCTTATCCAGGTTGCACGTATAGGTGCCCAGCCAGTCGACGGGCAAGAATGGCTCTACATGTCCAGAGAGCCCATAAGGTGCTCGATAGGGTTTACAGTGTATGTCCAGATGAGGAGAAGGAAGTAAAACGGGGTTGGAGGCAGGCTCGAAAACAAGACTTGGGAACGCCTGCGTCTTTGGGGAAGGCCGACGTAACCAGGACCCCCATGGAGGTGATGGGAAAACCTTCCCCAAGCAGCAGCCCTGAGGAACAGGATGATGTAGGTGAGCTATCGCAAGAGGCCACTGAGGGAGGAGCAGAGGGGGATGCCCCCTGATCTGCCTTCCCCAATACCAATACATATGGAGGCCCTTTTTCCAGATCCACCCAGAAAGGTTGAGGAAGCGGCCCCATCGCCACCTACAGTGGTAGAGAAGAGTCAGGAAAACTCATTGTCTGAGGATGCCTGGGAACTCCTGAGGCGGGGAGGACTCCCTCTGTTTCCCCCAGCTAGGAGGGATTGGAGTGTGGTGGAAGAAGGTAGCATCGACATGGGATGGATTGCCTGGCTTCCGCTGAAGTGGAGAACCATGACACCGGACAGGAGGCTCCTGGCCTGGGAGGCGGCGGCGCTTCAGCTGACTGGCAACCGTCCTGAGCTGTCGCGTAGGGAGGCATGTGAGCAATAGCTGTTCCTGGCGCTTCCTGGAACGCGTACACCGGAGGCTACAGAAAAGGCGGGCCTTGTTCAGTTGAGGCACGCCAATTTTGTGGCCCTCCGGGAGGTAGCGTTGACGGGGAGCGACAGGGACGGCGTGTTCGCGGCCTTGCGCTCGGCGGGTAGGGACGGTACGTTCGACCAGTTGAACCCACCGAGCTCCCAGGTACCAGTCCTACAGGAGGAGAAAGCTACTTATTGTTAGGGAGTTAAGTAAGGGTAATTTTGGGGATTTTATAGATAGGCAGTGTGGGCTGGGGGCGGATGTCAGTTTAGGGACAGTTTAGTGTAGTCAGGGTTTGTCAGGGTCAGGGTGGATGTAAAGGTGTGAAGCAAGATGGGTGATGAGTAGGAATTGTAAAAATTATTTGTATAATCCCGGTACATGGGAATTATGGAAGCTTTTATAATACAAATGTGTACTGGTAGGATGTCGGTCTGGGGTCAAACGTATATATATCTTGTAAATAGTTAATTTCATTAAACATATGTATGCAAGAGCAGAGAGTTCCAGTGTGCTGTTAGTCTTGTTTTATTGTTGTAAGGTAATAGCGGTGTGCAAAATGCTTAATAATGATTGTTTGTGATGTGAAAGTGGTTAGGATACGCTGATGCTGTGTAAATTTTAGCATTAGTGTGGGGTAGGCAAAATAACACCAGATGGATTGTCATTTTTAAACATCGGTGACTGTAGTATAGTGTCAAGAAGTCTATTGGAGGCTTATAAGTTAGAGTTGTTTTTCTTTTTTTTTAATTTTTTTTTTTTTTTATAACTAGACACATTTTTTTCTAGACTTAGGCCTCTGTACATTTTTTTTGTCTTGGTATGTTGTCGAGGACGACAACACTTAAAGGTTGAGGGCATTGTAACAAAGTCGAAAAAGTGTCTAATTGGTAGCACTTGATGGGATATTTATTATGGTTATTTTCACACTGTTGTGCCCTACCAACCTTAATTATATTAGTGTTATAGTATTTTTGAGCAGCCTGGATAAATTGTGTGAATTCTCTATGTTATAAAGTTAAAAGTGGTTTGTAAAGATGAAAGTTATTGTATAAATGCTGGAATATGGCTGTTCATATAGGCCTAGGTTGTAGAGTTAAAAGTTGTTTCTACAGGAACTAGTTTGTAAACTCAGTGTTGCTGTTCAGCTGTTTGTAAGATCAGCTGATCGTAAAATCAGCTGATTGTGTCCGGGAGCATTTTGGTTTCTTATTGTAAATAACGTTTACTACAATCAGGGAGTGTTGAAAATAATGAAAATTATGTTCGAGTGATACGTTGACAAAGTTTCAGCTCGATCGGAGCTTGTTAAATATTTTTCTAGTATTTTTGTGTATTCCTAGTGGTGTTGACCTAAATATAGGGTCGCCGCCATCTTTGTTTACATTCACAACACAAAGCCAAAGAGGTATCTGATATCCGAACAAGTGTAAGTTTATAGGCATGGTTTTTGAGCCAAGTCATATTAAGTTAGTTTAAATACCTGGTCAGAAACCTTATTGATCCATACTCTCATTGGTAAACGGGCTAATCTCGCTATATTGAGCGATTGTTTGTGCAGCGTTCATCTGCTTCCCTCGAGCAACTGTTGTAAATGGCGGAACAGTGAACATACGACAAACTCAGTTATTTCACGAATTCGACATTCTTGAAAGCTAAATTATAGTTAGAAAATGTTTGTATGCATTGTTATGATAAACTTCATAATGTTTCTGACTTGGATATTTTCCCAGTATTTTATTACGAACTTATTGGGTAGAACTATATGTGTTGGCGTAAGCGCACTATTTGCATATTATTGCCGGTTGGGATAGTATGGGGGATACGACGGTGATTTGGTTGGGGATGTTTTTGGGGAGTTTTGTAGATACGGTTGAGGATGCGACCACTCCTTTTATGGTAATTAGGGGCGGGGCGAAGATGCCTGGGGATGCGATTTCATTCCTTATAAGGTAAAAGGGGCGGGATTGAGGATACGCCGAAAAAGTATAAAAGGCCGGATTCAGCGGCGAATCCTCAGTTGGGCAGACGACCTAGACCGGGTTTTTAGTGTAGTTTTCCGATGTCCGCCGTGGTCAGTTCCTTATATATGCAGTAAGGCTTATACTAGTTATTTTATTATTTAGGGAAATTCGAATTCTAAGTGTTAAACAAGAACTTATAAATTATATCCTATCATTCTAGGGCAGAAGCCGGTGTCATCACCGCTGTCTGTTTACTATTTGGAAGGGGCGGGGCTAATTTCGATTTAAGAGTGTCACCACTCTTTATAACTGTCATTCCATCCAAGTTTTTGTTGTGGCTATTTGTTAGATATATATATATACTGTTGATTATCAAGTTTTCCTATTACATTAATGTGTGAACGTTGTTTCCTTACCCTAAGGTGGACTTTGTGGAATTAATTTATTGGCCATTGTGTATGGATAAGCTAGGAGTTGAGTGTGTGAGATTGTATTTATGTAAAGATTCATAATTTAACTATTGTTTTATCAATAATCAACATTTGACTTGTTTATCGGAGTTACTGGTTATTCTTTCACATAAACTTAGGGAATTACAGTTTTATCTAGAGCATCGCTCAGTGTTCCTGTCTTATAATAACCTGAGCGCCAATATAGTACTAGTCTTAGTGGAGATAACTCTCCATCGCATAAGGAAACACCTAAGTGGACCACAACAGATAACCTTGGTTCTCGGAACCGACCTATACTGGTAGCGGTATCATAAATCTTCAAAGGTAGTAGTCAGTGACTACGACTCGTTATATTGACGAGAGGATCCAGACGAAGCGCAACTGGGCGTTACAATACTACTACCTCACTTGAGCTGAGCGTTAAGAAAGGGTAGAAATCTGCTATTTGTAGAAATTCTTGTGTGTCTCGACCAGGGTTGTTGGTGAATATGAAACTAAAGAGTAGAAATTGGAATGTAAACGTTGTACGCATCACCCTGGGTATGACATAAACACATATAACCCTGGGTGGGACATAACACATATCACCCTGGGTATGACATAAACACATATCACCCTGGGTGGGACATAAACACATCACCCTGGTTATGACATAAACACATATCACCCTGGGTATGACATAAACATATCACCCTGGGTATGACATAAACACATATCACCCTGGGTGTGACAAAAAATACATATCATCCTGGGTGGGACATAACACATATCACCCTGGGTATGACATCAACACATATCACCCTGGGTATGACATAAACACATATCACCCTGGGTATGACATAAACACATATCACCCTGGGTGTGACAAAAAACACATATCATCCTGGGTGGGACATAACACATATCACCCTGGGTATGACATAAACACATATCACCCTGGGTATGACATAAACACATATCATCCTGGGTATGACATAAACATATCACCCTGGGTATGACATAAACACATATCACCCTGGGTGTGACAAAAAACACATATCATCCTGGGTGGGACATAACACATATCACCCTTGGTATGACATAAACACATATCACCCTGGGTATGACATAAACACATATCATCCTGGGTATGACATAAACATATCATCCTGGGTATGACATAAACATATCACCCTGGGTATTACATAAACACATATCACCCTGGGTATGACATCAACACATATCACCCTGGGTATGACATAAACATATCACCCTGGGTATGACATAAACACATATCACCCTGGGTATGACATAAACACATATCACCCTGGGTATGACATAAACACATCACCCTGGGTATGACAAACACATATCACCCTGGGTATGACATAAACACATATCACCCTGGGTATGAAAAACACATATCACCCTGGGTATGACATAAACACATATCACCCTGGGTATGACATAAACATATCATCCTGGGTATGACATAAACACATATCACCCTGGGTATGACATAAACACATATCACCCTGGTTATGACATAAAAACATATCCCCCTGAGTATGACATAAACACATCACCCTGGGTATGACATAAGCATATCATCCTGGGTATGACATAAACACATATCACCCTGGGTATGACATAAACACATATCACCCTGGGCATGACATAAACACATATCACCCTGGGTATGACATAAACACATATCACCCTGGGTGTGACATAAACACATATCACCCTGGGTATGACATAAACACATATCACCCTGGTTATGACATAAACACATATCACCCTGGGTATGACATAATCATATCACCCTGGGTATGACATAAACACATATCACCCTGGGTATGACATAAAAACATATCACCCTGAGTATGACATAAACATATCACCCTGGGTATGACATAAACACATATCACCCTGGTTATGACATAAAAACATATCACCCTGAGTATGACATAAACACATCACCCTGGGTATGACATAAGCATATCATCCTGGGTATGACATAAACACATATCACCCTGGGTATGACATAAACACATATCACCCTGGGTATGACATAAACACATATCACCCTGGGTGGGACATAAACACATATCACCCGGGGTATGACATAAACACATATCACCCTGGGTATGACATAAACATATCACCCTGGGCATGACATAAACACATATCACCCTGGGTATGACATAAACATATCACCCTGGGTGGGACATAAACACATATCACCCTGGGTATGACATAAACACATATCACCCTGGGTATGACAAACACATATCACCCTGGGTATGACATCAACACATATCACCCTGGGTATGACATAAACATATCACCCTGGGTATGACATAAACACATATCACCCTGGGTATGACATAAACACATATCACCCTGGTTATGACATCAAAACATATCACCCTGAGTATGACATAAACACATCACCCTGGGTATGACATAAGCATATCATCCTGGGTATGACATAAACACATATCACCCTGGGTATGACATAAACACATATCACCCTGGGCATGACATAAACACATATCACCCTGGGTATGACATAAACACATATCACCCTGGGTATGACATAAACACATATCACCCTGAGTATGACATAAACATATCACCCTGGGTATGACATAAACACATATCACCCTGGTTATGACATAAAAATATATATCACCCTGAGTATGACATAAACACATCACCCTGGGTATGACATAAGCATATCATCCTGGGTATGACATAAACACATATCACCCTGGGTATGACATAAACACATATCACCCTGGGTATGACATAAACACATATCACCCTGGGTGGGACATAAACACATATCACCGGGTTATGACATAAACACATATCACCCTGGGTAGGACATAAACACATATCACCCTGGGTATGACATAAACACATATCACCCTGGGTATGACATAAACACATATCACCCTGGGTGGGACATAAACACATATCACCCGGGGTATGACATAAACACATATCACCCTGGGTATGACATAAACATATCACCCTGGGCATGACATAAACACATCACCCTGGGTATGACATAAACATATCACCCTGGGTGGGACATAAACACATATCACCCTGGGTATGACATAAACACATATCACCCTGGGTATAACTAATAGAATCTTTACCTACCTTGAGGGTGTGACAGAGAAATCTGAGGGGGAGATTCTTGAAAGTCCAACCCGGGGCTTGCCGAGGGTTTGGACATTCAAGAATCTCCCCCGAAGGTTGAAATTTCTTTGTTACACCCTCAAGGTAGGGAATGATTATTTTTCTCCCACCTCTTTTCTTTATGTGTTTTCCCATCGGCGATCTCCGTCTGTTTGTAAACAAGTACACATGTCAAAAAAACCGCGGGAAATATGCACACATTTCCATTCATCCATTTCACGTGGGGTGACGTCACTCACTCATCACTGTCCGACTCGGAGTAAATCACACGAGGTCGCTTTGAAATCGACTTTGTGCTGTCATTATGGCTGTGGAAATGGATGTTAAATGTTCCCCCACTGATTGTGGATCCATAAAACACCGATCTTGTGACATCGGACGGAGTTGGGCACAAGGAAATGCTGTTGTGCGATCTTTTTACTTGTGACAGTTGAACAATTTTGTCGCGATCGGTGCAGGTAGGCGCACTTGTGCTCTCAGTTTCAGTTGTAGGCCTACAGTTGGGGGATTCATTTGTATTTGAAAGAATGGCAGACATTTTTTGTTTTTGGAAACTGTTCAGTTGTCTGTAGTTGTTTAGAGACTGGGGATTTTTGTATTATTGTGTACACAATTTGTTTGTTGACGTAGCAGACGACGTAATGTAAACAAAAACAAGTAGTTCCGGTAGTACTTCCGGTGAAGAAAGTGAGCGCGTGCAATCTGTCACACCCTAGGGTATGACAGATTGCACGCGCTAAAAAAGACAGAGAAATCTTGTACACTCAAAACGGGAGACAAATCAGTGAAAGGTGGGAGAAATAAACATATCACCCTGGGTATGACATAACACATATCACTCTGGGTATGACATAAACACATATCACCCTGAGTATGACATTATACAATTATTGCCCTTGTTCCGGGTTGACATGAAAATTTGACCACCCGAGAGGTGTCATGTCACCCGAGGGCGTAGCCCGAGGGTGACATGACACCTCAAGGGTGGGAAAATATTCATGTCAACTCGGAACAAGGGCAGTAATTGTTTTATTATACCGAAAAAAACATAAGTGAATTAATTTTGGTATCAATAAGTTTATTTATTACTATCAACAGTTTTTAAGAAAAGTTTTTAAGAGGTACCCCATCGTCTTTCTGGACCCGGCATAAAATTCTCCCAGTTGAACTTTCAATGTATGGACGTCGAAGTTTTCACAATCCTTGGTCTAGGCCTACCTGTTGCAGATAGGAAATGTCTAAAGGAATCCACGGCCACATTGATGACCCTTTTGGTGTTTTTAGAATCCTTTTCTTGCAATAATTTCGCCAATTCCTCCTCTGTTGGCAGACGATAGCGTCCGCCGGCAGCCATTGTTGTTGTCAAGCAGAATACTCGGAACTTCTCTGATTCGACTACTTTTGAAGACGTTACGGAAGAGAGTTCCGAGTTGGGGCTCAAGAGAGGGTGACATAACGATTTTGGAGGGCTCACGAGAGGGTGACATTATGATATTCAGAGGGTGACATGATGTTTCGAAAGCGACAGCAAGTCAATAATGAATTATTTGGACAGTTGTGGTTGACATAACGAATGTTTTTAATCACGTGACATGGTTTTCACTAATCAGAAGCTGTGATACAAGTCTGAGGTATAATAAAAACACATATCACCCAGGGTATGACATAAACATATCACCCTGGGTATGACATAAACATATCACCCTGAGTATGACATAAACACATCACCCTGGGTATGACATAAACATATTACCCTGGGTATGACATAAACACATATCACCCTGGTTATGACATAAAAACATATCACCCTGAGTATGACATAAACACATATCATCCTTGGTTGGACATAACACATATCACCCTGGGTATGACATAAACACATATCACCCTGGGTATGACATAAACACATATCACCCTGGGTATGACATAACACATATCACCCTGGGTATGACATAAACACATATCACCCTGGGTATGACATAAACATATCACCCTGGGTATGACATAAACACATATCACCCTGGGTATGACATAAACATATCACCCTGGGTATGACATAAACACATATCACCCTGGTTATGACATAAAACATATCACCCTGAGTATGACATAAACACATCACCCTGGGTATGACATAAACATATCATCCTGGGTATGACATAAACACATATCACCCTGGGTATGACATAAACACATATCACCCTGGGTATGACATAAACACATATCACCCTGGGTATGACATAAACACATATCACCCTGGGTATGACATAAACACATATCACCCTGGGTATGACATAAACACATATCACCCTGGGTATGACATAAACACATATCACCCTGGGTATGACATAAACACATATCACCCGGGGTATGACATAAACACATATCACCCTGGGTATGACATAAACACATATCACCCTGGGTATGACATAAACACATCACCCTGGGTATGACATAAGCATATCATCCTGGGTATGACATAAACACATATCACCCTGGGTATGACATAAACACATATCACCCTGGGTATGACATAAACACATATCACCCTGGGTATGACATAAACACATATCACCCTGGGTGGGACATAAACACATATCACCCTGGGTATGACATAAACACATATCACCCTGAGTATGACATAAACACATATCACCCTGGGTATGACATAAACATATCACCCTGGGTATGACATAAACACATATCACCCTGGGTATGACATAAAAACATATCACCCTGAGTATGACATAAACATATCACCCTGGGTATGACATAAACACATATCACCCTGGTTATGACATAAAAACATATCACCCTGAGTATGACATAAACACACATCACCCTGGGTATGACATAAGCATATCATCCTGGGTATGACATAAACACATATCACCCTGGGTATGACATAAACACATATCACCCTGGGTATGACATAAACACATATCACCCTGGGTATGACATAAAAACATATCACCCGGGGTATGACATAAACACATATCACCCTGGGTATGACATAAACATATCACCCTGGGCATGACATAAACACATATCACCCTGGGTATGACATAAACACATCACCCTGGGTATGACATAAGCATATCATCCTGATGACCCTTTTGGTGTTTTTAGAATCCTTTTCTTGCAATAATTTCGCCAATTCCTCCTCTGTTGGCAGACGATAGCGTCCGCCGGCAGCCATTGTTGTTGTCAAGCAGAATACTCGGAACTTCTCTGATTCGACTACTTTTGAAGACGTTCCGGAAGAGAGTTCCGAGTTGGGGCTCACGAGAGGGTGACATAACGATTTTGGAGGGCTCACGAGAGGGTGACATTATGATATTCAGAGGGTGACATGATGTTTCGAAAGCGACAGCAAGTCAATAATGAATTATTTGGAAAGTTGTGGTTGACATAACGAATGTTTTTAATCACGTGACATGGTTTTCACTAATCAGAAGCTGTGATACAAGTCTGAGGTAACATATCACCTTGGGTATGACGTAAACACATATCACCTTGGGTATGACATAAACACATATCACCCTGTGTATGACATAAACACATATCACTCTGGGTATGACATAAACACATATCACCCTGGGTATGACATAAACACATATCACCTTGGGTATGACATAGAATCTTTACCTACCTTGAGGGTGTGACAGAGAAATCTGAGGGGGAGATTCTTGAAAGTCCAACCCGGGGCTTGCCGAGGGTTTGGACATTCAAGAATCTCCCCCGAAGGTTGAAATTTCTTTGTTACACCCTCAAGGTAGGGAATGATTATTTTTCTCCCACCTCTTTTCTTTATGTGTTTTCCCATCGGCGATCTCCGTCTGTTTGTAAACAAGTACACATGTCAAAAAAACCGCGGGAAATATGCACACATTTCCATTCATCCATTTCACGTGGGGTGACGTCACTCACTCATCACTGTCCGACTCGGAGTAAATCACACGAGGTCGCTTTGAAATCGACTTTGTGCTGTCATTATGGCTGTGGAAATGGATGTTAAATGTTCCCCCACTGATTGTGGATCCATAAAACACCGATCTTGTGACATCGGACGGAGTTGGGCACAAGGAAATGCTGTTGTGCGATCTTTTTACTTGTGACAGTTGAACAATTTTGTCGCGATCGGTGCAGGTAGGCGCACTTGTGCTCTCAGTTTCAGTTGTAGGCCTACAGTTGGGGGATTCATTTGTATTTGAAAGAATGGCAGACATTTTTTGTTTTTGGAAACTGTTCAGTTGTCTGTAGTTGTTTAGAGACTGGGGATTTTTGTATTATTGTGTACACAATTTGTTTGTTGACGTAGCAGACGACGTAATGTAAACAAAAACAAGTAGTTCCGGTAGTACTTCCGGTGAAGAAAGTGAGCGCGTGCAATCTGTCACACCCTAGGGTATGACAGATTGCACGCGCTAAAAAAGACAGAGAAATCTTGTACACTCAAAACGGGAGACAAATCAGTGAAAGGTGGGAGAAATAAACATATCACCCTGGGTATGACATAAACACATATCACCCTGGGTGTGACATAAACACATATCACCCTGGGTATGACATAAACACATATCACCTTGGGTATGACATAAACACATATCACCTTGCCGGATGGCACAGTGATGTACAGTGGTAACACACTTGCCTTTCACCTAGGCGGCCAGGGTTCGATTCCCTGATCGGAGGTGAAAAGGTATGGGGTCACCTGCCTGACCACGTGAATTCTACCTGGGTACTCCGGTTTTCTCCCACAGTAAGACCCTCGCGCGGTTCCATCCGAGCCAACAAGCATGATTAATATGAGCTGATATAACTTGTTTCGCAATTATTGTACAATAAATAAAGTTTACATTTACAGATAACCGTAGTCAGCTGGGGCGACATAGGGTGCAGTGGAGCTCTAGTAGTTTAATAGTTTCCTACTTGACCCTACATGAAGGTAGTATTAGCTGTATCATTAACCGTTTTGTGATGTTAGTATGGTCAACTACGTAAATACTAGGGTCAATCAAGGTCAGTTACTGTCAATTACATTAATACTAGGGTCAATCAGGGTCAGTTACTGTCAATTACATAAATACTAGGGTCAATCAGGGTCAGTGACTGTCAATTACATAAATACTAGGGTCAATCAGGGTCATTTACTGTCAATTACATAAATACTAGGGTCAATCAGGGTCAGTTACTGTCAATTACATAAATACTAGGGTCAATCAGGGTCAGTTACTGTCAATTACATAAATACTAGGGTCAATCTGGGTCAGTTACTGTCAATTACATAAATACTAGGGTCAATCTGGGTCAGTTACTGTCAATTACATAAATACTAGGGTCAATCTGGGTCAGTTACTGTCAATTACATAAATACTAGGGTCAATCTGGGTCATTTACTGTCAATTACATAAATACTAGGGTCAATCAGGGTCAGTTACTGTCAATTACATAAATACTAGGGTCAATCTGGGTCAGTCACTGTCAATTACATAAATACTAGGGTCAATCAGGGTCAGTTACTGTCAATTACATAAATACTAGGGTCAATCAGGGTCAGTTACTGTCAATTACATAAATAATAGGGTTAATCAGGGTCAGTTACTGTCAATGACATAAATACTAGGGTCAATCAGGGTCAGTTACTGTCAATTACATAAATACTAGGGTCAATCTGGGCCAGTTACTGTCAATTACATAAATAATAGGGTTAATCAGGGTAAGTTACTTTCAACTAGGATCAAACTGTAGCTTGGGCTTGCTATCCAAACTGACAGCAGGGGTATTTTCAGCATATTTGCAAATGTTGGGCATACCACGCCAAAATCATGAATTTCTTGAAGTTCACACTATGTTTATAACTACGTTAAACTACGGTAGCCTACGCGGACTAAATAAAACATCCATTTACTTTCGTTAGTCCCCTCCCGGTGAAACCATCGGCACGTCCATCTGTCTATCCGTCTATCTATCAGTCCGTCCACTCAGTTTTCCACATGTTGGTGAAAGTTGGTATGTAACTCCAGTATGAGTATCTACATATCAAGTTCGAGTTTCAGTTGTTTTTTTTTGGGGGGGGGGGGGGGGGGGGGGGGGTCAGGGTAATTGTTACTATTTTTAGCAGGGGCCGGTAGGAGACATGAATTGCTTTAGCAATACTCTAAGAATGCTTGTTTACTTATATTACGCATTCATTTTATTCGACATGTAAACATGCCTTATCTACCTTTTTTGAATTATATATGTATGATGTTCGTATGAAATGCCACTAAGGTGTCGATCTGAGAGATAGATAAAGGTCTGTTGTGTACGAATGTCACACATAACTGCCCTGCACTTTAGAAAATCGATTTTTATCTCGCACTATGCGTACTGGAGTAACCATGAAATGATTACGTTCAGTAAATATATGTCATATCTATAATTAAGATCCTTCAGTGAACACACATCTCATAAATATTGGCTGCTCAAACAAGATAATAAAAATCGCTTCAAGATGATACACTGCCAACAACCTATACACTGCCTACCACAAAATGCATAAAACACTCACAATATACAAAATTAATCTAATTAACAACAACAAATGAAAAAAAAAAAAAAATAAGTTCAGGTGTAAGGGTAATCAGGAGATTAAAAAGATACATTTAGAAGCTCATTTTTATTAGAGCGTGGTGATAACATAAAGTATTTAACTTTGGGGACTATATAAAAGTATACAGCAGCCTAGTCTTGTTTCAAATCGAACATGCTTATTCTTTGTCGGTGCTGTACCATATTTGATTTAGGTGTTTCGCATTTGATACGACCCAAAGCCATTGCATAGTACCCATCTGTGTAAGTGTGGGTGTTACGTCTACAGTAAAAGCTAAAGATGTCTAATGAGGACAATAATAACGCGCATACTAGTTACGGACAACAAAAGTGTGACCACTAGTTACGGACAACAAAAATGTGACCACTAGTTACGGATAACAATAGCGTGACCACTAGTTACGGACAACAATAGCGTGGACACTAGTTACGGACAACAATAGCGTGGACACTAGTTACGGACAACAATAGTTTGACCACTAGTTACGGACAACAATAGCGTGGACACTAGTTACGGACAACAATAGTGTGAACAATAGTTACGGACAACAATAGCGTGGACACTAGTTACGGACAACAATAGCGTGGACACTTGTTACGGACAACAATAGCGTGGACACTTGTTACGGACAACAATAGCGTGGACACTTGTTACGGACAACAATAGCGTGGACACTTGTTACGGACAACAATAGCGTGGACACTAGTTACGGACAACAATAGTTTGACCACTAGTTACGGACAACAATAGTTTGACCACTAGTTACGGACAACAATAGCGTGAACACTTGTTACGGACAACAATAGCGTGGACACTTGTTACGGACAACAATAGCGTGGACACTTGTTACGAACAACAATAGTGTGAACACTAGTTACGGACAACAATAGCGTGGACACTAGTTACGGACAACAATAGCGTGAACACTTGTTACGGACAACAATAGCGTGGACACTAGTTTCAGACAACAATAGCGTGGACACTAGTTACGGACAACAATAGTGTGAACACTAGTTTCAGACAACAATAGCGTGAACACAAGTTACGGACAACAATAGCGTGAACACTTGTTACGGACAACAATAGCGTGGACACTAGTTACGGACAACAATAGTCTGACCACTAGTTACGGACAACAATAGTGTGAACACTAGTTTCAGACAACAATAGTGTGAACACTAGTTACTGACAACAATAGTGAGACCACTAGTTACGGACAACAATAGCGTGAACACTAGTTACGGACAACAATAGCGTGGACACTAGTTACGGACAACAATAGTGTGACCACTAGTTACGGACAACAATAGCGTGGACACTAGTTACGGACAACAATAGCGTGGACACTTGTTACGGACAACAATAGCGTGGACACTAGTTACGGACAACAATAGCGTGGACACTTGTTACGGACAACAATAGCGTGGACACTAGTTACGGACAACAATAGTTTGACCACTAGTTACGGACAACAATAGCGTGGACACTAGTTACGGACAACAATAGTGTGAGCACTTGTTACGGACAACAATAGCGTGGACACTAGTTACGGACAACAATAGCGTGGACACTTGTTACGGACAACAATAGCGTGGACACTTGTTACGGACAACAATAGCGTGGACACTTGTTACGGACAACAATAGCGTGGACACTTGTTACGGACAACAATAGCGTGGACACTTGTTACGAACAACAATAGCGTGGACACTTGTTACGGACAACAATAGCGTGGACACTAGTTACGGACAACAATAGTTTAACCACTAGTTACGGACAACAATAGTTTGACCACTAGTTACGGACAACAATAGCGTGAACACTTGTTACGGACAACAATAGCGTGGACACTTGTTACGGACAACAATAGCGTGGACACTTGTTACGGACAACAATAGTGTGAACACTAGTTATGGACAACAATAGCGTGGACACTAGTTACGGACAACAATAGCGTGAACACTTGTTACGGACAACAATAGCGTGGACACTAGTTTCAGACAACAATAGCGTGGACACTAGTTACGGACAACAATAGTGTGAACACTAGTTTCAGACAACAATAGTGTGAACACTAGTTACGGACAACAATAGCGTGAACACTTGTTACGGACAACAATAGCGTGGACACTAGTTACGGACAACAATAGTTTGACCACTAGTTACGGACAACAATAGTGTGAACACTAGTTTCAGACAACAATAGTGTGAACACTAGTTACTGACAACAATAGTGAGACCACTAGTTACGGACAACAATAGCGTGAACACTAGTTACGGACAACAATAGCGTGAACACTAGTTACGGTCAACAACGCGCACACTAGTTATGGACAGCAATAGGGTGCATACTTGTTAAGGAAAACAATAGCGTGAACACAAGTTTCAGACAACAATAGTGTGACCACTAGTTACGGACAACAATAGCGTGAACACTAGTTACGGACAACAATAGGGTGAACACTAGTTACGGACAACAATAGTGTGACCACTAGTTACGGACAACAATAGCGTGACCACTAGTTACGGACAACAATAGTGTGACCACTAGTTACGGACAACAATAGTGTGACCACTAGTTACGGACAACAATAGTGTGAACACTAGTTACGGACAACAATAGTGTGAACACTAGTTACGGACAACAATAGCGTGACCACTAGTTACGGACAACAATAGCGTGGACACTAGTTTCAGACAACAATAGCGTGGACACTTGTTACTGACAACAATAGCGTGGACACTTGTTACGGACAACAATAGCGTGGACACTAGTTACGGACAACAATAGTGTGACCACTAGTTACGGACAACAATAGCGTGGACACTAGTTACGGACAACAATAGTGTGGACACTTGTTACGGACAACAATAGCGTGGACACTAGTTACGGACAACAATAGCGTGGACACTTGTTACGGACAACAATAGCGTGGACACTAGTTACGGACAACAATAGTTTGACCACTAGTTACGGACAACAATAGCGTGGACACTAGTTACGGACAACAATAGTGTGAACACTAGTTACGGACAACAATAGCGTGGACACTAGTTACGGACAACAATAGCGTGGACACTTGTTACGGACAACAATAGCGTGGACACTTGTTACGGACAACAATAGCGTGGACACTTGTTACGGACAACAATAGCGTGGACACTTGTTACGGACAACAATAGCGTGGACACTTGTTACGAACAACAATAGCGTGGACACTTGTTACGGACAACAATAGCGTGGACACTAGTTACGGACAACAATAGTTTGACCACTAGTTACGGACAACAATAGTTTGACCACTAGTTACGGACAACAATAGCGTGAACACTTGTTACGGACAACAATAGCGTGGACACTTGTTACGGACAACAATAGCGTGGACACTTGTTACGGACAACAATAGTGTGAACACTAGTTACGGACAACAATAGCGTGGACACTAGTTACGGACAACAATAGCGTGAACACTTGTTACGGACAACAATAGCGTGGACACTAGTTTCGGACAACAATAGCGTGGACACTAGTTACGGACAACAATAGTGTGAACACTAGTTTCAGACAACAATAGCGTGAACACTAGTTACGGACAACAATAGCGTGGACACTTGTTACGGACAACAATAGCGTGGACACTAGTTACGGACAACAATAGTTTGACCACTAGTTACGGACAACAATAGTGTGAACACTAGTTTCAGACAACAATAGTGTGAACACTAGTTACTGACAACAATAGTGAGACCACTAGTTATGGACAACAATAGCGTGAACACTAGTTACGGACAACAATAGCGTGACCACTAGTTACGGACAACAATAGCGTGGACACTAGTTACGGACAACAATAGTTTGACCACTAGTTACGGACAACAATAGCGTGGACACTAGTTACGGACAACAATAGCGTGGACACTTGTTACGGACAACAATAGCGTGGACACTAGTTACGGACAACAATAGCGTGGACACTTGTTACGGACAACAATAGCGTGGACACTAGTTACGGACAACAATAGTTTGACCACTAGTTACGGACAACAATAGCGTGGACACTAGTTACGGACAACAATAGTGTGAACACTAGTTACGGACAACAATAGCGTGGACACTAGTTACGGACAACAATAGCGTGAACACTAGTTACGGACAACAATAGTGTGAACACTAGTTACGGACAACAATAGCGTGGACACTAGTTACGGACAACAATAGCGTGAACACTTGTTACGGACAACAATAGCGTGGACACTAGTTTCAGACAACAATAGCGTGGACACTAGTTACGAACAACAATAGTGTGAACACTAGTTTCAGACAACAATAGCGTGAACACTAGTTACGGACAACAATAGCGTGAACACTTGTTACGGACAACAATAGCGTGGACACTAGTTACGGACAACAATAGTTTGACCACTAGTTACGGACAACAATAGTGTGAACACTAGTTTCAGACAACAATAGTGTGAACACTAGTTACTGACAACAATAGTGAGACCACTAGTTACGGACAACAATAGCGTGAACACTAGTTACGGACAACAATAGCGTGAACACTAGTTACGGTCAACAACGCGCACACTAGTTATGGACAGCAATAGGGTGCATACTTGTAAAGGAAAACAATAGCGTGAACACAAGTTTCAGACAACAATAGTGTGACCACTAGTTACGGACAACAATAGCGTGAACACTAGTTACGGACAACAATAGGGTGAACACTAGTTACGGACAACAATAGTGTGACCACTAGTTACGGACAACAATAGCGTGACCACTAGTTACGGACAACAATAGTGTGACCACTAGTTACGGACAACAATAGTGTGACCACTAGTTACGGACAACAATAGTGTGAACACTAGTTACGGACAACAATAGTGTGAACACTAGTTACGGACAACAATAGCGTGACCACTAGTTACGGACAACAATAGCGTGGACACTAGTTTCAGACAACAATAGCGTGAACACTAGTTACGGACAACAATAGTGTGAACACTTGTTACGGACAACAATAGCGTGAACACTAGTTACGGACAACAATAGCGTGAACACTTGTTACGGACAACAATAGCGTGGACACTAGTTACGGACAACAATAGTTTGACCACTAGTTACGGACAACAATAGTGTGGACACTAGTTACGGACAACAATAGCGTGAACACTAGTTACGGACAACAATAGTGTGAACACTTGTTACGGACAACAATAGCGTGGACACTTGTTACGGACAACAGTAGCGTGGACACTTGTTACGGACAACAATAGCGTGAACACTTGTTACGGACAACAATAGTGTGAACACTTGTTACGGACAACAATAGCGTGAACACTTGTTACGGACAACAATAGTGTGAACACTTGTTACGGACAACAATAGCGTGGACACTTGTTACTGACAACAATAGCGTGGACACTTGTTACTGACAACAATAGCGTGGACACTTGTTACGGACAACAATAGCGTGGACACTAGTTACGGACAACAATAGTTTGACCACTAGTTACGGACAACAATAGTTTGACCACTAGTTACGGACAACAATAGCGTGAACACTTGTTACGGACAACAATAGCGTGAACACTTGTTACGGACAACAATAGCGTGGACACTAGTTACGGACAACAATAGCGTGGACACTAGTTACGGACAACAATAGTGTGAACACTAGTTTCAGACAACAATAGCGTGAACACTAGTTACGGACAACAATAGCGTGAACACTTGTTACGGACAACAATAGCGTGGACACTAGTTACAGACAACAATAGCGTGGACACTAGTTACGGACAACAATAGTTTGGCCACTAGTTACGGACAACAATAGCGTGGACACTAGTTACGGACAACAATAGCGTGAACACTAGTTACGGACAACAATAGTGTGAACACTAGTTACGGACAACAATAGCGTGGACACTAGTTACGGACAACAATAGCGTGAACACTTGTTACGGACAACAATAGCGTGGACACTAGTTTCAGACAACAATAGCGTGGACACTAGTTACGAACAACAATAGTGTGAACACTAGTTTCAGACAACAATAGCGTGAACACTAGTTACGGACAACAATAGCGTGAACACTTGTTACGGACAACAATAGCGTGGACACTAGTTACGGACAACAATAGTTTGACCACTAGTTACGGACAACAATAGTGTGAACACTAGTTTCAGACAACAATAGTGTGAACACTAGTTACTGACAACAATAGTGAGACCACTAGTTACGGACAACAATAGCGTGAACACTAGTTACGGACAACAATAGCGTGAACACTAGTTACGGTCAACAACGCGCACACTAGTTATGGACAGCAATAGGGTGCATACTTGTAAAGGAAAACAATAGCGTGAACACAAGTTTCAGACAACAATAGTGTGACCACTAGTTACGGACAACAATAGCGTGAACACTAGTTACGGACAACAATAGTGTGAACACTAGTTACGGACAACAATAGTGTGACCACTAGTTACGGACAACAATAGCGTGAACACAAGTTACAGACAACAATAGTGTGACCACTAGTTACGGACAACAATAGTGTGACCACTAGTTACGGACAACAATAGTGTGAACACTAGTTACGGACAACAATAGTGTGAACACTAGTTACGGACAACAATAGCGTGACCACTAGTTACGGACAACAATAGCGTGGACACTAGTTTCAGACAACAATAGCGTGAACACTAGTTACGGACAACAATAGTGTGAACACTAGTTACGGACAACAATAGCGTGAACACTAGTTACGGACAACAATAGCGTGAACACTTGTTACGGACAACAATAGCGTGGACACTAGTTACGGACAACAATAGTTTGACCACTAGTTACGGACAACAATAGTGTGGACACTAGTTACGGACAACAATAGCGTGAACACTAGTTACGGACAACAATAGTGTGAACACTTGTTACGGACAACAATAGCGTGGACACTTGTTACGGACAACAGTAGCGTGGACACTTGTTACGGACAACAATAGCGTGAACACTTGTTACGGACAACAATAGTGTGAACACTTGTTACGGACAACAATAGCGTGAACACTTGTTACGGAGAACAATAGTGTGAACACTTGTTACGGACAACAATAGCGTGGACACTTGTTACTGACAACAATAGCGTGGACACTTGTTACTGACAACAATAGCGTGGACACTTGTTACGGACAACAATAGCGTGGACACTAGTTACGGACAACAATAGTTTGACCACTAGTTACGGACAACAATAGTTTGACCACTAGTTACGGACAACAATAGCGTGAACACTTGTTACGGACAACAATAGCGTGAACACTTGTTACGGACAACAATAGCGTGGACACTAGTTACGGACAACAATAGCGTGGACACTAGTTACGGACAACAATAGTGTGAACACTAGTTTCAGACAACAATAGCGTGAACACTAGTTACGGACAACAATAGCGTGAACACTTGTTACGGACAACAATAGCGTGGACACTAGTTACAGACAACAATAGCGTGGACACTAGTTACGGACAACAATAGTTTGGCCACTAGTTACGGACAACAATAGTGTGAACACTAGTTTCAGACAACAATAGTGTGAACACTAGTTACGGACAACAATAGCGTCACCACTAGTTACGGACAACAATAGCGTGAACACTAGTTACGGACAACAATAGCGTGAACACTAGTTACGGTCAACAACGCGCACACTAGTTATGGACAGCAATAGGGTGCATACTTGTTAAGGAAAACAATAACGTACACACTAGTTCAGGAAAACAATAGTTTGCACATTTATTAAGGAAAAAATAACATGCTTACTTGTTAATGACAAAAATTGCGTGCACACTAGTCAAGGGAAACAATAGCATGCATACCAGTCAATGAAAGTAATATCTTACACACTAGTAAATAAAAACAATAGCGTGTACACTTATTGAGGACAACCATGACGTGCACACTTGTTAAGAATAACAATAACATACACACCAGTTAAGGACAACAATAGCATGCACACTTATCAAGGAAAACAAAAACGCGCACATTAGCTAAGGAAAACAAAAGCATGCACACTGATTAAGGACAAAATTAACAGAAACAATAGCTTGCACACTAATAAAGGGAAACAACTGTATGCACACTTGTTAATTACAACTTTGAAGTACACACTTAATAAGGAAAACCATAAGTTAAAACAATATATATATTTTTTATTTCATATATCCAACGATCACAGTAGAAAATACGTATGCACTTAAAATTGATAAGTGTGTATAACCCCTTTCTGCAGATCCAAAAACTAGCAAATGATATATATGGTTTTTGGACTGTTTGCGAATGTAAGTTACACAGACAGGATGATCAAGTCAGTATATTTATATTACATATATTATTTGTTGTATACGTTTTGACTCCTCGTAAGTTTGTACAACTTTTTTATCCACAAGGAAATTACTTGCTGAAAAATGTACACTCAAAACTCTGGAGAAATATGTTAAAGACTTAACGTGAATATGTAAAATTAATATTTTATAAAATAATATCATGTGAAATTATGACATGTGCACGGGAACAATTTTAGATATTGAATAAAAGCATTTTACTAATATGCATAACGTTATTAGTGAAACAAAAATGCCAATCGTTAAAAGGCTCTGCTTATAGGAGTCCTATATGTGGGCCATAAAACAACTGAAACATGGGTTCCTATTAGTTAATGACCTTATAAATCTGGCAGAATAAACCAAAATGATTAAGTTTGGTTTGGTTTGGTTTATTTTGTTTAACGTCCTATTAACAGCTAAGGTCATTTAAGGACGGCATTCCGTGCGTGCGAAATGCATGCGTGTGGTGAGTGCGCATGTGTGTTTGGAGAGGCTGCTGTATGTTCGTGTTAAGTCTCCTTGTGATAGGCCGGAACTTTTGCCGATTTATAGTGCTACCTCACTGAAGCATACTGCCGAAGAAACCCAGCAGCACACCCCACCCGCTCACATTATACTGACAACGGGCGAACCAGTCGTTCCACTCCAAATATGCTGAGCGCTAAGCAGGAGTAGCAACTACCAATTTTAAAGACTCTGGTATGTCTCGGCCAGGGGACAGAATCCAAAGCCTTCCTCTCAGGGGCGAACGCTCAACCCAAAATGATTAAATAAACAAGACTAACGCTCAATGTTATACAATACACTAGGATGGTAATCATGTCCGACACATCTCCCGAAGTTTTTCACTTGGGACCTTTCTGACCACTATCAGGTAAATGTACAAGGAAGGACACTTGCTAAAAAATGTTGTGACACACGATTTTTTATTATTTATTTCATGTCAACAAGCAAATATTTTGTTATGTATACCGTACTGAAGTTTGAAGTTATTTCTTTATTCAAAATGAGGTTTTACAGACATCCTTTGTTTACAAAATTTTAAGACATTGCCGACAGAACTGGCCTTGGAAAATAACAGACGTTGGAAATGACCGTAATGTCTTCGATGTAATGAGATTGATGACTTGATACACACTGTTCCATGTGATCATTGCCCCGTGAAAAGCAAGAATCATTTTAAGGTCGCGTCGTCTTGTAGTAACTAGAAGGGACAGATCGTAACAATACATACATATAATATGAAGCTAATTAATTTGTATTTGACTTCTAATATAATTCATTGATTAAATGACAAGTAACATTTCAGTAATATATGGCTAACAAAGAGAATGAAAATCAATGAATCAAGATACATATCGAAGATGAGTATTTTAACACAGAAATTATGACAAATGTGAACATCCATTGAAGATCATAGTATGCGCTCTAGAAGAACTAAGACGAAGCTTCTTCCATAAGTCTATGCAAACCATCTTCTTCAGATCCACAGCATTACATTAGGTCGATTACCCACCGACTGAGCTATTAACTGCGTGCCTAGAAGCGACGGTTAGTGCCAATACTTAAACCTGTACCGTCATATGTTAATGGACGGTATGGTAGAGATCATACAAAATACATATGTAAATACATGTATAATGAAGCTCGTCAATTTGCATTTGACTGCTAATACAATGGATTGAATAAATGACAAAGAGTATTTCAATAATGGCAAACAATGAGAACCAAAGACAATGGATCAAGATAAATATCGAAGTAGAGTATTTAACACGAATATAAACCCATCTAATGAAATCAAATATTTACCATAATACCACAACTCCCTTGAAAACAAATGCTGCAGTTAATACTTATATACGTGTGTAAATATTTGGTGGGCATTTATGTTTGTACTCTTCTGAATGACAGCGAATATAGCAAATTAAATATCCGCCATTATTACCAAATATACGGTATGACAGAAAAGGCATCCATTATTACCAAATATACGGTATGACAGAAAAGGCATTCAACTTAAAAAGCATATATGAAATAAATATATCCTGTTTTATTCTCAATTGAATACAGTAAGATAACTTAAAATATGAACTTTTAAAACTATCATTAAAAAAACCTAAAAATGATTCCAATGTTCATTGGTACATGTAGATGTTACAAATGTTTGAAAACAATGGAGATGATACATTTATAAATAACTATAGTTATAATAAAAAATAAAATTATATTTGCAGGGGGTTTCATTTTAATTTCGCTGTCCTTGTGGTAATTGAATATGACGCGAAAATAAATACCCAACTGATATTTATTCCTTGAATCATAAACTTATATCATGCGTACACAAAATGTAAAGATGTATCACCTGTTTACTGTTGTTTATAATACAAAATTTAAAAATTCGTGATCAGGTGAAAATAAACAACTCAACCGTAGCACAAATATCTGAATTTGAATGACAATTTCAGGATATAAATCAACCTGAAAGGAATATGATTTAAAGAACAATAAATGACAACTATAAAATATAGCCGTTGTGACGTCAGCTGCACATCGTTGAAATGTCTGTTACATATAAAAGATCATGACGCCGTAATCAACAACATATTATAGTTTAAATTCATTCAAAAGCATAACACGACAACAAAAGCGGAAGAAAATGGTTATGTAACCGTTTTTACAACTTCTTATCAATCGGTATTGTATTCGGAGCCATGGTCTTGTTTCCTTGTAATGATGGATTATTGCCGCTGGAAGTCGACGAGTTGGACGATCCCGGCATTGCATCGTAACTATTTGGTGTCACGTTGTGTTGCATTGGCATCGAATGTGTATCCGAACCTCCGTCATAATGTCGAGGGTGCATTCCAGCATATTGTTGATTCACGACGCCTTGGACTTGAGAGTTGTCTCTGACGGACGGCATGGCCGTGAGGTAATCATCAGCCGGCTTATGACGAGTATCGCGTGAACAGCGACGATAAAGTATGACGATGATCACAACCGACAAAATTACTACAGCTGATCCCAAAACGGCTCCGACAACTACAGCAACATCACTTTTTGAACTACTAGGGTGTCCTTCCGTTGTCGTCACTGGTCCTACAGACGCACTAGTAGTAGTGTCCGGACAAACATCCCCTGTAATCATATAATTGTTATATGTCAGAAAACTAATTTCTTGATGTTTGATCATATCCCAGGGGAGTTGAGGGTGTTGTTTGATAAAGTAAAAGTATCATATGTTACTGTTTCTCTAGAAATATTAATATATTTACAAATAAGTTAGTCATTCACAAAACATGTTAACTTCCTCCACACTTTTTGTTCCCTAGCATCATTAATTCATATGGTCAAAGGAGAACGAAAATATAATTTTATATAATTTTATATAATATGCAAAAGAGGTAACTTTTCTCAGTTTTGTCGTTTTAATTTGGCGTAATATACCGGTACCCTAAAAGAACGTCTTTTATATTTACGTTTTCCTCCAAGGACTTTTCCGAAGTCGCACGTGTCAACACCTCTGCAGCACGGTTTTGATAGTGGAGAGGAATCGTCACGTACACACCAACTACAGCCAGACACCGAGTAGCAATCTCTGCAATATTAAAATGTAATGCCTATTCAACATTTATATTATTTAACTCCCCATTTCTTTCTATAATTGTATATTTATTATGTATTACTATTCACCATCTTCCAGATTCATCATTCTGAATAATTCCGTGAACACCACTTACTCTTCCTTTGTCCTTGTGTCACATATGGGGTTATAACAGTCCTCTAGACCGCTTAGGGAGTCTGGTTCCTTTGTTGATGTGCTATCGGGTGCCTTTGCGATACACGTCGCGCTGATTCCACTGGAAATATAAATACCTGTGCTCTGTACCATGTATAATGCGATCATCACGCATCATTTTATTTTACAAAGGTTATTATAAAAGTTCCTTCTGATAAATAATATATTAACTAGAACTATGGACAGGATAGCCTTTTAAACCCTTGTCTCCCATGATTCCCATTCTACCCAAATAGTTAATTTAGATAACAGGGGAAAAAAACAGACACAACATAAAATTAACGGAAATGAAAACGGTTGAATGTATAATGTAACTTCATGTGCACAACTTCAGTACGTTCAAACTACATCATCGAAATTTCGAAAAAAAATAGAAGAAACCTTTTGGAGAAGTTACCTGGACAATAACCTAAACGACGACGAACAAATGGACGGACAAACAACCTGATTCCAGTATATCCCTGTAACTTCGTTTTAGAAATGTACATAATTACAAAAGAAACTTACTCTCTACTGTTTATATTCAAACACGCATCAAAAGGGATAGGCGTATGACATAAACAGTCACAGAACTTGGTGCCAGTACACATCTTTGCAGTTGATGATATCATTGGAATATCCTGTAGAAAATGATAGAATAATCATTACCAGTAAAACAAGACTGGCTTTGTAAACTAAGGTGCTTCAATATCAATACAGGTGGCACGAAAATTAAGTCTTATAATCTCCGGTTAATCTTATTTATTTATCTTTTTATATTTTTTTTTAAATATTATTTAGAAAATTTATAAAACATTATGCTACCAAAGCTGTAAGAGAACTGGTTAGTTTTTTTCAAATTTTAAGAAAATACAAAATAACAAAAAATATTACAATTATCTTAACTGAAATTCAACGTATATTCTAAAATGGAGAAAGTTACCGTGCAGCACTGAAATGAAACGTCCGCTTTTGTTTTCCTGATCAAGAAGACGTTCGTGTCTTCCAATTTCCATAAATCATAATTTGTCCCTTTGATGTGAATATCACCATCATTTAGCTGTATCTGTCATAAAATAGAAAATAACAAGAACCTCGAATAGCTTTATGTCTGTAATCACAAGGACTCACTTAAAATGGTGTTAACATTTGACTTTTTCCGGGGTCTAACATCCTCAGTCAATCTAATATCCTGTCAATCAGAAAATTATTTTATCTATCGAATTTTACATTAGACCTGTTCTTTTATATAAAAAAGATTATATTTTATATATCTTATATTTTATATTTGAGGTTTAAGGATAAAGTTGAACGAATACACTATGACTAGAGAAAATGTATAATAATGTCTTAGAATAAAGCTCATCTTGGCGAGCGTTATGATAGACAAAGGTGTATTTTTGTCCCGAACCAAAATAGCCTCGTATTCTATTCCTCCTACAACATTCATAAAAATAAGTAGATCTAAGATCTAAGATCAACAATTTTCCATGATATGTTTGCCTAAACATCGTTTCCTTTGTGTCACCTTCGTGTCAAAATGAAACAGTGTCATTTGACGTACGAATTAATGTATTGGACGGGAAAATATATCAGCTTAACATTTGCCCTCTTTATTCTATTGAAAAAAAACTTGAAATAAAGAATCAATAATAGGTTTCATCATTATTGCTCAATTACGACATATGTGTGATGTAGGTTTATAGAGACCAAAGGTCAAAGTGCAGGTCACTAAGAAAGTAGTTCTGTCGAAGTCATATACGTGCTAAAACACAGCTATTTTTACAGTAAAAATATAAGTGGTATGTGTATGCCGACAATGAATATATCATTTTACGTACTTACCCTGTATGTGACCTGTAACTTGTGATTGTCAAAATCTGCACAACTTCGTTTACCCATTACCGACCTGGCGATCAAATCTCTAGCAATATCACTTTCCTGGAATAAACAGAATATATAAACATACATTTTAACAACAGCCCAAGTAATTTCACCATCGATGATATTTATTTTTGATAGGTTTAGATAATATGTTATATCAACACGCAGAACAAAACTTATGATGACCAAAAATAAGTGACGTATACTAAACTATACACAATATAAAGATACCAACAGTAATTCCTGGTATTATTAATGTCCTTCAACTTGATGAATATTCTTTAACTTAAAAAATACTGCAAAAAATACGGCAAATAAATGTACTTTCTTAAAACTGTTGAATGCCTTATAAATATTATCCATCACGTCTGATTTGATTCTATTTTTAGATTGTTATGAACTTTTACCCGGTAAATAAAATGTGTTTATTACAGGAAAATAAAATCAATAATAAACCTTGCCCCGCGTCAGTTATTATATGCGTTTCCAGTCAAAAATGGTCTGTTTCGATATTTTTGGGACGATTTATTAATCTTTTTTTGATTAAATGTAATAAAGATTTGCATTTGTATAACGACACAAATGCACTAAACAATAAGCAATCATGGGACAAAATTGTCGTGTAGATGTAGAACTATCACAAACAAACAAAACAATGCTTATTATTGCTCCACTGACAGGAGCTCTCGTCAAGTTTCGCTCGGATTTATTGGACAGCGAGACATACACAATAATCATATCTCCATATAATCAGTTAATATCACATGGTCTGAACTTCTTGAAATAAAATGTGAATATAAAATACTTTGCATACCTTCTGGACAATATGGATATTTTCTACTGCAGCTACTCTTTCGGATTCCTGAATGTTTGGGTCCACGAAATCTGGGTGAATGATGATGAAACCCGAATTGTCCACCAGCATGCATCTATAAAAGAACTATTTTTGCTTACCACTTTTGATTGTCTAAACAACCGTTAGATCAATTTGATCGTTGGAACGTGCTGTTTGTTTTGACATTACTAGGACAACAAACAGAAAACAAGGCTCGTCATTGGACGTCCTTGATAAAAAGAATGAAAATGTGAATTAATGAACACGCACAAAAATTAAGTATTAGACGCGTCGGACAACATTATCATTGTAGTAACAAATAGTATTGACCATCAATCAAGGATTAAATTAAGGGACAAAAACCTTTAAGGGGCTTGAGGCACATTTCATTAACTGATAATTTCTTTATTGCTAAAAATTCGTTTTGTATAAGTGAAAAACAACAAAACATTTTTTTTCTTTTGGAAATGATTAATACAGTCACATTAAAATGAGAATTGCATGAATATTTCTTGAATTAAGAGAGGGATAATCGAATGAATTTAGAATGGCATATATCAATGTTTCAACAAGATGGAACTTAACTACTTTTGTAAGTCCAGCGGCAATAACAAAACATTTGACAACCACTTACGTATTCCCCGTCTCACATTCCGGATAAATCTCGTTTATCAGTCGCTCTAAATACGACAGTCCAATGTCGTAACCTAACACCCCTTCTACGTCATCTTGCTCGGTATGAGGTATCCCCTCTTGTCTGAAATATAAAATTACAACTGCCCGTGTCATTTACTTTCTTTCGGCGTAATGATCGCAACACGGCTTATGGTCTTTTCACAGCGCACTCAAATTGCAGCACAATTTCAAATTCAACAGATTGACGCACACACATACAGACAAAATAATGTTATGTATGTCTGTAGCAACAAGGGTTTTCCGAAATGTAGTTTGAACTCTAGGTAATGTATGAAACTAGTTAACCGAGAATTGCTTGTGCTGTACGATAACAAGGGTACAACGGGGTGAAACGAACACGACAGTCCAAGGCCAGAAAGTAGAAACTGCATAAAATATGGGAATGTAAGAAGAAGAATTGTTTGAAATAACAAATCGTAACCAATTCTATCAAGGTTCATAGACATCAGACGATATCTGGACCAGGTTATCACCTAAGACCGCTTTAAGTTGAATCAAAATACTGATAATAGAACACAACGGGATATCAAGATTATCAATCGATATTTGTTTTAAGGGGTCGATCATAACCTGGGAGAGAAAAACCTACTATGACCTACTAAACCACTGACAAAAAAATCCTTCAAAAGTTATTGAATCGAAACTCTAGTAAACAAACATATATAGCGTAATCATAAAGTCTAAAATTTTCAAGGACATTGATTTTCAAGTGTGAAAGGAGATACCTGGACATAGGAAAACCTACAGCAGACGACAATGTGGCGGACCATTTATTTCATTAATTAATTAAGCATACCATGTATCTTTGGAAGTCAGTAATAAAAGTTATTCCAATAAACATACACGCCATTTATTTCTCAAGCTGGAATATTTTGTAGAAAACATAACCGTATTCTAATGCTATCTTGAAGTCAAAATTAGAAGTTACTTAGAGTCGAAACGAAATAATTTTCATATACAAAGACAATAAGAACTGTTTGAAGTATCAAATAAAAATTTTAATACATAAATTAGATTGAATGGTTTCCAGGTGAATATAACATATATTTCAAGATTATGACAGAATATCGGTATTTGTCACGTAGTTAATACATATACAATGTATATCTTTAATCGATCCTTTGATTTTGATTTGCTACTTTATGTCCTTTAAGCATTTGAGATGATTAAGAACGGATTCAACAAATGTCCTTGTCAGATGCAAGTGTAAGACATTGAAATACCGCTCTTGGTCTGCGCTATTTCCATTTTAGTTTGGTCTTCATCAAGGATACATTCCCTTTCTGTGTTTGTGTACCGAGAATGCCATTGTGATTTCGTCACGATACCGACGTCATATACGTCTTATGTTACGAAACTGTAGCAGGATTGCAATACAAAATATACGAACTTGTTATAAATAGTCCCTACGCTTTATTGTGAACATCTTAATGGATGTCGTTATGACCCAGATGGAATACAGTAATCATTTTTACAATATTCACCATTCTAATAAAGCAAGGATCAACAGGACAGGAAGATACAGTAATGAATTCATATTGGTGACATTTGCATCCATTGGTATGTTTATCAGTTTGAACTGGAATAAAAGATTACCTGCCGACGAAAATTGTGCGACATAAAGTCACAACCAAACCTGCACCCCATGCATCAAGGTAAGGTGTGGTCATTGTCATGATCTCTCTCTGAGACTTAGCCCGCCGCCACCTAAGGGAGAGAAATTGTAAGGTTTGTTCTAAAGTAGGAAATTCAATATTACAGGCTAGTAACCGACTGGTTTTCCTTATTACCGTTTGGGAAGAGATAGTGAAAAAGCATGATTGTGGAGTATAAGAAGAGTACATAAGATTGATCGTATTCACACGCGTGTTTAAAATGGTCATCACCTATTGTTTATGAACTTACCAAGGTCTCTTTTCATGATCGTAATCGTTAGTCAACTGCACACCCGGGAAAACACGAATGAACCCATCCTTTGTTCCGAAATACCTCCAAATAGTGTACAAGGATAAGTCCGTTTTGGATTTCCATATCTCTTCAGCCTTAATCGATATTACTACAGAATTGGTGACTTCGGTCTGTTGACGAGAATAGATTGGTGTATCGATTCATTACTAATTGATATGCTTATTTTTATAAAGTTAGTAAGTGTAAAAACATTTTACTCAAATGTAATAAATTCATATGTATATATTCGAAGCAGAAAACGCTTGGTTACTTATCCTCCATGTTTTGCCCTCGTTTGAGTTTTAGGTTTTACATAAAGACTTTTGAAAAAGAACCAAGACCCAGTGTTCGGCAAGAGTAAGCGTTCGGGATTGATAAAACTATACAAGTATATCAATGCATCGTCACTAACGATTCAGGACATTATCAATTTGTGTTTTTGTTTAATTACCGTAAATCCTGTATGACTGATTTCTCCGTTGAAGTACTTTGTGTATCCGTCGACGGTGTTCGCATTCTCTTCTATATATAGGTATTTACCAATGTCAGTAAAGGCATTGGCGTTAAATTTCACTATCGAGTGTTCTGAAAAGAATAACAATACCGTATATAATAATTTTCATAATTTATTACATTTTTACCAGTGAAATTTCAAAAATTATTCATTCTATAAAAGTGATTTGACCAATCAAATTAATGATTCGAAAATACCAAAATAATTGACCAATCAGAAAGCCCGGCATATATGTCAGCACCTGGACAGTGAGAACTACTTTTTTTGTTTACAAATTATCGCTGTAGACCTAGTTAGCATACGGGGTAGGTTTTTCGTTGATTAAAAAAGTAATAAACAGAAAATCTAACAGTGTCTTCAGTAATACCAAATATATTTCACTCGTGTGGCTAATATTTTGATATTTTTTGAAAAATATCAAAATATTAGCCTGTTAGTTATCCTCTATTTCTTTATAAAATGATTTGCGATGTTATTTATTGATATTTATTGTATTTTTCTTTTCTAAAACATCACTTCTTAAGAGGCATCCGAACAGCAAATCCAGTCATTACAGTGATATTTTACAGGCCTATAGATTCCTACTATGGTGCCATTTAACAGAAGTAACATGATGAACTTTTAGTATGTTTCATGGCAAACCACGGGACTTGCTGTTGACATGTCATTTGTTAAGCTGTTTGTAAATTTCAACAAAACAAGCGAAAAAATGCATGCTTCAGGGGGACATCATTAGGTCATTTGTATCGCATATACTGCACAAAGTAGTCATGTCATTTTGCTCACAAAAGTCTAAAGCACAAAAAAGGAGCATTGCTTTGACCAGATGTGACTTTATAACATGTATTAACACGGTTTTTATTTTGACCTTGAAATGCAAATGGCGGATGGGAATCATATCACTCGAATATTGCACATAATGATGTATTTTAACATCGAAAATGTTCCTATAAGACACTATAAAGCACTCTAGACATGGCAAGAAGATTTTGTTTTGAGACTACCATTTAAAGGCTAATTTATGTTGTAAATATAAATGATTTTAGCGATGATCAGTTTTGTTTTATTTCAACTCGTGATAAGGGAGATAACTCGTACTGGCATACACCAGACAGATTCTCAATTACGGAAATTACCGAAGGTTTCCGATGTTATGAATAGCAGCAGATTTTGATTGACGCACATGCGTGGTCAGTTGTTTACAATCAAAATCTGCGGTAAAGCGTGTACAATTTGTAGCTGTTTTTTCAATCAATTCCATCAAAAACCACCACCCACCCCTTCCTCCTTGATCACGAAGTTGTTAAATATCGAGATATATATATTAAATGGTGTATGCTTTTATACAGAAAGTCAGTAGGTCTGATTTTCGGCTTCATGATGTTTTTGTGACATTGTATGAGTATTAATGTTGTATGAATTTTATACATGAAATCAGATATGTCTGACTTGTGACTTCATGATGTATGATGTTTTATGACATTGTATGAGTATTATTGTTGTATGAGTTTTATACATAAGTCAGGTATGTCTGACTTAAGACTTCATGATGTTTTATCACATTGTATGAGTTGCATTGTATGAGTTGGCGTAATTGGTTCCCCATCTTTGTATAAAGGGGTTCTAAATATTAGTCCCATTTTATGTAACAGATCACTTTGTACAAGTTTGTACAAAAAAGTAAAGTGGAAATTTATTCGTCATTTATAAGATTTAATAAATGACATTTTTCACTTTCAATCTTGATTCTGTTATGTTTTTAATCTTTATACAAACAGAGCACATCCACACCTATCTTGATGCATAGCTAAATCATATTTAGAGGTAACTTCAGTACAAGTATCAGTTCTGATCAGCCAAGTAATCATTCAGCTTTGGAGCTCTGGGTCATTAAGTAATTGGTATCGACCGAAGTGGAGGTATGCATCGCTATACTCTCCTGGCCTCGTGCACGTGCGAATACCTCGCCGCGAAGATATTCGCACGTGCACGAGTCCCAAGTTAGTATAGCGATGCATATCGATATTGTGGTAGACATTGTCGCTAAAATAAAACATTCATATATTTTGCGTGTAATTTCAGAGTAGACAAATTGTTAATGAGTGGTAGTTACTGTTTTGAGAACGTGTTTATGTGGGTTCGAATCCCAGTAGGGTGAAAGGTGTATAAATATTTTTGTTACAAAAATTAGATGAATTCATTCTGACCTTCGATAACTTCGATTACTTACTTTCCCTAATACACCTTGCACTCCCGGAAGTTATTTTCCTTTGTATCGAATTACATGTAAAGAAAAATGGACGTCCGATACGACTCCGACACCATCATTTGCTAATATTTGGATATGTACGAGGAATAGATGCAGGGAACGGAAAAAGATAGCATTTTCATCATCAAAAACACTTTTGCAGATTTTCGAGATTCTAAAAAAAAATCAAATCGGTTTTAAAATAGAGAGGCAATAGGCATTTCGGATATGTTGGACGAGGCAGGGCCCTCGGATATGAATGCTGATCATGACCTTTTCTATGATACAGGTATCGCTATTATAAGATCATAATATATATATTCTTGTTCTTGTTTCATCATTTATTGATTTTATTTTTTTTAATTTTTTTTTTTTAATTAGATTTTTTGTTTATCTATTTGTTATTATATTTTATACTATGTTTTCTTCTCTTTTTTTTGTGCGGTGATAGTTAATTATAATACATAATGAAGTTTAAATAATTAAGTATAAAAAAAAAATATACACGTTTACGCAATTAAATTATAAGCAACACTACAAAAATGTATATGACTGACGTTGCAATTGGTTTTCAATGTATGACTTATTATATATATTGATACAGTATTTTACTGTTTTTATTTGCTATCGTGCTGCATTGAACGTTACCATTGGGAACACCTCGGAGAATACGCGATGAGTTCAGGATGGTACGTGGCCTAATTGTAACGCACGAGTGGAGGTTAATAACCAAATACTAACCTGTTCACGTGCTTCAAACAGGTTAGTATTTGGAGACTTACCTGTGTTCGTACGTTGTATGGGGTAATACATCCAATATCAACTCTAATCAAACAAGGGAACCATGCGGTAAGGGACGGGTGCCAAGGTGGTTTCAACAACAGAACTGAAAACTGTCATGAAACGAAGACGTAAAATCCAAAGTGTTGTTTTGAGAACAGCTAATCAATATTTTAGAGCCGCCTTCTGGTAAATATTGGAGCAACAACCACGATGATGTAAGGGAGGTTGAGGGAAGGCCACTTGAGTCGTCTCTTGAATTGAATTATAGCGAGCAAACTCTTTCTCTGCCCCCGCATTGGTTTGTATTTTGATGTGAACAGTTTAAAAGGATGAACGCTACATAACAAAATGGCATAAACCTAATCAGTGATGTACTTTTGAGAAGGAAGTTAGAAGAATATTCTAGGATTTCAAAAATAACATTAAGTTCAGCAGATATAATATGGTAGATGGAGTTTCCCCTCGCTAGATGCACAAAAGCGCAGATTTCAATAATGAATTGATTGGCTGTTGAATCATTCCGTAAGTAAAAGGCGTTTTATATCTAGAATAAAGTGGGTCTTAAACATATGTTTCCTTATTATTATATTAATATACATATGCTCGATTGTAATACAGTAAGAGGTAACCTAATAACAATAATTCCAGGTTTGGTCTTACTGTTCTCAATCAAACAATGCCATCAACACATCACGTCTCTAATGTTGTAAAGATCGTTTAGATACACTTGCTATTGGTATTAAATCCAAGCTCTGACCTTTGTGAATGAATGTTCGTCATGATAAATAACGCCATCGGAGAGAGGGCAGGCAACAAATGAGTTCAGCTGTTATCGACATCTATTTAACTACAGGGAACAGTACTATACATAATTATTAGCATTATCATTGACAATTACACGTTACCAATTGTTGCTCTCCTTTTGAAATTCTTGCAGCTCTTCAGGCTGTCATCGTATATGTCGCGTCGATGGTAAACAAAAACTCCCGGTTTCCTTGTCTGAGTTGGGAATTTAGCAATTTTGGCACCATCTCCAACTACCACACAAATTGAGTAGTCACTGTTTGCAATCTATTTGAAGAGAATTTGCATACAAATTAACGTCCATTTCATCCCGATTCGCTCTCGCGCTTCGGTATATCTGGTAAGGATTTTTGAAGGTGTTAAAGAGGTTTTAAGCTGTGCCTATCCAACTTGTTGGTTTTCTAACACGTCCACAAGTATGTTGAGTTAATGATACTTAATTTTCTCCGACAGGTTTTATTTGTTATACATTATGACATTCAACTACAGCTGAATTTTTTTCGACATTGAGAACATATTCGTTTGTTTGCTGGATTGATCTTCCTGTGAACAGCAAGTGTCATTCAGATGACTACCTCGATAAAAATAACATACACGGGACCCGTCGCATGCCATCTAGAAAAAAATAGGGTAAAGTGTTTTGCCCAATGACACAGTCAAGGCGGCACAGACCGGTCCGTTTATCAGCTTCCCAAGAAAACCGCCACAGTATGGAGTGTCGAACCACGCACCTCTGACCTTCACCCGAGATTGCGTAGTCCACGCTCGTACCGACTTAGTCATCATGCCCCCCAACTAGAACAAGAAAGGGTCATGTGGACGATATCTTCAAATGATGGGATTATCAATTTAACATCCTTACTCACTTGTTACTTGGACAAAATATCTAATATTAGAAAACTGGTCATGTTGGCAAATAGTCTCCCATTAACAATACGTTTTATATGCACATAGTGTTTACTCATAGCCTAAAGCCTTAAGTATGTACTCTAGGATTATATAGAATTCATTGACATAATTTTCGTAGCATTTCCATTTGAGCAACTGTTAGTACGCAGATTATTTACTTATCAATTAAAAAAAACTGTATTTTGCATTATCATTGTTCCCTGAATTGTGATAATTTTGAAGAAATGTATTCTTTATTTTTAGTCGTATACAAGGGTATTATTTCAGTTGTGAAGATATTAGTATACTTTCATAAAGTGAATATTCTTTGTTTTATATAACTTAATCACATATATATATTGTTTACGTCTATGAAAACAAACACCTTAGTATGAAAATTAACTGCAGTTAATTTGAACTCCCAAGATTCTGTCATGTTTCTTTAAAGTTGAATTTCTTTGCTATTGATAGCCAAATGATAAAAAAAAGGAATAATTTCAATTGACGTCACACAATTTTTTTTTAAACTAGGACACGCTATCATCGCATCTCGGCATGCATCATTGCGTTGACAACATGCTTACCATAGGTATGTAAGGTATATCAACAATATAAAGACAACAGTTGTTGATAATAATAATATAATAATATTTACCGGTGCATAAAAGTATGTAGATTTGACCGTTCTTGTTACAATGCCCTCTGTCAAAACCACACCTCTCGCCATCGTTCTGGTTGAGGAGATTACCTGTTGACTCCCAGCCTCTCTCCTGAAATACAAAACACATAGCATGGTTATATAAATAAGGGGTCAAGAAAGTAGAATCACATTTGAAACTTTGATAAATAATTATGTCACAAACGGGTTTATTTTTAAAAATATTCTACGGATTTTTTAATAAGATATTTATTTCAGTTTCGTTGAATGTTGATATTCCCGTTGTGTTTTTTGTTTTGCTTTTGTTTTGTTTTTGTTTTGTTGTTTTAACTTTTTACATTTTAAACTGTATCTAACGTCCTCACAATTTTTGAAATAACGATATACTCTGAGTGACATTGCAAGAAGGATTTTACAAAAGACGCACCATATATTAGCACATTTTGAAACAAACTCAGAGTTAGATACAGTACAGCCAAAATGAATAATATTGATCTATACAGCTGTTTCGACCTGCTAGGACGCATTAGTGATGATAGGATGCGACCAAAAACAAAACAATAACTGGATCAGACGAAATGCCAAAATCAATTTGTTAATTTTCTGTGAATTTCTTGATTTTCGTTATTCTATTTCAGAAATACATTGCGTGCATACTGAAAACAACTTAAAGGGATCCTCCAAGGAGATTCAGGTAAATAAAATAAAATGAAAAATCACTTTCCTTTTCATTGCTTCGATAATGTCAGCTGTCCCTTGAGATCGTTCAAGATAGGCAATATCTAGGAGGGTGTAGCTAGTCTTTACAGTCCTAGAGAGTGGCAATAGGGGGTGATTTAGCGTACGTCCTTTGCTATCTATGATGAAAACATATGACGAATCTCCTTCGTGAAAAACGGCTGCTTCTGAGAATAAATCACTAAGTTTCACATCGGCACATGCAACTCCCAACAGAATAGATCGGTCAGTCTTGTCGTACGCGGGCCGGCAAACAGATATCAATAGACCTACAAAATGAAAGGTAGTGGATGTTTTATTAATATTTTTGTGTAGGATATTGTCCTTTATAATTCCAGCCTGTGCATGTTAGACGGACTTAGTTCTATCTCCATAAAATTCCTTTCTATGCAAACGACAGCATAAAATCTACCAATGAACTAAATTTGGATATAAAAAGGCACTTCCAAAGCCAGAAAAATAGGTTTAGGATAGACGGGAAATCTGATTTAAACATAAATTAATCATATTTACATACCGATCGAAAAGACAGGCCAAATTAACAGAAGAGATATGTGACTTACCAATACTAGAAAATGTGTCTATGAATGGATCCGAGATAACAGCTTCAGTGTTTGAGGATTTGAAAAAGCTGTAATAGCTCCTCATCTTCGAACGGACGGCATCTGCGATTGGTATGATTTCGAAAAAGCCAATCTGAAAGTTAAAAGCTAAATGATTAAAAAATTGTGATCTTTAACACATTTTACAAAAGGTCTTATCTACTTAAGCATTGATGTCATTTTTTTTAGTTTCATCGGGGTATGAAACAAATTTTGTTTGCAAACTGTATGAATCCGCGTAGCGGATTCTTACAGAAGTTTGCAAACAAAATTTGTTTCATACCCCGATGAAACTAAAAAAAAATTGACATCAACGCTTATAATTAATTTTTGAAAATGATTTTCTAATTTAAAACATGTTTTACGTCAATTGTCGTATTGTTACGTCACATTTTTCGCGCCATTCTTGGAATTTCTTTCATAGAAGAATGAAAAGAATTTTTCGACCAATCACATTTGAGTATTTACAATGAAAACAAAGAAAAATTAATTATAACAGTGTGTACACAATCAGTCTGTTGTTTTTATTCAAAATTATTCTAATGTTCTTTACTGTTAATCTATTTCTCTTACTTTCGTAGCCCCGGCACTGGCGTCGTTGTTTGTCTGTAACGAAATATTACGAAGCATTTCCCTAGCGTTGGTGTCCTCTTCAATACCTAGGTCAACAGAAGAATATTACAGATATATACATTTCATGGTTTGTATGATTTACGTGTTTATATCTTGATATTTTAACATTATATGGTATTGGGTCGTAATTTTCATTTCAACAAATTTTATTGACAGATGGAAAAGTCAATTGGATTGAATAACAGGCAAAGCCTATATAAATTCTCTCCATAGGTCGAACAAGTTTTACAAATAAATATTCATTATATGATAATTATGATATGTGAAATGAAATTTTATAAACATATACACAAATGTTAACAATAACTATATAAGGGGAGGTAACTCATTTGAATGAAATTATAACAAGATAACACAAGAACACATACAACACATCCACTCACACAAAGTACAATAGTTACAAACATAGTCAATATTTAGTATATACATGTAGTTGAAATTAATTAGTAGTAAGTATAATTAATCGTGCACATACAAATTGTTTAATTCAACTACAGTTGAGTGGCTAGACCAAAAGTCCATGTGCAATTACTGCACAGGTCATCACCACCCAAACTGTTTGATGCTTAAGAAAATAAGGAATCAAGGATATGCTCTATAATTGAAATGCATCCACATGATTTTAACAAATTAATTACAATATAAATAACAAACAATATCATTGGGTCGTAATACACACACGGTAAGTTTTCTATGTATCTCATTAGCATTCATTGTCCCATCGGCTGTCTGTCAAGCTGTTGAACGAAGAGAGGTAACTCTGATAGAATAAGAATGCTCATTAGCGAACCCACATTTTACGACTCTTTAATTTTTAGAATTGGTTCATGTTGTATGCACGCATTCTTTTGAGTTTTCCTTACATGTAACCATCTTTTATAGATGGTCAGTAATTGCTATATTTACATACCATTCCCTATACCATACACCATGATGTGGATACGGTTTCCAAGTTCGGCGTTCTTCTCTCGAATAACGTCTAGAGGACTTTTGTCAGATGGTGAATCCGCCCCGTCTGATAGCACGAGTATCACCTGGTCTGATAACAAAGAATTCAAACACGTGTTTATTCATTTGTATTAAATCAAAGAAAAAATTAATTTTTAACAGTTCTCCGGTTGTTATTTCATACATTAAATATGCAAACAATCTCTCGGCATTAAAATGTTTGTTTATAAACCAACAAGAACTGTAAGCCAATTGCTAACTAATACTTTGATTATTATCATTCGCAATATACTTTATACACTTGTATAAACAGTGATGAATATAAAGTATAGAGACCACAGAACCAAATCAAAAATAGATTGTGGGTTTTCCCCGTTTGGGCAGAGGATTTAATAGGAAGGTGAATGCATCGGGGCCTACTGATTGGATATTTAGGCGAGAGAAGTTTCCAAAGTGTTATGTGTGGGCTGGGCAATACATGTAGATGTGAAATATATAGAAAAAAAGTTATATTTTCCCTAGCCTGTTTTTGTCAGGGGGAGTTAATTAAGTGTGTATTTTGTTGTAAATTTAGATGAATTTTTGGTGCTGAATTAAATACAAGATGGTGGCCCCCATATAAAAAAGTTCAAATTGGTAGAATTTTTAATCATTCTATTTACAGGTTTCCGAGATGACATTCTTCAAAATTATGGCTAGTGGACCAGTGTTGAAAACTCCATTTAAGCAGTACGGTGGTAAACGTTAACATTACCGTCTATGGGAAATTATTTGGTTCCGTGGTTCCTATATAGCTCTTTCAACATGGCAACCAAATGAGAGCGGATTATACTGGAATAATACTCTCATTTTAGACCATTTAGAGCTCTAAAATTTATTTTACCATAGTCATGGATTTGGCAACAACTAATAAATTGAATTGTAGGTTTCTATTAATTTACCATTTTATCAAGTTTGAAGAAATTGATCTATGTCTGGCGAGTTATAGACCTTTTACAGAAACATTTTATTGACAAGGTTACCATATAAACCAAATATTTCCTCATTGAAATTAGTTACAAGTTAAGATATAGTCTGGATAAGATTTGTCCAATCATACGTTTTCTTTCGGTTACAAAGACAACCAAGGGCTGATGGGCTTTGGACCTTTATTGAAAACTGTGTAAGTGACTAGGTAACCATGGCAACCAACATTTACAGAAATCACAATTTGTATGCATATCCTTGAAGTATATTTCATTGTACTGAAGAAACTATTGAGCACCCTCTAATTACTGTCAGATTCTATAAACAAACATTTGACGTTACAAAAGAATTAATGTAGAATTAGAAGGTATCAAATCACATTACTTATGATTATATCAAGACAATCTATTTGGTTTAAAAAGCACAGACAAAGTATAAGTCTCACATCTTTCTTCGCCTTGTTTTGGTGCTGATGAATTACTGAAGTAATGAAAGGCTGCTTCCAAACCCACGTTAATGTCGGAATTACTTATGGCATTCAGGTTACCGACAAATTCAGATAAAACTCCTTCATTGTCGGCTGTATACAGTGAAAGCTGGTCAGCGTAACAACCAGTCGGTTTGAGTTTTTCTGGGTCTGGGTCGAAAGATAATACAGCCATCTGAAAATATATGGCCCCATTGGAACAAGATTCTTTTGAACCAATCACACATTTACTTGCAAAATAGCAATATTAATTCAATTTATGAGATACGACTTGATTATTTTGAATTTTAGTTACATTATCCTGTCTATGTGTTATCAGATCAATTATCTTATCATTTTAGAATTAAGCCGACTATTTTTTTTTAATTTTTGGGGACCATCAAAAAAAAATATTAATAAAAATATTGTTAACCCCAGTTGATGAAAAGAGATTTTTTTTTCAAAACATATCAATAGATATCACTCAATATTATTTTGTTAATCTTTTTAACAGATTTTATTCTCTGAGAAATTACTACACAGCTATTTCAACCAATCAAAAGCAACGATACAAATAACAACGTCATTTTTAAGCGATAGGATGATAACAAAGTTTCGAGCATGATTTAACTATAAGATAAACAAGAGACTGTACGGCTAAACACAATTTGGTTTTTCGTTGGATGTTTACCCTGTCGTTTGAATTAAGCGTCTGAAGTATTGTTGTTGCCACCTCTTTGGCTAGCTTGAGACGGGACCGGTCTTTGTTGTCTGTTATATGCATTGAGACGGATGTATCCACTAAGACAACAACATCTTTAGCTATCGGTGTAGCTGCAGCGGCATAGTATGGTCTGCAAAAGTGATACGCACAAATGTTTAGTGATTCTAGTATATGTTTACTGATTCTAGTATTTGTTAAGTGATTCTAGTATATGTTCAGTGATTCTAGTATATGTCTAGTGATTCTAGTATATGTTCAGTGATTCTAGTATATGTTTAATGATTCTAGTATATGTTCAGTGATTCTAGTATATGTTTAATGATTCTAGTATATGTTCAGTGATTCTAGTATATGTTTAGTGATTCTAGTATATGTTCAGTGATTCTAGTATATGTCTAGTGATTCTAGTATATGTCTAGTGATTCTAGTATATGTTTAGCGATTCTAGTATATGTCTAGTGATTCTAGTATATGTTTAGTGATTCTAGTATATGTTTAGTGATTCTAGTATATGTTTAGTGATTCTAGTATATGTTCAGTGATTCTAGTATATGTTTAGTGATTCTAGTATATGTTTAGTGATTCTAGTATATGTTTAGTGATTCTAGTATATGTTTAGTGATTCTAGTATATGTTTAGTGATTCTAGTATATGTTCAGTGATTCTAGTATATGTTCAGTGATTCTAGTATATGTTTAGTGATTCTAGTATATGTTTAGTGATTCTAGTATATGTTTAGTGATTCTAGTATATGTTTAGTGATTCTAGTATATGTTTAGTGATTCTAGTATATTTTAGTGATTCTAGTATATGTTTAGCGATTCTAGTATATGTTCAGTGATTCTAGTATATGTTCAGTGATTCTAGTATATGTTTAGTGATTCTAGTATATGTTTAGTGATTCTAGTATATGTTGTGATTCTAGTATATGTTTAGCGATTCTAGTATATGTTTAGTGATTCTAGTATATGTTTAGCGATTCTAGTATATGTTTAATGATTCAAGTATATGTTCAGTGATTCTAGTATATGTTTAGTGATTCTAGTATATGTTTAGTGATTCTAGTATATGTTTAATGATTCTAGTATATGTTCAGTGATTCTAGTATATGTTTAATGATTCTAGTATATGTTTAATGATTCTAGTATATGTTTAGTGATTCTAGTATATGTTTAGTGATTCTAGTATATTTTAAGTGATTCTAGTATATGTTTAGCGATTCTAGTATATGTTTAGCGATTCTAGTATATGTTTATCGATTCTAGTATATGTTTAGTGATTCTAGTATATGTTTAGTGATTCTAGTATATGTTTAGTGATTCTAGTATATGTTTAGCGATTCTAGTATATGTTTATCGATTCTAGTATATGTTTAGTGATTCTAGTATATGTTTAGTGATTCTAGTATATTTTAAGTGATTCTAGTATATGTTTAGTGATTCTAGTATATGTTTAGTGATTCTAGTATATTTTAAGTGATTCTAGTATATGTTTAGCGATTCTAGTATATGTTTAGCGATTCTAGTATATGTTTAGTGATTCTAGTATATGTTTAGTGATTATAGTATATTTTAAATGATTCTAGTATATTTTAAATGATTCTAGTATATGTTTAGTGATTCTAGTATATGTTTAGTGATTCTAGTATATGTTTAGTGATTCTAGTAAGTGTTTAGTGATTCTAGTATATGTTTAGTGATTCTAGTATATATATGACAAATACTTGTGATATTGTTATACTTCTACAGCGAAGAATAAGTACCAGATAGAATCGATGAAATGCTACATCCATCATATAGGGAGGCTGAAGTTGGTTCCGAGTTCCTAGATCCGTTTAAGTAAAACGGAACGAGGAACCAGTTTCGAGTTCCGTTTAAGAAAAATGGAACTAGGAATCAAATTCCTTAGAGAAAATATTCTACGTACTTTATCTCAATATGAGATCCGAATCAGAAAGAGAAATGATATGTTAATAAGTGCAAAGATAACGGAACTCGGAACCAGTTCCGATGGTTCCGAGTTCCGTTTATCTTAAACGGAACTCGGAATTGGTTCCTAGTTCCGTTTTACTTAAACGGAACTCGGAACTCGGAACTCGGAACCAAGTTCAGCCTCCCCATCATATATCAGTTTACACCTTGTAAAAGTCGCGATGCATTATCATGAATTATGTAAAATAAAACCAAAAGGTTCACTTCAGGAAAACAACTAGCATTTTTTTTTTACAGACATATCGATTATTACAAAAGTCACATTTACCGGAATCTAGGGTCAAAGGAACTACATGATGTAGGAGACACTTTGGCTTTCGGATATAGAATGGAAGTGCCGTCTTCACCCCCAAAATACTGCCAGAGTAACTTTCTATTCCCGTTGTAATTGGTACGCATAACTGTTTCCACATATTGATTCGGAAATTTTTTAATTTGTGGAGATTTTGGCGATACCGTCCAACAGGAAGAATCGTATGAGATCTGAAATAAGGAAACAATGAAATATCACATTCTACATACACTGCTTTGTGAACCAACTTCAAAAGATACGAGATCATTATCGATTATTGACTAAAGCAAACAATGAAATATCACATTCTACATACACTGCTTTGTGAACCAACTTCAAAAGATACGAGATCATTATCGATTATTGACTAAAGCAAACAATGAAATATCACATTCTACATACACTGCTTTGTGAACCAACTTCAAAAGATACGAGATCATTATCGATTATTGACTAAAGCAAACAATGAAATATCACATTCTACATACACTGCTTTGTGAACCAACTTCAAAAGATACGAGATCATTATCGATTATTGACTAAAGCAAACAATGAAATATCACATTCTACATACACTGCTTTGTGAACCAACTTCAAAAGATACGAGATCATTATCGATTATTGACTAAAGCAAACAATGAAATATCACATTCTACATACACTGCTTTGTGAACCAACTTCAAAAGATACGAGATCATTATCGAATATTGACTAAAGCAAACAATGAAATATCACATTCTACATACACTGCTTTGTGAACCAACTTCAAAAGATACGAGATCATTATCGAATATTGACTAAAGCAAACATGGAAACCAGGAAAATCATGTCGATGTCAACATAACTTTTCATAATCCTATCGGGATCGAAAAAGTTACGAAAAGACATCCATCATAGATTAAATATAGATTGTACTGTACCATAAGTAACCGAGATATATGAAGGAAATAATCATGACTATTGATGTAACGTCAGAACAAATGAAATTGATATATCAAACTCACAAAACTAGAAAATAACATGTACACCCTCACTGAGCGTTAAATGCGCAATAATACACACCCATTTACGGTGCACTATAATATAAGTGCGCTATAATTTGAACACCCTAAATTAGTGCCACGATATAAGTACTCCGTGATATATAAGTGCACTATGATAATTACAATCTAATTAAAAGCTAATGTAAGAGTGCGCACGATGTACGCATGCATCATTTCCACGGTAAGAATAACTAAGTGAATGTAATAAATTAATACAATGTAACAACAACAAAATCTTCATCTATCAGATTATATTTACATTCTGTGTGACAGTCTCCCATTACTCCTGTGTTAAACCAGATGGTATTGATCACCGTATAAATGCAGCCCAGATCACATGACGTCACTTCCGTCAGCGTCAAAAAATGTTTGGCAATGCGTTGCCAATAAATACAATCTACCAAGCGTTTAATTGTTAAATCAAAACAAAATAATTGGCGACGGCTTTGAAATCAAAACTTAGGAATTTCATGATTTTTAACCATACAAATCCTTACGTTTGCTTGGAATTTGAGGTTTGGTGAGCCAGCTACGTTGCAACAGTTTTCCATGCCTGCCTGTCAAGCTTGATGGAAAATTGACATATTGATCCTGAACTGCAACCTTGATTTTTTCAGCAGCTTCCTTCAGATTCCCGAATGTCTGACCAATATTTTCTGAAAGCTGTAACAAAAGGTTTTAAGAATAAACAAGCTAAGGCTGTAACATCAATCTTCATTTTTCATGATACAAAAACACTAGTTTTAGTGTTGGTTGTATTTTGTCGCATTATTCATGGTACAATTTTACATATTTTATCTAGTTCATTGTTTTTGTCGTGTGATTCATGATTTCTTGAATTCGCTCGACTAGTTTATTATTTTTCGCACTTTTCATGATACACTTTGACATCTTGTGGCATATGCTGCCATTTTTTTCATATTAATCTCATTTTGACTTAATGATCGTGATAAATGTTGGCATCGTTCGGTTAGTTAATAGTTCATTGTTGTTCATTATATATTTCGGTATTTGTTTTAGTACCAGACAACTACCCCACATAGGTTTCGAACTCGAAACCCAGAGGTGGAGGGCTAGTGATAAAGTGTCGGATCACCTTAACCACTCCACCACCGCGGCCCCCATATTTCGGTAATTAAACGGTCTTTATCATATGGTTCGGTGTACATTTTGTATCAATTTCATCGATAACTTGCATAATCAATGAAACAAGAACATCGATGGCATATATAAGGCAATTAAATAATTCAATACTATTATTTTTTACGAACATCCTTTAATTAAATGCTATGATTAATTATTAAATAGGTGAATTATGATTATATCATTATTATATATGTACATAAGATGGAAGATACCTTTGATAAAAGTCTTTGATTTAAAAACGATCAAAGTTATACAACTGCTCAGTCAGTGAAACATAAACTTAAAAGGAAAAGCAAAAAATGACCTTTCCTGTAATCTTAATACGAGTTAATAGGGAAACATATCCAACTTACTTGGTCGACCAGGGCAGCCCCATCGACGTCACTTCTTGTGTAACTCAGACTGTCATAATGTGCCTACATATAAAAAACAAAATGTCTCCTATGTAGATAAAGCGTGCATAATAATTAATTATTGGTACAGAAAGTGCCTACATATAAAAAAAAACAACACATTTCCTGCATGGTTAAAGCTTGCATAATTATCAATCCTGACACAAAAAGTGCCTACAAACAACACGTCTTCTACGTAACTAGGGCATACGACGTCGATGTTAAGTATACCTACTGACCCCATTTTCAACATGCAATCATTACACTTTAGAAGGGTGCTAAATTCTTTTTATTTGGTTTAGGTAACTTCAATATTGGGAATCGCTATAATTTGGGAAGATACTGACTTTGAGTTAAGGTCGGCCAACAGATTTGTCCGAAACATATGCATACAATAATAGCCATGTAAGTATTGTGGTCGTCATCATGACATCTTTGAGAAATATCATATTTCAAAGTGCGATGCGGAATTTGAATTATTATGTGCTCGTAAATACATCAGATGGTTTCATAACTCCGATTGTCATTTTTAAATGGCCTTGCCCAAAATGGTCTTTATTGATATGGCAGGTGTTGTCAGTAAAACAGAGGACGGCTTCCCTTCCGCAACGCGTTGTCGTGAGCTTTTTGTACAGGTTCATGCTCAATGTAAATGTTTGTTCTAACACAATATATTGATCAACCCAAGAAATTGTCAAAAAAGTCAAACGTTTGTCTCTGTGTTGGATATTTAATGTTCGTTCTTTTTAGATAAGTGTTTCATGGTTTGAACATTGAGAAAGAAGGGGAAAAAACTTGAATGCGTTCAAACAGTTCGGTTATTTGTAATATAAACATTACCTGCAGTTCATTAACACCCATGCCATCTTCTGCAAATCTTTGTAAATAGTCTGCAAGTCCTTTCCCGTCCATGGCAAGACATGTGCAGACACAGGTCAGAACCAGAATCACTGCATAATTAATGGTCATCTACAATGTGAAAACATGCATCACATTCAAAACACCTTCGGAAAAGTCAGGAACATATTATACATCAACGTTACATTCGAAAAAGTCAGGCACGTATTTTACACTAACGTGAGACAATTATTTGGCTTGATTGTTTGATATATTCCGATGAATTTTAGAAATGTTCTTAAAGAATTAGGTTTTGTGTTAATAGTATTAACTGTACTTACAAGTAGAACAACCAATGATTATACGGGTCGATGGGGTTTCAAGGTCGAGTGATCGACTTTTTGAAGTGGGTAATGTTAAACAATAGATATCATGTCGACTAAATTATGCAATTTCGCAGAAATATAATATTTGCTGGATGTAAATCCAGAAATCCTTAAAAGTCAAACGCCCCCTTTCAAGTGCCGTTTTTTTTTTTAATTTTTTTTTTTTTTTACGTAATAACTCGAAATTTCGAGATACATACGCGAAAATTTTAATGACAAACTCAAAAGTTTGTCTTACTAACTCGTTATTTCGAGATATCGTCTTAATAACTCGAAATGTCAAGTTACTAACAAAAAAATGAAGATAGTTTTCTATACATGGCCCTCATGCCTCGTACCTTAGGTTTAAGTTAATATGTAGTGTTGTATAACCCAGCATTGATTGTTAAGGATGAATGTTGAAAAACAAGTTAAATACTTCTTCATTATAGGATATTTATCATTATATTTTACTCGAGCAGATTTTGTCATTATCCCATCGCGTGACTGAATGACTTATCAGGTTACTGCTTCATTGTGTCGAATAAGAACTCCAAAGAAGATTATAAAAGTTGTTTTTTTAAAAGTGACATAATCTGCGTTGTAAATATGCAGGGTAAATTACGTTACAGATAATATATATGTGAAAATAAATGTCAACAACTCGGCCACCAATCTACCTACCCATAGCCTTCTGTTCTGTCAAGAAAAACACAGGTGTCCGTGTCTGGTATGATTTGCATTCCCAGAAATCAACGTGCGAGTACCATTGTTAAAATCCCTCGTTTAATGAAAATATACGATTCTAATAATAATTAATAATTAATTCAAAATGTTAGAAACAGAGCCATTCGTTACTTAGGTTATATAAGTGGGTCGTTGGGCTATGAGTTGGTGGTACGTGCCTATGGACAAACCACTTCCAATAAAACAAGCCAATTTCGTCATGTAATAAAGTGAAGTGAGCTATGTGTGAGGCTGATGTAAATGTAAACTGTTATTTATTTTATAACTATTGCGAAACAAGTTATAGCAACTTATATTAATCACGCTTATAAGAATGACAGCCACATCCATATACCGCTATCACATGCTGATCACGTAAGACACATGTAGTTATACTTTTTAATTTGACTTTAAACATATTTATTGTCCAAAATAGACACAAAGGATTAGGCACAAGTTATGACAACTTATGAAGCCATCAACAAAACATTTTACACAATTGATGACATAGACATTTACAAATTCAAAGTTTAAATAAGTCAATTTTACATAATTATGCAAATAGTGATATAAAGATAGGCACAAATGCAGCATCTATATTTGTACACACTGGAACCGATAAACTTTATTTTCGTCACAAATTCAGAAACTTAGGCTTCTCCAACCTGTTATTAAAAACAACACGTCAGAAAAAACGAAGATCCTGTGGCGAGGTTACGAACATTTTTTAAAGAAAATCGCTAAATATTCCCAACACATTGCAATTTCTGGCACCTAACTCCGGCCTTCGTCACCTTACGACATCAAGACCTTTTTATTTGAAGCATCACGTTTGCTACATGAAGGGTTTCAAAGCAGTTGCTCATTAATCCTCCCGTTATTTTCGTTGATGCCAAGTCGTACCAGACACGGATATTTATTTTTCTTGTTATAACAGGCTATAAGTAGGTAGATAGGCGGCCTTGAACAAAGCTTCAAAAGAGAGATTATTTACATATTGAATAAACTTTTTTTTACTCCACCAACATTATAATACAGAACGTTCCCTGTTAATACAGATACTAATTAGGATGCACAGCCCATCGAATTGTAGCCTGAACCAACTACAACGTCATCCGATTAATAGAAAGATACGCTGCAATGCATTTTCATAATGAATGTTTTAGTCGGAGGATTTCGTGATGTATGTACTGTATATATTATAACTTCAGCTTTGCTGTTTTTTGTTTGGTTGTTAACGTGTTAAGCCCTTGTAGCATCCGGGGTTATATAAGTACTACATTCACAATAGTTGAGTCACAGCTCCATAGCAGTGAGGATGCTATGTCTGCATGCGAAAGTTTCTAAACGGTCATCATTATCATGCTTCCCGTTAAAATTTCAATCCTCAGCAAAGGCAATTCAAATAGTCATTGCAGAAGTTTTTTTATCAAGAACACCTGTGTGAAATCAGGTGTTAGGGAAACAAAGTACGTTTACATAACGGTGTTGTCGATTAGACAGAAGACGCTTGCCTTCCGGAGCGCATGTATCAATGCACCTATCTTGACCATAACCCTAGTTAAGTTTCGATTTTGAGATTTAGCATCGTGTGTCAGTATCATTCCCATGTTTCTGAAAATGGAACAAAAAAGTCTAGTGGTGGCAGGAAATGTTCTCAAGTAGAGAACACAAACGGGACATTGTCTCCTGCAAAGTTTAGTGTACGTTATCGTATAACAATATACTTTAAATCTTTATCATCGCTCAATACCAAAGTAAACGCGCATTGCATTACTACGCCATACGATTAGATTCAACTCCAAAAACTTATGATCGCGTGGCACCGATAAATTGTTATGTTAGATAGGTAAAATATGTACCTTTGAAGGTCAGTTTGGTTTGGTTTGTTTTTGCTTAACGTCCTATTAACAGCCAGGGTCTTTAAGGACGTGCCAGGTTTTGGAGGTGGAGGAAAGCCGGAGTACCCGGAGAAAAACCACCGGCTTACGGTCAGTACCTGGCCACTGCCCCACGTAGGTTTCGAACTCGCAACCCAGAGGTGGAGGGCTAGTGATAAAGTGTCGGGACACCTTAACCACTCGGCCACCGCGGCCCCTTGAAGGTCAGACAATGAGAGAAGAAAGGAACTCCTGCTACAAACCCATTGCATGATAATCAGAGGTGATTAATGCTGAATCCAAATCAGAATCGGGGCTATATGTGACATCTTCTTAAAGATCAGAAGGTGACCAGAATAAAACTAAGGACCCATTGCAACACTCGGAAATGTTTCCTTTTTTTCTAACTACATTTTGTTGTTTTTTTCAATATGTCTTTCATGGCAATGCTTAAACTTCAACCTGTGTATTGCGCGTTCTTAAAATGGAGATGTGTTTTATATTCCGTCTCCTGAACAACACCAAAAGAACGTTCTGATCAATGATAAACGAGTGCCGTGAGGTGAAGGAGACAAACAAAATTCGTGTCACGTGCCCGAGAGAAACTAATGTCTATAACATTGCTGCTTTGATGGTCTGATTGTCAGCACTGAAAAAATGCTGTAAGGACTGGTTCGCCCGTAGTCAGTATGATATTAACAGGTCGAGTATCACGCTACCGTCTATAGCGTTTCAGTATGATAACACTATAAACTCACCTTTCAGTGGGCCAGTCATTAGATTACACTAGGACTAATAGGACGTATAATAAAACCAATCTAAAACATTTTCTGACAATTCAAAGCTATTGAATTTGAGTCACATATCATCTTTTCATGTCGTTTTGTTATGATCTTGGTTCTGTGAGGACGTTAAGCTCAACCATTTCATTATGTCCGTGGAATATTTTTTTCGTAATGTAACGTCTTATTTTCCGGGATTTTTTGTTTTTGTTTTCTTTCTTTTCTTCTTTTTTTCTTTTTTTTTCCGATTTGACACTGTTAACAAAGTCAGTGTTATAAGAATACTGCAGAGTAACCTTGTTTTCTACAATAGTATTCAAACTAATGGAAATAAAGATGATACACCAATTGATATCCTACATATAATATGTGTAGTTAATTTATTCTTAGTTAATTTTACATCCTAAAACATTTAAAACACTTTAAAGGATAGTAGACGTTTAGCTGAAGCCCGGCATGGGTTTTTTTTCTGTATTTTGTCAAAACTATTTTGTTTACTTCTATTTCGCATGAAAGGTAATATAAAACAGAAAAATTAGCATCAACATGCAAGCACAAAATCGTAACACGAGAACATAGGAGACATCAAAACTAGAACAGAAAATATTACAAAAGGACATGCATACAAAGTGGTACACAAGATACGGGTTGGTCATTTTTTAACGTATATACAACTATATATATATATATATTCAGATGGAATAGTTAGTTGCATTTAAATTGAGGGAGAGTTATAGTTTGATAAAAATGTTCGAGAAAACACGACCACGTGTGTCCCATCCCGGAAGTATAGGCTGTAAAGTGTTGTCCCATATGGAGAATTCGATGGCCCCAGTCTTCCAGGAAAATACGCGAGTCATGAATGCTTTTCGTGGTAAAGCAATAAAGATGATAGATATGTAGGTGTATTTTATTTACATTTACCTATTGGAATGTTAAGATTAATAAACAACTCTCTAAGCACTTAAACCGCCTAGTTTATACAATGTGTATGATTCAGTTATTCTTATTTACAATTTTGTATTTATTTATTTATTTCATTTTATTTAAGAAACCAAATTATAAGTGCATTGTTATCGCTATGAGTGTAATCAACATCACATTAAATTCGAGGTTAGAAGTATATAGTTGACACTTAGATGCACTGAAGTATGACACAAGCATGCTACCCCGGATCGTAAAACACGTATGAGATACTTAGAATTTATCTCAGGTGAGCTTTAATTAACTTTTTTAGTCTCTATGTGAAGACCGCAAATTACTTTATATAATGAAAGGGGAATGTATGAGGAATAACAATGCGTTCACTACCTATTGATTTAAAACAAGAACCCCCCCCTAACAACAAAAATGTGTTGATGTGTATAACGTGTTTGTACTAAACATTTATAACGCTTTGGTATCAAACGTGTAAATGTTTGTTCGGTGATGAAGAAGCTTCTCGGGGACGAGGGGACGAGGGGCCGCGATGGCCGAGTGGTTAAGGTGTCCCGACACTTTAACACTAGCCCTCCACCTCTGGGTTGCGAGTTCGACACCTACGTGGGGCAGTTGCCAGGTACTGACCGTAGGCCGGTGGTTTTTCCCCGGGTACTCCGGCTTTCCTCCACCTCCAAAACCTGGCACGTCCTTTAATGACCCTGGCTGTTAATAGGACGTTAAACAAAACAAACCAAACCAAACTCGGGGACGATATTATAGTGTAGTCTCACTGAAATGCTGACAGAAAACTGACTACAGCCGGTGAGATAAAACTTAGGAATGAATCATGAAGGCAGTAAACCGGTAACTAAGATAATAAAAGTGGTTTATTTTGACAGTAACGTAAACTGTTCCTTAACTAATTAATCAACTACATGTACAGTAGTCTAAACTTCTATACACAAGTACATATTGGACATTTTCTTTCACATCCGCTTCTCAATTTCTTTACGCACAAAAACGGGTTTTAAAACGTACTAAAAGGTGTCGAGATAGTATCTTATTTCATACCTCATAAAACGGGGTAAACTGCTTTACATTCACAGAGGAAAGGTGAATCCATCTTTAAATCAAATTAACTGCACGTCTAGATTGCGTTTGAATTTCATATTTTTGTAAAGAATATATCGAATTTACCTGAAATAAATTACTCCGGAGTATTTCCTATAGGGTTTGTCACTCATAACAGAGACATCATTTTTATTTTGAAAATTAACCGAGTGTTGATCAATTTCTTAAAACGATTAGAACCTATATCGTGTGCAATTGAAAAATGACGTTAAGGCAATTTACAACGTCTGCTGAGGGTTCTCGTTCGTTGGTTGGTTAGTTTACAGGTTTTTCGTCTCCTTTCACGGCGCTGGCTGTGTTTCCGCAGCTTGAGGGACTGTTAGACGAGGCCACGGATGCCTGAATCTCTCTCAGGAGTGTCTGGTACCCTGTAATACAGCTACCTGGAATGGACATTGGCGTGACATTTAAGGCGCGCTGGGTCGTCTGCAAGCAGTCTTCTTCAGTCGCATGGCGGACACCGTATGAAAAGACATAATCTATGCATCGACGGTATCGGTAAAACACGATAATATGCAAAAAGTATACATATTGTATTTGGATCAAACGTTAATGTAAAGCATTCAGTAGTAGTAATAACTTCACCGCACTAGAACATACGATAGTTTATTCGGCATAGCCGTTTAATTTTCTTTTGGTCCCGGATATGACGCGACAGGTGGCGTTACTGATCAAGATGAAGTATGTGGTAGCGGTAAATGCAAAATACGGATGCAGTTGAAAACGAATCAAAGATAAGATTGAAGGCAAGCTGAATAAGTAGAGTATCTTTTTAAATGACACATTAATAAAATCATATTCCTGATTCAAATGCAGTCTTATTATTACCAAAAAATGATTCAAACTGATATAATTTTGTTATTCGTGCTAAAACGTTCGTTGATTTATTTCACCATCAGTTTTACATTATAACCACCAGCATTAAAACTATGTCGTTTATCTTTTTTAAAAATATTTCTTGTTTAAATAGTAAATAGGCTTACATGTATATTCTTTTATGAAAAATTCTTTTCATTTTGTGGTGACTTTCTGGTGATATGCCGAGCCTCAGTTGTGTTACATTACAATGTTTACACACAAATAAAAAATGGAATTTATCTCCTATACCACTATAACAAAGTGTCCGGTCCTGCTGCTGAATTACTCGCCATATTCCTACTTCTACTGGAAGTTTGATATTTGACCTTCTAAGTTTACAAATGATTATTGCATCTTTTTTATTCAAACCTAGCAAATAATCTTCCATACCAAAATTATTTTTAAAAATACAAATGTAGTAAATACACGTTCCCTGGACGAGTTTTCCATTTTATTTAACCAGGAATGAATAAACAGATAAGTTTTTAAATGAATAATATGTGACACACAAGTTTTCTGATACTTCGAGACATGACATATATACCCACACTATTAAGTGTGTTTTTATTGCTTCTTAAAAACAAGCAAGATTATGGGGCACAGTTTCCGTTTAAAGTTTTACCATGTTTCATGAGGTAGCAACAGAAACATGTCCTTTCTTTTTTACATGTGTAATGTACTGTACATTCATATTAGGAATATAATGATAATTTGAATAATCTTTTTAAAATTGTCATTGAATATTAAGTTGTAAGGTGAATAATAATATATCCAATTACATATGCAATGTATAGATGTATGTGATTATGTGGAAAAAAATTGTAAAAAAAAATAAATTATTGGGCACAAGGTATAGCAACTTATAGAAGCCCCCTCCTCCACAATTTAATTCAACGATGTAACAGCAACAATAGACATATATTCAGAAACCAGTGGAGTTAAAGAAAAGACAGATTAGAAGTACAGGGAAATGGCAATTTTACAACAATACACTGCATAATAAAAATACATATAATGTCAGATATCATATATCCGCCTGGCGCATACTAGCTACACACTCCAGCCACTTTCTCTGTTCAAATTCTCCATGTAAATACTCCTACCTAGCAATCTTTCGCTAATGTACAATCGTGTTCTTCTAGCTATCATTTTTATTTATTTTCTTATCAAACACATTAAATAGAGAAACATAAATAAGAATTTACATTATATCTGGTTCACATCAATTGTGAGTTGAAGTTTCAGAAAAGTTAGAGATAGGATAGGTAGGTTATATAGAAAGTCGGGGAATAAGAGGATAGTTTATTTAAGAAATAATTAACGATGATTCGTGTATTGTTGCAGGATATACAACGAGGACGAGGATATTTTGCAATTAAATTAATAACGAAGGCCCTTCAAGACTGTATCTATCACTTTTTTTCAGGCCATCTTCAGGTGATTGCATACGGAAGATAAAGATTATCTATCGTTAAAAAGGTGTGCTTGACGCATTAGCTATTCAGACCCGTATGTATAGCTAGGGGCTCATTGACTCCTGCGTTAGAGCCGTCTAACAGGTATTACAAAACAATGTACTTAATTATTGAAGTGTGAGAGATATTCCTCTACACTATTCTATATGTAACCGACCGGTGTTCATATGTGTGGTTCAGTGTGAGTGTGTGGGTATAGGTGTGTATGTGCTGTAGTGTACATGTGTGGATTAGTGTGTGAGAGTTTGTCTGTGGATCAGTGTGAGTGGGTGGGTGTGGATCAGTGTGGGTGTGTGAGTGTTTGTGAGGACTGTGAGAACTTGTTGTACATGTAATTTATATACTGATAAACCATGTGGTTTAAAGTAATAAAGAACTATAAAAGAACACCGTGAATGGAAATGCGTCCACCTGTAATAATTACGATATCAATTTCTAATAGAATTCAATGTGTTTGCCCAATTTCGTTGTCTATTTAACGGCCGATAATCTATTGATGTGTAGTACAATTCTGATCAGGTCTGCACAAAAATTGTTTAGATATTTTACATAATTATTAAACGTCTAGGTTTATCATTATTGTGTGTGTGTACATTCCAGCCAAGACTGTTGTAGAATTAATATTCCTAAAACTTTATAACTATATTCTTATTTAAAGAACATCACAGGGGAAAATATATATTCAAATGAACCATACATAACACTAGTACTATTACAAATTTGTTTTTATTTAGCTTAATGCGGTCTTATGTTTATCATTACCAAACAATTCAGACGTATGACTTGAATGAAGGAAATATATCAAAACGAAACATACAAAAAGTGCCCGGTTGAAATGTCATTCCAATTTACATTGCTGAGAGGCATTTCAATTAATGATACACAAAGTTAGGTAGATACCGAAAATAAACTTACTAAATATCCGTCTCCCTATTTCTAATGCTGTAGAACATTTTTTTTACTGAAACTTCTGTAACCTGCTTTCGCGTATTAACTCATTTGAATAGAGACACAGTTCTGTATCTACACATGTACTTTCGAAATCAAATATAAAATTATGATATAAAGGGTGGTCTGTGTCTACCAAGAGCTTGAAAGTTCGTTTTGTCAATCTCGAATGGTTGGTCGCCTCCTGTAATAGAACGGAACAGCTGCATGATGTCCCTAACATCACTGACGATTCCTAGAGGGACGGAACAGCTGTATGATGTCCCTGGCATCATAATGAGTCCTAGAGGGACGGAACAGCTGTGTGATGTCCCTAGCATCATAATGAGTTCTAGAAGGACGAAACAGCTGTACGATGTCCCTAGCATCATTATAAGTCATAGAAGGACGGAACAGCTGAAAGATGTCCCTACCATCATTATGAGTCATAGATAGACGGAACAGCTGTATGGTGTCCTTAGCATCATTATGGGTCCTAGAGGGACGGAACAGCTGTATGATGCCCCTAGCATCAGTATGAGTCATAGAAAGACGGAACAGATGTATGGTGTCCTTAGCATCATTATGGGTCCTAGAGGGACGGAACAGCTGTATGATGTCCCTAATATCACTGACGATTCCTAGAGGCACGGGACATTTGCATGATGTTCCTAACATCACTGACGACTCCTAGAGGGACGGAACAGCTGTATGATGTCCCTAGCATCATAATGAGTTCTAGAAGGACGGAACATCTGTATGATGTCCCTAGCATCATTATGAGTTCTAGAGGGACGGAACAGCTGTATGATGTCCCTAGCATCATTATGAGTTCTAGAAGGATGGAACAGTTGTATGATGTCCCTAACATCACTGACGACTCCTAGAGGGACGGAACAGCTGTATGATGTCCCTAGCATCATAATGAGTTCTAGAAGGATGGAACAGTTGTATGATGTCCCTAACATCACTGACGACTCCTAGAAGGACGGAACAGCTGTACGATGTCCCCAACATCATTACAACTAGGACGGAACAGCTGCATGATGTCCCTAGCACCATTATGGGTCCTAGAAGGACGGAACAGCTGCATATTCAAACATAGTGTATTTTGTAAAGTAGGTGTATCTATATGATGATATTGAGTTTATTCCCCCAACAGATACAGGCCATAAAGTCCATATGTTTAACACACAAGCCATCCACTGAAGAGGATCAAAATTCAATTTCATCCCATAGAAACATATTAAGTTAGTAGAGTTACACCAACTCTTGAAAATAAAATGATTGTTTCAAAAAGACCTTTATAGGAATTACCTCACTTACATATAAGCACAAACAAATAAGGTTATAGATAAAATAGATTAACAGAAGATAAGTTGTTAATAGACTGCCCAGAGTTCATTATTACATTAATCAAGTATATTTGGTAATCAATAATAAATAGACATTGTTCACTCAATTTCATATTACATATTCTAAACATGTATTTAGATGTCTATTTAATTATTTAATTATATTGCTGTATAATTGGAGTCACCAGGGGTTAAAAAGAAATATTAAAAATATTAGATCATTATACATCAGACATGATTTCAAAATCTCTTTGATTGCAGGATGAAATTTGAGACATGTGTCAAGATGCTAAAATTTTGAATATTATTACAAAGAGTACATCCATTGACAATGACATTGGTACATAAATGATTATGATGTGGGTGATTTAAATGTTGTATAAGTACTAGACGAGGATTTTGATATAAATTACATTCAAAGAAATAATGTGATATAGTTTCAACAGATTGATTGCATTGACACATTGGAGATTCAATTAGATGATCATTAAAACGGTCGTAATTTAGATTACTTACGTTGTTTCTTAATTGGCATAGAATAATGTTTATATCACGCCGGCCGGAATATTTAAATACATCAGTTGTAGTGGATATAATATGGTGATTGTTATTTAAAAGTTTTTTAAATTGATTAGTGGAGTGAATATTACTGATTTCAGGAGCGAGTCTATTCATTTCATTTAACATGGATGGGAAAAAACTTTCAAAATAAGTTACTGTACGACATAAAGGGGGGTCAAATAATCGAGCTGTACGGAGTGGATATCTAAATAAGGTTTCATCATGAATATATGGTTCAATAATTTCTCTTAAGTAATCTGGGGTTTCATTATCTAATATTTTGAACATTAAGATAAGTTTGTGTTTTTGCCTTCTGCAACTCAATGATTCCCACCCTAATTCTGTATATAGTTTTTCATGTGAAGTACCTTTGCGTCATTATGAGTCCTAGAAGAACGCAGCATATGCATGATTTCCCTAACATCACTGACGATTCCTAGAGGGACGAAAACCTGTACGATGTCCCTAGCATCATTATGAGTCCTAGAGGGCGAACAGCTGTACGATGTCCCTACCATCATTATGAGTCAGAGAAGGACGGAACAGCTGTACGATTTCCCTATCATATTATGAGTCCTAGAAGAACGGAACAGCTGTATGATGTCCCTAGCATTAGTATGAGTTCTAGAAGGACGGAACAGCTGTAAGATGTCCCTAACATCACTGACGATTCCTAGAGGGACAGAACTGCTGTACGATGTCCCTAGCATTAGCATGAGTCCTTGAAGAACGGAACAGCTGTATGATGTCCCTAACATCACTGACGATTCCTAGATGGGCGGAACAGCTGTACGATGTTCCCAAAGATCATTACGACTAGGACGGACTAGCTGTATGATGATGTACTTTAATTCATATCGGCAGCCTCATATCTACTGCGTCTAACTTCCAGTTTGTTTTGAATAGTACTAATATGTGTGAGACTTTTGTACAATTTATACACAGTAACAGGAAGTGTACAACATTCCAAGGCAGTTAATTTCCTGTTCCATTCTTATTTTAATATCTCAATTTTTTTATCATCGTTATTTTGGCAACGGTTGACCTGCTTATACCTTTAATAAGGAATGTAGAATACATAAGGCTTTTTAGACTTTTAGCCAGACATATATTGCCTTACTCTTACAACAACCACGCCATACAAATAAGTGTGCCACGACGATCAGGATCAAGGATTCTTAAACACACCGAACCAAACTATTATGTCTGTTGTGGCGCAATTGTTTGTTCATTCTTCCGTATATCTCCTGTATTTGCCTAGACACAGTTCATCTCATCACAATGGTATTTGTAATGACATGCACTACACATAACAAATAGGTTCTAACATTATATATATGCACTGCAATAGAAATACATAGCTGTCGTTTATAATACATATATACTATTAAACCGGGGAACCTAGCTGTCGTTTATTATACAATAAACTACAATACCGGGGTACCTAGCTGTCGTTTATTATACAATAAACTACAATACCGGGGTACCTAGCTGTCGTTTATTATACAATAAACTACAATACCGGGGTACCTAGCTGTCGTTTATTATACATAAACTACAATACCGGGGTACCTAGCTGTCGTTTATTATACAATAAACTACAATACCGGGGTACCTAGCTGTCGCTTATTATACATAAACTACAATACCGGGGTACCTAACTGTCGTTTATTATACATAAACTACAATACCGGGGTACCTAATTGTCGTTTATTATACATAAACTACAATACCGGGGTACCTAGCTGTCGTTTATTATACATAAACTACAATACCGGGGTACCTAGCTGTCGTTAATATTACATAAACTACAATACCGGGGTACCTAGCTGTCGTTTATTATGCATAAACTACAATACCGGGGTACCTAATTGTCGTTTATTATACATAAACTACAATACCGGGGTACATAGCTGTCGTTTATTTTACATAAACTACAATACCGGGGTACCTAGCTGTCGTTTATTATACAATAAACTACAATACCGGGGTACCTAGCTGTCGTTTATTTTTCATAAACTACAATACCGGGGTACCTAGCTGTCGTTAATATTACATAAACTACAATACCGGGGTACCTAGCTGTCGTTTATTATACATAAACTACAATACCGGGGTACCTAGCTGTCGTTTATTATACATAAACTACAATACCGGGGTACCTAGCTGTCGTTTATTATACATAAACTACAATACCGGGGTACCTAGCTGTCGTTTATTATACATAAACTACAATACCGGGGTACCTAGCTGTCGTTTATTATACATAAACTACAATACCGGGGTACCTAACTGTCGTTTATTATACATAAACTACAATACCGGGGTACCTAGCTGTCGTTTATTATACATAAACTACAATACCGGGGTACCTAGCTGTCGTTTATTATACATAAACTACAATACCGGGGTACCTAGCTGTCGTTTATTATACATAAACTACAATACCGGGGTACCTAGCTGTCGTTTATTATACATAAACTACAATACCGGGGTACCTAGCTGTCGTTTATTATACATAAACTACAATACCGGGGTACCTAGCTGTCGTTTATTATACATAAACTACAATACCGGGGTACCTAGCTGTCGTTTATTATACATAAACTACAATACCGGGGTACCTAGCTGTCGTTTATTATACATAAACTACAATACCGGGGTACCTAGCTGTCGTTTATTATACATAAACTACAATACCGGGGTACCTAGCTGTCGTTTATTATACATAAACTACAATACCGGGGTACCTAGCTGTCGTTTATTATACATAAACTACAATACCGGGGTACCTAGCTGTCGTTTATTATACATAAACTACAATACCGGGGTACCTAGCTGTCGTTTATTATACATAAACTACAATACCGGGGTACCTAGCTGTCGTTTATTATACATAAACTACAATACCGGGGTACCTAGCTGTCGTTTATTATACATAAACTACAATACCGGGGTACCTAGCTGTCGTTTATTATACATAAACTACAATACCGGGGTACCTAGCTGTCGTTTATTATACATAAACTACAATACCGGGGTACCTAGCTGTCGTTTATTATACATAAACTACAATACCGGGGTACCTAGCTGTCGTTTATTATACAATAAACTACAATACCGGGGTACCTAGCTGTCGTTTATTATACATAAACTACAATACCGGGGTACCTAGCTGTCGTTAATATTACATAAACTACAATACCGGGGTACCTAGCTGTCGTTTATTATACATAAACTACAATACTGGGGTACCTAACTGTCGTTTATTATACATAAACTACAATACCGGGGTACCTAGCTGTCGTTTATTTTTCATAAACTACAATACCGGGGTACCTAGCTGTCGTTTATTATACATAAACTACAATACCGGGGTACCTACTGTCGTTTATTATACATAAACTACAATACCGGGGTACCTAGCTGTCGTTTATTATACATAAACTACAATACCGGGGTACCTAGCTGTCGTTTATTATACATAAACTACAATACCGGGGTACCTGACTGTCGTTTATTATACATAAACTACAATACCGGGGTACCTAGCTGTCGTTTATTATACATAAACTACAATACCGGGGTACCTAGCTGTCGTTTATTATACATAAACTACAATACCGGGGTACCTAGCTGTCGTTTATTATACATAAACTACAATACCGGGGTACCTAGCTGTCGTTTATTATACATAAACTACAATACCGGGGTACCTAGCTGTCGTTTATTATACATAAACTACAATACCGGGGTACCTAGCTGTCGTTTATTATACATAAACTACAATACCGGGGTACCTAGCTGTCGTTTATTATACATAAACTACAATACCGGGGTACCTAGCTGTCGTTTATTATACATAAACTACAATACCGGGGTACCTAGCTGTCGTTTATTATACATAAACTACAATACCGGGGTACCTAGCTGTCGTTTATTATACATAAACTACAATACCGGGGTACCTAGCTGTCGTTTATTATACATAAACTACAATACCGGGGTACCTAGCTGTCGTTTATTATACATAAACTACAATACCGGGGTACCTAGCTGTCGTTTATTATACATAAACTACAATACCGGGGTACCTAGCTGTCGTTTATTATACATAAACTACAATACCGGGGTACCTAGCTGTCGTTAATATTACATAAACTACAATACCGGGGTACCTAACTGTCGTTTATTATACATAAACTACAATACCGGGGTACCTAGCTGTCGTTAATATTACAAAAAATGTACATAAACTACAATACCGGGATACCTAGCTGTTGTTTATTATACATAAACTACAATACCGGGGTACCTAGCTGTTGTTTATTATACATAAACTACAATACCGGGGTACCTAGCTGTCGTTTATTATACATAAACTACAATACCGGGGTACCTGACTGTCGTTTATTATACATAAACTACAATACCGGGGTACCTAACTGTCGTTTATTATACATAAACTACAATACCGGGGTACCTAGCTGTCGTTTATTATACATAAACTACAATACTGGGGTACCTAGATGTCGTTATTATACATAAACTACAATACCGGGGTACCTAGCTGTTGTTTATTATACATAAACTACAATACCGGGGTACCTAACTGTCGTTTATTATACATAAACTACAATACCGGGTTACCTGACTGTTGTTTATTATACATAAACTACAATACCGGGGTACCTAGCTGTCGTTTATTATACATAAACTACAATACCGGGGTACCTAGCTGTCGTTTATTATACATAAACTACAATACCGGGGTACCTAGCTGTCGTTTATTATACATAAACTACAATACCGGGGTACCTAGGTGTCGTTTATTATACACAAACTACAATACCGGGGTACCTAGATGTCGTTTATTATACATAAACTACAATACCGGGGTACCTAACTGTCGTTTATTATACATAAACTACAATACCGGGGTACCTAGCTGTCGTTTATTATGCATACAATACCGGGGTACCTAGCTGTCGTTTATTATACATAAACTACAATACCGGGGTACCTAGCTGTCGTTTATTATACATAAACTACAATACCTGGGTACCTAGCTGTCGTTTATTATACATAAACTACAATACCGGGGTACCTAGCTGTCGTTTATTATACATAAACTACAATACCGGGGTACCTAGCTGTCGTTTATTATACATAAACTACAATACCGGGGTACCTAGCTGTCGTTTATTATACATAAACTACAATACCGGGGTACCTAGCTGTCGTTTATTATACATAAACTACAATACCGGGGTACCTAGATGTCGTTTATTATACATAAACTACAATACCGGGGTACCTAGCTGTCGTTTATTATACATAAACTACAATACCGGGGTACCTAGCTGTCGTTTATTATACATAAACTACAATACCGGGGTACCTAGCTGTCGTTTATTATACATAAACTACAATACCGGGGTACCTAGCTGTCGTTTATTATACATAAACTACAATACCGGGGTACCTAGCTGTCGTTTATTATACATAAACTACAATACCGGGGTACCTAGCTGTCGTTTATTATACATAAACTACAATACCGGGGTACCTAGCTGTCGTTTATTATACATAAACTACAATACCGGGGTACCTAGCTGTCGTTTATTATACATCAACTACAATACCGGGGTACCTAGCTGTCGTTTATTATACATAAACTACAATACCGGGGTACCTAGCTGTCGTTTATTATACATAAACTACAATACCGTGGTACCTAGCTGTTGTTTATTATACATAAACTACAATACCGGGGTACCTAGCTGTTGTTTATTATACATAAACAACAATACCGGGGTACCTAGCTGTCGTTAATATTACATAAACTACAATACCGGGGTACCTAGCTGTCGTTTATTATACAATAAACTACAATACCGGGGTACCTAGCTGTCGTTTATTATACATAAACTACAATACCGGGGTACCTAGCTGTCGTTTATTATACATAAACTACAATACCGGGGTACCTAGCTGTCGTTTATTATACATAAACTACAATACCGGGGTACCTAGCTGTCGTTTATTATACATAAACTACAATATCGGGGTACCTAGATGTCGTTTATTATACATAAACTACAATACCGGGGTACCTAGCTGTCGTTTATTATACATAAACTACAATACCGGGGTACCTAGCTGTCGTTTATTATACATAAACTACAATACCGAGGTACCTTACTGTCGTGTATAATAACCTTCGTTTCTTGAATGCATTTTTCTATCCTCTCCATTAGTTTCCAATCTATCTAATTCATCACTGAAGGACCTTGAAGAATACAAACTGTTTTAATTGTTCATACACTATACGCATCATGGCAAACTGCTCAATGAACGTGTGTGTGTCTTAAAGTGTGAATGTATAAAACATGTTAACAACGCAGACTTCTTTTTTCATTTACAGCAAACTTTTCCCGATAGATCGTTATGTAAGTCCTGACACTCAAGCATTGCATTAAACCCAATTTGCTTTCAAAATAGCATGCAGTTTCATCGTTACCGAGTAGTACATGCGTTTAATACGCGTAGTCACTCTGACGCAGTGTTCAGTATTGAACTTGTCACTAACCTGTATTCACGACAAAAACACAGTGTATCTGTCATTTCAGTAATTTACATCAACATGAGAATGTATTTTCTATAAGATCCAACTTATTATTTCTAGATATGTATGATCAAAATGTAAGATATATTAAACAAACACTCACCATGCAACAGCTTCGCCCTGTTTCTCAACAGGGAAGTAATTACCGAACTAACTCAGTGCTATGTTTGGCAGTGGTCCTAAACTCATTCATGCATCGCTTTCTACCCGGTTTATTCTGATACACAAAACATAAGGGTGCGTAGGTATTCAAAAATAGCCTGCCATTCAATCTCTGGAATGCGTACAGCACAGTTGTAAACAGCAGACGTTTAAAAAATTAGAATACATAGACAGTCATATTTACGCGAATAGTATTTGTCGGGATTGTAATTATCTGAAATATAGAAGGGTGGCGGCTAAATGGAAGAACTCTTGCCTAACCTAATCGGTTTGGTTTTGATTTTGTATTCTTTAACGTCCTTTCAACAGCTATGGTAATTAAAGACGGTCTCCCCTGTGTGCGACATGCGGGCGTGTGGCGTATATGCGTGTGTTTTGGGAGGCTGTGGAGGATCGTCGCAGAACTTATGCCGACATTAAAGTGCTACCTCACTTAAACTAACTGCCTAAGATACTCAGCAGGATACCCCATCCGGTAATGTTATACTGACAACAGGCGAACCAGTCGTTTCATCGCCAACAAAATTCTGAGCGTTGACCAGGAATAGAAACTACAAAAATTGCCATTTTTAGAGACAGCCTTGAAAGAAAACCAATCTCACAGGTACCAACGCTCAACACCTAAAAAAAAAACAAAAAAAAAACAAAAAAACTGGCCGTTAAAAGCGCGCGACGCTCAAATTAAAGAAGTAAGATAATAATATTAGGTGATATCACTTCTTTATTTTCTCTTCTGTTCTGGAGAATAACATCGATTAGAAGGAAAATAAGTTAGAATGAAGTACATGTATATGCAATAGCAAAGACGAAAACAGTTGTTCCCACACAGTGTGTTCGGCTGTACACTTGGAATGTATCATCATCACAAAGGGATTTGTCACAAATATCAAAGTCTCTGTGGTCCCTCCAACAAACATCGGATATTGGCGTTGTCGGCTTCGTTTGCTCCATGACCTTCTATATAGTTGGTACACTCTGGTGCCCACGACGCAGCATTTGGGGTTAATGTTTTCGATCTGTTTCGTAGCTTCATATTTACTTGTCCTTTCTTTAAAGTCTCATAGAGAAACACCTGTAGGTTGGGTATCCGCCTGACGAGGAAATCCTTAGGTCTGTCCTGAGAGGCCGAGACAACCCGTATTCGTTCTATTCAGTTGTCATTTCAGTATGTTGGTACTATAAAAATGTCCGTTAAAGGCTCCGTGGTTATCGTCGTTATACGATCACAGCCACACAAAACATTGGTAAACCGCGATAAGATACTGTAAATCAAATTAGGTTTTAAGAGTCGGTATCGTATGCATTTTGAACATCTTTGAAATTTAGGAAAGTTTCTTGACTATACCCGTATTTTCAAAAGGTGTTATTGTTTTCAAAACATTGGCAGATTCCTCTTTAAAAAAGGGGTATGTCGCATATTTTTCGACCAAACGGTGACCTTTTCCCAACGAAAAAAAAAATATATATGTTAAAAACTGAGTATTTGAATACAAACTTTTAATGTATTGCATATAAATATGCTTATTTGCAAAAAAATGTGTTTGCTAATTATAGTTTATTTCATTATATGGCCGAAAAGTTTCGCTTTCGGGCTATTTACAACTTTCGAGAGGTTTTCCCGAACCGAATTCAAATAAATTTTTTTTTTACATAGAGCGCATCGGAGAACCAACTTTTACCTTGTCTTATTTTATTCTGAGTTCCAAAAGACAACCAACTAAAATCCTATTCCTAAAAAGTGGTCCTCCGATGCGCTGGCAATTAATAAAAATGTAGTCGGTGAAATATTTCAGTTTTTGCATTGACCAAACTGACTAAGAATAATATTATAAACGTCATTTTTCCATCAAGATGTATCTGTTTATATTTCATGTTACATTTTTGTACTTAATACACTGTGCCATTTAATTTTATTATTCATGTATATTATTTAGTAGAAAGATAAAAATTTTGAGATGAAAATGTTTCGCTTGGATAAAAAAAAGTGACATAACTTATTCAATCTGTATCGTTCAAAGTAAAATGTAAGCAAACTACTGCGTCGACAAGAGATATACCTGAGTGGGTGTGTAGCAATAGACCATGGCGATCTATTTTGGTACTGTGGGAATTCCCATTGCGTCACTGGAAATTTCCTGTATTTGAGGTCTTATAGGTCAAGGAAAATTGCCATTATACTTTCAAAGAAAGCACAACAATTTCAATTTTTCTAATCGGCTTACCTTGTAAAAACAAAGTATGAATGTGTTTTCGGACGGTAGTGTATTTACCGAATGTCCCGTTGTATTTTCTTTTAATCTACTTACTTTATAATTGGATTGAAATGATTTTATAAACTTACAGTTATCATCATAGTCCATATAGACTAACGTACATTTACTTATACAAGGGTCATGGAGGTAATCATGCCATATGCATCATCAAGTCTGAAAACAGTGTAGGGGGCCGCGGTGGCCGAGTGGTTAAGGTGTCCCAACACTTTAACACTAGCCCTCCACCTCTGGGTTGCGAGTTCGAAACCTACGTGGGGCAGTTGCCAGGTACTGACTGTAGGCCGGTTGTTTTTCTCCGGGTACTCTGGCTTACCTCCACCTCCAAAACCTGGCACGTCCTTAAATGACCCTGGCTATTAATAGGACGTTAAACAAAAACAAACCAAACCAAACCAAACCAAACTGAACACAGAGCCTCCAGGCCATTAAAAGAGGGTAATAAACTGACCTACAGCAGGGGTTTTAGACTTACTTACTTACTTATAGTTACTTGTACTGGAATTATGATTCCTCTTCACCGGACTCAATGGTAGTTATAATATTATTTTTGTCACTTCTTATCCTAATGTTTGTAATTGTAGCCCTATAGTTATAGTATAAATCTTGGTATTTTCATAGTCTGTCTAGCCTATTCTTAAATGTGTTGGTGTTTGGAGAACTCGTTACTTCTTCGGGCAGGTTATTCCACACTTTCCATACTCTGTGAGAGAATTAATGTTTTCCGCGTTTCGGAGTATAGCGGAAAATAATTGTCCTATAGTTTCGGTATTCGGATGTTTCCGTGAGTTGTTTGTTATTTTGCGTTAGCCAAAGAGGGCTCGACGTGTTGTCCGCACGTGCGGTAGTGCATGTATAGGGGAGTATCAGGCATTCTAGTCGTGGACTCCCAACATTAGCGGTCATCAAAATTTTCGAATTAATTTGATATCAGTTTTAATTAGTTCAGAATACGTTAGCAGTTTTTCCATAGGTATTTTTTTTTTTAGAAATCCAACATCTGAGTCTTAAGCCTTAAGGGTTGGTACACCTCCTGCTTCACCTATTAAGGTTTTCAGGTTGGGTGTCTTGCTTGGCTCATTCCAATTTTTTTGCTAATTCATTTTTACGCGGAGGTCTGAGTGTAATGCAAGCGTTTTAATTGGTCAGATGGAGAGAGTGAAAAGGGAAATAGTTGTATTGATATTTTGTAGTGTTGCATATAATTATGCTAAAACTGTAATAAATGCCGGGTGTTCCGCTAAAGTCCACTCTGGCTCGCTGTATATTATGTTGGTGTTGTTCATAGATGGAGCGAAGTATATAGAGGACGAAGTTCCTTCTGAGGCTTGTTTTGGCTCTTTGTGGATATATTTTTTTGAGTTTGTCCTAGACCTACTCCTCTCAGCAAAGCTGCCCCAAGGCGTAAGGATATTGTTGGTGTCTTGATCATATATGCCACTCAGTATCTTGTAAGTTTCAATCATATCACCTCTAATCCTGCGGAATGAGAGGGACTTCTTGACTTAACTTCAATATACACTGTGTTGGTTGGAATAGCAATAGAAAAAAAAAACAATGTTTATATTGATATTGTTTTATTTACTATAATATGCTATAACCAACATGGGATTCATAGCATACGGAAAAACTAAAAAAAAAAAAAAAAAATATATATCAAAACTTTCCGATACCGTAAGAAAATTGTTCTTTGAATCCTGCCCAATAACGAGCAATTACATCACGATATTACCTGGACCGGGTGAATGAGATAGCCATCAGCTACTAAAAGGAAAATTCGCCTCAAAAAGAGGTTGTTCACGGGGCAATAGTTCGTACAGCAAACAAACTGGAATTTCGTTGAAATCAGGAAATATTTAGTAGTTATTTCATATAAAGAACATTAAAATTCTTCTGAGAGTCTGAAAACATACCTTACGTATAATAAACTATAAACTTAAGTTGTTTTTGTTATTTTTCAACTAAGACTAAGCAATTACTATCAGTCGTGTGTTTTAAGGCATCATACCAACCTTTACGTGATTAACCAAATACATACACTTGAAAATTAGAGACTGCGAATTGTGCATGTTTTATAAAACACGTTCCCTCAACGTGTAGTTATCGAACTACGACAAGCTGGTTAAATGGGACACTGGGTGTATCGTAAACAAGTCATAAAATGACAATAAATGTCAATATGTGTGTTTCACTTCTTTTTCTTTGATTTTGAAACGTTAAAGTCAAGGAAGCTGTGTAAATAGAATCATAGCGGGTCGTCGTTGTCGACCCTGTTCCCACTGACATCACCAGTACGATCGAACTCCAATTGTTTGTAACAAATGCAATATATTAACGTAAAAAAGGCCATCTCATATTGTGTTGTCTTAAGTAAATGAGATTTCTGTGTCCCAACGTATTCCATCGTAGATAAAAGAGAAAGATCTATTTGTATGGCAAGCTATTTAATTGGCTGTTAAAATCCTATGTGTTTGTCCTCAGAATATATAGTGTGTTTTTTTTCATCACTAACAGTTTAACGTTTTTTTGTTTTTGTTTACTTTAATGCTATCTTATATCTAGGTACAGAATATGTACTGGATTTGATCTGATGTTCTTTGTATACAAATTATGACATTTATTCAGGTAAAAGTAATTTAGTTCACATAAATACAAAATATCATAGATAAATACAAAATATCACAGATAAATACAAAATATCATAGATAAATACAAAATATCACAGATAATATTACAGCTGTAGCAATAACTTTGAGCAGAAAAATTTACATTACACATAAAATTAACAATATTTAAATGTTCAAATAATACTTGCTTGACTAGAAGAATATTGTTCAAGTGATCCTACGAAATAATAATAATAATAAATAGTATCAAATTAAGAGATAAACAAGAGTATCACATACGTAGAAATTCAATTATATTTCCAAATGGTCAATTAAGTAATAGGGAACTTTTGAAGAAGAGCGTAAACCCCAAACTTTACAATGAATAATTTTGGCGTACAAATTGTATCCCTCACTGACAAGATGAATGCATGTGTAAACGCAGAGTTATATAGTAGGTAAAAACAAACAAAGATCTACATATTTATATATGGGATTTAAGTTATGGTAGCCCGTGGTGTTTATGACACAATTCATAATAGTATTAAACTGGCCACGTGCACGTGAAGGCTTAATTAATACCGCCCTTAGCTTGCTTTACATCATATACATTGTACGTGGCAAGACCGATTACAAAATTTAGAAATAGCTTCTGCATACCCGTTATTCTGTGTAAAGTTCCATGTATCTGTGAAAACCATGTTATTACGGTACCGTGAAATTATTTTAACATTTTGTTTTTTGTTTTTTGTTTTTTTTCGGTCCGTATTATTTATAATTCGTTTCATAATCCGTAATATCAACAAACCAATCAGGAAAAACAAATATGGCGGCCACCAGGAGGTGTTTCTCTGGAAAAGTTTATTTATCTTTTTCGGTCTCATTTCTACTGGATGCTTGTATTTGCCAGCATGCACGATCATTCTAACCCTGACCCAAGAATTTATTTGGTGAACGAAAATGCCGTTCTTTAAAAGAAAATCGGCAAACGGTGAGTGATTTCCTTTCCATTTCGCTGACCCGCAGCTCAGCTGACAGCATCGGTTTGGGGGAGGGTCTCCTTATCAGCACTGGTAAAATGAGTTGACGTGAAGTAAAATTAGTGACTTGTTGATAAATGATGGCTTGTTTTGGAAAATACCTTTAGAGTGACAGCAAGTAATAATATTGTTCGTGAATAATCACGACTACGATTATTAAAAGTTATCCCGGAAGAGGTATATTTTCAGTTTTGTTGAGCTCAGCTGTTCTGCGAATGAGCAGGGTTCAAGCTAAGAATGAGTATAATTTTCAGGGTATTTTACCATCTAAATTATCGTCATTGTTAGAATTAGGGTCATATTTGTTTCTTGATTTATTTGGAAGTTTTCTGTAAAAATCGAATATTTTAGTAATTTTGTTTTGCTAAATGAAACTTAAAAGTCATATAAAAGACCTCAATCTGATACCATCTCTGCAACAGTCAAGTCAATCTCCCCAATTCTCCTGTCCTATTCCTCACTGCAACAATTCCCAAGTGCTATTGGTAAGGCTAATCAGTAATCATATACATGCAGATATTTCTTCTTCAAAACATATCCGAACAAATTACCGCTTAACCTTGCAATGCAATGAATCAACAATTAAATCTTATATAATAAGCTTGCTGTTTAAATGTGTTCGAATGGGAAATGTCTTTATTTCTATACAGACAATCAATTTATTCTACTTTCTTATCTTTAAAGGAAATTTTAATTATACTTTGACTTATGTATAAATACTTAGATTGCAAATTATGTAAAATGTGCCCTATAATTAATATAAATGAGTAAAAAGTGTGTATTCATTAATTATAGCAAATTTGCTGTATATGTTTATATATAGCAGTCATGGTCTGATTTCATTTGATTCATCATTCAATTTATTTAATATGATTAGGTGGGTATACATCAACATCCTTGCTTTCATGTTTTTTCTAGTTTAGAACTGCGCGCCTTGGGGAAAAGACCCCCCAAAACACAAAAAAAGAACATGCATACAAAGCACTAATTAGACCCAAACTGGAATACTGCTCTTCCATATTGGACCCCTATAACACAAACCAAATTCAACAGATAGAGAAAAAAACACAATGCAGAGCAGCATGATATGTCAATTATCATAACACTGACTAGTTCTGTCACAGCCATGCATATGATATATAAACATCAATGGCAACACTACAAACATGATGGCTACAATCCAGACTAATACTATTCTACAAAATATATATAATACATCAAATAGTAGCCATGGTTTACACATCCATTCTCATCCAGTAGAGTTTGTTTGTTTAATTTGTTTGTTTTTGTTTAACGTCCTATTAACATCCAGGGTCATTTAAGGACGTGCCAGGTTTTGGAGGTGGAGGAAAGCCGGAGTACCCGGAGAAAAACCACTGGCCTACAGTCAGTACCTGGCAACTGCCCCACGTAGGTTTCGAACTCGCAACCCAGAGGTGGAGGGCTAGTGTTAAAGTGTCGGGACACCTTAACCACTCGGCCACCGCGGCCCCATCCAGTAGAGTGCACCAGAACTAGACATGAACACACGCACTCATTCAGACATATCTCTGCTACGAAGGACACATACAAATACTCATTTTTCCCACACATGTACACAATAACACAGTGGAACCTCCTTCCTGTAGCAACAGTACAATGCACTAATATGCTTGAGGACTTCAAGGCACATATCCTCGTAGCCCTTGAAGTCCTCACACACTAAATCACCAGATCTTTTACTTGTTTTATCTTATCTGCACTTATATATAATATAAAAAAAATCATCACTATATATAACCCTCTTCAGGCCCCTTACTCCAACAGATTGATGCTGATGTAATCGTCATTTCTGACAGAATTAGCAGATTATAAAGAAGAGAAGAAGACCTGTATACAGAGAAAATATGCAAATCACACAGTGATAGTGATTCAAGTTTCAGATTTTGATTTCTGATCATATCATGTTTTTTAATGTCAAGTGTGAACTGAAAAACTCTTCTGTGTACAAATGGTTATATTTGATTCAATCAGTGTAGTTTCTAAATCTAAATTGTAATTCTAAAGGTTTGTATATATAGCATTACTCGTTTTGTGTGTCTGCTTGAGTGTATGCATTCATGTACAAGTATATATATGTGTATGGTACATATGGTATCTCATGAACCCCTGCAGGCTAAGGGCATGCAGATTTAGTTCATATTCTCACCATAGGCATTACATCTACCACTGATTAGATTTGGTTACAATAAGATCATGGTTATAATTACCCATGACCATTTAATTTATGAAGGTATTAATTATCAGGGATGTGGGGATATATAATAATAATAACCCCTGTTCAATTTGCTTTTATTAGGATTCTAGATCTGCCACTTTCTAAAAATAATTTTTTATGGATATATATATATAGATATATATTTTTGACATTACTAGATAAACAAAAGGTGCCTGTACCGCCTAGTCAAGAAACAGGAGCGAGGAAGTCGGTTAAGAGGACCCCGTCCAATAGAAGTGCTGTGTCAGTAGGAAAGACTGATCCTTTTAATGGCGATGTTGGTAAGCCTACTATATATCTACATGTACCGGTATATATAAGTCTCTTGACAAATTGATGTGATATTGGATAAACTCATTATCAAGATGTTAATGCATGTTGCCAATTTAGCAATGTTACACTTTCAAATTTGCACCACAGGTACAGAATTGAATAATTGAATATAAATACATTTGATTATGCATTGCTATAACGAAGGTTAAAATACCGCCTATTACTCTAATTGTTTGAAGGTGTGGTGGGAGGTCAGGCAGGCAGTACCAAAAGTCGACCTGCCAAACTGCTTCTGTCTCCAGAGGATCTGCAAGAAACAGGAGACTTGGGTATGGTATATATACCGAAAGGAAAAAGAAACGTAATTAGAAATTACCCAGTTTACGGAAAATAAAAAGATGCAATGGTGTTGTTAAAATATTGAGAATCACACTGTCGTCTGTGAAAATTTCATCCATATACTTCAGTGCCCTCATAGTATTTCAGGTTAATCTGACCTCACCCTGATAGAACAGTTATGCGATGAGTTAGACAGAAGGATTAGACGTAGGTCAGTCCCTCAAATCAGTGTCGCTCTGTTGACATTGGCCCTGGATAAGGAATGTTAAGGACCGTATTCCAATGAGGAGGGTCAATATCCTGATCAGTTCAATGCACAAAAGAGTTTGTACAACCACTGCAGCTTATGGGGAGAAGGTGTACAACCACTGCAGCTTATGGGGGAGAAGGGGCCTATACAGATATTGATGGGCGCAGAACGCTATTCATTTTGAGATGGGTACCATTGGATTAGCCTGAAATTTGTCAAGGGTACTAAACATTCATAAATGAAATATTCACAGATGACAAAGTGTTCCCCAGTCATTCAAATACATTATTATCACATTCTATAACATATATGTTTATTTCCAGTCGTAAACCAGGCAATTTCTAATTGTGTTTCTTCTTCCTTCAGTATAATTGACAGTTGACACAGCTGGCACATGTTACTATTGTATGACTTTTGTATACAAGGTGTCAGTTTGCCCTATTGCTATGACTCATAACCTGTGTCCGTAAGCCAATGCCAACTTCCTTTAATTTCTACAAGATTGAAAATTGTTATTCTCCCTGTTTGGCCCTGCTGTGTTATATAACACTGAATGATGTACAAGGAAATGTTTGAGAAACAGATTTCCTTGAAAAAAAGGAGTTTAGATCTACAGTTGTCTGTTTCTGCTGCAACAAATTTTTTTTGCCCAGCTTATTAGAATTATTGGAATGAAGATGACCATTATCGACCGACACTAGAGGCCAAGCTCGATATTGGCAATCTGAGCTCCATAAATCATCTGTAGAAACAAACTGTTTTATTACATTATGGTATATAAGGACCAAAGCACAGAATGGTCAAGGTATAATCCGAAACCGTTTAAACAAGCTTATTCAATATTATTCACCAGACATCCTAAATACTGTCAATGCAGTGATAAAACATCATACTGCACTCTTGTGAAGCCTTACGGAATTTGTCTGACAAATTGGATTGACTGATCATGTAATTACGAAATTTCATGGAACACTTACACGCGCGTGCAATACGATGATTTATCACTGTTGTAGAGTGCATTTGACTTGGATGGAATGACATGTACACATGATCGGATGTAAACCAATCACAGAATCAGCATTAAAGTTACTTTGTTATACATTTTACCAGAAAATATTATACGTACACCATATACATTTGTATACAGTACCATATAATTCATATAAACTATCAAAATGTTTCATTGGCAGTTCTTCAAATGTAAACTGTTTGTTACAAAACAAAAATAAATAAGCTTGAGTGATTTCACTTTGCAGGTGATTGCGGCACATCTTTACAATCAAGGATGCAAACTTCCTCACGATTATCCAAGACTTTGTCGGAGATCTTGAATGACAAAGATGCCCTAAGCTTATTCATTAAATATATGGATGCTATAAAAAATGCCCAGCATATACGATTTTGGCTGGATGCTGAAAGCTTCCAGGCATCAACTTGGAGTAGGTTACGAACTCATTCTTTAAATTCGGCAAAGAAGAGTTTGTCGTCTGGCAAATCTGTGGATGAAATTAGGGTAGTGGTACCAAACAGAACAGGGGAGATAACCCCTGAACAGTTAAGTAGTGATACACGGCAAGTTGATGGGAATATGAAAGTTAACAACGATAACACACCACAACCAACAAGTGGATATTCTAGTCAAATGGAGACAAACAAGGAATGTAGGGATGAAGACATGTCCTCGGGTTCTGTGAATACAGTGTCTAGATATAAAGGGTCGGAGGGAAAAAAGTCTAGTCCCGACCTGCCAGAAACAGAAGGACAAATGTTTACACCGGGGATATCCTCTAGACATATTGACTTACCAAAGCTTGATGCTGTGATAGGAAGTAGTGTAGGCGTTGTCTCGGGGGATATAAACCCCCCTGGAGTAGAAATGACTGAACCCCACAGAGAGGGGGAAGACAAGGAGGATCCTGATAGTGTTACTGTGATATCTAGGTCAAGTTCACAAGAGGATGGGGAGAGGAAGGCGAATAGAGCAGTATCACATGACGATCTCGCAGAAAAGTTAAAAAGAAGTATGTCTGATCTAAATGTTTTTCATTTCTACCTTGTTTAGGTCACTTTATTGTGAGGTGACCGATTGTTTTTCCTTCGTCATTATGATTTATCTGTATTTGAATGTCATCCATTGTGTGTTAAATCAGTTTTGGGTTCTTGTCAGCAATGTTATAATGCCATTTAAGATGAAGCTTGGCGACATGAGATCATTAAGCAGAAACTCCCTTTTCCAAATGTTTGTTGTATGGTGTTCAATTGTTTTTTCCAATTAGAAATTTTAGAAAATATTCTGAAAAGTGTTATTTAAGATTTGCCCAAGATGATCTCAGTTTCATATGTTCTGTAGTGAGAATCAAATTCTGTCTTCATAAATGGCGTATATATATGATTAGAGAGGATCGATGATAATGGATGCGAAAAGGTTATTGATAGAAAGATTGAACCTACCATGAATTTGATTCCTTATATTAGATGATGAAATTCTGAATTCATACCATAAAGAATCACTTACTATATATACCAGTAATATTCAAACTTTTTTAAAAGTAAGTCTCTGTCAATAAATAAATCAATAAAGATCAGAATCTATACTATCAAGAATAAATATAGCATGATTATGGTCCTCTTCTTTTTCTTTCAAAGGTATAGAGAGAGATGCTGTAAAGATATTTCAAAAATACTTATCACATGATGCGACAGATCCGATTGGTGCTCCAGACGAGTTACGCAATGAAACAATACGTAAGTGAACGGTGGAAAAACGGTATTCCTCAACTTGTCAGTCAGTTAATTACATACAGATACTAGGTGACAGTATAGGTTGGGTATATCACATTGTCTGTATAATGTGACTGGGAAGAGTTGGAAGCTACTGATCTGACCCCTGGAGTATCGAGGATGTTAGAAGAGAGTGTATATGATTGTAACCCCTGGAGTATTGAGGATGTTATAGATTGAGGATGTTAGAAGAGAGTGTATGTGGTCGTAACCCCTGGAGTATTGAGGATGTTAGAAGAGAGTGTATATGATTGTAACCCTGGAGTATTGAGGATGTTATAGAGAGTGTATGTTATCGTAACCCCTGGAGTATTGAGGATGTTAGAAGAGAGTGTATGTTATCGTAACCCCTGGAGTATTGAGGATGTTACAAGAGAGTGTATATATGATCGTAACCCCTGGAGTATTGAGGATGTTATAAGAGAGTGTATATGATCGTAACCCCTGGAGTATTGAGGATGTTAGAAGAGAGTGTATATGATCGTAACCCCTGGAGTGTTGAGGATGTTAGAAGAGAGTGTATGTGATTGTAACCCCTGGAGTATTGAGGATGTTAGAAGAGAGTGTATATGATCGTAACCCCTGGAGTATTGAGGATGTTAGAAGAGAGTGTATATGATCGTAACCCTGGAGTATTGAGGATGTTATAGAGAGTGTATATGATCGTAACCCTGGAGTATTGAGGATGTTACAAGAGAGTGTATATGATTGTAACCCCTGGAGTATCGGGGATGTTAGAAGAGAGTGTATATGATCGTAACCCCTGGAGTATTGAGGATGTTAGAAGAGAGTGTATATGATCGTAACCCCTGGAGTATCGGGGATGTTACAAGAGAGTGTATATGATCGTAACCCTGGAGTATTGAGGATGTTACAAGAGAGTGTATATGATCGTAACCCTGGAGTATTGAGGATGTTAGAAGAGAGTGTATATGATTGTAACCCCTGGAGTATTTAGGATGTTAGAAGAGAGTGTATATGATTGTAACCCTGGAGTATTGAGGATGTTATAGAGAGTGTATGTGATCGTAACCCCTGGAGTATTGAGGATGTTATAGAAGAGAGTGTATGTGATTGTAACCCCTGGAGTATTGAGGATGTTAGAAGAGAGTGTATATGATCGTAACCCCTGGAGTATTGAGGATGTTAGAAGAGAGTGTATATGATCGTAACCCTGGAGTATTGAGGATGTTATAGAGAGTGTATGTGATCGTAACCCCTGGAGTATTGAGGATGTTACAAGAGAGTGTATGTGATCGTAACCCCTGGAGTATTGAGGATGTTAGAAGAGAGTGTATATGATTGTAACCCTGGAGTATTGAGGATGTTATAGAAGAGAGTGTATGTGATTGTAACCCTGGAGTATTGAGGATGTTAGAAGAGAGTGTATGTGATCGTAACCCCTGGAGTATTGAGGATGTTAGAAGAGAGTGTATGTTATTGTAACCCCTGGAGTATTGAGGATGTTAGAAGAGAGTGTATGTTATCGTAACCCTGGAGTATTGAGGTTGTTAGAAGAGAGTGTATGTGATCGTAACCCTGGAGTATTGAGGATGTTAGAAGAGAGTGTATGTGATCGTAACCCCTGGAGTATTGAGGATGTTAGAAGAGAGTGTATATGATCGTAACCCCTGGAGTATTTAGGATGTTAGAAGAGAGTGTATATGATCGTAACCCCTGGAGTATTGAGGATGTTAGAAGAGAGTGTATGTTATCGTTACCCTGGAGTATTGAGGATGTTAGAAGAGAGTGTATGTGATCGTAACCCCTGGAGTATTGAGGATGTTAGAAGAGAGTGTATGTGATCGTAACCCCTGGAGTATTGAGGATGTTAGAAGAGAGTGTATATGATCGTAACCCCTGGAGTATTTAGGATGTTAGAAGAGAGTGTATATGATCGTAACCCCTGGAGTATTGAGGATGTTAGAAGAGAGTGTATATGATCGTAACCCCTGGAGTATTTAGGATGTTAGAAGAGAGTGTATATGATCGTAACCCCTGGAGTATTGAGGATGTTAGAAGAGAGTGTATATGATCGTAACCCTGGAGTATTGAGGATGTTAGAAGAGAGTGTATATGATCGTAACCCTGGAGTATTGAGGATGTTAGAAGAGAGTGTATATGATCGTAACCCCTGGAGTATTGAGGATGTTAGAAGAGAGTGTATATGATCGTAACCCCTGGAGTATTGAGGATGTTAGAAGAGAGTGTATATGATCGTAACCCCTGGAGTATTTAGGATGTTAGAAGAGAGTGTATATGATCGTAACCCCTGGAGTATTGAGGATGTTAGAAGAGAGTGTATATGATCGTAACCCTGGAGTATTGAGGATGTTATAAGAGAGTGTATATGATCGTAACCCTGGAGTATTGAGGATGTTAGAAGAGAGTGTATATGATCGTAACCCCTGGAGTATTGAGGATGTTACAAGAGAGTGTATGTGATTGTAACCCCTGGAGTATTGAGGATGTTATAAGAGAGTGTATGTGATCGTAACCCCTGGAGTATTGAGGATGTTAGAAGAGAGTGTATGTGATCGTAACCCCTGGAGTATTGAGGATGTTATAGAGAGTGTATGTGATCGTAACCCCTGGAGTATTGAGGATGTTAGAAGAGAGTGTATGTGATCGTAACCCCTGGAGTATTGAGGATGTTAGAAGAGAGTGTATATGATCGTAACCCTGGAGTATTGAGGATGTTAGAAGAGAGTGTATGTGATCGTAACCCCTGGAGTATTGAGGATGTTAGAAGAGAGTGTATATGATCGTAACCCCTGGAGTATTGAGGATGTTAGAAGAGAGTGTATGTGATCGTAACCCCTGGAGTATTGAGGATGTTAGAAGAGAGTGTATATGATTCGTAACCCCTGGAGTATTGAGGATGTTAGAAGAGAGTGTATGTGATCGTAACCCCTGGAGTATTGAGGATGTTAGAAGAGAGTGTATGTGATCGTAACCCCTGGAGTATCGAGGATGTTAGAAGAGAGTGTATGTGATTGTAACCCCTGGAGTATTGAGGATGTTAGAAGAGAGTGTATGTTATCGTAACCCCTGGAGTATTGAGGATGTTATAGAGAGTGTATGTGATTGTAACCCCTGGAGTATTGAGGATGTTAGAAGAGAGTGTATATGATCGTAACCCCTGGAGTATTGAGGATGTTATAGAGAGTGTATGTTATCGTAACCCTGGAGTATTGAGGATGTTAGAAGAGAGTGTATATGATTGTAACCCCTGGAGTATTGAGGATGTTAGAAGAGAGTGTATGTTATTGTAACCCCTGGAGTGTTGAGATGTTAGAAGAGAGTGTATATGATCGTAACCCCTGGAGTATCGGGGATGTTAGAAGAGAGTGTATGTGATCGTAACCCCTGGAGTATTGAGGATGTTAGAAGAGAGTGTATATGATTGTAACCCTGGAGTATTGAGGATGTTAGAAGAGAGTGTATGTGATTGTAACCCCTGGAGTATTGAGGATGTTAGAAGAGAGTGTATGTGATCGTAACCCCTGGAGTATTGAGGATGTTAGAAGAGAGTGTATGTGATCGTAACCCCTGGAGTATTGAGGATGTTAGAAGAGAGTGTATGTGATCGTAACCCCTGGAGTATTGAGGATGTTAGAAGAGAGTGTATAGTGATCGTAACCCCTGGAGTATTGAGGATGTTATAAGAGAGTGTATATGATCGTAACCCCTGGAGTATTGAGGATGTTAGAAGAGAGTGTATGTGATCGTAACCCCTGGAGTATTGAGGATGTTAGAAGAGAGTGTATGTGATCGTAACCCTGGAGTATTGAGGATGTTAGAAGAGAGTGTATGTGATCGTAACCCCTGGAGTATTGAGGATGTTAGAAGAGAGTGTATATGATTGTAACCCCTGGAGTATTGAGGATGTTAGAAGAGAGTGTATATGATCGTAACCCCTGGAGTATTGAGGATGTTAGAAGAGAGTGTATGTGATTGTAACCCCTGGAGTATTGAGGATGTTATAGAGAGTGTATGTGATCGTAACCCCTGGAGTATTGAGGATGTTAGAAGAGAGTGTATGTGATTGTAACCCCTGGAGTATTGAGGATGTTATAAGAGAGTGTATACGATTGTAACCCTGGAGTATCGGGGATGTTAGAAGAGAGTGTATGTGATTGTAACCCCTGGAGTATTGAGGATGTTATAAGAGAGTGTATACGATTGTAACCCTGGAGTATTGAGGATGTTAGAAGAGAGTGTATACGATTGTAACCCTGGAGTATCGGGGATGTTAGAAGAGAGTGTATGTTATCGTAACCCCTGGAGTATTGAGGATGTTAGAAGAGAGTGTATATGATTGTAACCCCTGGAGTATTGAGGATGTTAGAAGAGAGTGTATACGATTGTAACCCTGGAGTATTGAGGATGTTAGAAGAGAGTGTATGTGATTGTAACCCCTGGAGTATTGAGGATGTTAGAAGAGAGTGTATATGATCGTAACCCCTGGAGTATTGAGGATGTTAGAAGAGAGTGTATATGATCGTAACCCCTGGAGTATTGAGGATGTTAGAAGAGAGTGTATGTTATCGTAACCCTGGAGTATTGAGGATGTTAGAAGAGAGTGTATATGATCGTAACCCCTGGAGTATTGAGGATGTTAGAAGAGAGTGTATGTGATTGTAACCCCTGGAGTATTGAGGATGTTAGAAGAGAGTGTATATGATTGTAACCCCTGGAGTATTGGGGATGTTAGAAGAGAGTGTATGTTATTGTAACCCCTGGAGTATTGAGGATGTTAGAAGAGAGTGTATGTTATTGTAACCCCTGGAGTATTGAGGATGTTATAGAGAGTGTATGTTATTGTAACCCCTGGAGTATTGAGGATGTTAGAAGAGAGTGTATGTTATTGTAACCCCTGGAGTATTGAGGATGTTATAGAGAGTGTATGTTATTGTAACCCCTGGAGTATTGAGGATGTTAGAAGAGAGTGTATGTGATCGTAACCCTGGAGTATTGAGGATGTTAGAAGAGAGTGTATATGATCGTAACCCCTGGAGTATTGAGGATGTTAGAAGAGAGTGTATATGATCGTAACCCCTGGAGTATTGAGGATGTTAGAAGAGAGTGTATAGATTCGTAACCCCTGAGTATTGAGGATGTTAGAAGAGAGTGATATGATCGTAACCCCTGAGTATTGAGGATGTTAGAAGAGAGTGTATATGATCGTAACCCTGGAGTATTGAGGATGTTAGAAGAGAGTGTATATGATCGTAACCCCTGGAGTATTGAGGATGTTAGAAGAGAGTGTATATGATTGTAACCCTGGAGTATTGAGGATGTTAGAAGAGAGTGTATGTGATCGTAACCCCTGGAGTATTGAGGATGTTATAGAGAGTGTATATGATCGTAACCCCTGGAGTATTGAGGATGTTATAAGAGAGTGTATGTGATTGTAACCCTGGAGTATTGAGGATGTTAGAAGAGAGTGTATATGATCGTAACCCCTGGAGTATTGAGGATGTTATAGAGAGTGTATATGATCATAACCCTGGAGTATCGGGGATGTTAGAAGAGAGTGTATATGATCATAACCCTGGAGTATTGAGGATGTTATAAGAGAGTGTATATGATCGTAACCCTGGAGTATTGAGGATGTTATAAGAGAGTGTATATGATCGTAACCCTGGAGTATTGAGGATGTTACATGAGAGTGTATATGATCGTAACCCCTGGAGTATTGAGGATGTTAGAAGAGAGTGTATGTGATCGTAACCCCTGGAGTATCGAGGATGTTAGAAGAGAGTGTATATGATCGTAACCCCTGGAGTATCGAGGATGTTAGAAGAGAGTGTATATGATCGTAACCCCTGGAGTATCGAGGATGTTAGAAGAGAGTGTATATGATCGTAACCCCTGGAGTATTGAGGATGTTAGAAGAGAGTGTATATGATCGTAACCCCTGGAGTATTGAGGATGTTAGAAGAGAGTGTATATGATCGTAGCCCCTGGAGTATTGAGGATGTTAGAAGAGAGTGTATATGATCGTAACCCCTGGAGTATTGAGGATGTTATAGAAGAGAGTGTATATGATCGTAACCCCTGGAGTATTGAGGATGTTATAGAAGAGAGTGTATATGATCGTAGCCCCTGGAGTATTGAGGATGTTATAAGAGAGTGTATATGATCGTAACCCCTGGAGTATTGAGGATGTTATAGAAGAGAGTGTATATGATCGTAGCCCCTGGAGTATTGAGGATGTTATAAGAGAGTGTATATGATCGTAACCCTGGAGTATTGAGGATGTTATAGAGAGTGTATGTGATTGTAACCCCTGGAGTATTGAGGATGTTAGAAGAGAGTGTATGTTATCGTAACCCTGGAGTATTGAGCGTATTTGATTGTAAACCCTGGATCGAGTATGGAGGATGTTAAAAGAGAGAGTACATGATTGAACCCCTGCAGTATTGAGGATGTGACTAACACACATGAACATGATCTATCACCTTAATCGGCTGTGCAGACAATATTAAACCCAAAACAATTGTGGGTTGATCAATATTAACCTTTTTAAAGCTAATGAATTGAAATTTTCTGATAAAACTCTAATGTTTTTTTCTACAGTATCAATCTGGGACTTATGTGGTAGATTTTTGACATCGGTTCCATTTATATAGGAGTAACAATTCATCACCAAAAAATCACTATACTCTTAAAAAACAATGATTCTTGATTTACTTGCAGACAAGATTTGCAGAGAAGATGGTCAAGTTGATCCGCAGTGTTTCTCATCCTGTCAAGAATTTGTTTTCAGGAAAATGGAAAAAGAGTAAGTTTGTTGATTCAGATATAATTATGCTACCTACATATACTGTATACTGTTTATAATACTCATTGCATGCTGTGACTGTGCCTGTGTTTTTAACCAACCATACATATGGTGATTGACAGTTCAAATTGCCTGGCTTTTATTGTCTGTGATCCATAGGTCCTTATTCCAGATTTAAGAAAGATTGTAGAACTACTGTTTCAAATGTTTTTTTAAACTATTCAAAAGGACAATTACGTAAACAAATCGCACAGGTACATTTCACAACATGTACTGGACATATACACATACAGGTATTGGGTTAAGGCCCTGGTCACATTATATATTGATAAAAAATCATTTTGATTGAATCAAATCGAGATCTAGAAAGTAATTCAACTGGAGTCCATAGATAAAACAAATTTCCCTTCGAGACGATAAATATAACGGTATCCGTAGTGATTCTACTTAAAGCTCCCTATGGGAATTATTACGAAGAATCTGTTTCATTGCAACTGTATATGGTGATAGTATGATAATCATGTTGAAGGTTTTACCCGGACTTTATCGTGAGTGAGTACTACTACATGCACCAGATAAACACACTGACGAGTACACAAGTCCACCTAGCTGACGTGTTGTACAACGAAGGCGCACTCTTCTATTTCATGGAGTACCTAGAACAGGAGGGCGGCAGCCATTTTCTCCAATTCCTGTTGGCCACGGACAACTTTCAGCAGCATCTCGTGTCCTGTAGGGGGCAGTATGATGGCATGGAGGCCCAGAGAGATGCCATGGTGCTTTATGACAAGTTAGTGTCCATTAGGCGGCACCATATATATACTCTCTGATAATATCTGGTTAACTTTTTATACACCATGTTTAAAATATATACCTGATTAAATCTAATACATACCAATGACATAAATAAATTTCAAATCATTAGATGTTGTAGCTAGTCAACTTGTCACCATAGCCAATAACATATCGTCTACAATTATTCCAAGTCAAGGGAAATAACTCTTTGAAACATATAGATAAACAAGAGTTTTGTTGATGTGAAAATTATGCTTGTTAAATGCATGAAATTCACCTACTCCTATAACATAAGAGACTCCTGGTCGGCTCTTTTTATATCGGATATGATTTTGCCGACTGCGACAATCTGCGTATCTCGCCGTGTAAAACCTCTAACACCATGTTAAACGGTATTCATTTCAAGTACATGTATTCAGACATTGTCAGGTGACTCTGACAGGGATTAACATGGGATCCTGTCTCTGTGAATGCCACATATCAATTAATTATCCATGATAAATCAATCATACATGTTCAATGTCACATTATTGAACCATCCTTGAGTCTTTTTCATCCTCCAGTATTGGAGTTTAGAGTTTTTCACAATGCCACTTTGACTTTTAGATATTATTGATACCATCCTCCATTTTATGGTCAGGACATATGTAAACTGATACTGATATAGTTTATAATGGTAATTCTCATTTTGTGATCAAAATTTTTCCACTGTGTTGTGACTATTTGACTTAAAGAATTTCAATTCAAATTTTCACAAACTCAGTAAGACAAAAATAGGAGTCCTGAAGGACTCTAGTGGGAATTTAAAATGAAAAAGAAAAAAATCAAAGTTTATTAGTGCATGAAAATTGTAAAAACAGCTGAGTAAGGGGGCATTGTAAATGACATTAGCTGAATTGCAACTTAAAGTCACGTCACTTCAATAAAATTTGAGCCAGGCATAGCCAGCTGGTAATTTACTAACGCAACCATCCTTGGTCAGCCATTTCCTGACTTTTTTCTATACAGTAAAGCCAATAACACTATAAATGTTCTCTTTATTTAGTAGCCGTTAATATTGCTCGAAACATCTGCTTCAAGTAAGATCGTGCATCATACATACATACATTGTAGAGTAAATAATATTTTCACTCATTTCTTTCAGATATTTTTCTTTGCAAGCCACAGATCCACTTGGCTTTGATGACAAAAACCGATTTGAAGTTGAAGAAAATATATGTCGGGAAGAAGGTCCACTTCCGGATTGTTTTGCCAAAACTCGAAATATAGTCCTTAAGACGATAGAAAAGGTGAGGCTGATGGCAACAGCGGAGAGCAGAACTGTAAATGTAATACAATAGTTCTCCAGCAATTGGCTCATGCCCAATAATTAGCTCATTCCCAGTAATTAGCTCATGCCCAGTAATTAGCTCATGCCCAGTAATTAGTCATCGAAGTTATATATACAGTTAAGTTAATATACCAACACATACATGTTGTTTAGGTCATTCTATTAATTAGGTGAAAATTATCTCTGGAAAAAAAAATCGAAACAGAATATTCTTTTGTGAGACAAGTTCTGTCAACTAACATTAATCACTCTTGTCAGCCCGGAAGGAATTCAAAGTGCCCGAGGGGTCTTACTTTGGAAGGAATCTTTAGCACCCGGAGCAAACCAACATTATCAGGGGCAGGTGATCCCAATAACATTCCGTTGCCGATCGGGGAGTAAAACACTGGTCGCCTAGGTGAACAGCAAGTTTAGTACCACTCCACCATCCGACATGCCCTTAACCCTTTCAACCCTAAGAAACTTAAGTGGACTCTACCATTCATTCATCATTTGAAGTCCAGTATGGCCAGTAGGGGTGAAAGGGTTATTAGAGAACATATTGAAGCTTTCTCAGTTTCATGTCTAATTAAGTTTCTTTTTTATTACAGACCTACTTCACAGCTTACCTCCATAGTGATGTATATTACAAGTATCTGTCTGAATTGGTTAGTACGGTCGAAACAGCTAACTACCCACCTCGACAACGGAAACGTACAGGTTTGTATTACGCTAGCTAGACATCCAAAATGGTATCATTGTGAGGATATCTTATTATGGTAAAGATAAACTATTTCAACAAGCATTCATCTTATCTGTATTATTTCACTTCTATGTCCATATAAAGGTCGAAGTCATTGTTCGAGTTAAAATGCCAATTCTGTCAAAGTATTAGATTCTGAAAATGTCTGAATGAAACTTAACACACATGGCTATGCTTTATTCCTAGACTGTCTGTTGCCTGCTAATGTTCATGGTCAGATGCTAATTAATACCTTGTGTTCGAAGTTTATTATGAATCAGAGACAAGTACATTGTATATTGATGTTGTTTTAAGTATAACTCTATTTTTTTTTCTGATATCAGCCAGTGATGCCTCATCAGAACACAGTAGTCACAGCGCTGGGAGTGAGAGTCGATCATCCAAAAATACTTACCTGGCGACAGACACAAGCCACCTACGTCACAGTATGAATAAGCTTGACACGGCCATGAACCTCGACCCAGGGCTCCTGAACCCTGACCTTTTATGGAAAAGGCATAGTCCAAAGTAATTAGTTTAATCACACCTGAATCCAGCTCTTCCTCTGTAGGAATGAAAAATATCTTCCAAATTGTTCTGAAACATCCTTAGGTAAAAGGATGTTTAATTTTGTGTAAATGGAGGGTCTGGCCCTCCAGAGGCCTTGAGGGGCAGGGCCCAATAAGGGAAATATAGCAAATTTTTTTAAAATCCTTCCATAGGGATGAAAGAATTTGGTCTGAAGCAGGTGTAAAACCAATCTTTTATTAACCACAGATCTGACCAGAACAGTTTTAAATGAGTCTGACCTGAATAGTTTTAAATGGCATGTGCAGTTTGGTTTTGTAATGTTAACGTCTTACCAACAGCTATGGTCATTTAAGGAAGGTCTTCCCTGTTTACGAGCTGCAGTTGTGTGGTGAATATGTGATTTGGGAGGCTGCAGTATGTTTTTATGTTTGTCTCCATTTTATAGTGCAGAACTGATGCTGACTTTATAGTGCTACCTCACTGAAGTATACTTTTGAAGGCAGGACATTCCACCTGGTCACATTATACTGAAAATGGGCAAACCAGTCGTCCCAATAATACTGTGCACTAAGCAGGAGCAGAAACTACTATTTTTATAGACTCTGGTATGTGTCTGCCAAGGGAGAGAATCAAAAATTTTCCTCAAAGGGGCAGACACTCAACTAAAGGGCCAAAAGTGAGGCAGTGGCAGGGGTGACATTAGAAAGATGAAAGTAGAGTATAAAGAAGAGAAAAGTTAAGATAACTAATTTAGTCGTCGCTTACAAATCATGCAATGGTGGCAGCAGGTACAAATCTTACACCCTACCTGCAGGGCAGACGACATGTTCCTATCAATATCCTTACACTAGGGATTAGAAAAGTGGAAATTTCCTTGTCCCAGTAGAAGTTTCTTACACTTTCTGCTAAATATCCCACAGGATTTTTATTATTACCCCCAGTTTATCATTATTACCCCCAGTTTATCATTATTACCCCCAGTTTATCATTATTACCACCAGTTTATCATTATTACCCCCAGTTTATCATTATTACCCCCAGTTTATCATTATTACCACCAGTTTATCATTATTACCCCCAGTTTATCATTATTACCACCAGTTTATCATTATTACCACCAGTTTATCATTATTACCCCCAGTTTATCATTATTACCACCAGTTTATCATTATTACCCCCAGTTTATCATTATTACCCCAGTTTATCATTATTACCACCAGTTTATCATTATTACGCCCAGTTTATCATTATTACCACCAGTTTATCATTATTACCCCCAGTTTATCATTATTACCCCAGTTTATCATTATTACGCCCCAGTTTATCATTATTACCCCCAGTTTATCATTATTACCCCCAGTTTATCATTATTACCCCCAGTTTATCATTATTACGCCCAGTTTATCATTATTACCCCCAGTTTATCATTATTACAACCAGTTTATCATTATTACAACCAGTTTATCATTATTACCCCCAGTTTATCATTATTACCACCAGTTTGTCATTATTACCCCCAGTTTGTCATTATTACCCCCAGTTTGTCATTATTACCCCCAGTTTGTCATTATTACGCCCAGTTTATCATTATTACCCCCAGTTTATCATTATTACCCCCAGTTTATCATTATTACCCCCAGTTTATCATTATTACGCCCAGTTTATCATTATTACCACCAGTTTATCATCTGCATGTTTGATACACCACAGGCATTTGTGTATATACACACAGGTGAATGCGCTCAGCCATGATATGGCCATCAGCAAGTATTCAGAAACTGATGGAAGATTTAGCGGCCTAGTAGAAGTTTAACCAAACTGGCGATAATGTAACCTTACCAGTGGTAATAATCAAAATCTAGTAGTAATGATGATAAACTGGGGGTAATAATAAAAAAATGTTATGGTTGACACAAATACATGTTGATAAAATATTTTTTCATTGGATAAATGTACATATACTTCCTTCTTGGTCTTCATTGTCCATGGCATGGACAGCCAGCTCTTAAACACATAAGACATGTTTGTCTAAATTCATTACAGGGCCATTACATCTCCAAAAGTATAGAGCTGAAAAATAATGACACACCAAAACCGTTGACTTACAATTCGACACCAGGGTCGTAATTACGTCACAGTTTATAACTTTTAAATCAGCAGTTTCGGAAAATTACCAAATTTCAGAAATTTTCATTTTTTTCATAATTTCATTTTTTCCGAAACCAGATGGGGCTTTAATAAACAAAACAGTTCCTCATGTACAATTTTGAGTCTATGATATATATATAACATTAAAATTGCATATATACAAATGTGCTGTCATGATTCCTGGCACTGATGTGGCCATTCCTGGTTAAGATTAAATGCATTTCTCAACACCATTGTTGAAGTATGTTTTGCTTACAAAGGTTAGTAATTATTGTAATTTGACCTTTCATGCATTTGTAGGATGAGTTTGGGAAAGGTTGACACCCTTGGAGAGTTCGTGTCAGAGTTTGACCCCAACCCTGACCAGGAGAAGGTAAAAGGTGAGTATTATATTTAATTGCAGAAGACAAATTGTTGATGGTGTGATTCTTGAGTGGTAGATATAAAATCATAACCTTCTAATTAAAATTTTGATGAACCATTGTCACTGTTGATTAAGGGGCTGCGGTGGCCAAGTGGTTATGGTGTCCCGACACTTTTTCACTAGCCCTCCATCTCTGGGTCGCGAGTTCGAAACCTACCGTACGTGGGGCCGGTGGTTTTTCTCTGGGGGTACTCCGGCTTTCCTCCACCTCCAAAACCTGGCACGTCCTTAAGTGACCCTGGCTGAGGAGCCAAGCAAAGGGTTAAAGCTGCTAGTTAGTTGGTCGTCAAACTTTGTTTCTTTTTCGTATAAATTTCAATGATTTTTTGACACAAACGTAAGTTTGAGTCTATGTCAGCGCTTTTGAGGTGTAGCTGACAAAATCTACGATGCCCTCTGGCGGATACTGCCTTGGCCAATCTAACCGTTGCTTTACAGTAACTCCGTAATGCTATGCAGTAAATATTTGTAAATATCGTAAATATTCACGATAAAAAATGACATATAGTAAAGTTCAGCTATAAAAAAATTACCTTTTGTTTTGTTGACACAAACGTAGACACAAACGTAAGTTTGAGTCTATGTCAGCGCTTTTGAGGGCTCTGGCGGATACTGCTGTTGGCCAATCTAAACGTTGCTTTACAGTAACTCCGTAATGTTATGCAGTAAATATTTGTTTAACTTCACGATAAAAAATGACATACAGTGAAGTTCAGCTATTAAAAAAAATCACCTTTTGTTTTGTTGTATTTTAAAAGCTGACAGGACAATGTGTTTTTTTTGGCATTTTCGTTCGCTCTGACACAACTTCCACTGCCACTTCACAATCATATTCTATCGCAAAAAAAAAATAGTCCCGTGACTTACGGAGTCAAATGCAACACTGCAGTTTCGTTAGATATATGACAAAACAACAGAACCTCACAAATAGATAGTTTTCAAAGTATTTAATTTAAGTATGTTCTGTCGATGATACGTAAGAATATTTTTCCGCGTTGAACGCATTAGATTTCACGCGGAATGATACAATCGACTTTTCGCTGGCGCCATATTGCTGCTTACCTGTGACCCGGAAGAAAAATCTACTAACATCACGCTGAATTTTCATCATCGACATCTATGTGTTTTTTTTTCTTTGGTGGCATGTTACTGAATGGGTTATAATATTGATAAAGTTTCGTCGGAATATCGTTGTTATTTTGTACATTGAAAAATCACTCATCCAGCATCCGATTTTGTCCGCCATCTTTCAGTAATGTAAACAATAATAAAAGAAAGAGTAGGTGATCAAACCCAACTTTGAATGTCATTTTCTCACTGAAATATTAACTTGCATGTGATTGATGTAGTCTGCAGATGGTTAGATTATATAGATGTTTTTTTACGAAAGAAAAAAAGTTGTCTATTCATCATGACAATATCACAACAACGGCAGTCGAGTACCATACGCATGTTTGCAAATAAAAAGTTAAATAAATTCTCACTGAATAGGGTTTCGAAATGTCAAATGGACTTGTGAATATTAATATTGACTTCGGATCTATTGATTATATCCTACGTAATGCACATGAAGTTTTTCGTTTACAGAACGCGTACCGCATTTACGTGGCTGTCTGCATGCAGATGTAGACGTCACTGAAAATTTCATCTCTAATTATAGCGACTGATTCTTTTTTTCTAATATTCGTGATGGTTTAAAAAAAATAGAAAATGATCTATCATTATCATTTGAAATATTACATAACAGTCGAAGCATATTATAAAAAAAGAAAGGGGTCTAAGATGTACATCTACATAGACCTTTATTATGTTTGGTGGAGTTTTCAACGCTTCAGGGACGGTTAAAGGGCAGTAACTGTTTAGAAAACACCATTTTTCATGGAAATGTACTGATTGCTAAATTTAACCAGAGATATTTAAAGGCAGTGGAAATGTTATATTCCTACATCTGCGGTTTTTTCTGTCTTAAATCATTTCAGCTTCTGAATTAAATTAACCTTTAAACTAATGCACAGTAAAGTATTGATAAATCAATGCAAATAATTTATTATCACTTAGATTTATTATTATTATTTAATCTTTTTTCTTTACAACACTAGTACATATTATTTGAGAAGAACAGCAAAAATTACTAAGTTCATTATTCTTCTAAACAACAAAAATTTGTAAAACTTTTTTGTGTTGTGCATATATCCTATTGTGAAATAACTTGGCATGACTAAAGATAATAGTATTGTCTTGATGACTGTTACATACTATATCATAGGTTGAGTTAAATAATTATTTTCTTCTTGTCAATTATGGTAAATGGTGAAAACACATTTTTTTCATTTAAATTGTTAAGTCGGTTTAATGTTCAAATTCAGATTAATTTAATTAAAGCAACTATTAATAATGTATATATGTGTTAACTTTTCTGACAAAGTCTTCAAGTAACCTGATTATATTTGACAGAGAATCAAAATAAGTAATTTTGTTGTTAAGAATAGTGGGCTTAGCCATTTACAACTGTTTAGATTCTACTTAATAAGGTTTGATTTTTAACATTTTGGCAAATTTATCTTATCAATATCCAATTTAGTTTTAAAGATAAGCAGTACTTCCATTTTTATGAAAATAAAAATTACTTCAGTGTTCTAATAATTCAAACACATGAACAATTGAAAGAAATACATTTGTATGAAAAGCATTCATAATGGACTTTGAAGAATGCTACTACATGTACAGTTCATCCAGTTTGGGCATTCGAACTACATTTTCATCTGACAGATGCTGCAGATTAAAAAAAAACCTCTGATTTTGAAATCGATGATATCAATACATATAGCTACATTCACATCTCACTAACATTAATTAACATGATATATATACCATACATACATATATATGTATCATGCAGTTATAGTTATGTATATGGTACATATACTATTGCGGAGAATATTTGATGCAATGTACATAAGTGAAAAACAAAATTCCACTTCAAATTGATTTGAACTGTACATGTGAATGAATGTGTTTTTGTTGTATAGATGATTTGTAGCTACACAGTATGGAGTGTAAACATATAACGTAGAGTGAAAATCATGTTCACTCTTAAGAAACTGTCTCAAGTCTGAGCTGATATGAGCATGTAATTCTAAGTTTTGAATATAGTGCTTAGTTTAATGTGCCCGTCGTGATGGTATACCCTGCCCTGTCTACATCCGCATTCTACGCTTCCAGAGTCTGTTTATCAGACCCAGGTGTTTTTAACCCACCATCATCAGATGGTGGGCTATTCAAATCGCCCTGCGTCAGTGGTCCGTCCGTCCCTCCATCCGTAAACAATTCTTGTTATCGCTATTTCTCAAAGTACTGAAGGGATCTTCTAAAATTTCATAGGTTTCTCTTGGTTTTTAGTTATGCATATTGCATTTTGAGACCAATCGGAAAACAATATGGCCGACAGGCAGCCATCTTAGGTTTTGACAATTGAAGTTTGTTATTGCTATTTCTCAGAAAGCACTGAATTGATCTTTCTCAAATTTCATATGTAGGTTCCTCTTGGTGCTAACATTAGTTATGCATATTGCATTTTGAGACCAATCGGAAAACAATAAGGCCGATAGGCAGCCATCTTTGATTTTGTCAATTGAAGTTTGTTATCACTATTTCTCAGAAAGTGTTGACGGGATCTTTTTCAAATTTCATAAGTAGGTTCCCCTCGGTGCCTAGTTATGCATCATATTGCGTTTTGAGACTAATCGGAAAACAACATGGCCGACAGGCAGCCATCTTGGATTTGGACAATTGAAGTTTGTTATCGCAATTTCTCAAAAAGTGCTGAAGGGATCTTTCTAAAATTTGATATGTAGGTTTCCCTTGGTGGGTGGTTATGCATAATGCATTTTGAGACCAATCGGAAAACAATATGGCCGACAGGCAGCCATCTTAGGTTTTGACAATTGAAGTTTGTTATTGCTATTTCTCAGAAAGCACTGAATTGATCTTTCTCAAATTTCATATGTAGGTTCCTCTTGGTGCTTACATTAATTATGCATATTGCATTTTGAGACCAATCGGAAAACAATATGGCCGACAGGCAGCCATCTTGGATTTGGACAATTGAAGTTTGTTATCACTATTTCTCAGAAAGTGCTGAAGGGATCTTTCTCAAATTTTATATGTAGGTTCCCCTCGGTGCCTAGTTATGGATATTGCATTTTGAGACTAATCGGAAAACAACATGGCCGACAGGCAGCCATATTGTATTTTGACAATTGAAGTTTGTTATCGCTATTTTACAGAAGGCACTGAAGGGATAGAACAATCTGCCACAAAATATCATTCAAAACCTTGACATAACGTCATTCAAACCAGGGCTCGCACACACGATAAAATCCTAAAACAATCACACAAATGTTTTTAACCTGAGCTCTCTCTTATCTAAAAGCTGGTAGCTAGATGGGGCGCTACATCAAATGTATAAATATTTTTTCAAATGCTAATGATAATGATAATTTGTGAAGCGCTTATAGGCATGGGATCCTCAAAAGTTTGAAAAGAAAGGCCTCATTAATTTTACAGGTAATCTAGGACCTTCATATTACATCTACAACTACGTATACATTAACCCATTGAAGATGTCAAATAAGATTACCCGAGTACCTATTCTGAAAATTAGCTGCCAAGACGCACTTGCAATCAAAAGTAGATATGAATTTCTTTTCTTGCCAATATTTTGTCCTAGTCCTAATCAGGTATTGGTGATGTTCCATACAAAGTTGACCATGTCCCCACTAAACAAAAGCAGTTAAAATAATTTGTTTTCGTTTGTGTCTTCAGTACTTTCAGTACTTTGATTATTGACTGTATTTTCTATCTCAGCAACTGGCCTCTTTAAGAGAAAGAAAGCAAAAGAAAAGGTAAGGGAGTGGAAGTTTTCTAGTTATTGAACATTATTCATGAACATGAAAAAATCAGGATGGACTTTTTTATGCTCATTTTCGTTTTTATCCTTATTTTATTGATAAATATAATTGGCATGTAATGATCCACATCTCTAAAACTCTTGTATATTGTAGTAAATTAAATGCTTAATTTTAAGCATTGTGATGCTGTTACCATTTAGTGATATGTAAGATTCATTCAATTTTTTTTTCCAGGAGCAAGAAGATATGGCATTAAAGATAGCTCAGATGATTATCAATGATGTGACCTCTGTCACGCAGACTATTGGTGCATTAAAAAACCCTGAGCAAGATCTGGACGACGGGAGCTAACGATGTGATATGTGGTTATGGAGATGATGTAAGTTAGCAATAGTTGATAGTGATATGGGGACCTGATGTATGGAGTGTGTAAGCCGTTTGTGATTCACCTCTATTCATATTATCTGTGCGAAAGCCAACTATGAGTTTCTGTGTTTAATACTGGTTAATGATCCCATACTTAGCATGGTTTCTGTCTCTGTACATACAACATTGGTGCTCGTGTAATACTGTAATCAACAGTGCTGAGAGGTCACAAAGGCGGCCATCTGATAAGTCAGATAGTGGCTGAATGTTTGATAAGGTCATCAGATATGCGAAAAAAATACTCTTATATGCATAGGTATGAAATGTTGGAATATTCCACCAAGGTTTACAAAATACAGTGTAATATTATGCTCTCTTTCAGTAGTTTTATCACATCGATACCTTAGGGTGGAATATTATTGCCTTCCATACCCACATACTTAAGAGTCTTAAACAGAAATATGTATTTTTTTTCGGACATGTAACTTGGAAACTCAGCATTATCTATGTGTTCTGTAATGTTTTTTTTTATATTTACAGGAAACACCAGTCTGTCTGATTATAATCACCTGTTCATGGCTCTGTTTTCTGCATACTACACCCAGTAGTAAATTCCCATGAACAGGTGATTTTAATCAGACTGGGTTGATACACAACATATCATATAGATATCAGGTTTTATCAATCAAAATTGATATGAAGTGTTGACTCATTAAAAAATTCTCTCAATATTATTTCCTATTCTCTGAAGCTATCGGCCTCACCCAAATGGTGTCTGCTAATGTTTTTTTTTTTTTTTTTTGGCTTGGATACTTTGAGAAATGCATGTAAACTTTATTAGTTTCATGTTACAGATATAATTTGCATATAAAGAAAATTATGGATAATCAAAACAATCAAATGTCTTCGTTCATATAATAGTACACATGTGTTTATGTACATGTGTTCCCCTTCACTTGCGTACTATCTGTATGATAAACTTTCTCTAACCAATATTGCTTGGAATTTTATATGTAAGGTTTACATTTAGTGCCATAATCTCACGTGCAATCCTTTCTCATTTGTGAACTCAGAATGAAAAAGTATCCCACTTGTAATTTTAGAAAAAAATGAAATAAATGTGTATTGTAAAAGTGGGGGGTTAATTTTGCGATTTCAATATGCAAACTATACACTTGGGGGTAATTTTCGCGATAAATCCACCCATTTGTAGTTTAAGGTAAGGCAAATTGATATAAAAATAATACGAATAAGAGAATTTTTCGCGATCAAAAAGACTCCACGTAATTAGCATAAATTTCCCCCTCTCGTAAAATTTCCACGTTTACAAGTATTTATTTTCCATCGCTATATAGAAATCTTTCAGCATGGTTACGAAGCAAGTGATATTAGTCGCCGCCATTACACTTTATTTATGGGAGTAGGAAGATATGTAGAAATTGGTTGGGGCTGAAGTGAAAAAAAAAAATCATAAACAAAACCTAATGTTCTGACAAAGCTTTTTCTTGTAATCAACATATTTTATGGCAGATAATCCAGTCAAATGTGACAGTATTTATTGGTAAAACTTTATAAAAGGTGAAGAATTCTTGTATTTGAACAAAACACACAAATGTGTGAACGCATGTACAATTGAAAATAGATTATACAGATATACCAATAAAGGCCAATTTGATTTATTAATTTCCGGAAAGCATGACTTATAGAAAAACATCTTTAGATAAAAATCCGAAGTAATACCATGTTAGAGATGAATTTTGACAGAGAATGATCATGTTTTATACACTGTAAATTACAACAGAAAGTTTGTTGATATTAACTTTTTTACTTCGAAAATGATTTGTCAATACGGTATGAGATAATGTCTGTGATCTGGGTTATGAAGTGTTGGTGTAAAGATTGTTACAGGGACATGGTACAAATCCTAACCCACAGTCCATGTATTGTGTATATAATATACATGTAAGTAAGTGCCAATTTCATTTTTAAAGACCACAGTAGTTTGTTACATAACTGAGGGCCATGATTGTCAGTGTCTCAAATATAAATAGTTTTTAGGGTTCTGATCACTGGGACTCCTATTCACAGTTATGACTCATTTCCGGGTTATGACTTGAATTCAGGGTTATGACTCATTTTCAGGGTTATGACTTGAATTCAGGGTTATGACTTGAATTCAGGGTTATGACTTGGTTTCAGGGTTATAACTTGAATTCAGGGTTATGACTTGAATTCAGGGTTATGACTTTGTTTCAGGGCTATGACTTGAATTCAGGGTTATGACTAGTTTTCAGGGTTATGACTTGTTTTCAGGGTTATGATTTGAATTCAGGGTTATGACTTGGTTTCAGGGTTATGACTTGGTTTCAGGGTTATGACTTGGTTTCAGGGTTATGATTTGAATTCAGGGTCATGACTTGAATTCAGGGTTATGACTTGAATTCAGGGTTATGACTTGAATTTAAGGTCATGACTTGGTTTCAGGGTTATGACTTGAATCCAGGGTTATGACTTGAATTCAGGGTTATGACTTGGTTTCAGGGTTATGACTTGAATTCAGGGTTATGACTTGGTTTCAGGGTTATGACTTGGTTTCAGGGTTATGACTTGAATTCAGGGTTATGACTTGGTTTCAGGGTTATGATTTGAATTCAGGGTTATGACTTGGTTTCAGGGTTATGACTTGGTTTCAGGGTTATGACTTGAATTCAGGGTTATGACTTGAATTCAGGGTTATGACTTGGTTTCAGGGCTATAACTTGGTTTCAGGGTTATGACTTGAATTCAGGGTTATGACTTGGTTTCAGGGCTATGACTTGGTTTCAGGGTTATGACTTGAATTCAGGGTTATGACTTGGTTTCAGGGTTATGATTTGAATTCAGGGTTATGACTTGAATTCAGGGTTATGACTAGTTTTCAGGGTTATGACTTGAATTTCAGGGTTATGATTCGTTTTCAGGGTTATGACCCAGTTTCAGAATTATGAATAATGTCATTAAACTAGTTGTCGGGTAACACATTGATAAACTCCCGCCTTTTACCTAAGCGGCCAGGGTTTAATTCACTGATTGGGCCTGCCTGACCATGTGGGCTTTCTCTGGGTACTCACGGTTACTTCCCACAGTAAGACCCTTTAAGCCCTATAATATTAACTACACTTTAGATAAAAGCCTATAGCTATTGGAACATGCATCAGTTGCAGTGTTGCTATTAGTTACTGATGTCATATATTAACGATAATCCTAAACATTCCGAGCCTTTGGGATTCTAATACTATTGGGTATTCATAGCACTTCCATATACAGTCAAATCTGCCTTAGCGACCACCTGAATTAAACGACTTCCTTTCATATGCGACCGTTCATAATTCATAAGTCATAATTTTCCTCCCAACGTTATTTACTATACTAGTGACCTGAATTAAGCGACTACCTGTCAGATGCGACTAACGACCATCATTTCCGTGTCCCAAATGCTGAAAAGCGACTTTTTTCTATCTTATTAAGTGAATATTGATTTTTTTTCTAGAGGTTTCTTACAGATTTTTTTATATTCACAATCTTAATTGATGACTGAGGAAATTCCTTTTCATATTTGTACTGATACTTGTAGCTGATACATTTTACATATGTGGCAGAATAATTATGAGCTTTGCTTTTCGGGTCATTTTCTTTGAACCTGGATGAAGAGACCACCTGTCATATGTGACCTTTTTATTGACTCCCTTGGAAGGTCACATATGACAGGTTTGACTGTATAGACTTAAAATGTTGTAAAACTAACAATGATAAAGTTGTCTTTCCTTTACCTGTAGAGGGTGTCTAATCAGGCTGGAAATATTAGGGATTCCTGGTCTGTGTTATCTTATAATCTCTCATATTTACTGTCATCCAAAAAACTTTTTTTTTAGTGTAAAGTTTTGATATATACATAGGCATGTGTGTGAGATAGTGTGTGTTGATAAAAGTGGTGTTAAAATAAAAACTGTCCTTGCGCTCATGTGTTGAGGTGAAAGTATACATTAAAATGAGGATATGTGTAATTGGTTAATTGTGAATCATGCCATATGTTTGCAAGTACATATACATGTACTTCAACTTAGTGAAAAATACATTAGGAACTCAGTATACCTAAAACTGAATTTTTTGTTAATGTTTAACTCTAATGTTAGAAATGTTTCTGTAGTTTCATGTGTACTGAGGTTTCTGTTTTGTCCGGTTACTAGGTTTCTCTGTAGAATTTCTCTATCCAGATTTGTTTGTGGTGCTATAAGCCTTGTATAGAACATGTAACTGTCATGCATGCATTTGTAAGAATTTTGAGCTCCTTTTTTCAATATCCTTAATATTATAAACTGATGATATTTACTCAGCATTCACCTCTCACCACAAAACTGTGAAGTTATTGGTGTTAGTTTTACATCCCTCACCCTTCCTATTTGGCATAGACATCGACAATGTTATCATAGCAATTCAGTGTTGAAATTGTTTGTATGTGTCTATAATTAATTTTTCTTTGTTTTCATGGTAAATACTCAAATGTGATTGGTCGAAAAATTCTTTTCATTCTTCTATGAAAGAAATTCCGAGAATGGCGCGAAAAACTTCACAATACGACAATTGATGTTGCGTATTGATTTGAGAAAAAGAATCCCATTTAAAACCAGTAAAATTGTACATAAAACATGTTTTAAATTAGAAAATCATTTTCAAAAATTAATTATAAACGTTGATGTCAATTATTTTTTAGTTTCATCGGGGTATGAAACAAATTTTGTTTACAAACTTCTGTAAGAATCTGCTACGCGGATTCATACAGTTTGCGAAATTTACAAAATTTGTTTCATACCCCGATGAAACTAAAAAAAATCTGCTACGCGGATTCATACAGTTTGCAAAATTTACAAAATTTGTTTCATACCCCGATGAAACTAAAAAAAATGACATCAATGCTCAAATAATTTTACCCTGTTTTGGAATTAAGATTTTTTTTTTCCATCAAAACACATTTCAATTTCAAAAGTATACATTGAACAACACCCCTCCTGCATAAACACTGTCATTTCAGGTCTACGTGTGGCGAAATGATAGTTTAGTGTTGATTATGTTATCTTTTATTCTGTAATCATACCAATTTATTTGCATCACAACTTAATTTGAATTTGTTCCAACTTGACATACATGTAGAGTCTTTGATATACATATTAATTTTGCATTGATTTTTTTATCAGATCAAATGGTTGATTATGTATTTTCATTTCCCCACTTCAATGAGTCTGATTTCCTAAAACTGTAATTATGGGAATTCATCCTAATGTGTGACCCTCTTTTTTCAAACTGAAATGTTACAATTTTTCTTTTGCTGTGACTGATGAGTTTTTCAAGCACAGATTACTTTTGGTGTCCACATACAGTGTAGAGAAGAAGATAGGTGTATATATATATTTATTGCTGAAAGGTATCCGCATACAGTGTTGAGAAGAAGATAAGATTTTTTTCTTCAGTCTAATTGATTTATTTTCTCAGACATATACATAATTTAATTTCCAAATATAAGGATTGCCAGGGTTGAGAGAATTTTGAAACTGTGTGTTTCTTTTATACAATGTTCTCCGTTAATAATATAGATTAATAAAATATTCTTCTTGATGCATCAAATATGTATTTTCTATAAAGCAAACAGCATTAAACCTGACAATCAGTCACTGGATCAGAATTAGTCATTTTGAAAATTCACGCGATATTTTCATGAAATATGTAACTTGCTATTTCTGTTAGGATTTGAAATTTGTTAGTTTTCTATAGTAATTTTCTTAATACAGCGGGGTGGTCGTTTAGAAGGGGTAATTTATTGTTGGAAAACGTCGGTGAACGCGAAACTTGGTCGCATGCAGGGAGTGGTCGTTCTTGAGAGTGGTGGTAAATAGGGGGACCACTGTACAAAGATTGAAACAATGAAAATCTTGCTTAAAGAAATGACAGATGGATAAGCTAACAACATCATGACTACCAATCAGATTCTGACAACCAATCAAATTCTGACTACCAATCAAATTCTGACTACCAATTAGATTTCGACTACCAATCAGAGTTTGACTACCAATCAGAGTTTGACTACCAATCAGATTCTGACTACCAATCAGATTCTGTCTACCAATCAGAGTTTGACTACCAATCAGATTCTGTCTACCAATCAGAGTTTGACTACCAATCAGATTCTGACTACCAATCAGATTCTGTCTACCAATCAGATTCTGACTACCAATCAGATTCTGACTACCAATCAGATTCTTACTACCAATCAGATTCTGTCTACCAATCAGAGTTTGACTGCCAATCAGATTCTGACTACCAATCAGATTCTGTCTACCAATCAGATTCTGCCTACTAATCAGATTCTGCCTACCAATCAGATTCTGTCTACCAATTAGAGTTTGATACCTTGCTTTCATAGGCAATAACTGAGGACTGCTTCCACATTTCCAGAAGTAATGTCACAAATGTACAAATGTCATAAATGAACCACTCTTTTGTACCAAGGTCATGTCAGAGGGTCAATAGTTCAAAGTTTTTTTTTTTTTAAACTTCTAGGTCATAAATTCTGTTTGCTTTTACATTTCCTGTGAAATGTTTATTGTACATTACATGCGGGTCCTTATAAACATTGAAGAAGTCATGTAAAGGAGTTAGAGGTCAAATGATTGAGATTGGGTTTTAGGTAAATTTTTATTATAAGATTAAGGGGTCAAAATATTTGGATGATTATTAAATTGTGGGGATGTGTGTCTAAACCATAATACATATCAGTTCAATATATATTCCTTCAAAATTTGATGTAGATGGTGATGTCGATGCAGAACACTTTAAAAAGCCACACACAAAAGGTCATGTTCAGGATAAGAGGTGAGGTGGGGAGTCGTCATCTACTTTGTTAAGTGAGGAACAGTTGGTTATTTTAATACCAATGGTTAATTTGTTGTAAAAAATGGACAATAATATGAAATACTTGTATTCCCTCCATGTCTAATAATAGCTCTGTTAATAATACCATCAGTAACAGTTGAGAATTTCAGTTCTACGAAAAAGAAGGTATTCCTTATATATAAATCATAATGGTTGCCTTGGCAACGTCAATATGTTGACATATAAAGTTGACCTGCTGACACTATTGCTACATAAGTATGCTGACACACAATGTGAGGTACGCATATCTTGTGACTGTGTACCTTCTTCAAAATAAACAGACAAAGGTGCTACAGTAAAAACACCCGTCAAATTTGACTTACTGCTTTCCAAGCATCTTTATCTTATTGAGATCACAAGGCAGACGCTTCCAAAAAGTTTCCACGCATTGACTCCTATCATTAGTAGAACGGCGAAGAAGAGGTAAATAAATCAAGAGCAGAATCCTACTGCATTATTAAGATGGCCAATGTGTTCCCAACTTCATGTTGTTTATTGACACAATGATAAACAAATTGTATCCTTTGTAAGTTAAATATGGAAGAAAATAAGAGCATGCAATAATATGTAATTTCATATTGCTATTCAAATTGCCTTGCGATGGTGGTCCGTGGTCCGTCCGTCCGTCCGTGAACAGTCCTTGTTAACGCTATTTCCCAGAAAATACTAAAGGGATCTTTCAGAAATTTATAGGTAAGTTCCCCTTGGTCCCTGGTTATGCATATTGCATTTTGGGTCCAGTCGGAAAACAACATGGCCGACATGCAGCCATCTTGGATTTTGACAATTGAAGTTTGTTATCGCTATTTCATAGAAGGTACTGAAGGAATCTTTCTCAAATTTCATATGTAGGTTCCCCTTTGTCCCATGTATTGCATTTTCGGACCAATCTAAAAACAACATGGCTGACAGACAGCCATTATCACTGAATTTCAAATTTCATATATAGGTTCCTCTTGTTTGAAAAGTACTGGAGGGATGTTTCTCAATTTACACAGATTAGTAAGAGGAAGGGAAAAATAGAGAGAAGTTCAATCTGACATGGAACCTATAAAGATCATTCAATGATGGGCGCCAAGATCCTCTGGGATCTCTTGTTATGCATGAAATAAATAGAAATAGGATTGCCAAGAAGTATATTTTTTTCCTAAAAAAATGAACGTAAGGTTAATATCTGATGTATAGAATATTTGGAGTATTCATTTGACATATAACAATAACTAGACATTCAACATAAAGATCGTGTTAGTGTATTATTTCTGAAGATGTTTTTCCCAAATTGCTGGTGACAGATACATTCAGTCACGTGATTGTAAAGGATACAGAGATGGGATTATATAGCAGCTGATACAATTATGAACTGTCGTAAGTAGTGTTGTAAGATTTCTACACTTCCAACAATAGAGCGAGTTCAAGTGGTTTAGTCTGTGTATATTGACGCTTTAGTGAGATATGGGGCTAAGTTGTTTCATGAATGCTCTGGATCAGAAGGAAATTCTCTAACTTGTAATTATCGATAGTAAAAACATTGGTGCAGACTTAATTAGATTTCTTAACAATGAGGTTTCTCTTTATTTTAACAATGCTTTTGTTAAGACAGTTAAAAATGTATCATGCAGGTATATGAGGGTGGAGTTAAGTTTGGTGAAATCAACACGAAATAAGTTTTTTTTTATGTATTTAGTTTATTGGGCTTCCCTACTCAACGTTTCGGATGCTGTGTTGAACACACAATCAAGTAAGAATTTTTTTCTGCCGAGATCTCATCACCTATTTTTTTTTCATTCTGAAAGACCTCATCAGGTAGAAATCGATCATTTTCATCTTGATTGCACAATATCTGTGGTTTTTAATTGTCAATTGTTTTTTTTAATAACCGTTATAGATGTTATTGAATTGCAGGTATAAAATATCCAGGTGTAATACAGTTTTTTATGTTTGCAATGTCGTTATTATTTGTGATTTTTTTGTCTGGCCTGTTACACGTATATATTTTGATTGCACAGACATTAGGGATAGTGTATTTGTGTCAGACATGTTATATTTGAGTGTACAGACATTGATGATTGTGTTTTTGTGTCGGACATGTTATATTTGAGTGTACAGACATTGATGATTGTGTTTTTGTGTCAGACATGTTATATTTGAGTGTACAGACATTGATAATTGTATTTGTGATTATAGATGTTTGTTATTGTTTCTTTGCTATAGACAATGCCATACTCATTGTTGACGTCTATTAACTCCGTAACGCAAGTTTATTAGGAAAGTTCATTTACAACCAACTGTAATAGATTTTAATTAGAATTTGTGTTTTCATAAGAAGCAAAATGTCATTTTGATAATAAACATTTATCCAAATGTCTTTTTGATAATAAACATTTATCCATTTACGGGAACAGAATGGCTAAATGTTTGTGGTTGTTATCCCGTGTATAATTGTTTACTGGTATATACTTAAGTTTGTGTTTAATATTTAAATATTACCTGGTATATATCTTAACATCTTACAAAAACAAGATTTTTACTGCGTATATTTATGTAAATGCAGTAAAACTTTGATGTAAGAACTCAACGATTCATGTTAACCCATTGCATGACAAGTGTTTTTATAAACAACTTTAAGGTTCATCTAAATAGCTCATCCAGTGATATTTTGGTATTCCGTGCAATATACGTGATCCACATGAACTAACGGTGTTCTCCTTTAACTTTCATTTTTACGCATTTTTTGCCGAAGATAACACACAGCTTAACAAATTACACGTCAACAGCAAGACCCATAAATAGCAGTGCTATAAACCAATAATTGATCAAGTTACTTCTGTCAAATTGCAGCAAAGTAGTGACTTTATAGGCTTGTAAAATATCACTGGATTCGATATTTACATGAACTTAAATAATACATACTTCACAGGGATGCTGAAGATTAAGTCTCAAGTGAATCCACATATATTGGTTTCCTTAATGAATTGGTAAGACTGAATGAGTACACGTGCTGGAGATATATATTTATAGTGAGATTACGACTAGTCTGCGTTACAAACGTACAAGTCAATATTCGTATATGATTAAATAATGTGGTATTGTTAAAAAGAAATGCATGCATGTTGTTGGTTATTTTGTAAATTATTATGCTTGTTACGGAATCACAATTATAACAAAATGAATGTTTAAAATATTCATATGCATATACATATAACACAGGTATCAGACAGAATTTATTTTCCTCGGCTACTGTTTACGTACACATGAATATATGATACATTATTATATGTACATATCGCAAGCAACTGATAAATTGTGACTGGTACCTTTGCCATTTAACATACGTATAATCAAAACCGAATAAATACGACAAATGATTTTTGATGTTGTTGTTTTAGTATGTGTGCGTTTCCAATGCTTTGATCCCATTCCCTGTCAATCTGATTAAAATCAGATAACCATTATACACTAGGACAATCTAGTTAAAATCAGATAACCATTACACACTACGACAATCTAGTTAAAATCAGATAACCATTATACACTACGACAATCTGGTTAAAATCAGATAACCATTACACACTACGACAATCTGGTTAAAATCAGATAACCATTACACACTCCGACAATCTGGTTAAAATCAGATAACCATTACACACTACGACAATCTAGTTAAAATCAGATAACCATTACACACTACGACAATCTGGTTAAAATCAGATAACCATTACACACTCCGACAATGTGATTAAAATCAGATAACCATTATACACTACGACAATCTGGTTAAAATCAGATAGCCATTATACACTACGACAATCTGGTTAAAATCAGATAACCATTATACACTATGACAATCTGGTTAAAATCAGATAGCCATTATACACTACGACAATCTGGTTAAAATCAGATAACCATTATACACTATGACAATCTGGTTAAAATCAGATAACCATTATACACTATGACAATCTGGTTAAAATCAGATAACCATTATACACTACGACAATCTGGTTAAAATCAGATAGCCATTATACACTACGATAATCTGGTTAAAATCAGATAACCATTATACACTATGACAATCTGGTTAAAATCAGATAACCATTATACACTACGACAATCTGGTTAAAATCAGATAACCATTACACACTCCGACAATCTGGTTAAAATCATTATCCTAGACAATAATAAACGGTTGTTATTTCCGACAGCCTTCCTCAAACAGCCTCCGTTTTGATTCGTTTGCTAACAGTTCGATGTTACACCTTGGAAGACAATGTAAACAGGCGACAACTGCTGTATCAGTTGTATTAAACAGACTTAAACATAAAATAGTAATTTAAGACCACTCCTACTACAGGTTGGAATCTATTCATTTTTATGTTCTGTTGGCGTCTCGTTAACTCTTTTACCCGTGATTCTATTATTCTGCACAAAATGCAAATAGTTGATATTATCAAGAAGCGTCTCCATTAGCGAATACCTAACAGCGGTTTCGAAAACAATAGTAGGAAAGGTAGCAAGCATTTCATATACGGCTGGTTGTTGCGGATACGAAAACCGTTTAAAATCAAATTTAATCTGGCGACGTGAGCATTCCCTTCCCCATTAAAACTTCTTAAAATGTGTTAATTTATCCGATAACTATTTCCCACTGTTTGTCCTCCATCGATAAGTTTATAAATGTATCTATTTCATCAATTGTGAACATCATAATCGTATATGTAATATTTATCGTGTTGTTTGCATATACTTTTTAAAAGCTATATTTAGATAATTTCCATTTTCATAACTATACTTAACATATAAGAAAGTCGTTAGAGAAATTCATTGACGATTTCGTTTGCATTGATCAAAAATACAATATACAGTCTGTACTTGTCATGGCGTTGTGAGCTGCATTTTAAGTATAGTTTTGAATCATGTTGACTGTATTTTCCGACATCTTGCAAAAATGAAATATGATAAAATATGTATGTGTACTGCATTTCGACATGCTGGTGAATACGGAATAGAATAAAATTGAGATCCGTACTTCGGAGACCATGTTGACAAGGACAGTAAAATTCACAATATTACGTGTTGCTTCTTCTTAGACACCGACGGCTAGTTGACGTCATATAGTTTCAGCGCGTTTTGTAATAACTCACCGATTGTACAACAAAAAATATTGATGCCTATATATAGCCAAGGAAAGTTCCTTCAAACCCCATATTAATCGACGCACGACAAACGTCCTCGATGCTCAAAGTGTTATCTTAACGTTTTGCGTTCTCCACTCCTAGAATATGGCAGAGCAAAATCAAAAGCACATATCTAGCTATTAAATTTATATTAAGAAAATCACCCGGCCAATCTACAAATATGGAAACATAGAGGAGCGACAACAAACTTCGCGGAAATCACCCAGTCAATTTACAAAAATAGTAACATTTTAGAGGAGCGATACAAACTTCACGGAAATCACCCAGTCAATTTACAAATATAGTAACATTTTAGAGGAGCGATACAAACTTCACGGAAATCACCCGGCCAATCTACAAATATAGTAACATTTTAGAGAGCGACAACAAACTTCACGGAAATCACCCAGTCAATTTACAAATATAGTAACATTTTAGAGGAACGATACAAACTTCACGGAAATCACCCAGTCAATTTACAAATATAGTAACATTTTAGAGGAGCGATACAAACTTCACGGAAATCACCCAGTCAATTTACAAATATAGTAACATTTTAGAGGAGCGATACAAACTTCACGGAAATCACCCAGTCAATTTACAAATATAGTAACATTTTAGAGGAGCGATACAAACTTCACGGAAATCACCCAGTCAATCTACAAATATAGTAACATTTTAGAGGAAAGAGAACAAACATCTACGAAATTACCCAGTCAATCTACAAATATAGTAACATTTTAGAGGAGCGATACACACTTCACGGAAATTACCCAGTCAATCTACAAATATAGTAACATTTTAGAGGAGCGATACAAACTTCACGGAAACCACCCGGTCAATCTACAAATATTGTTACATTATAGGGGAGCGACAATTTCAAGGTCAGCAAATTCGTTATAAACAAGTCTTTGTTTGACCCACCGGATGATGGTGACTGTGCCTTCGATTTTGTCATGACATATTCCAGGGATGCAGAAAGCGAAATGAAATGTAACATGTAGAGTATCGAGGATGTATGACCCAAAACGCACGACGATGGATAATTGCAATGAAAATATGCCACTTAGAATTAGGTGACCCCCATTGTTTTGGTTCGTATTGTTTTCATTGTTCCACTTTACCATATATCCCTAGACATCTTAGAAAGAAAGAAGACAAACGAAAACATAAGTTCAGTTTGTTGTTATCACTTTAATTATCAAATACTTCTTTCTTCTTTTATACTAGGGTCTTGGCGTTTCCTCTATAGTGTGGGCATTTTTCATATGTTTCGTCAACCTCGGAGCCTTGCCATGAGATATGGATCGGGGCTGGAATCTGCACTAGATATCGTGTTGTGACAAGCGGAGATGTAGTTTACGGCAAGAACGGCGTCACTGTCTATCACCATGTAACTCTGTGATACCTCGAAAGTCAGTGTTATGGCATTAGGAACATTCTGAAGCACACGAAGAGGACTTATACAGGCTGAAAGTTTTACACAACAATCTGCAAGCGAACTTGTGTGCTGTGGTATAGCATCATGTAGCACAGATTGCATCGTTGTTTGATAGGATCTACATGCATTCGGGTGATAGTTCAGAATTAGTGCGCTGTAGAAGGCTATGGAAAGATTTCCTGGTATCACACTGGGAACAATGCAGGTGTATATTCCTACAAATAAACAGAATCAATATTAGAAAATGTTTTGCTTTATGTGTGCGTGTGCGGGTGCGTGTGTGCGTGTGAAAGCCAATGTTACCGATCAAAAGGGCCTCTGTTGTCTCTCTTTTTGAACCTTATACGAGGACCATAGAGGAATTTGGAGTTACATATATAAATCTTTTCGGCTGTATATTACAAATTCATGCGTTTCGTGTTGTTTTACCGTCCCACAAATAACATCTTTTGGATTAAGTAATGACCAAGCGTTACGTCCGGTGCTTACTTAGCCGGAAATGACAGCTGTTTAATCGTCAGTGGAGTTCTTACCTACTTTTTAATGTAACGTTCTAGCAGCGGCGCTTACCTTCTCGAACTTCACATCTGTAGTACCTTACGAGGTTTGTGGATACGGGCGATGGACATATTCTGTGATTATAGATGGATGAAGCTAAATATCGTGTAGCACACCTGTGGTCATTGAAACGCTGCGTAACTGCAACATAAAATTGTTTTAATTTGATATTCCATTATTTGTATTTTAGGTCACTTGAGACGATGTGACCTATTCTAATTCCCTTTTGTCCGTCGCAGTCCGTCAAACGTCATTAAAATAATCAGTGAGGGATGGCAATTTGACAAATTGCACATATCGACTTTGACAGATCCCCAGGGGCTGATGGACGGGGCTCAAAAGGATGAAATTGACTGATATACCAATATACGATAGAATCAAATACTCATAGATGGAAGTTGCGTAACTAAAATTATGAGTTTCCATTATAATTGAGTTTGAAAAAAACTTGGTCAGAATACATGTACTCCGCTCGCTGATTGGTTGGTTGAAATTAAGTAGCCAGTCATCGTTGGAATAAAAAAATGTGTTATGCAGATTAAAAAATGACAGAGTCTGACACAGAATTTTTTTTATAAACGATTGCGATTGGGAGGAGCGAACAGCAGGATAATCTATACATATGAAATGTCAATCACAATTCCCCCGAAAATTTATTTCATTACGCAGATTGAATTTCAATGCCCTTAAGCTTGATAATATATTCAGTATACAGACGAGGCAAGCACCTTGGGTTAGAATTATCATTATAGGAAGGCAGTATAATGATATACACATATTGGCCCTTACTGAAAAAGGGGCTAAGATTCATGGCCCAAAGTAATCAGATATATATTACAATTTCTCCAATTCTTGTTAGACTCAAATTTGTTTGAATGGAATACATGTACTCACAGTCTTGACTATATATGCCTGATATTGGATAAGGAAGTTTGGTAGCAATCAGATGGTTGTTTAAGCCAATGGACCTTTTGTATTAGTTTTATACACTTTATATTACAACCACATATTTGGAGCATGCTTTCCAATTAGAGAATGGGTAATGGTTATTTCTCTTTACTGATGTCAGCCATCTAATAACGTGTACATGTATATGTATAACAATTTTCACTTTTCAGTTAATAGTATCATTTGCATGCACGCGTTGGGTCATTAAGTCGTTATTTTCTTATTGTGGATGCATCAATTACATGTAGCATTTATTTTGGACAAAAAATCACATAAAAAGTTCCTTGTCACTATTCTTAAAATTGAAGTACCATAATTAATTTAAATGTTTCACGTTACCGATCCAAAAGCAAAAATAATAAATTAAATTTTAAAGCATACTTCTTGATTTTTTACTTTCTTAAACGGATTCTTTTCTTCGATAAATCATAACTAAACTTTACTAATTCATCGAAAATGACGTAACAATCATTGACACCATTTTAATCTCACCTGGTCCCAAGGTTTAATACATCCTTGGAAATGACATATGTAATTACAATCTTAACATTTTGATTTCAACATATTTATTTTGTTTCTATGTTTATCAAGAGAATTAGGCACATTTTGTCAAAGTTTATACTAAGCCTTTTCCCCTTGACGTATAATAAAGTATAATAAAGTATAATAAAGTATAATATTATGTCATATTAAAGAATACATGTATAATGTTATATAATATAATACAATGTTGTAAAATATAATATAATAATTTCCTTTATCAGTAATTTTAATACAACTTTAATGTTTCAGTTGATGAAGATAACTAATTTCTGACTGTTTCCTAGCATAGAGTTAGAGGTTGCTATGATTTTCAAATGGTTCAATTTTTCGATTTTTGCAATGAAGCAATAACATCGCAAAATATCAATTCAAAATGTAGAAATTTGTTATCCGTTTTGATAATATTTTGCAAAATGAAACATTTTTACTTAATTTGGGGGAAAAACGCTGAATTTTTCAATCAAGTAAAACATCAACATTAAATTGTCTTTGAATCAGTAACTATGATCTCACCGTTCTCACTGCAATCATCACACCGCTGGGAGTTAATGGATACATCTATAACATCAATAGTTTATACGGGTATTGTATAAGTGTTGATAAAATAAGAGTAAGCATTATCTATTAAGAAAATCGAAGTCAATAAAAATTACAATTAGACGTTATGAATTTCGTTAAATATTGCATGCAGATGAATGAAACATAATGTTGATCACCGCAATATCTCCAAGTACTTGTGAATAATAATTAAATTAATTTCCTTTGTTCTTGACTAAACAATGGCGTCAAATTCAAAGTCACAAGCGAGATTTTTTTTAATGAAACAAAAGCGTCACATTTATAGTCACAAGTGGTACTTCTTTATGGAACAAAAAGCGTCATATTCAAAGTCATAAGCGAGAATTTTTATGGAGCAAAAGCGTCATAATATAAGTTAAAAGCGGGATTTGTTTTCATGGAACAAATGCGTCAAATTCAAAGTCGAAAGCGAGACTATTTTGTGGAACAAAAGCGTCAAATTTAAAGTCACAAGCGTTAATTTTTCATGGAAAACAAGGTGTCATATTCAAAGTCATAAGCGGATTTTTTTTATGGAACAAAAGCGTCATTTTAAAAGTGACAAGCGGAATTTTTTTATGGAGCAAATGAGTCATATTCAAAGTCACAAGCGTTTTTTTTTATGGAACCAAGGAGTCAAATTCAAAGTTACAATCGTGATTTTTTATAGAACAAAGGCGTTATATTCAAAGTTACATGCGAGATTTCTTTTATGGAACCAAAGAGTCAAACTCAAAGTTACAAGCGTGATTTTTAATGGAGCAAAAGCGTCATATTCAAAGTTTCATGCGAATGTTGTTCAATGAACTAAAGTGCCTTATTCTTTGTGAGCATTGTTTTATGGACAAAATATAATTTTCAGTCACAAAATAGTTATTGTTTACTGAATAAGCCAAATGCAAATAACACGACGATTACCTACTGAATAAAAGCGTTAAACTCAATCAAATGTGCAGCCATAAGTTACAGTTATTAACTAGATAAAAAAAAGTCAGATAGAAAAGTAGTTTATACACGGTACTCAGCACAACACCAGTACAGTACTCACCTTCATTAGAGACAAGTTCTGTATTAAAACGACATGTCAATATAATATATTCGGATATAGTGTAATATACTGGGATATAACATAGTATAATAGAATATAATAAAATTAACTGGTATATAGTATTAAATGGAATACATATAATGTAATAAACTGGGATATAATGTACTGGGGTATATTAAAATATAATGAGATATAATATAATACACTGGTATATAGTATGATATACTGGAATATAATATACTGGAATATGATATAATATACTGCGATATAATATAATATAATGTACTGGGATAGTATACAAATAAGACTTTGGTTGAGGGCAATCCATGATTTTACGGAAGGCCGAGGGGGGATATTCAGGACAGGTCCGTAAAACTATGCATTGTCGAAAACTAAAGTCTGCGTTTACTTCATTCTATGATTTATATTAATTGAAAAAAAAAACAATTGAAAAACATTCCTTTAAGATACCTCATCACATCACCGGGAGGTCAACATTACGTTTCATCAGGTGCGTGGAATGTTACATTGACTTCTGCTAAAAATACATCTCAGCACAAATGATTTCTTTTTTCAGCAGGAGTCAATATAAGATTCTACGTAACTGACAAAACATTATATTGATTCCTCGGTGATGTCATGGGGTATTTCCAAGGAAATAATTAATGCCATGTGATCTCATTTGGACCAATGAGTGATAGTGTTTCATACCAATCATATAATAAAATATAATATACTGGGATATAATATGATATACTGGAATATAATAGAATAAACCGGGGTTTAAAAGAACATAGAGGAATATAATATAATATAATGGATATAATAAAATGGAATATAATATAATAGACTGGGATATACTATGATATAATAGAAGATGATAGGCTATAATGGGATATAATATAATATATTGGAATATTATATGATATACTTTGATATCATATAATATTAAAGGATATAATATAATTTAATGGGATATGATATGATGTTATGGGATATTATACAATATTTAAGGATTAATTTGAATATACTTAGGTATGTTTTTATGCTATGAGCCATAACACAAAAGGAAGTGTATTCTAAGTAAACCGCGAAGAGGTTAATGATGAGAATACATTCAGTTATTTGTGTTATGGCTCCATGATATAAAACTGAATTTAATTTAATCCTTTTAATTCAATCTATAGTACACAGTCCCTACGAAAATCCACTTTCAGTGATGAAATCGTTTCTCTTATTACTTAGTATAAATTATTTCGCCGCGGTATTAGCCAATCAAAAGTAACGTTACAAACGTCGACGTCATTTGGCCGATAACATTATTTTTTTAAGCTAATGAAAAGCTTTTTACAGGCAAGATTGAAGTATAATTTAACAAAACACATGTATGATATTTCAATATTATAGTTGTTACAAAACGTTATTTGTATATCTAATAATGTGTTAAGACAACATACCACATAGTTGATCGAAATGCTCTTGCTGAAATGGATTCTGACAAGAACAAACGTCCTGTGTCTGCGTCCTGCTGAACAATGTGCTGTATAAGAGTATGGTAAATACTACATCTTTTCTTGATATCAGTGCCATGCTCATTTTCCTGTGCAAAAAAACCCAAAGAAACCCACAGTAAAAGGTAGCGTAATTCCCAATCGAAATCGAAAAAAGAGGACAAATACGAACAAAAATATGTACATGTATACTGTAATCCCTATTATCTGTCAGAGCATTTAAGATAACTATTTGTTCGAATCATGTCAGTTACCTATAATATCATAGCGAACGGTCCATGAAAAAGGTTCGATACATCGAAAACTTCGATTTGTCGAATCATACATACTTCGTAAGTAGCGGTGTTATATAGTGAGGAATTTGGGACCAAGCAAAAAGTTCGATACAGCGAGAAAATCGAATCAACGAACTTCGAATCATCGAGGTTTGACTGTATAACTTGACCATTGTCCAAACAGATACCAACATTATGGACCCTACGAAAGGTTTGATAAGGTTTCTCACCCACGCCTCTTAAATCATCTAAAATGATAACCAAAATGAGAAACCCAGATGGATTTCTTGTTTTCTCTCTCCAATATACCTCCATCGAGTATCGACAGTGGCAGTAACATCAGGTGCCAATGATCGATAATCGGGTCTGTCCTTATGTTTTTAATGATCTCTCCACCTCTTTTCCGATGATAGCATTGTTTAAAAGAAAAAACCAAGCAAATCCCAGGAACCTGTTAAGGTCTTATCTTACAACTACCGGTAAATGGGAGATTGACTGGTTGATGAGTTTACAACCGGACAAATGTACTTCCTTGAAGATCTTGACCGACGTCAAAGAAATTGCATATTCGGCGTCACTATACCACATACAATCCAACCTGAAAGTTGGCAAACGTTTCGATATAGATATGACTGCTAAAGTCAATCAATCCATAGGTTTAAAGGTCAGTTCTCCTAAAAAAAAAAAAAAAAAAAAATGCCTACAAAAACGTAGTTTTTCCGAAATTCACTCACCAGCCTTGGACCTTATTGTACTAACCAAATGAACAATATGGCGAAAGTCGAACGTCGTGCTGCAAGGTTCGTTTGTAACAAATATAAAAACATCAGATCTGTAACTGAAATGTTGAAATAATTTCACTGGCCTCTCCGTCAATTAACCAGAACATAATTCAGGCTGGCAGTTCTGAATAATCTTGTTATATATATCTCCTGCCGTTGATTTCCTAACTCTATAAGAGACGAGAACAGGATCTTCTCAGCCAAATTCACGCGCTTTCAAACCCCTGCAGACATCCAAACATACAATCACTCATTAGAATCTCCTTCCTCTAACAGCCACTTGAGCTTAGACAGTTGAAACTTTCAAAGCTAACCTCCCTGTGCCATATATGTCCACCACATTCTAAATTTTCTATTTCTACCACAAACCCCTGTTTTATTCCACTCTCAAGTCATTATATAAATGTGCCGACTATTGGATATATATGTGCTACATTTCACTAGTGGAATATGACCTACCAGTCTTCTGATTGGTCAAGAATTAAAACTTTAACCCGAGCTGCAATTGTTATTGACGTCATCAATACACCTTATTTGTATACGCGAAATAAGACTTGGCCACGTTTCCCTTTGTTCAAGCCGATATTATTGTGGTAGAAACAGATCGCAAGACTCGTAAGTTATTTTATTAAAGTTTCAAAAGACACTCGCTAAAGTTCGTGTCTTTTGTAACTTTTGAAAAATAACTTACTCGTGTGAAATAAATTCCCTATCCAACAACCACTCATTCTGTAAACGTTATGTACATTATTGCATCATTTCAAAACCCAAAAAACCTTCCCATGTCTATATTCCAACCCATGAAATACAGTGGTCAATCTAATAACGACTTATCATTATCGTTTAATTCATTTTAATAGCGAATAGCCAAATATGCATATGTATTTGACGTTCATCTGAAATCCAATATCAAAGACCATGTCATGAAATTAACATCTCCCCAGCTCAGCTGTTACATCTCCTCTTCCACATTTATTTTGATGACTATTTTGCCAGCATTGAAATTGATTAGATTCATCAAGAAATGTGATTGATTTATTGAAAAAAGTATCACACCATACGTCTGGTATCATACGTGTATTTTTAATACAGGGAAATGAACAAAATCATAAAACGTGTGAAAAAGCCAGATTTCAAAACATCAAATGTTTCGTCACAATTATACATGGATCTCTCAGAATACCGGGTAAAAAAAAACGAGTGTAAAGAAATGAGAATGAAAGAAAACGGTTGAGAGTACAGAACACTGAAATGAATACCATCGTAATATTATAATACCAATAATTAATATCGATATAATACAAGAAATATAGAATTATGATGCATGAAAATGAAATGACTGTGCAACAAGACGAATGGCGTTAGAAAGCCCTCCTGTGTTATAAAATATGTTCTCTCTGGATAAAAGAACAAAAAAACATATCGAGATTATATTTACATGTGTGCAGTCTATACTTTAAGTAACAACAGCATATAATAAAGTACTTACAGTTCAGTCGTTGTGGGGATGTCTGATGTGACGTCTCCTGTTCGCAATGCACCACAAAAGGGATGATCTTTTATAGTCTATCTCTATACTCTATGAATGAAAACGAGCATGCGCAGAATTGTTTATTTTTTAACCAACCCTCACTACATAGGCTTCTTTTAATCTGTCTGGTGTTCCTTGTAATGTCATTAAAGGTGTGTTTATTCACCTTGCCTGTGCATTCAATATGATGTTTTTAATCTCGATTTCTGACAATTACATGCTTGCGATAGAATATGCTGATTGCGTCAAAATAAAGTATATTGTTACTATCAACGCTTATATCGATGACGACGCCTCTTTGGGGGTAGCTTGCGTTGTCCAACTTCAATATACATCAAAAACATAACATTTCATGTGGTAAATATATAACATAATAACGCTCACCACTGTTTAATCTTTTAAACATGGACAGTGTACGTAAGAAGTGACAAAACACTAGGTACAGTATATCACTTACACTCGATCATTTGTCAAGCGGTGAATTGTACCTATTTTTCATACAATTGAAAATACATTTGACTCTTATTAAGGATTTTGAATGGGGTAAAAGATGTTTGTACCTGTTTGACACAATGAGTTCATGAGTAAATATGATCACTATTGGTTCCACTGTCACACGTAATCAGGGGCGGATACAGGATTTTCAGTAAGGGGGGCGTGCCAAATTACGGGGGTTTCCGGGGGTATTCCCCCGGAAAAAAATGTTAGCAGATAAATGCAAAATCCCGCATTCTAGTGTATTTCACGATAGATTCATACCTGATGTACCCTTACTTTGACAATTGTAGGAGGGGGGTTGTTGTTACACAACGAGTGGTTGTTGGATATAGAATTTATTTTACTCGAGTAAGTTATATTTTAAATATCGACTTGAATCAATGGGGAAGGTGGCCATGTCTAATTTGGGTTTGCAATTAAGGTGTACAAGTGATGGCCGGGACCTGGTGATGTAACGTCATTTGGTTATTGATGACGTTAATAACAATTGCAGTTCGGGTCAAATGTCACTGTGTCAACCAATCAAAACGTGTGTAGTATAAACTGAATGTTATTCAACAGTTGTAATGATTATTTCATGCCTTGGGAGTTGAATTTCCCTGCAGGTAGGGCGTTAGAATTGTACCTGCTGCCCCCATTGCATGATCGTAAGAGGCGACTAAATTTGGGATCTTATCTTCTCTCTTCTTTCTTAACAGCTTTCTTCTTCCTAATGTCTCCTTGACAGTGCCTCACTTTTGACCTTTAGTTGAGCGTTCGCCCCTGTGAGGAAGGCTTTGGGTTCTGTCCCCTGGCCGAGACATACCAGAGTTTTAGAAAATGGAAGTTACTACTCCTGCTTAGCGCTCGGCATATTTGGAGTCGGACGACTGGTTCGCCCGTTGTCAGTATGATGTGACCGGGTGAGGTATCCTGCTGGGTGTCTTCGGCAGTATGCTTCAGTGAGGTAGCACTATAAATCGGCAAAAGTTCCGGCCTATCACAAGGAGACTTAACACGAACATACCGCAGCCTCCCAAAACACACATACGCACTCACCACATGCATGCATGTCGCACGCACGGGAGGACCGTCCTTAAATGACCTTAGCTGTTAATAGGACGTTAAACAAAATAACCCAAACCAAAAAGGGAGTTGAATAACACCAACCTATTGCGGTAGAAATAGAGGTTACACAAGGAGGCGTTGTTAGATATGGAATTTATATCTCACGAGTAGGTTGTTTTTTAAAAGATACAAAAGACACGAGCTTTAGTCTTTTGTAACTTTTAAAAAATAACCAACGAGTTGGAAATAGATTCCATATCCAAAGATCACGAGCCGTGTGATCTGTTTCTAACACAATAATATCGGCTTGAATCAAAGGGAAACGTGGCCAAGTATTATTTCGCGTATGCAAATAAGGTGTACAGGTGATGGCCGGGACCCGATGTTGTGACGTCATTCGATTATTGATGACGTCAATAACAACTGCAACTCGGGTCAAAGTTCGAATTCTTGACCAATCAAAAGACCGGAAGGTCATATACCACTAGTGGCATATAACAAATATTTATCCAACAGTTGGCACATTTATACAATGGCTTGAGAGTGGAATAACACTGCGTATTGTGGTAGAAAGGAGTTTCTACCACAATACCCTGTATTATTCAACTCTCAGACCATCAGTTAATCATTACAGCTGTTGATTAACAATCTGTTTATACCACACGTGGTATAAACTCTGTACGCATTTTGATTGGCTAACACGGTGAACTTTGACCCAAGCTGCAATTGTTATTGACGTCATCAATAATCTAATGACGTCACATCACCGGGTCCCGGACGTCACCGGTACACTTTATTTGCATACGCGAAATTATACTTGGCCACGTTTCCCTTTGATTCAAGCCGATATTACTGTGGTAGAAACAGGTCACACGACTCGAAATTGTTGGATATGGAATTTATTTCACACTCGTAAGTTATTTTTTAAAAGTTACAAAAAACACTCGCTAAAGATCGTGTCTTTTGTAACTTTTAAAAAATAACTTACTCGTGTGAAATAAATTCCATATCCAACAACCACTCGTTGTGTAACCTCTATATAGTATACGGTAATAATTTACTTCCCCATTTCAATGTATCTAATGGACACCCACATCTCTCTAGTAAGTGTGCATGAAAATCATTTTGAGTTTTTTTCTTTATCTGTTAAGGTATATGACCTATTTATTGTATACATATATATAACCCCTCAATGTGCACAGGAACATGTTTATTTACCCCAAGTGCATTGCTAATACCCGATTAGTGATTCCCCTGTCTGAGGAAATGCTTTAGGTTGCATGTTAAGCCTTTCTATATAAACAGGTATCAGGCCCATCCAAGGGTATAATATGTATGTACAGTTACAGGCATTCCGTAAATTGTATTCGGTTGTAGATCACGATCGCGAAAACACTAAGACGAAAACACGAAATAAATTTCGCAATTTCGTCATAGCGTTTTTTCGCATTAGCGATTTCGACCTTAAGTCTGCGTGGTCACCCTATCCGGCTACTATAACTTAGTACACGATGTGTTCATATCTGCAATAATGTTGTACTTCAATGTTTTATCAAAAAGTTTTTACATGGATCGCCAAATACCGGTACCACGCAGTATTCTCACGTTTTTTCCCTATTCTACCTTCCTGTTTTTCTTTTCAGTTTACGTTGTCAATAATATATATAATACTGAATATGTTCAATGTCAAACCCAGTCTTCCTATTCGAGTACTGAAACCTTTTGTTCTAAACTTCGTAATGTTTATCCTGTCTTTAGTCATACTATTTGACCAGTTTTCAATTCTGACGATATCAAATGTTACTAGTACATGTAGTTATTTCAGTTGCTTATGCGTGTTGATTCGTGTGTTCTATGCCGTCTAACAGGTGGGTGTAGTCATTGAACTCATAACTACTATCAGGTAGCCGTATTGATTACACAAAGCATTATGAGGTGATGGGTTACAATATTTCGGAACCGGTAAACTGAAAATACAAATAAAAAGCGCGCATACTCGTATATCATTAACAACGCGTTTAGTTGTCACACAACATCAATAGTATGTATGACGTCTTCATCTGATTGTTAATATTACATTTAAGGATGTACTCCTCTGTTTCAGTTTAGTGAAAGGGTTTGTTTGTTTGTTTTGCTTTTTAGTTTCTTTTATTATTATTATTACTTTTTGTAATATTTAACAAGAAAATTGTCAACTTTATGAGCGAACACTTATCTGAAGGAAAAATCTAAACGTGATTTGTTTATAGATTTTTTTTACAAGAGTTGTGATAAATTACCAACTCAGCGGCCATTTTGAAAAAGTGTATTTCTTGCCCTTCAAGGAAAGCCCAAGTTTCCTTTTTTGACTCTTAACTGATCACTCAAACCATTTTTATTTTTGTTGTACAACTTTGTATTGCTCAATATATTTATTTATTTATTTATTTATTTATTTATTTTTCATTTCATTTCTGGTATAATTTCAGCACTTTGAATTTCTGACACCGAAATGGTGAAAAATAGCACAAATAATGATGGGACAAAAAAAGGAAGCACACGTACCTTCCATTTTTACCGCTGTTTGCTAAACATTTTACAAAGTTTGATAGCAGAAGTTTTTTTATGAAGCGTTAAATCTGCAAAAAAAAATGGTTAAAGACTGAGTATTTTGCCATTGAAAGTTAAAGGGAAGAGTAACTATTGCTATTCTGAGTGTAAATGCAGGTTAAGGTAATTTAACGTCCATAATTCAAAAAGAAAATACTGTTTTTGTCAGTTCTGCAAGCATCAATTCATTTCTGACAATACATATGGAAGATATTGTATGTATTCGTCCTGCATAAGGTCGAAACAGCAAAATTCACTTAAAATTACATATTATGTCAAATTGGTATCTTTGACCGGTCATAGCTCACGGACATATATAATTATTCTTACGTTTTCTGCAATTTATTCCTGATTCCAAAAATGTATATGAAAAATAAAAAGGGATTTGTTGACATCACAGAGGAGTACATTCTTAAATGTCATTTTTGATTATATTATAACTGAGTCAATAATTTTAACTGCCGCCAAGATGATTTGTCTGCTCCGTCGACGGACTACGCTAATAAATTACAAAACACCGTTAGCACATATTCCTTAAATATGAGTAGAAAAGTCGGTAGGCAATATTGTTATACTGTGTGATTTCTGTTGACGTAAAGTTCTCCTTCCTACAAAAGTGGACGCAATATTCTACTTCCTCAGAAAGTGGGCGCAATATTCTACTTCCTCTGAAAGTGTCTGCAATGTTCTACTTCATCAGAAAATGGGCGCAATGTTCTACTTCCTCAGGAAGTGAGCGCAATGTCTTACTTCCCTATGAAGTGGGCGCATTATTCTATTTCCTCATAAGTGGATGATATTAGTTTTTCACACTTTAAACTTTAAATTTTTAAATAATGAGTCATAGTCTTGTCAGCGTGCATCAAACTGATTAGTCTGTTCAAAGGCTTCTTAGACAATATGATATATCATGAATTTCGTAGCTGTCATTTTACAAAAACAAAAACGAATAATTAAAGTGTGTGTGAAGACAATCTGGTGCGTTTCTGATATAGAGAAACTGGTTTATCCAATGAGAAACTAGATTGTATCTAAACAGATTTAGATCACAACGTGTCTTCATAACTCTTTGATTGATTGCTTTCTGCTCGTGCTTAGATGTTGAAAGTTGGGAGTTTTTACGTTCGTCCTCACAACAGCCAGGGTCATAGGAGGACGATATGCTACCAACGATGGGTCATCACACCGAGATATCATACCTAAAGGTAGCGAGACACACCAAACGGCACTTTATACTGAACGGGTAGAGAACTACCACGAAACGTAAATGAACCATAGTATTTATGATCATATCACCATAATCCATTATAGGAAAGTTACATCCCTTTTGTCAACATCAAATCTTTTTGATAATATTCTATGATAAAATGTGAAAAATCCCTAGTTTTCGGTAAATGTCACATTGCGATTCACATGCTTTGCAATGAGCAGTCTTAAGAATATAATTGCATGTTCTAGGCTTCCGTACCGCTTTGAGAAAAAAACTTGTTAATTGTTTAAAGTTATCATCGACATTTCTAAACCAAAGCTATAACAATGTGAATACCATGGGAGCTGATAGTGTATTAATGATAGATCTGAGTCGTCATTTGTTGGAGGGACAGGGACAACAGACATACTAGAGATAAACCATTTAAAGTACATCTCAGTAGCCGGGTGGATTTTGACCAAATTTGGTCTGGAGGATTTTTGGGCTATGAGATCCAATATTCTATGAAAGGACAGCGACAGGCTCTCCTAGAATTGAAGAGGCGGGTTCCCCTATTTATACATCTTCTTTTCCTAAATGGATAAAGGAATTTTGACAGAATCTTTGTGCAGCATCCTTGGGCAACATGAATTGGATACAAGTATATTCCGCGCAGAATATAGATGTCAAAATTGGTTATAAATATTGGGTTTATTTTTTATTTATTTATTTTTTTATTTTTTTTAAAATTTTTTTTTAACTTTATTTGCTTTTCATCTCCTTTGGAAATAATATGAATGTTAGCTAAACGAAGAATGTGTAGATCCCGAGCTTGGAAAGTATTTTTAATATAGCTGAAATGCAAGCGCTGACACAATCACTGTAATATCCAGGCGAGCAATGCAGGCCCTTTCGGCTTTTATTTATTCTCATCATCAATGTTTTTTTTAGAAATTCATGTCTTAACATTTTTTTCTCAATTAAAACAACTTTTAATTGAAACACAAACGACCAGACACAGCATACACCACAAGCTACCTGTATGAATGGTTATTGTTCTGCAGTGGATCGTGGAGGGAGCCAATGTTTGTATCAACAACTTAACCTCCCTGACAACTTAATACTATATATGAGAGTCAGTATACTCAATACCAATAACACCGGGTTCAATCGTACTAGGGGGCCGCGATGGCCGAGTGGTTAAGGTGTCCCGACACTTTATCACTAGCCCTCCACCTCTAGGTTACGAGTTCGAAACCTACGTGGGGCTGTTGCCAGGTACTGACCGTAGGCCGGTGGCTTTCCTCCGGTTACTCCGGCTTTCCTCCACCTCCAAAACCTGACACGTCCTTAAATGACCCTGGCTGTTAATAGGACGTTTAACAAAAACAAACCAAATCAATCGTACTGACCGGGCGCCGGTGCTTACACCTGGGCGTCGATGAATTTTACACCCGGGCAACGATAATTTCTATAGAAAATAAACGCCGAAGACGGGATCGGAAGAACGGTTGAGACATTGTTTCTCCTTTTTTGATGTGATAATGCTGTCCTTCAAGGAAAATAACCCGACCACGGAACAATATGATAAATTGGCTATAACTTGCAAGGATAACGGACAGGAAAAACACCTCTCATTTTTTGAATAATCCAACAATAAGAATGCCGTATCGGAGACAAAGAGAAGAACATTACAACAAACTTGATGTGCCCCATGGTAACAATGGCCGTTGGAAGGAAAATTGTGCTCCCAATGATGCAGTCAGCAAAATACAACGTCCTTGTTGTCATAGTCGACGTTGCCGTAGTCATCGACAACTCCAATAGGCCGACTAGGTAGAGATCGAATGACGACCCTACAACATTAATTAGGTGTCCATCATGTTCGAACTATTTTGTATTTGCTTCTCTCTTGAGTGTTACGTACATTACAAGAGGATTCGCCTAAAACTGTCCCTGATGACCATTTGAAATAAGCAGGGAGATTTCGTAAAGTTATTGTTGTTGATGACAATGCACTAATTAGACTTTTTCAATTCTTCCTGTACAAATTGCCAGTTTTCAAGTAACTCGACACTTTTTGAGAGATTAATTTACCAACAAGGGAATAGATGTCATTAACACCATTAATATTCTCCGCGATAAGTCTGTCCAAGTTTACATAACTTTGTACTTTCGATGAAAATGTATTTTTTTTTACCAGAATTCTAAACCCATTGCCACCTTTTTTTTTTTAAAATATTACAAGAAACTGCTGCAACAGCTGATTTCGATGACCTTCACACAACTCCTCCAGCAACATCTACGGTCCATTTAGACATGTCGTAACTGGCGATCTTTGCATTTTTCAAAATGATAACTGAGAGGTATTTTCATGAATGGTCCGAAATCTCCACTCATTCCATTAAACGGTCCCGTCAAAGAATACGCCTGACAATGGATAGTGCGATAACCACTCGTCACATCTCGGCCGATTTCGTACCTATATCTAACTTACCAGTATCGGCCGAGGTTAGCCGAATGTGTGAGAACATGCTGCAGTGATTGTAATATCAGAGCGGATTAAATCCGTAATTCGGAAAAGAATAAGTTACCAACAATCCAAAAAGGAAAAGAAAATACACGTCTGTATTTTGTTTGGCTTTGCCTACAGATAAGGCATCTAATGATTTAATCCTCGTCCGACACTTTTACATTTACTGTTTTCAAAAAGAACTAGGGGTAGCTCGATAGCCAGGCTAATCCTATCTACTCATTTTTCTTCTTCCTAAAGACGAAACACTGACCAATCATTCTTCAGTATGGCAACCTTACAAAATACCAGATAGTAAGAAGGATGTAGTTTTGTATCTCGTTGATGTTAAATAAGAATCGTTATAAACGTTTTATTACTGGCTCGAGTCACAGGGGCTTGGCTCGAGTAGTTGTTCAATTAAGCCTTTATCCAAACTTCTTACTACCATTCTAAGTACTGGGAGACCTTTTTCCAAAAGTGGAATTAATGGAATGTTGATTTGAAAGAACTCAAACAGTTATCTGGGAAATGGGCAGCTCCAAAAATTCCACTATTTACACTATAATTCCTTACTCCAATCTTCATGAACGCCTTTGAGCTTGTTAGATTGTGATGATATCTTTCTTTTCCAAGAAAAGGGCGTTATAAGTACATAGTTAGAAACTGTGAGAGTGTATTTTGCTAAGCATACGACCAGGGCCCACAGATATTTTGCCGATTAAATTGATTTCTCATCGACAACATTTTGTTGAGTATGGTGACCAGATCTTCTAACAATAGTCTGTGCCCTTTTGTTGGCAGACTTAATCGTTTTTCATTGAAGGCCTCATCAAAATAGGTAACAACGTCCTTCAATTTAACCTATCTGTGTATTGACGACGTGTTCTCTTTTATCAACAAAACCCTAATCATATACCCTATAGAACTTTAAATACAAGGACTCTAGAATCACGTAAACATTAACCACTTACCTTGATCTTTTTTATTACAACTAAGCTGCATTATAAGGGTGATGCTTTCAATTTCTGAATTTTTAATTTTGCATTCCCGGATAGTAACATTACTGCTTCCCTGACTTATTGGCGTATTCTTGTTCAAAACCGATAAAACAAGAACAAACGACACGCTGTAACAACTTTAGTTCGTCGTTATAGTTATATATCCAGTGGTCCTGTGATTTAGGTGGGTATTTCGCATGATAATCACCACAAAAAAAACCCCAAAAACAAGAGATCCCAGAGGGATCTTGGCGCCCACCATTGAATGATCTTTATAGGTTCCATGTCAGATTGATCTTTTCTCTACTTTTCCCTTCCTCTAAGTCTTACTAATCTGTGTAAATTCAGAAACAGCCCTGACTGTCTGTCGGCCATGTTGTTTTCCGATTGGTCCCAATATGCAAAACTATATATAGCTAGGCACTGAGGGGAACCTACATATGAAATTTGAGAAAGATCCCTTCAGTACTTTCTGAGAAATAGCGATAACAAACTTCAATTGTCAATATCCAAGATGGCTGCCTGTTGGCCATGTTGTTTTCCGATTGGTCTCAAAATGCAATATGCATAACTAGGCACCAACGGGAACCTGCGTATGAAATTTGAGAAAGATCCCTTCAGTACTTTCTGAGAAATAGCGATAACAAACTTCAATTGTCAAAATCCAAGATGGCTGCCTGTTGGCCATGTTGTTTTCCGATTGGTCTCAAAATGCAATATGCATAACTATAGGCACCGAGGGAAACCTACATATGAAATTTGAGAAAGATCCCTTCATTATTTTCTGAAAAATAGCGATAACAAACTTAAATTGTCAAAATCCAAGATGGCTGCCTGTCGGCCATGTTGTTTTCCGATTGGTCTCAAAATGCAATTTGCATAACTAGGCACCGAGGGGAACCTGCGTATGAAATTTGAGAAAGATCCCTTCAGTACTTTCTGAACAATAGCGATAACAAACTTCAATTGTCAAAATCCAAGATGGCTGCCTGTCGGCCATGTTGTTTTCCGATTGGTCTCAAAATGCAATATGCATAACTAGGCACCAAGGGGAACCTACATATGGAATTTGAGAAAGATCCTTTCAGTACTTTCTGAGAAATAGCGATAACAAACTTCAATTGTCAAAATCAAAGATGGCTGCCTGTCGGCCATGTTGTTTTCCGATTGGTCTCTAAATGCAATATGTATAACTAGGCACCAAGGGGAACCTACATATGAAATTTGAGAAAGATCCCTTCAGTGCTTTCTGAGAAATAGCGATAACAAACTTCAATTGTCAAAATCCAAGATGGCTGCCTGTCGGCCATGTTGTTTTCCGATTGGTCTCAAAATGCAATATGCATAACTAGGCACCAAGGGGAACCTACATATGAAATTTGAGAAAGATCCTTCAGTACTTTCTGAGAAATAGCGATAACAAACTTCAATTGTCAAAATCCAAGATGGCTGCCTGTCGGCCATGTTGTTTTCCGATTGGTCTCAAAATGCAATATGCATAACTAAGGCACCGAGGGAACCTACATATGAAATTTAAGAAAGATCCCTTCATTACTTTCTGAGAAATAGCGATAACAAACTTAAATTGTCAAAATCCAAGATGGCTGCCTGTCGGCCATGTTGTTTTCCGATTGGTCTCAAAATGCAATATGCATAACTAGGCACCGAGGGGAACCTACATATGAAATTTGAGAAAGATCCCTTCAGTACTTTCTGAGCAATAGCGATAACAAACTTCAATTGTCAAAATCCAAGATGGCTGCCTGTCGGCCATGTTGTTTTCCGATTGGTCTCAAAATGCAATATGCATAACTAGGCACCAAGGGGAACCTACATATGGAATTTGAGAAAGATCCTTTCAGTACTTTCTGAGAAATAGCGATAACAAACTTCAATTGTCAAAATCAAAGATGGCTGCCTGTCGGCCATGTTGTTTTCCGATTGGTCTCTAAATGCAATATGTATAACTAGGCACCAAGGGGAACCTACATATGAAATTTGAGAAAGATCCCTTCAGTGCTTTCTGAGAAATAGCGATAACAAACATCAATTGTCAAAATCCAAGATGGCTGCCTGTCGGCCATGTTGTTTTCCGATTGGTCTCAAAATGCAATATGCATAACTAGGCACCAAGGGGAACCTACATATGAAATTTGAGAAAGATCCCTTCAGTGCTTTCTGAGAAATAGCGATAACAAACTTCAATTGTCAATATCCAAGATGGCTGCCTGTCGGCCATGTTGTTTTCCGATTGGTCTCAAAATGCAATATGCATAACTAGGCACCGAGGGGAACCTGTGTATGAAATTTGAGAACGATCTCTTCATTACTTTCTGAGAAATAGCGATAACAAACTTCAATTGTCAAAATCCAAGATGGCTGCCTGTCGGCCATGTTGTTTTCGGATTGGTCTCAAAATGCAATATGCATAACTAGGCACCAAGGGGAACCTACATATGAAATTTGAGAAAGTTCCCTTCAGTACTTTTTGAGAAATAGCGATAACAAACTTAAATTGTCAATATCCAAGATGTCTACCTGTCGGCCATGTTGTTTTCTGATTGGTCTCAAAATGCAATATGCATAACTATAGGCACCGAGGGAAACCTACATATGAAATTTGAGAAAGATCCCTTCATTATTTTCTGAGAAATAGCGATAACAAACTTCAATTGTCAAAATCCAAGATGGCTGCCTGTCGGCCATGTTGTTTTCCGATTGGTCTCAAAATGCAATATGCATAACTAGGCACCGAGGGGAACCTGCGTATGAAATTTGAGAAAGATTCCCTTCAGTACTTTCTGAGCAATAGCGATAACAAACTTCAATTGTCAAAATCCAAGATGGCTGCCTGTCGGCCATGTTGTTTTCCGATTGGTCTCAAAATGCAATATGCATAACTAGGCACCAAGGGGAACCTACATATGGAATTTGAGAAAGATCCTTACAGTACTTTCTGAGAAATAGCGATAACAAACTTCAATTGTCAAAATCAAAGATGGCTGCCTGTCGGCCATGTTGTTTTCCGATTGGTCTCTAAATGCAATATGTATAACTAGGCACCAAGGGGAACCTACATATGAAATTTGAGAAAGATCCCTTCAGTGCTTTCTGAGAAATAGCGATAACAAACTTCAATTGTCAAAATCCAAGATGGCTGCCTGTCGGCCATGTTGTTTTCCGATTGGTCTCAAAATGCAACATGCATATCTAGGCACCAAGGGGAACCTACATATGAAATTTGAGAAAGATCCCTTCAGTGCTTTCTGAGAAATAGCGATAACAAACTTCAATTGTCAAAATCCAAGATGGCTGCCTGTCGGCCATGTTGTTTTCCGATTGATCTCAAAATGCAATATGCATAACTAGGCACCGAGGGGAACCTGTGTATGAAATTTGAGAACGATCTCTTCATTACTTTCTGAGAAATAGCGATAACAAACTTCAATTGTCAAAATCCAAGATGGCTGCCTGTCGGCCATGTTGTTTTCGGATTGGTCTCAAAATGCAATATGCATAACTAGGCACCAAGGGGAACCTACATATGAAATTTGAGAAAGTTCCCTTCAGTACTTTTTGAGAAATAGCGATAACAAACTTAAATTGTCAATATCCAAGATGTCTACCTGTCGGCCATGTTGTTTTCCGATTGGTCTCAAAATGCAATATGCATAACTAAGCACCGAGGGGAACCTACATATAAAATTTGAGAAAGATCCCTTCAGCACTTTCTGAGAAATAGCGAAAACAAACTTCAATTGTCAAAATCAAAGATGGCTGCCTGTCGGCCATGTTGTTTTCCGATTTGTCTCAAAATGCAATATGCATAGGTAGCAGTGTACAGTAAAAATGCCAAATTCTGAAAAATATGGCACATGCTTTAGATATGTAAACATTGCCAGTTAACCTTACATATAACCTCTTATAAAGTATATATATTTGAAATCTGTACAACATTTGCAATTTTAATAGAGCTCTGAAGGATAAGTAAACTGATATTTTCTGTGATTTTTAGAGCTGTGAATACCATGGTAACAGCTTAAAAAAATCTCAAAAATTGCAAAATATTATGATATTTGACCCAAAATGGCACAATTCTCTACACAATTTTTTTTCTGAAACCTATTCAAAATTAAATATCTCTATCCCAAAGACAGAATTAATCTTGTTTGGACATATGTTGTAAATTAAGTTTTTCCGCTATCTTACCTTTTCTGTGGGCTTCCATTTTGCGCTGTAGACGAAACTAAATTTCCTGTGTAAACACACGTTCGGAAAATCCGGATATTTAAAATCCGGAACCAATTTATTGATTTTTGTTTTAATAAATGTGAAGCCTGTATGTACTACTTCATACTGGATATACCAATTATAGTGTACATTTATTTTTTCATTTTTATACATATCATAATACAGGAGTTATTTGCTTAACAAAAAAATTGCCCATGGCCAGGCTGTCTTACTGTGGTGTGCTACCTTATACATCACTTTTGTTAATTCTAATTTTACTAAAAACCCCATGAATGTCTAGAATATGTTCCGACGAACAAAATGACATATCGGGTTACTGTGTATCCTTAATAGTCACGGAGTATTGCTGATTTCCCTGAGAGGTGTATTTTGACAACTTTTTCTCCTAATCCAGTAATAAGGGGAGGTAATTTTAAAGATGAAAACTCCCATAATTCTGTATATCTCTTGAATAAAGTTGTGTTTTGAGTTGAATGTGGTAATTTCAGTCTCTGTGCATGTAATCAAGCAAAAAATACTATACAACTATCAAATTTAGCCTTGTAATATGACGTCATAGTTACCATGACGTCATCAGTAACTATGACATCATAAATACTCAATGGTGTCATAATAAATAACCAAATTCCTTTCCAAACCTCAGCTTAGCAACACATGCAATATTCTAACTGATAAATCATGACATGACATCCAAGATTTCAAAATGTCATGCCTATGACATCACAGTCATCTGTTTCCACCCCGGTAATTCAGATATGTACCAATGATCATATGAAAGTGTCCGCTGATCCCATTTTATGCGGAAAATGCTATTTTTTCTGCTTTACCGAAGGAAGTGACAATAATTGACAATATTGTATCAACCGTACACTCCATCAATTGAAATTACATGCTTACCAATGTATAAATAAATTGAAAATAATGGTTTCACCAAATATTTCAAAAAATAACATTTACTGTAATAGTTTCCATGGATACGGGGTAATAAATCAGGTAAAACAAACCAGAATTCAGTCTATATGGTTTGTTAGATACCCAATAAGTTATTTTGGGTTTGTTATAAAACATAGAATATCTTTTCAATTTACACTGACTCATTAACATTATGCTTAATTAACCCACCCTTAAAATGGGTAAATATGCGAGTTACCTCCCTTGATTCCTCTAATATGACAAGCCAGATAATAAACAAGTTTTAAATTGTTTTTATGCATTTTTGAGCAATAATGAACTAAAATGAAGCTTAATCAAGCATAATTAAGCACAATTTCCAAAAAATAACATTTTTCAGCCCTTATAAGGTAGCAGTGTACAGTAACAAGAGATCCCAGAGGGATCTTGGCACCCACCATTGAATGATCTTCATAGGTTCCATGTCAGATTGATCTTTTCTCTACTTTTCCCTTCATTTCACTAATCTGTGCAAATTGAGACATCCCTCCAGTACTTTTCAAACAAGGGAATCCTAGCTATATAAAAAATTTGAGATTTAACGATAATGGCTGTTTGTTTGCCAGGTTGTTTTCAGGTCCAAAAATGCAATACAAGGGACCAAGGGGAACCTACTTATGAAATTTGAGAAAGATCCATTCAGTACTTTGAGACATAGAGATAACAAACTTCAATTGTCAAAATCCAAGATTCCTTAAATACTTTCTCAGAAATAGTGATAACAAACTTCAATTGTCAAAATCAAAGATGGCTGCCTGTCGGCCATGTTGTTTTCGGATTGGTCTCAAAATGTAATATGCATAACTAAGCACCAAGGGGAACCTTCATATGAAATTTGAGAAAGATCCCTTCAGTACTTTCTCAGAAATAGCGATAACAATCTTCAATTGTCAAAATCCAAGATGGCTGCCTGTCGGCCATGTTGTTTTCAGATTGGTCTCAAAACGCAATATGCATAACTAGGCACCAAGGGGAACCTACATATGAAATTTGAGAAAGATCCCTTAAGTACTTTCTCAGAAATAGCGATAACAAACTTCAATTGTCAAAATCCAAGATGGCTGCCTGTCGGCCATGTTGTTTTCGGATTGGTCTCAAAACGCAATATGCATAACTAGGCACCAAGGGGAACCTTCATATGAAATTTGAGAAAGATCCCTTCAGTACTTTCTCAGAAATAGCGATAACAAACTTCAATTGTCAAAATCCAAGATGACTGCCTGTCGGCCATGTTGTTTTCCGATTGGTCTCAAAATGTAATATGCATAACTAGGCACCAATGGGAACCTTCATATGAAATTTGAGAAAGATCCCTTCAGTACTTTCTCAGAAATAGCGATAACAATCTTCAATTGTCAAAATCCAAGATGGCTGCCTGTCGGCCATGTTGTTTTCCGATTGGTCTCAAAATGTAATATGCATAACTAAGCACCAAGGGGAACCTTCATATGAAATTTGAGAAAGATCCCTTCAGTACTTTCTCAGAAATAGCGATAACAATCTTCAATTGTCAAAATCCAAGATGGCTGCCTGTCGGCCATGTTGTTTTCCGATTGGTCTTAAATCGCAATATGCATAACTAGGCACCAAGGGGAACCTACATATGAAATTTGAGAAAGATCTCTTCAGTAATTTCTCAGAAATAGCGATAACAAACTTCAATTGTCAAAATCCAAGATGACTGCCTGTCGGCCATGTTGTTTTCGGATTGGTCTCAAAACGCAACATGCATAACTAGGCACCAAGGGGAACCTTCATATGAAATTTGAGAAAGATCCCTTCAGTACTTTCTCAGAAATAGCGATAACAAACTTCAATTGTCAAAATCAAAGATGGCTGCCTCTCGGCCATGTTGTTTTCCGATTGGTCTCAAAACGCAATATGCATAACTAGGCACCAAGGGGAACCTTCATATGAAATTTGAGAAAGATCCCTTCAGTACTTTCTCAGAAATAGCGATAACAAACTTCAATTGTCAAAATCCAAGATGGCTGCCTGTCGGCCATGTTGTTTTCCGATTGGTCTCAAAACGCAATATGCATAACTAGGCACCAAGGGGAACCTACATATGAAATTTGAGAAAGATCCCCTCAGTACTTTCTGAGAAATAGCGATAACAAGAATTGTTTACGGACGGAGGGACGGACGGACGACGGACCACGGACGCAGGGCGATTTGAATAGCCCACCATCTGATGATGGTGGGCTAAAAATGCCAAATTCTGAAAAATATGGCACATGCTTTAGATATGTAAACATTGCCAGTTAACCTTACATATAACCTCGTATAAAGTATATATATTTGAAATCTGTACAACATTTGCAATTTTAATAGAGCTCTGAAGGATAAGTAAACTGATATTTTCTGTGATTTTTAGAGCTGTGAATACCATGGTAACAGCTTAAAAAATTCTCAAAAATTGCAAAATATTATGATATTTGACCCAAAATGGCACAATTCTCTACACAATTTTTTTTCTGAAACCTATTTAAAATTAAATATCTCTATCCCAAAGACAGAATTAATCTTGTTTGGACATATGTTGTAAATTAAGTTTTTCCGCTATCTTACCTTTTCTGTGGGCTTCCATTTTGCGCTGTAGGCGAAACTAAATTTCCTGTGTAAACACACGTTCGGAAAATCCGGATATTTAAAATCCGGAACCAATTTATTGATTTTTGTTTTAATAAATGTGAAGCCTGTATGTACTACTTCATACTGGATATACCAATTATAGTGTACATTTATTTTTTCATTTTTTATACATATCATAATACAGGAGTTATTTGCTTAACAAAAAAATTGCCCATGGCCAGGCTGTCTTACTGTGGTGTGCTACCATAACTAGGCACCAAAGGGAACCTACATGTGAAATTTGAGAAAGATCCCTTCAGTACTTTCTGAGAAATCGCGATAACAAACTTCAATTGTCAAAATCCAAGATGGCTGCCTGTCGGCCATGTTGTTTTCCGATCGGTCTCAAAATGCAATATGCATAACTAGGCACTGAGGGGAACCTACATATGAAATTTGAGAAAGATTCATTCAGTGTTTTCGGAGAAATAGCGATAACAAACTTGACTTGTCAAAATCCAAGATGGCTGCCTGTCGGCCATGTTGTTTTCCGATCGGTCTCAAAATGCAATATGCATAACTAGGAACCAAGGGGAACCTACAATGTATATAGGAAATTTGAGAAAGATCCCTTCAGCACTTTCTGAGAAATAGCGATAACAAGAATTGTTTACGGACGGAGGGACGGACGGACGGACCACGGACCACGGACGCAGGGCAATTTGAATAGCCCACCATCTGATGATGGTGGGCTAAAAAAAACTGCTACTCTCAGTAGTTAGAATGCTTGCAATTTTCTTTGGGTTACATTCCCGTTTCAAAACGTCAAAACGTCTCTCCCGAAATGAATTTTTCGCATTTTCTGTGATAGATCATGATGGTGGTGGTTATTTGGTTAACATTTACTCTTCTTCATCAGTGTCCTGTAGAATATTCCCAAAATATGTTCGACTGTATAAAATGAAGGACAACATGGTTGTTTAAAAGCCATTACGACGGTTTTGGGACAAGTCCATCTACCCTGCTGTCTTTTCTGACATACTATGGCAGTTAGTAATCCTTGGAGCAGCTTTCCTAATATACTTCAGGCCAAAAGAATCATTGTAATTCTGTGGAAGAAATTCTGTGTGTCATTTATAACTTGCACAGAAATCAAAACGTCGGGCTATTTCGGTATTGTGCTGTGGTATATTTGTCTATCGTAGTTTGCTTTTATGGGGTGTCATGTTTTTGACCAATCTCTTTAGAACTTACTGCCTTTCGCGAGCATCACCTGAGCGCTTCCTCTGTTTGATCTACCTTAGTCAACCAAAGGTGTTAAACACGCTCATTCGCTAGTCAAACATCGACTATGAAAGTAATATGTTAGACTGTCCTTAAGAGAGCTACACACGCCTTACTGTCTAAATTGATAAGTGTTATAATCCCTTGTATTTTTAGTAGCGATTCGGTCTCATATCGAGTACCCGGAAGATTTTTGAAGATTTATTTTGTCATAGGAAACTGTGTGCGTTTCATCTGGCTAGGCTACAGTGTAAACACCTGCGTTACATTTGAATATTAGGATAATTTAACTCATTTTTCGGAGGAATGATAATTTACTTTGATTTTTTAGCAATTAACCTTCTCCAGAAATCCCCTCTTGACTACTATCCTTATCAGACTTTAATAAAATGATCAATTGTGCTTTCTTGAATCTTAGCTCAATTTGATGATTTTTGAAGAGTCATTGTCTTTCCTTTTTACTGTTTTCATCATACACAATCTCCTTTTCTCCGTTTTTTCTCTCTTTTTTTCCCTGACAGATCTATAAGAAACTTAAGTTAATAGACTTGATTATCACGACATGTTTGGTGCATTTTCGTTTTCATTACATTTTAAAAGCAGTTGTTGCCCTTTGGTTATTTTTCAGAATTTGTTATCTTGTTTGGAGATCTTTTTCAACTTCTAACCAATCACTTTGATAGCTTGTGGATTCAGTTATATCATATTAAGAAGTTTCAGTCCACAAGATATCCTAATTATAGTTAATTATAGATTTAACACCAAACACAACATATGTGTGTCAGATGGTTGGAATGGTTAAAATGCAACAGCTCTATCACTGTCATCAGCATAGAGGGCCAAGTTGTTCAAATGGTGATAAGCTTAATCACTTGATTAATGATTAGTGAAAATTTTATTATATTTCTCCCGTACTTCAAAACCAGTGCGAGTATATTCCTTAAAATATGCTGGTAGGTAAAATTTTGTCAAGTTAGTGTTACCATAAACTATTTATCATTATTATATCATTGATGTTAAACTGCAATAAGCCTAGTTAGCTTTTTGAATAACTGGGCCCTGGTGTACAAATTTAATAAACAGTCTTAAGCAATGATGAAAAAAAGTTTAATAAGTATAGTAACCTGCCATAGAAATACAGGGTGAATCTCATTAGTAGATAACTAGTCTATCTGATACAAGAGCACTGACTGTTCAAGCATACACTCATATCCAAAATGTCAAATCCAATGTCATACGGCAGTGTTTATCACACGATAATGTCATACGGCAGTGTTTGTCACACGACAGACACTTTGTCAGCTGGCATGAACCCAGACTCGCCAAGGTGACGTATGGAAACTCTGCCTGAAGGTCGTATAGTAATCCACGTGATACTCGCATGATTTAAACTTATTCGAAGCCAAGCTTCTGGGGGAAATTGTAGAGCCCTGAAACATACAACACACATATATCAGTTTTAAATTTTTTCATAGCAAGATGTTTTATACCATCGTAGATGTAACCAGCTGACCGGGCCTAGCGCGGTATAATGTAAACAACCTGACGATCCACTGTGTCTATGGTATATTTTGCCATTTGTGCCCTTTGTTCTGGTGAATAGATTCCATAATTACCTCGTTTTCGTTTTTTTGGGGTATGTATAGCCTACACTGTATATGATACTATTGTCAAGAAAGATAGCTCGTATTGATTTACTATTGTAAGAAATTGAAAATGTGGCAAATTTTCTCCCCGCATTAGTCGCAAAGGGAAAAACACGAAATTTTCTCCCCACAAAATTAAACTATACAGTAATGAATCATTTTATCAAAATATATATAGTACCAGGTACATATAAATTTGCATGCTAAATACATTTTACTACTAAGAGCCCAACCTCAATACTTGTGTGGAATAAAGAATCCAAAAATGATCTCCATATAATCTTCCCTTTTCTGAACATCATTACCTATGTAATATTTTACTGTGCAATGATTCTACATGTCTTGAAATGACAAGCAGACAAACTTTTACCATTAAAAACTTCACATATCACAATAGTTTGTTTCATCCGTTGACTTGAAATATTGTATGTTTCATCCGTTGACTTGAAATATTGTATGTTTCATCCGTTGACTTGAAATATTGTATGTTTCATCCGTTGACTTGAAATATTGTATGTATCAGATTTTGCATATTCAATATTTCAAGTCTGGAAACAGGTCATAGATAATACAACCACTCAAACACAGCGTCCCAACAGCCTGAAATTTTCAAGTGCTAAGGGGAGATCATTTAAAGTCATGCTATTCAAAAAGGAGTGATTACTCTTAGTCATATTTATTATCAAATAAATCTCAATACTAGTAATTTTGGAGAGAATTTAAATTATTTATGCACAATAATGTTGACTGCAGATTGTAAATCTCGCTCAATTTAAGGCATCTAATTTAACATTCAAATTTTTTTCACCAAAATCTTCTCTACACACTTAATCCACTAGTAAAATCAAACACTCTTAGTCCCCTAAATTCTGATACATAAACATCACAGTAAACTTACCTGCACACAAAGTATCACAACTTACCTGCACACAAAGTATCACAACTTACCTGCACACAAAGTATCGTATGACATTAGCATGACACACCACAATCTCATGGCTGTCAATTTCCTGAGAGGCATCTGCTCGATGAAACAGATTTTTGTAAGCAGCTTCTATTCTAGCTCCGTCTTGGAGAAACTGCTGAAAATGAACACCAGAGATATGTATTAAGTTTGAAAGTTGCCCGTTATGCCAGGCTTTCACTAGACCCCTTCAGACCATATATTCAACTCCTCAAAATTAGATTTGGTCCCAGAGTTTACAAGGATATCTCTACTTGAATATGTTAAATATCGAGCATCAAGTAAAAGTCCTGTTATACAACATTCTTAGAAAAAATAATACACAAGAATGATGAATCCAACTAAGAATTAGCTAAGGCTGGCCACAAATCAGGGAGATCAGTGAGACAAGAGGCCCATGGGCCTGAACTGTCATCTGACTTTAAAGACTCTTGTACTATTGTAGCATACATACTCAGTAGCAAGTATGGTGGCACTGTTGGCCATGGCAGCCATCTTGGACTTCGGACTGAGCCAAAAAATAACAACACTTAGGACCATCTTGGGATCATTTCAGGTAAACTAGAGCTGAATCATATTGGTGGAGCTTGTGAAGAAGTGTGAAATAGGTGTTGCTAAGGAAAATCATGATTGCGCAATCATGTTACAAAATGGCTGTTGTAACTGCAATGTCAAAGCAAAGTTTTTACAAGGCTAAAAAATAACAACACCGATTTCAAGCTCAATAGCACCAGTGGAATAGGAGAAGAAGTTAAGTGTGTTTTTTAAGATGGCTGCCATCTTGGATTTCAAATCGACCTGAAAAATAACAACACTTGGTCAGGACCATCTCAGGATCATTCCAGGCAAGTGTCAGCTCAATCCCACTAATGGAACTAAAGTTTGAAATGTGAAAAGTTTAAGCACAGCGCATGGCGGACGACGGCGGACGAAGCACGATGACTATAGGTCAGCCTGACCCTTCGGGTCAAATGAACTAAAAAGGCAACATCTAGTTTACCTCCTTTTCTGGTCGCCAGTGCCCTATTGGAGGTTCTGGAGGTATGGGTGCCCCTTCACGGAGCATGTCTGTTTCTTTACGTGGAACATCAGGGAAGAACTTTTGTATAATATCAGCAGTCTCCTTCGCCCGTGTCATGGTTGATGATATGAGGACGGTATAGGATAGACCCAGGTCTTTGAGACGTTGCCCTGTATATTCTGCCTGCTTCCGCCCTGAATTAACAACACAAAATAATATATCAGTTACCTATAACATTACGGAAATCCGTTCCCGTGCATTTCCGTCCGGACTGTGAGTTTTCAGGACTATCGGCGTCCGGATTATCGCGGGTCCACTGTACAAGTTCAAGTTATCCCTTGAAGCAAATTGAAACTAATTGCACTTTTGTCAATGTGTAAATTTCAAAATAGATACATAATAATATCACAGTGCATCTACATGTATTCATGACTGAGATAATCTATCGCCCAGACTTGTATATAATTGAAGACAGAACATTTTGAGTCATTAAAATAGGGTGATACATAGTTGGGAATGTAGTCCGTGTGAGCCGACCCTAGTATATAGGCAGGTAAAACACTGTCTGGATCTGAAACAACAACTCTAACCTAATTCTGTGAGGTATCGCTGATTGTCCTCTTTTCCATCTGTGTTGTATTGACCATGCCGAATTAACAGTAGATGACGTGTTGCTGTTGGGGTATGTTTCTTCAGTTCATTTTCAGCATCTTTTGCATCTTTTTCATCCAAGGAATTTTTGTTTTTGGACGGTTTCACTAAACTGGCTGGTTCACATCTAAGAGCATATGAAATATATTTAATTACCTATGAAATGTTTATACATGTACTTGTGCCTCTATCATAAGGACCTGTTACAGGTTACCTGGGTACATTGATTTTTGCCCATGAGCCAATTTAATAACTATTGGTTGATTTTTGTAGTACTATATGGGACAACCCATGAAATATGTTTAAAAAATTCAAAAGGTCCCAGGGGTCTATTCTATGACCATTTTAATATCACCCTACATGGTAGTGACAGGGTTCCATTTTTAGTCAAAATAACGCACATTTAACTTTTTTACTTCAAAAAGTTATAATTTTCTTTAGAGTGATATCTACTGCAAAACATAGATGCATTTATGCAACAAAAAAAATATCTATTAAAAAGATTACACAATCTTAAACCCCAAAAATACCTTAATTTTTAAGCCAATTTTAAGCCATGTTCACTTTTTACGGAATTGGTACAACGACTTCCGGTTCTTTTACACCCAAAATATTTGGCAATTATTTGGACCATCATGTTAATTATCTTCACTATTTGACATTGAAATCATGCGTCGGGCCATTTCTGCAAAATCAATGTAACCTGTAACAGGTCTTTTATAACAGTCCTCTTCATTATCTTTTAGGCAGAAATAAATCATATTATCTTCATGTCAAATATTTCAGAAGTATAGTGAAAAATGAATGTTTCGAGGAATTTAAAAACGAGGCCCATGGGTCTTAACGGTCACCTGAGTTTTGATACATTTAGCATATTTGACACCTGTGACCTAGAACACAGGTCAAGGTCATCTATTTGAACAAACTTGGTAGCCTTTCATCCCAGCATGCTACAGACTTAATATTGGGTCTCTGGGCCTTTTCGTTATCAAGAAGAAGTAGTTCAAAGTTTAGCATATTTGACTTGGTGACCTTGAATGAAGGTCAAGGTAATCCATTTGAACAAACTTGGTAGCCCTTCATCCCTGCATCCTACAGGCCCAATATAAGGTCTCTGGGCCTTTTCGTTATCAAGAAGAAGTCGTTCAAAGATTTTAGCATATTTGACCCCGTGACCTTGAATGAAGGTCAAGGTCATCCATTTGAACAAACATGGTAGCCCTTCACCCCAACATGCTACAGACCCAATATCAAGTCCCTGGGTCTCTTGGTTATTTAGAAGTTGTTTAAAAATCTTAGCATTTTTTAACTATGTGACCTTGAATGAAGGTCAAGGTCAAGGTTTGGACAAATTTGGGAGCCCTTCACCCCAGCATACTACAGGCCAAATATTAGGTCTCTGGGTCTCTTGGTTATTGAGAAGTTGTTTAAAGATTTTAGCCTTTTTGACCACTGTGACCTTGAATGAAGGTCAAGGTCATTCATTTGAATAAACTTGAGAGCCCTTCACCCCAGCATGCTACAGGCCAAATATAAGGTCTCTGTGACTCTTGGTTATTGAGAAGAAGTTGTTTAAATATTGTAGCCTTTTTGACTCCTGTGACCTTGAATGAAGGTCAAGGTCATCCATTTGAACAAACTTGGTAGCCCTTCATCCCAGCATGCTACAGACCCAATATCAACTCCCTGGGTCTTTTGGTTATTTAGAAGAAATCATTTAAATTTTGTTTAGCATATTTGACCCCTGTGACCTTGAATGCCACGGCATAAGCTCACTTGCCCTTTGGGCAGGTGAGCTAAAAAGAAATAAAAAAAGGCCATATGGACCTGCATCTGTCACCTACATAAATATAAATGTAGTTTCACTTCTTCGATGGTTCAGTTAATAAAAAGAACTTGATTCTTTTAATCTAAGTATTTTAGTATTTTAGTTAATCAGAAATGAGCTCTGGACTTACATCAGACATCTAAGCATATCTGTCAGAATGTCCGAGTCTGGTGTCAGGCATTTAGGACCAGAACATACATATATGCACAGGGGCATGTCAAGTCTTATATTAAACAAGAAATATCTTTAAAAAAGATAAACGGCATAGTTTAAATACTGGTGGTTATAATGTAAAACTGCTGGCGAAATAAATTAACGAACTAATACTTTACAGCAGGAATAACAAAATTACATGTATTTCAATTTGAATCATTCTTGGTGATCATAAGACTACATTTAATTCAGGAATATAATTTTATTAATGCGTTATTTGAAAAGATACCACTTATTCAGTTGCATGCAATCTTAAATTTGTTTCGTTTTTAACTGCATATCTGCATTTTGCATTTACCGCTGCATTAACCAATCACGTACTTCATCTTGACCAGTAACGCCACCTATCGCGTCATATCCCGGGCCAAAAGAATAGTATACGGCTATGCCGAAAAAATAGCCAGAAATACTTATATAGTAATATATATATATTATAAGAGCGCAGCTCATCACGCCCTCGAAGCTCTCTTTAAGACAACATGTGTATAAGCTATATTTCCAATCAATTATATACCCCTTCAACTTTGAAATTGTGTCGCGCAGGAAAAGTCTCGCACCTCCAGTAGAGGCAGCCATGTTTGAAATCTCGATACATGCCCGACAAGATCTGAATGATTTCTCTCTCGTCAAAACAAATAACTGAAAGTTAGTTCAAATTACTTAATTCTCGAAATATCCACACAACCCATGTCAAAGGCCTGATTCATTTAAAAGTTACAATTTCTATTTTGCTTTTGACCGACGAGGTAAATATATTTTGCGAATTTGATTGGCTTGAGATATTTTGTTGGTTACCTAAATCGGAACTCTCCCAGTTTCTGTGCTGATCAAAATAGAGCAAGAGTAGAATAAGAGGTTATTTTGTTGCATATGTGCTTTAAATTGAACAGTTTTTAATTGTTTTATTATTAGATAAAAGCATGGAATTGTAAGCACAACTTTCCAGGTTATAACCGAAAACCCTGAAATATTACTGAGTTGAACACCCCATTCTGAATGGTGCTGTATTGTCGTCGAGCGCGACGTCATAAGAATTCAACGTCAAAGATTATGCTACTGATTCCTGCACTTTCTAAGCCCATATATTTTAAGAATTTTTCGTCGTTCAGATTTCTGTGAAATATGTGATATTTTACGGGAAATGAATGACTTCTGTATTTCAAAGTGGGTATAGACTGTATTTACTGCAGTAGTTAAGATTTCATCAAAACTTGTATTAATAAAATTTCATAATTTGTCCAATAATCACTCACTTCAGATTAAAAACCTGGATGTTTATAATATATCTCAAATAATAGTATAAGCGAGTGATTTTGTTTCTTGTTACTTCAACCACGGACTTAGATATACATACTAATATATGTCCATGCTTTAATAAACAAGAGGCCCAATGGGCCTGTATCGCTCACCTGGCTCTACAGCAACTTTGAAGTTGGTTGAGGTCATTTCTACAGATACTATGCTGATTACTTCTTTATTCAAATATCAGAGTAGGCTAGGTTTATTCATATTAATAAATTTTCTAGTCCTTTATTCCAGCATTCTATTGGCCTAATATCAGGTCTCAAAGGCTCTTGGCTATCGCAAAATTATTATTTACAGATTTAAGCCGATTTCACCCCTGTGACCTTGAATGTAGGTCAAGGTCATTCATTTGAACAAACTTGGTAGCCCTTCACCTCAGCATGCTTAAAGCCCAATATCAAGTCCCTGGGCCTCTTGGTTATTGCGAAGAAGTTGTTTGAAGATTATAGCCTATTTCACCCATGTGACCTTGAATGAAGGTCAAGGTCATTTATTTGAACAAACTTGGTAGCCCTTCACCCCAGCATGCTACAGGCCCAATATCAAGTCCCTGGGCCTCTTGGTTATTGAGAAGAAGTTGTTTGAAGATTACAGCCTATTTGCCCAATGTGACCTTGAATGAAGGTCAAGGTCATTTATTTGAACAAACTTGATAGCTCTTCACCCCAGCATGCTACAGGCCCAATATCAAGTCCCTGGGCCTCTTGGTTATTGAGAAGAAGTCGTTTGAAGATTATAGCCTATTTCACCTCTGTGACCTTGAATGAAGGTCAAGGTCATTTATTTGAACAAACTTGGTAGCCCTTCACCCCAGCATGCTACAGGCCTAATATCAAGTCCCTGGGCCTCTTGGTTATTGCGAAGAAGTTGTTTGAAGATTATAGCCTATTTCACCCATGTGACCTTGAATGAAGGTCAAGGTCATTTCTTTGAACAAACTTGGTAGCCCTTCACCCCAGCATGCTACAGGCCCAATATCAAGTCCCTGGGCCTCTTGGTTATTGCGAAGAAGTTGTTTGAAGATTATAGCCTATTTCACCCATGTGACCTTGAATGAAGGTCAAGGTCATTTCTTTGAACAAACTTGGTAGCCCTTCACCCCAGCATGCTACAGGCCCAATATCAAGTCCCTGGGCCTCTTAGTTATTGAGAAGAAGTCGTTTGAAGATTATAGCCTATTTCACCTCTGTGACCTTGAATGAAGGTCAAGGTCATTTATTTGAACAAACTTGGTAGCCCTTCACCCCAGCATGCTACAGGCCTAATATCAAGTCCCTGGGCCTCTTGGTTATTGAGAAGAAGTCGTTTGAAGATTATAGCCTATTTCACCTCTGTGACCTTGAATGAAGGTCAAGGTCATTTATTTGAACAAACTTGGTAGCCCTTCACCCCAGCATGCTACAGGCCTAATATCAAGTCCCTGGGCCTCTTGGTTATTGCGAAGAAGTTGTTTGAAGATTATAGCCTATTTCACCCATGTGACCTTGAATGAAGGTCAAGGTCATTTATTTGAACAAACTTGGTAGCCCTTCATCCCAGCATGCTACAGGCCTAATATCAAGTCCCTGGGCCTCTTGGTTATTGAGAAGAAGTTGTTTGAATATTAAAGCCTATTTCACCTCTGTGACCTTGAATGAAGGTCAAGGTCATTTATTTGAACAAACTTGGTAGCCCTTCATCCCAGCATGCTACAAGCCTAATATCAAGTCCCTGGGCCTCTTGGTTATTGAGAAGAAGTTGTTTGAAGACTACAGCCTATTTGCCCCATGTGACCTTGAATGAAGGTCAAGGTCATTTATTTGAACAAACTTGGTAGCCCTTCACCCAAGCAAGCTACAGGCCCAATATCAAGTCCCTGGGCCTCTTGGTTATTGAGAAGAAGTTGTTTGAAGACTACAGCCTATTTGCCCCATGTGACCTTGAATGAAGGTCAAGGTCATTTCTTTGAACAAACTTGGTAGCCCTTGATCCCAGCATGCTACAGGCCTAATATCAAGTCCCTGGGCCTCTTGGTTATTGAAAAGAAGTCGTTTGAAGATTATAGCCTATTTCACCTCTGTGACCTTGAATGAAGGTCAAGGTCATTTCTTTGAACAAACTTGGTAGCCCTTCACCCCAGCATGCTACAGGCCCAATATGAAGTTCCTGAGCCTCTTGGTTATTGAGAAGAAGTTGTTTAAATGAAAAAGTTGACGCCGGCCGGACGGCCGACGGACGCCGCACCATGGCATAAGCTCACTTGCCCTTCGGGCAGGTGAGCTAAAAACAAAACCCAAGACATGCATAAAATAAAATATAGATATACGTCACAAGTTTTAATTGTAACTAGTTTATATAGTGATACGATTGCCTTAGACTAGCTTCCTTTAGCTCAGTCTGTAAAGCGGCTGTCCAGTAAAGCTGCGGGTTGCGGACTCGATCCTGGTGGAGGCACACTATTTGCTTTTCTGTTACATCGGTTGACCACTCCAAGTGCAAGCTATAGGGAAATGAGAGGCTTCTTTGGGGATAAAACCTGGGTTAATGTGTTTTCGGGGCGAACATGTTTGAAAAGTGAGGAATAGTGAGGCAGGTTTTAATTGTAAATAGTGTACATAGTGTTTGAAGTGGCAAATTTCTTTAGCTCAGTCGGTAGAGCGGCGGACCAGTAAGCAGAGGGTCGTGGGTTCGATCCCCTGTGTTATACATATCATGGCCATCTTGTTGTATCTTCTGTCCTTTTACATTGTCAGTAGCATATGAAATTTGTATAGATTTCAATTCCTCTTATCTCTCTCTATATATATCTGTGCAAATTTATGTGTATCTATCATATCTATTCTGATGCCGATGGCAAAAGAGAAACAAATTTCCAGGAGGCAAGGAAGTGAACGGAGAAAGCAAACCATGGCACAGGATGTGATGAACTTTAGAAACAGCAGAGTGTTTTGAAAAGTGAATACTGAATAGTGTGAACATCTGCTATCAGCATCGGAAAAGTTTATTTGAATTGTTTATTCATTTGATAATCTATAATCATCAATGAATATTTTTTATTTATATCTTCGTTTATATTCATTTAAATAGAACCCTTGTATATAATAAGATACAATAAATATGTTTAAATCAAAAGAAATTTGGCAGTAGAATACTGATGTCATTATGCAGTGCACATGTCATCACGGATATAATATGTACGATCATCTGGAATCAGACAGCACAAAGTGAAGAGTGAAGACACTGTAAGTCACATCAGGATAAACAATAAGAATTTCAGTTGATATATGTATAGATGTTTAGATGTGTAAAAGTTCAAGGAGTAGTAGTGTGCAGCCAGCCGGGATCGAACCCGCGACCCTCAGCTTACTGGTCCGTCGCTCTACCGACTGAGCTAAAGGGAAATTCCCCCTAGCCTGAAGCTAGAAGGCGACCATACAACTATGTATGTACAGTATTTACAATTAAAACCCAGCCTGCTACACTACTCTCTCCTTCAAACGTGTTCGCCCTCGAACACACAAAGCCAGGTTCTATCTCCAAGGAAGCCTCTTGCTTTCACTTGGAGTGGTCTGCGGCACCAATGTAAAAGTTCAAGGAGAAGTAGTGTGCAGCCAGCCGGGATCGAACCCGCGACCCTCAGCTTACTGGTCCGTCGCTCTACCGACTGAGCTAAAGGGAAATTCTCCCTAGCCTGAAGCTAGAAGGCGACCATACAACTATGTATGTACAGTATTTACAATTAAAACCCAGCCTGCTACACTACTCCCTCCTTCAAACGTGTTCGCCCTCGAACACACAAACCCAGGTTCTATCTCCAAGGAAGCCTCTTGCTTTCACTTGGAGTGGTCTGCGGCACCAATGTAAAAGTTCAAGGAGAAGTAGTGTGCAGCCAGCCGGGATCGAACCCGCGACCCTCAGCTTCCTGTTCCGCCGCTCTACCAACTGAGATAAAGGGAAATTCACCCTAGCCTGAAGCTAGAAGGCGACCATACAACTATGTACAGTATTTACAATTCAAACCCGGCCTGCTACAGATGTAATGGATAGTTTATGTTACAATGTGTTTACATGTACATGTCAAGATATAGATTAAATTGGGGTGGGGGAAGGGTGGTATAATCACCCTTTATATTTTGACCTAGTTTGTAGCTTACTGTGTGTGTCATTCTTTTAAACTAACACCCCCCCCCCCCCCCCCCCCCCCAAAAAAAAAAAAACAACAACTGAAAATGTGGTAGTCTATACACACCGAGACAGATCCTAATATACATGTAACGTTACATGAACTGTAATGATTAACGTGGAGTAATTACGGTCATAGCTGCGCTCTTCTAAGGCTTTGCCTTCATTCATATTAGATATTTCTGGCTATTTTTTAATATGACTAGACATGCCCCTGTGAATGCGATACAATGTATATATATGCAAGTGCACTACATTCGTACATTGACATACTTGTCCCAATTGTAGTCCCATTTCACACTCGGTTCAAAATTGGATGTCCAGGAGGCTCTTGTGTGATTTTTCTGTGATTCGTTGTAAATGACGCCCACCGCAACCCCGACACCACCTAAAATTATGACCCCTCGCCGTGCCAGCCGACTCCAACCCGCCATGCTTGTTTACTGGTCAGGGTCGATCGGGAGCTTACTAAACCTCGCTAGCCTGTATCGATATTGCGGAATTACAGACGTTTCGCCCCAATGTCACAATGTCCCATGCCACAATGCCCCAATAGTGCTATTGTGTTATTGACGAGGGATTTATGTGACTACTGTGCAGTGCTATTGACGAGGGATTTATGTGACTACTGTGCAGTGCTATTGACGAGGGATTTATGTGCAAACTGCGACGTCTATCTTATTTTCTGCCAGTTTTTATGTAAAGGGGAATAACTCTTACGTTGTTGTGTTGATGTGGCTGCAAACACAGGTACTTGGGGTAAGAAATTACATTTGTATATATATACTATATAGCCTCGTATTACTATATAAAATAGAGATATTATTCCCATCACACACGACACATCAAAGTGCATTACACGGACCAATCAATGAATCAACGATGAACAGAAGCATGTCTTAGAATATAAATATAGGAACATGTACACTAACACTATCACACTGAGTATTACCATTCGATACGGATGTACATGTATCTTACGACTGTGTCCAGTGTACCCGTGTGGAGAGACCGCGACAGGGGGCGCTTCAGTGCGACATCTGTCATAGATGGCAGCACAGAACATTCAAGTCTGGTAAGTATACCAACAAAATAACTAGTTGAATAAATGGAAATGTATTGGAACGATATGTTAAAATGTGTATTTCCTTATTGATGTTACTTGATTGTAATCAATTGTAATTATAAATGTGCAAAATGAATAAATTGAATTGAATTATATTCACCAATTATCGTTCCATTACACGTTCTATTTGTATATTTCATTTTTAAATACATGTTATTGTATATATCGGGGCAAATATATCATGTTTCTTTTTATATTTTATTAAGTACATCGGGACGTATATATCTTTTTATATTTTATTAAGTACATCGGGACGTATATATCATGTTTCTTTTTATATTTTATTAAGTACATCGGGACGTATATATCATGTTTCTTTTTATATTTTATTAAGTACATCGGGACGTATATATCATGTTTCTTTTTATATTTTATTAAGTACATCGGGACGTATATATCATGTTTCTTTTATATATTTTATTAAGTACATCGGAACGGATATATCTTTTTATATTTTATTAAGTACATCGGGACGTATATATCATGTTTCTTTTTATATATTCTTAAGTTCAACGGGACGTATATACCGCGTTTCATTTTCTATATATTCTTAAGTTCAACGGGACGTATATATCGGGACGTGTAGTTATGTGCAATATATATGTTAGAATATCGTTATCAAGTTCATCTTTAGGGGTATCAAGGGAAGACTACAGACATATCAACAAGGGCGAATTAGATTTGTATTGGACATGCTGTCTCTGCGTTGGATCGAGACGGCCACTGCCTCCTGCTTCGCCACCACACAGCAAGTGATTCCCAGAGTTACTGTGAGAGGCTGCCACTTCCATTGGAGCCAGGCTGTATGGCGGAAGGTTCAGGAAGTTGGACTCCAGGTAAATACGTACGGAATGGAATAAAATGAAATGAAATGTCAATTCAATTCAATATTTTATTGCTCATTTATAGTTACAGAGTTCGGATAACTTGAATTTAGTATACAACATATTTTCCGATTCCTCGACAATAACAGTTTTAATTATATATACATGTCTATTGTCTACTGTTATACATTGTTATACTAAAAGACATTCGAAATTACGTAGACATAACACATTAATATTAATTTGTCATGCTAATTTGAAGTTTAACAAATCGTATTTATATTCTATAGGTTCCCTACAACGAGAAGGGCGAGATCTACTCGTTTGTTCAACTTTTTGCCCTCCCATACCTTCCGGCACCAAAGATTGAGGCAGCATTCCAGGCCATTGTTGAGGCCAGCCCCTCCGATCCGCGGGTCGACTCCCTCATCTCTTACATGGAGAGGTCCTGGATCGGCAGCACCTGCTTCCCCATCCCATCCTGGAGCGTATTCGGCAGGCCAACCAGGACCAACAACGACTGTGAGGGTTGGCATCGTCGCCTCAACCATGCTGCCAACGACGCTGTTCTGCCGTTTTACGTACTAGTCCCATTTCTTCACGAGGAAGCCAGCAAGGTTCCGATGCAAGCCTTGATGGTGGCGCAGGGAACGCTGTGCAGACTGCAGCGGAAGGACGTCAATCTACAGCAAGGACGTCTATTCCTAGCTGCGATAACGTAGCTCTGGACGTCGGACGGACAATTTATGACAGATGGTCGTCGTAGAGCAGTGTAGGCAGGGTATGAATATTCGTTCTAGTCTTCTTCTTCTTCTTTTGTCGTTCGGCCTCCGTCAAAAAATGACGATTACGGCTAATGGGAGGCATTGCCAATGCTCTTAAAAAAAAAAAAAGTGCAGGGATTTGGGTACAGTGAGAGGGTTGTTTTTTTTTTTTAATTTTTTTTAGTGGAAACTATAAGATAAAAGCATTTGATGGTGTGTTTATGGTGTGTGTTTGAGATCATCAAGGGCTGCATTGTGTATATGTGCCTTGGAGATCTCTAGTGTAGTGCATTGTACTGCTGCCACCGGGAGGAGGTTCCATTGTGTTATTGTGTGTGGGAAAAAGGAGTATTTATATGTGTCATTGGTGGCAGATAGGTGTCTGAATGTGTAGGGGTGTGTTTGCCTTGTCCTAGGGTCAGCTGGGTGCATGATGCCGTGTGGGTCTATTGCGACATGATGGTGAATGATTTTGTATAGAAGTATGAGTCTGGTCTTGAGTCTACGTGTTTGAAGTGTAGGCCAGTTGAGTTTGTCCATCATGTCTTGTACTGAACTTGTGTTGTGGTATCTGTTTTGTACGTATCGTGCTGCTCTGCGTTGAATTTTTTCTATTTGACTGATTTGGTTTATGTTGTGCGGGTCCCATATGGAAGAGCAGTATTCTAGTTTGGGTCTCACTAGGGCTTTGTATGCATATGTTCTTTTATATGTTGTGAGTTTATTTTCAGGTTGCGTTTTAGGAAGCCCAGTGATCTGTTGGCGTTTGCAGTGATGTTATTGATGTGTGTATCCCATTTGAGGTTTTTCTGTAATGTGAGTCCTAAGTATTTGCTGGCGTCGACTTGTTGCAGTGTGTGGTCGTGTAGTTTGTAGTTATATGTTGTTTTGGTGCGTTTGTTTGAGGTGGATATGATGTTGCATTTGTTTGGGTGGAATTTCATGAGCCAGTCTTGTTCCCATGCACTGTCCTGCTGCGTTTATGTCTTGTTGTAATTTGTGTGCGTCGTCTATGTTGTGGATTGTCTTGTAGATGATGCTATCGTCGGCGAAGAGTCTGAGGGTGCTGTGTTTGATGTAGTCTGGTAGGTCGTTGATGTATATGAGGAAAAGTATGGGGCCCAAGCAGGTTCCTTGAGGTACTCCTGAGGTGACTTGGACTTTGTCCGATTGTTTCCCTTCAAGTAATACTGTTTGGGTGCGGTGTGTCAGAAAGTCTGTTATCCATGTGAGTGTGTTCCCTGTAATTCCGTAGTATTTGAGTTTGTACTGGAGGCGTTTGTGTGGGACTTTGTCAAATGCTTTGGCAAAGTCCATTATGACAAGGTCTGTCTGTTTGTTTGTATTGTTATTTAGTGTTAGGTCGTGTATGAATGTGGCGAGTTGTGTTTCACATGATCTTGAGGAGCGAAAGCCGTGTTGGAGGTTGTAGAGTATGTTATTGTCCTCTAGATGTTTCATTTTTGCGCTTGTGATTATGTGTTCCATGATTTTGCATGCGATGCAGGTGAGTGAGATTGGGAGGTAGTTAGTGGGGTTGTGTTTGTCTCCTTTCTTGTATATAGGGTTTACATTTGCGTGTTTCCAGTCATGTGGTAGTGTCCCTGAGCTGAGTGAAGTGTTGAAGATTTTTGTGAGTATGGGTGCTATGGGGTCTTTGAGTTGTTTAAGAATTTTGCCGTGTATTTGGTCAGGTCCTATTGGTCTATTCCAGCTATATGGAGCCTGTATTGTGATGGGGACCTGTCATGTATGGACCTTCTGGTGGCCATTTCCAGGATCACCGGGCCTGTCCAGCGACGTCAGTAGCTAGCTGTGACATTTGATGTAGGGTGCATATAGAACGAATATTCATACCCTGCCTACACTGCTCTCCGGCAGGGTATGAAGTCCCTCCCATTGCCGATAGTGTAGCAAGCCCCGATGTGATTCACATCGGGCAGTATAAGCAGTGGTAAAAAAATTCTCGGATAAAAAAACACATGTAAATTTTCAAGCAACAAACCTGCACATTACTGCGATAACGTAGCTCTGGACGACGGACGGACAATTTCTGACAGATGGTCGTCGTCAGAGCTACGATTCCCTCCCATTGCTCGTAATGTAGCAAAACAGTGAACCTCGAAAATGCTACAAATAGCGGATATCGTTTAACTTTGGAGTAATAGTTCGTATAATTAAACATTTCTAATACAATTTTGCAGTGTATTAGCCTACCGTCTAATCTAGAAATCTTTAATTCGCATATTCTGATATCATACTGCTCGGAGTTGTCTCCGTGATCCGCCATGATACTTCTCGAAGAACTCTCGCGAGGATTCTAACCCAAATATGGAACCCGTGATCCATATATGGATGAAGCTACTACGATAAATAAATACATAATCAGAGATATTTAACCACTCTTTTGTAACTCTTGTGAAGAAAGCGAATCTTACTTTGCGTAATTAAATAATTTCAGAATGAATTGACCTTCCTTACGGAGATATATTACTCCGAATCTGTTTTTCTGTTGAAATCTCGCGGGAAACCTCTATTAGCATCAATTTATTTTGATTTCCTTATAAGGAAATTGACCTTTACACTTGTATCAAAGATGGCGGTATGTTTAAACTGATATCTCCGTGTGTCTTGCTCGTTTTGGATTTTACTATTTATTGTCAAACATTTGAAGTAATGTGCAGGTTTGTTGCTTGAATATTCATAATAGATACCAGAATCATCAATTTACATGTGTTTTTTTATCCGAGAATTTTTTTACCACTGCTTATACCAGAGACATATCTGTATATATGTCTCTGCTTATACTGCCCGATGTGAATCACATCAGCTGATCAGGGCTTGCTACACTATCGGCAATGGGAGGGACTTCATACCCTGCCGGAGAGCAGTGTAGGCAGGGTATGAATATTCGTTCTAACAACATATATGCAGAATTAAGATATTCAGATACTGTAAAACTGAGCATTGATGCATGATAATTCGTTATTTCCATTGTCACTTTCAGATTGTCTAGATAACGGAAACAACAAGAAAGCAATTCAAGAAGCGGACAAAGTATTGAAGAAACAGAAGGATTTACAATGTGCAAAAGTAAGTTAATTTGAACTCTATATTATCTTTACAATGGAGAGATAAATAATCTTACTTGGATTATTTTATCCAAACAATTTTTTTTGGATTGATAAGCTATCCATGAACTTTTTCTGTAATTTAAGGCTTCTTTCTGACTTCTGTATACCAGGCACTTGATGAAGTTGTTAGGCTTGCCCAAAAAAGCGTAAACAAAATGGTGGTCTATAGCTCGCTACCTTGTACAATATGGTGTGTTGTATATATTCTTCATTTTGGAAACACACAGGTGTGTATGTAATCATCTAGCATTATTAAGTAATAATTATATTACATTGAATTAAATATTGTATTGAGCAACACATATTGTTGCAGATCCAAAGTGAAAGTGGAGCAATGAAGCTGGCATATTATTTACATCAGCAACCTTTGTTCTGAATCTCATCTATTACCCCGATTGACAATAGACTTACTGAAAACCCATGAATTTAGCAACAGAAGTGTTTGTTTTGGAAATTGTAATCCTCTTTTTATATATCTATTGATTTGGTTAGTGTATGTATCATCTGCTGTTCCCAGCAAATCAACTAAATGGTGTCTGTATATGGGGAAGAGTGAGCATATTAACACTATTACAAAAAGAATTAGATATGTAAAATGGTCAGTTGTATACAACAAATTTTAATTGAAGATCTATAACATTTTAACCTGCAATATAACCTGAACCTACAGGTACTCAAGGCGCTTGCTTTACTGAGACTGGGACGACATGATGAAAGTTCTGTGTTGCTGAAGGACATACATGCCCAAAACCCAACAGATGAGGCCACACTTCAGGCCATGTCCATCTGCTACAGGGAGGTCTATAAACGTAGGTTATTCTCTCACTGAATATCTGGCTTCAACTGGTAATATAACTATGCATAGCTTTACAGTGTTAGAGGAACACTAGTCGACCATGATCATATAGTCAATGTCCACTGTGGTCAATTTATAATTAATTCACTGCCCCATGAAAGGATTTCGTGAAATATGTCTGTACAGAAAATACATGCACAAGTCTATTGCTGTGAACAAAGAACTGGTCTTTTACATGAATTCAGACCATGTTTAGATAATACCAGCCTTTGTCAAAATCTGGGCATGGGAATATTACACTTATTTTTTAAAGATTTTGTGACATGCAAAAAATGAGCAAGCAACTGAATTTTCCATTTGAATCCATTGGTCAGCATCACTTCTCTATAATTGCTCTTTTATCTTACCAAGTATTTAACAAATTCTACTGCATAGATTCTGGATAAAAGTGTTGTTTGATTCTCATGTAAAATTTGATTATAATATCTGGTTTCTTTTCAGTGGAACTTATTGCTGATCTTTATGAAAATGCTCACAAGCGTCGACCGGACAATGAAGACATTTTGTCTTCATTGTTTATGGCATATGTCCGACTTGGAGACTACAAGAAACAGCAGCAAACCGCCATGACATTACACAGACTGCAGCCCCAGAAAAACCCCTACTACTTCTGGGCCGTCATGAGTATTGTGATGCAGGTACAGTTCTGCTAAAAATCTTTAAATTAAAAAGAAAGGTTTGTGCAGTGATGAAGTAGGGCAGAGATAACTCTGGAGGGGGCCATTTGCCCCATACTTTCCAAAATGCCCCCCCCCCAAACTCACAAATTTCTTCAATTTTCTATGTTTTGGCCCATACGATTTATGAAATCTTGTCAAAATGGCCCATGATTTTTGGGTCCAGGGTGAACCCTGGTAGGGCACCCAAAATACTTGCCAAAGAAAAAAACATGAACAGGGTGTGATTATCCAAGTCGTGAATTAGGAGCATGCCTTCAGTGTGGAAGGGGGCCAAATAGCTCAGTTTGTTAAGAGTGCCGACCACATAACCTTTATTAAATCATGATATTAAGTTTTGTATTGCTTGACCTTTCACTTAATGATTTTATTAGGATATTGACAATTTGTTGTCATTTGATAATGTCATCACTCAGACTGTCTCTAGAGAATGACAGGGGACATGTATTGTTTTAAGCAGTATTCTCATAATATTTTTAGGTTTTAAAAATGAATTTCCTATTAAATCATGTGTAACTCAGGAACTTGGAAGAGCTATACCTTCATCTTGACCTGACAGTATGCTTTTCAACACAAATTGTAGTTTGTACCATTGTATTTTGAAAATGTTTTGAGCATGTAATGTGACTACTAAGAACTGTGGGATACAGATTTTTTCTCTATAAAAAGTTGAATGTTTTGTGATCCTTTGTAGGGTCACCAAGATGAGAAGTTAGCCCACGGCATGTTCCTTCCACTTGCTGAGCGAATGACCAAAAAATATATCGATGAGGAAAAGATAACTGCAGAAGCAGGTACTTAATACAGTGATATTTGTGATAAAGATATTTACCAGTTATTTTCTGAAAAGTTATCCATGAATGTTAGGATTGGGGTCATGTTATAAGATATCTGTTAGTAACAGGGCTTATCAATTGTTTAAGCAGTATTAAGAATTTAGGGATTAACATCTGACAAATTAACAAAGCACTTATATTCATTTGCCTATGCACAAATACATCCTTTGTCTGGAATCTCAGGAGAACATATAAGTAAGGTTAACGTTGGTAGTTAACCTTACTTGTTATGCTAACCCAAGTTAGTTAACCTTACTTGTTATGCTAACCCCAGTTAGTTAACCTTACTTGTTATGCTAAAACATTTACAAACGACAACATATATGTGAGTCTGGTTTTGTGAGATTCCCTAAATTTATGAAGAGGCATCATTTAAAATATGAAAAATATCTGTAGATATCACTGTTCTTGAATGATTTTAGCTGGAGATCTTGACTTGAAATGCTGGAATTCTTCATTATGTTATTTTTTGAGATCTGATAAAAAAAAACTGATAATCATTGTCAGAAAGTTAAGATGTTGGTGTATTTCATCATTGTCAGAAAGTTATAAGATGTTGGTGTATTTCATCATTGTCAGAAAGTTATAAGATGTTGGTGTATGTCATCATTGTCAGAAAGTTGAGATGTTGGTGTATTTCATCATTGTCAGAAAGTTAAGATGTTGGTGTATTTCATCATTGTCAGAAAGTTAAGATGTTGGTGTATTTCATCATTGTCAGAAAGTTAAGATGTTGGTGTATTTCATCATTGTCAGAAAGTTATAAGATGTTGGTGTATTTCATCATTGTCAGAAAGTTCAGATGTTGGTGTATTTCATCATTGTCAGAAAGTTAAGATGTTGGTGTATTTCACGCAATTTTTTGTGTAATTTTAATACATGAGGTTAGTAAAATGTTAAATGTAAACATTATATTACAGAGGTACAGATATATCTCATAATTCTGGAACTTCTCGAGAAGTGGGAGGATGCTTTGGAAGTTGTTGAAGGGTCACTTGGAGGTAAACTATCTTAGCGATCTTCTGTATTATTTTAGTCTAGACATTTCTGCATGCTTTCTCATATTTGTTACTGAAAAATCGGTATTTATGAGAGCTCCAGTCCAGAGACAGTTGGAGCTAACTTTGGACGACCGCTACATATATGTATATGTACATGTTTACACTTAGTAAAACAATTAACATAGAATGTTCTACATGTAATGATAAACTGAGAATATAAAATAGTGTAGTGTGTTGTTTTGAGTGATTTCAGTTACCAGATGATAAAGTAACTGTGCACACTTTACTAAATATCATTGACCTGAAGCGAATGGTAGAAATATAATACACTAAAAATTAGAATGATTCGGACGATTTTATGTCACAAGTGTTGTGTCTAGTGTTTGCAAAAATATGTCCAGTATTAGATGATGTTCCATAAAAGTTAGTGATGAATCTTTTCTGTTTCACAGCAAAACTTACAAGTGAATTCAACTTTTGAGAAAATAAAACCGCAGATCTTTATGCCAAATTAGAGCGATGGCCACAAGTCAACAGAGAGTACAAGAAACTTCTTAAGGACAGGTAGGATATTTATATTGTGTTATGGATTTCTTAAGCCTATAGTTTATCTGACAGATTTATTGATGGTAGTTGCAGAAGTGGTATTTGACAAAGGTTGACTATTATGGTTATTACAGAAGTTCTTAACAACGGGAAAATCTTGGGAGATTTTTTTTACCACAATCAAAACAAGCCACAGCTGGTGGCTGACCCTTTGGGGGCATTTAAGGTGTATCAAGTGTTAAAATATATTCAATTGTATAGTAAAGTGTAAAAGGTATATCAGAATAATTTATACTGTACTGAGGTCCCCTTTTATATAAGTTATAATCTGCTAGCAATTTCTAGTCTTAATATGAAATCATTATAGATGTTTTTAGGTCATCTGACCCAAAGGGTCAGGATGACCTATAGTCATCGTGCTTCGTCCGTTGTCGTCCGCCGTGCGCCGTGCGCCGTCCGTAAACTTTTTCTTTCAAAACGCTACTCCTCCTTAACCCTTGGGTGGATTACTTCCAAATTTGGTTTGAAGCATCATTGGGGGAGGGCAATCATATTTTATATAAATGAGGCTGGTCTGACCCCTGGGGCCAGAAGGGCGGGGCCCCAAAAAGGGAACTTAGGTGAATATTGCTATAAAATCCTACTCCTCCTTTACCCTTGGGTGGATTACAACTAAATTTGGTGTGAAACATCATTGGGGGAGGGCGGTCATATTTTATATAAATGAAGTTGGTGTGACCCCTGGGGCCTGAGGGGCGGGGCCCCAAAAGGGGAACTTTGATGAAATTTTGCTATAAAATCCTACTCCTCCTTAACCCTTTAGTGGATTTCAACCAGATATGTTGTGAAACATCATTTGGGGAGGGCGGTCATATTTTATATAAATGAGGCTGGTGTGACCACTAGGGCCTGAGAGGCGGGGCCCCAAAAGGGGAACTTTGATGAAATTTTGCTATAAAATCCTACTCCTCCTTAACCCTTTAGTGGATTTCAACCAGATATGTTGTGAAACATCATTTGGGGAGGGCGGTCATATTTTATATAAATGAAGTTGGTGTGACCCCTGGGGCCTGAGGGGCGGGGCCCCAAAAGGGGAACTTTGATGAAATTTTGCTATAAAATCCTACTCCTCCTTAACCCTTTAGTGGATTTCAACCAGATATGTTGTGAAACATCATTTGGGGAGGGCGGTCATATTTTATATAAATGAGGCTAGTGTGACCCCTGGGGCCTGAGGGGTGGGGCCCCAAATGGGGAACTTTGATGAAATTTTGCTATAAAATCCTACTTCTCCTTAACCCTTTAGTAGATTTCAACCAGATATGTTGTGAAACATCATTGGGGGAGGGTGGTCATATTTGATATAAATGAGGCTGGTGTGAGCCCTGGGGCCAGAGTGACAGGCCCAAAAAAGGGAACTTTGATGAAATTTTGCTATAAAATCCTACTCGTCCTTAACCCTTTGGTGGATTTCAACCAGATATTGTGTGAAACATCATTGGTGGAGGGTGGTCATATTTTATATAAATGAGGCTGGTGTGGCCCCTGGGGCCAGAGGGGCGGGGCCCCAAAAGGGGAACTTGGATGAAGTTTTGCTATAAAATCCTATTCCTCCTAACACCCATAGTGAATTATTACCAAATTTGGTGTGAAACATCATTGGAGGAGGACAATCATATTTTATATAAATGAGGCTGGTTTGACCCCTAGGGCCAGAGGGGCGGGGCCCCAAAAGGGGAACTTTGGTGAATTTTTGGTATAAATCTACTTCTCTCTAACCCTTGGGTGGATTAATACGAAATATGGTGTGAAACATCCTTTGGGAAGGGTGGTCATATTTTATATAAACGAGGCTAGTGTGACCCCTTGGGCCTGAGGGGCAGGGCCCCAAAATGGGAACTTTGGTGAATATTTGCTGTTAAATCCTAATCCTTCCTAACCTTTTGGTGCATTACAACCAAATTTGATGTGAAACATATTAGGTGACGGCAATCATATTTTTTAATGAGACAGGTTTGACCCCTGGGGAAAAAAAGATGGGGCAAAAGGAGTGCTTAGGTTAAACATTTCTTTAAAATGCAATTCCTCCTTAATGCCTTAATTGATTACAACCATATTTAGTATGAAACATCATTGGGGAAAGGCAATCCTAATTGATATAAATGAGTCTTGTCTGACCCATTGGGACAGAGGGGCATGCCCCAAAAATGGGAACTTGGCTAAAATTTTGCTTTATGATGCTGCTCTTCCTGGACAAGCTAAATGGATAAAAACCAAATTTGATCTAAAACATAACTGGCTGCGATAAATAATTTATGGTAATAATGCTGGATTGGGGTGTGTGTCCCTGCTGTAAGTGTAAGTGTTTGTCAGATGACCGTTAAGGCCCATGGGCCTCTTGTTATCAATTTCAGCCCAGACCACTGGAATAACTGGCAGGATTATATCCGTTCCTGTCTACATCTGGTTGAGGCTAGCTGGACACCAGATAAAGATAGGTAAGATCTTATTCAATCAAAATGATACAGAGAATCTGATAAATTGTTCTACGACACATGTAAGGTGTTTTTAGTTCATCTGCCCAAAAGAGAAATGAGTTTACGCTGTGGTCCAACCAACATTCAAGGTCATATAGGTTAAAAACTTTAAACAACGTCTTTATAACCAAGAGGCCCAAGTACCTGATATTAGACCTGTAAATGTTAGGGTGAAGAGCTATCAAGTTTGTTGAAATGAATGACCTTGGCCTACATTCAAGGTCACAGGGGTCAAATAGGCTTAAACCTTTCAAACAACCTTTTAATAACCAAAAGGTCCAGTGACCTGATATTTGGCCGGGAGTATATTTGGATGAAACACAGCAAAATTCATTTAAATGAATTAGTTTTGCTTGCCTACTTTTATATTTGAATAAAGTGGTAGTTAGCTTTAATTAAGCATCCACATAAACATCAAAGTTGCATTAGAAGCATGTGAGGGATACAGACCCATTGTACCTTTTGTTAGCTCACCTGGTCTGAAGGACCTTCTTCTTCATAACCACTGATCAGAATTTGACCAAATTTTGTCAGAAGCATCCCTATGGGGTGTGGACTCAAAATTGTACAAATGGTGGGGCTGACCCCCCAGGGGTCTGAGGGGCGAGGCCAAAAGGGGACGATTTGGCTCTATTAATATAAACAACTTCTTCTCTGAAACCAAGCAAAGGATATCGCTCCTATTTGCCTGGTAGCATCACTATGGGGTGAGGATTCAAAATTGTACAAATGGTGGGGCTGACACCCTGGGGGCCTGAGGGGCGGGGCCAAAATGGGTCAATATACCTATATTGATATTAACGACTTCTTCTCTGAAACCAAGCAATTGATATCGCTCATATTTGCCTGGTAGCATCACTATAGGGTGGGAATTCAAAATTGTACAAATGATGGGGCTGACCCCCTGGGGGCCTGATGGGCGGGGCCAAATGTGGTCATTTGGGCTATATTGATATAAACGACTTCTTCTCTGAAACCAAGCAATTGATATTGCTCATATTTGACTGTGAGCATCACTATGGGGTGGGGATTCAAAATTGTACAAATGGTGAGGCTGACCCCAAGGGGGCCTGAGGGGTGGGGCCAAGAGGGGTCAATTTGGCTAAATTGATATGAACAACTTTTCTTCTGAAACCAAGCAATTGATATTGCTCATATTTGACTGTGAGCATCACTATGGGGTGGGGATTCAAAATTGTACAAATGGTGAGGCTGACCCCAAGGGGGCCTGAAGGATGGGGCCAAGAGGGGTCAATTTGGCTAAATTGATATGAACAACTTCTCTTCTGAAAACAAGCAATTGATATTGCTCATATTTGACTGTGAGCATTCCTTTGGAGTCGGGATTCAAAATTGTACATATAGTGGGGCCGACCTCCCTTGGGGCTGAGAGGCGGGGCCAAAAGGGGTCATTTTGGCAGATTTGACATAAACAACTTTTTCTCTGAAACTAAGCAATGGATATCTCTAATATTTGACTGGTAGCATTCCAGTGGGTTAAGGATTCAAAATTGATCAACTGATGGGGCCTACCCCCTTGGGGCTGAGGGGAAGGGCCAAAAGGGGCCAATTTTGTTAAATTGATATAAACAACTTCTCTGAACCTAATCAATGGATATCACTCACATTTGTATGGTAGCATGGTCATGGGGTTGGGATTCAAAATTGTACAAATTTTAGGGTTGACCCCACCAAGGGGCTGAGGGGTGGGGCCAAAAGGGGTCAATTTGGCTAAATTGATATGAACAACTTCTTCTCTGAAACAGCTCATATTTGACTGGTAGCATTCTTTTGGGTAAGGATTCAAAATTTTATAAAGGAAGGAACTGACCTCCCGGGTGCAGAGGGCGGGGTCAAAAGGGGTCAATTGGTTTAAACAACTTCTTTTCTGAAACTAAACAATGGATATCACTCACATTTGTGTGGTATCATCCCTAAGGGGTTGTGCCAAAAGTCAATTTCATTTCATGAATTAATGCATTTTTTGGCATACCTCACGTACCCATTTTAAATGACTATGATATATTGACATAGCAATACCAGTGACAAATATACTTAATCATCATTCTTGTTTCATATATCAGGTAGCAGTGTACAGTAAAAATGCCAAATTCTGAAAAATATGGCACATGCTTTAGATATGTAAACATTGCCAGTTAACCTTACATATAACCTCTAATAAAGTATATATATTTGAAATCTGTACAACATTTGCAATTTTAATAGAGCTCTGAAGGATAAGTAAACTGATATTTTCTGTGATTTTTAGAGCTGTGAATACCATGGTAACAGCTTAAAAAATTCTCAAAAATTGCAAAATATTATGATATTTGACCCAAAATGGCACAATTCTCTACACAATTTTTTTTCTGAAACCTATTTAAAATTAAATATCTCTATCCCAAAGACAGAATTAATCTTGTTTGGACATATGTTGTAAATTAAGTTTTTTCCGCTATCTTACCTTTTCTGTGGGCTTCCATTTTGCGCTGTAGGCGAAACTAAATTTCCTGTGTAAACACACGTTCGGAAAATCCGGATATTTAAAATCCGGAACCAATTTATTGATTTTTGTTTTAATAAATGTGAAGCCTGTATGTACTACTTCATACTGGATATACCAATTATAGTGTACATTTATTTTTTCATTTTTTATACATATCATAATACAGGAGTTATTTGCTTAACAAAAAAATTGCCCATGGCCAGGCTGTCTTACTGTGGTGTGCTACCTTATACATCACTTTTGTTAATTCTAATTTTACTAAAAACCCCATGAATGTCTAGAATATGTTCCGACGAACAAAATGACATATCGGGTTACTGTGTATCTTTAATAGTCACCGAGTATTGCTGATTTCCCTGAGAGGTGTATTTTGACAACTTTTTCTCTCAATCCAGTAATAAGGGGAGGTAATTTTAAAGATGAAAACTCCCATAATTCTGTATATCTCTTGAATAAAGTTGTGTTTTGAGTTGAATGTGGTACTTTAAGTCTCTGTGCATGTAATCAAGCAAAAAATACTATACAACTATCAAATTTAGCCTTGTAATATGACGTCATAGTTACCATGACGTCATCAGTAACTATGACGTCATCAGATGGTATCTATGACGTCATAAATACTCAATGGTGTCATAATAGATAACCAAATTCCTTTCCAAACCTCAGCTTAGCAACACATGCAATATTCTAACTGATAAATCATGACATGACATCCAAGATTTCAAAATGTCATGCCTATGACATCACAGTCATCTGTTTCCACCCCGGTAATTCAGATATGTACCAATGATCATATGAAAGTGTCCGCTGATCCCATTTCATGCGGAAAATGCTATTTTTTCTGCTTTACCGAAGGAAGTGACAATAATTGACAATATTGTATCAACCGTACACTCCATCAATTGAAATTACATGCTTACCAATGTATAAATAAATTGAAAATAATGGTTTCACCAAATATTTCAAAAAATAACACTTACTGTAATAGTTTCCATGGATACGGGGTAATAAATCAGGTAAAACAAACCAGAATTCAGTCTATATGGTTTGTTAGATACCCAATAAGTTATTTTGGGTTTGTTATAAAACATAGAATATCTTTTCAATTTACACTGACTCATTAACATTATGCTTAATTAACCCACCCTTAAAATGGGTAAATATGCGAGTTACCTCCCTTGATTCCTCTAATATGACAAGCCTGATAATAAACAAGTTTTAAATTGTTTTTATGCATTTTTGAGCAATAATGAACTAAAATGAAGCTTAATCAAGCATAATTAAGCACAATTTCCAAAAAATAACATTTTTCAGCCCTTATAAGGTAGCAGTGTACAGTAAAAATGCCAAATTCTGAAAAATATGGCACATGCTTTAGATATGTAAACATTGCCAGTTAACCTTACATATAACCTCTAATAAAGTATATATATTTGAAATCTGTACAACATTTGCAATTTTAATAGAGCTCTGAAGGATAAGTAAACTGATATTTTCTGTGATTTTTAGAGCTGTGAATACCATGGTAACAGCTTAAAAAATTCTCAAAAATTGCAAAATATTATGATATTTGACCCAAAATGGCACAATTCTCTACACAATTTTTTTTCTGAAACCTATTTAAAATTAAATATCTCTATCCCAAAGACAGAATTAATCTTGTTTGGACATATGTTGTAAATTAAGTTTTTTCCGCTATCTTACCTTTTCTGTGGGCTTCCATTTTGCGCTGTAGGCGAAACTAAATTTCCTGTGTAAACACACGTTCGGAAAATCCGGATATTTAAAATCCGGAACCAATTTATTGATTTTTGTTTTAATAAATGTGAAGCCTGTATGTACTACTTCATACTGGATATACCAATTATAGTGTACATTTATTTTTTCATTTTTTATACATATCATAATACAGGAGTTATTTGCTTAACAAAAAAATTGCCCATGGCCAGGCTGTCTTACTGTGGTGTGCTACCTCATGAAATCCAGGTGAGCAATACAGGCCCTCTGGGCCTCTTGTTTATGTATAATGTTATTCATATACAATGTTGTTTATGTACATTGTTGTTATTTATATACATGTACAATGTTTTGTATGTATAATGTTGTTATTTATGTACAAATTGTTGTTTGTATGTACAATGCTGTTTATGTATAATGTTATGTTAGTTATGTTATTTCTGCACAATGTTTTCGTTTATGTACAATGTTGTTGTTTGCGACTACAGTGAAGAAGACATTGACTACACCGAGGACATGGCTGCCACGTTTATACAGGAGACTATCAAGCAGTGTGAAGGTGGCCGTCCCCAGAGGGGTCCTTATTTGGCCCAGTTAGAACTCATCAGGCAGATGAAGGAGAAAAACAGGTGGAAAACCGACCATACTGAAAGTGAACAATTTGGTAAGAGTCGATGATAAGTTCTTACACATCACAGCCTATTGAAGGGAGGTGTGGGTTGTGTACTGGTAACTCATTCACTTTCGCCTGTTCATGATCAGTTTTCTCCCACAGAAAGCTCTCCATCTGGGCCAACAAAAGGCATTGATATTAGGGATTTTCTTACCATGGATTCTGGGTTCGTTAAAAGGACCCATTCCCCTAAAGAAAATCTTGAGAAAATTCCTTTGCCACTGAAAATTCCCGAAAGAAAGGTTAATTTTTTGTCCATAGCGAAAGCGCCCAAGGCCATCATACCAGGGTCACTTAGTTATATATTGACTATGTAGCCATGGAAAGAGACATGGATTAGAGATAATTTCTTAAGGATTTGACAGTTACTACTGACATCAGTAGTGAAAACGATATTGTATGAATTCTAATGATTTTACAGATACACTGTACAGATACAGCATATTGATTAAATATTTACAGGGGATCCTCTATATAAATACAGCATATTGATTAAATATTTACAGGGATCCTCTATATAAATTCAGCATATTGATTAAATATTTACAGGGATCCTCTATATAAATACAGCATATTGATTAAATATTTACAGGGATCCTCTATATAAATACAGCATATTGATTAAATATTTACAGGGATCCTCTATATAAATACAGCATATTGATTAAATATTTCCAGGGGATCCTCTACAGCTAATCCTACGGTACTACGACTTATTTGGAGATAAACCATGTTGTTTTGAGGATATGAAAACATTTACTAAACTTCTCACAGAGGACAAAGAAACAAAGGTATAACTATACAGAAATGTTACATAATTATTAATTATTCATTTATAATCAGGACAAATTATCGTTTTGTATATGCAAAAGTAAGCACCTGATGTGCAATAAGATGTTCTTGTGCCAATCCAAAATCCCCAGTCTGTTGGTCAAAGGTCACAGGCAATTTATGTTTAATTTAACATTTTTATTAACTTCATTAACTAAAAACAATTTGTGCCGTTTCCTTAAAATAACTGGAACATAATTAACATATTTCCCTCATACTTGATAATTAGGTTAAAAAACCTTAAGTACTTTTACTGTATGTTATTTTGTGGAGTTATGGCCCCTTGATTAATGTAAAAAATGTTTCCTGCTGTTTCCATGCTATTGCTCTCATAAATATTACCAGATTATCATCAAACTTAGTAACAGGGTTATTGTTCTTTGATTTGACAGACTTTATCATTCTGTCGAGATATATTAATGACATGTTTACTCCTAACCTCAAAAACGGTTACCTACAATATGTCAGGAAAGCGGGGAATATAATTTCCATGAATTTACTTGTCTGGACTTGATATCTTATATAAACATTGCACAAACAGTACTTTTCAGTTGATATCCGTGGTAACAGAATCTGTTGACTTACCCAAAACAGGAGGAGTCCATAGGATATGCCTCAAGTGTAAGTTTTCTGCTAAACTTATGAATGTTTGTTGAAGTAAATTTCTCATATATGCTTGGAATTGATGGTTTGAAATGTTGAAATGGTTGAAAGTAGAAGATTATGCATAGTTTTCATTGAAAGGTTTTAGTACTTTCTTTAGTACCAATTTAAATAGCAATGGTGTCATAAACCTGTCTCTTTAATTGAACTTGAAACTGGATTCATGACTATAGTTTTTGAAGTTATTTTAAATATCTACAACACTTCAATATCTATAGTAGGCTGGACAAAAAGCAAATTTCATAAATAGGTCCCTTTTGTCCTTAGCTGTGCATGTTTAATTTGTAGACTGATAAAACAAAATGGCCGACAAGTGGCCATCTTGAAATCTGACTTTTTAAGTTTGATGATTAACAGAAAGGATCAGAAAAGTAGGAAAGATCTTACAGAAACAGATGCCGAAGTCCCTCTGGGATCTTGTTTCCTGAGTTGGCCAATATCAACTGTATATAGTTACACTCTATTTCATAGTTGCCTAGAAGCTTAAGTTATTGTCTTTTGTGTTGCCTGTAAAAAGCGACATGGTGTAACATTGTCATTTCTTGTTGTTAACATTGGTATTATTTAGTGGTTAACACTTTAATTCAGTCTTTGTTCTGATATTTTGCAAACACTTAGTAGTAGATTTTTCCCCCTTATTAAAATGGCCGACTTACACTTTGCTAGAATAAATACATTTCATTGGAATAAGTGTTTATTACATTGGGGCCGTGATGGCAGAGTGGTTAAGGTGTCCTGACACTTTATCACTAGCCCTCCACCTCTGGGTCCCGAGTTCGAGACCTATGTGGGTGGGTTGCCTGCAGGTACTGACCATAGGCTGGTGGTTTTTCCCAGGATACTCCATTTTCCTTCACCTCCAAAACCTGGCACATCCTTAAATGACTCTGGCTGTTAAAAGGACGTCAAACAAAATAAACCAAATAAACCAGACCAAATATAAACATTCTGTTCTATTATGTAATACAACTTGGTCATATTCACCCTCATTATTATGCGATATAAAATTCTCAAAAATCCTTCATTAATTTGTACCGCCAAGTGCTCTTGACAAAGCAAATTATTGAACTTGTTTTATAAATTCCATATATTATCAGATCTCTTAATTACTTGATGATTCTTTGAGTTTGAGACAAACTTAACAAAAAATAACCATGGCAAGGGAAAACCCAGGTCAGATGGTTCAGGGCCCAGTAGATTTCGTTTGTGGGCAAGTAAATATATATATGTGACTACTTGCTTGATAGGCAAGTGCAAAAAATTCTGATAATTTTTACCTTCTCCTTAGAGCAATTTAAGATACTACGAATTCACATTAATTGCCCACTATATTTCATCTTTGGGAAAGTACTGTTAAACCCAAACTTACCTGAAGAACTAGTAGTGATGTTGAAACCCTTTTTCCTTCTGTGCAATGACACAAAATTTTAACAGGGCAGGAGATGACAACAATCTCTATCGTTTATAGTCTTTGCGAAATTATTCTTAAACCCAAACTTACCCGAAGGACTAGTGATGCTGAACCTTTTTTCCTTCCGTGCAATGACACAAAATTTTAACAATGCTGGAGATGACAGCGATCTCTTATCATTTGCAGTTTAAAATACACCTGCAACATCATTCAAAATGTCTATCTAAGCAACAGTGATTTTCATGTTATAATCGATATGGCAGCAAGATGTATGATGGGCAAATGGCATGGGAACCGGTTGAGGTTCCCATGCTACATTTGCCCTCTTGCCCACCATACATCTTGCTGCCATCTCCACTATAACAACATTAAAACCACTGTTCAATACTTATATTTACATTGTCTTACCATTTTCGTCAACTCTGAAAAAAACTAAACACAAAAAAATCCCACCTTTTAAAATGTCACGTGACCCACTGGGTGTTATAGGCGTATGAAGGCAATTGCCTCTTAGCATTGTGTCAATGGGGAAATGTGGAGCAAATGTGAATATATAACTCTGAATGAATCCTGGATGTGATAACGTTTTATGGTTTGATAGGTAAAACAGATGCAGCGACACATCACACTACTACAGCTGATGTGATACATGGGGTACTACGACAAACAGTCGACAGAGGGAAGACTTATCTTGGTCAAGGAATACATATAGCGCTATCATCATTGTCTAAGCTATGGTCAGTTTTAAATCAATAACATTTAATGTATTAAAATCTTTTAGACTAAAAGAAAACTTTACAAAGTAAATACCTGTGTTTTCCACAAAACCTACTTATCCAGTATTAAATGAAAATAGCTGTTGATAATTTCCTTTAATTTCCTATTAGTTGTGTTGTATGTTTTGTGTAGGTAAAGAACTGTTAAGTACAGACCTACAGTACTGTGATAACTACCTCCTGCTAGCCGTGCTGCTGTTGCTGGATATCTGGAGGGAGTCTAGTAAGTCATCAATCTCCTCTGTAATCTTAGGAAAATATAACACAATGATCTCAAAATTATCATCACCCTATTGCCAAATACAAGGTCATTTTAATATTATTCAAAATTTTGCTATCAACACACACAAAAAAAAAAGTCACATTTGCTATATATAGAGCAACATAATTTTTCAAATACATATTATTAGGACTATATCTAACATCACATTTTTATCAAATAATATTGAAATTTGTTTTTGTTATTGTAGAAAACGACTCTCTAGTATGGCAGGCAATAGTGCAGTTAGAAAAAGGCATTAAAAACAGTCGGTCCAACTTCCATATGAAGTTGATCCTGATGCGCCTATATTGTATCATGGGTGAGTATGGATTTTAATGGGAGTAAAAAATTAAAAAAACAAATTATTTTGAATTTCTATATTATTCTCCCTAATATAAGAGATAAGATTCCTTCAAAAAGTATCTTCACTGCAGGTTTAAGTGATAAAATTCCTTAAAATAATAATCCCTTTTATATGAGGTATAAGTCCATTAAGACTAATCATGTTTTATAAAATTGTTCATAACCATGGCGCTCAAACCAGGAAATTTCCAACCTGTTAACCCCTGCTCTCATGCAAGTCGTCATAATCCTTTGCATTTAAAAATCTTCAATGGTCTAGAGACTGATACAAATACTCCTTCTACCCCAGAACTATAACCCAGTGGAATTGTCTCTCTAAGCCTTTTGTTTCTGTCAGCACTGTTGATACCTTCAAATCTGCCATCACAGTACCCTTTCTCGTACAAACTGAAGTCACTTCATTACTTTTATCATTTATCAAAAAAGTTTTACTTCAATCTTTTAACCAATGCCTAGTAACGAATAATCAGCATTATATTGATGGCCAACTGTTATGAAAAAGATGAAGAAAAAGAAGAAGAAAAAGGAGAAGGAAGATTCCTTAAAACGTTTTCCCCACTTAAATAAGGGGCTAGGTTCCAGGTTCCTTAAAATTGACCCCCCCCCCCCCCCCCCCCACTATTAGGTCTTAAGATTTCTGCATGGTGTCTAAGTTGTTGTATTAATCTACTTTTAGGGGCATATGGTCCTTGTCACACAGTGTACGAGTCCATGGAGGTGAAACATGTGATGAACGATACCCTCGGGTATGTAAGAAATAATGTCAGAGAATTATCAGTATAAATTAGCTGTCAATTCCAGCTTAACTATCCTAGCTTGAAATGCTCTCCATAGACTTTACGATTGAAATTTGGTAGTATCAGTTATGTGTCTTTGATAATAAAGTTTAATAAAGAAAAAAAATTGCCTGGGGAAAATGAAAAACTGACATGAAATGAGTGATCTATTTTGATTTAAACATGTATTGCTAGACCTGGCCCCAGTTTCATTCACTTCCTTAATTTTAGGAAATTTCTTAGTTTAAAAATATTTTAAAGGAAAGTAATATTAGATTAAGGGGAAAATTGTAGGTAAGCAACTTTTTGTAACTTCTGTTATGGTTTCCCATGGGATATTTTAAATTGTAGAATTTTCTTAATAGATTATTGATGGACTGTTGATGAAACCAGGATCTGTTATATTGTCGATTCTTTTAATTCGGAGACAAACTGCATTTTCTGAATGCAGGCAACTCTCAACAAATTTAAAGAGGGGTATCGTATTTAAGAGATCTGTATATTGATGTTGCCCTTGAGTAATGCTGCTTACCCATAAGAAACACCATGCTATCAGTCTCTACTCTCAATGAAGCTCAGGCTTGTCTTTAAGGCATTCAATATGTTGAAGTATAAATATCAAGAATTTGTATATTGCAGGCATACAATAGCCAACCATGTTGGACGCCTGGGACATTTTGTTGCAGCCTGTGCTATATACGGAACGATGCTGCGCTTTTTTGCAGTCAACCATAAAGAGGTAATGACACAAGGTTTTTACTGTATAGATCATAATACTAGTAGAAGATTCAAGTTTGCTGTTTTCAGGGTCATTAAAGATAGCGGGAAAAAAAATACCCAGTGAATGTTTATATACACTGGAATGTATAATATTAGTTGAAACCTGAAATTAATGTTCACAAATTGATTCCTGTTCCAAATAAACTACTGGGAAATTCTATTAATAGCTAAGTCATAAGTGACTAGGGGTCTAGTGCTGATATCACTTTTACTATTAATGAAAATTTGGTTTTCATTTGCTAAAATTCCATACCGTGCTACCCCAACAAAATTACTTGCTTGAAATTGTTCTTCAAATCTGAAGGTCAAAGGTCAAGATCTATCCATAAATTTAGATAATACCTTAATTCCCAAAAGTAATAGCCTCTTAAAAAAATAATGTTTAAATAATCATGTTATTTCGTTGTTGGTTGGGGAAGGGATTGAATGCATGTATTCCTTTTTTTTTTTTTTTTTTTTTTAAATTTTCAGTAAAACTAATGTAATTTGAATATTGTTGCAGACAGCTGAGTATTTGATAGCCTCCTACAAGTACGGTTCTTTCAGCAAGGTGAGCGATACTAATTCTCATGTTTGATACTGAATAACTTTTTTCTCTTTATAACATTTTGCAAGACATTGTTTTTTACTCGGGTATCTTAAGAATTGTACATGCCTAAAATTACATGGTATACCTGGTGCCTCTTAGTTTGAATGTTTGAAGTAATGGTAACACAATGTAAGGAAAATTGAATGATTAAAGGCTTCTTACTGTATTTATCATGAAATAAGCCCCCCTTCCCCTAGTGTAAAGAAGTTTAGTACTGTATTTATCCTCAAATAACACCCCCCCACCCCCACCCCCCTTGTATAAATGTTTAGTATTGTATTTATACTCAAATATTACCCCATCCCCTTGTGTAAAAGTTCAGTATTAAAGTTTGGGTAGGGCTTATATTAAATTGATGATTTTGCAAAAATGATAAGGTTATGGTAATTTTACAGCCAGTACATGGTTTATGTTGTTTGTAGAGTATATATAATTATATTGATGGTGAATTTGTTACAGATTCATGAATTTGTGATATTCCGCGAGCGATTACAGAAGTCTTTACAATATTCCTCTGCAATGACTGAGAGTATGCTGTTGGATTTGGTGCTAGAAACCTCTCAGTGAGTGGAAAATTGAATTATTCATAATGTATTTTAGAAATTGATTTGTTTTAATGAGTAAGGGTACACTTATACTTTAGATAACATCTTGAATGGTGGTAGACCAGTGTGTTTTGTCTGTATGTATATTTAACGCCATTTCCAATTATATTTGAATATTTTCTTCTCAGATTCAAACCTCTTATAATTATTTCTCTCTAGATAGCCTACCCACACAGGAAAGATTTTAAGGACCGACAAATTGTTTACATTTAAGAAAAATCAAACATCCCAAGGTATGCAGGAAAACCAAACTGAGGAACATCTATGAATATCTGTATTGGTTTTGACACTAAAGTGTTGTGAAGGCCAAACATCACCCAGCAAGCCTAGACTATCTAATTTTTTCTCTGTGCATTCTAAATAGGATATTTTTATTGTCATTTTCAGCCATTTAAGCACGGAACAGATGGTGATATATATGGAAATTGATCCAGAAAAAGGTAAATTGCTAGCATAAACTAATTGTTGTTAACGCTAAACTAACTTACGATAGAGAGATGTTGATAAAATTGATATGATGTTTAGGACGAATATCCTTGCGTGTTTACTATTTTGTTTTGACATATTATATGAGTCATCTTGGCAATGAGGAGTGTCACATATGAAAACGGGCTTGTGTCCCGCTATATACAACAACAAAATATCTTTATGTTTATTTATCTTTTTTTTATTTTGATGAAGTTGCATTGGTAAACTATGAATTTCTCGAAAAAATTATTATCAAAAGGAGGTGGTGCATAGGAGGGCTAAATCGGCCCACGGCGATTTTTTTCCTGGAAACATATTTTTGTCAAAAGCATAATATCTCCGATTATGTGGGAGGAATTAAGTTCCATTCCTCAATGTATATATTCTTTTTCTGGTGATTTCATTATTTCCCCATCAAACTGTATAAGAAGCTAAGGTTTTGACCACTAATTATTATAGACCACATTTTTATTTCCTATTTGTGAAACAAATTCACCCAATTTGTTTAAGGTTTAATTTTGTATATGAATTATCACGCTTTGTGACACTAAAATTGAATTTCAGCCTAATTTGATGTCTTCTTTGTGAAAATCATTGTTTTTAACTTTTCATTTAAAGTCCAATACCACAAAGTTATTAATGGAGTACTATCAAAATTTCCGGTTAGAAATAATCTATGGATATTCATAAACATTTAATGAAACAAATTTATTTTGTGAATTACTGGATATGCCAAGATTTTATTATGCAAAAATCTTTTGTTATCCAGTAATTTTTGATGATTTTTTTTGGATGTGTATTAAGATTGATATGCAAAGATGTTTTTTTAAAAGCAAAATTTGATAGTACTCAAACGATTATTACATTTTATCTACTAATTTTGTTAAAAAAGCTGTAATTTCACTTTCTATTATACAAATTCATACTAAACACACATGTTTTTATAAAATATAACATCACATGAGACTATCAATGCAATATAAAATTTATCAAGTACTTTTGTACGAGAAATATATTGAATTTAAAAAGGAGGGTACGCATTTTTTAAAGAAATCATGTTAGGTGGCGCTGTGTATACAGCATTTGCCTATTTTCGTTTTAGTGTCTAAAATGACATGTATTTGGTAAAAGTCTATCATAATATCATGCATAAAATAAGATTCGGCGGTGGGCCGCCATGCACCACCTCCTTTGGAATGTTGTTAAAATTGCTCTACATAAACTAATTGGAATATATTTGAAATACCAGATGTGGACCCAAAGCTCCCTCAATTATCTCTGAAAAGTATGTAAGTTAGAGTATACACATTGTTTTAACCTGGCATGAATTGCATTATACAGTCCTGAGGAAAATACCTTTGTAACTAATGAATATTTTTTTTTTTTTAATTCCAGAAAAAAATGGATATGATGATCTCTGTGATAATAGGGATTTCTCTGTCATGGAATTCTGGGAACCTCACTCACGGTATGTGACAATAGGGATTTCTTTGTCATGGAATCCTGGGAATTACACCCAATGTTATCAATTTTTCCTGGAATTTACCTTATCTGTATCTTTTCCTGTGTGAAAGCTCAGGCAAAAACTTTTGTTCAATTGTTTCTCTTTATAAGAATTAATATCAATTTGTTGTGCTAAAAACACATCCCTTTCTGGAGAATATGTCCATGCATGTTATCTGCTCTAGGTTAATTACTATTTATTATATACTGATAATACACTAGTCATGTATTTAAATTTTCGTTTCAGGTGTAGGCTTGAAGAGGCTAAACTACATTCTCGAAAGGAAGAGGTATGAATTTTTTTTCCAATCTGAAAAAACCTTTTATGGTTGTATTAGTTTCATAATTGAATTACAATGTTTATCAAGAAAGTTTTACTGTAATTATCCTGCAATAGTCCCGGGAACCAACATATCCTTGAATAGTAGCTCAGTTGGTTAGAATGCCAGTCATATTACCTCCAGTAAGTACCCAGGGTGCCTGCCTGTGTCACTTTATGTTTCTTTGGAAGCTGAGAAATGGACCTGCAATCTGTGGTGTCATTGTTGTATCCTTGGGCAAAACACTTGACCATAATTGCTCTGGATTGCATAGAACGGGCCTCTTGTATCTTCAGTGAAGTAGTTACCAACTACTGCGTACACCCCACAGCTGTTCATCGGGCAATAAACCCAGCAAATAAATTGTTAAAGAGGCTTACGGGCAGACGGACCGGTAAACGGCACATCTCCGATCACTAAATAAACTTCAGTACACGTTTCTATGTGACAAAATTAGAGGCTTTCCGACTTTATTTCTTGAAAACAATTACAGAATATGTATTTAAAAGACGTTTTAAAACTCAACCTGAGAGGGAAATGTATGGAATATAACGGCAAATCTTCTTTGTAAATCGCCGCTGCCTTTGAAGTTATCACTGTGCGGCACTGCATGTGCACGTGCTTGTTTCTTTGATGTGTCAATCAAATTAGACTCCACTTTATAGCGGGGACTTATTGCGGGTTGCGATTAAATAAATAATATTTAAAAAATGAGGTTTTAATATCACTTTTCAGCGTTTTATAAGGAAAATAAAATGAAAAACTCAACAATTCCAACAATCTGTCATGTGTAAAAAAATCTTTTTCTATTAGCCAATTTTTCTGATCTCTCTGCGGGCAAGCCTCTTTAAATAATGATAAACCTTGTGATTTTATGTCTCTTTTGGACTAGCTTTGACAAAAGACTTTCAATGCCTGTATTAGTATCTGAAAGTCACTCAAAATTTATGCCTGAAATGTTACAATTAAAAATGACGACACAGTTTGTCTGCATAACTTACTGGCCCCTTGTATTACAAAATACAATTTGTTTTGTACTCCAGATACTATGGTTAAAGGTGAGAAAGTTGACGTTACGGATCCTCACCGCCAGTGCGATGGTAGGCCAACAATGTGTCAAATCGGACAGTCATACCAACAACGGAATTAAAAATGACAAAAAACCTCCACACGAGGTCCTCACCGATCTCATGTCACAACTGTCCCAACACACAGATTCTTGTAAGGAGTTCTCCAACCCGTATCAGGTTTGTATCTCAGTTATATATACAAAATATTGGATCAAGAACAATCTGTACAATTTTATATACACAAATCTAAAAATAAAAGGCTTGAATTATATTCAGTATGGAGAATTCTTATTTAAATAGATTTTTCAAATCTTTTTTGCAATGTCTTTGTAGTGTTTGTAGCATGTGTTTTGATTCTGTTTCAGTACCCTGTCCACGTTCCATTCAGGACGCGATTGTGTTCATATCTCAGTGAACGTCACTGCGAAGCTTTCACAGATATGATCAGTAATGTGATGTATGTTCACCACCTACACGACAATGGCCTAGGTAAGACAATGTTATGTACATCCAACACGACAATGGCCTAGGTAAGACAATGTGATGTACATCCTCCACCTACACGACAATGGCCTAGGTAAGACAATGTGATGTACATCCTACACGACAATGGTCTAGGTAAGACAATGTGATGTACATCCTACACGACAATGGCCTAGGTAAGACAATGTGATGTACATCCTACACGACAATGGCCTAGGTAAGACAATGTGATGTACATCCTACACGACAATGGCCTAGGTAAGACAATGTGATGTACATCCTACACGACAATGGCCTAGGTAAGACAATGTGATGTACATCCTACACGACAATGGCCTAGGTAAGACAATATGATGTACATCCTACACGACAATGGCCTAGGTAAGACAATGTGATGTACATCCTACACGACAATGGCCTAGGTAAGACAATGTGATGTACATCCTACACCTACACGACAATGGCCTAGGTAAGACAATGTGATGTACATCCTACACGACAATGGCCTAGGTAAGACAATGTGATGTACATCCTATACGACAATGGCCTAGGTAAGACAATGTGATGTACATCCTACACGACAATGGCCTAGGTAAGACAATGTGATGTACATCCTCCACCTACACGACAATGGCCTAGGTAAGACAATGTGATGTACATCCTACATGACAATGACCTAGGTAAGACAATGTGATGTACATCCTACACCTACACGACAATGGCCTAGGTAAGACAATGTGATGTACATCCTACACGACAATGGCCTAGGTAAGACGATGTGATGTACATCCTCCACCTACACGACAATGGCCTAGGTAAGACGATGTGATGTACATCCTCCACCTACACGACAATGGCCTAGGTAAGACAATGTGATGTACATCCTACACGACAATGGCCTAGGTAAGACAATGTGATGTACATCCTACACGACAATGGCCTAGGTAAGACAATGTGATGTACATCCTACACGACAATGGCCTAGGTAAGACAATGTGATGTACATCCTCCACCTACACGACAATGGCCTAGGTAAGACAATGTGATGTACATCCTACACGACAATGGCCTAGGTAAGACAATGTGATGTACATCCTACACGACAATGGCCTAGGTAAGACATTGTGATGTACATCCTACACGACAATGGCCTAGGTAAGACAATGTGATGTACATCCTACACGACAATGGCCTAGGTAAGACAATGTGATGTACATCCTCCACCTACACGACAATGGCCTAGGTAAGACAATGTGATGTACATCCTACACGACAATGGCCTAGGTAAGACAATGTGATGTACATCCTACACGACAATGGCCTAGGTAAGACAATGTGATGTACATCCTACACGACAATGGCCTAGGTAAGACAATGTGATGTACATCCTACACGACAATGGCCTAGGTAAGACAATGTGATGTACATCCTACACGACAATGGCCTAGGTAAGACAATGTGATGTACATCCTACACGACAATGGCCTAGGTAAGACAATGTGATGTACATCCTACACGACAATGGCCTAGGTAAGACAATGTGATGTACATCCTACACGACAATGGCCTAGGTAAGACAATGTGATGTACATCCTACACGACAATGGCCTAGGTAAGACAATGTGATGTACATCCTACACCTACACGACAATGGTCTAGGTAAGACAATGTGATGAACATCCTACACGACAATGGACTAGGTAAGACAATGTGATGTACATCCTCCACCTACACGACAATGGCCTAGGTAAGACAATGTGATGTACATCCTACACGACAATGGCCTAGGTAAGACAATGTGATGTACATCCTCCACCTACACGACAATGGCCTAGGTAAGACAATGTGATGTACATCCTACATGACAATGGCCTAGGTAAGACAGTGTGATGTACATCCTACATGACAATGGCCTAGGTAAGACAATGTGATGTACATCCTCCACGACAATGGCCTAGGTAAGACAATGTTATGTACATCCAACACGACAATGGCCTAGGTAAGACAATGTGATGTACATCCTACACCACAATGGCCTAGGTAAGACAATGTGGTGTACATCCTACACGACAATGGCCTAGGTAAGACAATGTGATGTACATCCTACACGACAATGGCCTAGGTAAGACAATGTGATGTACATCCTACACCTACACGACAATGGCCTAGGTAAGACAATGTGATGTACATCCTACACAACAATGGCCTAGGTAAGACAATGTGATGTACATCCTACATGACAATGGCCTAGGTAAGACAATGTGATGTACATCCTACACGACAATGGCCTAGGTAAGACAATGTGATGTACATCCTATACGACAATGGCCTAGGTAAGACAATGTGATGTACATCCTACACGACAATGGCCTAGGTAAGACAATGTGATGTACATCCTACATGACAATGGCCTAGGTAAGACAATGTGATGTACATCCTACACGACAATGGTCTAGGTAAGACAATGTGATGTACATCCTACACGACAATGGCCTAGGTAAGACAATGTAATGTACATCCTACACCTACACGACAATGGCCTAGGTAAGACAATGTGATGTACATCCTACATGACAATGGCCTAGGTAAGACAATGTGATGTACATCCTACACAACAATGGCCTAGGTAAGACAATGTGATGTACATCCTCCACCTACAAGACAATGGCCTAGGTAAGACAATGTGATGTACATCCTACACGACAATGGCCTAGGTAAGACAATGTGATGTACATCCTACACAACAATGGCCTAGGTAAGACAATGTGATGTACATCCTCCACCTACACGACAATGGCCTAGGTAAGACAATGTGATGTACATCCTACATGACAATGGCCTAGGTAAGACAATGTGATGTACATCCTCCACCTACACGACAATGGCCTAGGTAAGACAATGTGATGTACATTCTCCACCTACAAGACAATGGCCTAGGTAAGACAATGTGATGTACATCCTACACGACAATGGCCTAGGTAAGACAATGTGATGTACATCCTACACGACAATGGCCTAGGTAAGACAATGTGATGTACATCCTACACGACAATGGCCTAGGTAAGACAATGTGATGTACATCCTACACGACAATGGCCTAGGTAAGACAATGTGATGTACATCCTACACGACAATGGCCTAGGTAAGACAATGTGATGTACATTCTCCACCTACAAGACAATGGCCTAGGTAAGACAATGTGATGTACATCCTACACGACAATGGCCTAGGTAAGACAATGTGATGTACATCCTACACGACAATGGCCTAGGTAAAACAATGTGATGTACATCCTCCACCTACACGACAATGGCCTAGGTAAGACAATTAATGTCAGGATGCCTTTCGCACCTGCCGTTATAGTCGTGGTGGGTAAATTTTGTAAGTCACACTTTTGTTTTCGGCTAACCACTTCTCTTTTCTGTAATACAAATGATATACATTCGCAGCCTAATAAAGTTCGTATTTTGAAAGCAATTATTGACACGCTTTAACTGATGGTTCCCGTGTTAACTGCAATTATTTAAAATGAAATATAAATGTTTGGTGTTCTAAACTATTTTAGATTATAGATATAGACATTTTCCTCACCAGTATAATGCAATTTTGTTGGCGTAGGATTACGTAGATCTGTTTTGATCCTGTCTTGAAAATGAAAGTAAAAAAATCAGTTTGATTGCCTTGAAATTTAAATGCGTTCACAGAGAAACTATCCACATGTCATAGACTCATATGGTCATTCTGAGTTCATGTGCAGGAACATTTCATAAAACCAACCATGTTTATGTAGTCAAATGTTAACAATTCTATAAATAGCTTTGCAGCAAACCACTTCAGCTGTCATGTGACTAATCATGTGATCATCATGATCACTAATCGGCCAAAATGGCGGTTATGTCCACTGTAAGCGACCGTTCGCAGTTTCATATTTATTTTATGTCGCTTGAATACGCAAGAAATATCAACAGGAATTGAAGACAACTTGTAACAAACTACATTGCTGTTTTTCATGAGGATTTTATTAAATAAGATTATTATTTGTTGATTTGAAAAGAATCTCACAATTGTGATCCATGACTGATGTACTGGCATCTTGTTTGTCGAAACTGTAGGCATATATAAACTTGGCTCGTCGGACAGCTTGACCGACAGCACGACCGCAGTTTTCTATCCGAGGTTAAAATATTTGCAATTTCGATGTTACTAGGGGTCATAAAATAGATGTTCGCTAGGCCTAATTATCATCTTATACATGAAGTATAACATAAAAATTTGAGCTGTGTACATCTTGGATTTTATCTCTAGTTGTACATGTACATGTAAGTGTTAATAGACCGATTTGTCCTTCAGTTGATTTTTTCAAAGTTCAAAAGTTCAAAGTTTACAAGCAGCTTTACCGATTCAGAAGTATAACAATGATCTTCCACAAGCATTAAAGAAATAGGGAAAGAACTATACTCAGCTATTGGAAAGTTGTCAGCAGATAAATATATTATAAGTTTAAGTTTACAAGTTCAAAGTTTACAAGCAGCTTTACCGATTCAGAAGTATAACAATAATCTTCCACGAGCATTAAAGAAATAGGGAAAGAACTATACTCAGCTATTGGAAAGTTGTCAGCAGATAAATATATTATACATGTTTTCTTGAATTTTTACAGAATAGGAATAACCAGATTAAGACATTTCATCTGATACAAATGTAGCTGTCTGACTATTAAATACAATTTTAAATTTCTTATTTTATGACCTCGGACCCTGACATTTCTCAGGGCCTTTGGCCCTTTGATTTTATATAAATTGTCCACATATACTGGACAATGTAATGGTCCTGTAAAGAAAATGGACACGCTCTACAGCCACTGTCCCCGTCCCATCAGTCTGACCAGATATTACTGTTAGTGAAAATCTATAGTGATTGCTTCATCTCCACCTAGGTAGTGAAAATCTATAGTGATTGCTTCATCTCCACCTAGGTGTTTTGTGTTTCTCATGGAGGCTGAGATCACCTACCGTCCCACGCTAATGTTTAGTGAGGTAGCATCCAGCTACTACAAAAACACTCTGCCTCAGAATGATCCTTGCTGTTCCAGGGCAATGAATCCTCAGAATGATCCTTGCTGTTCACGGGGCAATGAATCCTTGGAATGATCCTTACTGTTCACGGGGCAATGAATCCTCAGAATGATCCTTGCTGTTCATGGGGCAATGAATCCTCAGAATGATCCTTGCTGTTCATGGGGCAATGAATCTACAAAAGAATTGTGTGCAAAACATATCATACATTGTGGAAATTTTCTTCTGATTATTACTAGTGGTCATGAAAATGTACTATATGTTGTTTCAGATACAATAGACAACGAAAAAGAAGAAAAATTTAGAGCATCTGTACCAGATTTAATTAGTGGTAAGTATCATATACATGTATTCATATTTAATTAGTGGTAAGTATCGTATACATGTATTCATATTTAATTAGTGGTAAGTATCATATACATGTATTCATATTTAATTAGTGGTAAGTATCATATACATGTATTCATATTTAATTAGTGGTAAGTATCATATACATGTATTCATATATTGTATTCTGTACTAAAAATTAACTTTAATTTGCAAATAGCTCAAAATCTATTTAACTTTTAATTACCAAAAAGCTGGTTTAAGTATTCCGATTGGGTAATCATAACGTTCCTTTCATAATTAAAAAGAAAGAGTATGGTGGCATTAATTTAACAATTTTGTAGATTTTTTTTTTTTTTTTGCATAGGTTTAATATCCAAGCACAAAGGTAGTGTGGTGACAGATGGAGAAAACCGTATCAACACAAGTATTCTGGAAAACTTAGTCCTTATAGCTGAGGTAGGTCATTACCGGCCATTATAGCACGAGGTTTCATCTAATCCGAATGTTTCTGTTATTAGTTAGCCTTCTAAAAATCTGATATTGGCCAAATATCTTGTGAAAAGGGAGGAAAAAGGCAGACCGGTGCTTTGTCGTATGTTTTCAACAATTGAACATCAATTGTTTTTAAATGAACGTTAATGTTCGTTTATTATTATCCAAAGTAGAATTGCTGTGTATGCCCATATTTGGTGACTTTTTCACCATGCACCACCTACATCCGTTTTCAATTCAATATGGCTGACTTTAAAACATTCGCTTCAAATCACTTAGCGATAGATTCACACAGAAGTCCATAATTTTACTCAAACTAATGAACTATATTCGGAAGATCGTTTTGCAGATATATGAGCGTATGAAATTTATATCCATGATGAATGTGAATGCTTAATGAAGTAAAATTGTGAGAATCAGCTAGAGGTCAACGATGAACTTTGTACAGTGTATTCATATGCGCAGCGCCAGATGTTTACATTTTCGTCCTTGTGTGCATTAGAACTGGCTGTTTACAATTTCCTTCCAGCCTCCGTGTTTTGATTCAGCATAACTGACCATACAGACATAAATATCACCCTTAAACCGATCAATCCATTTTATGATCCAACTCTTAAGTCGGAGATTTACTTTATCCTGATATTTCCACACAAGATCAGAGACAAATCAAAGATGCCATCTTAGTCTAATAAATTAGCTATCAAGTACTGTTGTGTAGAGTTGATGAAGAAAATGAGTTTTTCCAATAACTGAATTGTGAAACTACATGTATGTATTAACCTAAACTATTTTGAGAAGATCTGGATATAACACATATAAAGTCAATTCTTATTCTCAGAAAGTTATTTAAAAAAATGAATCCCTCTTTCTGCCAGTTTTCGTCTTTCAATTTTAATATTCTTACCATCTGATTCCTTGGAATATGTCATGACAAAACGGTAGGCTGGTGGATAGCATTTTGATTTGGACTAGAAAAACTGACCACCTCGCTCAAGGTTAATAATGTCTTTTTAAGATTATGGACCAATTTCACCTGATCCTGTTAGATTCGCTATTATCCCTTTCACCTTTATCAAAGAAATCACAAACATACATGGTTGTATTGGAATTTTCATACCAGTCAACATGTATCATCTGCGAGGTTTATGACATGATTGAATTACGAAATATTCTCTCTTGTTTTAGACCTTCTCCCATGATACGGTTCTCGTCGGAGTTTGTCATCGGATCCTCAAGCCTTTAAAGAGTCAGTGGAACAAAAAGAGTAAAAAGAGAAAAGGAGCGCCCTTGGAGGCTGTAAGTATTCCTAGTGTTTTCAGGTAAAAATGGTGATGCTGGGTTCATTTTAGAACAAGCATTATAAATTTTCAAGTAACCGATTTTGTAATTCCGTAAATAAAGAATTGTTTGTGCCTTTACTTAAAAATTAACTTGCTATCAATTTGTAATTTTGATCAAATTTGAAAATGAAGTGCATTCAAAGATTAATTCATTGACAATATGAATAATAGAAAATAAATTATAAAACTTTAGTTATTAATTAGTCACATATCTTTGAGCGCCAAAAATTTTGTACTAACAGAATATTTTCATTTCCATGGCAAAAAAGTATGTGTTTTAAAGTGCTGTAAATATCGTAAAACATGGCTTTTATGGCATCGTAATTGTAGTCATGGCGATGACAATGCTTCACTGTCAAATGGCTGTCAATCTAAAGGATCATGTTGATGGAAACGAATGACTTACCTTGTAAGCAATTAACTTCATCGCTATGGTATTTATGGTCATTATAAATGCCGCCAATGCAGACAAACAACATATTGCACTAGCTCACAATATGATACCTGTCTGTTCAGCCCTGTCGCATATATTACCACTATAAATAGCTGGCCAGATCTCATCCTCACTAGCCATCGCCCCATAACTTTGTATTCACCCTTGGCAGTTTGAGCTTGGTTTTCATAGTTCCTTTCCCTGCCACCTAGTGGAGATGTATCACTCTTTACCAGTAAAACTGAACAAATCTTGTGTCAGCACTGGCTGCCTATGTATTTCCAGTGGTTGTCATTGACATCAACTGTAAACAAATCAAATGCAGGAAATATTTCCGCAAATATTATTCCTCTTTTGTCTCTTAACAAATAAGTGTGACATAGTCGACAAGATGACTGTACTGGCACTGCCATTACTGTTTAAACTCATGAGGACTTGGCCCATATTTCCAACCCATGGTCAATATACATAAAGAAGGTATGATGCATGAAATGAGCTACACCAAGCTATCAGGGACATGGATCCAGTGTTTCTGACCCTTGACCTAAGCAAGCTCAACCTTACACAAAGTCTATGTGAAAATGAGGTTCGTACAGGATGAGATTTTACTTTGGTACATGAATTTCAAAACATGTTTTGTTGATAGGTTAGTTGAAATAACATTTCACTAGGTATAAATTATTTGTGAATAGTGTTCTGATTGTTCCCTTTAAACAATTTCCATTGAACTTTTTGGCCCAGAGTCTTGGTATGTGACTTTTCTCTGCATTTCAGACTTGCCTCAATAAAGCTATTTCTCAGTAGGAATCATTTTTAGTCCCCTACTGGTGAAACCAGGGGATACTATAGTTTTCCTCCATGTCTGTCTGTTTGTCACTCTGTCTGTCTGTCTGTCTGTCTGTCAGTCAGTCCATCCATTCAGTTTTCCTCACTTTTCTCAGCCATGCTTCAAGTTATGTTGGTTAAAGTTTGTATGTAACATCGGTATGAGAAGCTACATATCAAGATCAAGTTTCAGGGTTTTTGGGTCAATGTCACTTACTATTTATACTCCCTGAAAGAAGTTCGCGGCGGTTACTGGAATCTGCCTGTCTGTCCGTCTTTTGTCCCATAATCTTGTGCTGACAACTCCTACTAAAGTACTGTTCCGATTTCAACAAAACTTTGCATGTATAATCAGTACAACATGTAGCTGTGCATCCCGACTTTGTTTTACGATATTGCATTTTTCAAAACGGCTGCCGACTTATTATTGGTTGAGGCTTCTCCAGACAGTACAAAAGAGATTTTAACCAAACTTGGCATGAAATTATGCCCAACTAAGATAAAAGTCATTTGTTACCAAACCGATGTACAATTGCAGTATTGGATGGTGTATGTCATGTATATTTATAAATTGGATCTGGTTTTGGATCGATTGGTGTCTTAATATTGTTGTTCATAAAATGTAATAACTGACTGGATTAGATATAACTACACTCACCAATAGCCTACTCAGCTGTAGACACCCATGGGGGGTATTAATTATCCCTTGGGATACAACTGTAGGTTTAGCAGGGGCCGGTAAGAGACATTTATTGCTTTAGCTTGTTAATTCTTTCCTCTGACGACTTTCTTTTCTTTAAAAAAGTTAAAATACTTAAATACTTACAAACAGCATTATAACTTTATTAAGTTAGTAACTAACATTTTTTTTATTTCAATTTGACAGGAAGACAGTGCTATTGAAAAAGAGATGTGGTGTAAGGTTGAAAACAGCTACCAGGTGTCGGCACGAGAAGTCACAGAATTTCTCCGCAACAAAATGCAGTACCTGGGCACACTACGACTGTGATATGCATAATATAATATAAACTTGATGTGTGTGTTTGTATACAGACACAAGGACAATCAGACTAACGCCAGTATACTGCCAACTGTTCCATAGATACATTGTCAGATTTCAGCTGGGCTATTTTACCCTTGTAGTACAGATAACTGACGGTGTTTGTGGCCCCACTGTTTTATAGGGGTCACGCATAGTGTTACCAATGTCTGTCTGTCCCATCTCATCATGTGGCATCCCGTCCCATCCCGTTCCGAATCAGTGACATATCTTGAGAAACCTGGAACAGATTGGGGTTCATCTATTCTTTACACCATTGTGTCATAACATCTAACTCTACACCTGGTCACATTCTGGTGGTCAAGGTTAAAGGGTCAAAGGTCATCTTTGACCCTCGCCTGCACGGAGTGCATTGTTGCATAAGAGCATGAGCATTTATGTTTTAAAAACATTTTCTAGTTTTTGGTATATGTACTGCCATCGTCAACATTCTACCATATAAAGTAATATAAAACTATGTGAAGAATTCCTTCTGATCTCTATATTATTTCAATCCTTGGTGATAAGGAGTAACCCTTTTATCGTGTTTGTGTGCCTGTCAACCAATTATTAGTCTGTTATCATTGTGGAAAATGTGAATGGGTTATGAATAAATGCATTTATATCCGGGATATTAAAGAAAAAAGATTCTGATTTCAATTGTTACCAATATTTTTTTTAATGCAATTAGATCTTCATCATTTAAACTATATCTCCCCCCAACTCATATAAAGCAATATCATAGATACAAATATTCAGATGATGTTTGGTATTCTAGGAATGTGCCTAACAACTGCTACAGTTAACATGTTGAAGATGTTTCACTGCCAACAGCTTAAACACTGAAGCACCGACATACACGGTACCAAAATAATTTAGATTTCTAATTATAATTAACACACACAAAAAAATGAAAGATCTCCTATAAGACTGATACTTGCATTACAAATATTGGGGCTAGGCACAATTAAACATTTTTCTGGACCAAATTAAAAATGATTATTCATTTGAACTTTAAAGAATACAATAAGCTAAACCTTTTATAGGGAGGCAATAGCATAAAGGATGAAAATAAACAGCATTCTGCTCCTGCTTTCAATCGATAATTTTTGTCAGAGATGAAGCATCATTTAATGTAGATTTAAATGATAAATATTCTTTTCGACCAGATTCTTTTGTTCAAATGTTCATGACGTATGGAGCTAAATGGCTTGAGGCAGAATGTATATAAACCATACAAAATGTCAATTCAGTACACCATGTAAAATACTGTTACAGTTTTCAAAATGATACGGAAAGATGATGCTTAAAGGAGAATTAAGATAAAGAAACAATAATTTTACCAACAGTACTATATAGCTATTGTCAGGGCTATTCCATTGAAATATCTAACTGACCCCAGGACTCCACATTACATCACTTCTATCAATGGTTGGATTGCCTTCCTATTACTTCTATGTAATTTTTAAAATAAATTCTATAGGTGGTACCGTAACCCCTTAACCAAACCTAAAGTGGGGTAGATGTTTTATTGGAAAAGCCCTTATTGGTATTTATTAGGTATATTGGTGTAACAGATTGTTGTCTGTTTTTGCCGACAGTGCTTTGTATTTTAGAGTATTGAACAAGTACTGTTACCATAATATATATTAGAGTATTTATGTATTAACTTTATAGTACTGTGTAAAAATGTCCAGTTAGTAACTGACAGTGCTTTTTTATTACATTTATAAACATGGACGGTGTTATATTACATTTATAAACAAGGATTATCGTCTGTGGATATTAGTATAGGTGACATTCTTCTGTGGACACCGTTAAAGTAACTACATCGCTGACAACTACCTTTTTCATGAAAATACATAAATGGCTCCCATGGTAAGAAAATATATCCAATTGACGAAATAAAAACAAAAATGAAGATGGCGTCCTTGAAAAAAATGATCGCCTAGATATCAAGCTGAAAGTAACGTAACTGATAAAGAGGGCAGGAGGAGCATATGGTATTTACATATCAATGTTTTGTAAAATCACAACAGCCTATTCTTGATTTCAGTTGATCATAATAACTCTTTTTCGATGATGTGGTATCTTTATTTTGACATTAAAGGGCTGTAGTGGCCCAGAGGTTAAGGTATTCGACACTTTATCACTAGCCGTCAACCTCTGGGTTGCGAGGTCGAAACCTACGGCAGGTAGTTGCCAGGTACTGACTGTAGGCCAATGTCCCCCCCCACCCGAATACTCCGGCTTTCCTCCACTTCCAAAACCTGACAATTCCTTAACTACTTACCCTGGCTTTTAATAGAACGTTCAACAAAAACAAAAAACACAAACAAATCTTTAGAAATATAAAGTGATGAAAAAAAGTACCCACAATGTTTTCGGTTCCACTGTGAGAGAACAGTTTGATATCTACTGTTTAGACAATAATATTGATCACTGGATTGTGAAAAATGATTCTAAATTAGTTTTTTGGCAAATGGTTTATTATCAATTTCTGAAGCATCGATGCAGCTACATGTAGATTGTGTAGAAGGCCAGGTACAGGTCATCTTAACCTTGTTTGACCTTGAGTTAGGGTTTAAAGAACAGCCAGCCTCCTGGAGTACCTTGGTAATTTCACCTTTATTTTAAACAATGAATCTACATATCATCCTGTGTTTGGTTGAGCATATCAGGTGTGAGATGTGTACACATCTGGTTTGGTAAAATGCTGAAGTGGACTAAAAAAAGTTTTTAAAATGATCTGGATTATGCATATCAATAGGTCATGGCATAAGTCTTAATACCTTTAGTGTCACAACATATAATCATGAGTTGATGTCCATGCCAATACATCTTATAGGGTAAATTCTTATTAACTGTTCTTGGTTTTTATTATTCTGTTATAGGAGTACTGGGGTTTGTTTGTTTGTCCGTCCCTCAGAGGTTTGAACCAGTGGATTTAGGACATAAAGATAAGAAATGATGATTGTCTTTGTGATGTATTTGAAGGCTAGTGTAGTTGGTAACTAGTGCTGTGACAATAACCAGAAGCATCTACTACTAAAAGCATGTTCCAAGGATTGGTGTGATTTGATATTAAATACGTTTTGCTCAAATTTAATTTTTTTTATTTGAGCTGGACACTGTGACTGTCATAACTTGTATTCTATGACTGTCATGAATATGGAAATTGTATGCTATGACTGTCATGAATATGGATATTGTATGTTATGACTGTCATGAATATGTAAATCGTATTTTATGACTCATGAATATGGAAGTTGTATTCTATGACTGTTATGAATATGTAAATTGTATGCTACGACTCATGAATATGTAAATTGTATTTTATGACTATCATGAATATGGAAATTGTATGCTATGACTGTCATGAATATGGAAATTGTATTTCATGACTGTCATATGAAAATAGAAATTGTATGTTCTCTGTTCTAAAACTAAGGGTCATTGTCTGCTCGTATTTAAATGTCTTGTAGATCTCTGCAAACAAGGATTTTGTAATTACTTTACAAATGCATGTTTCTAATCCAGAGTGTTTGATTGTAGGAGGAAAATAAGTATAGTATATCGATACAAAAGAATTTACATGTATATCCTGTTACATTAATTTTGAGGAAAAAACTATGTATGAAAATGTCTCTAAACTGTGATATTCCATTTTTCCATATATTATTCTGTGAAATTTTGATGATTCTTTAATTTTCAGATACTTGGATATAGAACATGTATCTGTACATGTTAAAGCTATGCCATTGGGTTGTTACATATGTCTGGGTTTTGTAATTTGATGTTGTGTGTGCATAACAAGAAATCATGCATAAGTTATACCAGATTTGTGTTTTTGGAATTTCAAGAAATATTTTCCCTCCAACTTCTTCAGAAGAAATTGTCAAAATGAATTTTTAGAACTTACCAAGTTTGTTCACATGAATGACCATGACCTACTTTTGATATAACAAGGGTCAAAAGAAAATAAATGATTCATATTCTCAATTTGTTAAAAATTCTCCATCAGTATATATACTATGTATTCAGTATGTATCACAGCTGTTAAAAAGAAACTTTGGCTTACTAAATACAATTCCATAGCTCAAGTTCTAATTCTTTGGAGGTGCAATAGTATTTGACCTGAAGCATTGGGGTTTTAGAGTATAGAGATGTGTAAAAATAAATCACATTTTAAATTTGAAATTGACCTAATTCCTATAAAGTTAAGATAAATCAAAATTGAAAATTATTATAGGTATGTACAGTAAAGTAACTAATTTAATTTTCAAAATTAATTTTATGAAAAAATCCGCAAATGGCGCGAAAAATGTAACGTCACAATACGGTCATTAACGTTGCATATTGATTTTGAAAAGAATCCATTATCAGATCAGTTAGATTGTAAAACATAAAACATGTTTTGATTTAAAAAATCAATTTTAAAAATTAGTTATGAGCATTGATGTTAATTGTTTTCTAGTTTATAGGGGTATGAAAACAAAATCTGTTTGAAACTTTTGTAAAAAAATCCGCTACGTGTATTCATACAGTTTGCAAAACAAAAAAATTATACCCCAGTGAAACTAATAAGATTGACAACAATGCTTAAATAAATGTAAATTATACAAACATATAGTCATAATTCAAAATATACAGGAAATGAAAACATCGAAAAAATTGGTGAGCAGAGTTGCTTAACTCTTGGTTGATGAACAGAAATGTTCATCTTTTTAAGAAGGTTAGTAGGGATGCATATTTATTGGGTGATGAACACGACAGAAACTTAAATTTTTTTTTTTAATGTTAAGCAAAATGTTCATCTTACATAGCAATTAGCTGCAGTGTGAATCTAGTTCAGCTGGAAATACAGAAATTTGCCTATGGGGGCTGTACATACAAAATACATAACATGTGTATGTCAGGTTTCACTGTAACTTAGGTGGTTTTATCATCACAATGAATTCAATAGGTAAAAATGAAATACAAAATCATTTGTGAACATTTAATTTATTCCTCTCTGCTGCAATAAATTTGTTTTGAAATCCAGTCATTCAAGGCATTTGCAAAATGGGAAATGATGTTTTATAACTTATAACTCTTTGATGAGTTTAAGATGATTTCAAGGCAGATTGTTGTTCATGTTTATAAACCATTAAAACTGCCTGTTGTAGTTTGTTCTGAACCATTGAAGATGACAAAAGTTCATGGATATTGATCCTTATATTTGGTTTCGTATGTATGGCGAGCGGAATGTTGGTGTGTACTTGTACCTTTTTATATATATATATATATATTAAATTTGTAAGTATTGTTTGTACAGATCGGATTGTATTATGGATAAAAACCATTCAACACTAGTCTGTATTCTCTTGGAAATTCTAGTGTGCATGAAGAATAAACTTGCTTTTAAGAAAATATTTCTGCAGACTTGTCAATGTATTTGTAATAAGTAACCAATATCTACAGACCCAACAGTGAGTAAAGGTTAAGGTCTCACATTTCTAATGGCAATGCAACCAATGAGCTGCTGTTTCACTGGGAAATAAGCCCCCAAAGAAAATCTGTTTGTTAGGTTAGTAGCTATTTTTCTGACTAATTGGAGTATGAAGATACAAAAAGGTGAGGTCTTAAGATTTGAAGATCAAGAATATAGACTGCCATTAAAACAAGAATGACATCGGATTGCAGATAAAAAATCGTTAGTAATACTCTTTGACTGCGATATATCTACACCTTTTGATAATTTGTTTGTATAATAATACAAGCAATCTTCAAATGGGAGATCAACATTATGACTTCACATGTAGTCGCTATTACATTGTCATCGTGGAAATCTGATAGGAATTTTTATTCTATCCAAACAGCCTTGTTGTAAAACCTGCGACGTTAAAAAGGTTCATATTCTGTCGTTTTATTCTGTTTATTTTAAATTTAAAAGGACCATATTGTTAAAAAACGCTGAGAAAAGGATATAAAATGTTATATTTTCTACTAGTGTGTTACAAAACTAACACTTTCTATTATATTGAGTATTGATATATATATCTTATTATTCATATTATTTTTAATATTCATATTTTTCATAGGCCGGACTCTATAGTTTCTGAGGTTGAAATCTAAGGTAATAGTCCTTTTAACATAACAGCATTAATATCAAATAATCTTAAAACAGTAATGTTATTAAATGTTTTCATTAATATTGCTTATAACAAGCATTTTCATCATAGCTTAAAAATGGCGTCGCTGTTTGTAACGTCGCATTTGATTGATTGATTGATACAGTGACGTAATAATGTTTAAGAAAAAGAGTCCATCAATAAAAGTGAGGTGGATTCCAACAGGTATTGTTTATAGTTAATCAAACTACAAGGATGAACTTGAATATAATTTTATCTATGTAGCTGTAACACAAACCAGGAGTGTACTCTAAGCTATAATACAAAAACTGGGATATGTTTACTCCGTTTTTGCGTGTGTGTCATTTTTCCATAATATGAAAAATATTTACGTTAACCCTTATGTACTTTTTTTTAAAAATGATGTCTATATGTAATGTATTGATATGTAAACTCATATATAAGAAGGATTTTGTGTGGACTTAACTAATGCTTAATTACCTAATTATCTAATCATTAATTGATTATTCTGTAAAGCAAAAATCGCAGAGACTGGAACAAAATTCTAAAGCGTTTATCGATATTTTCCCCAAAATCCTACTATCAAGCTAAATTTCAAAATACGATTTCTTTGTCCTGATATGGGATTGGTAACAGTTCAAATGTAACTGATATTCGAAGGTATCATTCCTGTAACAGAGGGTTTAAAACTAGCGTATGTTTTAACCTTATCTGACTTTATATTCAAGACAATATTCCCTGCCTGTCGAATTGCTACATTTTCATATTTTCTCATATCAATCCCCCCCCCCCCCGCCCCCCAACTAACCGTCTATATTTCCACAGGTTTGACCGCATGCAATATAACCAGACAAAGAAAGACAAACCATATGTACTGTAGCTATTACTTAATTTCTTTATCATATTTTCTAGTTTTAATAAATGTTAGTCTTTTGTTAAAACATGATCAACTGATACTAAATAAAATTTTGTACATTTTGGTATATTGCCGTTATACGGATCGATTACCATCCTGTTGGACTAGGAGGTGAAAACATTGAGATGGTTTGAATTAAAGTCTATACTATTCAACATCATTCAACGGAAATAAACTTAAATATACACATAGATATCAAATCGAAATATAAGTTTTGACTTCCATACATGGAAATTTCTGCTAACCTCCATATATAGTGATTTCACAACATACGTATTACAAGCTCATTGGCTCCTAACGATCACTTTACACACTGTCATACATACTAATGGAGCGAATACGGTGGTAAGCGAGTGCCTATTCTCCGACAAAAGGTGCTGGAAATATTAACTTGAAGTTCGTTCATCAAGTCATTCATAAAGATGTTCCATCATAAATATTGTGTTCTCGTGGAAGAAGAAAATTCGAAGATGTATGGGAACCCATCTTTCAGCCAACAATCGAAGTTATGATTCATTTTAACGACCATTCTGGTAATGGTTATAGACTTGCGATGTTTGATTAATAAAACCCGTTTTGACGCCACATGGGCGGTATTTACGAGGATGTATTGCCCGAACGTCTTACTAAAACTTTACAGGATTCTCCAACACAAAATGAACAGTGACATCACCTAAAGTTACCAGACTTAAGCGTCATCTTCTCAGGGGAACTCTGTACATCGCACGAAACAGCCAGATAATGGGTTTCCTGGTACACCTGATTAACCAGAAGAAGAGCCTCATGGGAAACATCTATACTTCACTGAGGTAAGTTCATAACTGGAATTCTGATATATATATATATATAGAAAAAATAATAGTAGTCCTTGTGGAAGAAAATATATGGAAAAATTAAAAAAATGACTCAGACAACATCTAACGTTTTCGTCCCGTCTAGGGGACTCTTCAGACTGTTTATTTTCAATTGCACCATGACGTCATAATGATCATGACGTCATAATAACAGTTACGTCATACAATACCAACAACTTTAATAAACTCTGACTCCTTTGATTCTCGTTTTATTGTATCAGAAGTATCCATCTTATATAAAGGGAAAATTTTAAAATCACCATTACTACAATTATGAATATGCTTACTAACATTTAAAAATCTGAGATTATCCGAACGTATTTGTTGACGATGGACTGTCATTCTGGTTCTCAATTCATTACCAGTTTGTCCAATATAAAAATCACTACATTGAGAACAAATCATAGCATAAATAACATTACGGCTTTTACAATCTATATTTCTTTTAACATTAAAAGTGAAGCCATTTTTGAAATTGAAAGTGCTACCTTCCACAATAAGTTTACATGTACCGCAACGCGGTGTATTACATTTAGAAACCTTTGTGCATTTGAAATTATCATTGAACTTAGAACTTGTCAAAATATGACGTAGGTTTTTAGGTTGTCTTTTACTATTTATTAAAGTATACTTGTTTAAAACCTTACCCATTCTATCATTACTTTGCTTAAGTTCTTCACATTTATTGCGAATAATAGGAAATATATCAAAATTACGAGGATTGAAAGTAGATACAAAAGGCAATACTGATTTATTGTCGTCAACAGAATGACGGGATGTAAAAGGTCCCTTATCGATTGCTAATTGTTTACCTTTTTCTATCATTTCTTTAGGATAGCCTTGTGATTTTAAGAATACTGTAAGTTCATTTAGTCTTGTATTTACTGTTTCTTTTTCACTAACGATAGATACTATGCGTGACGCTAAATTGAAAGGAATATTAGTTTTGATAAGTTTAGGATGATTAGAATAAAAATTTAAGTAATTATGCGAATCTGTAGGCTTTCTATATAAATCTGTTGAAATAGTATCACCTTTTATTGCAACCAACACATCTAGAAAAGGAAGTGAAGAATCACTCGCCTCCGTTGTATAATTAATCGACGGGTGTAAACTATTGAGGTCTTTGTTTAGTTCTTCTATAGAAATATAATATATGTTCATGGGCTGTATTCATTGATTACTTGTATGTATTCGCGATCGATTTATCTCTGTCTTAAACAGGGTGATGTCTAGTCTTATATTCAAAAAAGAGAAAAAGCAGTGATAAGACTTAATTTTCTTTTTAATTTTGTTTGCGTTGAATGACAAATTGTAACAGATAAATTTTAGCTGCAAAAAACTTCTCTTTTATCCAATACTTTTATCAGTTACTCTTGTTGGCCCTTGTGGAAGTTACCAAAGGTTCTCGCTACGGACATTTTGCATCAGTAAAGGTATATCCTGAAACCAAATAAATCCTTGTCTTACAAAATGCACATTATCAATATTCACTCTCAAAAGGACACGTGTGCTACTTCTCTAGGATCCGAAGGATATATTTGATGCACATTCATATCAAAAGTTACATAACATTTATCTAATATTCTTTCTTTCAGAATTATGTCAGTACAAGTTTCCCAAATTGGCACGCTGTAACATGGATCTTACAGACACAAGGAAAGTGTCCAGGTATCTGTCCCAACATCTTGATCGGCATCCCGGCGTAGGTTCTGAGAAGACAGTGAATATAAGACGTTTTGTGAAATATATTTCAGAGAAATCGTATTTAAATTCTGAAGGGTTCACATTCATATCTACTGGTTCAAGATCAGAGGGATTGGATTTTGCCAGTTCCGATTACGATATTATGGTAATACCGAATAGCGTGATCATTGTTCAACCACATGATGAGATACCAGATAGAGATGCCAGTAAAACTATCCTGGTCATGGACAACACTGACTGCAGACCGGGGTATACTTTACTCAGATTGCTCCGAAGTACGTTTACGATCAATGCAGTCATAGATTCGCTGACAGATTTCAATGGATCAAAGTACTTGTCTAGTGTTCTTTTCAGCAGTATCCTCTTGAGACATGATAGTTTCCTTCACGGACCTTGTTCGACATTGCCTCGTGAGAGGTTTGGCAGTGAGATTGATTGTGCATACTGTTTCCACTGCCGGTCATGGCCATATCACCTCAGCGATTTCAGTTATCGTACAAAATACTGTGTTTGGCCATCCAGACATCTGGCTAGTTATATCGTTAAAGGTGGTTGTCATGTTGTTGCAATTGGTGACAAACAATCTAGACTCTTTGCAATGCAATGGCGGATTTCTTTTGCATCAGCCGAAAAATATCTTGTTTGGTCGTTCAATCACGTACAATTGAAAACGTATGCTTTATTGAAAATGTTCCTAAAAGAGTGCATCGAACGCGATCAGTCGATAAATGAACTGCTCTGTTCCTACTTCATGAAGACAATTGTATTCCATGCGATAGAACATTCCTCACCATCTATGTGGGTGGACGAGAACATTGTCCAGTGTTTTTGGTATTGTTTTACCATACTCCTGGAATGTGTACAGACCGGATACTTGCCGAACTACTTTGTACCTACCAACAACATATTTCTATCTAAAGTAACTGGCGACAACAGGAGAAGACTACTCCGTGTCCTGAATAGATACCAGTGTCAGGGATACACTTGTCTGTTTCAGTGTCCGAGTCTTCAGGCTTTACCTCGAATCATACAAGAAAATCAATCAACGTATCCATTGGCAGGTGAACTTTATATATAGAATTCAAAAATGATTCTTTTGTAGTAAGTAACCAAAAGTATATACTGAAAACTATATAGATAGTGCAATCGCATTGAGATTAATTCACAAAGTATTTCTGAAATATTCTGACGACAACATGCTCGATATAGGATTGCTGTTTTTTTTTATTCAGGCCATATCACACAGTTCTGGTAACAGTATTGCCAACCTAACTCATACCCACCATAACAGCAATAAAACTGCGTACGAAAAAATCAGAAGGTACAAACGCTTCCTCCACTTGTCGTTAGCCACAGATGTCTGTAATGGGTTGTTATCACTGGCAACGTTTTATTACAATGTTGGAACTTACAATAAAGCTTCTGACGTAGCAACACGAGTGGTGTTGTCCTGTAAGAGGACGGGGTTACTACAGCACCACGGTGATGATTTGGAATACATGGCAGAGATGTGCGGTAAAGGATACACACTACTACAGAAGGCAAAACGTTCATTTGTATTACCATTTATAACATGTAAAGAGAGTCACAATTTGTATCCACCAGAATTACAAGTCGAGGTTCAAACAAATGAGTACCCCATCTTTCTTCCACCACTACCGTACGCCCTCTTCCTTCTTGTGTTGTCTACCTTCAGACTCGGTAACATCGACCAGTCCCAGACAATCCTCGGGGATCTCATGGCTGTACGGACCAATCCTATCTACGGTGTATGTCATTATCCCATCTTACACAATCTGGTCGGGATATGTCACCAACTGTTAGGGAACACAAGGCAGGCCATCCTAGCATTTAAGAAGTCTTACAGACAACGTCCTAATCCAGCTGCTGCAATCATGATCGCTGCCCATTGTTGGACTTAGAGGGATTAAAGTGACAACATAAACATCGACAGATTGGATTACTGCAGTGTTCCTTTAAAGAAAGAGAGCGTTGATGTCATCGACGATGATTACAGCGTGTATTGCTGTCGAAAACAATGTACAACATTGATCGAGTCCATTTTATAAAAATTACTTGGTTTTGTTTCGTGATATACCAATCAGTACATTTCTTGAATACACTGACGCATTTATTATTTATTATATGAACATGTTGAACATTCGTAGAAATGATCTGTGACTAGACCAAAGGAAGAGGATTTGTTAAACCAGCACTTACTCGTTAGAATCATTTGTTCTTCCTTGTCAATATTCTTCAGAAATAAATACTGATGTTGATTGTGTATAACACCGTCCCAGGCACTTCTGTTGACATGTCATGGTTTTACATTTTCACTCATGGTTCATGGACGAGAGGGGGTACCGAATTGTTAAGGAGAATTTGTTTATTGATAGTTCATAAATGCGAGGTGGTACTATATTGTTCATGGGAATATATTTTATTAATGGTTCTTGGACACGAGGTGGTACTATATTGTTAAGGAGAATATATTTATTTATGGTTTATGAATGCGAGATCGTAATGCATTATGCTGGGAAATATATTCGTTTTTGGATGCTATGTGCTACCATATAGGTTCATTGGAATATATTAGCGGAGACATTTTCATTTTCTTTAAATAACGGAATAGTTATCGTCTTCATATCCAATATTTCGTCTTATAGTAGTAATACAATTATAAAAGGTGTTGGGATAGTGGATGGGATGGGGGTTGGAGGGGGTGTGGGACGGGGTGGGGGTTTGGGTGTGGGAGGGGGTGTGGGACGGGGTGGGGGTTTGGGTGTGGGACGGGGTGGGGGTTTGGGTGTGGGACGGGGTGGGAGTTTGGGTGTGGGACGGGGTGGGGATTTGGGTGTGGGACGGGGTCGGAGTTTGGGTGTGGGACGGGGTGGGGGTTTTGGGTGTGGGACGAGGGGGGGGACGGGGAGGGGTTTTGGGTGTGGGAGGGTGTGTGGAACGGGGTGTGGGTTTGGGTGTGGGAGGGGGTGTGGGACGTGATGGGGGTTGGATGTTGGAGGGGGTGTGGGGACGTGTTGGGGGTTTGGGTGTGGTAGGGGTGTGGAACGGACTGGGGTTTTGGTGTGGGACGTGGTGGGGGTTTGGGTGTGGGAGGGGGTGTGGGACGTGGTGGGGGGTTGGATGTTGGAGGGGGTGTGGGACGGGGTGGGGGTTTGGGTGTGGGAGGGGGTGTGGGACGTGGGTGGGGGGTTGGATGTTGTAGGGGGTGTGGGGGTTTGGGTGTGGGAGGGGGTGGGGGACGTGGTGGGGGTTGGATGTTGGAGGGGGGTGGGACGGGGTGGGGTTTGGTGTGGGGGGGTTGGGGGGGAACGGTGGTTGGGGTGGGGTTGAAGGGGGGTGGGAGGGTGGGGGTTTTTGGGGGTGGGGGGGGGGTGTGGGAAGGGGTTGGGGGGGCGGGGGGGAGGGGGTGTGGGACGTGGTGGGGGTCGGATGTTGGAGGGGTGTGGGGGCGGGTGGGGGTTTGGTTGGGAGGGGGGTGGGACGGTTGGGGGGTTGGGGGGGGAGAGGGTGTGGGGACCGGGGGGTTGGTATGGGGGAGGGGGTGGGGGGGGGGGTGGGGGGTTTGGGTTGGAGGGGGGGGGGGGGGGGGGGTGGGGTGTGGGGGGGGGTGTGGGACGGGGTGGGGGGTTTGTGTGGAGGGGTGGGGGTTTGGGGGTGGGAGGGTGGGGTTTGGGTGTTTGGGTGGGGGATTTGGGTTGGGGGGAGGGGTGGGGTTGGATGTGGGGTGGGGGGTGTGTTGGGGAGGGGTGGGGGTTTGTTTGTGGACGGGGTTGGGATGGTGGAGGGGGTGTGGGATGGGATGGGGTTTCGGTGTGGTACGGGGTGGGGTTTGGGTGTGGTACGGGGTAGGGTTTGGAAGCGTTGATTAACTCTATTTGATACAGACAAAATTGTAAGCTCACTGTTGACACATTTTTTTTATCTAACATTCAATCACGCAGTAAGGACAAGATAGCACTTTGTTTAATTACTGAATATTAAGCTATCATTGAATTTTCTCTTTGCGTCTTGCTAAAACAGAAAACGGGATAAGTTTTGTTTTGAATTTAGCAAAAGGAAAATAATAACTGTTTACAGAAAAAGAGCCATATAATTTGTTAATTGTTTGTTATCTGATCGACAACGTGATAATTTATCAGGAACATATTTCACTGTTTATCTGTCCATATTGACGACATTAGTTTATTTTGAAATGCATTAATGTATATGAATTTATTTGCGAAGTAGTTTTACATGTTGTAACGTTGGGCAGTATATCCTCTCTATAAGTGAATATATATTGACCGTAATTCCAGCGCACAGCCCGCTACACTGTACAGTCCGCTACACCGTACAGTCCGCTACACCGAACAGTCCACTCCACCGTACAGTCCGTTACACTGTACAGTCCATTACACCGTACAGTCCACTACATCGCACAGTCCGCTACACCGTACAGTCCGCTACACCGTACAGTCCACTATACCATACAGTCCACTACACCGTACAGTCCACTACACCGTACAGTCCACTACATCGCACAGTTCGCTACACCGTACAGTCCACTACACCGTACAGTCCGCTACACCGTACAGTCCGCTACACCGTACAGTCCACTACACCGTACAGTCCGCTACACCGTACGGTCCACTACACCGTACGGTCCACTACACCGTACAGTCAGTTACACCGTAGTCCGCTACACCGTACAGTCCGCTACACCGTACAGTCCGCTACACCGTACAGTCCACTACACCGTACAGTCCACTACACCGTACAGTCCACTACACCGTACAGTCCGCTACACAGTACAGTCTACTACACCGTACAGTCCACTACACCGTAAGTCCACTACACCGTACAGTCCGCTACACCGTACAGTCCACTACACCGTACAGTCCGCTACACCGTACAGTCCACTACACCGTACAGTCCACTACACCGTACAGTCCGCTACACCGTACGGTCCACTACACCGTACAGTCCACTACACCGTACGGTCCACTACACTGTACAGTCAGTTACACCGCAAAGTCCGCTACACCGTACAGTCAGTTACACCGTGCAGCCCGCTACATCGTACAGCCCGCTATACCGTATAGCAGGCTACACCATACAACCAGCAAAGAAGAAGATTCGTTGTGATATTCACAACGAATCTTCTTCATGACATCGCAGGTGATGCATGTGGTCTTGGTCACAGACTCCTTTGACTTTCATGGCCATTTGAAACCAATCAGATGAATATTATTACTTTGTTTTAACTTTTTAGTCTCGTGGCGTGTAATGCGTGTCGTAAGGTTCGAGGGCTAGTGCACCGCCTGTTTTATATTGGATGACCCGCTTATCTACATTTGTACTTGATTACCTATGTTATATATGTATATAGAGATGTCAGTTGGAGAGGTTGCAGTTGGTCGTTATATATATCTATGTAATGATGGTAGATGTTCCATGTCATTAAGTGACGTTGTCTCCATTTGCTTTCTATATAGAGAACACTCATGTAATAATTTCTTTAAAAGCACATTATTATTTGCAATATCATTTGTTATTCATGGATACTTAATAAATATAGGAATCATAATTGACTTGTTTTGTTTATTGTTTTACGTACTATCAACACCTAGGGTTATTTATGGTCCTGTATGCGAGATTCCGGTGTGCTGTGAGTTGGTGGTTTTGGAAGTCTTCTTGTGATAGTGCGGAACTGATGCCAACTTATCGAGGGCATCCAACAGGATACACCACCAGTCATCACACTCCAAAAGGCTTAGGCGCTTGGCAGCTGTAGCAACTGTTACCCTTTTTATAGACTGTACAATGTCTCGGCCACTAGTGGCAGAATCCAATGCCTTCATCACAGGGGCGAACGCTCAACTAAAGGGCGAAAGTGAGGCAATGTCAAGGGAGACATTGGGAAGAATGGAGTTATTTTGAAAGAAACTAAATCGAAGATCTCAAATTTACGATCTTACGATCATGCTATTAGGACATTGAATATATTTCGTACGCCCTAACTGCAATATACCAGATAATGACAATATTTTTAATCGGGGAATATCAAAACTCCCCGATCTAAAATTTGATACCTGGATACGACTGTAATATAAAAGGAAATTTTGTAAAAGATGTGGATGAATGCAAAGATCTTTTTATACACTTCATTTCAAGATGGAATAGCTCATCCTTGCGAGATGCATATTAGCATGTCGAAAAAGGGGCTCCGTAAAATACTTAAGAACTTATATTTTGTAGCTGCATCGAAATGTATTGGGATAAGTACATATTGCTTGTTGCACGAAAGCAAGCGAGAAAGAAATCTGACATAGGCAACCGCTTTATTCGCCCAGTTCAAAATGAATTAGGTTTATGTATCTAACAACAAATTGAGAAATTTGTTGTCTAATTTTTTTTAAAAGTCTCGGGTGAAGACTAGAATTGTTATATCGAACAGAACAGCACCATTGAAAAATATTAAACAAAGAGCAAAGCGCAGAAATCACGGGTGACAGTCTCTAATGAGACTAAAATATCAACTTCATACAAAGAGACTCCATTTAGTGATTTTTCTTACCCGTTAGATGTAAATATGGTGAAAATTATAGAAGAATATAGAAGTACAGTACTGTACTGGATATGTACAACATCATGTTATCAATATCTTTACACAACGTCACCTTCATAATCCGGCCAACATGTGTTCGCCTACTGGTAGATTAGTTCAATATCATACAGAGGACTTTGTGCTATGTGTAGTAAAATCCAGAAGTCACCGGCAACAAAGGAATGTCATCCGACAAACATGGGGAAATGAACATCATTTAATAATTTCAACATTAAAACAGTTTTTTAGTTAGGTTCACATGTGAACAAATCGCTTAATTTCATTTCGGATGGAATTAGGCAATTCAACGGCATACTTTTAATGGATTTCTACAGCACTTATTTTAACAATACATGAAAGACCTCCATAGAATTTAACTGGGTACCAAGTTCTGACCGAGAGCACACTTTGTTGTTTTAGTAGACGACGATATCTACGTATCACTAAAAACAAAAGTTTTGTTCCTTCATCAATTACCTTTGAGCTCACGTGTTCAATTGTACATCGGATGAACAATTTATGCATTTAAACCATATCGTAACATTACGAGTAAGTGGTATGTTCCAGTGTCTGAGTACACATGGGGCAGATATTCGCCTTTCCTGGAAGCTGGTACAGTCATAATAACCATGGACTTTGTTTCGGACGTACGGACAGTCATCCGATATACAAAACACTTCCCCATAGACGATATATAGGCATACTAGCATACAAACTTGGCTAAGCTCCAGTTATCAATAACAAAGGTTGTGGAGAAAGGATAGCGATACTGAAGAAAGGATTTACACCTCAAATAATAAATAAACCTGGATATCGAAAAATAATTTCATAACATCACAAACAAACGGAAAAGACGTGATAACAGAGATTTTGAATGTAATGGTGTTTATGATGGAAAGGAATCGAAATGCATACATATATCGCATTCGCAGTCTTCTTTATCAACGGTATAAACATCAATGAAATCGTGAGGCTTTTTGAATACACTATAATGAAGATTTCTATGGAGACCCTCGTAAAAATAGAAGAGAAGAGAAGAAGAATTAGTGTTCTGAAAGGGAGGTATTCATTTTTAGCTTCATTGGCGATATTCATTTAACTTATTATTTGATTAAAGGTTGTTATTGAGAAATTTCAAAGTTATCAAACCAGAGTTTATTGTGTTAAACGGTGGATATGTATTTGGGAGATGCTGGTCCTTCCAGACAAGCTGTATGATAGCTATCCCCAATCATTCAGGACCTCACTAATGATTATTTCTATAGAAGGTTATTTATTTGTATGGTTTGTTGCTGACCTACGATAGAAATTGAAGGGGTCGGTAATATGATTTGATGTAAATCAGATTTTTGTTTTTGATTTGTTTTATCATTTGTATAAAAATTGTTTTGAAGCAAATGAAATATGTTTTGATCAGGGGGTCAGCACAATTCAAAGGGGTTGAGGCCGAATGCTTAACCTCCTTTGAATTTTACTGTTTTTTTTATAAATCATAGTAGGCCAGTAACATAACATGTGATGAATTTATCACACCGATGACTTTTGAACACCAATTTTGATACATTTGGGACTTATTCTCTCCTGTTCAAGTTTCTGCAATTAGTCTAAAACCTGTCTATAACATTTGGAATATAAAGGTTTCATATTTGATATGAATACTCAACCAATACTTCGATATAACCCTACAATTCATGACTGTTACATTGTTACATTTCAACGTGTGAATACTCTTCTGCTTGAATCGTCTGCCCAAAACGTGTCACATTTGTTAATAAACTAAGCCAGCCAATCGAAAACCACTTGGGCCTTTCCGTCATATCTTCGAAAAATAGAAGATATGACGCAGAGACCGAGTAGTTTTCCTATTGAAATCGACTATTTTTAACAGGCGTACGGGAAGCAACCCTTATTCATCTTTTTAAAAATTTAAGGACGATTCTGTGCGAAAAAGAAAAAAAAAAGAATTATGAAATTAAATAAATATAATAAAATAAGATAAATACACAGTGTTTTTTTTCGTGGATATTTGGGAAGGCCTACTTAAGAACGGATTTGTCTAGTTTCGAAGCGATAGACACGGGGTCACTATGTCACCCAATTTAAATCAATCAAATGCCATAATTGATATTCTGTCCGAGTTGCGATACAAATATATCGTTTATGTATTGCTTAAGTGTTACTGGGTTGAGAATTATTTACCGTGTTGTGTTCAATGTATTTTATTGTATATATATTCTTTCTGGTTAATTTTCAGGATTTGTCATTCTCTTCTAAAACACATTTCAACTAGTTGAAGATATATCAAATTATAAGTACCCATCTGTGGCTGATATGTTTTCTATTAATACTATATCACAGGCGTCTGTTTCTGATTAGTATTTATAGAACAAATATATCACCCCCTACTCCTACTATACAAACAAGGTGTAACACTCGAAAAACTGAAAGGAGGGTGTGTGCTTCGATTCACTTGGAATTTAAGTTCAATCCGACTAAAATTTCAATGCACACATACTTCAGTAGCGAACCTTTTTTTTATATTCCTTAAATATCAATGCATGTTATTATTTTGTCGTGTGAAAATGATTCAAAGATGAAAAAATGGATCAAAAGCGGTCGTGATAGCCGACGATGCATCAACTGTGGAACGAAGTAGTCTGTATATTTTAGAGCGGTATGCAAGGGTCAATCTGATTGGTCGACAGCTCTATAACCAATACTAGTTATGATTGTCGACCAATCAAGCCTACTTCCGTTCCACAGTCGATGCATCGTAGATCTTCAAGAGTTACATCTTGTTGATGTAGTAGGAGGTTTTTTTCTATTCGTACTAGCCAGAAGCAGACGCCTGTGAATTAGATAACAGAATGTATAAATTGCTTTATGTATTACATAAATTTATCATTCTAAATGCCCATAATTGAAATATGACTTAACACATATAGATACATCCTGAGCATAAAAATTGTCCAAAAGATGGGGATATATTCACTTTTAAAACGCCACACTTGGACATAATTATTGCAATGTTTGTATTATTTCTGACTCAGAACTGTTCCTGCAAAATAAACATATTGAGAATTTTTCTTCACATAAGTTTAGACCTAATGTATGTTTTTTCATACCTGTATATTAATGTTAGTCTGGTCAAATCCATGGACAAATGAAAGAGGTTAATTTTGGTAGTTTCACTGAGTCCATCTTGAGTAGAACGTCAAATATTTTACAATTTGAGCACGTATAAGTATCCAGTTACTGTTACAGCACAAACGTAATAGGCTAAGATCTAAAAAATAAAAAGACAAAGGATATTCGAGGAATACACTGCTAAGGCGTCACTGTTCATACGGCATTGTCACTCATTACCGCTGACGTGATAAAGAGGCTTTTATCATGTACCCTATTTCCAAAATACATTGTTGTATTAATATTTGTATTTGTGGTCATTCTGACGTTTTGCCGTTTCTGTCCTATATCAATCTTGAAATGTTTTTGTAAAGTACAGTAACTCCTCGCTATTTTGGAGTAAATGATAATAGTGTTCAGGTGAATAAATATATCGACATATTATATACCTATCACAATTTAGACATCGTGTGAATGACACCAGAGGTCTTACGATAGACGTAACAGTCGGAATGCCGCTGTCATCGACATGTCGTGTGAGGCCAATATCTCCAGCTTAACTGTTCAAACTAATGTTTAACGCAAATATAATGCCGTTTGATGCCGTTTGATGCCGTTTGATAAGCATATAGTGATTCCGTTGTCACCTTAACTCTCATTTGAGGTTGTGACCTAACCCGGATTAGATGAAGATTTGTATGACGACTGTCGTCGATGAGGTTTAAGTCGTTTACTCTCCTGGTCTGAAGTTCCTTGTTGTTTTTCAGAAGTCTCTTTGCCAATTCATATTTGTATAAATATTTTGTCCCTTTTTATTAATTTTGAATCATGATTTCGTTATTATGTCAGAATGTAGTTGTAAACCTCGTATACGCAATGCTATACCAGACTAGCTTTTACTCGCAAAGCAATACCCGTCTCCTGTTACAGTTAAACTTTGATTTGTTGCGACATTCAATATCCCATAGATGTAGAAAGAAACCTGATTTTATTGACACTGTATGGGGCCGCAACAGTGTGTCGGAAATCACAGTGTGACGATAAAGTCACTGTCGGCAATGACAAAACAGCATGGTGCCGCTTTTCTGCATACGGACATATGATTCAGGATGTCGTTTAAGTATTCGGTAAAGTCAGTTTTCACTGTACTTCATTTACTTGATTTGCAAAACGTTTCAAAAAAAAAAAAAAAAAAAAATTGAAAAAAGTGGTGCAGTATAATGATATATACATATTTATGCAGTATCTTCAGAAACAAGATGTGCTATAGCGGTTTTCTTTGATTGCTTTCTTACAATAAAAGGAACGTTATCAGTAATGAAATAAACACAAATGGAACTGGTAATATTTCAAGCTCTTTATTAAGTACCACTTCCATTACATACATTGATTATACCTGTATCCTATATCTACATACAAGGATAAGAAGTACCGACAATACAGACAGAGGATTGAACATAATTAAATAAGGACAATCACGGAGAGGTTAAGAGGTTAAATACTGTTAGTGTCCACTTACTACGAATTCAATTTTCACAATGATTAGATAGTAAAACAAAGCAAGAAATATCAAACAAAAACAAACTCAATTATTACACGAAATTCCATTGTTAGACAAGAATACTCAATAATTCAACGCATTGTGTCGATGTTCTCAAATATCGGCATATCTGTTATAATCAAATCAACAAACATTTAAAAAAAATATGTATTATAATTTCGAACAATTGATAAAATTATCATATTTCTGCAGAATTTCAAACGATTGATGAAACTATCATATTCTTTCAATGAGAGATAATGGTCATTTGAAGCTTATCAATTCAATTTCCCTCAATATATGAATTTTAACACAAACAAAGTAAATTCTCAAATTATTGCATATCGCAAAGCCTTTCCAGGCTTGTTTAAAGTTTTCATAATTGGCGATACGCACAAGTTCACTGGATAATATGTTAATTAAAAAAATAAAATAAATAAATGAATAAATAAAAAGCAAATATGGCCGTTATCATATTCATAATAAACATACACTGTATATATTGATATTTTTCAGACGTTAGATAAATATACTAACCAAATTAATTGATCAATAATGACACAAAAACTATTAAAGGAAAACGTTTTCCAAACGAGAATTAAGTGTTCTCCTGTAGATACTGTGAGTCATTCGCGGTGTTACTTCACATTACAGTTATAGATAAAGTGTGATGATATTGGAACATCATGTCGAAAATCATTAAAATATCGGAAATATCGAAAAAGTCATATTATATGTACCTTCTCCCTGTATATTACGTAAAGATAATTATTTTTAGCAATAGATAAACACGAAAACATGTAATCTGATTAATACACAATAACATATAATGTTCTTTTAACCAATATAAACTTGTATGTGATCAATTTTAAGCAAAACACGGTAAATGTCCTTGTATAAATTCAGGGCCCGAATGCAATCGGAATACTCTTATTGATCCATTGCAATTATTATACATCATATACATTTTCTCTTAAGAAAATAACAAATAGTTTTAACAAACATATAATAAAAACAGTACATAGAATTAAAACAATAATCTGTAAAATATTTCAATAACAAGTTAACGTCCTGATCTATTTATACAAGCGAATACATTCATGGAAATACCTACAGTTTATGTCCACTTCTGAATATAAAATTATATATTACTGATTTGTTTACCAGTAAAGAATAGAAGACATATTCATTCGATACAAGTGATAAAAAGATCAAAATTTTTGCTGATTTCACCAATCAAAACACTGGTCAAACAAGAAGCCAGACCGTGTCCGGATCTCCCAGTTTAACGTCAAACTGAATATGATTTAATTAACTTACTGTTACAAGTCCACAAGCTAAGCCATGCATACGTCAAGATTTTCCCTCTCTAGGTCTACTTAGACACGCAATGTTTGATTGTGGGCTCAACGCGTAGTAATCCGGGTTGTTTTTAATGGACTTTTATCAAAAATTTAATTCGCGTGGAAAGTCTTCTGCTGAATCCTGATTGCGCCAAATTGCACTCTCTGTATATTGTTTTTTGCAGAAAGTACTGAGAGTGCTTAAATTTATCACTCCGCTTATCTGTTTACATTCAGTAATATACTGAAAGTTACCAGCGCCAACATAAATATATAATAGCAATTGATTACATTCCTGGTCATCAATCCTGTTCGGTATTGTTCACACTTCCGATTAGTAATTTGCCCGAAGACTGTCAATGGCGTTTTGTTTAGTAATTAATTTCCACGATGATGGAATAGGTGCAATTTGTACACGGTAATGTTTAGCTAGCTCTTCATTAAAGGTACATAAAACCCATGCCCAATATGTGGATGATGACGACATGTCATTGCAAGGAGGAATATCCCAGTCCGGAAAAAAGTACTGGTAATTTCTGTAGAAATGGAGAATGTGGGATTTTTTTTACATATACTGTCTGGATGGGGAAAGCATTTGTATGCATGAAGCCAAGAGTTCACAAGATTACTGCAACTTTCTACACAAAGTTTATTTGTGATTACCCTTCTAAATCCTGCGACACCTTCTGGTCTATGCATGATACACGAATGACTATTGCTATGACCAAAATTACCTTAACATGGCTCCTTGCAAAAGGGAAACATAGCTCGGCAACCCCAAAGTTTCTCCATTGCCATTTGGGCGGGTGTTCCATGCCATTTGATTGTATGTTTTGTCTCTATTTCAAATTTGCTTTTTAGTTCGACACACACATCTGTTAGACCTTTTTTGACAGTTTTTATAAAATCGTCGAAATTTGTTACCGTTTGACCTTCAACTGCGAAAAATGACTCCATTGGAATCAAGAATGTATCCTTTATTCCGTGTTGGAAAACATCAAGCCAGTTTTGCAAAGACGAAGCTGATATTTTATCAATATTTGCACAAATAATTTTAAATATCTTTTCCAGATTCGCTGATGCATTTTTGGCATATAACTTGTCTTTGATGGCATTATTTAACCAGTTGAAGGTATACGAGTAAGGATCTTCGATATACTGTATGTAGGATTTAAAATTGTGTTGCCTTGCTAGGTCCTCCATTACACGCCTCATTAAGGCATACTTTTCTCTTTCAAAGTCTTCAACTATATCTTGAAATATCAAATCAGGAAGTTGGCTTCTTACATTTTCTTCAACATAGATGCCAATGACTTCACAAAATCTGTTACTTGCTATCATGGTTGCAGACTTTTCATCTACAGTGTCTTGGAAATGATGCCAAATGTCCTGTTTATGATTGTTTAATTTGGTTTTCAAGCTATGCTTATCCATATATTCTGAATCAAGGCGTTCCAACAATGGAGCCTGTCGCAAAACATGCACTACAAGTTTTACTTTATAAGGTTCGAGAAGTGTAAAACTGTTATTTGCGTCATCGTTAAATTGCTTTATGCGCTTCAGAATACATATAGGAATTTCTTTAATGTCTGTCTCGTTAAATTTCCAATCTTTTTTATTTAGGTCTCTCAATCTTGTGTCAATGTCCCGTAGAATTGTATTAGTAAATTGAACCACATCGTATTGTTTTTTAGACTTAGTGCGACTGACTTTTGTTGCGAACCGTTTGAATAACGTTTTAATGCTAATGAAACTATCGTCAAAGTCAAAACCATCGAGGCTTTTCTCCAAAGTCTGGTTACATACGCAAGATTCGAGGGGTTGTTTTTCTATTTCAGCATCAACAATTTCTCCGTGTTCTTTGAAAGTCTGGTGTAACATTAACATCAATGACTCTTTGATATCAATCGGTTGATTCTCTACAACATTAATATCTTTTATCCAATATACCCACCTTTCATCGAAAAATCTCGTCATATCGTCAGCGGAAGGCCGCTTTCCTCTCATTTCTTCAGCTACGCTTGTTGCCTTACTGTAAATGTCCCTTTTCAGCTTTTCTACAGAGATAGTCATTGCATAATCGTTTATACAATGTGATTGCATATCTGTCAATTGTTTTTCCAGTTTATCTCGACATTTGTCGGCAAACATATCCCAGAACAACATTTTGTTATCTTTCCATTGAGCAATGTCATCCTTTTTCTCACTCACCATAAAATACGTATGCAAATTCTCTTTCAATTTGTTTGCTTTTTTGTTAAAATCGTTTTAATATTCGCTTTGTACATCTTTAAACCGTGCATTTTGATACACTTTGTCTGTTTTACATAATGCAGCTTGTGTCATCATTTTGTTTTTGGCAGTGTTCTCCAGACCTTTTTCAAATCTTTCAAGTTCCCAGACTAATTCCTGATATCTAGACTCTAGTGCATTATATGCTTTAATCTCTAAACTATTTCTAAAACTGAAAAACAAAATCGTTCGCTAATATACCTTTCCAGAGGTCCCTGATATGCTCAAATGTTTCTGAAATAGTCAAATAAGAATTTTTATGTTTGGTTGTTTTATCAAATAGACATAATTTCAGGCTTTGAACATCTCTGTTATATCCAGGATTAACTGGTGCATTGGGTGGATCCCCTTTCCACAAATCAGAAAAGTACCACACATGTTGATTACTATCAAAGTTTATCACGTCTTTAAAAACTTTTATGTCATTGATGTTTTCTTCTTCGGCAGCTACCAAAGTAATTTCATTCAGTAATTTGTCAAGCTTCATTCTTGCGCGCATCATAGAATCTCTAGCGCCCACAGCTGAAACATTGTGGTGTATGAAAATGCAAGACTGGCGTAATTTAAGACGTCGGTTTGCCATGTTCAGTCGTAGGAATGCATGGACACAGATTTGTAAAATATCCTTTATTTCGCCAGCGTTTTCACCCTTTACAGTGATAAGCGTTAAGTCTGCCATTCCTAAAACTAAGGTTGCCAGCTCGTTATCATGTTGATATTTCTGATTAAGTAGTTCGGGTGCGCGCAGTCCTTCCGTGTCGACCACAAGTACATAGTTGAATTTAAAGGCACCTTTGCGTACAGGTAATAACTGCAAATAAATACCACGTGTACACCGACCTGCACTTACTGAAAATGTCAGGCCGAACATCGCATTTAGAAGTGTTGATTTTCCGGAACTTTGTAGTCCAAGGATAGACAATGTAAGTACACGCTCGTCATGTAGCATAAATCGAAGTTCCTTGAAAACGCTTTCTATCCAATGTAATGGGACGTTAGCTACATCGCCATCCATTAACTCAAATGGATATCCTAGTGTTATGGACCTTGCAACAGCAATAGCTAATTTGGATCCAAAATCACTTTCATTTGTAATCAGACTGGCCTCGTAAATTTGACCCATTTCACGAAAAATATGCTCGATACCAAATGAGGCATCGCTGAGGTTTTGGCCAGCATTGTCAAAATTCTTTTGAGCCTCGGGATTATCTGTATTGGGCTTCTGTAATATATCCCAGGCTTTAGCAAAATACTCACGATACATATGCATTTCCGTTCTGGATTTTTCATCGAGATGAAATTTCATTGAGTCCAGAAAGTAAACCAGATCATCACCATCCAGTTTAAAAATCATACTGATAACACATTTCATAAATTGATCGCCAGTTTTGTAAGCATACCATTGATTTTGGCTTTGTAAGTGCATTTTATGCTTCAGTTTTTCTATCTTTTTATTGTCATCTCTTGTCTTACTTAATTCTTTCATTGTGTCTGTATATACTTTACGAAACTCTTTCTGTAATGGTGTAAACCTCGTTTTGATATCTGCAAGATCACAGTCCTTGACTTGGCGAAAAATCAGATTCGCCATCTTGATTCCTGTCTCGCAGGTATGGACGTCCTCATCTACATATATTCCCATTGTTTTTGCTTGTTTACACATGTCGTGTACGGTTTTACAGGAGTTAATTCCACAAAGCAATGGTCCAGTTATTTTTAGAACTGCCATCTTTATTTCCGATGAACTGATTGCTTTACCGTTTTCGGTGATTGGAATAAACTCAGTGTTAAAACCATCTGGACATGAAGCCAACTAGTGTTGTTTATATCTACTGATGAAATCTGTTTTTGGTAGTTTACCTGTTAGCAGGAACAACACATTTAAATGAGGTACTTTAAAACAATCCAAAGCTTTTTGATTTATCATTGTTTGTATATCTGTAACTATTATCATGACTTGAGATACAGTTTTTAAATAATCAATTTGTTCTGAATTACAAAATGCATCTCCCCGTAGATTAAGAAATAATGTTACTCTTTTAAATGCGCTCTGCTGTTTTGGAGAAGGTGCAAGCCAGGAAGCTTCAACAAGTCCGAGACATGCATGTTTATCACTCGAACCCAATGCACAATCGTAATTAAAAAATGTATCGTGAGGCGAATCGTTCAAAATTTCATTAGCGAGTTTAGATTTCGATATGAATGGGCGTCCTAATCTTATAAATGACACAACGTTTTGTTTACAGTTAACTATAGATATTTCTGTTTTACCATTATGAACAGTTATTGATCGTAGAGGCCACATAGAAAAATTTAAACCTTTTGCATGGTATTTGTCTTTTTGGACCGGAAACATGAGAGGTATTGCGAGATGACACGCGAACATTTTCGAGCAAACCTTCTGTTTTAATGTGGGATGTAAACAACGAAAGATCGACAGAAACACATCTATAGGGCTATACTTAACACCATTTGATACATCCTCGTCGTGCATATCGTCGTCAACAAAAAGTGAATCAAAATCATCGTTCGATGGCATCGAACTGCCGTCTTGGCCTGCTTTAAAAGATTCATCACTTACTACTCTGTTAATTTCGTTGAAGTATATATCTAAATATTTTCCCCTACTAGTAAAAACAAGTATGATCAATTTTCGTATAATTAACCTTGGGATGTCCGGTAATGTGTCTGCTTCTTCTTTTTCGCAATCGTTTACTGACATCACATCGGCGTATTTCAACTTATCAGGAAAGTAAGGCTGCAGTTTTAGTTCATCAATGGGGTCAGCTTGAAAATCTAAAAATACAAAAAAAAAAAAAAAAAAAATGGATGAAATATCTGATAAAGATTTGCAGCTAAATATTACAGAATTCCAACGGACCGATAAGCTCATAAAATGCGCATTTTCCGTCGTCTGTCCGTCTTTCTGTCATTAATATTAATGGTGAGACCCAATCTCTACCGGATTTATCGTTCCTTACACTCAGCAGAGCGCACGGAACCCTGGGAGAGATTGGGTGAGGCCTAGTTATGAACTCTTCACTGAATTTTGCCTTAGGGTCTGACTCATCCATGGACGAAGGGTGTCCCATCGATCTATATTATGGCAAAACTTTAAAATTATTTTCTTCTACAAGATGATTTTAAAGATATATGACGTGTGTCAAGCCTTAGTGGAGATAAAAGCGGTGCCCAGTTTAGATACATATAGATGGGAAATTTTGTTATGTTATTCTGGATCATGACTGAATAATGAAGACTCATTACAGTGTAAATAGAGATTACCCCTTGATAAAAATATTTTGGGTCCAAGGGTACAAATCGAGGTCAATATTTCAATGTTATTTTCCTTTGTTTTTGGGAATAGATTAGTTACTTTTTCGGAACATTACTGGAAAAGTATGAAAACGATACAGTGATATGCTACAAGAAGGACTACTTCGTTTTGGGTCATTTGTTACGTGTTGGTGCAAAAACGCAATATCAACGTTCCCCATAATCTGATGTCACGCAGGTACATTGTGTCAGAACGAGGCTGTACATTGTGCCACTGATAGTTAGGCTGCTGATGAAGCATGTGTTTATAAGGCTGTGTTTTGTACTGATCTGGGTGATATACTTAACAATGGGCGGGTTTTCTTATAAATAACGATGTTATATAGAGTTTACATGAGTAACAAGTAATGTCAGTTGTTATAAAAGTTACTGCGGCTGTTTGTTGAACTCGCCGTCTTGTTTATGGAAATATGATATGGCCGCACCCATGTTAGTTGTGGTAGTTTACGTAAAACATGCTTCGCCATGTATGCCCCTGTTCTTGGATGTAATATTTGGCTTCATGTAACCTACGAGTACAGTTTTTAACAGTAGTCAACAATTTATGAGGTTTATATCCATATTGCTTCATATTTACAAGCATATTCATATCATTGCAGGTCGAGTCGATCGCTATATAAGGACATAACCATAGATTTACGTCACCGGCCTGTCATCCATGAAGCATTGCGATGATCGGCCGATCGACTAAATGAGATGTGATCACATGATCTGTTTTACTACGTGTTTACTTCTACTTACAGGTAAAGAGAAAAACGTTTGATTGGTAGGTAGGATATTTTAAAAACAACATTGTGAAAATAATATAAACATACGAAGATTTGAAATATAGAACAATGGAACTGTTTATTTAATGGATTGAAAACCTTGAGATATAAAGATTTTAAGTGTAACCTATGAAAATTTGAATTACAAAAATAAAACTTTGGTTATTGAAGATGAGATTGTATACACTTGACAGGAAATAACAGAAAGACGTAAAAAAAACATGTATGGCATTTGTTCTTCTAAGTAATTTCTTACTGCTAAATATTTTCATTTTCCCCCATTTCCACAGATTTCCTGTTTTCTTGGGATAATTAGGTGAACTATTAGAATTGGTTGTTTTGCAAAATTTGATTTTTGCTTTGCAAAACATCAATAATTTTCATGTCTCTAAATACATTTGAGACATTTTCTACTGTTTTGGACTTCCTCTTTATCATTAACTTTAGTCAATTTTAGGATTTTCCCATATACTGAATAGTTTGGACAAGCATAACATATTGTTGTTAAGTTGTTTTTCTTTAATTTCTATCGTAGCACTCTATAGCTATGGTTCGAATTATCGAATGTGGTGCCTTTAAGTAAAACGATCTCTATATATTTTTAACTCCATCAACTGCCTGAAAGACTGACAAGTTTGTTTGAATGAATGACTTTTAACTTCATTAACGGCCATGGGGGCCAGCATGTAAACACCTTGAAATGCTTCTACTCAATAACCCAGAGGCCAAGAGACATGATATAAACTTTATTAAAATGAACAACATTGATGAACCTTCAAGGTATCAAACATGCTCAAAAGGAAAGAGGTCCAGATATGAAGGTGATTGATACAGGACCATATAACCTCTTGTTTGGTTTCTGCACAATACCCTAAATACTCTTTTAGGCACAGAGATCAAAGGTCATTGTCACTATTTATATACAGTGGAACTTCGTTAACTCGAACTCGGATAACTCGAATACCCCGCTTAACTCGAAGTACCTCGCCGGTCCCGGCCGAATTCTCTCTTTATCTTAGTAAAAAAAACTCGGAAACTTCGAATTCGGATAACACGAAAAACTCGGATAATACGAAGTAAAAATTTGGTCCCAACAATAAAAATCCTACTTGAAATGTTCGAATAACTCGAAGTATAATTTTCGTCGATCGGTGGCAAACGCCGACATTTTTTCAGAGCTAAATTCCGTTTGTAATACTGAACATATCGGCACTACTAACCTACATGCTATTATAAGTGTTTTATAAATTCATAAAAGAAATTGTCGGTTGAATCTTATAACAACAAGTCTTGGTGATAAAAAGTACTGCTTTACTTACATCAGGTAATTTCCCAAGGCGGTCGCCGATATCAGTACACACGATAGTCAACAACTCATCTACCCGTTCGCTCAAGCGGAACTAATCTCTGACACACCGGTAGATCTACCCGGCTGATGTTTTTTTACAGGTGTAGAAATGACACAGTCACCGGCGCCTATTAAATCTTTAAACTGCTGAAACAATAGCGTAATTACTGCCGAGGTGTTCAGAGTACAACTGTAACGGTCAGTGCTGTCTATTAAATCGGATAAAACGCCAACTCAGTTACAGTAACATTTTATACGCACATGCGCAGCCCAACTTCCGGTGCTAATACACATGGAAATGGCGTGGTTATCAATAAAAAGTAAGTAGGCCGATCAAACAGTATTTCATATATGTCCAATAAAAGGTAATGGTTCTGTTACATTTTGTATGCAATCTGTGTTAAACTTAAACGGTTATTTGTTTTGACATTAATAACTTGTTATTTTGTCGAATTCCGTTTTATAAGTTTACCTTTTGCAAACATGACTTGCACATCAGATCGTTATTGAAGTGACTAAGTGAAAGAAACTTTATCGTGACTGTATATCGGCAATACTATACCAAATTACAAGTGACATAACGAAACATTACATATATATTTACATGTATTGACCAGTCTTCACACTAAACTGATTAGCGACAGAGCGAAGTTATAATGATTATATAATGCTGACAAATATTGACCAAACTTTTCACCAAAAACGATAACTCGCTTAATTCGAACAATCGGATAACTCGAAGTTTTTTCGTGGTTCCGTCGACTTCGAGTTAACGAAGTTCCACTGTACATTGAAAATCAGTTGATGTACAATGCATTTCTAATTCTGCTGAGCTGTTTTTATCAAATTCTACATTGTGCCTGTTTGCCGCGATAATCTATTAGGCTTGGTGGCTAATGTCATTGTTACTAAGAAAAATATTTGCTTGGAATACTGCATGTAGCTTCTGACTTAAAATTCAAAGGTCAAGGATAATGTTACTATGCAAATTACTCTGTGGGGCTGTATGCACTCAGACTTCGTCCAGTGTTTTATATACTGTATAAGAATATAACGTTTATCATATATAAAATACTTCTAACCAGTTAGCTTGTGATAATAATAATAAAAACAACGGCAGAAATCCCAACAAATATGTGTACTTTATTATTACTTTATTACGTTTGCAACAGTATGTATATACACTTACATATAAAAGGTTTGTATTTTCCTATCACGCATTATAATATTCCTGCTGCTGAAAGTGTTCCTTCACTCTGCGTGGAAACCAGTCCTAGCTGAGAGTGATGTAACATGAGCAACTATACTAATGTGTTAATGCTCCTTTTATTCCTTTTAGTATTTCAAGTAATTATGTTAAACTTAATTCTTAAATAAAGTTTAATTTTTATATGTACATTGGATATATAGATATGTTAATTCTTTAGAATGGCTATATAAATGGTAATGCCACTAGGCTCTATATGGATTCCATATGATAAGTCGTCTTTGTTCATTAGATTGTGACTGGTGTGAAGTCTGATTTGTGTATGTTCCCAAGGTCGATAATAGTATTCAGACTTATTGTAAAACAGATTTAAGTATTGTTTAATTTTCTATTAATAGCTATGGTCATTTAAGAACGTCATCTCCCCCCAACCCTCACCACTCCTCGTGTCTAGCTCAGAAAATTTAGTCGTCCAACTCCTTAAATTACTTGGCGTGAAGCTCTACCATTTATAACTACTGGTATAACTCAGCCTAAGGACGACAGTATTCAAAGTAAGCCTCATAGGAGCGAGCACTAAACTGAAGACTTAAAGTAGGACAGTGTCAAGGGAGAAAGTTATTCAGAAACGGATGAAAATATGATATCCCAGATTTAGTCGCCTCGAACGATGCAATTTGAACATCGGGTACAAATCTCTTCCTGCGTGGAATTTTAGTAAAACGGAAACAGGTTAGAAATGTTAAGCTAAACCTACGTTATATTGTGATATATGTATGTTTTTCTGAACCAGAACCCTCCAATACACACCCACACTTTATATCCGAATTATACTTTCAGCACAAGAACCCGGTTAGTTAGATGATTCCAACATGCAAAACTTCATATGACTAGTTCAAAATTCCAGTTCCTCCCAACCCTGCCTTTTTAAAAACAAAGTTCATCAATATGCTCATGTTCCTTCTGATTTACCTATTTTTCAGCAATGATTTGTTTAACATCAATTCATTCACTGCATATAACTCTGTGCATAGCTCTATGGTCTATTTACATATGAATGCCATCACTTAGAGGTATGAATCCTGCCTATAAACCCTTGTTTATATTTTACTTTGTACTACCTTTATGTTTGCTTCATTTTTATTACATTTAAGTTGGTTATTTTTTCAAATTTACATAAAAGACACTCCCTAAAGCTCATTTTTGTTGTAACGATTGAAAACAAATTAACTTGAGTAAAATAAATACAATATAAGCAACCAATCGTTGTGTAGCCTTTATTAATCTATCTTAGGGTGTCATATTTAGATATCATATCGTCGGGTAAATAACCAGGTCCAAACGTGTCTATTACACACATAGAACACATACGGCTACAGTTATAGAAAGATTTCTACGTACGAAAGGTATGGTGTTGTTTTTGTCTTGTCTTTATCTCGTCTGGGTTCCTTCGTTACCGTTTACAAGTGACAGGTGATGTGTTCTCAAAGATAAGACCAAGATAGTACACATTATAAAAACACATTATAAGATACACATATGTTTATGCCTTATTTCTTTGTGCTAAACGTGTACTCATATTGTAATTCGTAATAGAAATTTATTGCAAAACCCTCGAAAATGTGCAAGGATAACAAGAGATGTTCCGGAAGTGAAAATACTTTAATAGAATTCACGTACATAGGACCAAATTGTTTTGAAAGTGTTTTTGAAAATACTAAAGCTTGAAATAAACATTTGTGATATAGGTGTAATCATCAGATAAAGTGTAGTTCGTCTTTTGAGGAGTGTGGTTTGTACCATTTATAGATAATTTATTTAATTCATATAACTATATGTTTCCTCATTAAAAGATAGTAAGTAATGAATACGACAATCGCTATGTACATAGCAGTAATTTGAGCAGGAATAGATATGGTTTAAAGGATAATGTTTCCTTTCTATTCTTATTTTTTTTTAAACTACTGCAGTGCAAAGTCGGAATGTCTAAAGCGATAAATGATTGAAATAAAAAATATTTTGAAATTAAAACCACTGTTGGAATGAAATTAATGTTTTGTTTTGTTTTTCGTTTTCGTTTTCATTCTTTCTTTTACACAATGCGATCGTGAAAAATAAATACAGAGAACGACAGACAGACGGAGACAATTCTCAAATCGTCTTTCTGAATTCTAACGTTTTGGTACGTTGGTGTGAAGTGCATTTAGGAAGCAAACAAGCAGGAACTGCGTGATAAGTTTGGTGTAGTCTCAGATAAAGTCACTAAAAGGTTATCTCTGTATATGTTCTAGCTGGTCAAGCTTGTAAGTTGCTTGTAGACAAGATTAGGACGTCCACATTTCAACAACCATCAGCCACCATGATTATTCTATGTCTCCTAATCTTCATCTCTCAAGGATTTGGTAAGTATCTATCAACTTAACGTTTGCATGACAGGATTATTTATATAGGTATCTATCTATGTATGATGTAATCTACGGTGCTGATGTAAACTCTCTTTTGCGATTCAAAATGTTTTAAGGTAGCAGAATTTCGGTATTGTAAAATGTATAACAAGCGTCTCTGACATCTAAATATGACGTTTAGTGTATTAATTGTAATAGTGTTAAAACATTAAAAATAACTTTATTTGATTCCCTTAGGCATTTTCTTGCTTTTTAATAAAAATGTTTTTTTACTGTTTCGTTTTATTGTAACCTGCTTCAAACATAAAAGAAAATTTCAAAGATATTTTGGCGTTATACACTGCTTACGGAACAATAATTTACACTTCTTAAGTATTTATTCTTATTTTCTTTTTTGATTTTGATACATACATGTATATCAATAGAAACCGAATCGCGAATTAAATGAAAACCATTTTTATATTGTATAAAAGCGTCATTAATGTATAGCAGCTTCAATATTCTAACATATTATTCAGACTTTCACACTCGCTTACTAGGAAACAACTAACCAATTGAAAAAAATATACTTTTGAAACATCCCCTGTGTATAGAAAGTTGAGACAGGGATAAAATGTCTGGCAGCCACTGATTGACCAGTATGTTATGAAGTTACAAAATAGATAATAGACTGATAGGAAACTATCCAAAAATGTTGATATAAATTTCGTAAGTCCGGTTGAATTTATGTTCAAAAGTTCAGGTCATAATAAATAACAGGTAAACATTTCAGATGTTTGATAATTTTACTGCGAAATTCACTCATTTTCAAAATGGCTACCATGGAAAAAAATTAAACTGAAGGCCCCCCCCCCCTTTTTATTAAGTGTTATATGAGACCCTAAACTTTTGTTATAAACCATAGTTGCCTGATTAAATTCAAGAATTCTTATGATATAGTCCAAATCGTTAACATTAAAGTATATGGAAAAACAATTGATTGGTTAGCTCCTACTTCTAACATCATTGACAAGTTATGACAGGACGAAACGCTTGGGTGTTCTTATTTGAAATTGATAATAAAGCAAAACCTGTAAAAATTACTACATCAATGTCAAAGTATTAGTTAATATTCACCTGAAAGTAGTTTCAACATACCGTCAAATCTGGTTATCTCGATTCATGATTGCTAAAAGACCTTGCTTAACTCGAAATAAATGGTAATTATGGCATTAAAAATTCTGCATAATGAACTTATACACATTCGGAGTTTTTAATGATGCTTTCTTATATGCTATGTTATGTCAGATATGATCACAGTCTATTTCTTTTTTTTTAGTTGACTGCGTGGTTGATTGCAATGGTCAAACTAACGGGAATTATGAAATAACGTGCCACAAATACACCCAGTGTTCGAACGGGATTGCTATTCTCCGTACTTGTAGCGACCACCAGATGTACAACCCAGAAACAAAACAATGTGGCGCGTGAGTTTAGTCATTATATGAGTCAATTAGATCATTTGTGACGAGTGAAATGATATGTAGCGTGAGATGAGTTTCATATGCGTGTCAACGTGTCAATTTATAGTTGGCGAAAGTTTTTTTTTTGTTTTTTGTTTTTTGTTTTTGCTTTTGTTTTGCTAACTTAGAACATAGAAATATATTTTCTTACGTTAGGGTCCTTATTCATTTATCCGTTGATATACAATTGTTTTTAGCTAGCAGCCTCTGGTTTATTATTTGGTTATGAAAGTCGTATCAATAAGTGAGAGTGAGTAAGTCAAATTATCTTTTAAGGTGAAGTTGATGTTGAAAGTTGAGATAATGACAAGACAGTGATCTTTGTACGGAACCAGGAAAGGAAACTTAACCTTTTAGTGATGAAATAATTTAACTTTTCTTAGTGTGTGAGACTGCAGAATGATTCAAGCAACAATGTTATTCATTATCAAAAGATTAATAGCTATCGCCCCTTTTTTCAATGCATATAATTGACTCCTTCGCTTTAATATAATTACTCTGTGGGTGTTTTCCTTGAAGGCCGAGTGTTCCCTCATAGAGAGAGACTGTAACAATCTTGATAACAACCGTTACCCCGACCTGGAAACTAACTGCACATCTTATTACACATGTCATAACGGCGTTTTCTACGGTCACAACTTCTGTAATTCGGGTACGTACAATCATACTCTCTGCGGTGTAGCTTTTTTAATGAACGCAATTAAGCATATTAAAAAAATTGTACAATTTAGGATATTCTCCAGACTTTGATTTGTTTTTGAAATCCTAACCATTCTACTATTTTCAATCTCTTCTTTTGTTACCTCTTAATCTGACACTCATATTGAGAAAGAAAGAACGATAGATCTAGTCCGCATAAAAAAGTAAGATTCAAACAGTCCTGCTCTAAAGCTGATAGGAAAAGCTTTAAAGGGGGAAGAACGATATTTCTTAACATTTTCTGCAAGTATTGTTTATGTAAGGATTTTCGTAATGTAACCAATGAATGTTTATACGTGACGTTTCGATGACTAAGAAGGTATGTACACTATCACCTTCATCAGACATGTATTAATATTCACTGGTTGTGTTACGAAAATGCTTACGTAGAACGATCTTTTTACAGCAAATTGCCAAGCATGCTCCACATGCAACAATGATGTTAATGGCGACAGCCGATATTACAATGATGTTGAGATAAGTTTTGATAATTATTTATTCCGATAATGCAGGTTTGGTATACGATGAGAGTGGAGGGATCTGCAACTGGCCTTACAATGTAGCGGAGCCTTGTGGGACGAAACCTTTGTTTCTCGGTTGATTTCATTAAGTGATCTTATATAAAAATCTCAACAGCACTTTGCTATCATTGTTGTTTTTATTTACAAAATATAAAACTTTTTAGACCGAATGTTCAGGTGCTAAAAATACCTAATTCATAACTCGAATGTTGACCCCTTACGTTTGTGTTGTGGGGCAAACATTTTCCTTTAGCCATGCCTTTGGTACGTATTTAAGCTTCAGACATTAAATATGTGAATCTTTGTCTTCAGACAAATATGTGAAAATGCTTTCATTTTCACTTCAAACCTATTTCTGTCTCGAATATATTGCGCTGTTTTCCTGAGATAGACCTCTGGCAATGGATATCCTTTAACAGCTTAATCGAACCTAAATTTGTTGTAGTTGCTGTAGGTGTCAGTGGACCGTAGAACATACAAGAACTATCTTTAAAAGGATTTCGATTTGGTCATTTTAAACAGATGTTATTATAGAATTATCGACCTTTTTTGTTGGATACATTGATTTATCTACCCGAGAAACTGATAATTTTGATGGCCTTAGTCATCAACTGTTAGCGATTTTAAAGATGTGTACAACCGATAATTCCCGTAACTTTGATTTTGATAACAATTGATTTTTCCTCACTACATTTTGCATGTTGAAATTCCTGAAAAACTGAAGAATTGGAATGCATTAAAAATGATTTTGGCAACTCGAGGTCAGGTTCTTCGATATGAGCAAACAGTTGATGAAATAATGTAACGTAACGTTGCTGAAGCAAATACACGTCGTATTTGAGGGCGTTGCATTGTTTAATCATACAGTTTGTGTGATTAAAATAAAAACTAAAACCAAAGTCTTTCGGTAATGAAATTTTTCACTAATTTGCCCATAATTAGATACTTTGATTGATATCTTTCATGTAAGAACAGAATCACAGTAGCCGAAATATATTCTGATTGACAGCTGGTTTGGTAGTTAGTTTTACATCCAGAGAAGGGACGAATATACTGACAAATGAAAGATGTATCTACGCTCTTTCAAGAACAAATAACTAACTTATCCCCAGTAAAAATGACTTACTGCAAGAATATCTTTGTGGAAAATTGAAAAGGTTCAATTGTATCCTAAAATAGGAGCGCGATAACTTTACTTGCTACTTCCGTTATGTAAGCATATCGGCGTTACTATGACTACAATTGTTAGTATATGTTACCATTTAAGAGTTTGCTTTTGCATTTTTGGTGCCTAAAACCTTATCTCGAGAAGACTTATTGGGTTTCAAATATGACATTTTACATACCACCTTTCTAAATATTTGAGATTTAAGTTTACGTAGAGGCCTCTATAAAATAAACAAGTGATCATGTCTTCTGCTTGTAACGACTTTGGCATTTTGTCATCAATTATATAGCGAATAAATAATTTTATATCGCATCGAAAATATATAAAAGACAATAATTTTCACTTAAATGCACTTCATTCTCTCGCTGTTGGAGAGTCTTCTGACATCATTCTGAATAATGTTACTATGACTTATACCCTATTGCATAATTTCATGAGTTTGCTAAGGTGAGCTACTGGCCCTGTTTTCTTCATATTGTAAACGGTAACCCAAACATGATAAGCGTTGTATGTGACAAGGAATATGTTAACTTATTGTGTAAGATGACTATGTGAGGGAGGGTACGTGTAGTGTTTGTGTGTGACTATTGCACCTAAGACAGATAACCTTTTGAACCACTCTCACATATCTTTGTGGCGAACGTGGCAAGCACACCTTATTCGTAATTTGTGTGACGAATAGGTTACTGCAATTAGTGTTATGTTTATATCTAGATTGATATACCTTTGCGGCTATTTTATTGCTGTAATTTATTATCATGTATACGGCTGTCTTATTTCATCTTTACGTTTTTGTTATTACATATGTTGTTGATAAATCATTCGGTAACTTAATGTTGATGTAAATTTTAGTGTAAAAAAAAAAAAAAAAAAAAAAAATGAAAACCTGTCGAATCTGTAATTGACTTTCCAGTCTGATCCACGGCTGATTATATGATGGTAAACATCCTCCACCAAACTTTTCATATTTTTTGTGTCGGATGTATCATTAAGAGTTTACTGAATGATAACTATTTCTACAAAAATTATTAACTTGTTTTTCCTTCAATGCAAAATATATATTTTACTCTGAGATTATTTGTTCCTTAAAGGCCGAGTCCGCCCTGTAGCCTTAACCGGAACTGTAACGGTTTAGCTGACAAACGTTACCCCGACCTGGAAACGAATTGCCATTCCTACTATACATGTTATAACGGCTTTTTCTACGGTCACAACTTCTGTAATCCAGGTACGTATTACTTTAATAACATAACAAATAACCATGATTATCTTGATAATGTTTTCAAATAATATTAAGATTAATTATACAAATGTACATACAAATAACAACAAAACAAATAATAAAAAGAAAGAAATAACATGAACTCAATCACATTGTTGTTCATGCATCCCTCCTACAGTTTGGCGTCTTTAGGCCGTTTTACTTTAAGCATAATTTTCAAGTTCTGACAGCATTGAACAGCTGCGTGGAGTGTTTTCCACTCATTCCTGCATTTACATGATTTACAAACACGTCAATATTTAGTGTGCCTTTTCGACATAACCGTATAATATTCTTTTGGCTTCGGATATGACGCGACAGGTGGCGTTACTGGTCAAGATGAAGTATGTGATTGGTCAATGTAGCGGTCAATGCAAAATGCAGATATGGAGTTAATACCGAAACAAAGTTAAGATTGAATGCAAGCTGAAAAAGTGAATGTATCTTTTCAAATGATGCATTAATAAAATTATATTCCTGATTCAAATGCAGTCGTATCCCCACAAATGATTCAAACTGATATAACTTTGTTATCCGTGCTGAAACGTATAATCATTTCAATAATTTATTTCACCAGCAGTATACATTATAACCGCCAGCATTAAAACTATGCCGTTTATCTTTTTAAAGATATTTCTTGTTATGTCCTGCCTGCTGTTCTGTCATCATTTATTTTTTTCACAATTTCTTTGGTACAGCGGTAGTTTTATTGTTAGATTTTAACCTACGTACTTAAATACAATACACACCTAGTGTGGGAAACATTTGTCATCTGTTTTTTTATACAAAGGTCCATCAGAACCGCGTTTGACGAATGAACCTTTTGATACCAATTCCTTCATAGGAAAAGTGTTCTATTTCACAATACATTAATATGGATAGGTGACAGTACCAATACAAGAGCATTAACATGTTACTTGTCCATTAGAAATGCGAAAGCTAAAACATATTTATTTATTGTTATATCAAAAGCAAAATATGGAACGATATTGAAAAAAAAGAAAGAAGATTATCTCATTTCTACAAATTGCAATGACATTTTAGAATATCATACATGTATATTTATTTATTTATTTATTTATTCTGGTGTCATATAACTCGTAAATTGATTGCTACAGACATACACACAAGATTACGCAATTCCAGGTTAAATAGTTTTAATTAAGGGCTATAAACGTGAGATAATAAAGTTTTCATCATATTTCCATGTCAGTTTTATTTCCATTTTATTTTGGGGAAATTTGAGCCATAAATAGACTGATAATACGCCAGAGCTGAAATAATATTGGGTTTTGGTATAATTTGATATTTCAGGTTTGGTATATGACGAGAGTAGTCAACTCTGCAACTGGCCTATCAACGTGGCACAACCTTGTGGAAATAAACCTGTAATTGGTTGATTTTATTAAGTCTATTTATAAATGATGTCAAATGCAATTTGTCTTGTCATTGTTATGTTTTATCTATCAAAGATAATACAGACATTATTGACCAGGTGTCAAACTTTTGCCAGTTCCAAACGGAAGTTCTTCTCTCGCATTTGCGCTTTGGTCAAATATATATATATAGCGTAAATATATATTTTTATTAAAAACAACAAAATCATATTTTTACCACCAGTGATTTAGCAAAAAATAGTTTTTCTTCGGCATAGCCGTATCATAATCGTTTGGCCCCGGATATGACGCGACAGGTGGCGTTACCTGTCAAGATGAAGTATGTGATTTGTCAAAGTAGCTGTAGATTCAAAATACAGATATGCAGTTAAAAATGAAACAATGTTAAGATTGAATGCAAGTTGAAAGAGTGGATTATCTTTTCAAATGACACATTAATAAAATCATATTCCTGATTCAAATGCTGTCTTATTATCACCAAAACTTATTCAAACTGATATACGTTGGTTATCCGTGCTGAAACGCATTAGTACGTTGATTTATTTCACCAGCAGTTTTACATTATAACACCAGCATTAAAACTATGCCGTTTTTCTTTTTAAAAAAGATATTTCTTGTGAAGCTATAATATTTGGGATTGTCCCGTGCGTTCTTTTATCGGGTTCTTACCAATTGTACCGGTACAAATCTGCTGTACTCTTAATAAATATATTTGAAGCGTTTAGTTTGTAGAGACGGCCGCCATCTTAGGAACTCACTTGATATTCAGTTGCATTCCATTATATTGCACCGTACATATTTGGTACATCTGGTACTAATCAGAAAAAGGAATACACGGATAATTAGTTATCGAAATGCATGTAAACGAAAAAATGCAATTATGCATGCATTGTTTTACGTTGTCAGTGGAAGGCGTTAAGGGAGTTGAATTTAAATTTAATTTGATTGGCTGTGACATTTCGGAACATCATCAAACCACAGGCGCCTGGAGTAGTAGCTGATATATTTCTTCTATAAATACTTACCAGAGGCAGACGCCTGTGATCAAACTACAGTAATAAGTTCTAATTACTCACCCTGCTTTCAACTCCAGGTTGTCCACATATAACAAACGTATTGGATGCACTCTGTGTCCGAATCTAAATTTCTCAATAATAACACAGGTTCTATGCGAGTTCGTAACAAAAAGTCAAGTTTTCTGAAACACGTTCTTCTTAAACGTCTGCAACATATGTATGCACCCGGTGGTATGGTGGATCAAGATTTTCCTGATCAGGCAACAGGGGTGTTCTTTTAACCGGTCAAAGTTTGTGATTATTACGGAAGCCGGTTACTGCCATTTGGTTTCGTATTTACGACATAAATATATCATGACTACGACATCGTAATCTCGTATTGTCGTTGTAATATCTTTTAATTACGACTAAGATAGTATGTAGTTACGACTAAGATATATCGTAATTATGACGTCACAAAAAAAGCTTATAGGGTGTTTCGGTTCATTTTATAGCGTGTATTGTATGGAACAGATGTTGGTACGACCCACTTTCTTGAATATGAACATTCTCTATTCGATTGTGAAATATCAACGTCACTTTTAAAAACTAGAAAAAAAAAACTAAAACTTATCTTGATGTGAAATTTTCTATCGAAAAATCGGTATCCTACAGTAAACCAATTCTTCATATGGCACTCACAAGCTTTCATAATAAAACTGATCTGTTATCAGTTCATAACAGATATAGTTACTTTTGGACCATCAACTTATTCAGCTTTATTATAATGTAATATTTTATTCTTCTGCCTTATGATTAATTTTAAACTACACTACATAAATGTATGTCATGACAAATTTTAATCTTTGCTATATTAGCATATACCGGTATGTGTATATTATTACACTTGTCTAGATAGTGTTTTAGTATCATATGTAGTACGCATGTGTTTGTGTATTAAATGCTAGTGTCCATTCTTATCTCATAATATTCTTACCTTATGCCTTTTTCTGATAAACTATTTTTCCTCAATTATTAACTATATACATCTGCTTGTCACGCTAATAGCTTTCGTGAGTTAATGCTATTGTTATCTGTATAGTACATAGTATATGCGACGTTAAATAAAGATTATTGTATTGTGTTGTATAACATATACTATGTTGTAACTACGAGACAACGTAGTCGTTGTAATAACGAGAAGATTAAATCGTATTTATCAGACAGCTATGTCGTAATAATGAGGTAATTAAGTCTCGTGATAACGAGATAAGTGTGGCAATCGCGAAATACTTATATCATAATTACAAGATAATCAAGTCGTACTAATCTGACAATTAAGACGTAATTACTGAAACGGAGCACGAACGTCGAGTAGAAAAATTAAAATTTAGATATTTTGAGTTCAAATTAACAATTCATTTACAGTACAAACAATAATCTCACTTTCATATTATATAAAGTACTACTCTCCCAATACAACATCACTTTAGTGTTCCAGGAGTAATAACTGGCAGAGTATTCATTAAAAATACAAATAAACTATTTGAAAATATTTACCTTAACTACATACAATAATATAAATGTTACGCATTGATGGGCAACACGTTGTAACACGTGTTAATCAAGATAAGATTGAAATAAGTACAGAAATATAAAAATAGATCTGTCAAAGTATATAGAATAGTTCACATACTGCCAACGCAGTATCAATAGGGAAAATTATTCGTAAACAATGGTTGGAGAATGCATGCATTCGTAATTAACTCTAATCTTCCAGATCAAACGAGTATGGCGGATTATGAGGGACAGCAGGAACAAACGCAACTAGCAACACGTGCTTATTGTAACAGAAACCGTTATATATGTCCCCAAAATGACCCCTGCAATGGTAAATGACGAAATTGATATCGCAATATTGTTGTAATTCCATACTACACCTTTTTACCAATTTTCGTCAAAATAAAGTTAGTTCCGTTTTCTTTCATTTTTCACATTCCGTTTTCATTCCATTCCATTTTGCAACTTTACCCCTTCATAGCAAAAACAATTTAAATTTCAACTAATCAGAAGCCTTCCTGTTGATGTATGACAACGAAACCTATGCAGATGTATATGCAGTTCCCGAATACCGCTATATACGAATTTACAATGATATCAAGCAATATCTCAATTTCGACCAATCAGAAGCTTCAGTATGGTTGTTATGGCAACGAAACCAACCCGGTTGAATTTGCAGAAGCAAAGAAATGGCTGCGACTTTGATTAAATGTGAAAATGAGGCTACGAGAAGGATCCCAACATGGAATCTGACAATATAGGAATTTCGACCAATCAGAGGTCAGAAATTGGCCGTCATTTAATGTGAAACTGAAGTTATACATACAATGTACAGAATTTTATCAAAATCCGGCAAATTTCGACCAAAAAACTTAGGCTGACCAGTATGTAAAAGTATTTACACATTTTGCCGATTTACCGAATTTCAAGAGTGTAATTTTTTTTATCTAAATTATGATTAATGCAATTTAAATTTCTCCCTCAATTGTTTTTTTTTGTGCCGGAGTGGCCATGTTTGGACCTGCTGTTGTTTATACCTTTTCCGGTTCTAACGAACGGTAGATTCCGGTTTTCACATTAATTTTACCAATTCTGACGTTTTATGTCCGACTGATTTCATTTCCACAATAGTTTCTTTGCTACTTTCTGAAATTTCGCTTGACTTCCTCTCAATTTTGAAAGCAATGTTTGTTTACGTTGATCACCGGTAGCAGACGACAGATGATATTTCATGGAATTTTTATTCATTGTTATCATGTTGGTATCGCTTTTAAAATCCAGACACAAAAGTTTCAGAGTGCTTGGTTCGAGTCCTGGTCTGGTCCTTCCATTTTGTTTTCCGTTACATTAAATGGTTTATATAAAGTAAAACACTTCCTCCCATTAGTCAGATTTCAGATTTTATTTTTAGTCACCCAGACACATTGATATGTGTAACATGGATTACATCATGAAACAACACATGGCAAGATGGACAGTAGAACAGTGTAGATTTTTTAGAATTAATTTTAGACAATAATTATAGAATATGCATGTGTATCATATATCTATATAACAATACCTACTCTAATCTTATAATTGATGAGTTGATCTTGAATCAATACATACAGTATAGATATTACACATCTTGATTGAAATGTGAAATAGACTATACTAAAAGATCTAACTACATGTATAAGCTTACATTTCTACACAGTTATATTGATTACAGTCTTTATTGCTATATATAAATAACTTTACAAAAGCACCGTCAGTTTTCTAATAAACAGTGAAATTTTCTTCAGTAATTGAATATTACATATTGATATTAAACCACTCATTTTATGCAAGCTTGGATTATTACAGTAATAATGTGGTATATATTTTGAGCGTATAATTTTGACTCCTTCATGCTTACATATAAACAAATAGTGAAACTCATCTCCAACATTTTCATTACATAAAGTACATATCCTTTCTTCTTTTAATACATTATGCCATCTACCGGTCTCGATTAGCATTTTAAAATTAGACGTGCGAAATTTGGTTAGAATTATTCTATTTCTTTCTGATAACTTAGTAAGATAATTTTCAAAACCAAATTCCGGTTTGAATAATACATAAGTATGACCTTTAGACGAGTTTTCAACATTCGATACCATTTCTGAATAAATTAATCCTGAAAGCGTTGCCTCATGATACATTTATAAAAGTACTCAAACATTTGTATATCGTTCATAAAAATGTTCGAGTAACCAGCTTCATCAAAAATATTTTTAATATAAGTTATCCATTTAAAGCTATAGGATCCTTCAGCATGCAATTTTGAGATTAGTTTATACAATATGCTACTTAATTTGTGTTCATTTTGTATAATTTTGTTCCAAAATGATAACATTCTCAGTTTAATATCAACTTCTAGTGGAAACCTACCCAATTCGCCATATACCATATAATTTGGAGTACTGCTTCTAACTTTTAATATGCGTTTACAAAATCAAAGGTGAATTTGTTCAATTTGACTACAATTTTCGAAACCCCATACTTCTGAGCCGTATAACAATATTGGCTGGACTAATGAATCAAATAATTTTAACTGTAAATCTATAGGTATAGCATGATTACGTACCTTTTTATATATTGAGTATATAGACTTCTGTGCTTGATCACCCAATCTCTTTATAGCAGAGGAAAAACTTCCATTATATTTGAAATTGACACCAAGATAAGTAAACGTATCTGTAGTTTCTAGTACTTGCCCGTTTAACACAAAATGAGAAACTTGTCTATTTTTTTCTTACTAAAAATCATCACTTTTGTTTTGTTAGTGTTGACTTGTAATTTCCATGTATCGCAATACTGTTGAAAAATATCCAGTGTATTTTGCATATCTTTTGGCGTTTCAGAAAAAATTACGGTATCGTCTACGTATAATAATATCAATATTTTCATAAAAAAATGTAGAGTTTCGGACAGTTTCGTAGACATAATGTCAAGGGAGCTAACTCCTTCAGACCCCATATATTCTTCTAAATCATTTAAAAATATTGAAAAAAGAAATGGAGAGAGATTTTCCCGTTGGCGTACACCAACTAAACATGGAAAGCAATCAGAAGTTTGTGAATTATATTGCACGCAAGATTTTATATTATCATACATATTATGAATTACTCTAAAGCATTTCCCTTTTATGTTACTCTTTCTAAGTTTATCCCATAGTCCTGCACGCCAGGCGGTATCGAATGCTTTACGAAAATCAACAAAAGCGCAGTATAATTTTTTTATTACTATCCAGATAAATAGATATCAACGCATGCATTATGCATATGTTATCTACTGTGGAGTGTTTTTGTCGGAACCCTGCTTGATTTTTTAATATTAGATTTGTTCGGTTCGAGAATGCATTCAATCTAGTATTTATTATCGAGTTAAACAGTTTTCCAAGACAACTGATAAGAGTTATTGCTCTATAATTATCTGGATCGTTTTCATTTCCCTTGTTTTTATACATAGGCCTGATGACACCAATTGTCCAGCTTTCAGGTATAATTCCAGTGTTAAATATTACATTAAAAAGTTTACGATATATACTTGTCAGTATAGGTGGATAGTTTTTTTAAGTATTCATTTAAAATTCTATCAACACCAGGGGCTTTGTTGTTTTTTAATTGTTTGACGGCCTTCAATATTTCATCATCCGAAATATTAACATTTAATGCATCATCATCATCATCATCATCAGATAAGGCATCATCATCATCTTCATCATCATCATCATCAGATAAGGCATCATCATCATCATCATCTCTGTCACTATTTATTTTCTTGAAGTATTTATAAAACAAATCTAAAGGTACGTATGGGCTCTTCTTTTTTGATATACTAAATTTGTGAAGTATTTTCCAAAACATCTTTGGGTTACTCTTGGAGAGTGTCCTTAGTTCTTTGGCACATTTATCCTGGTAATTCCTAAAATGTACATTAATTAGTTTACGTAATTCCCTACGTTTTACCTTTAACTGTGTTTTATTTTCTTGTGACGGTTTTGTATTTATTTTTTATCTTGTTAAATGCATCACGGGCTACTTTACAGTCTTTGTTAAACCACGGTTTACTCCCTTGCTTAGTTTTAACTTTACATCGTGTATTAGAAATCACCCCAAATACATTCGAGGCAGTAGTTGTCAGTACATTACATAGATCATCAACAACCTTATTAATATCAACCTTGTTAACATTGGGAAGTGTTAACAATTCATTTAATTTATTATCGATATCTCGCAATTTATTATCAGGGTCTGAAAACACTCTGTAACACTATTGCTGAGTCCGGGGTCTTGATAGTTTGTCCCATATCTAATCACTGGCTCAGGGACTTGAGATTTATATATACATGTATTTGGATGGTAAGACAATGCAAATATAAGTATTGAACAGTGTTTTAATGTTGTTATAGTCGATATGGCAGCAAGATGTATGGTGGACAAATGTAGCATGGAAACCCTAACAGGTTTCCATTTGTCCACCATACATCTTGCTGCCATATCGACTATAACAATATTGTTGTCCCCGGTGTTTCATGATGCCTAGCGGCAGTTCTGTGGTATTGATTACAATTGTATATCTATTCTAAGACTGTGATAAAGATTTCGGAAACTCATTTCGTGAGTTTTAATATTTATCATTGGATATATACATTTCCGATAATAAAATCCAATGTTAAAAATCGTGATATGAACCTTCGAAGTCCTTTTATTATAGTACTAGAATAGATAAATTATCATTATTATTTTTTAATATCCTTTCATCCATATTATATTATGATTCTTATTATAAATTTGAGTATGTTTTTTTGGTTTTGATCTTTTTTTGATCTTTTTATCTGATCCCCCCCCCCCCCCCCCCCCCCCCCCCCCCCCCCTTATCTCATTTCGAATAGATACAATGTATATTATCAAAGAAAGAACTAATATTGTGTCGCCAAAGTAAAGAAAGATTATCCGTCTGCGATCGAAACCATTTCCATCGGCATATCTTGAACGGTTTATCTGACAATTACATTTTTCTCGATATTGGGTCGTTTCAAAAGGCTGAGAATATATATAAAGTGCATTAACAGATGAGGCGAATATCTGTGAATACACGATTATCGCTACATCGAGAATTTTCGAGTTGATTGTAAAATTAAATGATCTCGACTTATCTTATAATCTTCATACAACGAAATCAACGTTAAAGGAAATCAAGGAAAACATTTTGTTAGCAACATTTTATTTATTTGATGCGCACAAGTCATATCGACAATTTTCATAAGCCGCGCATGCATATATATGTGCCACGCACAATTCAAAGACAAAAAGTAAAAATAATAACAATTACTTATTATTATTATTTATTATTATTTATTATTTAACAATTTATTTCATCATAATGGTAGTCGATACACTTTTTGTGATTTTACTGAAATTCGTTTATTACATCCGTTTATGAATAATCCCGTTAGTTCCTTTCCATACAGACAGCCTGTATCTAGACCCGTAGCGAATGGGAAATTCTGAAACCCTCGGACGGCATCGTGGCCAAAATACACATGTTCGGGAACTGCCCATTTTGAAGCCCACTGTTCTCCGACAAAACGGGCCTCACTTGCTTTCAGACTTCCATCTTTTTTTCTCTCAACGTTCCTCATAACAATCATATCTGTTAAGTCTTGGTTTTCCAAGGGAATCCCAGGGACAAGACCCGCGTGAACGACTAACGCATTGCATGACGGGATTGATATTGTGTAGGGAAGTTCAGTCAGAAAGTTCGCATCTGAATCGGTCAGGCTTTCGCACCATTTGTATTTGGGCGGAAACACATATTCCGGGTCATTTCTGCGATTTAAAAGCTGTCTTAAAACTGCTTCATCGTGATTTCCTCTGACTGCATATGCGTCCATACTTTTGATTTTTTGGAGAACATCTTTATTTTTTGGTCCTTTGTTGATCAAATCTCCAACAAAAACGGGCAGAATGGGCCTGTTCTGTTCTTCATTTTCAGCTAACGTCACAGGACCCCATTTGGTACAATTTTTACACATTTATACTAATATAGAAAATACTCACGTGAGAATTTCAAATTAATATTGATATTTTACTAAGACAACCTTTAGTACTTCCAACTGCATGATCAAAAAATAAATAGTACGTGATAGCTATTTATAGATCCGCTTTTTTTGTGTTACGTAACTTCCGGTCTGGAGCATGCAGAGAGGACCCCATTTGGTACAAAGTGGTGAGACATCGATTTTTTCAATTATTTCCAAAAATATCATCAATAATGTGAGCGATTGCGATGGTAATACATATATTATTACTTATGACATCAGTATTTTTCCAAAATATCAGTCATTTGTTTATAAATACAATAGCTAGAAATACAAATATCCCGGCCCGTATTTCCCGTATTTTTTTCCATTGAGCTCGAGTCCACGTGATTTCATTGAACGATGTTTTGTGACAAATATCATAAATGCACATGTATGTAAAGTGGTTTCACAACTTTTTATAAGTGGCAATACATTATACTTCTTTTAGGATGATTAAAATTGCATAAAAAAATATAAATAATAGATTACTTAATTAGAATATTGAAGTAAGGGGCACTTGTCGCTGTCAGGAGGTATGTCGAATGCTCCAGTGAGGACATTCCTACTAGCCGTCGGGCAGCTCAGATGTATGTCTACAGGATACATATTGAACCACAGGGACGTTACAATATAATATTAAAAGTATGCATAAAATGTATAGGGGTCATATCTGATCAGTTTAAAGTTATAAACATGTTACATTGAGTATCATTGTCCCTGTGATTGAACAGTTATAATATAAAATAACAAAAACACAAAGTTTGTTTCATGTTGGTGACTATTACTGGCAGTATCATTTATTAATTTTGCCTTCTTTTGTTTATTTTTTTCCCGGGGTAATTATTGAAATGAAATATTACAAGAAAAACCTTTAAAATGACAATAAATTTATTTTAATCAATCAATCAATTAAAACACTCTTGATGGAAAGTCAAGAAACCTTATTTAAAATTGAATACATGTATTTAAAACATGATGACATTAGCACAAGTGTTATTCTCGCAACATAACACGAGTAAGATTTAACAAGATATCACAGTTCATGTAAAAATGTCAACAAATTAATTTGAATATAATTAGATTGATCACTTACATCATACAGGAAGTTAGGATGAAATGAAAGATATTGAATTTTTGAATAAATGTACTAGTAATTCTCACAAGTGTGACTAAAGAAATAGTTATAATACTATTGTAATGTACATGTATATATAGATTATATGCTAAAACACTAATATAGTGTGAGTTAAGAACATTCAATCAACAGAAGTGAAATTAAAAGTTAACCATATTGTTTCTCAACTTGCAGGGCACATTTGGCAACACCAGGATGAATCTGATGCCTTCCTCATTTCAAATGTGCGGTACACTCTGGGTGGAAAACAATATGCATGAAAGGACTTTTTACAGAAGTAGCATGTCACCCACAGGAGCTTGGCACGATTTTCCAAATGATAATGGTGAAACCAGTAGCCACATTAGGTACCAGCGTATCTAACCCAAAGGATATCTTCCTCCTCATCATTACATCGATCACTGATGTTGCAAATTTTGCATGTAAATATTTCTTCTGCAAGTTCATTGCATTTGTTCTGTAGATGAAAGATTAAAGTATGAGTTAAACCATAGCCGTGTTGTTATTTGTGTGTAAAAAGGTTCTAACTAACAAAACATAGCCTTTACTGCTCAATTCCCCCGACAGCAATGCTAACTTAGGAAGCCACTATATCAGTCCCTAATTGTCCTGTTACCTGTAAAAATCAAAAGTAATTACAAGAGAGTGACCGATCGCCATCTGCAGAGGCGTTTGTTTCCTCAACCCCACTGGTGACAGCAAGCCATTCAACCATGGCCCAGACAACAAGAATGGTCAGGTGGTAATTAAATCATTATTAAGACCAACAAAAGAGGATAAAGCAATAGTTATGTCAGTCATAATTGTTTTACTTACAAAAACAACCAAATGCAAATCTGACAGAACAGCAGGAGAGTTCCGAGTGTCTTTGTATACACTATAGTTATTGACTGAACCAGAAATGGGTATTTATTAAATTAAATCCCAACATGGATTTCAGAAAATATATCTCAAAATAAACGCTTAGGATTGAAATTATCAGAGAAAAATTCTCTTTAATTTTAAAGGGTTAATGTTGTAATAGAAAAGATATTTCAAACCTTTTTTTTCCCAAAATATTGATGATTAATGAAAATTGTTTTAATCAGAATTATCTTTACCTTTTTTCTATGTTGAGTATTTGTCGGACTAGACATTCATTATAGGATGATATTGTGAAGATTTTTTTATACTATTGGCTTACTATAAATTATTAAAACTATCAACTTCTGAAGTTCAGTGTTTGTGTCGTATAAATAATTAAAAATTAATTAGGAATTTGTCTTTTATTCATTTGTTTTATTGTTTAAATATAATAAATCAGGAGATATATATGGTAATGTACAGTAATCAGATTTGGTTTGTTTCTTTGTTTATAAGGGACATAACTTGTTGAACATCTATATGTAGGACACCTCTCTATAAAGGACACTTGTCTCTTAGGTGTCCTTTATACACAGGTTCTACTTGTACATTGGGTTTTCATTCATTAAAACTAATAATAAATAATATGTTAGAATATGTTGCATACTCCGGCAAGATCTTGTTCAATATAATATGTTGATCAATTTTATCACTTAGCCTAGCCGGCCTGTTCATGCATGTGTTACAGTCATGCCATAAGTTAGGACATAAAGATTGAAACAAAAGGGTGGGCTTGGCATTTTATAAATGGGGTCTTTTTCAGAAAAAAAAATGGGTTCATATTCTCATTTGAATGGAAAAAAAATTGGGAGTCCCAGAGTGTTTTAGGTGTTAATATCAGCTTGGTGGGAATGGGTGAATGTAAAAAAAATATATATATACGTATTCATGTCATAAATATTATATTAATTTGTATTTATTTTTTCTTCATGATAATATTGCTAATGATAATGCATATCATTGAAAGGAAATGGTGAATTACTTTTTCTCCAATGTACAGAGAGGATATTTCCCATTTATGCATGTTAAAAGTATAAGAAGGATTATTATGAATTAAATTATTTATTGAATTATTTCGCTTCAGTTTTCAGTGAATGCCCCTTTATGTTAAGTATTCATAGTAAAAGGGAAATAACTCTTAATAAAGGCCTTAAAAAATCCGGACTTATCGTTGATCAAGCACCTGTGAGAGTGTATTAGAGATCAACTTCCGACATGCGCACAAATAGTTTTACTGCAATGGCGAAGCGGGGGAAGTTCGAATTGCAGGTACAGCACACTGAAAATGAATGTATGTTCACTTTATAAGGCAGGTACCTGTGTAATACGAACAACGAAGACTTTTAGGACTATAAGAAATCATTTGGAGTGATAAATGTGGCGGAAAACATTTCAAAAGTTGATATAACACTGTCGTCGAAAGGCAAAACTATGCACAAAACGGATGTTTTCCTATAACTTACCCATTTAAATATCTTGTATTAAGCAAGCTGGATCGCTGCATACCTCAAAATTGACGCTGAAATGACCGTTTATGTTTACATTATGACGCCATAAAATCTTGGGTCATGGAATGGACATGCGAGGATTTGGGAGCTATTTTATCAAATTTTGTACCAAATGGGGTCTTGTACCAAATGGGGTCCTGTGACGTTAGACTCAATAATTCTAAAAGTTCGTCATAGCAACCGTGCACGTCCCCAATCACAAAGACGCTTCTATTTCCAATGACGTCATCGTCTAAGACGAGGTGGCAGTTTAACGGAAGTAGCAAATTGTATTTGGAACGCCTATTAGTAGAAGTTTTAAAGATAAAGGAACAAATGTAAGAAACTAGGCCAGCCATTTTATATCCTTGTAGACGATGGTCCTTATTTCAAGAAGTAGTTAGTCCTCAGTTCACTGCTTGCTTAGAGGGATGCCGTCATTGCTATGCTTCACTTTTTTTTCTGGTATTATGCATCATTATCTAAAAAAAAAAAAAAATCACAAACATGAAAAAATTAAGAAAGTAAAACTGTTTTACATTCCCATATCATACTAATCTAAGGTTTAGGTTCACTTTATTTAACGTCCTATTAACAGCCAGTGCCATTTAATGAGGAAAGCGGAGCAACCCGAGAAAAACCATTGGCCTGAACTGCGAATGAATGTCAGAAAAAAAAATCCATTGATGCATATAACTGTATTTACATTCAATAAGAAAACTATGAATGCCACCTGAAAGCCGTTCAACGCTTATATTTACCATCTGCGATTTTTTTTATTTGTCGTGCGATTTGTTTTTGAAATTTTCAAATTCAAATTGCAGTTGGCAGTTCATAAGCTGGTGAACTCGCAACTGAATTGGTAGGGTTATATAGTGGCAGTGCCATACAATGGTAAATATAGTAAAAACAGGCTCAGCGGATTAATAAGCGCGGGAATCGGTAACATAATCATGATGTCGTCTATTTGTGACGTTACAGAAATGTCAACTAGACGACGCCATTTTGGACGGACTGTTCAACGCAATTTTAGCGTTTTCTCCTGTTATTCGATGATTTATGTACCAAAAGCTAACGTCAAGTGAGTATTATGGTAAAAACTAAACTGAATATTGCGGAAATTTGTGCGTATTTTACTTCTCCACGAGGAAAATTAACATCAAATGGCTGAAGCGTACAGTTCCTAGAGAACATTTGATCACGTCACTACTTGGATCTAAATCTGTCAATACACGCTTGACCACCATATTTAATCTGAGACGGAATGATGGATTGTGAATATATAGATTAATTGAAAATGTAAAAGGAATAAAACAAAAATATTCAGTTGTGTCTTAATTTTGTTTAAAATATTAGTGTCTTGACGTAGACTTACTTGAACTAGAATCTAGCTAGACATCTATTATCTTAGCAACCACGGCTGCCGTTGCTACTGTAGACAACGTCGCGACACGCCCTATTTTTTATTTTCAACGTATTCCACTTTATCAAAACGACTTGTTCGATGTACAAATAAAGACTGTACCTAATTTAACTGCGTATGCCCAAAGTTGGCAACGGATTGTCCTTAGGTCGAATCCATGCCATACGTGACAATTAGCATACAACAATCTATAACGACAATCACTCGGCGATTTGTTTATAAGGGGAAGTAACTCTTTTGAACTTAGATTTTGTGAACAGACCACCATTAATTTTACCATATATGCTTTATTATGACATTAATTTCATAAAAAGATCGTCACACTTATATTTTCAATTTTTACAACTTTTTCTGGTCAAGAACAACATCCGAGGAGCAAAATATATAGGTTTCAACATAGAATGCTTTACATTTTATAGGAAAAGACATGAATATGTGTGACAAATACCAATTATATTCATCCGGGTCAGGGGTCATTAGAAAAAAAAATGTACGTACACCTTGTTATCTTGTATAACTTATTTTCTATCTTGCACACACAAATTGATATCCTTTACAACTCATTATCTGTCTTGTACGTACAAGTTAGTATTCTGTACGTACACTATGTCACATGGGTGATCATTTATGCGTAGGCATGTTTCTCTGCAACGAGTGCATAACGCGCAATAACCAGAGTTTCCTCTGGCCCTGACATCTTGTCTGGTGTTCAGAGTGTCAGGATAAGAGGAAACTCGGTCTAAACGTACATGTACAAGTTATTTTATTTACTTATACAAGCTACTTGGAAATAGTGACGGATCTTTAAAAAGAATCCTAATGCATTATTGGTTAATAATACAATAAATAGAGTTATTTTTGTCACATACTCAATGTGTCTATATAAATACACAAAATGAGAGAGAAAATAACAAACACCGTCGTTTAAATGTAAATATAACATTAATTAATTAAGGTTATAAAACGCATTTACGTATTGTGTATTAATTGTTTTGATACCGTTGGTGCAAATTTATACGTTTTTGTGACACAGGCAGTGTATACACTATCGACGCTGCTATATCTTGAAATATTCGTTATCAATGTATACGGCTGAAACTCTCACTATACATTTTCTCAGATTCTGATTATTTTGCTTCTTTTTTTTTAAAGACACTTCGAATTGTAGACATACATTATAGAGTATGCTTATGCAATAGTACAGAGAGTGTTAGACAATGATACCATTATGTCAATCAAGTATTTAAATATAATCGTTCTACAGAAGAGGGGCCGCGGTGGCCGAGTGGTTAATGTGTCTCGACACTTAAACACTAGCCCTCCACCTCTGGGTTGCGAGTTTGAAACATACGCGGGGCATGTTGCCAGGTACTGACCGTAGGCCGGTGGTTTATCTCCGGGTACTCCGGCTTTTCTCCACCTCCAAAACATGGCACGTCCTTACATGACCCTGGTTGTTAATAGGACGTTAAACAAAAACAAACCAAAATCTACAGAAGAACTCCGTGTTTTGATATCTATACTTCATAGGGCATGACTAAATAATACCAATAACTACAACACCACAGTTTTGTGGCATTCAGCAGAAGCGAAGACGTCATGCTTATCTATTGGGTGATTTTGAGTGTTGAGTTTTTTATAATGTTTTTTTTTTTTTTTTCAATGATAATGCGTCAAGAAAATGAAATAAATCATACGGGTTTTTAGCCCACCATCATCAAATGGTGGGCTATTCAAATCGCCCTGCGTCCGTGGTCCGTGGTCCGTGGTCCGTCCGTCCGTCCGTCCGTCCTTCCCTCCGTCCGTCCGGCCGTCCCTCCGTCCGTAAACAATTCTTGTTATCGCTATTTCTGAGAAAGTACTGATGGGATCTTTCTCGAATTTCATATGTAGGTTCCCCCTGGTGCCTAGTTATGCATATTGCATTTTGGGACCGATCGGAAAACAACATGGCCGACAGGCAGCCATCTTGGATTTTGATAATTGAAGTTTGTTATCGCTATTTCTGAGAATGTACTGAAGGGATCTTTCTTATATGTAGGTTCCCCTTGGTGCCTAGATATGCATATTACATTTTGGGACCGATCGGAAAACAACATGGCCGACAGGCAGCCATCTTGTATTTTGACAATTGAAGTTTGTTATCGCTATTTCTGAGAAAGTATTGAAGGGATCTTTCTCAAATTTCATATGTAGGCTCCCTTTGGTGCCCTGTTATGCATATTGCATTTTGGGACCAATCGAAAAACAACATGGCCGACAGGCAGCCATCTTGGATTTTGACAATTGAAGATTGTTATCGCTATTTCTGAGAAAGTTTTGAAGGGATCTTTCTCAAATTTCGTATGTAGGTTCCCTTTGGTGCCTTGTTATGCATATTGCATTTTGGGACCGATCGGAAAAAAAGATGGCCGACAGGCAGCCATCTTGGATTTTGACAATTGAAGTTTGTTATCGCTATTTCTGGGGAAGTACTGAAAGGATCTTTCTCACATTGCATATGTAGGTTCCCCTTGGTGCCTTGTTATGCATATTATATTTTGGGACCGATCAGAAAACAAGATTGCCGACAGGCAGCCATCTTGGATTTTGACAATTGACGATTGTTGTCGCTATTTCTGAGAACGTACTGAAGGGATCTTTCTCAAATTTCATATGTAGGTTCCCTTTGGTGCCTTGTTATGCATATTACATTTTGGGACCGATCGAAAAACAACATGGCCGACAGGCAGCCATCTTGGAATTTGACAATTGAAGTTTGTTATTGCTATTTCTGAGGAAGTACTGAAGGTATCTTTCTCAAATTTCATATGTAGGTTCTCCTTGGTCCGTTGTATTGCATTTTTGGACCAATCTGAAAACATTGTTGACAGACAACCATTATCGCCAAATCTCAAATTTTATATACAAGTTTCCCTTGTTTAAAAAGCACTGGAGGGATGTTTCTCAATTTATACAGATTAGTAAGAGGAAGGGAAAAAGAGAAAAGATCAATCTGACATGGAACCTATGCAGATCATTCAATGGTGGGCGCCAAGATCCCTCTGGGATCTCTTGTTTTTATCGAAACCCATCTACTAGTTTTGTCTAAATTTTTAAAGTGAATTGTAATTTTAAAATGATGCCTCTAAAACAAGTACAGACTACTGTTTTAGTAAATGTTTTAGTTTGATTAAATTTTTTATCATGAAACTTGTCATGAAAAAATGAAAAACTTATTGTGTTATTTTCTTTGTGTACAGAATTAGCATGCCACAAACATTCATTTCTCTCAAAATGCCAAAATTTTGATGGCAGGTGAAGGCAACCACCTTCATGTATGAAAATAAGGAGAACAATATTTTATCGGCTTTAATAAAAAAAACAACTTCATCTTTGTTTATTAGATAAGTCTATATTTGTGCATTATAGATTAATTTGACACGTGACTTGCTGGGAAAGTCTTGAACAGAGGGACGAGCAGACTTTGTATTATCATATTCACAATATACCTGCCCGATGTCAATAATACCACATAATCCCTTATAATAGATATGAAGTTTGAACATTCGGACGATTATCAAATGCCCTATATTGTGTTGATATAAAAAAAAAAAAAAAAGGAAAAAAAAAAAGAAAAAAAAAGAAAAAAGAAAACGATTGTCCACATATTTATGGAATAATATTGTAATTTATCTAAAACCTAATGTTGTTATTCAGACTTAAGTGCGTGACTGAGCATTTGCATACTAGAAATGAGGCATGCTTAGTTCTTTTGACCAATACCTTACAGGAATCATATATTTATATATATATATTTCATCTTTTACTTTGTAAGGAAAAATAAAAGTATATTTGATATAGAATAAACTAACCCCATTGCGATCGGTTTCGAATCTGTTCACGTTCTACTACACATGCAGTCCTGTGTTAATTTCTCTTGTTATCCTTCCATTGATAAATTATCTTTAAACCAAAAATATCTGCAATATTATTAATTTAAAACATTTATACCTGAATACGTGATTTCAATTTGTCTCAAGGCGTTAAACATGTTGGATTTGTTAAGAAGAGCTACTGTGTCTTTATCATACCAGAATTTCATTCACATGTAATCAAAATGTAAACGAGAATCCAAAACATCCGATGAAAAGGCTTGGTGAAATAGTCACAAGCTAGTCTAGATACCAAGAATACGCCGAACTCTAAAGACAAAAGGTCATTGCCCGCCAAGGCTTTCCTTAAACATCCACAGGTATCGCTAGGACATTACACTATGAAAATAAAAAGACAACTATAAGTGGTGGGAGAATACTCAGAAATGACATAAAAACGTCAAGTTTGTAAGGAAAACAATTATTTGTTGAAATAAATATATAACTTTCTTAAAAGAATAATTGCTATGACAATTTACCTTTGCAGATTTTATTTTAATCAAAATATTAGATTAAAACTGATTAATTCATGCCTACCTTACGCTACACGTGCGTTTCCCTTGTTATGTTAAAATATATTATGACAGTGACATTTTTCTGGGAATACAGATTAAACTGCTATATAATCCCCATAGATGATCTACAACATTGGTACAGAGTCCCAACACGCCTTTATAACAATGACACCCCGTCCTGTAAGATTAAACCAGAACAGTTGTTTCCAGGTAAATTCCGCTGAACGTTCCGATTCTCTGTAGATGTTAGCGACCCTCTCATTGGCTGGAATTCCATCGTGGTGTGTGACGTGAGAGATGATTGATCCGCTGAAACGAGGACAAAAGTACCTTACATGACTGATCCGTGCTACTACTAATGTGAACACAACATCTTCATCTTTAATCTGTAGCACAATGTATGATGTTGGGCAAGATATTTAATCCGCTTAAACAAAGGACAAATCTTATCGAACCTTGATACTGTTATGACATTACATCTTCATAGCAGATTTAAATTTCTCATTCTAGTTAAAATTAAGCCCCTGTCACACTTGACCGGATTGGTGTACCGGACATCAACGGATAGAAATTTTTGTTATCCGGTGGTATACGGTGGCAAAGTTGTCAGTCCGGTAGAAAAATCCAAACTGACGACGTACTTGCACCGAATATGGAACGGATAAAACGTACCAATAACGAACATGTAACGTATACCAACCGGGTGTCTCCGAATGAGTAACGAACAACAAACGAACATGAACCGGTGAATCAGGACGTGTACAGGATGCATTCCGGACAAACCGAACACCTAACGGACATTAACGCGCGCGTGCAGAAAAAAACAAGATATATGCATTTCTCCGGCGATCAGTTGTCAAAAAGTTACAGTGCTGACTGCCTCGCCAAAATGCCTCGCGGTAGAAAAAAAAAAAAAAAAAAAACGTTCCTGAAAAAGCGCAAGACACAGAAGAAGTGTCTGTCGATGCTGTTGATGCTGTTGCACAGGAAACCGAAACTAAAACAGAGCATGATAAAGGTGGTGATGATATTCAACTGTCTGTGAATCTAATTTGGAAGCTTCCAAGAACCTTTTTATATGCCTGCGATAATTAATCAGTTTCTGTCGGTAGTCAGTTCCTCCCCCTGTAGGTATCCTGTAGGTATTCTGTATTCATCCGTTCTGTGCGTGTTATCCGTTTTCAATCCGTTTGTCTATTCGTCGTGTCCGGTATTAATCCTGCAAGCATCCTGTGTTTGTCCGTTATGTGTTCGTTATGTGTCCGCTGAAGGTCCGGTTTATGCGTGGCGTATGCGTTCAAGTTCCATCAACGGACTGGGTAACGCATGCCCTCCGTACACCTACCGCATATAAACGAACAATGACAGGATATATACAGGACAAAACGGACATGCACAGGACAGCCAACGAATATTCTTATCCGTTACTGTCCGTTTCAAGTTTTGTGCTTGCACAAAACTTTCCAACGGATACCACCGGACGCACCGTACATCACCTGACATGAAACGAATGAACCGAATATAAAATGGACATAAAACGGATATTGACGAACATCACCGGATATCCAAAAATGTTATCCGTTTCACGTCCGGTGGCCCAATCCGGTAAAGTGTGACAGGGGCTTAGACTTGTAATTTGCGCTCTCTACGATACAAGACATTCCTGAAAAAGTTCATCAGTTATTACAGCACATGTGCAAAAGCTATTTTTCTTAAATGTAATGTATTTCATCATCCTATGTCTATTGAAGCTAGCAATCTGTTATCTATATTATCTGTAATTGCATACAAGCATACATACGGATATGTTAATCAGTAAGATAGTCATTAAAGCAAGCAATTTAACTAAATGCACTTAAAACATATCTCTATAGATTTACATTGTAAGTTAATTCATATTCAATCCAGACATGCGGGTACGGTGAGTTCATAAAATGACAAATGTATATGGTGGATTTTATCTAGTAGCTATGTTTTACATGTTCACATCATCATCAATTGTCTTTATTATTTTCGGTCATGTAGATTCATTTCAACATGTATGTTATAAAGGAAAAGACGGATTATAAGTTTTATACCAGTGTCTTATCCCATTTATGTTTTGAAAAATAAAATACGTTTAAATCAGTATTAAGTATTGCAGTGTCTCGTAGAGTTTCGTGAATCATTTAAATATATTTATTACAGAATGCACATATTTGTTAAATATATATGTTTGTAACCATATTTACATACCGTTTTATCTGATGTCTAAGTAATTATATAACTTCTTTCATACCGAACCCTTTATAGGTAGCTTATCTGTTTTGCCATCGTTTGTTTCATGTATTTGCAATTACAAAATATTTAGGTGAATATAGAGTACTTTATGATGTATTGTGTCTTTGAAGTTTAAACATCAGTAGTGACACATATTAATGTATATAGTATTATATATACCATATATGTGATAAACTTCTTTGTCAGTGATAATTCATCTACCTTTCCATCTAACAAGAATAGTACCTCATGTCTCACACAATTTGTTAATTGATTAATTAATTAATTGCTTGGGGGATAATCGTACATTGAACAATGCAAGCTGCCTGTTATGTACATATCAGAACATGTCTTTATTGTTTTAACATACACTATCAATGTGCAACGTGAAAATAAAGCTGAATCGTCCTGATTTTGAATGAACATGTTGATGACTTTTTATAACACATCAAAGTCAAAATAAAAGGTTTTTTTTTGTACAAAAAAAGGAATCATGATTAGGAATTCCAGTGGTTTACAGCAATTATAGAACATTTCACCATATTTAAATGTTTAGGCATTCAGCGCGACCAAAGGGACACACATTTATGAATGTTTATTTCTATAGTAAAATATTTGTCATTATTGATAAAATTTCATCAATGCATTATTGGTATACCTGTCCATAAGTTCCTTTCGCTTCCACTATGACCCACACAGAATAGCCAAGAGCTGGTAATATGGACGCCATTGTAAAACACCATCCTATAGCCCGGGCATACACAGGGTAGTTATACTCTCCAAAGGACGGCGGCTTGTATGTAAAGACACTGATCACGAGGAGACACTGGCGGAAACATGACAATACATATCATCATAAGTTATAAAAAAATGTTTAACAAAAGAAAAAGATCGTTAATTTATTTATTCATTTATTAGTTTGTTTATTTATTTAGTTATTTATTTTGTTGTTTTTGGGGTTTTTTTGTTTTCTTTGTGATTCTTTTTTTCTTATTGTTTAGTCTAAAAGAAAAAAAGAAAGACTCGTATGGTATGCCGAACAGACTTTACCTAGTTTTGATTTTTTTTTTAAATGTCACTTATCTATTGATACATCGGTTAATGATACTTAATTTCAATAATAATTAAAACTGTGTTTTCATATTATATCAATTAACAATATTATTCTTATGCACGGTATCAATCTCAGATATCATCCAAAAAGTTGTTCGGCAACAAATTCTTGATTCTTTTCCAACGTTATATCGAGGATATATCAAAATGCACTTGTTTGTCTTTAAGACTTGTAAGCAATACGCAGGTCTATGTTCTACAGGGGCGCGATAAAGCATTGTTTTTCGTGGAAGATAGCTATACTAATTTTTGTATTTCGAATGAATGAAATAGCATTGACATAGAACTGGTTTCCAATGTTACCTTTCTTAACATTTCTTATTATATTTTCTATTTTATTTTGACTTGTATAAATATCTGTTTGCTTGAACAGTATGTCAACCGTGTTCAGTGTCAAAGGATTTCCCGAAAGGCCGATTTGACATCCCTAGAACATTCTTATGAAGTCAATCATTACGAATCACGTTTTTAAATATTTTTCTTTCCGTGTTTCAATTAGTCAAAATAGGTACCGTGAGAAAAACAGGCATAATGAAGGCTGTACTTATACGGACAATGGAAGGAAGTGGCCGGTTAAGCATCAGGCGGATAGCACGATCTATTCTGTGTGTACCTGTACAGAGTGAACGAAATCCTAGGCAATTAACAATACATATTCCTTTGAAAGCTCATCATGAAGACAACGTATTAGACTACAACAAAGAAACTAAGCGTGACAACACAATTCAATGACTCGTAACTAAGGTTTGTAGATAATCATACTTATGATAATTTTAGCACCGTTGGGTAACGCTAAATCAAAATTTAACAGATTGTTTTTAACCGAAGAAATCTTAATGTGAATATACAAGATTAAAGTACGAGAAAAAAAGAACAGGTATTTGGGATATGTAAACCTGATCTGATTCATAAATTACACCCGCCAAGTAATCTCAATAGAAATCAAGCAAGTGTTCATGAGTTCTAAAAATGAACATTGAAGTTTTACTTACAACATTGTTTGATGCTATATGAGAGCAATTTGATATCCAAAGTATCCTAGTATTGATATTGGGGCGAATATATACATTGCATAGTGTCAGTGGGTGGAGGGGATATTCATATATTCGAGAAATATTTAAAGTTCTTTAAAATAAATGTCTGCTTCAATACTTTTGCCTTCAATTTCTCCCAATGTCTCTCGTCAAATCCAAAAGACAAATAGTCAAATTTTTCTCGTAATGACACAAACAGCATTCTTATACTTACCATAAATCCAGGCAAATACGACACACTCCGCCATACATATCAACATAACACTCCAAGTTGCCGTGTACCAGTCCACCAGCATAAATATGTAGACGCCAGCCTTTTAAAAACACATTTTCTCTTATTTTATCGTCACATTCCTATTGCGTCTTACTTTATCTGACAACATTAATACTGATGCAAGTCAAAGTCACAAAATCATGGCAATGCGGTAAATATATCTTACATGTGTATGAAAAAGAAATATTACAGTTCTCTTATATAAATATATACTGTGGGTGAGCGTGTGTTGGTACTGGTTAGGTGTTCAGTGCCAGTGTCATTCAATACATAGAGAATATCTAACAGTGTCTTCAGTAATACCTTATGTATTTCACGAGTGATTAGCCATACGTGTTGTTGTTGAAAAAACTTTTTTTTGCTAGGTATCGAGAAGTGATTGCTGAAAAAGTGATTAGCCGTGGGGCAAGAGTACACTGTTGGCCATTCGACATGTTGGCTTCTACAGTGTGTGGAGCTGATTTGCTCTGTTTGATAAAGCCGATTGCACTGTATCAGTGCCAAGAGCCCTTGCTAGGTAGCCACTACCCTGAACCATCGGAAGTCCGATATATTGGTAGCCAAAATATGCTATCCTAACACCCTTGAACAATTACCTCCTTTCCAATACGTCGTAATATACAATCTACTTTACTAAATACTATTTACCTGTGTAGCAAGCGGTACACCTAGCAGAAACATCACAACACTGACGAAAACCAATAGAGGGATCCTTCGATTTTTCAATAGTTTCGGGAATATTTCCTCCACGATCATCAGAAATGGTTCTGTAACTATCGCCTGTATGTTATTAACACAGCAAGGATATTATATAAGTAAATAACAAAGGAAAATAGTATTCAGTATTTCAAAATCACCAACTATAAATAAATATATTTATGTACTTAATGGATAATTACAAAAGGCAAATTTTATCAATTGTGCATGGTGTTCCTTGCTCTTAATTGTTTTTTGTTAATTATGAAATACATATAACCGAACATTACAATGAACGATGTTATTTCTTCAGATCTTCTGAATGATTTCAGACTGTCCAGAGAAACCATTTACCATATAAAGCCGGCTTATACTACCAAAACATGTATTGATATCAAACGCTAGTTACCATGGTATCCAAACCCGGAAGTAGAATGACCAGATAAAAGATGGCACACCAAAGCTGAGGCAAGGGGAACTCAATGCCTTGGGATAGGCGATGAATCCTATGGAAAAGCCTCCTAAATGACGACAAATATAAAAGTAAAATTTTTTCACCCTCAAACTTTTATAAATAATGCACAAAACACTAACACGCAGTTTATTCTGGATGGAGGAAATTCGGTAATCATGTACAAAAATATAAATGTATTTAAAAAAAAATCTTTGAATAAAATAAAACATTCTGCAATTAAAATCTGTTCACTCTTGCATAAAGAGTCTAGTCTAAAGAGTGGTTTATATGTTTCTAACATAGCTGACCTGACGTCATCACGTCTGGGATAGGAATACCGATCTCCTATGACATCACACCAAGTACGGAAAACACCACGAGGCCATTGACTAGTCCGAAGATCAAGGTCGCCGTTGTTGATATCATTGACGCTCTGTAATTATTTTTTTTTTATTATTATCGTGTTCATTTTATTTCTTTGTCGATGGAATGTAAAGTTATGATATACTATTGTGTTGATATAGCATGTTATCTTGCAATATTGTACAACAATTGTTAATATTGGAATAAAATTTGATTCGATGTCCAACTTAAATACAACAAAGCTGATGCTATTTTAATCATTATGATTCAGGGATAAAACTTTATTTTGTATATCAATACATACATTGAAAATATTTACTGAGGCTGTCACTAAAGCATTATTAGATCACAAGATCTGTTCTTACTTTACCGTTTGTGTTCCCTATTTTGTAATCAGGAAAGACACATACCGGAAGGAATTTGTCTGGAATTTGTTGTGGCCTCCCATCACCATGAGTCCTCCCCAGCCAGGACCCAAAGTAAGAAAAGTCTGAAATGAGGCCTCTATCCACAGCTAAAATGAAACAAAGACCAAAACAAAAATCATAAATGAGGAATGTAATTCATACAACACGTGATATTTGTCCATTATTGAGATGTTCAGATTCTGATGTGCCTGTTATATGTATGCAATACCTGTGGGTCAGCAAACCTTCTGAAGTCAGCCGATACAAAATACAACATCCCCTTTGAAGCTCCTGGTAATGTCAAAGCTCGAATCCAGATCGCAAGGACAAGAACCACGGGTAGAAGTGCGGTTATATACAACATCTGTAAGATAACTAGTGGATGCCAATAATATTGTGCAGAAGGTTTATTACAGCATCAACAATATATATATATACAGGTAATTAGATTATCATATTTTTGTCGTAACATTGTCTCATATTTTTGTATATGTTTTGAGAATCACATGGTAGTAATTCTTTGTTGACAAGAAGAACAATTACCTACTGAGATTAAACTGAAAACGCTATACTGGATACTATGATTAATAAATAAACCCAATGACATATTGCCAGGTTAACGGAAACAAAAATATGTTATAGAATGTAATATTGGCACAATCGTCTGTAAAATTTTCATCCATGTACATTTAACCCCCACGTCGATTCCAACCGGAAGAGAAAAAGATAATCAATGTACTATAAGAAAAATTTCAAAATAACATATTTTGTACTGCACAATTCGTGTAAGTGTACATTCCAATCTTGTGTTGGAAACGAAAGCATTATTTGTTTATTGACATTGTGTGTGTGTTTTAATACCTTGCCTAAACTGGCGACGCTTTTCACAATACTGATACCAGCCATAAGTCTCAGTACGAACACCAATACAATACTGATTGACCCAAGGACGTTTATCCCTTCAGATGTTCTCAGGATTTGATATCTGATGAAAGAAAACAGAACGTAAATAAATTTGAAAAAAAAACCAGTCAGGGACTTGTAAAGTTCTAAAAAACACAATTGTTTTATACACACTTACAGCCAAAATTCGTCTACGGAATCCACCGGATGGTATGTAGTCTCGTCCAGGAGGTTAGGTTCTGGAAATTGTAACGGTGTACGTGTGAAATACATCAATCAATTACACTGGATGATGACTTGTAATACTTAAGCGTCTGTCTTCAATTTTCATTGTTGCCCATATATTACAAGAATGTTACTATTAAAGTACACACACCTTGAATTACTTAACAAAACCAAGCCAAAATCTATTTCTAATACCATTCTCGAAAGAATTTAATACTGAATGTAAATATCGTATTGTTACAATATATAATCTATATACTCTAGAAAAACATATTATTTAAGAATTAATTATAGATGATTCATGTATAGATGCAGGATATACAACGAGGACGAGGATATTTTCTAATTAAATTAATAACGAAGGCAGCAGGCTGGAGTTTTTAATTGAAATTGCAAAGTATCCGAGTCCGAGTTGTATATCCTGCAACAATACACGAGTCAAAGTTGATTATTTGTTTAGCTCTGAGATATTCCTCTTCCTAATAGAAAAACGGCAACGAAACCCCGGGAAATGTGTCGCTTTATGACTGTTACAATTCACAAGAAACGGTAAGGCGCGCGTGCTAATGAATATTCAAAAGCTGACGTCAATCCCAGGCAGTTGACGGCAACGTTACGAGAGCTTTCGGGGACGTCGGCCAGCAATTCATGTAGAAATTGCCTGTGGATATTGACCTTAAAACATATTTTTTTTTTTTAGAAAAGTCTGCTCTGGGTGGACAGAGCAGTCTTGCACCGTTGTAAAATACACGGTCTCCGACGTTCAAACGACAACGTGTTGGCGCCGCCATGTTTGTTTACAAATGCACGATTTTGGAGGGGAAAAATTGTAACAGCCGTGACTCATGTGCGTGTATTATTGACACGAGAGTGTATTACTGGCAAATAATACACGGTTTTAATCAATCTAAACTAGCGTTGCATAGCAAACGTGGTAGAATACCCAATATACTGAAGATACTCAAGATAGTCCAGATTCTCTGGATAATCAAAATACTTCTGATACTTTAGAAACTTTTCTTCAGATGCTTTTGATACTTGAAATAATCCGGATACTCTACATACTTTGAATATATTCTAGATCATCAAAATATTCCGGATACTATAATCAAAATTCGAAAATTGAGATACTCTAGATGCTTCAGATACTGTATATAATCTAGACACTGTAGATGTTCAGGATACTCAGGATGCTAAAATAAATCTGGATAATCTAGATGTTCAAGATACTCTAACTATTCTAAATACTCAAAACATACTTCCACATTCTCTTAATATTTTAGATAATATGGATACTATAGATAATTCCAATATTGCAGATACCCTAAACACTCTGGATACTCTTGATACTCAAGATACTCCAGATACTCTATAATAATTTAGATTTCTAGATCTTAGAGTTAATCCAGATACTCTAGATACTGTAGATACTGTAGATGTTCTGATAATCTGGATACCGTAGTTGCTTTAGAGACTTAAGATAGTTGAGATACTCTAGATGTTCAGATAATCTGGATACCCCAGTTGCTGCAGATACTGTAGATGCTTGCGAAACTCTTGATGCTACAGATACTGTTGATACTCTAGATATCTAGATACTACAGATACTGTTGATACTCTAGATATCTAGATACTCTTTTTACCGGTTTGTGCATATCTAGTCGGTCGAGTAAAATAGCCCGCAATTGTAGGATTAAAAACAGCATTATTTTGTCAAAATAGAAGTATTTAGCATATCTGTTCTTTCATAAAATACAAGAATACATTATGAATTTGATAATTTAATCATTAATCCATGTTTATAACAACAGTGTAGAAAAAGTTAAATCGTTCCGCGGAGGATTTTAATCACGTATTCATACGCACTGATCAGTGTTAATCTGGTCAAATTCATGAGCAAATGAAACAGATTAAGTTTGGTAGTTTCATTGAGTCCAACTTGAGTAGAAATTGAAATATTTTACTATGAACACCTTTAAATTAATACTTTCTTTGAAATGGCCGACGCCGAAGCAAATTACGTTTTTTTCTATTGAATTGAACGAAATGTAAATTAAAGTTGGTGGTCTATAACCTAAATCAAATTTTACCAAACGCTGTGTTTGCAAAAATAAGTTCACATCCGTATTACTGGATCATTGCTTGGGACCGGAGTACATTTTTCAATCAAACGAACATTACTTAGTATCGTGGCAATCCATCAAGTATAGCCTTAAGAAGGTACTATATACAAGAGGTCTTTTCCTAGCCAGGCTAGACACTAATTTGTCCATTAAAGTCGATGGCAGAAAAAATGGAATTCCTTTAATGAGCCAAGTCCCTTCGTCTCTGGTGTAATAAACTTCGAAGCTAAACCACATGCTCAGATCATGTTGCCCTATGATACTGCAGACATTTTTTGATAAAAAAGAGGCCCTTATACATATTGAAGAAAGGTTTCAAAGACATTCCTCCTTGCCACTATTTTATCCTGCCTCTCCCAACTCCTCGGAAACAGTCCTGCTTTTCATCCCCGTCATACAATAACTCTTTTGGCTGATGTTGAGCCACCGTTCAAAAGGATCTTAAATGGGTCATCTCTAAAAATATTTACTTTGGATCCTGTCTTACCAACTACAGGTAGCAAGTTGCTCTGTTCACACAATTTCCCAGTTTAACATAATGTGAAAATGTTAAAATGAAGGCTTAGCTAGGAAATGCCTGATTTTCCTATAATTACGAATATTGAAGATCTTGCGATGAGGATATATCATCTATCAACAGAATAATATCACATCTTAGATAGTTCTGAATACAACAACAGCAGTTTGTTTTACTTTAAAATGACACAAAGTTAACCCCCCCCCTCCCCACAAAAAACCCACCCAACAACAAAACAAAAGTCACACCCACCAACACCGTCACACAAATACTCATCATCCATCACAAACACACCCACAAACAAACACACACACACATCCCCACGCATACTCATGATATACTTCTCCATATTTCTAATTTTCAAATTAAAACATAATTTGATGAATGTATTGTACGTATGTCTGATGCATATTTAGCACTTACATGCATAATACTATTGGTGATAGCCGCCAGAAGGCATAAACTGATACCATCTTTTGATGAAAAATTCATCAGGATCAGGCATTTCAAAAGGAGCAATTTACATGAATTATGATCCGACACGTTTATACCAAATCAATCTCCCTTTACAAAGGGACGTTTCAGACCAAATTAATACAACACCCTGATATTCCTACAAAAAAGATGGATATAAAAAAACAATAATAATAATGAAATAACACATATGGAATAAATCTTTTTATCTTTAAAGTGTTTGCTTTCTTTTTCTTTATATGCCCTATCCCAAGGCCAAATAGTTCGTCGTGATATCAGAGTCTCATACTTGTACTTACCTTTTTGTTTGCATATAAATACATGTGAAACTATACAGGGTGCATCATTCCATCGGCTGTACTTGTATTGAACACAATCTTCTATACCATCGATATTATTTGGTTCACTCGGTCCCCAGTCCGAATACATCACTAAAGAGTTGTCTGACACTCATCTCCAGACGACTTGTGTATCAGCAGTATGTGCACCAATCCAGGGATCCTCTTTTCAACAAATACAGAACACGTTAACAGTCCGTATCCTGTTTTTATAATATCGTGTTATTTTCTGATACACCTAGTCACATTTTAAAGATCGACTTAGGAAACAAACTATTTTAAAAACAAACGTTCATAACAGTTTTGGATTTTTTTCCCAAAACTTATACTTTTGAAATTGTTTTCACATGACTTTATGTTTGTCATAATTCAGGAATAAACCTTTGTTACCTGCAACCAAAATATTAACTTCTGATCCAAATCAAATTAAAGGACTAACTTTCATACCTAGCTCAAAGGTGAATGGGCATACAAATTGCTAAATAAGGTTTTTCTTTAGTATAACGTAGTTTGGATACAGCCGATACTGCCATCGAAAGAGTCTTTCTAACTTCCCGATTCATTATTAACGACTTTGTGTATTTTGCATACATAGACATTGCAATGAAACTATCAATGAACCAGTTCTAGTAATCAGATATACATGTATATATATATAATTTTTCTTTGTTTTCATGGTAAACACTCAAATGTGATTTGTCGAAAAACTCTTTTCATTCTTCTATGAAAGAAATTCCGAGAATGGCGCGAAAAATGTGACGTCGCAATACGGCAATTGACGTTGCGTATTGATTTGAGAAAAATAATCCCATTTAAAACCAGTAAAATTGTACGTAAAACATGTTTTAAATTAGAAAATCATTTTCAAAAATTAATTGTAAGCGTTGATGTCAATTATTTTTTAGTTTCATCGGGGTATGAAACAAATTTTGTTTGCAAACTTCTGTAAGAATCATACCCCGATGAAACTTTAAAAAAATGACATTAATGCTTAGATATATGAATTATTGAAAACTTATACCTTGTACGAACTGGTTATTCTTTAGCCAATTATTTTCTTCTTGATTTTCTACGGTCACAAGGTCGCTACCATGGTCGCGACATTGTTTCTGAAATGTAAAAAAATCTAATTATATTTCCAGTAATTTAGCTCATTTGTTGGCTTATTGGGTGGTATTACATAACAAAACAAGATGTGTTGTGAGCAATGTGTTATAGCACAAAATAACATTACAGTAGTATAAGTATAACTTTTTTTATCAAAAATGAAGATGTCCTTTAAACTATGATTGTACAACAGCCGCATAGCGTCATTAAGATGAAACTAAAATAGATGCAGAGTATGTTGAATCATCCTCAATATTACAGGTGTACTTGAATAATGAATTTTGACTTCTTTCATAAAGACGTGAATCTCTGCCTATGGAAGAAAATACTTTTAAATCGGACCATATTCAGTTCACGTCATAAAAGAATATTTCGTTTTGATTTCTGTATGCTTTGTCGAGTTTTGCATATTTCACTGTCATGGTAGGAATATAAATTATTGAATAAGTGGCGGCGTACCACAAACATAACCTACCTGTGCTTCCGGTCACGTCACAGAGTTCATAAATAACTTATAACAGTGGCTGCTATATTCTGTCCAGCTCTGCCGGCAGGTGACACTCTGTAATTTATATCCTGCTGCAAAGGTAAATTAAGCTTTACATATCATAACCCGTATGAGAATTTTTAAGCGTGACATTTTATGGCTACACTCGGTCAGAACATGACCAAACGGGCAGTTCTTTTTATTCTATATTATAATCTTACGTACGTTGATGCAGTAAACATACATATTATATACTGGAAACTAAAGAGAGTCTAACTAATATCGCTTGAATTCATATTAATGAAAACGTAGGTCATGGTTTTCCTGTTCATGATTACCAAAGCGTCCTACTGGGTAACTAAATAAAGGACGACCGCCTTAAGGAAAGTATTGAGTACATTTTGTACTAACACAATCTAGTCATTATGAATGTTTAACCGACAACAACGATGACCTAGCAATGGGATACTGGATTGGACATAACCCGGGAGGTAGGGTTGGCTTAGATAATGAGTATATTTAGGGTCGGGCTGAAAGCCAGGTTGATATTGAAATCATTGGAGAAAAATGCGGTAAGACGAAAATACCAGATAGAGAGTTTTATGTTCCGATGTGAGTGAGCTAGTTGAGGAGGAGAAGCTAACTCGGTTTCGTTTTTTCTGCTTGGGAAGACCATAGAGACTCATGTGCTAATATTTAGAACAGGTGTGTTTAAGTGATGTGTCGATGAAATCTGTAATATCACTATAAATGTTAAGCGTAGATTAATGTAAAAGAAGTTATCTGAATAGGAACGTTGGCTGTCACAGAATACACGGTCCAGACACCCAAATGTTCAGTATGACTAATGCAATGGTCAGTAGCATAGCATTTTACGTTCAGAATACTTGCAACAAGCAGTGCATCATTTCAATAAATAACCTAATTCACTTCTAAGATGCCTTTTACACATTTTCCTTAAAGCTGTTCTTAAATATTTCTAATCCCAACAGGGACAACTTCATCCGTCAGTTTAATTAACCAAGGTGTGTCGCTTCCTGGGCTAAATTCCAACAACATTTGCGGACACTTTAGCCTTGACAAATATTCAAGGATACCGGATTCAACATAACCTTTGTTGAATCAGTCGGAAAATTTGGTTTTGTTCTGTTTCGTTTATGGTGAATACCGTGTGCGCGATGCAGGTGCAATGTGCCTTTAGTTTATCCACTTTAACGGACGAGAAATTGTTAATGTAAAGATAAGTCCGTGTGGTATTCAATGATTAAAGGATTAACTATGTACATACATACCGCTACATATAACTCCAGCATCTTCTCCGTGATCGCAATTGGATACATTCCAGCCATTGTAAAAGCAAAATGTTTTACCTAATTGCAATTGATGTATGCCAGTATCTGATACTGAACATTGAAGATCGTCCACAAAAATAGGCCCGGATCCTCTATCGAAGTATGCTTTTTCAAAAGGAGTTCCAGATCTATTAAACAAATAAGTATGAAACAGTTTACACGTTCTAAAAGAATGGGATTATTGAAATGATATATACGTAACCATTTGGCCTTGTCGGTCATCTCAATTATAATACGTATACTTATACTTTATGGTTTGCTATTCAACTAATATTCAACATATGACACCTGTGCTTTTGACAGCAGATAAAAGTTTGTTCACTTGATAAAGCATAATACCAGCAAGGAAATTGACTAATATCATGACTCTAGGTCCTTTAATTTCTGCAAAAAAAAAAAAAGATATTGAATAATTCTGACACATTAAAAAACCAATTAAGCTTGAAATTTGGTCAGTATTATTCACTTGATAGCCCTTCATCCCAACATCCCATCTAAACACATTTTGTATCGCTTTATCTATGATACTGGCCAAATATCATGACCATGGTTCTGCTTAATATGTACAACGCACGAAGCACGGAGGACAGTGCGGACAAAAAGCGATCGAAATAGGTCACCTGAAACTTCGTCTCAGGTGACCTAAATATCAGCCATAAATGTAAATATTTATCAATACTGATGTCATATGATATGAATCAGATAAACAAAGTTTGATACGTTTTTACGGTAATGAGGTTAGGTTCAACATATCACCTACCGGTAGCCAAGTGCCTCACAAACTGTTTGGGCTTCGTCATAATGAAAATTGTCATCACAAACTGTTCCCCATTGTCTGTCGTGGTAAATCTCCACACGGCCTTCATTTGGCGCAATACCATTCACTAAGCGAATTCGTTCACCTGATCAAATGTAACGAAAACAACTATATATATCCAATGTGATCGCTTAGGATATCACAAGAAATATTCTCGTTAGAATTAATTCTGCAAAATGTGATCAATATCCCAATCCCTAAATGTTCACCAGCAGTATCAGTTACAATTTTGAAACAAAACAAGAGTTTTAAAGAATGGAGCCAAACTGTATTAAACGAATGTGTTTATCTAAAGGGGACAATACAAAAATCGAAATAGATCGAAGAAATGTCGAAATCTGAATGAGGATTCGTAAAAGACCAATAATTCATTACATTTCATAATTTTCTATATTGGCTATTCCTATATCGGACATTAAGTATATGCATATATTCATAATCGCGTCATTGTGCAAATGAATGGAAACATGACAAACATGGTACGATAAACTTAGTAGATTGAAAAGTCCACAATCATTGTTTACGAACTGCAATCTCAAAGGAGTGAGTGTACAATAGCCATGACAGATATTAGTGCCTTTCAAAAGAAACGGAGAGTTATATACTGTAGCAAAATAGGTGTTGTTATGTAATATTGTATAATGATTTAATTTGAATAATCATAATTTAGTTATCTAATTTAATATTTTGATAATTCACCTTTTTAAATAACATACCTTTTAATAATATACATACGGTGCATACTGACCATATGTCTTGATACACCTGATAGCCGGTGGAAGTGTCAGAGTGACCATAAACTTATACTTGGATGATGCATGCACAGGTACAGCGGAGTATGAAGTTATAATGACAAACGAAATGTTCGAATTGACACCTTTGGTTTTTATGGATTGACCCTGACGTGTTTCGGGAAAACCTAACGTTTTCCCCAGGGTGTATAAAAGACCGACACTTAAGCTGGACCATCCAGTGTTGGTCAAGCAGGTATACGGAACACATTTGCCACTGACCATTGCTCCGCTCTGCTAGTCGGTTTGGACTTCGGAACTAGCAAGTGTGAATAGTAAATGTAACTTTGGTATCTTTTTGGAATAGATTAAAAACTTATTTAAGAAAAACGAATGTGTAGTTAAATATTAAATTAAAAGAAGCTTATAACTGTGACTGTGCTACAATACATTACACCCAACAAAATATCTGCACCATACTGTTGTTCCTTCCTTCTATGACTCATCAAGGATGCTAAGTTCCAAAAGTGTCGATCAGAGGACGCGCAACAGAGCTCATAATAGTTAAAAAATGTCAAAATCTTGATTGAGCGATGTAAATGACATATAATTGAATACATTTTATTATTTTCAAACACATATTTTGTTTACAGCAATATTTAAACTGCTATGATTATTGTGATCAATACATAATTATTCCATTAAGCGTATCAGTCGCAATGCTTAATATAATGATGCTTCATATCCTGACATACATTGATTAATGTGCATTTATGGAAACAAAAACGTTAATCTATAAGTATAATAAAAAAGTGACCGCTGCTATCTAGATAAAATGTCGACTTCCTTAGCTCGCCAAAAGTAAGATTTACCAAACATATAGTTACCAATACAAGATCCATCGGAAAGAAAGTAGCCATCAATACATCTACCACATGTGCCCGTTGACATGTTACATGCACTACAGTCGCACAGTTTGGGATGGTGTCATTCCAGTAACAATCTGTCCATAAAACGAAAAAGTGTGTTGAAATATGTTTGCTACACAGACCAGTATTTCTTTATAGATACTAAACTACCACGATTTCAAAGCTATACTGAATGTGGATTTATATGTAAAACAAGTTTTCATTGCAATTATAAGATGCAGTTTTCATGGGTATAATTCCAGATATTCCAGATGCAAAATAAAAATAAGATGATAAAATAGTTCAAAAATAGATAATGCTAATTAAAGAGTGTGTATAGAATCCTTACTTTCAGATTGGAGACGCCGTGATGATTTTCTTTCATCATGAATCCAGCAGTTACACTGGAACGTGTACATCCGACCATTTCCATCCTTCATGGTCACCTAAACAGAACATACCTGCTCATGTACTGTCAATCCTAGTCTGTATTAGAGTGCACAGATGCCCGATTTCGTAGCTATTGTGATTTAGGACTCATATCATAAGAAAGTCTGTCAATCAGGCTTAACAGGAAGTACAACAAAAGATCCCTTGGATCATGGTTCCCACCGTTTCAAAATCTGTATTGGGTCTATGTAAGACCACTTAATTTCTTTACTTTTTCCTATCATCCTCTCTTCTCCTCTTAATCTTTTAAAATAGGGAAAACCAACATATGAAATCTGAGAAGAGTCTCAAATTTTTTCTGAGAATTAACAAAAATATTTTCAAGTAATCTGAAATTTGAGAAGGATTTATGAAATGAAGATTAATGATAAAGCGAATTTCAAAATGACAACCTATTTTCATCCTTTCTTCATCCGTCTCTCAATATTTAACACATACATCCACAGATTATGGGAAACCTACATCAAAAAGTAAGAAAGATCCAAGAAGGACTATAAGAGAAATATCAATAACAATATTCATCTGTCAAACTCCGAAAATAACTGTCTGGCGGCCTTTTTGTTTTCTAATTAGTCTCAATATTAATAATAGGCGATTTACAATTTTGATGATGTATATTTCAAGACCTTTCAACCTTTCAAACAATGAAGAGCATGTTAAAACAAATTTGACACATTTGACAACTACCCCTCTGTAGTCCCTTTTGCGGTTGGTTGGCCAAACAGTTTCCAAAAGAATTTTCTCAAATTATTTTCAAAATAGCATTTTCCGCTATAAACTATTGTAAAATTTGCCCTATCGGTCCCTGAGGTGAAGTGCATAAAACCAAACTGCTGCTTCTTAAGCTATTTAAGTAATTTTAAATCCAAGCTGGTATGAAAGAAATCCCCGAATCGCAAACTTAATGGAGATGCCCATTTATAATAATAGCGGTTCTCGTCACTTAAGAAACAAACATGTCTTTATTGTAGGACGTCGATGGAATGATGGAAGCGACACACGAAAAAATGGGGGAAACATAAGGATATTTACGTTTAACTTTCTTTATCTTTATCGCGCCCCTTGACCAGTAGTGAAATATAACAGGAATAGTGTACGTATTAATTAGGAAGGTTAGGGGTGCCGCTGGAAAGCATATGAGACAGGTGGTTTGTTAACATTCAGAATTCATAAAACTTCAGTCCACCGTTCATTATTCACTACAACATCAAAACAATTTTATCATTTCACACCAAAATTGACCTGTTGTGTTATTTTTCGTTTTTATGTCATAAAATATACAGATTTGTTTAGTTAGTTCACTCTGTTTCACGACATTGAATTACAGTGAGCCTCACACACGTGTTTATGTAAACAAATGTAATAGTAAACGCAGTAGTTCCGTTAGGTGGCGCGTTGCTATTGACTCCCATAATCATCATCAAGGGGAAGGAGCTTGATTTGTTTCTTTGAAAACAAACAATACTAGGTGTCGAATTAGAATACAGCAGTCTGCGTACAATGAAAAAAATATATACTTATAAGTATAATCAAGTTTACAATCATTTTCGAATCGAAATAAACAAATTATGCTTAAATATGATTCCTCGACATATATAATATGTAATTTAAACTTTATTTATCTTGCTACAATTGCGAAACAAGTCATATTAACTGATAGTAATCACGCTTGTTGGCCCGGATGGAAGCGCGCGAGGTGTCTTACTGTGGGAGGAAACCGGAGTACCCGGGGTAAACTCACGTGGTCGGGCAGGTGACCCCATACCTTCCCACGTTCGATCAATGGGTTTCGAACCCCGGCCGCCTAGGTGAAAGACATGTGTGCTACTACTGTGCCACCCGACCACTCGAAATGTTTACATAAACTGTTTTAATGTTAACTTTAACCCTTTCCCAGGAGTAAATGTGAAACCAAGCATCGATACATTGACATCAATTGATTCTCTAAGCAGTTTTGAAAAGACGTCAAATCTTTGCGAACAAATATAATTTTTAATGTCTGCCATATTCAGTCCATTCAAACTCATTTTACGTAAAGAAAGCTTTATCACCTACCCCAACCTTAACAGAAAATTAAAACCTTACCATTTACGCAAAGTGTGAAATGTTGGCTTCGATGTGTGTCACCCAAATAATTTGTTGAACGATCGTGGACATAACAGACCACCCTGTTACATTGAAAGCCTGAGCATGTGATTTTTCTAATACATAACAACCAGTAGCATGCATTCAAATCATGCCGACATGTTTATACCACGTTTTTAATAAATAATACTAGTTATAATTGGTATTTTAACACCTAATGTAGTACCTTTCTCATATGGGAAACAATTTTACAGATATCTTTAGGGGAGACGCTAAAACCAAGGACTATCGGCAAGTTTCAATGAGGTGAATACAAAGGTTTGCTCTCATTGGGCAAAACAAAATATTTTCACGGCAAAATCTTTTATGTTCACTGCTAATCGCTGCAGTGAAAATATAAGTTTTATTAGTTTGATAAATGTCTATATTTCACTGGCAAAATAACAATAAATATATATATTTGATTTTTGGCAAAAAAAAAGACGCATGTTCTTGCATATGTACATCATATGTAAACGTATGACTACATAGGCTACCAATAGCACATACTTAGGCAATTTAATAACCCTGCCTTTCAATCAATTTTTCCTATTTTAAATTAAGAACGGGAGATAAAAAATGTGATGGATTGTGCCAATAGCTATCGGCTAACATATATACACAAACTGCCATCTTATATTGATCATTCTATATAGACTCAAGACAGATTTTTGTCCATTTACATCTAAACAAATGATGCTTAAATGCAATTTCCCTATAAAAACACGTTATTTCAAGTTTAATAAGTTTAAGACCATTTCATTTAACAAAAATATTTGATTCAAACCTCTTTAAAAGATTAGAAAAACAATTGTGTAGAGAATTGTGTCATTTTGGGTCAAATATCATAATATTTTGCAATTTTCGAGCATTTTTTAAGCTGTTACCATGGTATTCACGGCTCTAAAAATCACAGAAAATACGAGTTTACTTATCCTTCAGAGCTGTATTAAAATTGCAAATGTTGTATAGATTACAAATATATATACTTTATTAAAGGTAATATGTAGGGTTAACTGGCAATGTTTACATATTAAAACATGTACCATATTTTTCAGAATTGGGCATTTTTACTGTACACTGTTACCTTATAAGGGTTGAAAAATGTTTTTTTTTTGAAAATGTGCTTAATCATGCTTAATTAAGCTTCATTTCATTCATTATTACTCAAAAATACACAAAAACAATTCAATACTTGTTAAACATCTAGCTTGTCATATAAGTTGAATCAAGGGAGGTAACTCGCTAATCTGCCAATTTTAAGGGTGGGTTGATTAAGCATAATGTTCATGAATCAGTGTTAATTGAAAAATTATTTTATGTTTTATAACAAACCCAAAATAACTTATCGGGTATCTCACAATCCATATAGACTGAATTCTGGTTTATTTTACCTGATTTATTACCCTGTAGCCATGCAACCTATTACAGTAAGTGTTACGTTTTGAAATTTTAGGTGATGATGCAGACAAAACATGGATCAAATCCTTTCATTGCTACAGAAGAATAGTTTTAAATGGTATGCTATATTTCCCCGATTTGGCCCCACCCTCCAACCCCAGACACACACTGTTTATACAACTTATCACCATTTTTCTTCAAATTCTTTTTAATAATTCATGACAAGTAGAAATTTGTAGGACGGACGGATGCTACATCATGACGTAAACTCACTAGTCTTTCAAGCAAACTAAAAACTTTACCGGTCACACCACAAATAATGTTCTTGCAAAAAACTGATGACTAAAACTTAAATTTGTTTTGATCCAACCATATATTTGTCCAAATCAATGTGTAGCCATCCTATATGGTCAAGTCTTACCTTTATTACGTTTATCGGATAGCCTGTCGTGTGTAACATGATAAAGTCGACTTTTCCAAAGTCCAATTCAAAACGCCTTTCTCTTGTCTCATCTACTTTAAAATCGTTGCCTAGACGGATTTCTGAAACATTCGCCATTGTACCTCCTACGTCCATAAAAAGATTGTTGAACTCTCCAGAGCCCCTTGTACCATGGATGAAAATAATTACCGTCCATTGTACCCCTACAAAGTTAGAAGGAGCAAGATAAAGAGAGAAAAAATCAGGCATCTGACCCTTTGAATGTTTTTATTGCTAAATTAATTTTTTAGTATTAAACTTTGATTTGTTTAGTTAATTAGGTCACAATTATAAAGATAGAAATATATTTGATCCCCGAAACCTCGAAAGTAGTAGGACAATGCTGTTCATTTGAACAACGGAATTCCTACATTCTTCTGACAAAGTATCAAAATGCTGGGCCTTGATCTTTTTGAGAAGTTGCTTAAATATTTTAACACATTTGACCCCTTTCAGTTTGATAATACAAAGGTCAACGTTGTTTATGAACAAACATGGTTGGCTCTAATCCCAGCATGCTTCCGGAACAAAATTTTACAGATTCTAACACATTTGATCCCCATTACCTTGATAATAGGTAAAAGTAGTTCATTGAACAAAAAATATTTAGTAGTCCTACAAATACCGCACATGATCATGGTCCAATATTATGACACTGAGCCTCTTGATTATAGAGAAGAAGTCACTTAGACATATTATTCCCCTATCTTTCAAAATAGACATATGTAGCTCTTTATCACCACATGCTTCTTGCCCAATATTAGGACCAATCGCCTGATGATTTAAGCATATTTGACCCCTATAGCCTAGAGATACCGTCAATGTCATTCTTTTACACAATTTTATATAAATTTGTTTCAGCATGCTGCTGGCAAGATCCTGGATCTCAAGTTATCAAAAAGAATTTGTTTAAAGATTTTACCCATTTAACCCGTTTGACCTTGAAAGTGAACGTCATTCATTTAAACAAAATGTATCGCCCTTAACCGGAGGATGCTTCTAGTACAATATTTTGATCCCATGTCTCTTGATTATTAAAAAAAACTCATTTGAATATTTTATTTTTAACACATTTGACCTCTCTGGTCTTAAAAGTAGGCAATGGTTATTTATTTGAAAAAAAGCATTCATCATTGGTTGTTTTGCATGATGCTGAAATATAACCAAGTTGTAATTTAAGAAATGCTCGTGGGTAATATTCCATTGTTGTTGTAATAAGTCCTTTGGTAGCCCTTAATTACAGCATACGCTGGTTTAGTAAAATAATCTATTTGGCAATATGATCATGGAGGTTAATATCAACTTATGAATAGTATATTGAAGAAGTCAGAGTTTTGTGTAAGTTATATTATTGTTATATTAAGAAATAATGATTTCATGTCAGAACAGTGTGTCTCGTGTGTATAGAGACAACCTGGCTTTTTTTTAATTACGCCACTTCGGGTGAGTAATTGCACTGTGGTCTTTAAACTATGGTGAAACCTCGTATTAACAGCTTGATCGATATGTGTACAGGTACCTTCACCTTTCGAGCTGTTGTAGACTAGTCTGGTGTTGAGTGGGAGCAAATATTGTAACTCTGATATCGTATCAGTTAAAGAGTAGGTCTGATTAAGGTTAACATCCTGTCAGTTCGAATCTACTGTTAGTTCGAGCAAGTATCTTTTTAAAGATAAACCATCATGATTACTACTGATGTTTCAAACTATCAAATTAAGAGCGCGAGACATAGTTTACATGTCTTTTTAGAATCAAACGGGATCTACATCTTATATTGACATTGGCCAAATTTTGCACTTGAGTGACCCAGCCCAAAATTTCCGAGCAAAAAACACAACTTGACCTAGCCCCTGTTCTGACAAACTTCAAAACATAGAAATTCTAACTTGGCCTGTTCCTTTGCCTGATCTACATCTGAGACGATATTCTTTTCAAATCCTCTTTTGCCCTTACTATAAACAAATATTTATGAGTATGATAGCTTGCTAATTCAATTTACCTTAGAACCACCCGTCTAAATCATGCATTTGTGATCGGCAACTCTTTTGTTAAATTAAAAATATATTAATGTCAGTATCATTAATAAACGTAATAATCTTTTGCCAGAAATTATGCTTGATATAAATGTCACATACGATGTTAAAAATCATAGGTGAAAGAAGTGAGTTACTATATATATCTATACAATTTTAATACAAGTTTGGCTGTAGGATATCACAGCCGGCATTAACAGTGATTTTTGAGACATTTCTTATACAAGCAAGTTTATTCATTTTGTCACAAAAAACGTGTGCTATTTTGGGGGCTATAGCTACACAATGCCCGACCAGCTTTGCGATTGATATGTCCGTAACGTGGAACCGATCGTACTTATCATGGAATTAAGACATTTAATGATCAATCAAAATTAAATTAGATGAAATGCTATCATCTTATTAATTACTCAAATTAGCATACCCATGTCTCAAGCACTTGACCGACCATGACAACGTTAAACATCACGATACGGTTTACCACCAGAAACTTGCGTCTTGGATTTTAGTGTATATAGTTTATTTGGTGAAAATATTAGCATGCCAATATTTTCAAGTGTTATTAATTTTGCGTGTGAATATTTTCGCGGAGATTTAATGATCGCGAAATAAGCGAAAATGTCCACGCCGCGAAAATTCAAAACTTCACTTTTACAGTGTATCTATGTTTAAATATGGATTATTTTTTTATGAATACATTTTTTTCTGGAAATAACGCGTGTTCTTCACTGAATATATTCATTTTTAAGAACACGACATTAAAAACGGAAGAGTATTTTTTACGCGTGGTTTTTGCAAAAGAGACTGTGATCTAGAAACCAAAGTCAATAGCAACACAAGAAAATCTGCAATTGTACCTAAACTTTGCAATCCCCAGGCTTCGTCCAATATAGTCAAAATGACTAAAACTTGATTTCGATGGGCCTTAATTATTTTGGTGAAACATGAAAGATGAATTTGTACTGAAAAGTCTACGGTTTTGTATCATAAAGTTTTGATATTTTGATAACTGACTCTATTTAGCAAATTAGGAGTGAGGCCATTTCCGGACGGTTTCAGGTGGGAGAAGGGTAAAGAACAGATCTGCCACGCATATTCCGATAAATATTGTTAAACGATGGATTCCTCTGGAATATGTTGACATAAATGTATAATGTTTGACAATTTGATACATGGATATTTTGTAAACCTCTTGATGCAGGAAAAAAATACTTGCATTTTCTTCCGATTTGGGTCTAGTACACTTGAATTATCTTTTTATAATACCGAACACATGGTACATACATAATGCATTGCTAGTCAACATTGTATGCATACATCATATTTATTATAAAACATGCGCATATTTATTTATCTAATGTTCTACAATAGAAACGTGTGGTAGAAGAAGATTCAGCGTGTTCTTAAAGAGTGAACCGTAACGTGCATGTAGTGTGTCCATTAGAAGATCAATGCGACCCACGCTGAAATGACAATAATAGAGACCTTAAGCTTTTCATTTGATTTTAACATTCATTACGCAACCAACGTTATTTAGGCTCGCTTATCGATTACTGATAATTTATAGGCTAGACTTGAAATCAGCGATTGTGGCAGATTGATGTTGTTTTTTGTTTCTTCGACATTACCAGAATTAGTTCTAAGAGGAATATCCATTGGTCTGTATAAAAGTTAGAATCTCAAAATGGCGGGATCGACAGCCCTCGGCTATATTTTCGAAGCGACCCCTAGCTGAGTGAAAAAAAAACAAAAAAACTATGACAGGCAATCCAGTTTTTCAGTATTTCCTAGATTAGATTGCTCGCCTTGGTATCATTTCTCTCCGCCTGTAGGCTGCGGTTATGAATTCTAAGACAGTTCAGAGCCGCCATCTTGTTAAAGATCCTGACAAAGCGAGCTCTGATTGGTCAATTCGATCAACGAATCGTTGTTTGATTTAAGGCCGGATATTACCTCTTGTTTACGATTGTTGACATTCAAACGATGAAGCCTTCGCAGTTTTAAGTATTAGTTCAAACCAAGAACTGTCATCCTTAGGATAAATAGTACCTTTCTAAATGCTTTTGATACGTTTCATTTCAACAATTTGTTTTAAACAAATTGATTGGAAACAGACAAACCAGTCTTCTCCAATAAGTATCAATTATATCCAAACCAAAATGACTAAGTAAATTATATGTATCATTGACAGTAAAGTATATATATAAAGAGAAATAGATTAAGGAATATACGAAAAGATAATTTCGAGTTATGTATTATACTAAATTTTGTAAATATTTACTCGAGCTTATGCCGACTTGTATACCCACATGCTTACATTACTTAAATCGTTTATTATTATGTATGCTTTATTGGAAATTAGTTAAAATTATAAAAATTAGTAATATCTGATATGGTATTATCACATGAGGTTCATAGAGTCAAATTGAATATTCTACGGCCATGCCATCTTCGCTAGCGAAGGCTTCTGATTACGTTACACTTAACGAACCCTTGAACCCTGGACAGATATAGTCGTCAGTCCTGACCCTTTAGCAGAGGTTAAAACCTAATACTCTTTATTCTTGAATTTGTTGACCAATCAAAATGAGCGTTACCAATGTACTTACAAACACGCAAACAACATTCTGAATGTTTCCCCCTGGATCTGAGATGAATTGACCTGTACATTTATGATGATTCAAGCTATTTGCATCATTTTTTAATTGGCACAAAATGATATTTTATTTTCGCGGGATACAGTTTTTAAAAGTATCAGAAATCCTTACATTAATGATGCAGATTCATTTAAAATGATCTTAGGCTAACAGTCTTGTTCAGCGAAGGATCAGGATTATCACACTTCTGCATGGTACACGGAAAGAAACTTATAATATAGATATTGGTTCTTAAACTTGAGATATTAAAAAATCTGTAGTGACACAGGTTATGAATATTTTGCAGATGATTGTTAAATGGTTCAATGATATTAAACAAATTCACAAATTTGTAGGGGTCACGGGAATTATGGTTTTGTACATTAAAATTTATTTGAGCTAATGGCACCTTGATTCAAATTTTTCCATGTCAGTTTATTGATACAGTTTATACAGTGAAGTACCACTTCCTAAACCAGTAATAATTTGCAAGGCATTGTACAGATTTTAATTAATAAGATTCACCAATAGTGCAATGGTCCCAAATGGAATCCGAATATTCAAAAATGGGTCAAACAAATGAATAGTATTATGTTTGAAGAATCGGTGCTTCATCATACAGACTAAATTCAGTCATTTACAATCTTTATTGTAAATATCATTACTATGATTCCAATGTGTCTTTTGAGTTAAATATAAGACATAACTGTTTATGTAATACATTTCCTTGAATAAATTGGTTATCAAAAATCAAGGAGGTGAACACTAGGTTTTCTGTAAACTGTTTTATTTGGGTTAAAATCAGTTTTCCTTCTTTTAGCCTAATTGATAATAGACTGAAGGTCATCATTTACCTCAGCAGTAGCTACAATATCAGTATTAACAATAACATAGGGAAAGGTATTATCAGCAAATAATTTCATAGGATTCCATATGCAATGTCATTCATAAAGACTAAACATAAACGAAAAGTCCGAATACAGAGCCATGTGGAACGCCATAATGTATATGTTTAAATGTAGAATTATAACCATCAATGCTAACTCTTTGTTTTTCTATCAGTAAGATAACTTACAAACAAGTGTTACAAATGACCAGATATGCCTTTTAATATAAAATACCATGATGTTATTCAAGCCTCAACATTTTCAGTTTCTGCCTTGGTAATTCAATATTTTATGTATGACTTTGGATTTTCCTCAACATGTACCATTCCCGTGTTATGCCGACTCACCTGACCAATAGGAGCTCACTTTTTGCCTCAGGATGGTTGTCATAGCAATACTTTTTAAATACTAAATACTTTTCAAATTATTTGAAATCATAACTGTTTGATGTATGTTTAGAATGGAATTATAATTGTGGAATTATTTTAAGCTTGTGTGGTACTAGATGGAGATTTTAGATAATACCATCAGTAATAGTCGTTTTCCTGCTTGCAACATAGATGATTTGCTAATGTTTGACTTTGATTTGACTACTATAGATTGTCTGAACTGTACAGTCTAATTTAGACAGATGTGATTCGTGGATTGATTATTTTTGTTCATTTAAATTAGGTGTTTTCATCATTATCATTTTGTTTTAATTTCTCCCTGTTTTACATATTTTCTGAACATGCCAATTTAAAAGGCAGTGCGCTTGTCTTAAATGGAGGTCTCAAGGTAGGTTTAATTGCCCATCAAAACAGACATGTTTTTCATACTTGAATGCAAATATAACTGTATGATGCAGTTTAGGTGATCCTCTTTGCAAGAAATAAGGAGAGAATACTACATTCATACATGTTAAAACACATCTTTTGCCTTTTACCTTTAAGTTAATGTCATTGCAAAAATGACCTTATTACCTTGCACTGCGCAATGTTGAAGGTTGATATAGGTTTACCACAAGTTTAGTTTCATCACTTTATTGTAAACAATTTAAAATTTATCGCGAAAAGAAAACATTCTTTAAAAATAGCCTCATTTGACCTTTGACCTTGATATCAATGCCATAATGACCTAACCGAAGTACACTGCACATCGGCTTTACTAGATGCAATTTGTATGCAAGGTTTCATCCTTCAACGATTTTGAAGTTATGGCCCAGACAAACATCACTGGAAAAACATGAAATAGATAAGGAAATAGAACAAGAAGCACCACTAGTTATACTACATACCTCAATTCATTTGAAAGGGAGACATAATTAGAACAATGTATAATATATACATTTTCCCCGCCGTGTGTATCAACACATCAATGCATTATGATTATAAAGAAGGATTCCAAAAATGTCACTTACTTTCTACAAAATGGATCATTTACCTTCACTTCATGACATAAAATCATTACCTAATATCAGGGTATTTATATAAAAAATCAAACTTATCGCTGATAGCCACGAGAGGTTTAATTTGCATCCTCTTTTAATCGAAATCAGCCAATATCTAAATTTTGACCAACCAGAAGCCAGTATTGCATTGCCATGGTAATAGTTTCGCAAATACCTGATTGGTCAAATTAAAGGCATTTTTTTAGTTACACAAATGTATCAAGACTGATTAAAATTGGTAAAATGACTGAAGAAATATGACCCTTTATCAGAAACCTGTTTATAGTTAGCAGTTATCACGGAAACCAAAAGTTGGAAGTCAAAAACCAACATGCATGTCTAAATATAACCCTTGATATTTGTTTCATTGAAATCGATTCTCAAGTTTAGGAGTAATTTTACCGACAACATTTACAGACGACAGATAGAGAGACAGATTCCATTATACCTTCAAATTAAGACTAAAACTTTGTATGGAGGACTTTATGACAGGTACTAGTTGTAATTGGGAACCATTACAGAAGTCATCCAAACATTCAAATAATTTCCAATTTGCCTATTAATCTATCATTGTCTAAATTTCGGCCATCGGAAGCCTCCGTGCAGTTCCTACGTCCACGGAACCCATGTGGTTGAATGTGCAGTCCTCTAATGACCCTATCTACCAGTTGTAATCAAATGTGGTCAATATTTATATTTCGACCAATCAGATGCCGGAAAAAGGCCTTATACATGTATTTGTGTAAAGCTTCATTGAAATCGGTTAATAATTAATTGCAATGAATTCAAAATTCTATCGTACTCTGCCTCTGTATATTGTTTGTAACTTCGGTCTTCAGAGCCATCATTAATGGACGCTTTTGTCATTATTTTATTATTTGCATTGTACTGGTGGCAATTATATATAAATGTATACCGTTGCTACGTTTGATAAATCGAAGTCGATAATTAAGCACCTTAAACTCATAACAAGGATGGACTTATTATAATTATATTTTACCTACCCGACGACCTCGCAGTGGATATTTGAAGTAGTACAATCTGAATTGTAAGTAACCACATCGTTATCGAACATTGGCGATAGTTTTGTTGCAGCGAATTGGTGTCCAACAAAAAGAACGCAACCAGCTTGTCAACATATCTGTACAATGTGACAGGGAAATACGTACTTGTGACTAATAACGCCTTTTCTTGAGAAAAAACACTTGAGGTTTTCTGTACAAAAAGATATCAATTGAAACAGGAGGAAATGTGCATGTGCAATATCGTAGGTTACATAAGGGCATAAGGGGTCATGTTTAAATATCTTGATATTGGGCTTTGGTTATATAAATGGATATGGGAGTTTGATTACCTATCTAAATATGGGCGTATGGCATTAAAAAAGGAAATATTAAACCTTATTTTAGGTGGAAGAGGGGACCTCAATTACGAGGCATTTGAATGATAATTGGGGAGGGACTAAATCTAGAGTATCTTTACCTGAACGCTGTTTTACTGTTAAACGTGTCCGTTTAGTTCTCAAAGTTTTTCCATAACACATATCTGTCCAGTTCTAAAAAAAAGACTATAACACCTCTCTGTCCAATTCTCACAGTTTTACTGTGGCACCTCTCTGTCCAGTTCTCACAGTTTTACTGTGACACCTCTCTGTTTAATTATCACTAATTACTGTGACACCTTCCTATCCAGTTCTTACTCTTCTACAGTGACATCTCTGTCCACTTCTCACAGTTCTGCTGTGTCCCCTTTTTGTTCAGTTCTCACTATTTTACAATGACACATACCTGTCCAGTTATCACTAATAACTGTGACACCTTTCTGTCCAGTTCTCAGTTTTATTGTGTCACCTTTCTGTCCAGTTCTCAGTTTTACTGTGTCACCTTTCTGTCCAGTTCTCAGTTTTACTGTGTCACCTCTCTGTCAAGTTCTTACTTATTGTAAATGTGACATATGTCTGTCTTGTTCTCATTGTTTCACTGTAACACATGTCTATGTTGTTCTCATTGTTTAACTGTGACACCTGTCTGTGTTGTTCTCATTGTTTTACCATAACACATATATGTCCAGTTCTAAAAAAAATTGCTAAAACAGATCTTTGTTTAGTTCTAAGCTTTACTGTGACACCTGTCTGTCCAGTTCTCACTATTTTACTTTGACACCTGCCTGTCTAGTTCTCACTTATTTACTGTGACACCTGTCTGTCCAGTTCTCACAGTTTTACTGTGGCACCTGTCTGTCCAATTCTCACATTTTTACTGTGACACCTGTCTGTCCAGTTCTCACTATTTTACTTTGACACCTGTCTGTCCAGTTCTCACTATCTTACTGTGACACCTGCCTGTCCAGTTATCTCTATCTTATTTTGACACCTGCCTGTCCAGTTATCACTATCTTATTGTGACACCTGCCTGTCCAGTTATCACTGTCTTACTTTGACACCTCTCTGTCCAGTTATCACTATCTTACTGTGACAGCTGCCAGTTATCACGGTTTTACTGTGACACCTGCCTGTCAAGTTATCACTATCTTACTGTGACACCTGCCTGTCCAGTTATCACTATCTTATTGTGTCACCACTCTGTCCAGTTGTTCCTGTATTACTATGACACATGCCCGTCCAGTTGTTCCCATTACTTTACGGTGACCGTTTTTTGCCTGTTGTAACTGGTTGGTTCATATTGTTTGATATCCACATATTCTTTACAGGCTTATCAAGTGGTTACCAGGGACAAGATAAAAGGGTCCTACAACGGGTATGGATAGCATACAATAGCATAACGCCAGTAATTTTATGTTGCGTAACCACGCTGCGAATTGATAACGTCATCAGATTCGACGCATATTTAAAAAAACTGCTGTTAAACCAAAAAAAAAACAAAAACGCACATTTTCATGACGGCGCAATGTAAAGCATTCAAAACATCTTACAATTTGTGTACAATTCGTGTTCGAGTTTGCTGAACAGCCGTCTTCAAGCCTCGTGCTGACTAGCCAAACTCTTAAACTCAGGTTGAGATATCGCTGTCAACGGAATAGGCCCGTGTAAGGTTCTATTACTCTCCATGGAACAAAATTATACCCAGAGAGGTAGGTCTTCGATGAAATCAAAAATATGATCCAAAAGCTTTATCTGAAGGGTATATATTAAATCGATGCAGCAGGGAATATAAATCAGATAAATATTTTAAATATTTTGTTGCTTTACAGGGTTCATCTCTTTTCATCGCGATGTAACATAGGTTTTTGTTAATTTGTGTCCGCCGAGATCGGTCCTGAGCCAGTTTTCAGTGCCCTGGTGCAAAGGAACCTGTGTGATGTATTTTATGTTATTGTTACTATCCAGTTTAAAACATTTGCAAAACAATTTATAACAACTTTTATTAATCATGCTTGTTCGCCCGGATTGAAGCGCACAAATAATTTTACTATGGGAGGAAACAACAGGGAAACACACATGGTAGGGCGGGTTACCCAATATCTTTTAACGTCCGATCGTGGAATAGAACCCCGGCCAAATAAACGTTACGACAAAAATAGTTATCTATTAACGAGTGATGAATGAGACACGAATTCGATTTCGGTCATTTAAGCCTTTTAATTAGGTCACTTGAGATAAAGTCTCAAGTGATCTTTTCTAATCACCTTTTGACCGTCGTCCTGCGTCGTCCATTGTGCATAGTGCGTTCGTAAACAATTTACATTTTCGACTACTCAAAATCCGCTTAACTAAATTCAATGCAACTGGCAGGAAGCTTCTATGGCTAGAGGTCAACCACATTTGTGAATTATATGGTATCCCTCCTAGGGGCCTGAGAGCGGGACCAAAAAGGGTCAAATTGACTAAAACTTCTTTACTCTCAGATATGTTGGAATCAAGCACTCTTCATAGATGATATTTCAAAAATCTTCTCAAGACCAAAATAAGGTAAAATAGAATACTCTTCAACGATCTTAAGAAGATTGGTATCAAGGGGCTTTACAGAAATTGTGAATTTCATTACTCTGGGGTCTCACGTTTGCCCAAGGGCGGGGGTTAATTTTACAAAAATTTATATAAGGAAATCTTATTTTTGACTATCATTAATTTTGTTTAATTCATTCTAACTTGGTTAACAGAATGATCATGTTTGATATATTTGCCCTGACTGGGGCTGATTCAAAAATCTTCCTTTCAAGACCAAATTATAGCATCAAATACTCCTCATAGATGGAAGAGTCGTTAAGTGTTTTACCAAATCTGTGAATTTCATGACCCTGGGGTTTCAATTTTGCCCCTGGGGAGGGGGTCAGCTTTACCATAGAATATAAAGAGAAATCACATTCTTGACTATCATTTGTTTGATTTCTAATGGAATTAATTCTAACTGTCATTCAAATGTTAACATTATCAGCATCGGATGGTAGCTTAATGGTATGCACATGTTGGTCCTGACTGACCCCTTGGACCCTTGGACTGGCGAGTTGGGCTGAAAAGGGTCAATTAAATCAACTGAAATGTTTCGATACCCAGATGACCGTTAAGGCTCGCGGGCCTCTTGTTTAATGACTCGAGCATTTTCGATGATACTTTCATTTGCTTATTTCGTAACTTAATACTAATGCACGTCTGACCTATTTGTACATAAAGTTTAATTATAATGCACGTTTGACCTTTATTTCGGGACATAATGAATACTATTAATGCAGGTTTGGACTCCTTTTCATTGCTTCAAATACATGTGGGTTGGTGAATTATTTAACCTTTAAATATTAGAGTAACATTAATTTTAACTGAAATTTCAGTGTGATAATTTGTTCTAATTGTTTGTTTATTGTATTCTTACCTAGTACTGGTAATGTCAATATATTTCAGAGTTTGAGCTTGACATGTTCTTGTAACTATTTTGTATTGAACTAGGAACCGAGCAGATCCTACATTCAAAATTGATGAAAATATAGGTCAATAGTTTTTGAATGTCGAACTCCAACATGGTCCCAGTCCGCCATTTGGTTTTCCAAGTTGACTTAGAAACTAAGAACTGAATACTAGAGACAAAGAAAAAACAGCATTGAAAGATACATGAAGACTTATTCAGCAACAGTAACAACAAACTTCAACAGTCAAAATTCCAAATGGCTATCTGTCGGCCACATCTCCCGATCAATTTCAAGTTTGAATATTCAAATGTTGGTACCAAAGCTGCGGAAGAGCATTAGGGCCATGAAGCAAAAAAAAAAAAAAAAAAAATTCATTTTATGTTAATAACTCGAAACTTCGACTTACTAACTCGAAATTTCAAGATAATAAGTCGAAATTTCGAGTTATTATTTTGAAATTTCGAGTTCGTAAGTCGAAATTTCGAGTTATTAACATGAAAAAATGAATTTAATTTTGTAGATTCATGGCCCTAATGCTCTTCCGTACAAAGCGAACCAACATTAAGAAAAACTAGAAATTGTTGGTTAACAATTTGACGGGCTTTTCACCTTCTTAGCGTAAATGACCTAAAGGCTTGGTATTTCAAAAGGTAAGAAAAAAACTATTTAAAAACACTTGATAGGTCATCCGCATTCTAGTTTTGAATTAATCTGGCATCTGAAATAAAACGTTTCAACAAATGTTGGACGAGGGGAGGTAACTCGTACAGCCTTGTACGAGTTATCTCCCCTCGTCCAACTAACGTTATATCTCAGATGCCGTTATATATCTGATGCCAAATTAATTCAAAATGGCGTTCCGCGTTAATGGTAAACGTTACCGAAACACCAAAAAACATGAAAATCATCAGAATAACATTTTGAATCATACTTAAATTTCTTTTTTTGGAAAAAGATTGAAAAATGAAGATTTTCAAAAAATGGACTAATTTGACTCCATAGCGAACTCTTTTATTTGACCTCTGACCTAAAACTTTTGGTGAGTAAAAGTTAGCGCTAGTCATTATCTACAAATAACATTATTACATGACCTTTGTAAAATGAATACTTTTAGAGTTATGGCCATTTTAAACTTTTCAATACATGACGTCATGGCGGCCATCTTGAATTTCAAACCAACTTAAAAAATAACATAACTTGGCCAGGACATTCCAAGGATTATTTCAGCTAAGATTGAGCTGAATGCCACTTGTGGAACTTGAGAAGAAGTTTAAAATGTAAAACTATTTTTAATATAGAATATATAGGGGGAAATTCAAAATGGCGTACAACAGAAACCGTATGTGTTACAGAAAAACTGAAAACGTCAAATTCATCAGAATGACATTCTACATCATACTAAGAACATTTTTTGGAAAAAGATTGAAAAATGAAGATTTTCTAAAAATAGACTAACTTGACCCCCAGGCGAGCTTTTTTATTTGACCTCTGACCTTTAACTTGTAGTTTTATAAAAGTTAGCCCCAAAGGTACTTTAACATAATATCATAACATGACTCTGGTTTCTTGAATACTTTTCGAGTTATGGCCATTTTAAACTTTTGAGGTATGACGTCATGGCGGCCATCTTGGTTTCTTGACCTACTTGAAGATGTTGCTGTCACCCCTTCAACTCATGCCATATACAATAGGCATAACTGACTTGGCATACCTTTTACCATTTTCCCACAACTTGTGTGACAAAATAAAATGCAGAAGAAGAATAATAATAATAATAACTAGAAATTGTTTCGGAACAATTTGACGGGCTTTTCACTATTTAGCATAAATGACCTAAAGGCTTGGTATTTCCAAACATAAAAAAAACTATTTTAGAACACTTGATAAGTCATTCACATTCTAGTTTTGATTAATCTGGCATCTGAGATATTACATTTCAACAAAGGAGTGGACGAAGGGAAATAACTCGTACAGCCTTGTACGAGTTATCTCCCCTCGTCCAACTAACGTTATATCTCAGATGCCGTTATATATCAGATGCCAAATTAATTCAAAATGGCGTTCCGCGTTAATGGTAAACGTTACCGAAACACCAAAAAACATGAAAATCATCAGAATAACATTTTGAATCATACTTAAATTTCTTTTTTGGGAAAAAGATTAAAAAATGAAGATTTTCTAAAAATAGACTTATTTGACCCCATAGCGAACGCTTTTATTTGACCTCTGACCCTAAAACTTTTGTGAGTAAAAGCTAGAGCCAGCCTTTAACTACAAATAACATAATAACCTGACCCCTGTAAAATCAATACTTTTTTAATTATGGGCATTTTAAGCTTTTTAATAGATGACGTCATGGCGGCCATCTTGGATTTCAAATCAACTTAAAAAATAACATAACTTGGCCAGGACAATCCAAGGATTATTTCAGCTAAGATTGAGCTGAATGCCACTTATGGAACTTGAGAAGAAGTTTAAAAAGTAAAACTATTTTTAATATAGAATATATAGTGGAAATTCAAAATAGCGTATACCGGAAACCGTATGTGTCACAGAAAAACTGAAAAGGTCAAATTTATCAGAATGACATTCTGCATCATACTAAGAATTTTTTTTGGAAAAAGATTGAAAAATGAAGATTTTCTAAAAATAGACTTACTTGACCCCCAGGCGAGCTTTTTTATTTGACCTCTGACCTTTAACTTGTAATTTTATAAAAGTTAGCCCCAAAGGTACTGTAACATAATATCATAACATGACTCTTGTTTCTTGAAAAATTTTCGAGTTATGGCCATTTTAAACTTTTGAGGTATGACGTCATGGCGGCCATATTGGGTTTTTGACCTACTTATCAATATATAACTACACCCCTTTGACATATGCTATATAATGTAAGATACATGCCATTGTCCTAACTCTTACCGTTTTGGCCCAAATGTGTGGACAAAAAAAAGTGTAGCATAATAATAATAATAATAATAAGAAACAGAACAAAAACAATAGGTCTTTTCACCACTTAGGTGAAAAGCCCTAATAATAAACAGAACAGAAACAATAGGTCTTTTCACCACTTAGGTGAAAAGCCCTAAAAAAGGGAAAACATACTGGGTATGTTCGTTCAGAGTGACGACGTGGTGATTAGCAAAATACTACAAGTATATACAAAGGGCGATTTTTACAGCACTCCATCTCATAATGTTGGGCTGAATAAGGTTTTGAAGCTTTTGTTTTATTTTCTCTACTAGGACTCACCCTTCTGCACCCTGTGAGGCAGGCCTTTGATTGATAAACAACAATGATTCCACTTCTAATATGAATATTATACTACTGATTTTATTTTTCCTTTATCCGCCAACCAATAGAAGAAGGATTTTACACGATTTTTTCTATGCCCATTTTTGGGCTACGCCGCAAATCCGCAATTTATTCAAAACGATTTAACTTTTGCCAAAAAATACTGTAAACCAAATTTGCACACACTACATTCTTTCGACCAAACAAGGATCTTAAAGTTCTTTCTCTTTTCCCGTTATTTAGCCACGCTTCTCCAACCAGTTTATTTATTATTGAAGCTTCTTATATTAACGCTTTACCCTAAAAAATGATAAATACATTTATTCGTTCCGGACAAGGAGTAGTTTAGGGAATTCGTCTATATTCCCCCTTTTGGATGAAAAAAACCCTCCAGTTTACCACTTTAAATCGTCCTTACTGTTCAACACTTTGAATCAGAATCAATCAGTCATTCTGGATTAGAAGAGATTCAAGAATTTACCTCTGTAATTCTTCTGCTCGGCCTGGCCCAATGCAAACAAATCCTTCATTCTTACGACATTGGATCCAATTAATGATTTTAAAATTTTGGTTAAAATCCTTTCAGCGGCTCAGGAATTAAAGCGAATTGAAAACTGTACGACCATATTGACTGTTTCGCACCACCTCTCTGGATGCAGAAGAGTCATGCAGCTCTTTTACATAACATTGGATCTGCTTCACGTAGTTACATTCTAGACCAAATTATATTTAAAACAGATAAAGTTGTTTATCTGGTTACGATTTAAAGGAATGTTTATATCAGACGGACTATGAAAAATTGTCTTGGCATAAGCTTCATGACACCAGTTGAGCTGGACATGTTAACGCATTATTTCTACATCACAATACTTCGTATTAGTCATAGTAAACAACTTAGCTATTATCAACAATTGTACACATAACTAGGTGTCCAGTAAATCTTCACTCACGTGTTTGTCATAAGATTTAACTCTTTCTAACCATTTTCGAACCAGGTCTGATAATCAGAAAATTTTTTAAAATGTATAACACATTGAATATAGCGTAAATGATAGGTAGTATACTTAAAGGGATATTCCGCAATAGTCAGAATTTCGTAAGATGATTCTAATACATCAACTTGAATTAGCAGCATTTCTTTTGTAGATCTAGCTACATTGACTTTAGATCATTTGAGCGGCCTTGAATTTGTCACCATAGGTTAACCAACAAGGAAGCTTCAAAACAAATTTTAACGTTCCAACGTTTGCGTGTTTACTCCATATTTCGTTAAAAACTACGATATGATTATCCTTCAGCTCCAGCTTTTCTAAAAATCTCCTTTGTTAAGTCTAATTTTATACTAGTCTGGAACATATTTCCACAAATCTAGCGTGTTCAAAATGACCACATAAACATTGTCTCTGAAAATACTTTTATAGGTTAAAAGGACGGGTTTTGAGAAAGTACAAATCAGCCGGATTGTTTCTAACCTTAGCAGAATGTCCCTTAAAGTCTTTGATATGAGTCTTGATTATTAGATTGGCCATATATAGAACAAAATGAAAAAAAAAAGAATTCTGACTGAAAGGAGGTGGTGCATAGGAGGGCTAAATCGGCCCACAGCGATTTTTTTCCCGGAAACATATTTTTGTCAAAAGCATAATATCCCCGATTATGTGGGAGGAATTAATTTCCAATCCTCAATGTATATATTCTTTTTTTGGTGATTTCATTATTTCCCCATCAAACTGCATAAGAAGCTAATGTTTTGACCACTAACTATTATAGAACATATTTTTATTTCCTATTTGTGAAACAAATTCACCCCATTTGTTTAAGGTTTAATTTTGTATATGAATCATCACGCTCCGTGACACTTAAATTAAATTTCAGCCTAATTTGATGTCATCTTTGTGAAAATCATTGTTTTTAACTTTTCATTTAAAGTCTAATACCACAAAGTTATTGATGGAGTACTATCAACATTTCCGGTTAGAAATAATCTATGGATATTCATAAACATTTAATGAAACAACTTTATTTGGTGAATTACTGGATATGCCAAGATTTTATTATTGTTAAATGCATACACCCCCAATTTTGGACAACATATCAAAGTACCGAAAGTACTGAAAATAGTGGCAAATGCTAAAAAATCCAACAAAAATGAAATCAGACTTTACTGCTTGTGTCAGACATGGTGCTCCTTTTTAACCCTTGTTTTTTTTAATACAATTTACTTCATCACCTTTCTTTGTATGCAAAAATCTTTTGTTATCCAGTAATTTTTTATGATATTTTTTGGTTGTGTATTAAGATTAATATGCAAACATGTTTTTTAAAAGCAAAATTTGATAGTACTCCAACGATTATTACATTTTATCTACTTAACAAATAAAAGAAAAATTCAAGAAGGTAAATTTTTAACTGAAAATTTTGCTAAAAATGCTGTAATTACACTTTCTATTATACAAATTCATGCTAAACACACATGTTTTTATAAAATATAACATCACATGAGACTATCAATGCAATATGAAATTTATCAAGTACTTTTGTACAAGAAATATATTTAATTTAAAAGGGAGGTTACACATTTTTTACAGAAATCATGTTAGGTGGCGCTGTGTATACAGCATTTGCCAATTTTCGTTTTAGTGTCTAAAATGACATGTATTTGGTAAAAGTCTATCATAATATCATGCATAAAATAATATTCGGCCGTGGGCCGCCATGCACCACCTCCTTTACATTTATTTCAATAGGATTACTCTTAACCTATTCGTAAAACGTTTAAAGATGTTACGATATTTGATCGCCGCCATCTTGAGACTAGGCTGTACTTTGTTACAAAACGTGTTGCTCTTCAACCAAGCTTATTATTGGCAGCAATAAAGAGGTGTTTTTACTCTTATTGCCTCGCAAGAGGGATATATTAAATCATTGAAAAGCAATGAAGATCTTCATTGATGTATAATATTAGCGTAATTTCATGATCCCGGGTCACTTGGTCAATGGGGTGTTGTTTAATGAATTTTCTTGTGAAAATAGGAAACAGCGAGGCATTTTTAAAAATATGGAAATAATTGAATTTATCAAATAGTGATGCTATTGGCTGCCTTATACCATTTACTTGGGTTTCAAGCTAATGGGCGTCTTGGCTGATAAGGAGAAGTGGTTTACAGTTTTTCCCACATGAAACCACTATTTCCCTGAAAAAAAGCCAAGGCCTATCATTGGAACAAACTGTGTAGCCCTTTATCCCAAAATGCAACTACAGTGTACTATCATATCCTAGTTCTTTGGCTGTTAGTGATTGAGATGTTGTTAACATATTTTAACACAGTTGGCCCATGCGATTTGATAAAATCAAATATTTAAAATTCAATTATTAAATACAATACAGTATAGCTTCTTTCACATATACACACACACACATATATATATATATAAAAAATAATAATAATAATATAAATAAAATAGAAATACGATCTAATATTACATGTAATTCTAAAAACGTTATTTACACTATAATATGCAAGTCATGTGGTGAATTTTATGTTGGCCAAACTGGGTGCGAATTAAGATTGCGTATGAATGTACACAGGCAGCAAATTAAAGATGATGACTTGAGATTTTTAAAGGTAAGCAAACATATTCACCAGTGTTCTGGGAATGATTTTTATGTTTTACCTATCTACAAGTTAAATAGTGACGATGTAGTTACAAGAGAGTTAAAAGAAAAAATGTTTATCAAAATGCTAAAACCAAACTTAAATGCAGAATAAGTTTATTGAATGTACAGTATTCCAGTATTCCATCTGTTCCGACCTTGTTTATTACGTCACGCTATTGTTAACGTCATCACAATTGATGACGTCATACATATCTAAGCAACGTACAAATAAACAAAAGTTCAGTCCGCCTGAAGAAGCCTGAGAGGGCAGAAAGGCCTTGCGGCAAAGTCTGTTTTTTTTTGTTATTTTTTATACATTCACCTTCGCAAGGACAGATTTCAATTTCTTATATACTATATATATATATATATATATATATAAAACATTTACAGTAATGCTATCAGATGAAACATTTCTCTAGTATGCATCAGGTGTAATCATGACAAACTGACACTACTATACTAAGTGGACAATCGATCTACTGTTCCAGTAGCGACTTTTGTTTGAATCATTGTTATGCAAGTTTTCCCTTTTAGAAGGACACTGCTGAACCACTTAAACCATTTAAATTGAAAAGTGAAAAGCATAACAAATATCTCTAATGATGATAGAATGTTAAAATAGTAATTTCAAATTAAACAGAAAAATCATTGACAATGATGTAAAATGTGATAAAATGATTAAATAACCATTTAACATTAAAAAAGAAAACTATTGACAAATACATTATTTTTGATGAGATGGTAAACATATTTATCTTAAACCAAAAATGGCGAGTCATTTCTTAATGAATCTTTATTACAAGACATCCAATTATGATGATTACATTTTTAATGACAAATGTATCAACAGATGATAAACTAGTCATTGACACTGACACTAATGATAAAGGGTAAATTGTCATCTTTAAATCTAAAATAAAAAAACATTCAAAATTATAACTTGAAACCATCAATAAATACATATATTGATAAAAAAGTAAAATAGCTATTTCCAATTAAGCAGCGAAAAAATAAAAACATTTGATGATAAATGATAAAACGCCATTTCATCTTAAAGTGTACACAGAACGAAAACGATATTCAAATATTTTATCTTATGTAATCGCCAAAGAAGAATGTTGCAAACCGCATCAAATTCGGTTGACCGAGTGCCGAGATATTGCACATCAAAGTATGCGATTTACACCTGCCGGTCGCCTGCTAATCAGTATGTCGGTCAGTCACGCTGTTTTGGGACTCTTCATTCTTTGACGAGTTTTTACGGATATAACTTTACTTGTGGACAACAGTATAAACGTTAGTTTGTGCAGTAGCAACACAGACATGTCTGAATGCGATCTTGACATAAATTTAGGGGTTGATGACTTTGTGGAAGATTGCCCAAAAGAAGATGTTACCCAACCGGACCAATCTAAGCCTTTTAGAGAGTACAATTCTTAGCGAGACCACCACTTGTGTTACACAGAATCGGATGTTTTGCACGATCCAGAAATAAAACTTAAGTATTTAACATCTCTTACTTATTTCAGCGACATACATAGTACATTATTTGTACGTCCCTGGTTATTACTATGAAAATGAATATGACATGAACGATTTGTTAATAATGTATCATTTTATTCACAAATTAATATTCAAATAAGCATGCATTGACTTTCTCTCCCGTTGTATAAAAACAGTGTTGGGACCTACAACGTACTATTACAGATACAGACTGCTTTTTATACATGTTATGGTCTCATGGCTTATCGACGATTAAATGATTGAGAAAGATATATCTACGATCATTGTCATTCAAATCATATAACAATGCTTCACAATAAATGTATTAACATGTTGCAAACGAGTAAATATTCCAATGAAATACATTAATCGGAAAACGATACAGGGTACTAAATTACAAGTGATGGTTAGCTATAAATTCAAATGGTTTAAGTGTCTTATAACCCCTGAGCCCACTTTCAGCATTATATCCTCGATGCTCATTTAAAGTCTAATTGAATAAAACCGAATGTTTATATATTCAACACATTGTGAAAATTGTTATTGCATTTAAAATCCCACCACCCATATTGAATATTTAACCTAAATCTGTTGTAGAGGCAGACCACACACTACAAAAGAAAACATTGCAATTTATGAAGATATACTTATATATATATTACATGTACTCGACAGCGAGTGGGTTAGTTAGTTATAGTGCTAAACAAGTACAAGATGTGAAACTACGGTCCAAACGCTCGTCACACCTGTCACAGCATCACAGGTTTCTGTGCATTCAGGTGTACTAATCGGTACGTACGATAATTGCTTGCGAGTTAACACGTATCAGCGACGTATATATCACAGAGTAGTGATATGTTTCTGCGCGTATGGTTTCCTTGCACACCAAAATTGTTCCGAAAAGAGGTCAACGGCTTTCGGCCTAAGGTGTGTTTTCGAGAAAAAATGCAATTACACTTAAATTAAAGTGGTTATGAAAGTCGCACTATCAGCATTTTTAGTTTTATCCTAAATGACATTTTATACGCTTAATATAGCAAATCATTCCTAGTACACTTTAAAAAATGAAATGCTTTGACCGAGTCTTCAACATTGATTAAATAGTTAGTGGGCATTTCAAATTTGGAATGAGAAATGCATAATGATTGAAAATTAGAAATAAAAAGAAATGATATTTTGCATTGATTATTATCTGACAAATGGTAGCTTGATATTAAAAATAACGTTGACAAAGACATTAATTGATGAAAAAATAGTATTTTTAAAAACTGAAATGAAAAACAATATTTGGGACAAACATATAAAAAGCCCAGTGACATCAAACTAACAAAACGAAAAGGAATGACAGACATTTAATAATTATAATACATTTTGTATAAACATAGTCAAAATGAAAAAAAGAAAACATCGACAAATACAAACTGTAAACATACTTATTTTTGACGCATTCAAATTTATCGCAAAACTTAATTAACTCAGATTATTAGAGTGATGAATTACCGCAGCATCTATGATTGTCATAGAAACCAATGTAGATAAATTACAAATAGCGCATAATTTAGCGGATTGCTTCTAGCGCGCAAAATGCTAAAAATAAGTACGTCTACAGTATATTGTTGGTTAAGTGATAAAAAAGTCATATCAAAATAAAAAAAAGAAGAGAGACACAAACAATTTGAAGATAAAAATAAAAGCGATATCATACAAAAAAAAACCCGGACAAATAAATGAATATATGATTAACTAATGAAGCAGTATTATTAAATTGGAGATGCATCCCAATGAGGAACAAACCAATGGATAATTCAGAAGGTGATTTCAAACTAAAAGTGAAAAGCAATGATATAAGTTATAAAGTGATAAATTAATTCGAAATGAAAAACATTGTCTGAGGCATTAATTGATTATAAATCAACGACAATAATTGATGAGGAAATTGTAAAACTGACAAAGGCATAAACACGCGATATAATGATAAAATAGTCATTTCAAATACCGAAATATACGCCCTTTTAAAGTCACATTTCCTTTTAAAAAGTCACTGATAGCAGAAAAATCGTCTAGTCAATTCTGCGAAAATGAACCAGAACAAAAGCAACTTTTGGAAAATAATTATCAATTATGGCCTTAAAACCTTAAACAAAACAAAAAGGAAACAGTATTTGAAAAATGAGATATCCCATCTTGCATGATTAAGATTTTGTTGTAATTGGCAGAAAGGACAACAGACGGTTGTTGTTAAGGAGGGGCTAGCACGCACGCCAGTTTGACTTGTGAACTAGTGTGGAAAAAAGACGAACGTTCCGAGAATAAGCATATTGGTTCTCATTATAGATAGCTGATAGAGACACCGAAATGAGCACTATGTGTTTGGTAAGCAGGATGGAAATTGTCAGTATTAATATTAAATTAATAGGCTTAGTGGATATTTTCATTATATCATGATGTGGGTTCTTATCGAAGTGGTCCTTAACTTCCAGATGGAAGGTATTACATTTAACTGTTGATTGGTTGGCTAGTGTGAGCGTTGTTACGATCAGAGTGAATCAGATGACCACGGTGGAGGCCAATGGCCATGATGTGTCAATAAACGTTTCTTGAAATCAGATTAACCAAATCCCGATATGCTTTCAGTAAAACGTCGGGGAACTAATGGGAGACACTGTATCTTTAACAATCAGTCAAAACTAACATATTTCCCCCAGTTTTAGATACATTCATCACTGTAGAACCAAATCTTCAATATTCTATAGTTCCCGTTGTTAAATCCTTGGCATGTTCTGGAGGGGAATATCAACAGCAACTTGAGCATCTGATAACGAAAACAATCACATCATTAACCATACATTCAAATTTAATCAGTGTAATCTAAATGAATCATTTTATTAATCATTTATTCCAAAAAGAGACTGCGAAACACACATATCAAGTCTCAGATATGTCCTTTCTCTTTCAAGTTCTTAAGTAATAACGATTACTGTAAAAATCAAAGATGGCCGCACAGACCTAAAACTGAATGATTGAAGAGAGCCTACACATCAAGTATTAAAGATAACAATGATGGTTATCATATGAAGACCGGCTTATTAATTGTAGGGCTAATTTGATATGCATTTATAAAATTCCCTTTTCTAGTATGCACATGAATTATACGACTACATACAGTATTTCTCTTCATTATTTTATGCAGTGTACCAATTTACCTCCCATAATCTTGGAGTTATCCCCCTTTGCACAGTATATCCGGTAGGCATATTTGGAAAAGCTACAGAGAAAGGCAAAGCCCCACCCTCCCTCCAAATTTTCACATCTTTTCTGCTTTGGGCTATTCTGTTTTATATTGCAGGCACGTTCTCCAATTCGTCAAGACTTCGACCACGACATGCAGAGGTGCTAGCGGTATTTAAGGACGGACAATAGAACGTAGGGCGATTTGAATAGCCCAATATTATCATAAACTGAAGCATCTATATTTATCAAAACGAAAAAAAGAGACCCATTTAAAATATCCAACACATTCGAACCCCAATTCTTTGAAAAAGCATGATTGGTCATAATAGCAAACTTAATACTTCTTCAACGTCAATTGCAATTAGCTCAATATTTAAGGTTATTTTGTTGATAGTATACTATTTTATAATTTCAATTATATATTTTTGACCCCGGTGCCATGCCTGTCATGTCATAATTTTTATGAGACCGAAACATATCAATGTTCCCCTTCCATAACAACCCTATCATTTTTAGCTCATCGTCAACAATACAACTGACGACGTTTAAAATGCGTTTACGGACGGCGGACGACGACAAATGAAACAGTAGCCATTTATCCTAGCATGATACTGAACCAATATCACGAATCTGGGGCTTTGTGTTATTGATAAGAAGTTTTTTGTTTAATTTTGATTAATTTGACCTTTGTGACATTGGAAGTAGGGGTCAATCGTTATCCCTTGAGACATGATATGGTGGCTATGTTAATATGAATATTTAGATTGAAAAACTTTAATTTGCAAATGAATTGGCTATATTTATTCTGCATTAGCATTACATCATCATACATACTTTGACGATCAGCATTCTGCAAATGTCCCTGAGTGTTGACTGTTGTTATTACACTGGCACGAATGCTGAATGAAAGAGACATGAAATTATTTAGATTAAAAGTTCGTTCCTTCCTTATTTTATTAATCGAAATACGTAATTTAGTTTTATTTAATTCAAACTACCTCTCTTAGTTCAAATGACTGATTATGGTAAAGATATAGAAACGTTATTGTCTCGGAAAAAGCAATTAAAACCAAATGCATGTACAACAATAGAAACATATATTCAGAAAATAATCGGATCTACAACTGTAGTTGCCTGTATAAGCAAAATTTTGATTAGTACAAATGGTAACATCATGTCAAACATATAAGTAGCCACACAATTTGTTTCACTCCTCCCCCATACATAGCCATGCATAATAAGATAACAACGTAAGCCAAATAGATATTATTTGAGAACCGCTGTTTAGCAAATGATAAAAGAAACGTCGCTTGTTATGTATTGTTTTCCTTTTTATGAAATGAAGTTTCCATAACAAATATTTTCATATGAAAAATATATAATCAAGAAGAATCTTAACATTATATTATTAAATAAGCTTATATCCCGATCTCAGAAAAGGAAGGACATATTTCTATACATTATGATGCAGTTCAATTGAAATCTCACGAGTTCTCCGCAAGGAGTCATTCTCGTTAAAACGTCAGAGATTATAGTTTCAATGTGAATTTTGCTACTTTTCGTACATAGTGATATTTTTATTTTAATATTTTACTCACATACCTCATACGATCACTATGTCTAAAAGAATTCCACCCAAAAGTACAGAGATAAAAACAATGTAGGAAGTCGTCTTTTCCTGGTGACCTTCGAAAAAGAAAAATCATGTATCATATATATATAACATTGTAACACAAATAACGAAGGAAGACAACTTAATAAGGTGTGCTCGTTTGGAAAGCTGTAATTCAGTTCCAACGATTCCGAAAAATTTCACCAATCGAATAAATCTGGAACAGGCGAACCGGTTCCAAATATTCTACCAATCGAACGAAAACGGAAAATACCGGAAACAGTATCAAGATGGCAGCCTCCATGATATTGGATGAATTAATCTATTCAGATGAATTGCCACACGACGAAGATGCTGAATTTGCAGCAGTTATTCTGCCGGGTATTTGTGCGGCCTTGTATGTATTGAAATTTCTATGATTTTTTGTTTTTTATTTTCATTATCAATAGATAACCATAAAAACTCTAAAGCAGACGCTGAAACTTTCCTCGCGCTTAAGATAAGTTGTAACATATCGTTTTTCTTCGTTAAATGTTGCTTTCATCGATACACAAACAGCAAAAACATACTGTTTTTGGAGACTTTTAAACTTTTGACGCGAAACCATGCGAGAGTATGCCCCTGCGAGATGATATTTATGAGTTCATGAATGTTCATGAATCATTCATGAACTTTCAAGAATAGTGTAAGTTTTTGATTCATGAAAAAATGTTCATGAATATTCATCAAATACCTCTCATGAACTCTTCATGAACTTTTATGAATAATTTTACAAATTCATTAAGATTCATGATAGTTCATCATATGTGATTATGAACTATTCATGAACTTTCATGCATAGATGATATTCATTAAAATTCATCAAAATGAATGAAATAGTAAGAACAGTTGATAATGAATTTTGAAGAACTTTAATGAATGAGAATTTTATGTTATTATGAACTATTCATGAATTTTCATGCATTGATGATATTCGTTAAAATTCATCAAAATGAAAGAAATAGTAATGAATTTTGAAGAACTTTAATGAATGAGAATTTGACCTTAAAATTGAACATTTTCTTGAATAAAAAAATACCTTACATTTTAAATTGAATAACAAACTTAATATCTAAAAAGTTTTAAATTTAATTCCATGTCTATATTACAATTTTGATGTTGGCTTAAAGAAGAATAAGGAAACAATAAGAAAACTTCAAATTTCCCGCCAAATTTTCCCGCCAAATTTTTCCCACGCAAAAAACTTCTAGCAGGAGAGTTCCAATACATGGCAGCCATGAGGCTTTTCTCACAGAGATGAATAACATGTTATTTTACAAATGAAGGCAAGTATTTATCTTTCATACCTGCTTCATGATCAATACAACACTACCAGGAAATGAAATATTCAACTCTGGAAATATGTCAACCTGTTTATAGGTAAGAATTAACTTGAAATCAATCACCATGCATGTGACCTAAATTTACATAGTGCACATAATATTCAAATAGCTTTGGCATTTCTTAAATTGCATTGCCCATTTAACTAAATTCTTCAAACACACATCATATGTGCAATGAGAATTAATGCAATAATGAAAATAAATCACTCTTATCTGAAGAATATTAAAAGGATTTTCCATCCAAATGTTTGTGTAAATATACTCATTTCAAGCAGTTATGAATTTTGAAACAAGTGATGGATCCATTTGAATGCAATTTTTAATGGAAGGACTACAAGCATATTGTCAAACATGCATAGTGATACAGTTCATGACAAACTTTGATGAAATTAGTGGTAAAATGCATGCAAATTCATTTTCTAAATAAGTTCATAACTCATGAATTAATCATGAATTATCATGAATAAAATAGTTCATGAATATTCATGAAATATGATGATTTTATGAATGAAAATCTTGATTTCAGGATTAATATAAACTTTATTTTATTCATTCAATTCATACATATACAATACACAATCATACAATCATAATGTGAATAGGATTCGGAAACAAGTATAAGACTTATATTAATCCGTTTCCTTTTATGACACATTGAGTAAACGGCAGCAAGTGGGAGAATACGTAAGTGAGCAATGTAATACTTGAATAAATGAAAAATGGGGAAGTTCGGAAAGAGGAGAGATGAAAAGACCAGAAGAAAAAGATCAGAGAGGAATTTTATGCCATGACATGAGATATACAACCTACTGTAACAGCTGTGCAAACAATAAAGAATAATAAAAAAATAAAAACAATCATTCAAATCTTTTAGAAATAATTATAAATTCTTGAACACTGGAAAAAATCAAAAGATTTTCATCATACGTGAGTTCGTTATCATCGAAGAGTAGTATTTCAGTTGATAAGGGATAGTTTAGAGCACTAAAACAACGTAAGCGAAACTGCGCGAAAAGTGGACAACGTAATAAGAAATGTTCGTTGGTCTCATCTTCATGATTAGACATGCATAGAGGACTATCTATAAGATTTTTATGAAATAGATAAAATTTTAGTGAACTGCACTCCATCCTTAATCTTGCATGGTGAATCTGACCCAGTCTATTACCGCTAAGGAAGTAATGTGGAACTTTGTGGCGTGGTTTATTCAAATGACTTTTCAATTTAGTTATGGACGGATCACTTTTGATTGCATCTGGCAAGGAATTCCACAAAGGGATTACAGATGGCAGGAAGGATTTCATGTAAAGACTTGTGCGACAAGGAGGAGGGCGAAAGTTATTTCCAACACGAGTATTGTGATCATGGATGCTATTATTACGTCGAGGAAGAAGAATTTCTTGTAGATACTGAGGAAGGAGACCGTGAACCATTTTATGGAAATGAATTATTTTTTGGTGTTTACGTCTTTGCTCTAAGGGAAGCCAGCCTGTTTCAAGATAAAGTTTTACTCTACTTGTGAGTTTAGTTCCGCCAGTAACTATACGCGCTGCCTCTAATTGGAGATTTTCTAGCATGTCAGACTGAGTTTTTGTAAGGTTATCCCAAACAATGTTCCCATATTCAAAAATAGGTCGGATAAGAGTAAAATACAGAGTTTGAAGGGAAGTACGATCTAAAGTGAATTTGAATCTGCGTAAAATATTCAATTTTGGTGAAACCTTGGATATGATCAAGTTGATATGATCAGTCCAACCGCCATTGTTGGACAGAGTCAAACCGAGATGCCTATGTGAACTGACCTCAGAAAGCAAAATATTGTTCATATGTAGTGGGGGATGAATTGGGGAATTAGTCTTTTTGGATATTAATAAGGTTTCTGTTTTAGTAGGATTGAAGTTAACCAACCAATTCACTGACCATTCATGAATTTTACGAAGATCGAAATTCAAATCGACTGCACTTATCCTAGGCGAGTCGATAATGACATACAAAGAGGTGTCATCTGCGAATAATTTTATATTAGCTCGTATGTCTTTCACAATGTCATTTATAAATAAAAGAAACAAAAGGGGGCCCAGTATCGAGCCTTGGGGAACCCCGGCCTTAATTTCAGACCAATTAGAAAATTTTCCGTTGATAACAACTCTTTGTTTACGATTGTAGAGATAATTTTCGAACCATTTTAGAAGTGAACCCGAATTCCAAAACCTGAAAGCTTACTTAGTAGTCCCTTATGCCAAACGCGGTCAAAAGCTTTGCTAATATCACAAAAGACCATTCGTATTTCTTTACCATGGTCTAAAGCAGAGTAAATATCATGAGGTATAGCAAGAAGTTGATTAACGGGTGAGTCGCCGTGTCTAAATCCAGATTGGTGAGGAGAAAGTAGCGAGTGGGCATGCAAAAAATTGTGAACATATTTAAACATGCATCGTTCCATTAATTTTCCAACGATATATAATAAGGATATCGGTCTATAGTTTGTTAAGATAGACTTATTTTCTTTTTCATGTACAGGGGTTACATTAGCAGATGTCCATTCTGTTGGGAAAATACCAGATGTTAGAGATAGGTTAAACAGTGTGCTTAAGGGCTTACATATAATATCAACAGATTCTTTAAGCAATCGAGGATTCACAAGGTCGGGGCCAATGGCTTTAGAACAGTCTAGATTTAATATAGCGTCTTTTACATCAGTAGCAGTGATATGTATATTAGAAAGAGTGTGGTTACATTCGTAATTAATGTTTGGAAGTTCAGCGTTTGAGTCATCAATAGTTGACTGGGCACAGAAAAAATCGTTGAACAAGGAAGCTTTTTCGAAATCATCTGAAACTACAGTGTCATTGTGAAGAAGTGGTGGTATCGGGGATTTTCTATAATTTGGCAATAATGAGTATACAGTTTTCCACCACTTCCTCACATTGAGATTAGATGGTTTCTTGAGTGTACCACAGATATTGTTAATGTATGCGGTTTTTGCATGTTTAATAGTGTTAATGCATATTTATTACGAATGAGACGGAATTTAGCCTAATGATCATTGATAAGTGTACGTTTGGCTCTTTTGTGTGCACGTTTCCGTTTTCTAATTAGTCTTCGAATTTCATTAGACATCCACGGAGGCTCGTTAGATTTGACAGTAATATTTTTATTGGGGATACAAGTTTTTGCGATGTCAAGCAATGTGTCTGTAAAATTCTTAACCGAAACATTTATATCGTTAACATTAATCAATGCGTTCCAATTAATATGTTTCAGTTTATCTTTAAAAACATTGTAATCACCATGATCAAAGAGCCAAACGTTACGCTTAAAAGTGTGCTTCGCCGGCTTCGTTACGTTAAAAGTACCGTAAGTAGGACAATGATATCTGACAGGTTGGTCAAGAAAACTTTCTCCAACTATGCATTTATTAATAACATTGATATCACTGGCACAAACTATATCTAACAGTGAAGACGAAGCTTCAGTATAAAATGTTGCGGATTCTACTAGTTGTGACAAGTTAAATAAAATAAGCATATCACGTAAGTGAGAAGACTGGTTTTCAACTAGTAAGTTAGCATTAAAATCGCCCGTAATTACAATATTAGATAAACCAGTGTTAAAAGCATATTCAATAGACTGAGAGATATAGGTCCAAGTGATAACAGGAGAATTTGGAGGTCTGTAGAAAGTGCCATATAAAAATTTCTCTGAACCAAGAACTATTTCTATCCATATACATTCTATAGTTCGCAGCTCTAGGTCATGCCTTCTTTTCGCAGATATATAATCTTTAACATATACAGATATACCACCACCAATACGATCGGGCCTACAATAACAGAATGGGTCAGAATAACCAGGCATGCTAAGTTCCGGGGAAATATCATTTTCATTTAACCAAGTCTCGGTGAAGGATAATATAGTAAATTTGTTTAGTTCAGTATACAGTACATCAAGCTTTTGTTTGAGACTTTGAACATTAAGATGGACAAATGAATAGTTACTGTCAGAAACAGACAGATCACTAATATTTGAAATCAAGGATGAATCTGATGAACTAATGGAAGAAGGACCAGGATTTGATTCAATGTCACCAGATAATGATAAGAGCCAGTGAATCAGAACAAAATATATAGAAATAACACTCAGAACGTCTACTGAAAAATAGAAAATGTGATAAGATGATTTATAATTGCAACATTTATAAAGTGAAGATGTGCAAAGACTGACATAAGATAATAACAGGTATATAAATAGTAGTAATAGCCTTACACATAGTATGTCAAGGACGGTCACAAAAATCGCATAGTTTGCAGACTGTACACAGTTGTTAAAGACACCAGTTCGAGCACGATATATCGCTAAACTAATAGGCATTATGTTATGCCAAAACAAACAATGAATAAATAAGGACGATGTGCAGGAACTGGTACATCAGCATGAGGTAAAGTCAACGGCATAGTAAACAACAGAGTAGAGAGCTGGGAAAAGAAAAAGAACAGAAAATAAAACAGAAACAATGATTGAAAGAAGAACATCAGAGTGATATGGAATCAGAGCAGACCATACTATGTTATAGCATTGAAGAAAATTAGATTGATACACAATTATATTAGTTAGATTCGTACAAAAATATTTCTCAATACAAGTGTAGCACATGCACGCACGCAAACACATACACACACACATAAATATATAGTGACATATAGTTAACATATTTAGTATTAACTTATTTGCCTTACTAAAATTGGTTAATATCCAAGCAAACGATGAAAATGTCAAGTAAGATAAATCAGTCAAAAAATATGCTCAGGGGACCATGACTTCTCCAAAAGAACATTTGAACAAAGACGAGTATGGGGTTCATAGAGGGAATGAAGACACGGAAGAACTAAACACGGAGATATGACTTTACGAGAATATTGATATCAACCATGATTGCAAACCATATGTACAACCAACACACATCAATCAGTAAAGGATGGAATATGTCATGAATTAATTGATCAGGGTACATGTAAGAGAGGTCATATCGTTTTGTCCAGTCAGGTAGATCATACATTGTTATTTCAGCATTTTCAACATTTGGTAACGCGAAGAAGAAAAAATAATAATCTAAAAATGAGAGAGGAAAAATATAAAAGAAATGTTAGATAAGATGATTAGTTCATTGATGGATTTAATAGGTCCTACTAGATTTTAGATCAGATAAATATTTAGATTACTGAATTTACTACTATTTACAGATCAATCTTTGATGGATCAAAATGCTATATGTTATTAGAGCATCAATAGATAAGTTGTATTACACATTGATGAATCACATGTAACATACATTATTGAACCGTATGCTTCAGTTCATTTCACATGAAAAATTGTACATAGTCAGAACGGATGGTTCAAACATACTTACATGTAGGTCAGATAAATATTCAAAAAGCTCGTACATTTCGATAAGATAATATATTTCTAATAAAATTAAATCAACTATATCAGATACTTATTGATCAATTGGACCGACATAACTTATGTTATGATAAATAAATATATCATACTATATAGGATCAAAATGGATCATTCAATAATAGATCATTGTCAGTATCGTTAGCCGGATATATATAGGTGAATCATGCATTCACTTAGAGATCAAATGTATCACACATTGGTGGATTAAAATAATAAAACATTATGAATCACTGGTAAGTAGTTGAGCATTATTAAACCAAGATAGCTACTACAAAAAAAAAGTTGAATAAAATAGTTCATCCATTGTTTGATAAATAAAGCACATTACATACAATACATTTTAAGATCATATCATATCTCACATTGTTTGTATACATTATTCAATCAAGTGTTTAACACGTTTTGAATCAGATATATAAGCCAATGTTGGCGTCAACATGAACTATTACATGTAATATCAACTTGATCATACATTGGTGAATATAAATAGACATACATTGTTTGATCAAAGAGATCAAGTATATCATACATTTTTTATCAAAATATCTCTCACTTTGATTGGTCAGATAAAACATGAAATAGATCATGTTATCTTAGAGTGAAATATAAATTTAAATAGTTATTAAAAGAAGTCATACCTAATGAAACATTGATATCATCATATTAATCAATCAAAAAGCTGTTCTATCGAACAGAGTGCTTAATGTTAGATCAAACTTTGGAATAGATTTCTTTTATCGGGACATGTCATACATTTTAAAACAATAGTAAGACATTATTTGATGTTATATAATGGATCCTACATTGTAAGATCAAGTATAACATACAGTGTTATATCAATCAAATCGTACGCTATAAATCAAAAAAGATCATACATTGATGTACCAAATAGAGCACACATTGTGGATTGGACGTATTTATAAATGGGATAACTGAAAAATGTAAAAGAAACAAAAGGCGGTGACAAATGAGGGGGTAACAGTCCGTAAATACCACGTTGTCATTCATACCACCGGTGTCATTACACAAATGACGACATGGATGATTATGAATGGAGGTCATTGGGTACGTCCATTACATGACCAAATGGAACTAGATCGCCTTCTGCCCTTATTTGATATATTTTGGACGATTTGTCCTTGACCATAACTTTACCGTTGGTTGTCCATGTTTGCAAAATAAGTCTGTTTTTCGCTAGTTTCCTCGCGAAGAACGCCAATTCGTTGCGATATTTAGTGAGATCTTCGTTCACAGATATGTTGCGGTACGTAGGGTTGTTCCGAAATTCGCGGCTGGATTTTAAAAGTTTAAATTTAGTATCAACAGATTTCAGCCTCATGATTATTTGGCGCGGTTTACCTTTACCAGGTTTACCAACTCGGTGTGAACGTTCAATATCATCAGAGGTCAGATCTATGCCACATGCTGTAACAGCATCAAGGACTAGGTTGGTTGTGTTTTCATTTTCATTTTCAGGGAGACCGGAAAATCTTACCAAAGATCTCCGACCATACTGTTCAAGGTCGTCAAGTTTAAGTCGTAACTCAGTATTTTCGGCCTCCAGTGTAGTAAGACGATTCACAATGGGGTTAATATGTTTATCTACAATAGTATTTATATCGTCCAATAGAAGATTTCTAACAGCACTAGCTATGCGTTGCACATCATGATCTGAGATACCAGTACTAGTGTGGCCATACCCTGGAGTAGGCTGCAGGGGATTAAAGTTCTGAAACATTGGAACCATCTGAGGATTGCCTTGGGAAAGGATCTGGGAATAGAGCTGTTGAGGGACCCCCGAGGGTGGGGCAGTCAGGGCGTTGTGAGATGTTACGTTGGACTCGGTAGAACTTACATCAGCCATAGGTGTGGATGTTGATATATCGGGAATGGAATCACTTTGTAGTCTGCCTTTTTTAGCAGATCTCAATATTGGAGAAGGGGTTGAAGAAAGAGTTAATGACCGCTCTCTTTTATTACTGTCCGGGAAGGTCCTTCCATACATGTATGACAGAATATTGGTGAACCATACACATAAACAAATAACCAACAGGCGCTCAATGAGAGTGTGTCGCTTTACACGTACACGGTACAGGTGTCGAATCTATATTTAGAACACAGGTGAGTACAGGTAAACGGGCTTGTATTCAGGTTTCACGGCTGGTTGGACACATATATTGCATATAAACAAATATAAGCATCTTTCAAAGACGTATTATGCAAAGGTTAATAAAGGTAACGACAGTCATTTCAATCTCATAGTATTTCAAATCATAATACTCATCGATTCATCATGGCCATATGGTCCTGCTGATTCCATAAACCTTGAAAATTACATATTTGGATGGAACTCCATACGATGAGCGTGTCCCACTCGCAACCGGAAGTCGGTAATCGATTTCAGGATTAATGAATGTTCATGAAATATTTCATTCATGAACATTCATCATAGTTTTAAGTTCATGAATATTCATGAACTAATCATGAATTTTCATGAATGAAAAAGTTCATGAGTATTCATCATAGTTTTAAGTTCATGAATATTCATGAACTAATCAGGAATTGTCATGAATGAAAAAGTCCATGAACATTAATGAACTATGACGATTTCATGAATGGAAAAGTTCATGAATATTCATGAACTATGATGATTTTATGAATGAAAAAATTCATGAACATTCATGAACTATGATGATTTCATGAATGAAAAACTTTCTTACATAACTCATGAATATTCATGAACATAATTTGAAAAAAATGTTCATGAAGTTTTAAGTTCATGAATATTTATGAACTAATCATGAATTGTCATGAATGAAAAAGTTCATGAACATTCATGAACTATGATGATTTCATGAATGAAAAACTTACTTACATAATTCATGAATATTCATGAACAAAATTTGAAAAAAATGTTCATGAAGTTTAAAGTTCATTAATTTCATGAAAATATTCATGAATAAATCAAGAATATTCATGAATTTTGTTCATGAATAATTCATGAACTATTCATGAATGTTCATGAATTATTCATAATCGTTTCACAGGGGTAACAGTGTTGCCTCTGTCGCCATCTTGATTTTTCTCTCACCACCTCTAAACTTGGAACCGTAGAACGCTGCCGGAATCTAATTCCGGAAAACTCGTTTGCATGTTCTATGAATTCGCACAGTTAGAATTACAAAACGAGCGATCCCTTTGACTCGTGCCCTGACCGGGCCTTGAACTAAAGATCGTTGACACACAATCAGTCAGTAATACCCGCAGCTTATACCATCGCCCCACGTCCACGTTCTTAAAACAACAGCTTCAATGACGCTGTGATGGTCGGCCCGATACCTTGACAGGGTGGTAATGACCAATTTGTTATTAGATTATATGAAAACGTATATAACATTTAAGGATTGAAGGATATGGAGACCCTAGCATTGCGTAAATAGTTTTACTGCAATATATCCATATACGTGTATGTAATTTAAAGAGATGGGAAGCAATAACAAAGTCTTTGAATTGGGAAAAACTATGACATGCCGTATTTCAAGGACAGGTTTCCTTTTTTCAAATCAATTTTAAGCTTCCTCGAACCACCGTTGATGATCAATTTTTAAATATCATCTGCCTTTAAGAGAGTAGATACATATGTAGTAGTGTGGTTGAAAATAACAGCCGAATAATCATTTCCTTGATATCCTAGAATCAAAGTTTCTGGTGTTAACAGTTCTTTTCTAAATCCTGGTATATGTTCTGGTATTTATAACGAATACAAGTACAGAATATTTTCAACAATATTGCATTCATGGAAAAGGTGTAAAACAGCAATTTGTTTATGCAATTAAACCAATTGAATTGTAATTCTATTTTTTTTTAATAATGATATTGCGGACAATCTTCCATTGTGACTATTTTATTTGCGTTATGGTGATGATAGTTGATAGAACGAATACTTAATTCACATAAATCTTTCTAAAATATTTATTTTAATCTGCTGGAAAATCAGTCGGACCCTTGGCTCCATTTTTTTTCTCATTACATGATATGTCCATCTTTATTTTAAGTTAATATTAAACCTTCCAGATTGTTTGCCTTGTTATGACGTAACTTTTGAACATCACAAACCTGAAGATGAATTGGGCCTATCTTAATCAATCTTGATTCCTAAATATGTATACTTATTATTGATGTTAGTATCATATAACCTTGCGTTTTCCTAAGCCTTCACGATTTTTCTTCTGAAACATTGCTTTTTTTATATAAGACACATAGGAAATAGATTCCTGTTTTTTAGTAGGGTCTCTTTAAAATAAATAACTATTAATTGAAAACCAATGTACCCATGTACTTAGGTTTATGTACTTATTACTTATTCAGGTTCAGAACTTCATTTGCTTACTAGAAAAAAAAAAACTTTATTCTGGTGTTTTGTATTACTTCTACGCCACGTAAATCGCCTAGTATTTTGATGATGCCAATCCGATTATTGTTTTCAATAAGTTATAAAATATTTTACCTTCCAGCGGCATAATCTGAATACGCGTACATATCATTATAGTTTTAGCCTGTGTACATAAATAATTAAAATCTCAACATCTGATTATACCAAGTCCGAAGGATCAGATATTGTAAGAAAAAATAATTGATATCCTGGAAGTTTCAAAGAAAATTGTTATATAAACCAGTGGTTGAAGGGAGACAACTCTTACAGAAATATATATAAAAATTTTGGGGGGGGGGGGGGGGGGGGGGGGGGGGGGGGGGGGACTTATAAGACCTTGTTATAAAGTTATAATTCAACGAGTTATGTGCCACAGGGTTGATATTGGTTCAATTATTATTTTCTTTATTTATTTCATTACTGATTGAATATATCACCTACACGTTGTTTTTTTATGTACACATATATAATGACGTCACTAGTGCAATTTCTTGAACAAGGTCACGATGTTGATACACCGATCGCAACGCTATTTTTCCAGCATAGCAGATTTTATAATGTTATTTTGTTCAATGGACGATGATTATTTCTGTGTCAAAACATTGTATACATCGATGCACTGATGTCATTATATGCCTACATATACCTAATAGCTGAATTTTTTTTTTTTAAATGTCTATCTAATGACCAATGGTACTATATACCACTATTTTCCGGAGCGGGCTCTAAAGATCAAGTTAATACTTTGAAAATGTTTAGCGAAAACTCATATAACATATTGTCAAATAGCTGACGCCAAAACAAAAAAAAAACCTATAAGAAATTGTCTATTATTCATTAATTGATTACTGAATTGTATTACGATCGTTACACTTCCACCTGCACTAACAGACTCGATAATCACTGAATCAACAAGAATGAAAAATTACAGAGCTAACGTTAAGATATAATGAATAATATTATGTCACAAATAAAATTGAGTATAACTTTATATTGTTCTTGGAGTAGAGAATTTAATTAAGTTCCAGTATTGGAAAAATAAACTGAAATCATTCCGAGCAGGAGACACTGTGCAAGAACATTTGTATACCCTATTTGCCCAATCTGTTTGATTAATGTTATTAAAATATTATGATTAATAAAACAAGTCTCTAGCTTACAGTAAGAAGACAATTATGATGCCGATATCAAGCAAGACACATCCCCCGATTACATTTTATCCCATAACTACTCTTGTTTCACAACTGAAACGGCACGTGATAAAATTCATAGCAGTGTGTTATTGTTTTTGTTTACACACCGCAGTGTGTAACCACTTTCTAAGCTTCCGATTGGTCATTTGTGACCTACAACAAATCTGATTGGCTATCCTCTGGCCTTTGACCGCAGGCCTTTTTTTATTACTCTCATTTTTATCTTCAAAAGATCAGCATGGACGCGTTTTGTGGATTTTTCGGTGCTCAACATTAGTATTACTGGGTTAGAGGGGTGTCCTCATGGAAATGTCGATTAATCTGGGGTTTGAGTCATACGAAATATAATTTGATGATGGTAAAATAGAAGACGCACGGAAGCGAGATATTGCATCGATTATAGGCCTAGCAAACCGAAACTGCCCCCCCCCCCCCCCCCCCTTCCCCTCCTTGATAATGATTTTAGATTGTAGTGGACCCTGATAGCCATGAATGGATTATCAAAACAATTAGCAAATGTAATACAAAATTGTTAAATCGCTGTCTCTGTTCGTAGTCATTTAAATGAAACGGTCGCAGCATCTAACGTTAGGCCTAACTGTTAAGCAGCTTCCCTAGCTTTTAGTCGGGTGTCATTCGGTACGGAATTGTACCAACAGGAAAAAAATCAACAAATAAAAACTTTCTTATCATTCTACTTACCTTTATTACGAATATATTGAATATATAATATATATATTTTTTTACTGCTGATTGTTTCACGTTGCAAATATAATATGGGCGTTGCATGCCGAATGTTTGTAAATAAAATGAATTACAAATTACAAATTATACCATGCAATAAGCCTATGCGGTGTTGTTAAGCATTGATCCAACAAACCTAAACAGATTGATTATAATTATTATGTTTACATACCACGAGTGTTCTGCGTATAACTACACTCCACCCCAGCGGCTTTTTCAGGTTCGCAATCGGATACATTCCAACCTCCGAAAGAGCATAATGTTTTTCCGACTTGCAATAAGTGTATTCCAGAAGCTGATCGTGAACAATTTAGACCATCCACGACAAAACGTCCTTCTCCTATTCCGAAGTGTGCCTCTCCAATGGGAGTTCCATATCTATGGAATACAATGAGCAAAGATTGATTATGTACATACAGGACGCATCACATTATTCCATTAACATATATATACCTAAAGAGAGTATTGTGGGTTGGAACAATACACGCTCTCGCCATACCAATAACTGTTTAATGTGATAATAAAAATAAAATACAAGAATAATAGAAAAAGTTATTGAAACACCTGACGTGTTGAATAACATGTCATTGATAAAGAAACCCCTTTTAGTAAAATTAAGCTGATGAGCCGTTTCAAAAAAGCTGTGTATATCGACCAGTTTAAAAAAGCAATTACATTTCTGATTAAGCTGTATTCGCATTTTCATATATATTATCATGTGTAAGTTTATTGAAATTGGTGTTTGGATAATATAGACCTGGATTGCTTTAAGGGAGACGTAAGCACATGTCATGAATATTGCATGTAAAATGTCGTTAAAATTCATGCAAAAAAGTCGCATATGTTCATATGATTTGATATTCAACTCACATAATAGAAATTATATACACCTAGGCCTAACTACATATATCAAAATGACATACAATATATCACTAACCTGAAGTCAAGTGCCTCACAAACTGCCTGGGCTTCATCATCACGAAAAGTGTCATCACAAACTGTTCCCCATTGTCCATCGTGGTAAATCTCAACGCGGCCTTCTTTCAATGAACTACCATTAACTACTCGAACACGTGTAATTTCACCTAATAAAATTCAATAAGATAAAAATTAGTTAATTACAAACCTTTCTGTATTTCAGAAAACATTCACTTAATATATCATGCAACCTGATCATTGTGTGGTCAATCAATATTCTTTTATTCCTCTTTTAAAGAGAGTACAAATACAATGTAGTAAATACTATTTACAAAGACGTTTGTAGATCAATGTTCATTATTCATTTCCGTTTATAACAGACATTTTCTTTCATTATTGGAAATATATTTTCGAAGCCATGTACAAGAATGACGCGCAATCATTCTGAAATGAGTTACAATGCTCATCATTATCAAATACACAGTCTTTGATTTTGCCTTTGAACATAGTCTGTACAAGAATTTCATTTTCCATGTTACTAACAGCTAGATATGGAGGTATACCATATTCATTTAAAATTTTGTCTTTGAACACATCTCTCAGGGCGTAGGTAACCTTACATTGTCTCAATGTAATCGATTGCTATTTTTTGTTGTAATACCGCGGTATACGTACATTGCTTTCAATTTAGGTTTTATCTACCCGGTTATTCTAATCGTATTGGGTTTCTGCTATTTAATGTTTCATATATTGATCTAATACAATGTATAATTCTCATACGAACGGAAATGATTGTTATTCATCTTAATCACTACCTTTGTTAATATTTTTATTTCGGACGTTGTCAAGTTTGACCATTCTTCCTTTAACCCTGAAGAATGCCTAGCCCAACAGAATAGAAAAGGGGGAGGCTAGGAAAAAGCGAGAAAATTGGAAGAAAATCATTATAGCTAAAATATACAAATATGTATCGCAGTTCAGCATGGTTGTACTAAAACAGTAACGGAATCAGTCCGCTATTCTTCGTTTTGCGCATTTATTTCAGCATATAGGTTTTTATATCTATAATTACAATATAGAATGAAATATACGGCAAAAGTTGGACTAACCCTATCTATAAACACTGTTTTCTAATGTTTAATATGAATACTGGTATTGGCCTAGATTTTTTTAACAATGTGCAACTAGCTTGTACTCTATATATTCTAGCCTAACGAATCCAGTATGTTAGCTATTTTTGTGTTGTGTTGTTGATCTTATATTCAAATGTAAACCAAATCTCTAACATAAAACAACACCAATAAATGTTTTCCAGAAAGATATTGTGATGATAACCCCAGGAAAAATAGTTCACTTTTACATGCTTTGCATTTGAATAGACTGGAAACTACACATAAATCGGGCGGGGGATTTGCTCAACCATAAGATTCGTTATCATGTCAGATACACATGGAAAGTGTTCTTTTTTTTCATTTTTATGTGATACTTTGCTAATAGTATTGATATTTCATAATAACAATTTTTCCAAAGAAATTAATATTGCAATGTTCCGAGTCATCTGTTCAGATGTTGATATCCTCCCACCAATCTCTAACAGAGGTTCTTAACGTTAGATAAGGGAGGGGATCGCGGTGCACTCTGTTGGAGATTGAGGTCGCTTGCTACATAGCTTTATCGGTGGTAGAAGAGTCTCAATACACTCCATAATAAGCAGGAAAGGAGAAATCGATCAATTTATGGAATGAGAAACAAAAATGAAAAGTGTGTTCGCGCATTAATCTCGATCGAGAAAAAAGAATGTGTATTTCAGTATTTCATTTTTGTTTTCAATCAATCTCCTTGAGATGTAAGTCTGGTTTCCTGTGCTGCATTATGATTCACCTATTTTTGCGTAAGTTATTTATATCATTAATCGGCAAATCGAGGCTATTACGAGCGATTTTGGATAATATACGAAACAGGGATCGCTCTGGGCGGAAGTCAGGGATTTTTTGTGTGTTTCTCTTTGCTGATGTCTCTTTCAAAATATAAATCTGAATGTGCATAATTAGGCCTATTTATGTTCTCTGACCTGGAATTATCCCTACAAAATACTGTTTTTTTCTTACATACTGTGATAGATTTGCTAGTGACCTGAAGCATTATTGGTAGAAGGCAATTTGTTCTTAACCAAATGAGCTTGTCTCTTCGAGGACAGTGGGTCGGGGCTTGAAAAAGGAAACATAGCTTAAATTTGCTTTAAAGCACTACTCATTCATCTTTTAAGGAATTAAAAGACGTATTATTGTTAGTGTGATGCTAAGGTGTAAATATCTTAGTTAACCTTGACAGATAACATCTAAAAAGACTAGCTAGGTGTAGACATTAATAGTGTAATTTTATGGTGTAAACATGAACTAAATCCAGGGGTTCATGAGATATTGTGTACGCAACGTTATCTCGGACGAATACTCGTGCGCACGCACAGAGGACAGAGGGCGGGGTCACAAAAGGGGAACTATAATTAGCCTTTATATGTGAGTAAATTACAACGATTTAATTTAATTAGAGAGGCTGATTTAAATCCTTATGACATAAAGTGTGGGGCAGGGCCGAAGAAGAGAAATTTAGCTGGAATTTCGCTTTAAAATGATACTCCTCCTTAATGCCTGAATAAATTACAACCAAAGACTATCTAAATGCCATTTTGGGAGGACAATCGGTAGTTGAATAGACATGGATGGTTCAACCCATGGGGACAGAGGGAGTGGTTCTCAAGAGGAAATTTGCTTAGCTACAATTCATTCAAGGATTCTCCAGACCAAAAATCGGACGAACTACTTTCATTTCGGTGGGGAAAAAAACATTTGAAAAAAAAAGAATACAAAAGTGGTTATTTTTCACCAAAGGAAAATCCAAACCGAATCATTATTAAGATGATAGAATCATTTTAAAGTTGTTGCTATATTGCCCTGCCTTCAAGGTCCTTGAGGAAAGATCTCCAGATTTTGGCAAGATCCATTCGTAGCTAGAGGTGATTTTAGGAAATGAGGACAGACGACGCACGAGCGGACGGACGGACAATGAGCTTCGCTGCATTCCATATATCCACCAGTTCTTTGGACCTGTGGAGCGGCGACTGGCTGATAAGAAAATACAAACAACGCGCCAAGGCATAATCTCACTGGTCCTTCGGGCCTCTCGTTTATGTAATTCACAGAAGACATTGCAAATGCTGGATTTCTAATGAGCCTTTCGGCCAATGCTAGCTATGCTCCAACATACCTACAAAGATGCAAATATTACATATGGTCATCATACCTCTACATTTCACTCCGACATCTTCTCCGTGAATGCAATTGGATACATTCCAACCTTTGAAAAAGCACGATCTTTTCCCTAAATACAATGAATGTTTGCCAGAATCCCATCCAGAACAATGGAGATCATCTACGAAAATAGGCCCAGATCCTCTTCCGAAGTAACCACGAAATCCGTATCTACCGAAAAAAAAAAAAAATCAATTAACGATTTAAACATCCAAAAGGCATGGTGGTATGCCTATAATAAGTAAAAAGGCATTAATTTATCGGTTATTAATGCTAAAGTCATTCCATGAAGACTAGATAAACGCATTTCTTTACTTTTGCATTGTAATAAAGTCCGATGTAAACTCATTACTAACCTATATCCAAGTGCCCCACAAACTGCTTCGGTTTCGTCTCCATAAAAATTGTCATCACAAATTGTTCCCCATTCTCCATCATGGTATATCTCTACTCGGCCTTCATGTACTGTACTGCCACTCACTAGACGAAGACGTTCACCTTGTAAAATTACAATAAAAAACAAATCATCATAATTAGATTTATGACAACTGTCGCTTTATGACGCTGAACAAAATAACGTAAGGTCATCGTTTAACGTTGAGTAACCATGTAGTAAATTATGACGTCATCAATTACGACGTACATTCCAAGGAGACATGTAGATGGCGCGATAGAAAACTTCCATTCGCTTCAAAAACTTTCATGTCCGGGAAAAAATATATTAGATTGTATCATCATATATCGTTGAGTTTTCCTTAATTTGTTATGCTCAAGGCTAGATTTTATGAAATGTTCCCTATTCGGCCCTTTCACTCAGACTTCAGTGGGCCTTGTACGAATAACCGTACAAATATCTAATCTCTCTTCTTTTTCCAAGGTGAAAGCACACAAGGCGTCATACTGTGGGGGGGATCTTGAGCACCTGGAGAAAAATAAACATATATTCGGGCAGGTAACCCCATACCTGTTTCGGAGAATTGGATCCCGATCGCCAGGGTGAAAGGCTCGGGTGTTACCAATCTGACACCTAGCCATATACACATCTCTTGGTAGGTCTGCTTTTTACGGCTACTGGGGACTCTCAACAACTACCTGTACCAAATTGGTTTTCTTTTCCTTTCTAAGAGGATCCCTCTGACTTCACTCTCAACAGTTGCTTTTTAAACTTTCTTTTAATATCCCCCATCATGACATGGTTGGGATATGTTGGTGGTAATTGAGAGGTGAGGCCCAGAGCCACGTTTCATACAAAATTAAGTCTCCTTCTACAGAACAGCAATAAAAGAATAGCCAATGTTCCTCATGAGGCTTTATACAAATTTGGTCTCCTAGATTCAAAAAAAATGCTTCTGCCATAACCTGTACCAAATGTTCACGTTCCTTCAAAGAATGATTTATTTTATGAATAAGCAAATATATTTGGAAGCCAGACGCACTGTTCAAACGAAGTTGCTTAACCTATACCCCAAGGATGTCTCAGACCAAATATGGACGAAATCTTTTTCATTCTTATGGAAGAAAGATTTTTAAGAATTCCCCTACTTGGTCCTTCCCATCCGGCCTCAGGGTGTATTTTGTGCTTTAAATCACTATGCTCACGCTGTGCTCACGATATGTTTGGTGGGTCGCACGCTTTCACAACTGTATATCTAGACCTTTTTAGAAATAGCAAATATTTGTTTCCAAAATATCAGATCATTTTTGGAGAAAACCATTGGCTGCTATTTTTTGAATTATACCATGTACGTACCATCAAATTGATATTCTATAATTATAGTAATATAATACTACTGAAGTTTGAATGAATCCGTACGGAAACTAAACAAATGATATTCAAATTCAAAATTTTAGCTAAATACCTTCATTTAGACCTCCATTTTTGAAAAATAGCATTTGATTATTGTCGAGTTCTTGAGAGGCAGATTTGTTTAACCTTATGAAATATAATATCCGTTGTCAGAGATATTCAGGGCCGACCTATCGGAGTGCCATCCCATACAGATAATACAATTCCTGTTTAAGTAAATCAGGCAAGGGATTATGTAATGATCAAAAATCTGATTTTCAAATACAAATTATAGTAAAGTAAAATGGAAGATTTTTTTTCTACAAAATGGCTGCCATTGTGGCTATCCTGGATTTCGAACTAACTTATCTGAAATATACCAGCATTTTGTCGAGACTACCTTAGAATCCTTTCAAGTCAGTTTGAGCTGAATCCCACTGACGGACCTTGACAAGGGGAAAATGTATACACTGCTTACATAGTTTACAAGATATGTATATTAATATAGAAGTTTGAACTTTTTATTTAAGTGACCACGTTGTCGGTACAACAGATATAAATGGCTAGTAAGACCATGAACCTTCATCTTTCTTACAGTTAGGTATAAAAGCTTTCGCTAAAATAATTTAAAAAATTCAGAATTTATCCTTATTATAGCTTGGTATGAAGTTTGCTAATTATTCAAATATGTAGATATTATATTGGTATCACTGACATACATAGCTTACATATAGTCACTATACAGAAGATTTTAGAATATTATATAAAAACAATGCCTCAAGTACGACATGCTCAATGGACCTGTATCGCTCACTGGTGCCAGCTAAAGAACAGAATACATATGAATAATACATAATTGGTTATTTGGCAATTTAATTTACATGTTTCAAAGAAGATTGAGTTTGTTTATGTGGACCCATATGACATTTAAAACTAAAAAATATGCTAAGATTTAGCAAGTACAGTTTAATAGTACATTGTACTAAATGTAGACATTTTGGTTACCCACGGTTTACACATTTGATAGTCTAATCGAGTATGTGGTTAAGGTCCATCATTGCAATACACTTCCTAGCAATTTATCTCATGCCATAGGCGGCTTAATATTCACCAAATAAAGGGTCCGTTGTATAGATTATATCCATCAATTCATCTATTACTTGTGGAAGTCTGAGTTATGACATGCATTACAGTAGCAGAGTGTTTCAAACATTTTAACACATTCGATCCTACACTTTTGAAAGTGGGTCAAGATCACTTGTTGCATCAGAACACTCAGAAAGTTATTCCAGCATGATTCAAGCTGTATAAAATGCCATTCCGCAGGAAAGGAAAACACTTTATTTCTTCATGCCAAAAATTGTAAGAAATTAAACTCCTCATTAATTCTTTTGTGTCCTTAAATACCTTATCCTAACCAGTTTAGAAATTAATGGAAAATTTGAATGTCTATTGGTGGGTAAATATTTAAGTCGAATTCCTTTCTCGATCAATTTCAGATATGTCAAAGGTATAATTACCAATACATGCTCCATTGTCAAAAAAATAACCATCAATACATCTACCACATGTGCCAGTCTGACATGTTACACGTTCTACAGTCGCACAGTTTGGTAATTTGTCGTTCCAGTAACAATCTGTCAATAAAACGAAAAAGTGTTGACATATTGATCAAAAGACGGATATTTCTGTATAGATATGTAAAACCATCACCAAATTTAGCGTTGACAATATTGAATAATATTTTAAATAACTCTCGTTACTATTATTCATTCCAGTTACAAAAACGTGATATAAAGCTAATTGGATTATGAATATAAAATAAAAACCTACCTGCAGTTTCGAAAGTCCGGGCTCTTTTATCTATAAAACGAGGATAGAAGCTGTATATCCGATAATTCTCATCCTGCAGTGTCACCTAAATAGACCAGACTCGATAATTAACAGTAAATCCTCGTCTATATAGCATGCTCGATGGACCAATTTTGAAATTTTCTTCAATTAGGAGTCTTATTAACAATGTCTAGGCATAACAGGAATTACACTTGTACCATTTACAAGACATCTCAGAGTTATCTTGGCGAAAAACCATTGAATTATCCTTATTGGGTGTATGCAGGACTAAGCTATTCCCGACTTATCTCATCTTACGTTTCTCTTAACAATTTGAAAATAAAGAAAACCTTAATATGAAATCTAAAACGACAATCCAAAACTAATACAAGAGGAACCTTATTGTGAAATGAGAAATAGTGTCATGAAGAGCTTGCTCTACCATTAGAAGAAAGTCATAATTCAAAATGGTCACCTATCCGTCATTTAGTTTTCTGATTATTCGTACATTGTCGATTCATTATAAATGCACATCAAGAGACAATGATAAACCTACACATATAATATGAGAAAGTTCAATGAAAAGTATTTAGAGAAAGAACAATTACACTTCAAGCGTCAAAATTTAAAAGGCCACTTGTCGGCCATTTTGTGTTCTGATCAGCCGCAAAATTACAAAATTACACATTCATATCAAGGGACAAAAGCGAATTTATATATGTAATATCAGAGATATACCGACAACATACTTCAACAGTAAAATTCAAAATAGTCACCGGTAGTCATGTTTTCTGATCAGTCTACTAATCAAACATGAGCAACATATGACAAGATCAAACTAACATATGAAATTTGCAAAACAAGTTTTTTTTTTTAGAAAGAGCAACAGGAGGCCCATGAGCTTAAACGCTCATTTAACTCCAAAGACTTAAATCAATGATTTAATGACACTAATATTCAAACAGCTTGCAGTCAAACCCGTTGTTTTTCTTTATTGTAGTTTTAATCAGTAGTTGTTTGCTCCTCAAAAACATTTAAATCTAAAAAATAATGTCCCGTCTGTGCCAAGGGGTCGAACCAACCTTATACATTTACATTGTACCCGGAATGATTTACAATATCAAGTACGAAAATACACCATTTGCTAAAACAAAAAATCGAGAACACCAATACGACTTTTGTTTCAGAGAAATCGCGATTTTTCGGGAAAGCTCATCAGTGGCCCGACAGCGATGACCCCATTTCATTGAAGTGTCTAAGATCTTTGACGTCAAAAGCTCAACAACTCGACTCGGCCTTTATAGATTTATAACCCAAGAACAGCGAGATATACGATCATGTATGCGGCCTAATATGTGATAAAACGAAGTTTTCAGTTCCTTTTTATTGTGATTATTATGTATATATGTTAATAAACGACAAGTGTATTTACCCTCATCGTTATAAGTTTTACCCCTGAAGTGTTGTGGAAGGAACTTATATCAAGAGGATAACACGTGTGTAATGAAATCGAGTGTTGTAACATGGCAGGAGTGAGTAATTGTATCTGTATGGCGATAATTTTCAGACAGAACAGCAACGACAGGAATATACATCCGTATTGCTGTATAGGTCTAACCGATAACTGAGGGCTAAAACATGGGGTAGAGTGAGGGTACCTGATATTGTACACTTTTTACACATATTTTTAAAAAAATTCTGAAATACATCCCGAAAAAGATTTTCTCTACGTCGATCTAAAAGATGCACACAATATGCGATATTTTTAGTAATGTGACGTCATATGCGCAGAAATGCACTGCGCATGGGATCTTTCCTTTGCCAGTCTTTACTTCCGTGTTTAGCGGCAGTTCGGAACGTGATTTCGTACACCCTTCAAATGTATGATTCTGAGTAAATATGGCATATGTAAGAATATGCAGATTTAATTCAGCATATCTTAATCAGGTTTGCCGATTTTTAAACAATAGAAATGTTTTTTTAAAGAAATATGAACTTCTTAGAAACGTGTCACTTTTTGTGATGCCATCGACCCATTCTGTGGAAATATAGCAACTACAATATATACATTTTATAAGAATTATCTGGCTGGAATTGTTATAAACAATTTCAAAGCCCCATGCAGTTTTTAAGACCAAAAATAAAATAATTATATCAACCATTTTCGGAATAATGAATGCTCCCTACGATATATGCCCTGTCGATGATTGGGCTTGTTACGTCAATATACGCTGTTATTTAAATTATTGGAGCTTCTTATTAAAATATTTTCGATGAAAATGTTAAAATATTGTCTGATTTCAATTATCTCAAAATTATAACAGGTCAGCTGGCTAACTTATATTTCAAATTATGTTTTAAAATTACCTGGGTCCCATTCTGCAGACGACAATATGCAAAATCTAGTTTCGTTCAGGTTATTCTGAAATTCTGTATTTAGCATCACCGAAGAGTGACTACACAGTCACAAGCTCAAGTTAATGAATACATATTTACAACGATTATTAGAGTACCCGATTAAGGACTGAGTATCCCTAGCTACAGATTATACATTAAACTACAGACAAAACATAACATTTACAATACAGCATAAGAATATAAACATGCGCATCGGAGTATCCAACATCGCACAATTTCTGCTTACAATAATGGAACACGACCAACAATTTACAATACAAGCACGGAAATCAGAAACAACATACGTCAGAAAGTCCGACATTGTATGATATCCAAATTTTAGTGCAGGAAAAACAATGTCAAGCCTGACCCCAAACTAGTCTCAAATCAAAGTTATTGCTGGCTACAAAGTCACATAAGCCTATACTCATTCTACGTTTTGCATAATGGCTGAAGAGATTACCCTCACCTGACCATATTAACACAAGCTTAACATGTACTGAATTTAAATATGACGTCTCGTTTCGTCCGTGAACAGAATTGTAGTGTATTTGATATATGAATACAAAACTTTAGTATCAGCCTCCTCCCTGCCTAAAAATGAGAATGAATTATTCAAAAAGTAAGCTGACACAGCAAAGCGTACAAAATAACTGCAAAACAAAAACACAGAATTTTTTTAGAGTACCTGTGTGGAAAAAGGGATTAGATAATCCAATGTAATGAAGTGAATATTCACAAAAAAATTGCTTCAGTAGACAACCAGCGTTAGGGATTCGGGGATCCGAGTCGATAATAAAGCTAGCTGAGACCAGATGTTCTTTAGGAAAATGTATAGAATATGTACACTAAATGACACAGGTAAACTGTACAATGAAATAAATATTAAATGCACAGAGTAAAGTGACCATTCAATTCACACGAATGTCAAGGCATAGGCCAGTACGAACGAGCGATAATCCAGTGAAAACAGCTCACGTACGTACCGAACCACAGGTAAACTGATCAGGTATAGGTCATATGTGTACACAAATGAATTTGTACAATTTCCATTATCCTCAAAATATCAAAACTGAAAATTCATACAAAGTAATTACAATAATCATAAAATGACATTTTAACCGAAAACAGAACTACGAAATGTTGGGGAACATCAAACATGTGCATACTGCGAAAGCTAATGGAAAAAAACTAAACAGTGATTCACACAAAAACATAACAAAACTCTATCACATCTCACTCGATTTCCTAGGGTTCAGGCATAAATCCCGATTCTGACACCAATGTTGTGAAATCGAGTGGTGTAGCATGGCAGGGGTGAGTATGACGATATTATCAGACAGAGCAGCGATGAAAGGAATATACCTTTGTATTGCTCTGAGGTTTAACGACAACTGAGGACTAAAACATGGGTAATATAAAGGCACGAGGCTTTCCGGAGAATAACTTCCCGGAACCCTCGGAATAGTACGTAAAATACAATGTAAATGTTGTGTATATATGGATATCGGAACACGCATGCAGATAAATTTTCTGAACTGATCTTTTTTCATTAATTCATTGTTATTTGTTATTTTATTTTATTTATTTTATATTTTGTGTGTGTGTGTGTTTTTTTTCTTCTGATTTTTTGTAAGAAAACAGTAGTGAAATTGCATGGAAGTGGAAACAAAAGAAGACCATTAAAATTCAGTTATGTGCTAAAAGGAATTCGTATATATGCTGAAGAAGCCGACCGTTGGGCGTTTTAAAGTTTTCCTAGGTTAAAGTGGATAAGGAAGGGGCGCTGCAGCCACTGTTTACAACAAGCGGGATGCTTTTAAAAAATTGTGGGTTAAATCACGGATTTCAATTATCTATTCTCGTAAATACAAATGCTAGGAATAGGACGTTGTAAGGTAAGTCTAGAACGGGAAAACCTTCCCCACGGATTCCGCACCATGATAAAAGACATTTTCATTCCTTCAATGATACGGACATTGATTCCAGGACCACGTCACTACCGTAATGTTTTAGATAGTTTGAACTGTTAATTTCCTTTACTGTAATATGTGACTCACAGTCTTCTAATTATCATAGGTGCAGTAACTACCTGCTCAAAACTAGTGTTAATGTTACACTACAGTAGAGCCTTGCGATATAAACGTGGCCCTGTGCTTGCGACCATCGAGACATTTTATGAAAAAAAAGTATACGTGTTTATAGATCGGGTTTCTGTATAACGGGAGACATACAAAAACTAAGGTTATTTATAATAAAATTCTGCTTGTTAATAGCATTACAAACTATTGCTTCAAAGATAAAATGTCCGATTTCTTTCTTGAGGCGAGCACGTAAATGTACGCGTAGGACAATTTAAGACAAAAATATTACTTTGGACTGCCCTCTAGCAGTCTTAGGATTTAAGACAGAAAAAATAGACTTAAGATTTAAGTTTTATTTCATGATCCCACTTTACGTCTGTTTTCAGACTTAGGTCTAAAATCTGTAACTTAAACTTAAGATTGTTTCATGATCCCAGAGCTGGGTCAACTTAAAACGTTACTGGTCTCATCACAAATAATATTCTACCAAATAAATGTAAGTCATAATGATATTAAATACCTGGAATAACTAGCCATATACATGTATATCGAGGTGTCTTACCTGTCTCAAAGAGATGTAGTTGCCGGAAGTGTATAACTTGATATGGTTGATTTTTCCTGGGGTCATACCGATGAGGCTTTCTGTCGGCTCATCCGTTCGAAAATTGTTGCCTATCTGGATTTTCGAAACATTTGCCACTGTACCTCCAACGTCCATGTAAAGTGGAGTGTCTTGGGAATCAGTGAATCTCGAAGCAAGGTAAACATTTACCTTCCATTGTTTCCCTGAAAAGTTAGAACAAGAACACTTCAGTACTGGAAATATTCCTAATTATAGCAGGTGCTGCTTAAAAAATGTATAACAAGTTACTCCAGCAATCGGTATTGAAGCAAATGGAATAAAAATGGTTTTCGTACCTAAATTTCAAATGTATTCTAAATCGGGCGTCACTAAATTTTAACCAATAAGAATACAGCAAACGGCGTTCATTTTGTCAAATCAACAAACGGACAGAAGCATTATTTTATAGTATCATAATCACCTACCTACTAAATTCTATAAAATGAGATAGTATCAAGAATTTAACCAATCAGATGTCACAATATGTATGTTCTTTTTTGACTATGTCCAAACTTTTATTTGACTTCATAGAGTGGTCTATAACAACACTCCAACCAGATTCATATCAATGCACTAAACAGAAAAAAAGTTATGGCTAAAAATGTTAAAGACAATAATGAAGTCCAGTAGGAAACGGACGTCACACTACTGGTGTCATATTATTCGAAGTAATGAAGAGGGAGATGTATTCCAAAACATTCACCACTCTATGAACTAGCCAGTAAAATGTACGGTGTCTTATGAACAATAGTGACGCCGCATTATATTAACTGAATATATCAGATTAGCAAGAACAGGTGGTATGTATCTATATAAATCGATATAATGTGTCTAAAATGAGTACGCATTGCACAATGTAGCTGTCAATTGTAGAGTACATGGTTGAACGATAAATATTGTATAAAAAATCAATCTATGCTTCAACGACAGACGGATTTGAAAAAAAAAGATGTATACATCTTAAGAATAGAACTCGTATCATTTTTATGATGTTTTTTATGCAAAATGCAAAATTCACGACAGTTTTCAAACATTCATTATTGTTATATTCGGTCCAAAGAGCCTGGAAGTTCAGCAGGGATTGAAATGTATTGTCCAGTATCAAGCTATTATGTTGCTTCCCCTCCAAAAAAACCCAACCAACCCCTACCCCCAAGCACCTTTGCTCGGTCAAATCTCAGGTTATCTTAATGAAACAATGACACGTGTTTACATACTTCGACAACTCCCTTCATCAAGACGATATCCATCAAAACATTGCACACATCTGCCAGTATCACATGTAACACGTTCTATATCGACACAGTTCAGTTTAGGCTCGTCCCAGTCACAATCTGTCAAGGAGATAGAATGTGTTTTAGCACATATTTATTCTAAAATGCTTAAAACGGTAACGCGATTTTCGTTATGAGCATGTAAAGGAATCGCCACTTAACAAGAGTAATGCAGAGCTAATCAACGTAACCCCATACAAAGCCAAAAAGAAATACATTATCGTATCAAAATGAATACATATATCGAAATAAAATAGATATTCTAAATGTCACTGAGAAAGTTTGAAAAGAAATAGTTCAACAAGTAACACAAACATGATTGAAATAGTTAGTCACTAACTTTTGCTAAAATTGCTAAATGAATATGCTGCTCAGGGAAACACAATGATATTATCATAGTTATATAGCTAACCAGGTTGCAAAGTTAAAAAAAATGAAAAAGGAAGTAGAGTTCTTCCTTTAATGAAGAATAACTATCTAATTATTTATATTTATCAAAAGATAACGAATCGTTATTCAAAATGCCGTTCAAGGAAACATGACTTATCATATTATAATACCAAATGCATTTTAAAGGAGTTGCTTTAAAATTGCTAGAGGACATTTCTGGCAATTTCAGATAAACGACGGGCCATTCGTTTTGCCAAAAAAGAGAAGATATCAAAACAATGCAAGTGGAATGACCGATTTGGGTAAAAGTATTTCATTCTTATCACAAAAGAATAAACTGGGACAGTGCGGAAACAAATAAAAAATGGATTGTTTATTTTTCCTAACATAATAACGCACAGTGCTAATCATTGTCTTGTCCCCGTTAGGGAGTGGTATTGTCAAGATGGCGGACCAAAAGTATCACAACAGAAAGAAGCTTTAGACTTGATAATTTACAAAATCAGTTATTTCATGTACACTCTTACCAAAGAAGTATTAAGTTAAGGTTTATTCTATGAACGTTTGAAAATGTTCTTGATAATTACCTAAAAGTGATGCATATTTTTGGTTTCTTTTCAGTATCTGTCTCCATCAGAGAGAATTTATGATTGAATCATTTCGTAGCTGAAAGTCATATCCATCTTCTGTTCGTATTTTTGATTTTTAATTCATTTCTATTATTTACCTATTTATTTATTTTTAAAATGGTGCGACCTTTGACCTTTCATCTTGATCGATGACCACTTGAGTCCTCTCTTGTTAAATGTTAACCAATTCTACCAAGACATTTATGAGATGTCTTCTACACGTGCTTTTGGATTTCTAAGTGGAGTGCAACCTTTTGGCCTTTCAGTTGATAGGTAACATCAGTGAAAGTTGGAATGGACAGAAACTGTGAATGTGTGAATTTTGATATTTTACTGATATCTTAATACATGGACGATGCCAACTTTTATGTTTGAGGGGTATGACAATTAATACCTACTTTCAGTTTGGAGAAGCCATGATGATCTTCTATCGTCAAGCGGTTCTTCAATCTGTATCCAGCAGTTACACCGGAATGTGTACATACCGCCGTTTTCTTTCTTCATGATCACCTAAACAGAACAAACCTGGTCGATCTGTATGAAAGTAAGATTTGTCCTGCCGAGAGCTTGAAAAACTTCGATATAAGATGAAACCCAAGATCATATTGAAACGAAACAATCACTGTCAAATTTAGCATGGTTCTTATCTAATGATCTTCAAAACTAATGTGAACTATTTTTTCTACATTCCTTCATTTTTAAAGAAAATTAAGATGTTAAAGAATTTACAATTATATGTTCTATTTGGCCCTGTCCCAAAACCTATAGGGATGGTCACACGAAGTGTTTCATACAGATCGCTTCCTCTTAACCCATGCTACTTCAGGAAAAAATTGCATCCATGGAAATTATGTTCCATTTGGCCTCGCTGTCAGGTTCTTTCAAGGGCCAGGTTCAATTAATCAAACAAGTTTCTACTTTCCATCGAATTTTGACACCGACCCTTCAATAAGAAATGTGTTCCCTTTCAACTAACGATGCTTCAGGCTAAATTTAATCAATTCCACTAAGTTTTTCATGACTTTATATCAATTTTAAGGAAACAATCTCGGGTAAGAACCCATACATTTTAAATGTCTCAATATTTTCAATTAATAATACCTTTCTGCAAATCAATGTGTAACATTAATTCCGTATATGATATATATGAAGGAAACATAAGTCAACATCGGGGCATCTTACCTTTCGTACACGTATCCCATCCGTCCCTGTCTGGTATAACCTGATATGACTGACTTCTCCAATGTGCATTCTAAAGGTTTTTTTCCTCTTGTCACTTTGTTGAAAATTTTTGCCTAGATTGATTTTCGAAACATTCGATAATGTTCCTCCCACGTCCATAAAAAGTGTGCTGAAAGATCCAGAATTGTCTGCATGATCGATGAAAACAGTAACTGTCCATTTTTCTCCTACAAAATTTAAAGACAAAATATTAGAACCAAAAAAATCTCTTGGGTCTCAACGTCCAGCTGAGTAATGATACATTACATAGATTTTGTTTGTTCTTATTTTTTTGTTGTTGTTTTTCTTTTTTGTTTTTGTTGTACCAGGTCGTTCTGGTAAAAATATGGGCATCTTGTCTAAATCAATAATCAAAATATGACAAAATCTGTTTATTTCTGAAAGACCTAAGTGTACTTCAACCACTTGACCAATTTCGAGTCGTGTTTGAATATTCATTATATGTAAACGTTGTAAAATTCCCTTTTGCAAACCTTATGTCAATGCCTAAAACATACGAAATAATCTGTTTCAATAAAACTATAATTATATGGTATTAGACAACGGTAAATTGATTGTAATAAATAATATAAACCAAAATTATTAAATCACAGGAACTGTATATTTGTATTTGTATAGAGAAAATTGGCGGGGTTTAGCTATTAGTCAATGCTTATGAAAGATGTTACACATTATACCCTTGCAATTGGAATGCTAGACTGAGCACAGTGTGATTCTGTTGAGCACTTGTTGTAACATAACTGTAAAGTGCAGAAAAATATTTAGAAAGGAACCAACATATGAAAGCAAGTGATCAGGCAAACAAACTACGCAAGACATTTGAACCATCATTGACGACAAATCCTGAATCAGTATTGAAATATATCAACTCTTTTCTCAAAACGTGTTGCTCAAAAGGGAAAATGGAACATTCCCATTTTGCAACAAAAGGGAAGAAGTCTACCTCGGTAACGATAATAAACTCCTAACGATGGAAGTATCCCTGATGATGGGAAACGGGTCCGATAGTGTGATAGCAAAGGAGTCATGAGCTCTTCAGTAAAATACAGACTGGTTAGTCTCACATGTGTTATGGTCAAGATGATGGACAAATCGACAGAGTATCTATAGTTAATGGTTTATAATTTATTGCATGTTGATTGGTAATCAGAAAATTTTCGATAGATCTACTGTACCTTATAAAAGATAAATAAACAAACACAAGAAAAACCATTGCTCTACTCATTTACATTAAGTTTTCGAAATGGAAAGAGACAATACAATATTAGATTGACCGTATGTATTATCATGAATTTCTCCCCGGGGATCTGTCATAATCATATAAGATATTCGTAAAATAACATCCCAAATATTGTTGGTTCAGAGACTGATAATTTTGATAACGGGAACGCCTTCCTTTATGCCATATTTGTATAACACAATCCATACTCGCCATTTGCAATTCAAGTAACAAAGAAAGTCAATGTGTTCTCTTTTATTGAGGTAAGTCGTTCAGGCAAATACACCTTTTGTATCATGACTAGGTATAAAATATGGTGTATTTTGCAAAATATGTTATCCACATGTGCTGTACAGGTTCAAGCTTCGCAAAAATTGTCAAAGTGTATTACAAGACAAAGGGTTGAATAATTCACATTTAGGTATAGTACATACCAAGAACAGATTCACTGATGTCCATTTAAAATATGGCCAAAGTTGCGGAATTAACTTGTTGTTATGCCTATACAGCTTCTAACCGGTAAATGATCCCTTAACTTTATCACACCAATAACATTTCTTCCTCTTTGCAAAGATGAATATATGACATACCAGGAGGAGTTATGAAAACACACATCTCTAGTCTTGCGTACTGAAGAGTTCTAGGGGACGCATGAAAAGTCAAATAGTCTGAACAGCAGGACATTTTGCTGCTTCATAAAGCTATTGAAGAATGTAGGAACCAAGTACTGTAGTCAAGTACATTCGAAAATACTTTCCCCACAACAGCATAGGACAAACCTATGAGGAAAAACCTTTGCTGCATGAACTATAAAAATGTGGAACAGATAATGTATTTCTGAACAGGCAAGTAGAGGAGTTCTATATAAAAGTGGCAATAGTTTATACAGATAGTGGAGGGGGCCCAAACTACTTGAAACACAATTAACTGATTTACTGATTGCCTATAAACAGGAATAATTGTGTCAAATAAAAATGTGGGGGAGAATGCTTGACTTCCCATAGACAGGATAAAAAAAATAAGAAAATCTACATATCTAACCACTTTTGAAATGAAATATTTACTACTTTTCGCAATATTGGATATACCTTTTTTTAATATATTTTATTGTACATATGAAATTGTATGGCAAGACCAACTAAATTATAACACCGATTTTGGCAAAAAATTACAGCAGATAACTTCAAGACGGCTTAATAACCTGACAATATCGGAATAAATACACTAAGCATGTACTTATTGAACAACTATTTTATCTGAATTCTAAATGAAGGACAGCTACATTGAGATTTTAAATGAATGCAATGTAGGCAAGGAAAGAAGCATAAACAAAGATTAGATATTATTCTGTGTTTTAACTATGTGTCATCAGCGCTTCTGGTATATGGCTGCGATATTGTGATATGGGGATAGAACAGCAAACAGTGACATGTCTTTGAAGAAAGGATTTTCGGAATCTGTCACACGCTCAATCTGCTTTTGTTTGTGTATAGGTAAGAACATGATATTTTATAAAATTTGATTTAAATATCAAACGTATTTAAGCATTTTCGTTATTAACATTTAAACAATTGATCCTCGAAATATCTCGTTCAACATTGTCTGATATGCCATTAGTCGAGTTTGGGAATTTTTAATGGTATCATGCATTTGTAAAGCCCTGAATACATTAAGAAATGTTTATGTATGTTTACCGATTTATGTGTTGTACGCTTAAATTCTCTATGTTTAACGCTGATTATATAGCACATACGGAAAGGCTTGCCGACAACAATTGTATATACATCATATGATAGAAGTACAGCTTGTTTCAATTTCCCGGTTGTTTTGATTTAGCCGTTTCAAGAAGGAAGCTCGAACAAATCAATCGAAACTAGGAATGTGACCCTCGCTGCTTTTTTGAACACCTTTCAGCTTCAACTTGCAGCTTTAACTTTTGTTATTGAATTCTCTTTTCAAAGATATGATATACAGAGACAACTTATTATTTCAACATAAAGCGACTAACGCTCTAACTATAGGAAATGTTCGTTACTACCCTATACGCAGTCAAAATGAGGTACAACGTTAAACGGATTGCCAGTATAAAGCAATTTTTAACAAAAAAACAAAATCCTTAAATCAGAAATTTAAGCAGGTTTTAATTAGAATTCGCTATGTATGAATGTATGTATGAAATGAAAAACAAATACTTTCGTTTAGTTGCAGAATAAATTAGCTGTATTTAAATAGAAACAGATGTTCTATCGCCCGGAATGATATTTGTATTAACTTCAAATAGATAAGTATAATGTAGTGTGGATATTGCTTGGTATATATCGTTCATTCTCAAATTCTCCTTATTTACTATTTTCAGTCAAACATGCAAGCATTTGTTTGGTCAATCTGTGGCCATTTTTTGTACGAATGAGACTAGATAATACATTGCTAACAGTACATTTTGTGCTAAAGCATTCTGTTTCTGATTTTGTATCTTTTTACATCAACAGCTTTGGTCATTTAAGGACGAATTTCCTTGTGAGTGAGGCAGCTGCATGGTTGTATGCATTTGGATCACATCAAACTGAGTATGGGCAAACCGGTCGCCCAACAACAAAACAGCTGATCTTTAAGAAGGGGTATCAACTACCATCTTAAGAAAGAGACTCCGAAATGTGTAGGCAAGCTAACCCCAAACAAGACATTAGTAAGAAGAAAATAAATGTTTAGATAGATGAGAAAAAAGTATGGTCACAAATGAAGCCGTTTGGTAAGTGTGTGTGTGTGTGTTTTAGGTTACGAACTACTCGAGTTCGCATCTTGTCACATCCAACAAGACATCTCACCAGGTCACATTTTTTAAAAATTGATAACAGGCGAATAAGTCTCAAATTTCCCTGGAATCGGGAATTCCAAATATACATTAACATTTCCATTTGAAATATTTAAAATAATAAGATAGAGTTCATGGCAAGTGACTTATCATTCTATATTTGATTTTTATTAATAACGGGTAGTTGGCTGTATTGTTGTCCAATCTCAGGAACATTCTACATAATGTTAAGTAAAAACCTCCTATATTCTGTATGTTTGTGAGTCCTCAGCTTTCACAACATAACACGAAGATTGGTCTTCCTAAATATATATATTCATCGTGAAACGGAGCATCAGCATTTTAGTTCAATATGCATATTTTTGCAAGTAAGAAATAAATAATGATAGTGTTTTAAATACTAATAGCTCCATTTTTAAAGTAACTTAATTATAATATAGATAATTGTTCTCAAATAGAAATGTACGTCATTAAGTATAGATATATGTAAAGAGATATATATTTATCATTAATACTATATATATTAGAAACACAAATGACGAAGGAAGACAACATTTTGACTCGTGCCCTGACCGGGGCTCGAACTCACGATCTACGGCACCCATTCGCCTAGCCAGAAATATCCGCAGCTTATACCGCTGCGCCACATCGGCGTTCTTAAAAACGAACGTTTCAATGTCGCAGAGATGGTCGGCCCGATACTCTGACTTGATCCTTGTGGAAGTTGTCTATAAGATGATATGAATATCTGGATCGCAATGTATTTACATGCATTGATACGAATTGTACATATATTATATATATTTCTCTCGTTAGAACTTCGACAGGAAATTCAAATCTATATCTTCGGATCACCAACACATAGTGCACATGATACATTGTGCTAATAAATATATATATCATTAAACCATATATGAATATTTACAACTCCCCCTTCTTCAGCTTTAGTATCGGTAACATAATTATGACGTCGTTTATGTGTGACATTAGCGGGACCGACGTCAACTAGACGTCGCCATTTTGAAAGGAATGATCAACGTAGTTTTAGCGTTTTCTCCTGTTAACCGATGATCTCTGTACAAAAAGCTAACATCAAGTGAATATCTTGTCAAAAACTAAACTGAATTTGCAGAAATGTGGTCATATTTGACTTCTCCACGAGGTAAGCTAACAACAAATGGCTGAACAGAACTTATTTTACCACATCACTACAAATTCTGTATCAATGCAAGTTGTGTTTGACAAGCAAAGCTAATAGATATAAATTGTGGATTGTGAATATATCAATTCATTAAAAAGATATAAAAGCTATTAAATAAAAATGTTGAGTTGTTTCGTTTAATTTTGTTAACAATGCTATCATCTCATCAAATGATACATTTATGCTACATGTTAATATAACTTGTATTTACAATAAATTAGGCACCTTTCATAACTGGTGAAGAAAGTGTCGAAATATTATTGGCATAAATTTTATAATCGATCTCGATGTATGTCACACGATATCGATGAAACACTTCAAAGTTAGTCAAGTAAGCAAGCATTTTTACTTTTGTACCTTATTTCGGGCTGAAAAAAGTAATTACCAAAGGATAATTTTGGTATTTGTTTTCTGTCACAAAGTATGTAATATTCGGAATGAAAAACCAAATTAAGCTTCTGTTGAAGATAGGTTGAGGTTTAACACATGAAGACTAGACTACATATGCATTTAATTGATCCCTTATACAAATGTTCCACTCCTTTCATTTCCAGGAATTTATAATTGTATTATGTTTGACAATTTGATACATTTCTAAAGCCCTGGATACAGGAAGAAGTATTTATATCTGTTTACCTGTTTGTGTACAGTACACTCAAATTCTCATTGTATAGTATTGGATATAAAGTCCATACGGAAAGCCATGCCGGCCATCAATTGTATATTCATCATATGATATAAGTACGGCTGGTTTCGATTTCCTTGATAAGCTGATTAGCCGTTCCTCGCAGGAAGCACCAACGATTTAATCGAAACTCGGAGTATGACCCTCGCCGAATTTCGGAATACCTTTCACTTTCAACTTTCGACTTTATTTATTGATTTCTACTTTCCAAAAAGCGATGTACAGGGGAAACATATTATAAAACATTCAGTGTAAATAACGTGAATCAGAAGGCGAAATTTTAAGATTTTTTTAACAAAACGTTTATAAACTTGCACAGATTACAATTAAGATAAATATTTTGATATTAGTAATATTCATAAGCTCTGAAAATTTAATGTTATTTATTCCGTGCCAAATAATACTTTCTCTTAAAACGATTTCCTTTCAAAGTTAAGTCAAATAGGACATCACTATATTCTATTTTGATGTTCCACATTATTCTATCTGCCAGTATTCACAATCATTTTATGATAATTCACTCTGAACTTACAAAGAAATACCCCTTCATTATAATCTAAGATTTCGAAATCTTTAAAATTTGTATAATAGATTTAACACGCAGTTTTCGAAGAGCTGAAACGTTTAGCAAAAAATCATCGTGCAAAATATGTTTGACAATTAGTTTTACTCATTGTGAATTCAAATTTTCCCGGAATATGGAATTCCAAATATACATCAATCAACATTAATTTAAGATGTCTTTTTTAAATTCATTTATAGAACTCCGTTCTCTATACAGACATAAGATAACATATTGTACATAATAAAAGTGTTTGTTTTATCTCGGCAACAATATTCTCAACGAGAAACTAACCATTGTAGCTTTTATTTCTCTAAACGTTCTGTAGTTTGCTGTATCTTTTTACAAACTCACTTACAAAGCTTTAAATGAATGCCTTATATATTTTGTATGTTCGTGAGTTCAAAGATTTCGCAATAATAAAACCGGATGAGTCTTTCTAAATACACATATTCGTAGTGAAACGGGATATCATCCTTTTAGTTAAATACATTTGAAATACAATTATTTCTTAAATAAGATTATATGTACTTATAAAGAAATGAACAATGACGTGAGTTTCAATTTCAAAGAGCTATATTTTAAAAAGAAGTATTTAAACATTTGGTGTAGATATTTGTTATCAAATAGAAATAATGTATTAAGTTCAGCTATATCCAGAGATTTGAGTTATGTTTTGATACATAAATAATCAATTTATAACTAGGGCTTGCCATTGTAAAACACTGTTTTAATATCGTAGAGGAAATATTTATTTTATCAAATCAGAAAATGAAGCAAATTTTCAAATAAAAAAAATCGATTTTTATATCAGAAAATGTCAATCTATTTGATTTACTTTAAAGAAAACAACTAGCATAAACAAGTTGATATGCTTTAAAAAAATATCAGAGACTTCCTTACAATGGAATGTTTTTTTTAATCTGGAGTCTGAACAACCAGATATTCCCATAGCGTGATGTTTATAAGACGTTAAGATATTAGGCTGTCAACATGTAAAAATATACCTCGTATATGCACACATACACATTTGTTGTCTATTAACAAGCCAGAGGATTGAAAATAAATTATGACAGGTACAGTACATGGTAGTAGCACTGAGACTTCTCACTCCTTCAATTGAAATATATTTAACAAATGTTGATTATGCTACATTATTACATTCTACAGGCATTTACTGTAACAGTCAGATGAAGCACAAGTTAAAATATGAAATATTATGAGCATGCTAAACAGTAAATATATTTTTGTGTGTCATCCTATTTCATACAAACGTGGTAGTCTATATGATATATAAATGTAAATGCCTTTTTAGATTATAGCAAAAACTTATAGTTTGAGGTCTGCAATAAATTACTGAAAGTCTGCTTTATCGATTCGTATCTCATAGTTAAATGTTCCGAACTCAAAATCTTAAATTGAAAGTTAATTACCTGATAGGTAGGCCTACCATTTTGTCTTTCTCTTTGTTTTTAGTAGACAAGTGTGTCAAATTCAACAAATAATTAAATTTCACACTCGGCTATTAACATTACAAACATTTATTAATTATGCCCATGCACCTCTGGCTCTGCTAGAGGTAAAATATACCAGTATAACTTATTCTATCTTATCTTACAGATGATGTCTATAGCAGACCAGGGCTTTAATGCTACATCTTCTCTACACTTATCACAGTAATATTGCGTATTTACCATATTGTTAAAATTCATCATTATTGTTAAGTTGACTTAGACAAAAAATCTTTGATTTTGACTTAAAATTGTTAAGGCGTTTTCTTCAGATGTGTAAGAGGATATTTCTCCAACCTCATTGATATCAAGGTTCTCCTTTGTCCTAGGTTGTGCGCCAATGATTTTGAGTCTGATCTAGTTTAACAAAATGGCAGACAGTTGAAGTTTGGCATGCTATTTCTAATTCACAGAAAGTTCTTAGATTTAATATGTAGGTTTCTCTTATTATCAAATCATTAAGGTAGAAAAGATCATATAACAAATCAAGATATTTAAATGGTGAATGTGATCATCCCTCTGGGATCTCGTTATTCAAAATATAGAAATAGGCCTACTCTGCAAAAATCCCGATAATTTTGTCACTGTGGTGTTCAATGATAATACATCAATTTTTAACTGTATGTTTGTTTTGTTTTTATTTCACATGCTAATTTCTGAAGAGCATGATGACAAGGTGTGAGATATGTTGCCTTGTGTGAGATGAAAGTTACCTGGTGTGAGATATGTTACCTTGTGTGAGATTTAAGTTACCTAGTGTGATATACGTTACCTTGTGTGAGATATGTTACCTTGTGTGAGATTAAAGTTACCTGTTGTGAGATATATTATCTTGTGTGAGATGTGTTACCTTGTGTGAGATGTAAGTTACCTTGTGTGAGATATGTTACCTTGTGTGAGATATGTTACCTTGTGTGAGATATGTTACCTTGTGTGAGATGTAAGTTACCTAGTGTGAGATATGTTACCTTGTTTGAGATGTAAGTTACCTGGTTTGAGATATGTTACCTTGTGTGAGATGTAAGTTACTTGGTGTGAGATATGTTACCTTGTGTGAGATGTACGTTACCTAGTGTGATATATGTTACCTTGTGTGAAATATGTTACCTTGTGTGAGATATGTTACCTTGTGTGAGATATGTTACCTTGTGTGAGAAGTAAGTTACTTGGTGTGAGATAAGTTTCCATGTGTGAGATGTAAGTTACCTAGTGTAAGATAAGTTTCCATGTGTGAGATGTAAGTTACCTAGTGTGATATATGTTACATTGTGTGAGATATGTTACCTTGTGTGAGATATGTTACCTTGTGTGAGATATGTTATCTTGTGTGAGATGTAAGTTACCTAGTGTGAGATATGTTACCTTGTGTGAGATGTAAGTTTACCTAGTGTGATATATGTTACCTTGTGTGAGATATGTTACCTTGTGTGAGATATGTTACCTTGTGTGAGATGTAAGTTACTTGGTGTGAGATATGTTACCTTGTGTGAGATGTAAGTTACCTGGTGTGAGATAAGTTTCCATGTGTGAGATGTAAGTTACCTTGTGTGAGATATGTTACCTGGTATGAGATGTAAGTTACCTGGTGTGAGATATGTTACCTTATGTGAGATATGTTACCTTGTGTAATGTAACTTACCTAGTGTGAGATATGTTACCTTGTGTGAGATGTAAGTTACCTGGTGTGAGATATGTTACCTTTTGTGAGATGTAAGTTACCTGGTTTGAGATATGTTACCTTGTGTGAGATGTAAGTTACCTGGTGAGAGATGTAAGTTACCTGGTGTGAGATGTAAGTTACCTGGTGTGAGATATGTTACCTTGTGTGAGATATGTTACCTGGTGTGAGATGTAAGTTACCTGGTATGAGATATGTTACATTGTGTGAGATGTTAGTTACCTGGTGAGAGATGTAAGTTACCTTGTGTGAGATGTAAGTTACCTTTTGTGAGATATGTTACCTTATGTGAGATGTAAGTTACCTTGTGTGAGATATGTTACTTTGTGTGAGATGTAAGTTACCTAAGTTTTCATTTTACAGGTGTCAGGTAATAATGTTATTTGTAGTTAATGCCTGGCTCTAGCTTTTACTCACTAAAAGTTTTAGGGTCAGAGGTCAAATAAAAGCGTTCGTTATGGGGTCAAATAAGTCTATTTTTAGAAAATCTTCATTTTTCAATCTTTTTCCAAAAAATAATTCTTAGTATGATGTAGAATGTCATTCTGATGAATTTGATGTGTTCAGTTTTTATGTAACACATGCGGTTTCCGGTATACGCCATTTTGAATTTCCACTATATATTCTATATTAAAAATAGTTTTACATTTTAAACTTCTTCTCAAGTTCCACCAGTGGCATTCAGCTCAATCTTAGCTGAAATAATTCTTGGATTGTCCTGGCCAAGTAATGTTATTTTTTAAGTTGGTTTGAAATCCAAGATGGCCGCCATGACGTCATGTATTAAAAAGCTTAAAATGCCCATTATTCAAAAAGTATTCATTTTACAGGGGTAATGTAATTATGTTATTTGTAGTTAATGCCTGGTTCTAGCTTTTACTGACGAAAAATTTTAGGGTCAGGGGATAAATAAAAGCGTTCGCTATGGGGTCAAATAAGTCTATTTTTAGAAAATCTTTATTTTTCAATCTTTTTCCAAAAAAAATCTTAGTATGACGTAAAATGTCATTCTGATGAAGTTGACGTTTTCAGTTTTTCTGTGACACATACGGTTTCTGTTTTACGCCATTTGGAATTCCCCACTATATATTTCAATATAGAAAAGTGTGTTACATTTCAAACTTCTTCTCAAGTTCCACCAGTGGCATTCAGCTCAATCTTAGCCGAAATAATCCTTGAATTGTCCTGGCCAAGTTATGTTATGTTTTAAGTTGGTTTGAAATCCAAGATGGCCGCCATGACGTCATGTATTAAAAAAAACTTTAAATGCCCATAATTCAAAAAGTGTTAATTTTACAGGGGTCATGTAATTATGTTATTTGTAGTTAATGCCTGGCTCTAGCTTTTACTGACCAAATATTTTTAGGTCAGAGGTCAAATAAAAGCGTTCGCTATGGTGTCAAATTAGTCTATTTATAGAAAATCTTCATTTTTCAATCTTTTTCTAAAAGAAATTCTCAGCATGATGCAGCATGGTATTTTGATGATTTTGATATTTTTAGTGTTTCGGTAACATTTGCCATTAACGCGGTACGAAATTTTGAATTAATCTGGCATCTGAGATATAACGTTAGTTGGACGAGGGGAGATAAATCGTACAATGTGCTGTACGAGTTACCTCCCCTCGTCCAGCATTTGTTGAAACGTTTCATTTCAGATGCCAGATTAATTCAAAACTAGAATGTGGATGACCTATCAAGTGTTTTTAAATAGTTTTTTTCTTACCTTTTGAAATACCAAGCCTTTAGGTCATTTATGCTAAGAAGGTGAAAAGCCCGTCAAATTGTTAGCCTACAATTTCTAGTTAAATATATGCTGGTTTACATAATGATGGTGTTTAATTTTATTTGTTGTTAATGGTAATAGTCAGTGTATATATGAAATTAAATTAAACCCCAGCATATATCTAAAAAAAATAGTTAATAGTAAAAGAGGTTAATCTGTATAAAATACAAACACAATAATGGCCTGCTGTTGTGTTTAAGGACATCTGAACTATTCTTTTGTGTTTTATACCATTAACATATATGGTAACCATAGCAACAATCACCCTAAAGCGCTTCAATACTGTCTCTTGTATGATAACTTTTTTTAATCTGTACTCTAAATGGCAATCATAATTAATGATTTGCAAGGATGATTGAAAATTCGAACAAAATTTAAAAAGCTTTGTTTTGGTATTTTCTCTTTATTTAATATGTCCTCTTTCTTAATATTTCAATATTTTTTGTTTATTGACCTGGTTATTGATGATAAATTCATTCAAAAACTCTTGCATGTATTCCTAGGCAGTTTCCATGGCAACCAATATTGTTATTTTTTTCTAAATTAGGTATTTGATTCAAAGGCTGTGTTACACATATAAACAAAGCAATAAATTATTGACAATATTATTATCCAAATGAATGAATTTTTATGTCAAATAATAATAGATTTTTGTTGAATTTTCATGCAAATTACCATGAAAATCTATATTCCATGGTAACCATGACAACGAGTACATTTTCATCAAATAAAATGTGTTTTCTTCAATACATCTAAGTGATATATATATAGATTAAGAAAGGAATCTGACATGTCATGAAGCACGCCCTGCATGGTTCTTAGGCAGGCTAGTACTTAAAAAATGGTAGTCGATAGGGTGCTTCAGTAAGGTAACACCATCAATCGGCAAAAGTTACGGACTGTCACAAGGAGAATTAACACGAACATACCTCAGCCTCCAAAAACATACATATGAACTTACCACAGATATACATGTCGTACTCACCGAAGACCGTCCATAAATGACCTTTGTTGTTGATAGGACGTTAACCAATAACAAACCAAACAACCCAAATTAGATCACACAACCTCTTATTCCCTTGTCAAACAGACAAGCGTCTATTTGGTGTTTTTTTGTTTTGCCATTTCTCAACAGGTTTTGTACGAATTAGCTTAACATAAAATATAATAACGAAGAATGGCATCCCTTACAGTACATTTTGTATTAAAATAGTTTGTTTCGAGTTTTGTATGTTTCAACATCAACAGCTTTGGTCATTTAGGGACGGTTTCCCTTATTAGACAGCTCCATGATTGTATGTGTTTTTGAAGGTTGTGGTACGCCTGTGTTTGGCTCTTTATCACAGCATACAACTGATACCGACATTTTAGTACTACCTCATTGAAGACACCCAGCAAGACTTCCCACCAGATCACATCAAAATGACTACGGTCAAACCAGTCGTCCAACTACAAAGCTGCTGAGCTTTAAGGACTCACACAACCAAATAATTTACTATATGTTATTACTAGTGACCCCATCCCTTGATGCGCTCGTTTGAAGTTCAAATGATGTGAAATTTGTATCAAATTAAAGTTTGAATTTTTTTCTATCGGATAAATGTTGTTATTATATAGGTTTAATGGCATATTAAAGCACACAGGTACTCGAAAGACAGTAACCCGGACATTAACAGTACACTGGGGAACCCCTATATGGGGAATTCCCGCCTTTTTACACCTCGAATCCTACGCCATTCTATTTCAGTAGGAGTGTATATTTTGTTATTTTCCAAACCTCAAGACCCTACACTTTATTCTCGTATATAGAAAGTACCCATTTCATATGTTATTTACTCAGGAAAACAGCTACAAACTTAAGAAACACATTTTCCTTAGGGACTTGGTTTACGTGAAACACCAGCTGATTAGCTGATTTAGTTGTGTGAGTCTTTTAATTAAGCAGGGACATCAACTACCATCTCGAGAAAGAGACTCCGAAATTTCTAGGCAAGCCAACCTCGGGCAAGACATTAATAAGAAGAAAACAAATGTTCAGATAGACGAGAAAAAGATATGGTCACAACAGCCGTGTGGTAAGTGCGCGGGTGTTTTATGAGTTGGCCCCTTTTGACACCCAGCAAGACAGCTCACCAGGTCACATTAAACTGATAACAGGCGAATAAATCTTCCCATCTATAAAATTAATAAATGCTGAGCGTTAAGCAGGAGTACAAACTGCCATTTTTAGAAGTCTCCGGTATATCACGACCAGGGAACAGAACCAAAAGTCCTTTCCACAGGGGTGAACACTCTCCAAAAGCAAAAAGTGAGGTATTGTTAAAGGAGACAATGGGAAGAAGATTTATTTGAAAATGAGAGGAAATATAAGATCCCATACAATAAGAACAGTATAAGTACACTCCTTACGCCCTACCTTCAAAGCAGGTTAAAATGGCGACAGTTATCATTTGAAATCATCACACATTTTAATAAATAAAGTAGTTATTGGTATAGAGGTTTACAGCTACACTCGCCCAGAAACTTGGTATAATCGTCCAAGCTGTGGTCTATATTTGAGAACCTGTGCTCTCCCACTGTTTGCATGAATTTCGTAAGCCTCTCAAGTTTTATATCGTTATGCATATAGTTATATAAAATTGCAGTTCCACTTCTTTACTTTGCATTAAATACAAAATTAGGAAGTCGGAAACTTTGAAGACTTTTAACGCATATTGTTTTACAAGAATTATCGTAAATGTGCGTTTTTAGTGTGATATTTTTGCGTTATAATTTGGTTCCCGAATGAAAAAAATAAATATGAGACTTTTTGAGCCAGTGTCTCCACGGGATCGATTTGAACAAAGAAAATACAGATCACGTTGATAACAAAGACAATACACACGTGTGCCGAATAGCAATGTTAGGCGTCGGCCATGCAGGCAGTCGGTGTCTTTTGTTCGGTAGAGTGAACTTTAGAAAGATGAATTTACAAATTATGTATAAAGGTCCGGATGGTTAAACTTCATCTTGTGAAATTTTGCTTTTGAAAAAAATGGCTAAGTACGTGTCCCTAAACAGCAATAAATCTTGTTTGCACAGGTTTTGTCCAATTTACAGATGACATGCTATTAAACAATAATAAATGGGTGTTTTCTCGGAATTAGTTTGTAGTATATCATCATATAATGTCATCATTCCATCAAAACAAAATCAAAAGCATTTTGTGAAAGGAAATTTTTTTTATGAATCAGTAAAATCGGATGTAGGGAAGTTTTTCATCAACCAGACCTCATTCATTATTTAGACATATCTCATCAAAAGAAAAAAATATGGTAAAATTACTTGCATGGAAAAAAAATTAGTGCACTTTTCACAGCTGTTGAAGAAAGTGTTAAGATATTGCTGGCATAAATTTTACAATGTGAAAGTAAAATGTCATTATACCAAAATCCTATCTCGATGTACGTCACAAGATATTGATATTACAATTTACAGTTGGCCAAGACAGCAATCATTCTCATTTTTACCCTATTTCAGATTTTAAAAAAGCAATTTACCAAAGGTTAATTTTGGTGTTTTATTCTGTTGCAAGTATCCACTAATCAGAATGAAAAACCAAAACAAGCTTCTGTTGCAGCTATGTTGAGGTTTAACACAGGATGACTAGACTCATTGATTGACCCCTCATACTAATGTTCCACTCCTTTCATTTCCAGAAATTTGTAATTGTATCATTTCGGACAATTAGATACATTTGTAAAGCCCTGGATACAGGAAGAGATACTTATAATTGTTTACAGGTTTGTGTGCAATACACTCAAATTCTCATTGTATAGTATTGAATAGTAAGTCCATACGGAAAGGCATGCCGGCCATCAATTGTATATACGTCATATGATTTAAGTACGGCTAGTTTCGATTTCCTTGATAAGCTGATTAGCCGTTCCTCGCAGAAAGCTCGAACGATTTAATCGGAACTCGGAATATGACCCTCGCCGAATTTCGGAATACCTTTCACCTTCAACTTTCGACTTTTTATTCAAATCGCCCTGCGTCTGTGGTCCGTCCGTCCCTCCCTCCCTCCCTCCGTCCGTAAACAATTCTTGTTATCGCTATTTCTCAGAAAGCACTGAAGGGATCTTTCTCAAATTTCATATGTAGGTTTCTCTTGGTGCCTAGTGATGTATATTGCGTTTTGAGACCAATCGGATAACAACATGGCCGACAGGCAGCCATCTTGGATTTTGACTATTGAAGTTTGTTATCGCTATTTCTTAGTAATAACTGAAGGGACCTTTCTGAAATTTCATATGTAGGTTTCCCTTGGTGCCAAGTTATGCATATTGGGTTTTGAGACCAATCTGAAAACAACATGGCCGACAGGCAGCCATCTTTGATTTTGACAATAGAAGTTTGTTATCACAATTTCTGAGAAAGTAATGAATTGATCTTTCTGAAATTTCATATGTAGGTTTCCCTTGTTGCCTAGTTATGCATATTGGGTTTTGAGACCAATCGGAAAACAACATGGCCGACAGGTAGCCATCTTGGATTTTGACAATTGAAGTTTGTTATCGCTATTTCTGAAAAAGTGCTGAAGGGATCTTTCGCAAATTTCACATGTAGGTTCCCATTGGTGCCTAGTTATGCTTATTGCGTTTTCAGACCAATCTGAAAACAACATGGCCGACAGGCAGCCATCTTGGATTTTGACAATTGAAATTTGTTATCGCTATTTCTGAGAAAGTACTGAAGGGATCTTTCTCAAATTTCATATGGAGGTTCCCCTTGGTGCCTCGTTATGCTTATTGCATTTTGAGATAAATTGGAAAACAATATGGCCGACAGACCGCCATCTTGGTTTTTGACAATGGAAGTTTGTTATCTCTATTTCTTAAAGTACTGAAGGGATCTTTCTCAAATTTCATAAGTAGGTTCCCCTTGGTCCCTTGTATTGCATTTTTGGACCAGTCTGTCCTGAAAACAACCTTGCAAACAAACAGCCATTATCGTTAAATCTCAAATTTCTTATATAGCTAGGATTCCCTTGTTTGAAAAGCACTAGAGGGATGTCTCAATTTGCACAGATTAGTAAAATGAAGGGAAACGTAGAGAGACGATCAAGCTGACATAGAATCTATAAAGATCATTCAATGGTGGGCGCCAAGATCCCTCTGGGATCTCTTGTTTTTTATTGATTTCTCTTTCAAAAAAGTCCTGATGTACGGAGGAAACATATCATAAAATATTCAGCGTAAATAAAGTGAATCAGTAGGCCGAATCTTAATATTTTTTCAACAAAAAGTTTATAAACATGCACAGACTACAATAGAAATAAAGATTTTGATATAAGTCGTATTCATTAGCTCTGAAAATTTAAGAATAGATATTCCGTGCCAAATAATATTTTTCTAAAAACGATTTCCGTTCAAAACTAAGTCAACTTGGACATCAACATATTTTGGTTTTCTGCTATTTTGGTTTCGGACATTATTCCATCTCCCAGTTTCCAGTATCAATTTATGATTACTTGTTCTGAACATACAAAGTAAAAATTCTTTCATTATGATTTAAAATTTGAAATATTTTACAAAATTGCGATAATTGCTTTTATAAATTCTATAACACACAGTTTTCGAAGGTTTCAAAACATTACTAGTGCAAAATATATTTGACAATTAGTTTTGTCCTCTGTGAATTCAAATTTCCCTGGAACTGGGAATTCCAAATATACCTCAATCCACATTCATTTAACATATTATTTTTTGTGAAATAGATGTATAGGACTATGAGAAAAGCAACATTATCGACCAACTAATCATTCCAGCTTTAAATTTCTATTAAAAGTGGGTAGTTTGCAGTTTGCTTTTTTTTCAATTTCAGTAAAAACAAAATTTTAAGTAAAATCCTTCTATATTCTGTATATTCTTGAGTCCCCAGATTTCACAACCATACAACAAGATGTGTATTCATAACTACATATATTAGTAGTGAAACGGAATATCAGCATTTTAATTAATTATATATATATATAATTATATCTGAAATGAAGATCTGTTTCTGTATGGAAGAAATAAACAATTGTATCTATTTGAAATACAAATACAAATAAAAAGAAGTATCTAAACTTTTATATAGATATTCGTCATCAAATAGTAAATGTAAAAAAGTATAGATATATCTAAACAGAAATATGTTTTTTATACATATATCATTATTTTATATCTGAATAAAGATATTGGAATTAATCAGCTACTAACTCTAATGGCTTACCATTATTACCCACCGTTTTACTATATTATAGCAAAAATGTATTTTCTTGAATCAACCATATTTTCAAATAACAATTTTTATATCAGAAATGAATTTTAGTCAGTAGCAGAATTAATTATCTGCACTTAAATAGAATCTGATGTTTTTATTGACCTTATCTATATTTGCATTGTCTTCATATAGATAGTATCAGTATTATTGTATAGTGCGAATATTGCTTGGCATATATCGCACAACCTTCTGTTGCAGCTATGTTGAGGTTTAACACAGGATGACTAGACTCATTGATTGACCCCCTCATACTAATGTTCCACTCCTTTCATTTCCAGAAATTTGTAATTGTATCATTTCGGACAATTAGATACATTTGTAAAGCCCTGGATACAGGAAGAGATACTTATAATTGTTTACAGGTTTGTGTGCAGTACACTCAAATTCTCATTGTATAGTATTGAATATAAAGTCCATACGGAAAGGCATGCCGGCCATCAATTGTATATACGTCATATGATTTAAGTACGGCTAGTTTCGATTTCCTTGATAAGCTGATTAGCCGTTCCTCGCAGAAAGCTCGAACGATTTAATCGGAACTCGGAATATGACCCTCGCCGAATTTCGGAATACCTTTCACCTTCAACTTTCGACTTTTTATTCAAATCGCCCTGCGTCTGTGGTCCGTCCGTCCCTCCCTCCCTCCGTCCGTAAACAATTATTGTTATCGCTATTTCTCAGAAAGCACTGCAGGGATCTTTCTCAAATTTCATATGTAGGTTTCTCTTGGTGCCTAGTGATGTATATTGCGTTTTGAGACCAATCGGATACCAACATGGCCGACAGGCAGCCATCTTGGATTTTGACTATTGAAGTTTGTTATCGCTATTTCTTAGTTATTACTGAAGGGACCTTTCTGAAATTTCATATGTAGGTTTCCCTTGGTGCCAAGTTATGCATATTGGGTTTTGAGACCAATCTGAAAACAACATGGCCGACAGGCAGCCATCTTGGATTTTGACAATAGAAGTTTGTTATCACAATTTCTGAGAAAGTAATGAATTGATCTTTCTGAAATTTCATATGTAGGTTTCCCTTGTTGCCTAGTTATGCATATTGGGTTTTGAGACCAATCGGAAAACAACATGGCCGACAGGTAGCCATCTTGGATTTTGACAATTGAAGTTTGTTATCGCTATTTCTGAAAAAGTGCTGAAGGGATCTTTCGCAAATTTCACATGTAGGTTCCCATTGGTGCCTAGTTATGCTTATTGCGTTTTCAGACCAATCTGAAAACAACATGGCCGACAGGCAGCCATCTTGGATTTTGACAATTGAAATTTGTTATCGCTATTTCTGAGAAAGTACTGAAGGGATCTTTCTCAAATTTCATATGTAGGTTCCCCTTGGTGCCTCGTTATGCTTATTGCATTTTGAGATAAATTGGAAAACAATATGGCCGACAGACCGCCATCTTGGTTTTTGACAATGGAAGTTTGTTATCTCTATTTCTTAAAGTACTGAAGGGATCTTTCTCAAATTTCATAAGTAGGTTCCCCTTGGTCCCTTGTATTGCATTTTTGGACCAGTCTGTCCTGAAAACAACCTTGCAAACAAACAGCCATTATCGTTAAATCTCAAATTTCTTATATAGCTAGGATTCCCTTGTTTGAAAAGCACTAGAGGGATGTCTCAATTTGCACAGATTAGTAAAATGAAGGGAAACGTAGAGAGACGATCAATCTGACATAGAACCTATAAAGATCATTCAATGGTGGGCGCCAAGATCCCTCTGGGATCTCTTGTTTTTTATTGATTTCTCTTTCAAAAAAGTCCTGATGTACGGAGGAAACATATCATAAAATATTCAGCGTAAATAAAGTGAATCAGTAGGCCGAATCTTAATATTTTTTCAACAAAAAGTTTATAAACTTGCACAGACTACAATAGAAATAAAGATTTTGATATAAGTCGTATTCATTAGCTCTGAAAATTTCAGAATAGATATTCCGTGCCAAATAATATTTTTCTAAAAACGATTTCCGTTCAAAACTAAGTCAACTTGGACATCAACATATTTTGGTTTTCTGCTATTTTGGTTTCGGACATTATTCCATCTCCCAGTTTCCAGTATCAATTTATGATTACTTGTTCTGAACATACAAAGTAAAAATTCTTTCATTATGATTTAAAATTTGAAATATTTTACAAAATTGCGATAATTGTTTTTATAAATTCTATAACACACAGATTTCGAAGGTTTAAAAACATTACTAGTGCAAAATATATTTGACAATTAGTTTTGTCCTCCGTGAATTCAAATTTCCCTGGAACTGGGAATTCCAAATATACCTCAATCCACATTCATTTAACATATTATTTTTTGTGAAATAGATGTTTAGGACTATGAGAAAAGCAACATTATCGACCAACTAATCATTCCAGCTTTAAATTTCTATTAAAAGTGGGTAGTTTGCAGTTTGCTTTTTTTTCAATTTCAGTAAAAACAAAATTTTAAGTAAAATCCTTCTATATTCTGTATATTCTTGAGTCCCCAGATTTCACAACCATACAACAAGATGTGTATTAATAACTACATATATTAGTAGTGAAACGGAATATCAGCATTTTAATTAAATATATATATATATAATTATATCTGAAATGAAGATCTGTTTCTGTATGGAAGAAATAAACAATTGTATCTATTTGAAATACAAATACAAATAAAAAGAAGTATCTAAACTTTTATATAGATATTCGTCATCAAATAGTAAATGTAAAAAAGTATAGATATATCTAAACAGAAATATGTTTTTTATACATATATCATTATTTTATATCTGAATAAAGATATTGGAATTAATCAGCTACTAACTCTAATGGCTTACCATTATTACCCACCGTTTTACTATATTATAGCAAAAATGTATTTTCTTGAATCAACCATATTTTCAAATAACAATTTTTATATCAGAAATGAATTTTAGTCAGTAGCAGAATTAATTATCTGCACTTAAATAGAATCTGATGTTTTTATTGACCTTATCTATATTTGCATTGTCTTCATATAGATAGTATCAGTATTATTGTATAGTGCGAATATTGCTTGGCATATATCGCACAATCTCTTATTTTCTTTATGATCCTTTTTGTGGCCATTTCCCAACATTTTTTGTACGAATCAGACTAACATAGTATAGGAAACTATTGCTTACAATACCGTTTGTATTAAAATAGTTTGGTTTTGGTTTTGAATCTTTTAAAATCAACAGCTTTGGTCATTTATGGACGAATTGGCAGCTGATTATGTGTGGTAATAAGTGCGTATGTGGTGAGGTTGTGTGCGCTTTTTGAGGTTGTGGTATGTTCGTGCTTAGCTTCTTGTCATAGCGCACAACTGATACCAACTGCATGGTACTACCTCGTTGAAGATATCCAGCAGGACACCCACCCAGATCATATTTTACTTTTAATGGGTAAACCAGTCGTCCAACTCCTAAATTGCTGAGATTTAAGCTTGGGCGTCAATTATCATTTTAAGAGACTAAGGAATGTCTAGGCAAGCTAAACTCAACCGAGACACAAGGAAAAATAAAACAAAACTTGTTTAGAAAGAAGAGAAAAGATAAGATCCCAATTTAAGTCGCGTGTTCCTATTATGCAATTGGGACAGTAGGTACAATTGTTACTGCCTATCTGCATGGCAGGGTCAGTTATCATAGGAAAGCGATCATATATTTTATATTGGTACAGGGGTTTATTGCTCCTCTCGGCCACAGGGTCTTGATCTGAATTTCGATGTTGCAGTTCATATATGTGCATTACTTGTATAAAAAGGTACATATATGTACATGCAATGGAATATTTTTTTTGGAAATTCGTGCGAAATTCCTGTTCTCTTGTCAGTTTCTTGGAACTTAAAAAAGTATATTTGATAAGAAAAGTTATAAGAACTGTTCGCGTGACTTTTATGAACCTCTCAAGTTTCACATCGTGATAGGTCTGTTTGTACCAGGGATATTGTTTCCTACACTCTTTTTAAATTTCAAATATAATGATAATACTGGGTGAATAAAATATTTGTATCAAAAAAAAAAAAAATTATTATACAATATATAGATAGATAGATTAGAAGCCATAAATAACATAGTAACCAAGCATGTTCTATGTAATTACCATACTCACAGGGACTTGAGAATTTGTTACAGTATAAATGTATATGGAAATTAAAGTTCGGTAAAAAAAATATGTGTTCATATAGATTAATGTTCATACATGTGTATATACAATCTGGATATATGAACACCCTGGGGTGTCATTTTTACATAATTTTAATCTAGCCCCCAAAAGCATCTCAAAATGTGCTATACACACTCGGGAAGGTCCAAATCAATGTAAACTGAAACACATTATGTGGTCATATTATGATTGTTGTCCAGGATATGACAGAGATTCACTGAACCGACACCATCAAAATAAAACATGGACAAAACCAGTCACTATGTAGTGATGGGTATAGAACACTGACTTTAATTTCCTAAATATACTCTTGAACAATAATGCTAAAAACTCCAAAACCTTCTTCTTATTAACCAAGAAGACCAGGGTCATGATATTGCGCTAGAAGCATATTGGGACAAGGGATACAAAAAAATCTCCATATGAATGACCTACTTACTGTCTAGGTCACAGTGGTCAAAAGTGTTAATTTTTTTTTTTAAATTCTACTCTGTAACCGTATTAGGCAAGTAGCATTCTGTGATGGAGGGCTTAAAACTTGTATAAACCAATGACCTAAACCTAATTTCTAGGTCAACAGGGTCAGATTTGATAGAATCTTTAACTGACATCTTCTCAAGCTAGAGGCCCAATGTCATGTAATTGGCTATGTCATGCTTTAATAAAGAACTATGAAGTTATTAAAATCATTTAAAATCATGAAACAAGTTATAACATCTCATGTTAATCATTAATAGTGTTGACCCGGATGGAAGCGCGCGAGGGGTTTTACTGTGGGAGGAAACCCACGTGGGCGGGCAGGTGACCCCATACCTTTTCACGTCCGATCAAGGAGTTTCGAACCCCAGCCGCCAACGTGAAAGGCAAGTGTGTTACCACTGTGCCGATCGACCTTGACCCACATTCAGGATTACAGGCGTCAAATATTTTAAAATCGTTAAGCATTGATATTTGGCTAGTAGAATGCTGGGATAAAGGGTTGCCATATGTGTTTAATTGAAAGAATTCGACCTTCCCTCAAGGATACATTGGTCAAATATGTTGAATTCTGAATTTTAAAGCAGCATTTTAGAAATCAGGTGACCGTTAAGAAATACAGATGCAACAATAGGCACAAAACGATTATTACATACACTGTAATAGTAGTTCCACGTCATTAAGTCACATTAAATCCAGTTGTTAATAGGAATTTAATTAATCATGCAAGGGTTAACTGTGACTTTTAACGGGAATCTTTTTTTACAAGATATACCGTAAACGTATGTATTTTAGTGGCAATCTTATTTTTGTGGTTTTCGGGCCCAAATCATTCCGCTGATTTTGTCATTACATTAATTACACTATTTTAAGTTGGTTTCTACAGCAAGGCGTTTGATTGCCCTAATTTCTCATGGCGCTGATCTGTTTGTTATTCAGTTTTGCGCTAAAATTTGAATGCGCTGACATACGTACGTTTACATTATTATGCAAATACAGACATTGGTTTAGGCCAATCTATCGTACTATTAACTTGACCTGGACTATATTCCCCGAGGCCGAAGGCCGAGACGGATGAAGCTCAGGGCAGGTCCGTAAAACCATGGAGTGCCCGAAAATAAAGTCTGCATTTACTTTATCATCTGATTGATATTAATATAAAAACAAACAAAACGAAGAAAGTTCCTTAAGAATCCCTCATCACATCATCGGGAGGTCAATATAATGTTTCGCCCAATAAGTGAAAACTTATTTTGACTTCTGCTAAAAAATACATCGCAGCACACATGACATAATTTCTATTTTTAGCAGGAGTTAATATAAGATTCCACGGACCTGACAAAACATCATATTGACTCCTCGGTAATGTCCTGGGTATTTTCAAGTAAATAATTGATGTCATATGATCTCATTAGGACCAATGAGTGATAGTGTTACATACCAATCATAGAATGGAACCAAATAAAGTTCCCGTCGTAATGGTGGGTATACAGCAATACAATTTCGAATTATCAAACAATACCCAACAACATATTGTACCTATGGTAACACACATATACTCGAATGGCGGCCAACAAGTATGTCAGTGAAATACCATGATACGCAATGCAAATGTGTTCAATCGCTAAATACAACATTTGAATGACAAAAAGAAAATAGAATATTTACACATATTGATACTTTCAAATATCAAAAATACTCTCTTTGATATTTGTAAAAGTTAACTGATTGGTCTGTTAAGAAGCTACATAGCGACAAATATGAATTATGATAGATCCGAATAAGAAAAAGTTGTATATCTTTATAAAATACCACACCTTAACGTTTGAGCTCCTATTTTTATCTTCTAAATTTAAAGTGATTGAAATTGCTTCGACGATGTAGCATCTTCAAGTTGGTACATAAATTATTTAATTTCTACTTACCTGCAGATAATGTCCACAATATCTGCAGAAGTACTATCTGGAATGTTGACAGCCACATCGTTGTCGAACATAGGCTAAACTTTGATGTTGCTTATTGGTGTCTACTAAAGAGAACAAACCAGCTTGTTGTCGACGCACCAGTATAATGTATCGGGGGGGAAATCAGCAATTATGACAAACAATGGCAATTTCATGGAAAAACACTTATGTTTAAGCATAGACAATCAATCGATTGTATATCATATGATGGACACTTTAAGTTCCTGTACTGGAATGACACGACATTTCGCGGGAGTAAATGATGCAGAATTAGTGTTTTCCGGGCCAACTTTCATCCCTCCCTGCTATTCAACAGCATGCACTATCCTATAGGACACGAAACGCCCTATTATACACAGACAACAGATACAGGCAATTCAATTCATTTCCGTACGTTTAACAATGTATTGGATTGCAGTATATATACCTTTAAAAAGAACAAAGGCTGTTAAAAGGACCTTAAACAAACTAAACCAAACCCCGATCTGACACAAAATCTATTGGCGTCACCTGGCCGACCACGTGGGTTTTCGACGGAACTCCGGTTTTACTCCCACAATAAGATCCCTCCGGCGCTCCAGACCGTGCCAACAAGATAGACTTATATACTTATATAAGTACTTCTTTCGGATTTGTTGTAAAATAAATTAAGTTTACATTTAACTTGTTCCATCATCGATATACTTATAAAATGGAGAGTCTACAATGTAATAATATAATGTGCCTTAGTTTTGAGGCTGGGTATCTGTTTATGCATACAAACAGGGGCATGGGGTGGGGGTTGGAGGCACTATGAAAACTTAATTACTCGTAATAAGAAATTTTGGATTTAAAACTTATATTTTTTTTTTTCCATTTTCTATATAAAGTTGTCGTTCTTTGAAAGCTTGTGTTAATGTAGAATCAGGGGTTACTTCCCTTTAATCGTGTTCCATGCCACAAGTATACACGTACGTTGTATCTGAGCTTGATATTAAATATTTGAATTTTAGTATCACACATTCCAGTATAATTGAAGGTGTATAAAAGTCTAAACTAATTGATATTTTTTATAAACCCGTGTACATGTAATAAAGATGAACGACAATTTGAGAGGAAAGTCGTCAAATTTCGCCGGAACCCTTTTTGAATCAAGCGCATACTTGTGTAGATATTTACTGATATATATATATAAAAACATATTTTTTGTAATGAATTTAATATGATACAGTATTTTGTTTTTCTTTTCTTTGATTGTGACATTTATTCTATTCTGAGTAAACACAAGATTGAAGGGAAATGTTTATTAGAATAAAATGCGTTATCGCTTCAAATCCAAGTGTATTTAGAAACCATTAACTTTTCGTGTAATGAACAGTTTCATGAAATTACTTTGTCCATGCATATTAGCAAATGGGCAGTGCAGAACTTGATATAATATCATACACTTTAAACAATCTTTACATTTCCTCTTTTGTGCCAACTAGTTCTACCATTTGGGCATACAGTATATATACATGTAGATCTAAGACATTAATTACAAGGCGCGATTTTCTTTTTTACGTCGGTAGTTATTTGTATTATATACCAATGTGATCATATTACTTTCTGAAAAACAACGGTCCGAATACCGGACTTTGAGGCTAATTTTATACACTCCCGGATCAGAGACATCGTCACCAATATTGTAAGTTCATTGTGTATTGCAATGCATGTCAAATAGTTTCTGTGTAAACCAATGTTTCAAAGGAATTTTATTAGCTTGGTGGCGTTGTTTTGGACGTGACAGTATGTGATTTTACTTGCTTTTTATCGCACGCCGCATAATGATAACCGGGCTTCGGGTTCACTTTTACATTAAATATTGGCCGGATGTTGTCGTCACCAAAATTGCGAATGAAAGTTTACCTGCTATCCTGGAGAAATCTGCCTTCACCCTTGATGCTTCGGCCCCGGATGGCATACTTATTTATCACATACCTATGTAATCTTACAATAGTGATACAACAAATTTCGGTGGATGTTTTCTGTCGGTTTGTATCACACATGTGTGATACAAGATGTTGTATCACCATACTAGCCGGAACTACTTTTAAGGGGAATTCCCTTTTCCATGAAACTAAAAATAGAAAGTTCATTGGAAGAAATAAAGTGAAGCTGTATCTTACAACATTGATTAAAAATTATAAAAACATTTTTTTTTTAAATAAATGCATTTAATTACAAATAAAAATCAATTACTTGAATATTTTAAATGTACGTTTATTTCTCTTAAATAAATATTGTCCTCCGACATTTCTGTCGTCTGCTAGAGTCTGTTTGACAGCTCATAGTCTATCATCATAACATGGAACTTTCGGACGTTAACTTTGAAATTCTTCATGATATTATATTTGATGAAGTGGATAACGAGGAAGGGTTTGTAAAAGACGAAGAAAATCACATTGTTCCTTCACGCAGCCCGTACAAACATCTAACCCCTCATTACCTGTGTCTTCTCTCCAAGTTATGCCTGTCCCCCCACCAACGCCCGTCCCCCAAACAATGACAACACCGTCTGATCATGTATCTACAACTGCTCCCGAGCGTTCATTCACATTAGGGATAACAGACTTGCGTGATTACATAATGAGTAAAAGAAAATCCGCTGTCTCTACTCAACACTGTGTGGTATCATAATGCAAAATTGTTGGGGTTCAGGGTGTGCGACGAAAATAGGCAATTAAAATGGGGGGATCTTGAACTGAAAACTGACGAAAACGGCCAAGAATATTTGGAATTTAATGAAAGATCAACAAAAACTCGTGGAGGCAATTCAACTCACCAGAGGTCATTTAATCCAAAACTTTTTGTAAATCCCGAGAATTCATCCAGATGTCCAATCAAATCATTTAAACTTTACGCGAAACACAGGCCACACGAAATGAACACTGCAGAATATCCCTTTTATCTTGCTGTCAATCACAACGAGAACGGTAAACGTTGGTTTAAAAATCAGCCAATGGGGAAAAATAAGCTTTCTGATATGATGAAAACCATGGCAAACAATGCCGGCCTTGTTGGAAAAAAACCCAACCAATCCCTCCGAAAAACTCTGTGCACAAAACTTTTGCATTCTGGCGTAGCACCGACAACAATCATGCAGTTGAGTGGTCATAAAAATGTCAACAGTGTGAATAATATTATGCAGTGGCATCCATGCAGCAGCAACAGAAATGTGCGAACTTCTACAAAATGTCCCCGAAACATCTTTGTCAACAAAGTCTGTCCGATCGACAATTTCTCTTAGTGAAGTGGCAAAGAGAAATATCCAGTTATGAAAACGCGGTCGAACCAGTTAAAAATCCAATGCCAAGGTCATCTGAAGATTGTCAAAATCTTGCCACGGGAATGTTTTCTGGGGCAAATATTACTGGCGGCACATTTAACATTTCCTTTCAAATATCTTCCCAATCTTCCTCTCAAGTTATATCTCCTCCTAGGAAATATCGTAGAATCCTACGAATCACTGACGATGACGATGACTCGGGGTGACATGTCACTTGTTTTTGTGAATGAATTGCACGCGCTGTAACGTAGTCGCTCAACGACAGCCCATCAGCTATATGTCTAGGTATGGAGAATGTGTTTGATGCCATCGATATATAGGTTTAATTTGATTATTTTACTATATCCATGCTTAACTAATGCTAAATCAAATTAAATTAAACAGTATTTGTAAAGTTTGTTGCTTGAAGTAAACGATGCTGTATTTTAAATCATAATTAAATGCCGAACACTTTCACTGACAGTTGGGAGAATTTATTAAAATATATCTGATTGAAAATAAATGATTTCGCATCAATTAGTGCTGTGATTTTCCTTTACATTTTCAGTTTGAAAACAGAAGGGAGTTAATCAGTACAAAAATATTGATCAAGTGTAAACTGCCTAGATCTGTCAACTAGGCCTACACTTTTAATCAGTTGACGAACTATACTGTAATGATGACGAGTTGACGATATGACGATTTTTTTTTCTTCATTGAAAACGAAAATAATACATAGTGATGTGACGCCACTTGAAACCGCAAATGGATTCCATAATTAAGGAAAGTTGTAATTAATAAAGGTATGTGATAAAAGCAAAACCACCCATATGTGTTGATCTGTCGAGTCGGATCGCCCGAGTTTCTTGCGCGGAGGAAAAATATCACTCGTGTGCGGAGCAGCACACGAGTGATATTTTTCCTCCGCGCAAGAAACTCGGGCGATCCGACGTATTTTTATACAAGCGGGGCCTGGTCATTCATCTTCAATATAACAATGTGATGGGATATCGCTCTTGGCTATTTCTGATCCGATGTCGGCTTCACTTCCTCTGTTAACAGATTGCAGAGGAAATGGATCGATGTTTCCTCACGCACGCCAATGTGTTTGAAGGGAACTTAATTGAAATCTCCAAATACAAAGTGCCTCACCCGGTAGCCGTATTTTCTGAAACAATCCCGACAAATCTATTGAGAAATCAAAACATTGCCGGCGATGTATTAAATATCATATCTACAGTAATCTCAGATCAAACCAGTCTAGCCTACACACGATTTACATAGTATATGAGAGTGGTCTTATTATAGACGCCTGTTTTCAGAATTTTCATTACGCTCGGACATGCGTACACCCAATTTTTCATTTCTTTATATATATATCGTTTATATTTTGTACTTGTATCCATTAAGCTATCATAAAACATAGCTTTTTGCTACACATCTTATTTTTGTAGAGCATCCTCACACATATTAAAATGTCTCCTGGAATCATTGCATGTCCCTTGTAAAGTAATTAGTATTAGAAAAAGGCGGGCGGGGGAGGGCGGTTGGTGAACAGCGGTGTTATGAATATGAATTCCGTTTATTGTGTTTATTTTCAATTTCTGATATTTGAAATCTGTGTGTAATTTTGTTAAATGTAAAGTGCATTGGTTTGATTTGGTTTATTTTTGTTTAACGTCCTACTAACAGCTAAGGTCATTTAAGGACGGCCTACCGTGCGTGCGGTGAGTGCCTATGTGTGGTTTGGGAGGCTGCGGTATGTTCGTGTTAAGTCTCCTTGTGATAGGCCGGAACTTTTGCCGATTTATAGTGCTGCCTCACTGAAGCATACTGCTGAAGACACCCAGCAGCACACCCCACCCGGTCACATTAAACTGACAATAGGCGAACCAGTCGTCCCACTCCTGATATGCTGAGCGCTTAGCAGGAGTAGCAACTAAAGACTCTGGTATGTCTCGACTAGGGAACAGAACCCAAAGCCTTCCTCACAGGGGCGAACGCTCAACTGAAGGCCAAAAGTGTGGCACTGTCAAGGGAGACATTAGGAAGAAGAAAGTTATAAAGAAAGAAGAGAACAGATAAGATCCCAAATTTAGTCGCCTCTTACGATCATGCAGTGGGGGCAGCAGGTACCATTCTTACACACTACCTGCAGGGCATTGTAAAGTACAGTTTAGAAATGTTAGAGTAGTATACACCATTTATCTGTTAACCGGATCAGGGTTGTTACATGTATCTTCTAGTGGAAAGAACCACGAACATTGAATGTTGAACATATATGGAGTCGACTTAAATTGGATCCCTTTGTTCCATTGTTATCCCTTGGAACATATGGGTTCATTGATGTCTTTCTATCTTTCTTTCATTCTTTCTGTTTTCCTGTATCTTTCCTTCCTTTTCTTTCTTTCCTTTTCATTCTTGCATTCTTTTTCTTTTCTTTCTTTCTTTCTTTCAATGTGCTTTGTTTTCCTATAGGGTATGACTTGACAACAAGAGCTGGCTATTTACTTTAAATTGCCTAAAAGTAAATACCTTGAAAATAGATCCGAAAATTAAATATGATCCGCAAAAAGAACCCTTGTAAAATTTTGACAAACCTGAAATGAATTGAACCATCAAATCAACCTCTACACTAGCGAATCCATAATTCCGCTAAATCAGTGATATAACAATATTATAACATTATTCTCTGTTGAAATCCACACTGACAAGTTATCGGCGAGATGTATTCTTTTTGTCGCGGGAACCACACATAGGAGTCTTAGCTTTTCTAGTTATCATTAATCAAAACAATATTAAGAAATAAATAATGCACACGTCTTAGATAGAAATGAGCACGTGCAAATGATGCAATCAATCAATAACGACAGCATGACAAATGAAAGAATGAAAAATGATTTATTAATAACCAGAATTCGGATCTGATGAGCTAAAATTTTAAAGTATGGTTCCAAAAGTCATTATATAGGCACAGTTGTGAGTTTTGAAGGTTTCATCGCTCATCGCTTCAGATTACATTAATATTGAACCAACTCTCGATACGCTTACCCAGAACACCATATCAAGGTAATCCAAACAGACCATCATGATCTTGAAATATCTATTTATCTGTCTCTTAATACTCCATCAAGAGTAAGTAAATGTTTGATGCTACGCATCTAATTAGTATAATGTTTCTTTATTACACTCGTAAATAACTGATCACGTATTGTTCCAATACCGTGGTTTAGAATTGTGCGGGAAATTCTGTTAACATATTTTTATGACCAAAATGTATTTCTCTTATTCTTTCAAATAACTTCTAATTTGTCATTCTCATCATAAACTACACTTTAGTTAAAATAATGGATAAAACTTTCATAAGTCACCCTCTAGGAACTTTCATTTACATAAATTCCATAAACCGGAAGTTCACTTCAAAACCGGAAGTTGTCGATGTAAACAAAAAGTGGGCGTTTCCCATGTACACAAATACACGTGTTATCTTCCTTTTTTCATTGTAGCTGGTCTACATGGAAAATGTTTTCAATGTCTTATTTTTATCTTGAACAGCATTATATCATATTCATGTAAAAAGCCTTCCTACCTCATTCAAATTAAATTTATTTGTTATATTTTTATATTGTCATGCTCGGTTAATTCTTAAAATGTGTTTCTGTAAATTAAGTTTTTATGCATAGAAAAACTTAACATATTTGGTCATGTTTATGCTGTGTCCTTGCTGCACGAGTTGTTCCTAAATCGACCCCTCACTGCCAAGCAAGAGTAGCTCTACTAAGTTAATTCTTCCCCAGTTTTAACTTAGCGAATTTTCCCCAATTTTGTTTATTACTTTTTTTCGACATTAGATTTGCATTGTATTGTAATTAAATCCATTGTGTGGTTTAATTCGCGATTGATTTTGTATATCAATAACAAGAATGTCTATGTAATATTGTTTGTACATGTATATTAGTGACTTGAAGCTGCGACCACAATAAAGACCACATCAAACTTACCAGGCTGTCTCCATTATCATTTACAGGTTACCCAAACATATCAAACCGACACAAAAACCACGTTATATACATATCAGAATACTTAGTATTTGAAAGTGTTTGCGGTTGTGCCACCGTGATTTGAGGTTGTATGACTGGTGCTTTGGGAGCCTCAGTCCTGCTCTCTGAATCATCTTGCTTTGAGGTAAGGTTTCCAGCTCGGGACACACTCCCATGCATGACATATGCTGCCGATTTCACCTTCAACTGTTTGAAGGCTGCTAGAATGTTCAGTATATCCCAGTGCTCAGTTCATCAGCTTCCTCTGTCTTGCTGGATTCCACAGGATTCTTGACTGACTGACTAATACCTCTAACATGTTCTCAGACATGTTAGGAGTGTAAGACGATACTGTAAACATGGAAATTTACATGAAAGGGAATTTTACACTAATAAGTCCTATTGCTCGCAAAAAATCCCCCCATATCATTTTGATATCAATTTGGGCAATCTCAAACTACAAAACAAAAGCGAATGGACAGAATGCGAAAATTACCCCACGCACATAGTTTACATATCGAAATCACGAAATTAACCACTTTTACAGTATACCCAATATATGGTCATTCCCATTGAAAGCAATTGCGTACGATATATGTAGCTAATTCACAAGTACTTGTAGCACAGCTGCAATATAAGGTTATAACCCTTCAACCAAAAGGTATGGGAACATGATCAACAACTGATTATGTGTTGTTAGGATTGGGAAACATCTACATGCATAACAAATACCTAGCATCTCTGCACACAAAACCAAACTCCTCCAACAGGAAACTACTGTAAAATAGAGACCCGCATTCCACTATACAGCTGCGGCAACTACACCATACAACCATGATCAATTAAACATTTGGGGTGTACACAAAAATGTAGGGTAGGTTAGGAAAGGAAACCACAACATTGTTTTCTTGGCCATAATACCTGCTTCTCTGCTTTCTTCTGGCATATATGAATTTGTTAAGAGTATCTCAGAATCATTCCTGTGGCGAATCTCACCGGTGGAACTCGAGAACAAGTTTGATACAGTGTTGTTCAGGAAAACCATGATTGCACAATCATATGTTAAAAAATGGCTGTTGTGGCTCTCATGTCGAACTTTTGTTGAGGCCATCTTGGATTTCTGACAAATTCAGAAAATAACTAAATTTGAGCGGAATAACACATGGAATTTGAATTCCATGTGTTATTCCGCTCAAATTTAGTTATTTTCTATTTTTTTTTGGAAATCCAAGATGGCCTCAACAAAAGTTCGACATGAACATGTTGTGATTTTAAAAGGTTATGCACAGGGATGTTGCACGACATCGACTGAACTGAACAATCTTGCTATAGGCCCTCCCAACTGTTCGGATCGGATAACAATCAGAGACTGTTTGTGATAATATTTCTTTTAAATACGCAAACTCGACCTTATTTATCGTGATGTTCACCGTAATGGTGATATGCTAGGATGTAACTGGTTGGTTCATATGGTAAAGTTTAATGTGATAGCATTGGACATGTTGAAATAATATCTAAGGAAATCAAAACGTATTTCACTGTTACGCATTTTAATATTTACCGCATTAGGATTTTAACATGTTAAAATGTAAATGTTTAAATTCAATATGAGGGAATCTCACTGTAGTGCAACTAGTACGGCAACGATGTTTGGACTCGTTTCCGGTATCGCTTTGGCGACATAACAACTTCGACACGGCGATAAACACAAGTCAATATCTGCTTTTACAGGTATTCTAGGGATGCAGGGTAAGTTATGAATGATAAGGCATATATTAAGGTTTCACCAAGCCTTCAAAGCGATATCGCTTTTTATCCGAGATTTCAGTAAATAGATTTGAATGTCACGCATAAACAGATAATACCACTTTCAGCTTCATTTGGCTTCGATTTGTCGATTTGTTTTAGGACAATCTTCTACAATGATTCAATTTTTCAAAAGTTCAGATTTTGCCCTTTCTTTTGATATATAATTTGATTATGATAGTCTGATAAAGATAAAAATAATCCCAAATTTGTGTTCGATATCAAACTTCTATTGCAACGGTTTGGAACTTGGTAGTGTGTACGGTTGTGACACAAACTGCACTGAATCGAGTGTACGGTTTCGACTTATTTCTTTCAGATATGGACACGGAAACATGGATCAGTTTTTAAGCTATTATTGTAATTCCGGTATTGAAAGCTTCCAAAACATTATAATACACACATCAAAAGAACACCACGACGAAGTCCCTAAGACTAGGAGTTTTGAATTTAACGTCCAGGCCGGAAAACTTGGGTACAGAACTCACAATTTCCTGGTGGTCCCAAGCATTTTACACCAAAAAGGACAAAGTATATCAATAAAAAGCGGAGAGCCTGGCAACCTTATTATAAGCATAAACGATTTAAATGATAGAGATAAATTGAATGAAACGCTCATTCGAAGCCCACTCGCCAAACGAGTACGGACAAAGCATTCTATTCGGAGCACTGAAGAAGGAACATCTGATGACCAACAACAGGCTACGAACACTACTGAAGACGACGATTTTGATGCCGCATTCACCTATTTAGTTCATGATTGTGAAGCGGATTTTCATGCAGACGATGAAACAGATACCAAAACGCACAACGAAGCATATCTCGCCAAACTTATTCCATCCGTTTTACGGACGCTGAGGAAACATGAGCAGGTGGAAATATGGACTAAATTCAATGAACAATTAAGCAAAGATGAGTTCCCTACAAACAACATTTCTTACCTGCTTTTTCTGGATGTCGTTAGATGGTATAGCAACGAAAAGTCCATGGGTATGAGGTACGATGACAATGTCCAAAGTTTTGGAGAATAAGATTTAAACTATTTCATGGTCGCTTCCTACGATTCATGGGAGGTCCTAAACATAAAGGGCAGATACTTTTCGGAGAGTCGTCGAAAGGTTGTTTACTAGTATCACCTGCGGAGGCAAAAATCAATTTTGCCATACCTATGCGAAAGATAAGATTCCATGAATGCACCGGTCCCTGCACAAAACATAACCCCTGGCGTTCTTCGCACAATGCTGAACACATTTGCAAAACAGTCAACAAATGAGAAGACCAACAAAATATGTCTAGACGGAAAGAAAATTAACGCCAGTACTTCAGGAATACTAGGAGATGTGGACCTTTTTGGATTTGAGTCAGAGCCAACACTCTCGCAGCGACAAGATAAACTTCGAATCGAATTGAGCATGACCGAACAAGCCACGAAATTCACGAAATTGGCTGCATCCAGTTTGGTTGAGAAACTGAAAATATTGGTAACACTGCTCAGTGAGCGTACGAAAGAATTGAGACTGACAAAATCTGCAAGGCTGTGTTCACTTACCAAATTGAAGGATATAGCAGGTGACAATTGGAACAAGAAATATCTTTAAAAAAGATAAACGGCATAGTTTTAATGCTGGTGGTTATAATGTAAAACTACTGGAGAAATAAGTTAACGAACTACATTGTAATTAATAAATGCGCAGCTTCAGTACGGATAACAAAATTATATCAGTTTGAATCATTTTTGGTGATAATAAGACTGCAAATGTGTCATTTGAATAGATGCACCCACTTATTCAGCTTGCATTCAATTTAAAAGGGACATCACGGTAAAAACGTTGCAACTTTCACTGAATGTACGCGTTTTGTTCCTTTCCAGTAATGTTTCTGTGCTGTCCCAAAGTTCACAGTCAATCCCTAGCCTATGTCCAGCTTGACCACTCGATTTAGTTGGGAATCCCCCTCTAAATTTAGCGCGGAAATTATTTTTAAATCATTACGTGACTGTTTTGAAATCGCGGCAGCACAAACACACGATAGTTTACAAGGCGATATCTATATTCCATCTGGGTTAGTTGGATAACGATATTATACAGTGGTTTAAATGTTAAATAACACGTTCTGTATATATTACGGCACACATATTAATGTGTAAATAAGTGTAAACATTGTTCATATAGTATAGTGACAGTAGCGATGTACTGGCACAGACTGTATAAATATTACCGAGTTTGTGGAACTATTACCGAGTTTGTGTCACAGCGCTGCGCGCTGAAGTGTGTACGGTACATTTTCAATAGTAGTACAGCAACTGTTGATTGTATTGAATCGCCAACCGATAAGCTTGAAACAATGTATCGACCGTCCTGATTGGTTCTGTGCCGAAAGGGGCGGGGCGAACACGGAGTATGTACTGTACCAGGACCGTGGCTGTGTAATTACATGACTATGCAAAACAACGACAACTTTTACGTTTAAGTTTTAAGCATTTAATAAAGATCAGATACTCGTTGAACACATGGGTTATTACACACATATATATGCAATGTTGTTATGAACAGTATATTTATGATGCTTTACCTTCCGTGATTATACATATCCACACTGTCGGAAAAATCCAGACATGAACGAAGCAGGGAAATCAAGAGCATCTACAATAGCTAGCTCTAGGAAATTCTCGACCATTGCAGAGTTATATTGCAAACGCCGTTTCATGATTTGGAAAACACATTCAGTAACATTATATTGTGGTGAATAAGGTGGTTGAAAAACCAAAGTGACGCCATGTTGGTCAAGTAGGTGACGCAGAATTCTCTCGCCCTGGTGCTGGTGATGAAACCCACAGTTATCCATTACAATCACATCCCCGCGCGCAAACATAGGATTTCCCAATTCATTCCGCTCTTCCAATGCCTCGTCAAAAAAATTCACCATCTCCATAGCATTGGACGCTCCGTTCAGAATGTTATAATAATTGATCCCAAAGAAGCCACAACAAACATTAACAGTCAATGTGCTGTTACTTGCAAATTTCTGAGTTTCTATTGCCCTGGTCCCGAAATCGCTATGTCCGTAAGCTCTGTTTCCAGATGTAGTAAGCACAGAGGATTCATGAAAAAAGTGCATTTGTTGAGGTGTAAACTCCATCATTTTCGCAAGATACCGAACAACAAGATCATCGTGGTTAACTCTCTCGGTTTCCTGGGGAATTTTTGTCAGCTTCTTGTACGACATCCCAAGATCATTTTTCACAACACGATTTACTGTCGAGACAGATGGAACATTATCATTTGTACAAATGTTATTAACCAAGAGTTCTTCGCGAATTTCTCTAGCATAAATACTTGGCTTGCATTTCTTTTTGAATTCGACGAACTCCATAACATCTTGAGTCACCTTTTTACTTTTCAGTGGTTTCCGTTTGACGATGGGCGCTAAAGATCGCATCAAAAATCTTCATAATTTTGTGACATCCTGATTTAGACAAACCGGTCTTATCACTGATGGCTGAATATGAGAGTCCTTCTGAATGTAGATTAAAAACAGTTTTTCTCGTTTCCTCATTTTCACTTTTCCCCCTGGTGTAAACACGGCCCTTAGAATTTTGCATGTTTGAAGTAGTACGTTATATGTGTACAGTCGTGTGCACCGTCTAGACCTATAGTTTCCCGGTTTTTTTGTCAGACACGAAAGTAACCAAAGTGATTTGCATTACATAAGCTCACAACTACATGTGTATAACTGCAACTTGCAAGGTTTAACCAGCTAAATTTACAATATATCTAATATTTATACATTCAAAAGTTTATTATGCAGGTGTTCTTTCAATATGGACAACACAGTCTGTGTATTTTGAAAATTACGCACGTATTGATAGATGATCGTCAAGCTAACCAGCCCTTCGAACTTTGTCACCAGCTGACCCGGTCGACCCTTCAGTTCGGCGATATATTTTCCCCAATACACTGATTTGAGAGTCGGAAGGTCCATTGTATAGGGTAGATAGCATTTGCACTTCCTTTCACACCTCGTGTACAAGCTAAACTATCTGGGTCACGACCGCGATTCAGTTTTCATGTAATTTGGAAGGGTCAAACATCAGACAAAACAGGGACAATGTTTAAACATTTCAGCTTTATAAATAATTGGCCATGGTGACTGTTCAAAACTTGATCTGATCATGATGATAGAAAAAAAAAAAAAAAAAAAACATGGGTCGACCCGTATTTTTAGAGGTCGGTCGGGTTAGCCGAAACAAACTTTTTTTATTTGACCTGACTTCATTCTCATGATATTGACCGAGGTTTATCAGATTGTAGTTTTGTCAAGTAATTTGTTGGTTTTATATGGGTATCCTGATGTTCCTTTCAACACCAATCTCATTGTCCTTAATTACTTTATTAAATGACCATAGCTGTTCAAAGCTCAATACTAAGGGGTAAAACAATGGAATCAAAATGAAACCAAGTAGGGTGCATTTATCTTAGTCTTCCATTTTATATGTAAACAATACTAAAACATTGATCATGTTGATAGACAGACCAAATGAAGGACTGACACAATTATGCTATGCTTCCCTTTCTACACAATGAACCAGAGGATTTAATAAAACTTAAGACAGAATGATTATGTTAAACAATGTATTTTCAAATATATCAACATTTCGAACTGGTACATGTGCTGTATATGCCTTATATGCACAAATAAAACAAGTAACATTTTCTTCACACAAATATTTTGCATACATAATGCAAAAACAAGTCAACACACCACAGTCTGTTCATTTTGAGTGTATTGTTAATTTGAGTCATCTGGCAGTGGTGGATTTTCAGGTGGATCCTCTAATGGTAAAGGTGGGAAAATATCCGACTTCTCATAATTACTAGCAACTGGAGTCGAATTCCCCCACATCGTTGGATACATAATGGGGATGCTGCCACTCTGCCATGGATTGTACATGCAATTGTATGGGACATACGGTTGCTGCATTTGTTGAAAACCCCAGTTGGGTGACATTTGCATGAATGGGCTTATACCACTGGCATAACTTTGTGTACCAGGTGTATTAGGACTAGTTTCCAATGGGGTGGTGGTGGTGGTGGGGGTGGGGACATGTGTATCACCGTGTATCACACTCTTAGTTTTCTGCTCGCCTTTCATCAGAAGATTCTCAATGTTTTCTTTGGACAAATTGTCCGGAATTTTCCCCTCGCACGATATTTTTAAGATGCGAAGATCCCTCTGAAGTGTTTGTGATCCATTGCCAAGAGCATATTTGGAAGGGAAATGAACCTTATGGACAGGTCGAAGAACACAGATGAAATTTGTACTGTTGTGCTGCACAAATGTTTTGATGTTACTTATTTCATCCTCAATATTCTTAAGTCGTTTTTGGACAGAGGCAATTTCTTTGATCACCTGCAACATAATGAAATAAACATCAACATTTACATGATATCATCGATTGATATATGAATATTTTGAAAAATTTTGTTTCAGAATGAATTGGCTCAGAATCTGACCAGTCTTGTTTCTTGTAAAATGATAAAAAAATACCATAATTTGGACAATATATAATGATATGCCTTCCTATCAAGAAAGCATTTAATTGAGTAGATCCATCTGTCAAAGTGAAAATAAACTTTACTGTACCAATCTAAATTATTTTCAACTCAAAACTGAACTTTAGAAATACAAGACAACTGCCATTCCAATTGAAAAAAAACATATACATCATATGTTAACACACATATACGGCATGTACACAAAATCAGACAGAATATTGTGTTTCGCATACTGCATTAAATTATTTCTTTTTTCAATATTTGGCAAACTTCGTCTGGTATAAGTTGTATATTTTTTGAAATTGAACTATGACCTACACATGGGGAATTTGTATAACAAACGAAAATTTTACATTTTGAATATAGGCTAATTATATGATATAAGTACCTGTTATCCCTTGCTTGTGTTCAACATGCTTAGTTTCTAATCCACATACATCATATCCAGGACACGGAAGAAATGGACACGACTTGTTACCCTTGTTCTGTGTTGCTCTGTGACCTTTGTGATGGCAGTTGTCACAAACAAATTTGGTCATGTTGTTTCCAGGGATCGGCCTTACGTCAAGTTCCGTTGGTTTACTATTCATTTGTTTTAGACTGTCTTTTTTATGAAGTAGGAGAATGGTTAGAGTATCACGTTCATCGTTCAATTCATTCAGCTGGGATTTTAGGTGAGTGGATCCGGACTTCTCTTTTTCCACGGAACATGTTTTATCATCTGAAGACGACGTTGACTGTACTGGTGGATTTGGGACCCCTGACCCTGTATCAGCATTCTGATGTCCGCCTTCTTCGTCACATCCAAACAGTTTTTTAGGCATGTGGAAAGAACCACGTGTAAGACGTTCTTTCTTCAATTTTGATTTAGTTTCAGGGGTCTGGAGTGATATGATGCGATCTATCAGCATCCTTTTGAATACCTCGGGTATCCCCATCTGGTTTACCTCTCGTGGCTCTAAGTATCGTAGCGTCGAAGTACTTGTCACTGAATATTTCAGAAATTCATTTTTAAACGGGACCAATCCCGGATCAATATCCTCCAAAAACTTTACCACATTTTCATAACCCGCCATTCTCGCAAGTTTACTCATGTGCACACGAGTGTGAGAAAGGTGTGTGCATTTAGTTCGACCAATCAAATCAACGCTTACTCAGCGCGATCGACTTTGTTAGAGTACTGTCGATACACAGTAATGTAGTACCAATACCTGTCGTACTAGTGTTACACTCTGACCGTACACACTTCAGCGCGCAGCGCGTGTAATATTACAGAGTTTGTGTAAATATTACGGAGATTGTGGAAATCTTACCGAGCTTGTGTAAATATTACCGAGATTGTCATGACCTACTATCAAACAATCAAGCAGAATACGAGCGGCGTCCGTATTACTGCTGTTTTCATGTTTGAACTGTATTGTACTGCATCCCAAGTTTAATTCTAGGATTGTGTTTGACCCATTTTCCTATTATTCTCTTCATCGCGGAAGCTGTTATCGTTTTCAACCGCAGTCGATTCACATTGGAAGCCATTTTTGTTTCCATGTGTTTTAGTTTGTTGTGCGCATGCGTTTATCGTATATGTCACAAAATTTTTGCATATTCAGATTGTTGATCAGCGAATTGTGATAACCTTTTAATAATTGATGTTTTTATGTACATACCATCGAATTCGAATGGTTATTGTTCAGAAGGTTATTTTTTTAGAAGATATAGGTCTACCCAATAATATGATAAAAAATACAAAATAAATATTGGTTTACCGTGAGGTCCCTTTAACTTTGTTTCGTTTTTAACTGTATATCTGCATTTTGCATTGACCGCTACATTGACCAATCACATACTTCATCTTGACCAGTAACGCCACCTGTCGCGTCATATCCGGGGCCAAAACAAGTGTTATCTGAAATGGCTGCTTTAGAGGTCGACAGTATTTTATTTTTGTGCTATTCACTGGAGACAACAACAGATTTCAAAGCCCGATTCGATCAAGAACTCTGGTGTATGATGACAACAGAAATCTCGTTTCTCTACTGTGACAAGTCACCAAGGCCAAGCAAGAAATCTGACAAAGTTCCCATTATCCAAGGATTGATTAAGAATTATATAGAAAGCAATGTCAGTTTCAGAGCAGAGGTTGCATCCGTAAAAACAGAAGATTGCCCAGGAAAAAAAAGAGTCCGATTGACGAGACCTACTGCGTCCATAACACCTCTCAGGAAAATGTTGCATCATTGAGAATGGCTGAAGTGGCGCAAGCAGTACACGAAGCCTCAAAGATCTTCAACCAGGCATACCAGTTGAATCGCAAAAGAGCAACAGAGTTCCTAGGGTTCATGATCTCCGACTTGGATCGCATGTCATCGGAAACTAGCCTTACATCAATCCCTATAGCGTTTGGAATGAAAGGGTACAGCCTTCCGAATGATATGTTGAGAAATATGCTGGAATTCATACTTGTAGAATGTGCTACAGCTGGGTTATATGTTCCTGTTTGCTCCTTTGATGGGCAGTGGTATCGAATGACTGTACGGGACCAAGGCAACAAACCTCTGACCTTACTTCAGTTGCAGAAAGATGTTTATCAATCCATTAAGAAGATGCCTGCAACGAAAATAGTGTCCACTATTGCTGAGAACCTCGTTAGGTGTTCGTCACTAGATAACTTATCTAATGCAGTGGAGATGTCTTTCAGTAATTCACCACGGGTAATACATGTAGGAAAGAAGATAGAAGATGACTCTGTTTCACTGACTCCAAAACAGTTTAAAATGATCCAAGATTGGAAAGACGGCAAGTTAAAAAAAGAAAGCAAGAAATGTCAGGACGCTTCGGGCGGTGATTCTGAAATTCTGAATTCTTTACCTCCGCACATCATCGACGAACTTCCAGAGAGCATTATTCGTGATATAACAGCGACAAACATGCCCCAGGATTCACCTACAAATTACATTTGTTCTCCAAAAAACGAAGGAAATGTAACGGTTCATTTATACAAACTAATACCAAACCGTTGCCATTTCGAATTCCAAACCGTACACATTTTCGCATTGAAACTGATCCAAACCGTTGCGTCGAGATTGACACCACGATGTAAACAAGAGGCCCAATGGGCCTGTATCGCTCACCTGGCACTACAGCAACTTTGAAGTTGATTTAGGTTATTTCTGCAGATACTATGATGATAATCACTTTATTCAAATATCAATGAGGCTTTCTTCCTGTCAATAAATTTTCTAGTTCTTCATTGCAGTACACAACTGGCCTAATATCGGGTCTCTTTGCTAACGAGAAATCATTGTTTAAAGAATTCAGGCTATTTGACCTTGAATGTAAGGTCAAGGTCATTCATTTGAACAAACTTGGTAGCCCTCCACCCCAGCATGCTACAGGCCTAATATCAAGTCCCTGGGCCTCTTGGTTATTGAGAAGAAGTCGTTTGAAGAGTATAGCCTATTTGACCCATGTGACCTTGAATGAAGGTCAAGGTCATTTATTTGAACAAACTTTGTAGCCCTTCACTCCAGCATGATACAGGCCCAATATCAAGTCCCTGGGCCACTTGGTTATTGAGAATAAGTTGTTTGAAGATTATAGCCTATTTGACCAATGTGACCTTGAATGAAGGTCAAGGTCACTTATTTGAACAAACTTTGTAGCCCTTCACCCCAGCATGCTACAGGCCCAATATCAAGTCCCTGGGCCTCTTGGTTATTGAGAAGAAGTCGTTTGAAGATTATAGCCTATTTGACCAATGTGACCTTGAATGAAGGTCAAGGTCATTTATTTGAACAAACTTGGTAGCCCTTCACCCCAGCATGCTACAGGCCCAATATCAGGTCGCTGGGCCCGATGCTTATTGAGAAGAAGTTGTTTGAAGATTATAGCCTATTTGACCCATGTGACCTTGAATGAAGGTCACGGTCATTTATTTGAACAAACTTGGTAGCCCTTCATCCCAGCATGCTACAGACCCAATATCAAGTCCCTGGGCCTCTTGGTTATTGAGAAGAAGTTGTTTAAATGAAAAAGTTGACGCCGGACGGCCGGACGGCCGGACGGACGGATGGACGACGGACGACGCACCATGGCATAAGCTCACTTGCCCTTCGGGCAGGTGAGCTAACAATTAGTCATACTAGGTCGTTTCTGGATCAAATGTAACAATCTATGTATCCAATTTATGGGCATTAACCCAGGGCATCGTTTTTCACTCATGTTCTGTGAAATTTTGCAAAATTAAACAGGATAAAGGCAAAGTTTGGAAATGTCGGTAGGAATTCGCATCTCCTTGAAAGTAAATAGCAATATTGTATATTTTATATGAACAATCTGCATGAAAACACCGTACTTATATAAAGCTTAATACTTCATAAAACCGTGAGTTGAATATAGGGTTGTGACAACATGCGCATGATGTTAAAATAGCACTAGTTTGAACCTACCGTTTTGCTTCTTCTGTATCGAGGCGTATACAAGAAACGGGTCCAAACATCGTTGCTGTACTAGTTGCACTACAGTGCATCTACCATGTTTAAGTTTATGTTTAAAGCATTAATTTATCTCGTTTTTGACTTATACAGCATTTTACACAAAAACTCCATCAATGGACAGTGCCATTGTCTACGATTACCTTTGACTTTTACTGGTGAGATACGTTTACGGGTACCTGCACTTGTCTCAAGGGGATCCTACACTTATCAGCTGATAAAGTTAATAATTCAAAATCAGTAAACCTTTACTTTTTTCTATCAATTTGAGTTGGAAAATAAGTAATATGTTTAATGATTTAATCTTGCTTGTACAATGTCTTTTCATTGGCTTATAAAATTATGTCATCAATCCCTAACATAAACGAGATCCCAGATAATTTGATACTTTTCTGGCAATCTTCTCCTACATTTTTCAACCGATTTCTTTTAAACTTGGTAGTCTTTTATAATTATGGTACCAAATTGTTTTAAATGAGTTGAAGACTTTAAATTACTTGTTTTCCTCAAACTATTAGAAAATCAAGCATTGTCAGCTAACCACTGCCTCATAAGGTGATTGAAATCTCTTTTTTAATGCAAGATAGTATTTAACACAATATGGCATTTGAAGGCTGTGTATAGTTCCGCCCTTCAGTACTCATGTTTGTTTTAGTAGAAATTTGTATGTCTGCTACTGCAGACTTCCATCAGATAGCTAAATGAGCATTTCTAGGATATTCAAGGCAAGTGATCTTATTAAAGTTACCTCATCGCAAACTTAAGACACTTCATAATATATTTTGACCAATGGAAAAAAACAACTTTTAACAACAGAACAACTATTTGAAATGTATTTCATAATTATTCAATATATCAAACAAATAACATTTACAATATAAAAATATTATATGTAAGAACAATTAACATCAAAAGCACTTAATCTCCTCTAAAGAAATGTCCTTGTTTAAGCAATTTATTTTTTACTTCTCAACATATAATGAATTGTGCGAAATCTTCTCAACACCGACAAAAAATAAATATTAGTTCATGATGTGATCCCCTAACCAGCTAGAAACAGACATTGTTCTGGTGTTTTGCATGGGCAACAACCCTATACCATTGCTAACTAAAGTGCCCTGAGATGTGTACAGTCACTAAATATGACAGCATGTCTGTTGAGCTCATGCCAATTAACGTTTCCATATCTCAATCACAGCAGAAGCTCTGCCATTTATCAACAACAATGCCAGCAAAGATTGATTAGCAGAATCTACAAGCTTCACGCATGTAAATTATCCAGGTTTCGGACGAAGAGTATCATTATGTGTCATTTCTCTGGTTACAGCTAACATTTCGTGACAGGTTTGTGTAGTTTTGTCTGAAAAGGAAAACAAGGAATGAGAGTTAGAGTCTGAAGACTATTGTTACCTGTCGGTGTTTTCTAATTAAACATTATATGAATTCATCACAGATGACTGCCCCTCCCCCCTCAAAACCCATAAAAGTGCTTTTAACCCACAGTAATATACATGCAAATTATGTATTCTATTATCAGTACACCAGATAATTTGCTATATATATATAATTATTGAGTCAAACACGAGATTATCTAGTGAGATAAAATAAAGACCTGAGTTTGGAGTCGGACCCTAATCCTCAGTAAGATTATATAACGATGATGTACCTGAGTTTGGAGTCGGGCCCTAATCCTCTGTGAGATTATATAACAATGACGTACCTGAGTTTGGAGTCGATCCTATTCCTCAGTAAGATTATATAACGATGATGTACCTGAGTTTGGAGTCGGACCCTAATCCACTGTAAGATCAATTACAATGACGTACCTGAGTTTGGAGTCTGACCCTAATCCTCAGTAAGATTATATAACAATGACGTACCTGAGTTTGGAGTCGGATCCTAATCCTCTGTGAGATTATATAACAATGACGTACCTGAGTTTGGAGTCGGATCCTAATCCTCTGTGAGATTATATAACAATGACGTACCTGAGTTTGGAGTCGGACCTTAATCCTCAGTAAGATTATATAACAATGACGTACCTGAGTTTGGAGTCGGATCCTAATCCTCAGTAAGATTATATAACGACGACGTACCTGAGTTTGGAGTCAGACCCTAATCCTCAGTAAGATTATATAACAATATCGATAATGACGTACCTGAGTTTGGAGTCGGACCCTAATCCTCAGTAAGATTTTATAACGTTGACGTACCTGATTTTAGAGTTGGATCCTAATCCTCAGTCAGATTATATAGCGATGACGTACCTGAGTTTGGAGTCGGACCCTAATCCTCAGTAAGATTATATAACGATGATGTACCTGAGTTTGGAGTCAGACCCTAATCCTCAGTAAGATTATATAACAATGACGTACCTGAGTTTGGAGTCGGACCCTAATCCTCAGTAAGATTATATAACAATGACGTACCTGAGTTTGGAGTCGGATCCTAATCCTCAGTAAGATTATATAACAATGACGTACCTGAGTTTGGAGTCGGACCCTATTCCTCAGTAAGATTATATAACAATGACGTACCTGAGTTTGGAGTCGGATCCCTAATCCTCAGTAAGATTATATAACGACGACGTACCTGAGTTTGGAGTCAGACCCTAATCCTCAGTAAGATTATATAACGATGACGTACCTGAGTTTGGAGTCGGACCCTAATCCTCAGTAAGATTATATAACGATGACGTACCTGAGTTTGGAGTCGGACCCTAATCCTCAGTAAGATTATATAACGATGACGTACCTGAGTTTGGAGTCGGACCCTAATCCTCAGTAAGATTATATAACGATGACGTACCTGAGTTTGGAGTCGGACCCTAATCCTCAGTAAGATTATATAACGATGACGTACCTGAGTTTGGAGTCGGACCCTAATCCTCAGTAAGATTATATAATGATGACGTACCTGAGTTTGGAGTCGGACCCTAATCCTCAGTAAGATTATATAACAATGATGTACCTGAGTTTGGAGTCGGACCCTAATCCTCAGTAAGATTATATAACGATGATGTACCTGAGTTTGGAGTCGGACCCTAATCCTCAGTAAGATTATATAACGATGTCGTACCTGAGTTTGGAGTCAGACCCTAATCCTCAGTAAGATTATATAACGTTGTCGTACCTGAGTTTGGAGTTGGCCCCTACTCCTCTGTGAGATTATATAACGATGATGTACCTGAGTTTGGAGTCGGACCCTAATCCTCAGTAAGATTATATAACGTTGTCGTACCTGAGTTTGGAGTCGGACCCCAATCTTCAGTAAGATTATATAATGATGACGTACCTGAGTTTGGAGTCGAACCCTAATCCTCAGTAAGATTATATAACGTTGTACGTACCTGAGTTTGGAGTCGGACCCCACTCCTCTGTGGGATTCATGGTCTACAATGAAGTGTTGCAGCTTGGGGAGAATGTGACTAATGAAGATGCCCCCTGCTTTTGACAGTTTGTCAAGTGCCCTGATACAGTGGTCAAGATGGGTCTTCTTATGGATGGTTACAAATGTCTCCAATGTTTTTGTTACACTCGCTCTGAAGAGATCCGAACATTTATATACATAGATTGGATTAATTCTATCTATAATATACCTATCTGTAATGGTTTTAAAAAATAATTCTAAGCAAATGATTGTCTCATACCTGTTGAGATGTAAAAACTCAAAAACTTCAGATGTCCACTTTGGACAGCCTATACCAGAGATTTATGAACATATTATCATATTCTTGTCAATAATGTCAATAGGTACAAGAGGCCCATGGGCCTTAATGGTCACCCGAGTTTTGATAATTTTAGCATATTTGACCCCTGTGACCTTGAATTAAATTCCAGGTCATTCATTTGAACAGTCTTTATAACCCTTTACCTAAGAATGCAACAAACACAATATTAGGTCTCTGGGCCTCGTGGTAATCAAGAACATGTTTAAAAGATTTTTGCATATTTGACCCCTGTGACCTTGAATGAATGTCAAGTTCATCCATTTGAACAAGCTTGGTAGCCCTTCATCCCAGCATGCCACAGACCCAATATCAAGTCATGGTCTCTTGGTCATATGGAGAAGAGGTTCTATAATGAATTAAGCCTATTCCATCCCTGTGACCTTGAATGTAGCTCATGGTCATTCATTTGAAAAAAAAAGTTAGCCCTTCACCCGTACATGCTACAGACCCAATATCAACTCAATGGGACTCTTCGTTATTGAGAAGTTGTTTAAAGATTTTAGCTTATTTAACCCCTGTGACTTTGAATGTAGGTCAAGGTCATTCCTTTGAACAAACTTGGTAGCCCTTCATCACAGCATGCTTCAGACCCAATATCAGGTCTCTGGGCCTGTTGGTTATTGAGAAGAAGTTGAAAATGCAAATTGTTTATGACGGACGACGCTGGACAAAAGGCGATCACAATAGGTCAACTGAGACAGGTGACCAAAAAATAAAATATTCATATGTTAATTAAAATTCATTTTCAAAATCTTTGCACTGAAGAATGCAAAATACATTAGTTGAAAAAAGCATGCTGGGTATTGCTAAAGCAATACATATCCCCTAACGGCCCCTGCTAAAAATAGTAACAGTGACCTTGACCCAAAACCCTGAAACTCGAACTTGATCTGTAGCATCTCATACATACCAACTTTCATCAACATACCTTGAAGCATGGCTGAGAAAAGTGCCGAAAACTGAGTGGACTGACAGATGGACAGACAGGGAGAAAACCTATAGTCCACTTGGTTTTACCTAACAAGCCCTTTTGCAATAAATACATATTTGGTACCTGACCTTTCAAAGTTATTCACTACATAAACCGGCCAACCCTTTAATAATGAATCATAATCTGTAAAGATTACCCTCAATCTAAAACAATATCGAGTTCCCTTCACCTAATGATTCTAAGGGGGAATTTTGGTTCTTTTTCTACTATTGAGTCCAACCCTACTGCCCTCAAGAAGAGACCCTTCATTTACTACAATACAGAAACCAGGTGGTGACCAAACTCTACATAAGTATATACAACTATTAACCAATTACAGCATCATATACTAATTGATTGTTAAGTGGATATATTGCTTAAATTAAGAATAGTTGTCATTTTCCAATCTTACATAACTGTATCCTACCAAAGCTGATCAGCATCATCTACCGCAGGGTAAATATTCCCACCTTACCAGGTAAGGAACTTACAAAGTGCTTGTTGCTGAGGCTTTGCAGTCCTCCAGTAGCTTAGTAGCGATTGTCTGTGCACACAAGTATGTCGTTTGTACCTCGGACAGTACCATCACCGTCAAGACACCGCCTAGGACAGTCGATGCGTCTCTGTAGTATAACAGTAGAATTTCTATAAATACCATGTAGTACTTATTTTGGTGAACTCAAAATTCAGTGCATAACAAGGTTTAAACTAAAGCAAAATGAAGAATTGTCACATCCAAAATATCAAGATATCTAGTGGAATACTTTCCACACTTATTGATATTAATAGGTCGCTGATAGAAAATAATCGAGAATTAGCAATAAAAAGTTCAATAAATCCAATCATAGATGATGATTTTGAAAAGACAATTAGTCTGAAATTTCTGGAAGTGTTCAAAAATATTTGGCTTTGCATATTTTTGTAATGTTACTAAACCAAGAAGCAGTTGAACTTATATTTTAGCGATATATTCATTGGTCGCTTACAAGCAATTAAGGAGATTAAAAAATCAGCAACCCTTAAATGCTTTGTTTGTGTTTAGTATTAAAGATATTGATAACAAAGGCTGAGAGATAATAAATGTACTTGAGATGTACATAAAATTTCTACTGTAACAAATTCATTTCTATTTAAGGCAGGAATAGCAGAAAATCCGTATTGCTACTGGTGCAAAACTGATATTGAAACAATAGAACATACACTTTGGGAATGTGATAAGGTGCAAGTTATGTTACAAAATTTTGAGTTTTTATTAGATTCTTTAATGATACCTTTCGCATATAATAAGGAAACTTTTATTTTTGGATTATATAATCAAGATGGAATAAGAACACCAATAGACAGTACAATCATTTTAATTATTAAACAGTATATTTATTCAACAAGGTGTCTACAAATTAATTTATCTTTGACTGGTCTCAAAAAAACTATTAAAGATCATTATGTTACACAAAAATATATTGCAATGGGTAAAGGGGACAAGTATAAGGAAAATTTTCAAAATGAATGGAAAAAATGGCAAAAATTACTTAATATCTCTTAGAACTTCAATTTGCTGATTATTGTCCTTAGATTCTTGTTTACTGCTATACTTTGTAATGTTATATGTAACCAAAGTTAATACATATTATTGTTTCTATAAGATTTCAAAATAAAATTTTATTGCTATAATCATATGTGGTGACACTTGCTGACGACAATACATGTTTAAATCCTCTTGTCTTTCCCTTGCCAGTCTTCATTCATATACAGTAAGGCTGGTCTAATTATAAGTCAGACCTAAATTGTCTTACCAGCAATTCTGTTTATCCTGTGTACATCTGGGTTAGACTACAGACCATACTGTAAATATTTGATTTTCTGACACCTCTCTTTGTCTCTCTCTCCCTCTCTCTCTGTCTCTATGTCTGTCTTTGTTACTATATATATGTCTTTGTCCATGTTTCTTGTTTCGTCCCTATTGCTTTATTGCTATGATTTTTCTGTCTGCTCTACACCTTTTCTTCTGCTTTCTTCCTTTCTTTAAATACAGTGGGAAAGTAACATTTAGAAAATTCATCAAAAGTAAATGATTTTATGAATCTGGATTAAGATGTGTGTATTTGTGTTGGATCATCTACAATTCTATGGTGCTGTAATAATGATTATTCTGAATACAATTGAATACTATGTACTTTACACTGTATGAAAATCTCTGAAAAAATAAAACAAATACAAAAAAAAAAAAAAGGGATTTTCTGTGCTAAATTTAGAAAACCGATTATAATTAAATTGATAATCAATTTCGAGTTTCCAATATTATTGATTCTAAAAGTGAAACTGATACCCTTCACAACTAATTGTGATAATATAAGAATACCACTTAAAGCGACTATAACCGTAGATTCCATAAAACAAGAATACCATTAAGGTATGTATGTTTATATATTAACTATTTATATTGAGGACCACAAGTTTCCATATATACTGTAAATGTGCATATCTTAGAAATACTGTATCACATGAAATGATTGTCTGTACTTTCTTCATGGTTTGGAGCTTCCAAAATTATTTTGTGGGTACAAACTTTTGTTTTTAGCCATGCAACATTAATATAACAATAACAATATTCGGATCATGGTAATCATATTTGTTGCTCCATAGCAACCATGAAAAACACGAACATTTATACACAGTTTGTTTTTGATTGTTTTTGTTTAACGTCCTATTAACAGCCAGGGTCATTTAAGGACGTGCCAGGTTTTGGAGGTGGAGGAAAGCCGGAGTAACCGGAGAAAAACCACCGGCCTACAGTCAGTACCTGGCAACTGCCCCACGTAGGTTTCGAACTTGCAACCCAGAGGTGGAGGGCTAGTGTTAAGGTGTCGGGACACCTTAACCACTCGGCCACCCCGACCCCTTTTTTATACACAGCAAACGTTTCATGTTATAATGGTATCTTAACTTAGTGTGCTGAAAGTTTTGCACTAAATTATGATTGAGTTAAAAACACACTCTGTACAATATTTATACGAAAAATAATATTGATATGCTTATATTCTTCCTTTGCAATAATCTGTTAAAATTTGGTAATACATGTACCTTAAAAGCATTCACCAAGATTAATATTTGCATTCACCCAGATTAAGATGTTTACAATACTTTGCAAAGTTTGTAGACATTTTCATTCTGAAATGTCTGCTGATATGATATGCTTGGTAGACTAAAAGTATGAAGTCCTCAAGTTGGGCCAGTTGAATTAGCATTCTGCTGGAACCAGTGGACCTTGATGTAGTGGTACTCACCTTACCGCTGCTTCTTTACTGTAAGTCCTACCAATGATCTCTCGGAGGAACATCAGTGCCTAGCATAGAGAATGGGTTCAAAGTTTATATACCAGGTAGTCAGAGGAACATCAGTGCCTAGCAGAGAATCCGTTCAAAGTTTATATAGCAGGTAATCAGAGGAATATCAGTGCCTAGAATATAATCCGTTCAAAGTTTATATAGCAGGTAGGCAATTGAATAACAGTGCCTAGAATAGAGAATCAGTCCAAAGTTTATATAGCAGGTAGTCAGTGGAACATCAGTGCCTAGCATAGAGAATCACTTCAAAGTTTATATATTTGGAGGAACATCAGTTCCTAGCATAGAAAATCAGTCAAAAGTTCTAGCACAGAAAATGGGTTTAAAATTTATATATTTGGAGGAACATCAGTTCCTAGCACAGAGAATGGGTTTAAAGTTTATATATTTGGAGGAACATATTCAGTTCCTAGCACAGAAAATCAGTCAAAAGTTTATATATTTGGAGGAACATCAGTTCCTAGCACTGAGAATCGGATAAAAGTTTATATATTTGGAGGAACATATTCAGTTCCTAGCACAGATACTCAGTCAAAAGTTTATATATTTGGAGGAACATCAGTTCCTAGCATAGAGAATTGGTTAAAAGTTTATACAGTTGGAGGAACATCAGTGTCTAGCAAAGAGAATCAGTTTAAAGTTGATATAGTCGACGGGGCATTAGTGCCTAGCATAGAAAATCAGTTCAAAGCTTATACAATAGGATAAGCCTGTGTAGTAATAAGCCAACCCATGTCATAAGAAAAACTTAAAGAGATCCAATGGGCCTGTAATAGTTGCCAGTTCTGTAGCTTATCAAGTGAAAACTTCAACCCCAAATCAATATCCTTTCTTTTTAGTAATTGGTACATGTCCAATATTTTCTCCGCGTAAATTTAGATTTTCAGAAACAGCTTATGATCTTAGCATTAAGATGAAAGTAAGTCAAGGTCATTTATTTTAACAAACTTTGTAGCCCTCTATCCTAGCATGTTACTGGCCAAACATCATGACTCAGGGGCTCTTGGATATAATTCAGAAGTTATTTTAAGATTTTAACACATTTAGCCCCTGTGACCATGAAACATTTCAAGGTCACTCATTCTAATAAACTTGGTAGTTCTTCAATTTAGTATATGTTCCTGCCTAATATTATAATCGTGGCCCTTTTGGTTATTGAGAAAAAGTTAAATGGAAAAGATGATGCTATACAGACGAATGGAAAACAGACACTACAATGTACGCCATGTCTTAAATTCACAAGTATACATGACCCCCAGGTTTCAGTTGACTCATGTCACCACTATAGTTGTGTATTCGCAGCATTACCATATACAATTTTTGAAAAATACTCCAAGGGAGCAATGTAAATTATATATCAGTCTCAGTTTCATCAATAATCCATAACTTAGGAGAATGCCTTAACTTAGTTTGCTAGTGTGAAGTATTACAGACTCCATGGATAGTTCCTTAACTAAGATTTTGCCCTTGAAACCAAATTATGCTTTCCTACCATTCGGCTTTGTATGTAATTACTGGTTATATCTTTAGAGGAGCTTTCACCCTTGAATTTCAATAGAATAGTGCAAATCATTCGGCTTCGTATGTAATTACTGGTTATATCTTTAGAGGAGCTTTCACCCTTGAATTTCAATAGTGCAAATCATTTGGCTTCGTATGTAATTACTGGTTATATCTTTAGAGGAGCTTTCACCCTTGAATTTCAATAGTGCAAATTACTAGGTTTTGTATGTAATTACTGGTTATATCATATGTATCGCTAACTGTAAGGAGTTTTACAAACTTTGTGAATCATCTTTGCAACTATTCCCTTTTTTCCAATGCAAAATATGTTAGCCAGATTTGTACTGAATAGCTGACACATTATGGCACCACCCACAACAAAAATCAGAAATTATTCTGCAAAAATTAAGGGGACCAATTTATAATAGGTAGAGGTTTATTGATTTTGCAGATAAATATGGTACACAAGTTACATCTGTCAATAGAATATTGCTCCCTTGCATCAGTCCTCTACTACCTGTAGAATTATTGTAAATTCAATCTCTCTCCCAAGACAAGATTTTGTTTTTGTAAAATACAATGTACTTACCAAGTGATGGTTTGGTGGTAATGTAAAGTGTGAAGGAACCAGAAATTTCTCTATTACAGCTTCAAATATAAACTGCCTAAACTCCATGGCTGATTCTGTAGGCTGTCGTACACAACTGTCCTTCAGTGATACCTATTAATGATCACAGTGTTAAATACACTGGTACAATACTTATCCAGCTGGGTAAATATTACATCTAAATCAGATGAAAGAAAGTCTGGCCGAAGATATTTCAAAGAGGAATCCTAATTTACACTATCAAATATTTTTAATAATTTAACAATTTACAATTTGTAAAACAAGCATTTAAGAAAAAACAACTTTAAAATCTGTGCCATTAGTTTTAGTTACTGTACTACAACATGATACAATCTGAGTGACACAAATTTATAGTACTACTACATGTACTAACAATACTATATAGATTGGACACTGGTGGTACAACTCAATACCTGGTAATGTTTTTACTCCTTTTTTTGTTTAAAAGATTTAACTCTAAATATCTTAATTACCTAGACCCAGGGGGGTCAGAGTCACTATTAAGACAAAATCTCTCCCTTTCCCCCCCCCCAAGGAAGTTTTTGATCATATTGGGTTAAAATCTATTCAGTACTTTATCACTAGTAGCGATTTTAAGGAAATGTTGATAGACGACGGACGCCACACCATGGCATAAGCTCACCGGCACTTTGGGCCAGGTGAGCTAAAAAATCAACAAGCCACTCACGAAAGCACAAGAGCATATCTTCATAAGTCTATTAAATATGTTAAAAATTCTGGATGAAAAAAGATGTATAGATGAAAAAGTTTACTCCTGAACAACAGAAAATGCCATACCAGGAAAAACTTCCATCAAAATTTGACAAGGTGTTACAAAGTCTAACTATCACTTGCTCATACTTACCACAAGAGGATGAACAGATGATGCGGTCCCAGACGACAGCGAGCAGCTGCTTGTCTACAGAAACAATGACAAAGATGTTAGAGGAAGGCAATGCGCTTTCCCTCATCATTCACAGATTGGTATTTGTGTTTTTCTGTCATCCCTCAGGGTGTGATTTCTCTGTTAAACCCTGCAGGGTATTACAGACAGCAACAGTACCATGACGTCATGACAAGAATTCTCAATCATGTCACATCAACAATGCATTACATTACAATATATTTTTCAATAAGTGAATGACTAGACCTTGCAGGGTGATATTATTGTATGTATAACCCTCGGCAGAACCTCTCGTCAACCAATCAAGAATATCACCTCTAAGGTTGGAGATTTCTCTAATATATATGTAGGGGAAGATTCAATTAATAATTTGACACTTAGATTCCATGCTATAAATGTAAAAAAAAATTACTGAAGGTATAGAATGGCTTATTAATTCAGTTACAGATCAGTTTTGGTGAGATTGCCCATGAATATTTACTTGGTAGCCAACCAGAGATAGCAGATGATCAGCTATACATCCAAGCCTTTTGTATTAAGAACCCTGATCAGAAGAAGGTAAACACAATAGGCCCAGAGGGCCTGTATAGCTCACCTGGATATTTCAGTGATCTTGAGAAAAAAATCTGTTTTATATCATGATATACATGTACACCTCAGGCTCTCCTTTCTCTGCAGATGATGGAACAAACACTTTCCTGTATCTTATATCTATGCTCCTGGTTTAAACAATGATCCAGAGCAAATTAAGTTGAAAATGCTCAAGTTTCATACCCAACATTGTTTACAACTTTTTGGCCACGTCCCTCTGTCTTGGTCAAATTTGATCAGAATAAACACAGGCGTTCTGGACTATAAGTGTCTTAAAGAAAAGTTGACAGGCAGATGACGGATGCTGCATTATGGCATAGCTTACCAGTCCCTTGGACCAGGTGAACTGAAATATTATTTCACATGTATGTCATGCATTTTGTATACAAATATACAGTACGTATATATAATTTATAAAATCTTTCACTTACCCAAAACTTTGGAATATAAATAGCTACAATATCCTTTAACCTTCTCTGCACATAGGGAGCTTTCCTGTAATCCAGGCGACCTAAACCTCGCACAAACTGGAGAGTAAAAAATATGCAGTATCCAGTCATTTAATGGTTTAATTATGTCTATTAGATTTTGTGATTGCCTGCAGGGTGTCTTACTCATATGACAATTTATATCCTAAGACCCAAAAGTTGGTGACTTCTGGCCTAGTATGTATGGTATGTGGTCTCTGAATAATCTCAATATGTCTTCATTAGATATTGTGATTGCCGGCAGAATGCATATGTCTAGATCTCCTTAACATAAAAAAAAAGATTATATTTTAAGAAGCAAAGTTCTGAGACTTTTGGCCTATTGTTTGGTTACTGTATGGATGTCATTGTGGATGACACCATATATTTTTACATTCTGCAGACCCAAACCAATCCCATGATTGATCATCAGAATAAGATGTTTAGTCTGAGAAAAAAAAGTGATATCACATGACCTTTGACCAGCAGACATGAAAACAACCCTTTCACACAACCAAATAGCGTACTGAATATTGTCATTATAGTCCCAAAATAACATGTTGCCAAGAAACCAAATTGGTGATTAGTTACAGACCATGTGATCTTTAACCTACAAACCAGAAAAGTAATCCCATTGAAATCTATGGCTATATTTTTTGCATCATCCTGAAGTTTCACTGAATTTATTAAGATATTGATGCTAAGTGTATTTAGACTTATATCTGAACATACCAAATGAAGGTGGTCCCTTGCCACGGCCAGGAAGACCGGACTGACAGGCTTGTCCGAGTTGAACAGGAAGTGAGGTACAACCATTGCACTGATAATGTTGGGTAGGGGACAGTCTGGCTTAGCCTAAAGGAACAAAATCTCAACTATAAGTAATTGAAAAAGTATAAATATTTTGCAAAGTAACCAGTGGTATGCTGTGATAGGGATTTTAATAGCTTAATGTACCTGGTCTTATTCTACAGGTAAAATACAAATGTACGACAATTATAACATAATGTTCATTTTAATGTGATCTTTAACAGGTTGTTCTATATGAAAGTCCATCCATACAACCCCTTCTGCAAATGTTCTACAATAACTGTTCTTCAACTGTTGTATTTAATTCCTAAATTAAAACTTTTAACACAACAATTAAAAACTCACTTGGACAAAGAGAAGCTGGGCACAGCATTTCACGATGTATCCCATCACAGCATATGCATTAGCAAGGGTCTCTACTGGCTTGAGGCTCTGTAATATCGGGGACAACTGTCGCAGTACATGCGAAAAGTAGTTCATAGCCTTATCACGCAATTGTATTCGATCCTTCCACACCTGAAAATGAATACAATACCTTAAAATGATTTTTTATGTATTTCACTATGATCCCTAAAAATCAAAACCAACAATCAGCAAATCACAACCAATGCCTATTATGTTTGACAGGTGCTTGCGTTTCCTTCAGTGCAAGTGAAACAATTGCTCAAAGTAAGATCAACCAAGTCTGAACTTAGAAATTCCACTGAAAATTAGTGTAGGAGCTCAAGACAAATTTTAAATTTATGGAAGTTGAAGTGACCTACTTTTGGTACATGGCACAACATCTAACCAAGGTCAATCCATGCCCAAAGTATGAACTTCCACTGACAAGTAGTGTTGAAGATCGAGCCTGGAAAATCTTTTCCTTCAATGTAGGTCAAAGTGACCTACTTTTGGTATATAACACATCTCACCTGGGTCAATCCACGCCCAAAGTATAAAGTTCCAGTGACAAGTTAGTGCTGGAGATAGAACAATGACAAACTTTTTTTCTTTTTATGTAGGTCAAAAGTGACTGAATTTTGATGCATGACATCAGGATATAGGATAAAGGAGTCAGAGCAGACAAAATCTTAAATGGAAGGCCAGATGGGAGGATAGAGAGAAGGGGGAAGGACATTCCAACACAAAAAGAGTACTGCACGGCGGAACAATATAAGCGTAACCCCTGTGATATGGTATTCATGAGCTCATGAATGTTCATGAATCATGAACTTTTAAGAATACTGTAAGTTTGTGATTCATGAAAAAAGTTCATGAATATTCATTGTCTTGTTGTACTTTTGTATTGTAATACTGTACCATTGTATTGTTGTAGTTTTGTATTGTAATACTGTACCATTGTCTTGTTGTAGTTTTGTATTGTAATACTGTACCATTGTCTTGTTGTAGACTATGTCGACAGCTTTGATGAAGTGAAGGCATGAAGCCTCACTTTTATTTACTCCAGCCTGGGTCATTATTTCTAGTACTTCAGGGAGAGTCTGCATACATCTAGTGTAGAACAATGTACAGAGGGATGTAACAAAACAATTACTACACAACAATGTGCAAACAAAGAAATGACAATGTAGGAATGACACTTAATTATAAGTCTGTCCCGCCTCTCAGCTTTGTTAGTATGGCAAATTATAAAGTCAAAAAAAAAACTGATGACATCCCCCCCCCCCCCCCCCCCCCAAACAAACCTTACTATTAAATAACAAGATGCCTACATTATAGCGAAGAATAAAAAAGAAAAGTGAATTTCACAAAATCACTACAAATAAAATAGATAAAGTATACATTTCTATGAATAAAATCTGGGTTATTACTGTAAATCACTTATATTTCGCGAGTACTTAATTTCGCGAACTCACCTAATTTGACTTATTCGCGAATACATAATATTCGCAAATTCTGATCTCATAATGACTTTAAATTCGGAAATGACGTTAACAGATGGGCGATTTTTCCATGTAACATAGTTGGTAGCCATTTTGTTTATTTATTAGCATTTATTAGCATAAATAATGGACGCAGGCTTGTAGCCTCTATATCCATATCAATATCAATACATAGTATAATATAATTATTTCCTGTGTAATTAATGGCTTTATATTAGTTCCTGTACATTCATAAATAAAAACGGTTATTTTTCCAATGATCATCTAACATTATTTCAAAATTTAACACAGAATTAACATTGACAACAATTTGTGGCAAGCTATTCCATAAATCAATAACTCGGTAACTGAAAAAATGTTTCCTTCCATCAAGACGACATCGCTTTTTGAATATTTTCATATCGTGACCTCTGGTTCTACTCATCTTGTCCATTTGGAAAAAGTTTTTTGTTATTCTACTATCGTATAACACTATCTTAAAAACGTTAATCATATCTCCTCTGGTCCTACGGTGCTGTAGTGTTGGGAGATTTAACCGTTGTAGCCGTTCCAGGCTACAGGGGTACAATATATTTTTAAATCCAGGGATCAGTTTTGTTGCCCTTCTCTGCACATTTTCAATGAGTTCTATATCTTTTACTTTTGATGGGTTCCAAACACTTGCAGCATACTAAAGGTGGGGTCTAACTAGAGCTTTAAATAGCATTTTGAACATGAGTTCGTCCAGATACACAAAAGATCTTCTTATCAGTCCAACTATACTGTTAGCTTTATTGACAATTAACTGTATGTGCGTTTTGAAGTTTAAATCCTCATCTTTGGTGACACCAATGTCCTTTTCGTTCTTGACATGTTCCAGTTGGATTCTTTCACCTCCCGATCCTTCCATATAGTATTTTCGTTTTTGAGTTGCTTTAAGCGAAAGAACTTTACATTTATTAGGGTGGAATTTCAGTAGATTATCCAAATCGTTCTGGAGTATTTTAACATCCTCGCTATTGCTTATTTGTCTGTATAATTTGGTATCATCAGCAAAGAGCGGCGATTGGGACACTGGTATTTCTGGTAGATCGTTGATATATACAACAAATAATATTGGGCCCAATACACTTCCCTGGGGGATACCACTCATTACCGGGTAAGATTTAGAGGATTCTCCGTTGACTATTACTCGCTGGCATCTATTTCTTAAGAAGTCTTTTATCCAATAAACAACCTGAAGGCTAACACCATATCCTGACAATTTCCTCAATAAACGTTGGTGTGGCACTTTATGAGAGTCATGTGGCAGTACAAGAAAAGTCATGTGATTCAATCATGTGATATCGGTGTCTGGCCATACTGAATTGTATTTACCGTACCTGTATACATGCTAAATGGCTTACAAAGGCGGTGTCAGACATTGAACAAAACCCACGGGTCATTAAGAATGCCTGGAAGATGACGGGACTACAATAGGTTGTGAGTTAACGTACATTGTAATTAACGTACGTGTGTATACAGTGATACCGATGAACAGTTCTCGGGACAGCTAGTCTATTGCGAATGATTTATACTCCAGGCGATTATTTGCTCTGAATGTTTGAATTAAATAAATAATTTATTTGATTTCAACTTTGTTATGGTAAACATCTTTTCGAGAATCAAGCGATGTGAAGTGCTATATATACATGTAACCTTACATAACTTACAACAGCGTGGGTAATAAAGCACGACGTATTCCGGGTGACCATCCGGGATCCTCGGGACCTTACCTATTGTACTTAAATTAACTACATGTAAAACGTCGTCTAGAAGTTAATTAAGTCCGAGTTCAACCACAATATCAGTGTTCAGTGGTTTTTTGTGTGTGTGTGAAATTTTGGTGTTTTGTGATATAAAAACATACTCTGATATAAGTATATAATTTATCACTCTATCATTACTCTAACGGCAATGTTTGCTCACCAACTAAAGATTACAGTAGATTCAAAATGGACGCCACTTAGTATTCTTGTCATTCTTATACAGATATTCTCGGGGGATTTGAATTGGCGTTTGACTCTCCTCGCGAATTAACGTCAAAATAAATCCCACGCAAAATATATATTTACAGTATTAATCATGCTATGTTAATTATTTGTAGATTTTTTTTCTTTTCTCATATATATTTTAATTGATCATATATGCAATTGTTACAACATAAAAAAAAAGTATAATACATATACATGTATCCAAATCCACTAAGAATTATACGATAGATAATTAGAAAATGATAATTATTTGTAGATTTTCAAAGAAACTATTTCGTTCTGATGTTGGCATCAATTTAATTTAATAATTATAAAAATATCAGTGGCCTGAATTCGTCTTTTCAGCTGGTCCAGTACTCACAATCCTGCACATTTTAATAGTACATGTAATTGAATCTGTTACCAGTATTATGTAATCAAGATTAATTTATCTCAGTCGAGGGATGACACCTGTAACGAAATCCCTTTCGAAGCCAAGTGCTTTACCAGTAATATATCTACCAATGAGAGGTTTGTTTATTTGGTTTGTTTTTGTTTAACGTCCTATTAACGGCCAGGGTCATTTAAGGAAGTGCCAGGTTTTGGAGGTGGAGGAAAGCCGGAGTACCCGGAGAAAATCCACCGGCCTACGGTCAGTACCTGGCAACAGCCTACGGAGGTTTCGACTCAGATGTGGAGTGCTAGTGATAAAGTGTCAGGACACCTTAACCATTCGGCCACCACGTGCACGGCCCCTCAATGAGAGGACTTGGGGTACGTCAAACAGAAACCACCAGCAGAGGTGATTTAATTAAAACAGTATCACATAAAATACATTTTCTCTCACATTCGCTATGAAGGTCTCCTGTAGGATGTTTTATGTAACAGCCTAAGCTGAGTATGGGAAGCTGTGAGGTGCTGGTGGTTTTTCTCCGGGTACTCCGGCTTTCCTCCACCTCCAAAACCTGGCACATCCTTATATGACCCTGGCTGTTAATAGGACGTTAAACAAAAACAAAACAAACCAAAGTATGGGAAGCTACAGAATGTCAGACAGAGATTAATCTATCTCAAACACATTGTACAAGTGGCAGATTCTTGTTCTTATACATAACTGCATCAAATTGAATAAAACATTTTTTTAATTGTTTTTTAATGAATAAAACATATCATGTGATTGATGATAACTTTATAATTTTTCATTTTCAGTGAATTACTTTCCTTTTGGGTTATGGACCAGAAAGTTGTCTTTTTTAATGATGTCACTTGGAAATAATTGTTGCATACATTTAAAGGTGCCAGACAGATCGGACAGGACAGAAAAATCTAACACTGTGTATTCTGCAGGATTTCCTGTTCTTATGAGAAGAAACTGACCTGTTCATGGTGAGAAGATGTGTGGATTGAGCTGGCAGGAATACTGTACTGCTGACCCAGGTTTGGATGAGATCAGTTTGGTAGTTAGGTACCAGACTGGACAGAGTGGTCAGTACACTGTCTGTCGGTAGCAAGTGGCTCCAGAATCGACAGCAAACACTGCAAAGAAATTAAAAAGGCTGTAAAAATCAGACTGGACAGAGTACTTATCGGATAATTTGTCAGAAACAAGGGCAATCACAACTACCTAGGTTAATGTGGTGGTAAATATGCATGCCATAATTCATTTGAACATTGCTTAGAGAAGCCTTAGAAAACAAGAGGCCCATGGACCTTAACAGTCACTTGAGTTTTGAAATATTTCAGCTAATTTGACCGTTTTTGGCCCTACCAATCAGCCAAGGGGATACGTCCTGGCTAACATGTGCATACCATTAAGCTGTCATATTATGTTGATAATTTTAATACAGTTAGAACGAATTCAAATAGAAATCAAACAAATGATCATCAAAAATGAGATTTCCCCATATAAACTAATATTTAGTATACCCCTTTCAAAGGACAAACATGAGACACCACAGTTATGAAATTTAAGAATTAAAAATTGATTAAGTAAATACAGATTTTGACAATCGCAATCTAACGATAAATTGATGTATCTATACACCTCTTTAGATTAGACAGTGGTACATGTACCGATAGTGTGATGTATCTGTACACGTACCGATAGTGTCATGTATCTGTACACCTCTATAGATTAGACAGTGGTACATGTACCGATAGTGTGATGTATCTGTACACCTCTATAGATTAGACAGTACAGTACATGTACCGATAGTGTGATGTATCTGTACACCTCTATAGATTAGACAGTGGTACATGTACCGATAGTGTGATGTATCTGTACACCTCTATAGATTAGACAGTGGTACATGTACCGATAGTGTGATGTATCTGTACACCTCTATAGATTAGACAGTGGTACATGTACCGATAGTGTGATGTATCTGTACATGTACCAATAGTGTGATGTATCTGTACACGTACCGATAGTGTGATGTATCTGTACACGTACCAATAGTGTGATGTATCTGTACACGTACCAATAGTGTGATGTATCTGTACACGTACCGATAGTGTGATGTATCTGTACACGTACCGATAGTGTGATGTATCTGTACACGTACCAATAGTGTGATGTATCTGCACACCTCTATAGAATAGACAGTACAGTACATTTACCGATAGTGTGATGTATCTGTACACCTCTATAGATTAGACAGTGGTACATGTACCGATAGTGTGATGTATCTGTACACCTCTATAGATTACACAGTGGTACATGTACCGATAGTGTGATGTATCTGTACACCTGTATAGATTAGACAGTAGTACATGTACAGATAGTGTGATGTATCTGTACACCTCTATAGATTAGACAGTGGTACATGTACCGATAGTGTGATGTATCTGTACACGTACCGATAGTGTGATGTATCTGTACACCTCTATAGATTACACAGTGGTACATGTACCGATAGTGTGATGTATCTGTACACCTCTATAGATTACACAGTGGTACATGTACCGATAGTGTGATGTATCTGTACACCTCTATAGATTAGACAGTGGTACACGTACCGATAGTGTGATGTATCTGTACACGTACCGATAGTGTGATGTATCTGTACACCTCTATAGATTAGACAGTGGTACATGTACCGATAGTGTGATGTATCTGTACACCTCTATAGATTAGACAGTAGTACATGTACCGATAGTGTGATGTATCTGTACACCTCTATAGATTAGACAGTAGTACATGTACCGATAGTGTGATGTATCTGTACACCTCTATAGATTAGACAGTGGTACATGTACCGATAGTGTGATGTATCTGTACACCTCTATAGATTAGACAGTACAGTACATGTACCGATAGTGTGATGTATCTGTACACCTCTATAGATTAGACAGTGGTACATGTACCGATAGTGTGATGTATCTGTACACCTCTATAGATTAGACAGTACAGTACATGTACCGATAGTGTGATGTATCTGTACACCTCTATAGATTAGACAGTGGTACATGTACCGATAGTGTGATGTATCTGTACACCTCTATAGATTAGACAGTGGTACATGTACCGATAGTGTGATGTATCTGTACACCTCTATAGATTAGACAGTACAGTACATGTACAGATAGTGTGATGTATCTGTACACCTCTATAGAATTAGACAGTGGTACATGTACCGATAGTGTGATGTATCTGTACACCTCTATAGATTAGACAGTGGTACATGTACCGATAGTGTGATGTATCTGTACACCTCTATAGATTAGACAGTAGTACATGTACCGATAGTGTGATGTATCTGTACACCTCTATAGATTAGACAGTACAGTACATGTACCGATAGTGTGATGTATCTGTACACCTCTATAGATTAGACAGTGGTACATGTACCGATAGTGTGATGTATCTGTACATGTACCGATAGTGTGATGTATCTGTACACCTCTATAGGATATGTATGACATAGTGGGTACATGTACCGATAGTGTGATGTATCTGTACACCTCTATAGATTAGACAGTGTACATGTACCGATAGTGTGATGTATCTGTACACTCTAAGATTAGACAGTACATGTACAGTATGTCGTACAGTCCGATAGTGGAGTATCTGTACACCTCTATAGATTAGACAGTGGTACATGTACCGATAGTGTGATGTATCTGTACACCTCTATAGATTAGACAGTGGTACATGTACCGATAGTGTGATGTATCTGTACATCTCTATAGATTAGACAGTGGTACATGTACCTATAGTGTGATGTATCTGTACACCTCTATAGATTAGACAGTGGTACATGTACCGATAGTGTGATGTATCTGTACACCTCTATAGATTAGACAGTGGTACATGTACCGATAGTGTGATGTATCTGTACACCTCTATAGATTAGACAGTGGTACATGTACCGATAGTGTGATGTATCTGTACACCTCTATAGATTAGACAGTGGTACACGTACCGATAGTGTGATGTATCTGTACACCTCTATAGATTAGACAGTGGTACATGTACCGATAGTGTGATGTATCTGTACACCTCTATAGATTAGACAGTGGTACATGTACCGATAGTGTGATGTATCTGTACACCTCTATAGATTAGACAGTAGTACATGTACCGATAGTGTGATGTATCTGTACACCTCTATAGATTAGACAGTGGTACATGTACCGATAGTGTGATGTATCTGTACACCTCTATAGATTAGACAGTGGTACATGTACCGATAGTGTGATGTATCTGTACACCTCTATAGATTAGACAGTGGTACATGTACCGATAGTGTGATGTATCTGTACACCTCTATAGATTAGACAGTGGTACATGTACCGATAGTGTGATGTATCTGTACACCTCTATAGATTAGACAGTGGTACATGTACCGATAGTGTGATGTATCTGTACACCTCTATAGATTAGACAGTAGGTACATGTACCGATAGTGTGATGTATCTGTACACCTCTATAGATTAGACAGTGGTACATGTACCGATAGTGTGATGTATCTGTACACCTCTATAGATTAGACAGTAGGTACATGTACCGATAGTGTGATGTATCTGTACACCTCTATAGATTAGACAGTGGTACATGTACCGATAGTGTGATGTATCTGTACACCTCTATAGATTAGACAGTGGTACATGTACCGATAGTGTGATGTATCTGTACACCTCTATAGATTAGACAGTGGTACATGTACCGATAGTGTGATGTATCTGTACACCTCTATAGATTAGACAGTGGTACATGTACCGATAGTGTGATGTATCTGTACACCTCTATAGATTAGACAGTGGTACATGTACCGATAGTGTGATGTATCTGTACACCTCTATAGATTAGACAGTAGGTACATGTACCGATAGTGTGATGTATCTGTACACCTCTATAGATTAGACAGTGGTACATGTACCGATAGTGTGATGTATCTGTACACCTCTATAGATTAGACAGTACAGTACATGTACCGATAGTGTGATGTATCTGTACACGTACCGATAGTGTGATGTATCTGTACACCTCTATAGATTAGACAGTGGTACATGTACCGATAGTGTGATGTATCTGTACACCTCTATAGATTAGACAGTGGTACATGTACCGATAGTGTGATGTATCTGTACACCTCTATAGATTAGACAGTGGTACATGTACCGATAGTGTGATGTATCTGTACACCTCTATAGATTAGACAGTAGGTACATGTACCGATAGTGTGATGTATCTGTACACCTCTATAGATTAGACAGTAGGTACATGTACCGATAGTGTGATGTATCTGTACACCTCTATAGATTAGACAGTGGTACATGTACCGATAGTGTGATGTATCTGTACACCTCTATAGATTAGACAGTAGGTACATGTACCGATAGTGTGATGTATCTGTACACCTCTATAGATTAGACAGTAGGTACATGTACCGATAGTGTGATGTATCTGTACACCTCTATAGATTAGACAGTGGTACATGTACCGATAGTGTGATGTATCTGTACACCTCTATAGATTAGACAGTGGTACATGTACCGATAGTGTGATGTATCTGTACACCTCTATAGATTAGACAGTAGTACATGTACCGATAGTGTGATGTATCTGTACACCTCTATAGATTAGACAGTGGTACATGTACCGATAGTGTGATGTATCTGTACACCTCTATAGATTAGACAGTAGTACATGTACCGATAGTGTGATGTATCTGTACACCTCTATAGATTAGACAGTAGGTACATGTACCGATAGTGTGATGTATCTGTACACCTCTATAGATTAGACAGTGGTACATGTACCGATAGTGTGATGTATCTGTACACCTCTATAGATTAGACAGTGGTACATGTACCGATAGTGTGATGTATCTGTACACCTCTATAGATTAGACAGTACAGTACATGTACCGATAGTGTGATGTATCTGTACACCTCTATAGATTAGACAGTAGGTACATGTACCGATAGTGTGATGTATCTGTACACCTCTATAGATTAGACAGTGGTACATGTACCGATAGTGTGATGTATCTGTACATGTACCGATAGTGTGATGTATCTGTACACCTCTATAGATTAGACAGTAGTACATGTACCGATAGTGTGATGTATCTGTACACCTCTATAGATTAGACAGTGGTACATGTACCGATAGTGTGATGTATCTGTACACCTCTATAGATTAGACAGTAGGTACATGTACCGATAGTGTGATGTATCTGTACACCTCTATAGATTAGACAGTGGTACATGTACCGATAGTGTGATGTATCTGTACACCTCTATAGATTAGACAGTAGGTACATGTACCGATAGTGTGATGTATCTGTACACCTCTATAGATTAGACAGTAGTACATGTACCGATAGTGTGATGTATCTGTACACCTCTATAGATTAGACAGTGGTACATGTACCGATAGTGTGATGTATCTGTACACCTCTATAGATTAGACAGTGGTACATGTACCGATAGTGTGATGTATCTGTACACCTCTATAGATTAGACAGTGGTACATGTACCGATAGTGTGATGTATCTGTACACCTCTATAGATTAGACAGTGGTACATGTACCGATAGTGTGATGTATCTGTACACCTCTATAGATTAGACAGTAGTACATGTACCGATAGTGTGATGTATCTGTACACCTCTATAGATTAGACAGTGGTACATGTACCGATAGTGTGATGTATCTGTACACCTCTATAGATTAGACAGTACAGTACATGTACCGATAGTGTGATGTATCTGTACTTGTACCGATAGTGTCATGTATCTGTACACCTGTATAGATTAGACAGTGGTACATGTACCGATAGTGTGATGTATCTGTACACCTCTATAGATTAGACAGTGGTACATGTACCGATAGTGTGATGTATCTGTACACGTACCGATAGTGTCATGTATCTGTACACCTCTATAGAATAGACAGTGGTACATGTACCGATAGTGTGATGTATCTGTACACCTCTATTGATTAGACAGTAGTACATGTACCGATAGTGTGATGTATCTGTACACCTCTATAGATTAGACAGTGGTACATGTACCGATAGTGTGATGTATCTGTACACCTCTATAGATTAGACAGTGTACCGATAGTGTGATGTATCTGTACACCTCTATAGATTAGACAGTGGTACATGTACCGATAGTGTGATGTATCTGTACACCTCTATAGATTAGACAGTGGTACATGTACCGATAGTGTGATGTATCTGTACATGTACCGATAGTGTGATGTATCTGTACATGTACCGATAGTGTGATGTATCTGTACACCTCTATAGATTAGACAGTGGTACATGTACCGATAGTGTGATGTATCTGTACACCTCTATAGATTAGACAGTGGTACATGTACCGATAGTGTGATGTATCTGTACACCTCTATAGATTAGACAGTACAGTACATGTACCGATAGTGTGATGTATCTGTACACCTCTATAGATTAGACAGTGGTACATGTACCGATAGTGTGATGTATCTGTACACCTCTATAGATTAGAGAATGGTACATGTACCGATAGTGTGATGTATCTGTACACCTCTATAGATTAGACAGTAGTACATGTACCGATAGTGTGATGTATCTGTACACCTCTATAGATTAGACAGTAGGTACATGTACCGATAGTGTGATGTATCTGTACACCTCTATAGATTAGACAGTGGTACATGTACCGATAGTGTGATGTATCTGTACATGTACCGATAGTGTGATGTATCTGTACACCTCTATAGATTAGACAGTGGTACATGTACCGATAGTGTGATGTATCTGTACACCTCTATAGATTAGACAGTGGTACATGTACCGATAGTGTGATGTATCTGTACACCTCTATAGATTAGACAGTGGTACATGTACCGATAGTGTGATGTATCTGTACACCTCTATAGATTAGACAGTGGTACATGTACCGATAGTGTGATGTATCTGTACACCTCTATAGATTAGACAGTGGTACATGTACCGATAGTGTGATGTATCTGTACACCTCTATAGATTAGACAGTAGTACATGTACCGATAGTGTGATGTATCTGTACACCTCTATAGATTAGACAGTAGTACATGTACCGATAGTGTGATGTATCTGTACACCTCTATAGATTAGACAGTGGTACATGTACCGATAGTGTGATGTATCTGTACACCTCTATAGATTAGACAGTGGTACATGTACCGATAGTGTGATGTATCTGTACACCTCTATAGATTAGACAGTGGTACATGTACCGATAGTGTGATGTATCTGTACACCTCTATAGATTAGACAGTAGTACATGTACCGATAGTGTGATGTATCTGTACACCTCTATAGATTAGACAGTGGTACATGTACCGATAGTGTGATGTATCTGTACACCTCTATAGATTAGACAGTGGTACATGTACCGATAGTGTGATGTATCTGTACACCTCTATAGATTAGACAGTAGTACATGTACCGATAGTGTGATGTATCTGTACACCTCTATAGATTAGACAGTACAGTACATGTACCGATAGTGTGATGTATCTGTACACCTCTATAGATTAGACAGTAGGTACATGTACCGATAGTGTGATGTATCTGTACACCTCTATAGATTAGACAGTACAGTACATGTACCGATAGTGTGATGTATCTGTACACCTCTATAGATTAGACAGTGGTACATGTACCGATAGTGTGATGTATCTGTACACCTCTATAGATTAGACAGTGGTACATGTACCGATAGTGTGATGTATCTGTACACCTCTATAGATTAGACAGTACAGTACATGTACCGATAGTGTGATGTATCTGTACACCTCTATAGATTAGACAGTAGTACATGTACCGATAGTGTGATGTATCTGTACACCTCTATAGATTAGACAGTACAGTACATGTACCGATAGTGTGATGTATCTGTACACCTCTATAGATTAGACAGTGGTACATGTATGAGGATCAGCATACCTTCTATTGGTGGCTCCACTCTGTACAAACTTCACCATACTGATAAAATCTTCTTTTTTGCTATAAACAGGATAAAGAAAAAAAACAACATGTGAATTTATAATGACAAACAATTTCTAAGACTAGAGAATATTAAGACATGTTTGTCCTAAATGCCTTGTTATCACAGCTGAGTAATTTTCTAGTTTTGGTTCAATGTATGCCATTGGTGTAAATGTTGAATTACCAGGTAATTTGTTCAATCAGCACTCAGTCTGGTAAATCACTTTCTCTGTATGAATTTCACAGAAGCAAAATAAGAGTATAATTTATGTTATGGAGATAAACCACACAAAAAAAAAAGAGAAAAAGAGAAAAAAAAAAAAAAAAATTAAAAAGCAAATGGTGTGTACTTGAAATAAAATGTGAATCAGTTTATGATGAGAGTACACTTCAGGTTTTTGTTTTATAGCTCCATAACATAAAAATACATCCAAGTTTTACCTTATCATTAATCTACTATCCACATTTTACAAGGATGGAAACTTTGATTTGCAACATAAGATCAATATACTGAGATCCGAGTCTATCTGGAGGATATCATTATAGAGATTTCTTGTGTATTTACCTGTCAAAGGCAAGCAGAGTGATCCCTGCCAGAGTGTCGGCCAAAAGGGGTGACGCTGTCTGACTGCAGGACAGGGTTTTTACTGTTGGCAAGACAACAGTCCACAGCACTCTATACAGGTCTTCTATATTCTTCTCGGCTCCAGGTTTTTTCTTCATCTCCCTGAACACAAAAAACATTTACTGTTGTATATGAAGCATCTGGTGTAAGGGAAATCAAACATTAATTGACAGGATATCATATTTCATGTTTCACAGTGAAATTACAGTGTAAATTGTGAAAGCCTTTTTGTTGTTTTTGTTAGTCCCTCGTAAATTCTCACATAGTCTGGAAGGTGACCCCATACATTCTCACATAGTCGGGCAGGTAACCCCATACATTCTCACATGGTCGGGCAGGTGACCCCATATATTCTCACATGGTCGGGCAGGTGACCCCATATATTCTCACATGGTCGGGCAGGTGACCCCATATATTCTCACAGTTGGGCAGGTGACCCCATACATTCTCACATAGTCAGGCAGGTGACCCCTTATATTCTCACAGTTGGGCAGGTGCCCCTTTACATTCTCACATAGTCAGACAGGTGACCCCATACATTCTCACATAGTCAAGTAGGTGACCCCATATATTCTCACAGTTGGGCAGGTGACCCTTTACATTCTCACATAGTCGGACAGGTGATCCCTTACATTCTCACAGTCGGGCAGGTGACCCCATACATTCTCACAAAGTCAGGCAGGTGACCCCATACATTCTCACAGTCGGGCAGGTGACCCCTTACATTCTCTCATAGTCAGACAGGTGACCCCATATATTCTCACATAGTTGGGCAGGTGACCTCATACATTCTTACATGGTCGGGCAGGTGACCCCTTACATTCTCACATAGTCAGGCAGGTGACCCCATATATTCTCACAGTCGGGCAGGTGACCCCTTACATTCTCACATAGTCGGGCAGGTGACCCCTTACATTCTCACATAGTCAGGCAGGTGACCCCATACATTCTCACATGGTCGGGCAGGTGACCCCTTACATTCTCACAGTCGGGCAGGTGACCCCTTACATTCTCACATGGTCGGGCAGGTGACCCCTTACATTCTCACATGGTCGGGCAGATGACCTCACACATTCTCAAGTAGTTTGGAAGGTGAACCCATAAATTCTCAAGTGGTTGGGCAGGTGAACCAATGTATTGTCACCTGGTCGGACAAGTGAACCTATACATTACCAAGTGGTTGGCCAGCTAAACCCATACCTTTTCATATCCAGCCAGGGATCTGAACCCTGGCCACCTAGGTGAAAGGTTGTTACCACTGTGCCACCCAGAAGAAAAAAGTTTAAAAGTGTGTTACAAGTGTATACCTGATACGAGTGATCACAGCCTCTATTGTACCCAACACAGGACCCATCTCATTACTTCTACACACTCGGAGGACATTGGCAAATCCTTCTGCTGGAAAAAACAGTTTGGAATCAAAATGGGTATCTAATACAGAACTGTTGAAAAGTAGGTGGTAAGTATGCTGGGATTAATTATGGGAATCAGGTAAGTATGCTGGGATTAATTATGGGAATCAGGTAAGTATGTTTGGATTAGTAATGGGAATCAGGTAAGTATGTTTGGACTAATTATGGGAATCAGGTAAGTATGCTTGGATTAATTATGGGAATCAGGTAAGTATGCTTGGATTAGTAATGGGAATCAGGTAAGTATGCTGGGATTAATTATGGGAATCAGGTAAGTATGCTGGGATTAATTATGGGAATCAGGTAAGTATGTTTGGATTAGTAATGGGAATCAGGTAAGTATGTTTGGACTAATTATGGGAATCAGGTAAGTATGCTTGGATTAATTATGGGAATCAGGTAAGTATGCTTGGATTAGTAATGGGAATCAGGTAAGTATGCTGGGATTAGTAATGGGAATCAGGTAAGTATGCTGGGATTAGTAATGGGAATCAGGTAAGTATGGTTGGATTAGTAATGGGAATCAGGTAAGTATGCTGGGATTAAATTAATTATGGGAATCAGGTAAGTATGCTCGGATTAGTAATGGGAATTAATTGAAATTTCCTGATCGATCATCAGTTATGTCTATCCAATTGATAGGAAAGAAAAAAGATACTTATGTAGTATTTATATTATTTTTTTTAACTTTAACTCCATGAACATGTTTTTTTTTTTTTGATTATTCAATTCCTTGGGAGACAATTTTGTGAGAACTCATATTCATAAATCTTTCCTTTTCTTCCTTAATATTCATTATGTAAATCTGAACTGAAAACATAAATGAATATAATTGATTAAGGATTGAATCTTGATTTGGTCGATTACATGGGGTCATGAATTGAGTTGCTCTTGAGACAAATTTAATGAACTGCGAAGCAGTTCATGTTGAATTTGTCTCAAGAGCAACTCAATTCATGACCCCATGAAATCGACCAAATCAAGATTCAATCCTTATATTTCAATTGTTTTTTTTTTCGAATAAAAAAGTCGGTCTAGATATTAATGTCTCGAAGCTTGTGCAAGTCCAAATGCAGAAAAGCCCGAGGAGTTCCGGATTGTGCATGTCTAGTCGGTCGAGTAAAATAGTCCGCAATATTAGGATTAAAAACAGCATCATTTTGTCAAAATAGAAGTATTTAGCATTTTAACAATGTAGAAAAAGTGAAATTGTTCCGCGGAAGGATTTTTACCATTTATTCATACGCACCGATCAGTGTTAATCTGGTCAAATTCATGAGCAAATGAAACAGACTAAGTTTGGTAGTTTCATTGAGTCCAACTTGAGTAGAAATTGAAATATTAGCATTTGTTTGTTCTTATTGTTATTAAATACAAGAGTTATGCCCCTTGTTGAAACTCATCCTTTAACATTGATATCGAGGCCTGATACGGAAGCTGAATTAATTTCAAAGTTTTGTTTTCAAGTTTGAATCATTGTTTATAGTATAAAGTTTTAAAATGTTTATCAAAGAATATAATAATGAGTTTTCAAAAACGACTACTGTTAGTAACAAATAGAACTAGAACTGTCGCCAGGATGGCTGACTAATACCCCCGCAATCTGCAGGAGACAATGGTGAATTAGAACTGTTAATTAGAGGCTAACTAAGATAACCCAGTAATATAGTGACCAGTTGCCATAGCAACCATAATTTTGAGGAAAAGAAAGTGGCATGCACATCTACACATGGTCCTCTATATTTGTGTGAAGTTTCATTGAAATCGGCTCTTCGGTTTAGGAGGAGTTGTCCGGACAAACTTAAAGTTATGGTTCTTTTCGGAAAACCGGTTTATAGTGACCAGTTGCCATAGCAACCATAATTTTGAGAAAAAGAAAGTGGCATGCACATCTACACATGATTATTAATATTTGTGTGAAGTTTCATTGAAATCGGCCCATAGGTTTAGGAGGAGTTGTCCGGACAAAATGTGTCTACAGACAGACAGACGGACGGGCAGACAACCTGATTCCAGTATACCCCCTAACTTCGTTGCGGGGGTATAATTAGATAAAGTGTATAACCAATCGACAGATAAGAAAGGTGACCAATGTTAGCTATCACCTGACAGAAAATCATACTAACTTATCAGCTTAGAGTGGCCAGGTCCCAGTTTGGAACTGGACTCAAACACTTCCTGTAGACTTTCAATGTAGAACAGGATCAGCTTCCACAGGAGCTGTCGTCGTCTGGGGTCAAGGTCATCACACATCAATTCCCTACAAATGATATATATCAGAAGTCAGTAGACACATATTGAGAGATTTGTTATTATGTCAGCATCCCAAGGTGAGCAGCTTTAAGACACAGTGACCAAGTAGAAACTTACAGAGAGGTATTGTTGAAAGCCTGACCAAGTCTCTCTGTCAGGAAGGAGAAGTCTAGATCCTTCTGCTGATGAAGGTGCACCATTGCAAACATGCCCATCCACACGACTCGAGTTGTGTTTAGAGAGAGGCTTGACACATCGACCATGTTGTAGAAGTCACACAGTTTTCCAGTCTATCGAAAAAAAAGGAGATTTGTGAATTAACAGTGTTTTTGTTAAAATATGTTACATCTCCTATAAAGTGTAATTATGGTCAACTGAAAACAAGAAAAGCCTGTAGTTACAAATTTTACATTATTACCACCTTGGTGCCATTTGATATTCACTGGACAAGCAATGTAAACATAATGAGCAGTGCAGCATCTTAAATTCATATACTGAAAGAGTACGATTTACATTATTTCAGAAATTGAGCTTACACGTAAAATGTACCCTGGGGACATGTACCCTGGGGACAGACATTCAGCCAAATAACTGGTGGGGATATAAACAAAAAAATCTTGGTAAAATGAATGTTTAAAAAACTTGGTTCTCTAAATTAAAAATCTAAAATACTTTTACTTTCTTCCATTTCAATCGACTGTGTACATGTACAATGTTACACACAAATTGAATTCTGATTTGGAAACAAGTCTTTTCTTATTTTATATCCTTCTACAGAAGATTAAAAAAATGTTTTCCATCCTTCAACTTTAATGATTCTCAAATTTAATGATTCTTAGATTTAACAATTCTCAAATTTAATGATTCTCAAATTTAATGATTCTCAAATGATTCAGGCTTTTACTACTCACCACATCCTCTGTGTCAGCAGCCAGACTGAGACACAGGAACAGACTTGTGAAGTTATAAAATCCATTCTCTGTTAACTCCTGGATCCTCCGTTTATGAAACTTGGAATATACTCTTTGGATAGAAAAGAAACATATCAGTTACAAGTTGTTTGTATCAGTTCTGTAGAGACCATTTTCCATTAAAATCTTTCTGCCAAAAAGTGTGTTAACACTAAAATGTTGTAATAATGTAAGTGAATACACAATTAAAATCTTAACATAGTCATAAGAATGTTAATTTTGTATAGAAAATGGTCAAAGGGCAATATCCTCCCCGAAAAAAAAAACCCAAAAAACTTGCATGTATGCATCCAAAATCATACTTGGAAAACAAAATAAAATCACAAAATGTGCACATATATCAATTTGAAAACAATCTGTCCACAAATACAAACGCTAGAGTGCTAACAAAATTGGATGGACCAAAACATACACCAGTGGACAGACGCCCAGTAACACCACATCCCGCAAGGAGTGTGGCTTGGCAGGGGACGAAACAGTTCATGTGAAAACATACTAAGGCATCTTAAGTGACAGGAATCTTCTTACTTTACAAAACTAACCAATTCACAACAAAAAATGGTAAGTATTATTGAATCAAAATGCACAATGGTTACATACATAGGAGCTTATCCCTTAATCGTAGGGGGCAAAGGTCAAAATGTGTATAATTTACCTTTTTTGAAGTGTTTGAATCACTAATCTACTAAAACACTTTTCCCAGTAAATTGACGTTATATATCTGAATTCTAATTTAAACATATTTCATTGACACACGAAATGACAATCGGATGAGTCAGTATGTTTTTCCAACTTATAAGTGACTTCTCCTAATATTAACATGATTCCTACCTTCCTTTTATCTGCCTCCATTCTTGGTTAGAACCAGAGTCAAGCATTTGGTGAAGGTGGTTACCAAGGAGACCAAGAAATAATTGGAAACTTGTGTCCTGAGGCTTACTGCAAATGTAAATACCGCTGTTTGATATAAAACCTTACCTGTTTTCTTCAATTATTCATTTCTTAATGATAAATGAAATCATCAGAAAACATAGCTGATATACTTTTAGTTTATACATGCAAAGAATCGAAAGCAGATATGTTCTTATGATTCCAATGTTCTTGTAAACTAACAAAAAATATTGCTATTCTTATCACCATGGTAACAAACTGTGAGAAATAATAATAATAAAAAAACTCTTCTTACAAATTGTACCAATAATGTATTACAAACCCTAAAGCCATCAAGAAGATATTGCTAGCCTAAAGTTTTGGTATTTGATAATCTAATCCCTTGGATCAAGATTTCTTTTTCTCCCACACTTCACATGCAGGGTTATCCCGTGGTTGCCATCATCATTTTACGTTGAGTAACCATGTCGTAAATGATGACATCATCAATTTTGATGCACATTCCAAGGGGCATTGCAGATGAGGCAATGAAAAACTTTCATAAAAGCTTACATTTGCTTGCAAGCATGTGAGAAAAATAATCAAACATGGGTCTGTTCTGCGAACAAGGATATCTGAACCCTCATGTAAGAGTTTGGTTGGCCAACACTCGACAAGACTCGTGCTGACTTGTCAAACTCTTACGCTCGGGATGAGATATTTCTGCCCACGGAACAGACCCATGTTAGATTCTATTATTCTCACATACTACACAGGGTTATCCCATAGTTGCTAGGGAAAAGATAAATCGATCTCACATAGGGGGGGGGGGGTAAAGACAGCCGGCACGTACTATATGACGCTGCTCACAATAACGTAACGTCATCATTTTATGTTGTGTAACCATGTCTGTAAATGATGATGTCATTAATTTTGACGCACATTCCACTGCAGATGGGGCGATGAAAAACTTTCATAAAATCTTACATTTGCTTGCAAGTATGTGAGATTCTAATATTCTCACACCTTTGCATATGTATGATACATTTGTCCCATGTGGAACACCCATGTGGGGCATCTTTTTCTCTTACCCTGAACAGGGATATCCTCAGTTTTACCGGGGTGGGATTTTCTTTTCTCTTACCCTGGACAGGGATATCCGCAGATTTACTGGGGATTTTCTTATCTCACCCTAGGGAAAAGACAAGCTACACATGCTCTTGGTACATGCTCTTGTTCTCGATAGGGTGACATCACTATGACCTGACCCGGAATATTTGAATGTTAAATATCAGCATTATTCACAAAAGAATTTAAAATATAAGTATTGATTATCAGAATTGACAGAGTGTTTGGTGTTCTTTTTGACGAGCTTTTCAGAACTATATCTTGTATGAAATCAACATCATAAGCGTCTGCTGCAACCTTATAACAAGTCATCCGCCGTCCACGTGTTGTTGTTTACATACGTTAGGATTTGGTTCACACTACGATTGGAAAACAGGGTAAGAGAAAAATAATCATTCACCCCTTATTGGGATGAGATAGGTGGATCTCAACCCTCGGGGGAGATTTTCAAGTTCCCAAACACTCGGCAAACCTCGTGTTTGGGAATTTAACAATCTCCCCCTCGGGTTGAGATCCCCCTATCTCACCACGAAAGGGGTGACAGATTCTATTAATCCCACATGGATGCACCGAGTTACCTCTGCGGCACTACTCTTTCATGTACACAAAAAACTGTGTGACATCACTGGAAAAACCCTTCTGTTTGCTTAGATGTATAATAACTTTCACGAATGCATTGTATCATTTTTTATGTGTCATTTGAACAAATTATTAATTGCGATCATTGACCTACACATTGAGTCATATTGTTACTGTTTGTTGAGAATTTATTTTTTATGGCGGAAGACTAGATATTTTTCGTTGTACAAAGCAAGCATAGTCGGAGAATTATGACATGATGTCAAACATCAGTCAGCAGTTTCTGGAAAGTCGATCACCTCTGACAAACATTAATCTATATTTGTTGTTATCTTGACACTTTGAAAGTCAGCTATACTTTTTCTCATCTTTCCAATTACATTTGGTTTTATTGTCGTCACCGAGAAAACATACAAAGTTGCTGTATGGTTTCGCCATGTAGATCGATTTCCCAATGCATTTCATGAAAAAGGTATGAGAAAAATAGTCCATCATATGTTAGGTATGTAGGATAGGGAAGTTCTACCCTGGGGTGTAGAATTTGTGACCCAAATTCTGCACCCTCGGGTAGAATTTCCCTATCCCACATACCTACATATGATGGACTCTATTAGTCATAGCATAGTGTCTGCCAGTTCCTGTTGTGATGTAGAGACAATCAGGGCATTATTTCAGATGAAGGAAAAGTGCATTTATAAGTATTTCTGCTAAACTACATAATAAATGGAGAGGACGTATCATAAGGCGTAGACTTATTTTTGAATAAATAAGATACCTCTTAGATAACATGAGAGATACTTACAATTTGTACTGACCACACCCAAGCCTATTGCACTGCTCTAATAAGGTCAATGAGCTCTTGCTGGAAGTATGGAAACAAGCACACAAGACCATTTATTGTTAGGATAGCGGTATGCAGACATTCAAATTTAGATACTTCAATGTGAGTTAAATAAATTAGACAAGAAATCTTGTTCAGGTTGTTTGCAAATTCATTATAGAACTAAGAACATAAACTTCATATATAAATTGGCATCAAACCTTCATAGTGACTGTATCCATTTTAATGCTTTGTTTCATGGAAGCATTCCACTAAATTATGATTTGTTATTTGCAGTATGTATATGATATTTTCTTTGTCAATTACTACAAGAAGCCATTTCATCATTTCATTTACCAGTTAAAGTTAAGTTACTGTATAGGTGGTCATATTCATGGGAAATTTAATTTGCTATATCTGTGGTCAATAAAATAACATGAAAATAAATACCCAGCCAATATTCATGTACTAACAGACGTATACAAGTGTTTACTGTAGACTTTTAACAAGGTGTGGTTATCAAAAATTAAATATTCACGAACTAGGTCCCACGTGGACAGCCCAAAAATGTTATCCCCATGAAATTAAATTCTAAAATTAAATTTGAAATTGAATATAAGTAGGTATATAGTAAATTATAATCCCTGATTAAGGTTTAATAAAAAGTAAAGTTCGTCCTACCTGATAGTACCTAAACCATCCACTGTAGCCACATTCAGCAGGAAACTGCTATTCTGTTAAAAAAAAAAAAAAGCTTCAGTGTAGTGCTCCCAGAACCCATGTGAGGGTGTATTTAAAACTCTCAATTCCCTGGGGTCACTTCCTACACAAAGCATCATAATGGGATTACAAACTTCTGAAAATTAATTAACTATACAGTCAAATCTCGTATTCAGTGGGAACACTTTTTAATGTCAGATTACATTTTGAGACCAGGTATTTAAAACTTCAAACTAGAAAAACATATGTGAAGTTGCTACCTAAGTTGAAAATAAGTGAATTTTACAAATTAAGAAACAAAATAAAATGAATTTAATATAAATGCAACAATATCTATAAAATAAAAAAGTAATCAATGATTATAGACTAATAAGATTAAAACGTTTTTAATATTTCAAGATAAATTGAACCCAAAGATATTTTCCCTAAACAATAATACCAGATATGTTTTCCCCTCGGGTCTAATACAGCGTAGAGTGATTATTACCATTTTACGATAGAAATGGTCCCACAGGAGAAGAAGGAGTGTCACATTTGGTTTCCAGTGCTCGGCAAGATTAACACAGCACTGCAGGTAAAACCTCACATCAGACTCGGACAAATCAGTCTGTAAAACAAGTTTGTACACATGAGGCAATGAAACAGGAGTATGAGAAACATATGGCAAGTTTTTGGCCATATAATCAGTTTGTGCTAGCCTGTCTCTTCTACGGGTACTTGGGTAGATACAGATTTATATGAATTTTAATTGTTTCATCACAATTCTTTGTCACAGAGAACAAATCATGCTGAATTTACAAGACATCAATTTAGTTTTAGTGTGAAAGTACAAAGATAAAAGTAAATAGACTATAATAGTACCTTTAAAATGAGTTCAGTGATAAATACTGTGTTGGTACTGTATATACACATGATCTATATATAGGATCTTTAACGAGTTTTCATTTCATATGAGATTTTATGAAACAAGTATTAAGAAGTTTTTACGTTTGCAAGACTTGAAAATGCAAGTAAAAACTAAAACTTTGAGAGGAGTTTCATAAAACATGTCTAATACCTAAGCTATCCTCTTTAGTATTGACAACAGTTTTATAGAAACTTTAACCAAGCTGTCTACGGACCCCAGCAAGGATGCCAGGTGTATAGCTATATAGCTCCCCTGGACATTGTCCAAGCCAGCTAATGAAATCATTGAAACAGCTTAAGCTGCTAGTAACAGTGAGGGCCAGTTTCTCAACACGACTTTAGCTGCTAGTAGAAGTGAGGGCCAGTTTCTCAACATGACTTTAGTTACAATAGCCATTGAGGACCAGATTTATCAGAATGACTATATAGCAGCTAGTAGCATTGAGGACCAGTTTTATCCTAATAAGTGTTAGTAGCACTACAAAGGTTAATGCCTTAATTTTGTTGATGTTAGGGGATTCTGATACCTTTGCTAAGGACTTTCTAAGAGCTGCCATCACTTCTTGGTAGTTGCTGTCACTTGTATGCTGCAAACAAATAATTTAACATCTTTTATAAGAATAATAAGGTGTACATTAACCATGCATAACAAAAAGAGAGAATTAATCACTTTATCAATGAGATGACTTAATTAATTGTAAATTGTTGTCTTAGTTAATTTCATGGGTGGAATGAGCCAATGTTCCCATGGTCCAAGACCAGTAGTTTTCTTTGGACCAGTAGGACTTTTAACAAGCTATCCTGACAGGTCTGTAGATATTTTGTCTTCATTAGGTAAAAATTCAGTCCCTATTTGATATAAAAACAGCATCAGTAAACCCAACAGTAAATATTGTAACAGGAATTGGATGTTATCTTATCATTTTGTTAAATTATCTTAATTTTCAGAAGATTTGTTTCATTTTAGAGACACTGGGACACACCCAGAGGGCTTATATATTCCTACTAAGTACATCACTGCTGAAAACAAGCATACTGGAGCACTACATGACCCCCCTACTAAAAACAGTAACATTGACCTTAATCTCGACACAAAAACCCTGAAACTTGGATATTATGGTCCTATATTATTGAGTGATGTTTGATCAAAATACCTCAAGGAAGGAAGCCACTAAGTGCACTGACAGACTAATAATATGTCTAGTCCGCAATCCGGTTCGCGCTTCAGTCTCGCCAATTTTTCAAGCGTCTAAAGAGACCTAGCTAGTTGATGCAAATGGCCGACTGTCTCCACGCCTACGATGTTTGTGATATCCATGCACACACGGCAAGCAGATTCGGAAAAAATCAACAATGATACTTCCATGGAATACACTCGGATATTTTCAGAACTTTGTACAATGGCAATACTATACACTTCGATAAAGGATGGGTCCATTGCGATTGTGACATGGGATATTTCCCGACAAACTGAAAGAATGCCATGTTTCGTTTGCAAAAATTTTGTTGTTTCTTGTTGAAATTAATGAACACAGAAGTTGCTTCAAAAGATTTATTAAAAAATATTTCATTTTGAAGGGAATGAAAAATGAAAAAAAAAATTGCCTGTATCTGTTTATATCCAATAACACGGTATTAATAAAATGCAGCCCTCCCTCATCTATTTTTTCAAAATTGGCCTGAGAACCAACTAGTTAATTTTATCAGACCCAATGGCATAACATTCAGATGAACTGGAGTAAAGAATAAAGGTTTGTTTGCTGGATTTATCGCCCCGTGAACAGCCAGTCATTTTGAGTCTCCTTGTAGTAGCTGGTGGCTGCCTCACTGAACAACACACGGGAGGCCCATTGCATTCGGGTAAAGTGTCTTGCCCAAGGACACAACCATGACAACACAGACCGGCCCGTTTCTCAGCTTCCAGAGAAACACAAACCAGCACGATTGGGAGTGTCGAACCACGCACCTCAGATCTTTACCCGAGATTATGTGGTCAGCAGCTCTAACCAACTGAGCTATGGCTGCCCCTTAAGAATAAAGGACACAGCCATAACAGGCAAACGATGGCCTTAATAAGCCTTTAAGAGCACTAAAGAATGGCATTTATTTTTTGTCCTCAATACTGAAGAGTAAAGTGTTACAGCGAGTAATGCACTACTATGCTGAAACCGAGTAAAACCTTAATTTGTAGAAATAATTTACCCAGTGATCACCATTGCCTGGGTACCGCCACACTTACACAACCAAATTCACTCGATCCGCCACGCATGTAATTGTTACCTAACTGACCCGTTTCTATAGTGTCCGATACTCATTACCTATGGCTCCATGTTTTTACAGGTGAACTAGGCCTAATTGACGAATTGCGATCTCGGTAAGGTGCCTCACCGTTATGTTTTGATACGGTCGACTGATCTCTTGATCACACCTATCGATGGTAATAATTAATCAATAGTAGAAGGTGTACTGTTCTCACCATGGGAACAGATGTGATTGTATGGTTTCAGTCGATCGGGACATCAGAGAAAATGTTACCATCATCGACATCGGAAAAACCGACGGTCCGACAAGATTATTTTTTTTCACAAGAATTAATATTGAGCTGGGATAAACAGACTGATAATATCAATACCTAAGCCGATGTTTGATAAGCATGGATTCATTTTTGAAAACTTCACGGCAATGTCACTATGAAGAGAGGAGCATCAGCTCCTTTTTTGTAACACCATATGAATGACATGCGATCGCCACACCTGCAGCCAACAGACTGAAATCTTTCATACATCGCGCAAGCCACGGCTACAGAAATGCGCACTAATTGTGTATGAAGATGACGAAGGTAAGCTTAAAATTAACCCTTATTTGATTTGATAGATAATGATAATAATCTAATGAATATCTCGTGCATTAGTTTTCTTGTCACATGCTATTTTTAGAAAGTACTATTAGAGTGATCTCCCTTCCAAAAACGATCTCAAAACGTCCCATAATATAAATAATCTCAGAATCCAATCTAATTAAAATCTAGATGGTCATTCTCACTACGCTACGTTACGTAACGTAGTGATAATGATCATCTAGATTTTAATTAGATTGTCTCAGAATCATTCCTAAATCTCTGTATTTATTATTTGATAAGTGTTATCTAGGTATTTTATTTTCTTTAATTATTATTAAATAAAGATAAGTTAATTAGCACCTCAAGTATATACAATGTAACATGTACACATTTGCAATTAATATGTACTAATTTGATTATACAAATATTTGTTCAAATATAATAAATTGGCTTTTTTTTTTTTTTTTAATAATATGGTAATGACCACAATAAGATTCATTAAGCTTTTCAAAAATATTTATTTATTTATTTATCACCACCAGCAGGAACGGGCTCTCTCAAGGATTTTGAACTCTCTGATGATGGTGTCTACCCAGGGAGTTCCCTACAAGAAAGCTGCTTCTCTCTAGAAGGGACTGTGCAACAGCAGAATTTCCATGTCATTTGGAGAGACAAAGTGTGTTTGGCTTCCATTGTTCATAATGAAGACCAGGGCTCAGATAGAATTTTTAGAACAACTAGGCACTGTGCCTAGTAACAATAGTACAAGCACTCGGCACTATTTGAAATCCACTTGGCACCAAATAGCTAACTTGTGATTTCATCTTGTTTTAAGTTAAGACTTTTATATTGTATGTCCTTGTGTGAGTGCATACATCTTATCATGTCTTAATAATATATTTAGTTATAGAAGAAAGAAAACATCACAAAATTATCTTTTGTAAGTTTTTAATCTCATAGAACCAGTACCTATAAAAAGTGTCAATTAAGTATCTGCAAGATTGGGGCACTCTGTACAATATTAACAGTTCGTGATACTCCAACAATGTTATAGGTTTTACATGTACACAGCGCAGTCGGCAAAATCATTTCCGATAGAAAAAGGGCCGACCAGCAGCCTCTTATATTATAGAAGTACAGTTCATGATATCTTAAATGTCGGATTTCGTCATCCATTCTTTATGGAATTACCCTTCACCTTTCACCCTCACTTGAGTCGTAAAGAAACTAAACAGGAATACGCTGCAACCTCAAAAAACACATACGCACTCGCCACACACAATCGTGCATATCGCACGCACAGGAGGCAGTCCATATGTTAAATGAATCAAACCAAACTAAACCAAACACTTGTGTCATTTCGATCTCTAGTTTGTCGGACTTCCTCATTACCGTCATTTAACGTTCGTCAGTGATTGTTTTGAAAAAGAAATCAACGAGCCGCTCGCTCGTTGTTGTAAAGGAAGTTGTGAAGAAACGCCCGCATGCGCACTGGTTTGTTAACAGCATCTCTTTGATGCTTTATTATCAGACGCATGCTTTAGTAAATTACAAGCGTTTGAACGAACCGGCCCGTACTAGTGAAGTCATTTGTAAACACATGTCACGTTAGCCTAAGGTATGTGTATGGTTCATCTTATCGACATATTATGATATTAAAATCTTTTTAAAAAATGTCTTTGGATTAGTAACAATTCGACACAGTGTTATTACTGTGTGTTCTAAACTTTTGCTCGGCACTAGGACGAGTCTGACCCAACAGTTCACTCGGCACTTGACTGTTTTGACCCGGGCAAGACGAGTGGACGAGTGGTTTATCGGAGCCCTGAAGACTATTTTCAGGAGAAAATTATAGTGACTGTTGAATTGATGTCTTAATTGAAATTATATTGTGGCTTGTGCATTGCTTTAAATACTTTAAATATTCTTGTACATTCTGATATTATGTCCAGTAAAAATTGCTATTTAGTTTGATTTGTAGATGCTATTAATATATGTTCACTGATAATATTATAGTGCAATTTATTAAATTTATAATTGAAATGTTTTAACTTATAATACTTGACAATGCATTATGATCTTGATGTGAATGTTTATCATATTTATAACAGTAAAAGATGCTATTTGAGTTTGTTTTATTCAATGTTGTTATATTGAAGAACTGAGGTTGAAATGGTTTTGTAAAAATAAATTGATGATTGTCAAAATGAGGAATGTATGTTTGTAGTTTTTTCAAGTAATGGTATAAGCTGTTATTTTGTTTTAATTTAAAAGATATATATGGCAGAGAGTGAGCAAATGATTAAAATGCATATCTATAAAACATAATTAAATCTCTATTCTTAATGTCGTAATTGATGATGTTTCTCGAAACGTCGCACCGCGTTGCTGCATGACATCCACAAAAGTATATGTTCAGAAGAAATTTTCAAAAAAATTTCCTCCACCCATCATTTTGAAATTGTGGTGATCCCTGTTTACCTACACTTTTATCACTTACATAAACTTTGAAATTCTCTTTACCTGTACAGAGCAGCTGTTTGACGAGTCAGTCTGAAGCACGGCCAGTTTGGTTGATAACCATAAACAAAATCCAGTTTTGTCTTTAATGATTGGAGAAGTAGCGGGATACACACAGACATCAGAATCTGTAGAACAACAAAACAATGCAGTATGTCTCCAGGTAGGCAATCAAAATTATCACAAAGGGATCCAAAATAAACTGTACAGCATATTCACTGTAGCTATCTATCAAATTAGCTCACATTGAAGTGATGATTTATCCTAAAATGAAAGTAATGCAATGACTCATCTCAATTTCAATCATTCTTTTTTTCTAATAATTCTTAAGAGTTTGAAGATTCCTTCCAATTGAATATTTTTCAGTACTAAAGGAGGGGCTTGTTTAGTTTAACCCAAACCTCCTGATCAGGAAATGCTTGATCAATATCTTACCGTAATCTTGTACACAAAGTTTTATTTTAGATTTAACCTCTGTTGATGATCACCATATTCTGAACAGGTGTAGAATTTGATGTATTTATACTGAGTGAAATATAATATAATCTATTGAAGATTTCATAACACAATTTTTCAAGCTTTTTGTCTTGAAAGTATCAAGTGTGACTTTTGACCGGAATCTTTCCTGATGTTTAGATGAGAAACATGCATATATACAACTACAACTTATCATGACAGTAGGTTTTTTTAAAGGAGAACATTTTTACCCCAAAAGTCACCATTACCTATCTCCATGTTGTTGTTGTTTTCTGGCACTTCATCCTCTTGTAAGACCCGCATCATGTTGTTGATGTGAAACCAGAAGAGCTGTTTGACAATTAATAATGGAATCATCAAGCATATTTCAGTGTTGTAAACAAGATATCTTCTTTTAAAGTCAGAAATTGACAATGCAAAAAAAAAAATAAAAAAAATACAATTTTTTAAATCAAAAACATGAGAAAAAGTAATGATAACAGAGGTAAGCAAAAAAGAATTTCACTGCTAAAACAAGAAAATTTTTGACAGAATTGATCTTATATCTACAAAGCTACAGAAAATTCTGTCCATACTCATGTATATAATGTGTGAAACACACAGAAAATTCTGTCCATACTCATGTATATAATGTGTGAAACACACAGAAAATTCTGTCCATACTCATGTATATAATGTGTGAAACACACAGAAAATTTTATAAAATATGGTTTAAACTAATGCTACTGTACATCAATTTGAGGTTCCCTTACCAAGTGTTTCAGGTACTGACCTGTTCAGAACCATGTTTGTGTCTGAGGAGAACTTCACACATAATCCACATCTCTTTTACACACGGACATAGGAATGGACTCTTCTCTAGGGCTTCTTTTATCGATATCTGTATTATAGAAATATATAGGTAGTGTGTCTGACATACTAGTTTTAATTTTTTTTTATATCTGAGATGGGAATGTGTATCAATTATAACAGGTTCAGAATTCAGTGTCTGATAAGACTACTGATAGACTAGTTTTTATCTCTGATGGGAATGCACATCCATTATACATCTTGTAATTGGTTTTATAGGTATAAAATAGTTTTTCTCTACTGAAAATAACTAAAAGGATTTTTTTTTATGAATACTTTTATTTACAACTATTCACAAAATATATTTGCATTTTCTATTTATTCAAATTATTGAATACAAAACACAAAAATGTTAAGTGTGGGATGAACAACAAATAAACCAGTGAATGTGAAAATTTCCATCGTCTTGTTTTAAACCTTTTAGACAGGAAAACAGACTTTTGTATAATTTTTATTTTTCCCCTTTATTGGTTTCATTTCATTTAAAATTCTTTTCATCAGTCCATCACTATAAATATTAATTATGTTACTTTAGATTTTGGATATATATGTAACTTAGGCTAGATAAAATCAATTACTTTTTGTTATTAGGCCAATTTTTCTAAAAAGAGATGAGAGCTGGTTAATTTTGTTTCCATTGTACAATGTATTGTTGGAAAAAAACAATCACTGACCATTTTCATATAAACTGCTTCAAAATGTGTGAAACAATGATTTATATGGTTTTTAGTCTTTGTTTCACATTGATATCATTGTTAAACATAACGGACATTACAGGAGAAAGGTTTGCTGGTGTTGCTTTTTTTCCCATACATTCTTTGGCCAAAGAATAATGTGGGAGAATTTTTTATTCTATGAGGAAAAATATATGAGATGAGGTTTTTTGGTGTTTTTTTTACTTCAAAAGCAGATGAGGTAGGGTCTGAGAACCTAGTAATGTTTTTGGCCTTATTGATAATGGAGTTAGTATATGTTGGTTTCCAACATGGGGGCCGCAGTGGTCGAGTGGTTAAGGTGTCCTGACACTTTAACGCTAGCCTTCCACCTCTGGGTTGCGAGTTTGAAACCTACGTGGGGCAGTTGCCAGGTACTGACCGTAGGCCAGTGGTTTTTCTCCGGGTACTCCGGCTTTCCTCCACCTCCAAACCTGGCACGTCCTTAAATGACCCTGGCTGTTAATAGGACGTTAAACAAAAACAAACCAAACCAAACCAAACCAAACCAAAAGGTTTCCAACATCCAGTACCTGGGACAGAAATGGTGTAACTTGACAATCATACCTTGCTGTACACCTGTTGGGCCAGAGTGACAAGTTCCCACAAGATGAGTTCCACCATTTGAGTGAACATAGATTTATGATCCTCGTCCTCCCTCTGGCTGCATCGGAACAAACTTCGTCTGCAGGGCAGAACTGAAATATCAACACCAGAAGTGACTACATCAAGTGTTTCTTTGGGAAAAGACATTTGATGTCAGTCAGTTTAAAATTACTTGTAACAAGTTTATAAATTAGCTCATTACTCGACAAAGGAATTCAATCAAAAAAAAATAAAAACACAGAGTGATGCTATTGAGGAAATAAAAAACAAAATGGATAACAAATCGGAAGACTCTGAGTCGGACAGCGATAGTGATACCGGGGTTGAATTGAAAATTCCTACTCTCGTAGAGTTCGTGGACAGTGTTGACAAAATAAAAATGTTCGTAGAGTCACGCGAGAATGTCGATGAAACAATGTTTGCGTGTATCACCAAACTTTCTGACTTTGCTGACAAGTGTCATTATTCTTCAAAACAGAAACAAATGACTGACTTTTTTACGAAAGTATGAAAAAAAAAGTTCGATGATCGTTCGCCGGTATATTTTCCTGTGTAACTGATACGTACACGTGTACTGTATATGGGCTAATGTACACATGATTCAATGCATGCGTTTAGCTAATACGTTGTGTTAATAACAATTTGTAAATAATAATTAAAATGTAACACAATTTTAACAAAATGTCCAGTGATTGTTGTTTTTACAATTCTCTCACCAACTGGCTAATAAAGGCAGTGTGACACTGGTTTCCAGTGTGACATACCATCTAAATTTAACATTAATTCTACTACTACAGTCAAGGATATTGTGAAATTGAATTGGGTGAAAGAAATGACAAATATTTACCACCAGTGTTTACTAACATACTTAACATTTTTTCTTTAATTTGAAATGGAGAAAATTGTTATTGGGGCAAATCACTAATTTACTAACATACTTAACATTTTTTCTTTAATTTGAAATGGAGAAAATTGTTATTGGGGCAAATCACTAATTTACTAACATACTTAACATTTTTTCTTTAATTTGAAATGGAGAAAATTGTTATTGGGGCAAATCAATATTGTGTAAAAGTGTATTTCATATTTCATATTGTCAGGGAAAATCAAGGCATTACCTTGAATTATCTCTATTACAATATGCCAGGGCAGGCGCAAAATTTAGCTTACCTTGAAACTTGTATTCTAAAAGACAAAGAAGTTCTAACGTCTCCCAGTATACATCTAGGCATAGGTGGAAACTGTTATATTCACAACCATCCATCTGTAAAATAACAGCACACCTGAAAGACCTATTAAACAGTATACATGTCTACCTATGGGCTGCGATAGCTCAGTCCGTTAGAGCACTGGCCATGTTACATCAGGTGAAGATTTGAGGTGCGTGGTTTGTCGCTCCCTACCTATGTATGTTTGTGTTTCTTGGGAAGCTGAGAAAGGAACCAGTCTGTGCTGTCATAGATGTGTCCTTGGGAAAGACATTTTACCCTAACTGTGACGGGCCTCCTGTATGTTGTTCAGTGAGGTAGTCACAAACTACTACAAAGACACCTTGCCTCAAATAGACCCTGGTTGTTCATGGGTCGATAAACTCAGCAACAAACAAACAATACCCATTACATGGATATTCTACTAGTATTTCCTCATAAAATATTAGTAAAAAAATAAATAGAGACAAATAAAATCTAATTATTATTCATGTATTAATGAACCTAATTTATATTGGGATATCATGGGGTAGAGGTGAAATGTATACTGTGGTGTAGTTGAACCGCAGTATTCTTCTTTCAGTTCAGTACATGGTGTAACTCCAAACTATGGTACATACACAGTGGGTGGTAAATTTTACACTGGGTGGCTATTTCATCATGCGCGGGTAATCCATAGTTTCAAATAAAAGCGAGTTTCTGACTGGCCTACAGTTTAAATATTACTTAATAGTAAGCCGCCTTATATTAAACCTGTGATTTTAAAGAATGCTTCAGCTTTTTACCGCTTTGACATGTTGATACACTTTGGTTTCTGTGTATACTCTGAATATAACACTGTTAGAGAATCACATGGCTAGAAACTAACACATCTCACAGTCGACTATGAATCGGCCGACCAACGGTTATAAGCTATGACAGCTGAGTATGTTTTATGGACATTATAAACATGAAAACACAGGTTTGTTATATTAAAAAAAAAATATATATATATACATTGGGACAGAAGATCCATGTTTTTTTTTTTTTGTTTTTTGTTTGTTTTTGTTTTGTTTAACATCCTATCAACAGCCAGGGTCATTTAAGGACGTGCCAGGTTTTAGAGGTGGAGGAAAGCCGGTGTACCCGAAGAAAAACCACCGGCCTACGGTCAGTACCTGGCAACTGCCCCGTGTAGGTTTCAAACTCGCAACCCAGAGGTGGAGGGCTAGTGTTAAAGTGTCGGGACACCTTAACCACTCGGCCACCGCAGCCCCATAAAAGAAGATCCAACTTAGTTAGATACAAAATTTAGCTATGAGTCAGTAATACGTCCCGAAGTGATGCTGGGATAGATACAGTGTAAACGAAAGTTCTATGGTACCAGAGAATTGCTAATGCAAAGGAAAAAGTGTGGGTAGTATATAATTAGAATTCAAACATGGAGCTCGACCTATAACAACAAATTTTCTAAATGTCAAGGTTGAATCAAACCCTCACATAACACTTTCTATTAAACAAGAGGAAAATAAAAGTAAGGGATTGTAATCTCACCCTGCTCATGGAGTCATAATGTATCTTGGTGGGCGCATCTACATACAATATGGTACTATGCATTAACGTCAGAAGGGAATTCAACAGGGGAGGTTCATCACATACTTTGTACCTGAAACATACAAAAAGCCATTGGGTATCGTCATAATATGACATAAATAGTTTTACTACAAAAATCCTCTTTATTTTTATGAAAATAACATGTTAAAAAACAAATAATGTCATTACATAGCATTTTATGTATTTTTAAAGTCAACTGTTTTATAACTAAATTAAAAAAAAAGATATTTTAATGGAACAATTTTTCAATTCATCACAATCACTGCAAATTAATCTTTAATTCTAGTTTATGCCACTTCGTGGGTGTTTATACGTACTGTACAGTGAACATATTTGAGAATCTTTAAATACATAAGAAAACAATCGCAAAATTACTTTCCGATTGAGCACTAATATAATGATTTATTTTGAGTGACATGTAGTTATAGTTATAAATACAGGTGTTCATACAAATGAAAACTCATTACAGGTATGTGGAGGGAACGGCTGGAGTTTGATAATAAAAATGCAGGTGTATGGATTTTTAATGGTACATTTAATATAACCTAGATATAAAAGTATAATTTCTCTCTCAGTATACAAACAACACAAACCTCAAAACATAAGATTTCAAGAAAATATAGAAGCTGATGATATCTTGTCTCCATCTTCGGACTTCTGAAACTGAAAATAATTTGTCAAAATTTAGCCAAAAAAAAGCTAAAAAATGTAGAAAATGCAGATAAAATAAGGACATTAATTTTTTTTTAATTTAAATTCATATATATGTACATGGATTTGTACATGTAATGCTAGCCATCGTCTTCGGCCCACGCCAGCCAAAGGGTTCATGGTTATTATTTCAACTACTGCCAAAAATACTAGTCTTACTGTATATATATTATGTGATTGTATTTGTATTCTCTGTGTCTTGATAAAGGGGCCGATTGCCTCGAAAATTTGACATTGTTCATGTCCACACTGTTAGAATGACTTTTTGCCCCATATATATACTTGTATATAGATATATCTTTATTTACACAAAAAATGTTACAATCAATTCAAACCTCAATAACTACTTAGCCTGTTTATTGCAAGAGTTAAATCTTTTTCAGTATTTTAGCATTGCATATGCTTATCCTCTTGGTTATTTTCACTCTTTTCTACACCTGAAAATCTTATTAAAACTATTAACTAAATTAAATAATATAATTACCTGGGGATGGGTTCCTGTTCTGTAACCGACAAATCCACTGACTGATAAAAAAAACACATTTATCAATTACATATATATACATTCCATCAGTGTACTCCACCCAAATAAGTTAATATTGAATCAAGGTTTAAATGTTATAAGAATTTAATCTTCCAATTCATCATAAATACAATTTACCAAGAATTGAATTCCAATATAGATATGTTTTGGTAAGAAGCAACAATTTCAAACATTTTACACATTGTCTGGTAAGCCTTTCTCAAATAACCAGTTATAAATCTACAGGTAATTATAAGTCCTGCATCATGGAATCACAAAAAATTTGTTTGGACCCATAGAAATTCTGGAAATATTGAAATTTTATATACATAGTGGTACCCATACTATAGAAAAATGACCTATAAAATTATAAATGTAGATTAATTACTGAATTCCTGAAGCAAATGACAATGCACAATGAGCATTTAAATGTTGGTAATAATTATACAGTTAAACCCCCTTGTCTCGAAGTCAATGGAACCATGCAAAAATTCATCTCTTGAGTATTCAAGATATTGTATTTTATATAGGATTTTTACCATCAGAACTGGATGTTTATTTTGCATGGTCTTCAAGTTCAAGATTGAGATGACAAGGTTCAACTGTATTCATCATTTTTGGAAAAACAATTAAATGAATTGTGTAGTGTATTGACGTAATCTACATGAATATTGACAATGACAAAACAATGAAAAGATAAGCATTTTTTTACCTGTGATTTAAATTAGTACATTTTTGGGTGAAAAAAAAAGAATTATACTAAACCTTGTCAACATGAAAATAAGAAACAACACAATGCTGAAGGAATAATCCATCCATTTGACCATGCATGTGCTCTGACTTACCTGAGAAACAAGAACAGTTTATTGAGGGTCTGTTCCAGCTGACAAGTGACAAACTGATGATTGAACAACTCCACTATGCTGTCTAGATCTGGTACATAGGCAGACTCAATTGTCTTCAGGAAACTAAGACAGAAAAAATAAACATCAGTATTGATTATGATAACACATGAGTGAAGTTTCTAGCCTTATACATTACAATACACAGGCCTAGGAGTGGTCTTGTTACAAGGAACACACGTCAAGTATGAAATCCCTATCTTATACAGTTATTTCTCTGTGACCAAGGTTAAAGTTTCTAAAAGTAGGTCAAAGGTCATGCTCAAGGTCTGCAAATGTAACACCTTTGGAAAGGTCACAGAGGGAACACATGCGAAATACCTAAACTGTATCCACATTAGTATTGACACAACACTTGTTCTATAAAAAAGTTTGAACCAAGCTGTCTATGGAAGCTGATCATGATGACACTGGCACAAGCAATAGCTGGCACTACTGCATCAAAGAAGAAAAAATGCTAATTTCAATGAAACAAGTAATTTAAGTTTGATTTTTTGATAATCATGCCACAATCCTTTAAAAGTGAAAAATTAATTATTCTGCATCCTAATTATAATCTATGCACAATCAATATCCTATCAACCTCTTCTGGCATTTTCAAATTAGCAATGAAGATATATCCATATCAATACAGTATATATATTTTGGCTGCAATAAGTAGGTGTTCGTATTTTATATCCACACACTTTAACTACTGTACTTGTCCATAACATTCTTTGTAAATCCTAATTTTGTTTTAATTCAGCAGTTAACACAAAATAATTTCCTGTCAAATCATCAAATGCTGAATGCTAATACTGTATGATAATTGTATATTTTGTAAAGGTGATAAATAATACTTGCACATGAAATAGAACTGATCTCATTGATTGGTTTTTATACTTAACTTCTCCAAGGAAGAGCTTTCAGCTACCAAACTCAGATCAAGAGATTCTGTATCTGATAGTGTCCCAACAGATAAACTTAGCCTGTACTATATACCTTTCTAGCTGTTTTGGAGCAGATTTATGACATGTGAATGGACGCTGGTTTGTGTATGTAGGGGGTTGTTCCTGGACATCCATCAGCTGACCTAGTATAATAACAAAATATATTATAGAATAGAAGGACACACATTCTACCCATTTAAACCTAATAAATATTTAACCAATCTTCTGTCTCAACATATTTATAGTCTTAAAGGCTCTGTCTATATACCGTATATATATTCTAATGGTGATTTATGAATTACTTAAACCACTCTGTCAAGGTAGACAGGCTACTAGATTTGGAGCTGGCTATATGACAATACCAGATCATCATTCTCTGTCCTACTTTCATGATACTTCTAAAACACATCAACTTATCTTAAAATTTATTTAATAAGTCCTGGGCTGCTATTGGTGTATCCTGCGACACTATTAGTTAAATCATCCACCCCTATCTCCCTTTCTATCATTCTTTCTTCAATATGACATTGTCTTCAAATAGATCAAGGTGGTCATTAATATGTACATGTAGACTATATATAACACGTAGGCCTAATATACATTAATTGTATATATACCCTCGTCTGGAAAGTGTACTGGGGTAGATGGGAATTGCCTGGTCATGTCATCAGCAAACATCATATCACTATCTTCAATGTCCAGTCGATAAGGGTTGTCTGGCGACAAAGGTGGAGTGATTGAATTCTCGTCCATACTTATTTAGATGTCTTCACTTATTCATAAGTATCTGCAAGCAATTTTGAAATTGATTAGTTGTTTTAGTGTTTTATATCTAAAATGTTAAAATTTATTGACTATAACTTCTGTAATGCATTGTTGTACATGGCTAAGGTACTATTCTATTTCCCTTAATATAAAACAAAACAAAAGTAACTCAATTTCACTGTGTATGAAAGAAACGGTTATATATTTATTTCAGAATACATACATATCTCTTGGAATCCTCAGAGACATCCACCAATTTCCCTGTGATTAAATCGTCATCACTTCCCCGTAAGAGATACGTGCTTTATCAAAAGCATGTTTGTAACATAAGTATATTTCGGACAATTACGACTGTAACCAATGCAACTGAATAAGTTGTCACTTCGAATTCATTGAACTCGGCGGAGGATCATTTCGATTTTACCGCGAAAAATTCGGGATCAGCTCGGCGCTTGCTTTCCTAATTTCTGGAACTGTCTGAATCCGGAAAAGTAGAAACAAACATTTTGATCGTGGTATGTGACAGTACTGTATATATTGACAGGTTTTTATCAGTATTTTAATTTTGATAATATTTCATTACGCTTATTAAAATGAAGGAAAGAACGTTTCGGTACTAAACTTCTCTTCAATATTATAAGGGTAATCCGTGCTATACGTCCGGATTTCTTTGGATATATCCACTATATTTGGTGAAGATCGCTGATACGTTCCGAAATATTTCAATTGCACCATCTGCCGAAACGTGCTCCGACACATGAAGGACCGGTTTTCCACTGAAGCAGGAAGATGGCAAGAAATTGACTGTAAAAATCTGGTGGAATGCCTTAAAGGTAACTTTTTTTATCGCTTAACTGTCTCTCAAAATAAACTCGGGTATCAACGGAGTATTTCAAGAGTCACCTTGAAGTCTACTTACTAAGAAACGTGTAACCGGCTACTTTCACTTTGATAGTAATTGATACCGTGGCAACAAGCTTGTAGTAATCCGAAATTAAGATTTTTTCTTTATTTTTTGTTGTTTTTGTTTGGGTAGACTTTAAGAAACATGAGTCAGAATTGCATGTTCCACAGCCTTGAAGGTTGGGGGGAATCACCAACTTAATTGCGACTACTGCAGTAGAACTCGCACAACTTAATATTTTTTTACTTATTTGCTTGTGTGAAGTTCAAATAATGTGAAATTTATTTCAAATTAAAGTTTGAAGTTTTCGCTACCTGATGAATGATATGTTATTATATACAGAACAGCTCACAAGGACATTGCTTAATCCACCTGTGTTTAGGATTATACGTTGAGAATTTAGTAGCGTCGGTAGGTATGAAGGTTATTTTGTTTAATTTTTTTTTCATTTCAATTTATTTTGCTTATTTTTGCGGGATATCATTTGGAATTTGTCAATTAGAACACATATTTTTAGCAAAATCAGCTGTTAATCATGACACTGACAGCTAAACCATATAAATGTGTTTTTTTTCCCCGTAACATTCCCTTCTTTTGGCTATTTTTAAATTGTAAAGCATCCATCCCAACCTAGGACCCAGGTCTTGTTTACTGGTAGTGGCACCATCCATACAATTAAATTCATTATCAACCTTACCATGAATAGCTAGGGAATTCCTGAGTTTGGGTAGAATTCTTGCCTGATTGCATGTAGCTCTAATACAGTAGTCCCCCGGTATACCGCCCCCCGTTTCAAATGCCACCCCGCATACTGCCACAATTTTGTTAGGAGCGGATTTTCCTGCTATATGAAACCCCGTTAATATCATCATCCCCCGCATATCGCCATCCGCCAACTAATTTCAAATACCAAACTGCCATATCCCCCGAAATTATCGCCATTGTTTACGTTTTTGCTGTCACTCACGTGTCCGTCGAGTCGTCGGTCATGCGTGTATAATCCACATATACAGGTGTACACAGGTAAGTTTCCTCGAGTACAAAGTAAATACTACTCACCTGAAATATGTGAATGTGTTTTGTGGTTGTTTGTCCAGTTTGCTATTCATTATTGAAATGGACACACCAAAGAAAACACGCACCCTACTCAGCTTGGGACAGAAACAAGATATCAGAGAATATGCCGGGACTCATCCAAAATGTATACTTATAATGTATTGCCGTCCTACTGAAACCCTGTTGTACCGCCACCCCCGTTATACCGCCAAAATCGGCACTGGACAAAAGGTGGCGGTTTAACGGGGGACTACTGTAGTTTTAATTTAGACCTGATGGTTAGATTTATGAAAGGATTGACAATAGTACGTCTTCTGTGTTTTGATGAATTTAATATTCAACAGCCTTTACTACAAACATTGTATGTGGCTGCATGCACACTACACAAATATGAATGATTAGTTATGGTGAGATTTTCCTCAATATCTAATATGTCCATTCCCAAGATTTGGATAGAAATGGACTTTTGATCCTTTTGATACTAGGGTCACACATCAAATGTTTCCATGGGATCAAACCCCATTGAAAGTTCCTGCAGTTCAGATGTTAACATCGCCCTCAAAGCTGCCTTGTAGCGATATAACATCAGAACTTTACTCGTTTTCTGCATAGTTTTGAAAATGGCCAGCATTCGCTTGGATGCAAGATTTTGCAGGAATTCAATGGAAACAGATCAAGAGAAAGCCCATCTTGCGTCAAGATACCTTTTATGAGTCAAGTTGAAAATAACGGGGTAAATATTGATCAAACGACCCTGATGGTGGGTCAGAAAAATGTCTTATTTTTCAATTCTGCATGTAAGAAATTCTAATGTGTAGATCTACATAGCAAGATCTTCAGAAAATTCAGACTAGATGTACATAATGTAATGTGTACAGGAGAGGAAAAAATGCAACAATCAGGCAGGGACTCGAACCCAGGACCAGCGAACTCAAGATAGGTGCTATAACCATATATCAGCATTCAGCCCAGTCCAATCACACTACCGGTACATTTGTATAGTGATGAGATGATGAAAGGTTTGGTTTGTTTGGTTTGTTTGGTTTGTTTTTGTTCAACGTCCTATTAACAGCCAGGGTCATTTAAGGACGTGCCAGGTTTTGGAGGTGGAGGAAAGCCGGAGTACCCGGAGAAAAACCACCGGCCTACAGTCAGTACCTGGCAACTGCCCCACGTAGGTTTCGAACTCGTAACCCAGAGGTGGAGGGCTAGTGATAAAGTGTCGGGACACCCTAACCACTTGGCCACCGCGGCCCCTTGAATGAAGGGACTCGGTATTGCATAAGTGAAATGGTAGGTGGGCCCATTGGAGGAAAAAAAATATACTGTATCATGTACTGTGTTCTTTGACTGAATTTGCTATAAATCATATTTTGCAGCAGGGAATCAAGATATTACTATTATAATCAATGAGAATGATTCGCCATGATTACTGAATTATCCAGATGAGAAAAGCAGATCCTCTGGGCCTCTTGGTTGTCAAACTGGCTTGTTAATTAAGCCTCTTAGAAATAAAATTTTTACCCAAGTATTCATGGTAAAACTACATAATTTCATATGTGATAACATCACTGCTGGGAATCCCCAAGCCAATCACTTTACGTCCAGTCTCTGAACCAGGTATAGTTTTGCATCCTTCCCTCCTCCCTCCGTCTATCTCCTCTGGGTCACTGGAACTTCATACTTGGGGTATGGGTTGACCTTGGTGAAGCAGTGTGTCATGTATCAAAAGTAGGTCACCTTCACCTACATTTTGACCTTGACCTACCAGTACTTCAAAGCTTCTCCAGTCCAGACTCCATCTCCCACTTACCTGTCACTGAAACTTCATACATGGGGTATGGGTTCACCTTATTTATTACTAATTTATAATCGGTGCATACTTGGCATACAATTTCATATTTGGGGACTGTAACTCACAGCTTTGCCTTGTTTTTATATGTGACCTCATAGTATATATGGTATAGAGTTGTATGCCATATAGGCACAATACAGCTATGGATGAGGTCTGTGTATAAGTATGTCTAGCGTTAGATATAAATTTACATGACATAGCCATAATAATCAGTATACAATTAACATGTCCCCGTAGTAAAAATAGTATTCCATCTGGCTGTGGTGGTTGACCTTATGTCAAAAGATCATGTATTTTTGTATTCAATTTAAAATAAATCTGATGGGAATGTGTGATTCTCCCAGTGGATGTAATATACATTGATGTCACTTGAATGCTTGCCTATCCTATCAAACCACAAATTTTCCTGTGATATAAGCATTTGCACCGATTTAAAACATTTAATGTGTATTGGATGTTTACACAATGTATTACAGCATATGGAGTGGTGGCTTAGTTCAGGAAGTAACTCATTATTATTATCAATATATAAACACTGCCCGGGTACTTCCTTTATGAAAGCACCTTATGTATTTACAAGTTTAAAGTAAAGAAAACTATATACATTTTATTCTGTTTGAAAAATAGGGCATGTAAGTAGGTAGTTCATTTTAAAAATTTAAATCTAGAAGATGATCAGGACTTTATATGACAAGTCTATTTAAGGGACTTACATTCGTTCGAATCAACACCAGATGTGTATTGTACAGTAATTTATAAGATTTATGAATAAAAGAAGCTTACACTCATATTTATGACTAACTGTGATGGGATAAATATAATATTTGTACAGAAAATCCGTAAAACTCTGCATCCACACTGGAATATTCAGCCCTGCCTCCTACACTTCATTTAGATATCACGTGACACCACAGACAACCGTACACAGAAAACAGCATAGCAAGTGATTTAAGTGTATTGTTTTTGTTCTGATGACAAACCCCAATTGTAGCCCATTTTATGTCAATTATTTATGTTATGGTAACATGAAATGAGTTACTTATATAAAAAAAAAACATTTAAAATATTACACACAAACATTATCTTACATATCTTACTCGATCGTGCACAAAGTCGCATAAATATGAGCACCACAGGCTCAGGGCACAAACATGTTTTCTGTGTTTACAAACTCATGTGTACATGAATGTAAATGAAGGAAATGGCTAAAGATAAACAAATATACAGTGTAAAAATGGTTATTGTGGTTCGATGAGGTAATATTGAGTTTTAATGACTGTGATTTGTCAACACGTGCAACTTCAGGCATTACTTCATTACGAACCCGTCGGGCTGTTGTGTCAACTATCAGTATATATCTCGCAGAACTTTCCAGAAGCAATGTAAATTCCTCGTTTGACTTTACAGACATGGCCTCTTTCGGTATGCATCTTTCCACCTAGTTGCTGATATTTATACAATTTTTTATGACATTCGTTATCTCATTTTCTCGCCGATTCTGATTTCAGTGACCCATTAGCTAATCACTAACTCGGGGATCCATGTACACCATTTTCATTTCTGTTCGTTATACTCTGCGCATACTCGTATTGGTAGCCATTGGCGGCAATAAATTTTCGCACTTCAGGACAAAGTTACTTTTTCAAAAACTTTTATCTTTTTTTATATTATTTTTTATTTAGTTGCTCAACAGAAAAACAAAAAGGCAGAAAAAATAGATTATTAGTGTCAAACACCTAGGCATGAATCTATTTTGGTGTGATAAGTAAATGGCTTTATCAACTAAGCCAAAGAAGCAATCGGGGAAACTGGGAAATTTGTGTATGGTGTAAGTAAGAAATTGGGAAGATCTCTGGTATTCCAAACAAAATGCAATTCCTACTTCAGAAATTATTGAGAAAATGCTTTGTTCAGCTATAAGTAACATCAGTACTTTGATTTGAATAAGTGATTGTTCCAGTTTCAACTGGGGCAGAGGAGGTGTGGTGTGAAATTATAAATCTTTGATCCCTTCTTTTAAACTGGTCTGGTCAACCAAATCCAAGTTGTTCCTGTGTTTATATACAAAGTAAATTATAATAAACTAAATCCCAGGTATTAGAAGTCAGAAGTGTTATTTATTGAAATATAGAGCTATATTCGACCTGGCACTATATTTGTGCTTAATATATATACATATTTACATCATAGAGGAAAGTCCATTAAAGAGTGATTAAATATTGTGACTATCGTGTGTGACGGGGATCCAGACCTTTAACTATAGTTAATCAATAGCAGGTATAGCTAGGTGTGCTGTGACTGGATTGTAAAGTGAAAAACAGAATACGGAGGGAGTTCAAGCTGGATAGGACATTCATAGTACCTGTCAGGGTATTAAAGAACTTAAACATACAGGTAATATGGCATATGTGGCTTGTAAGAATATCAGGGATTGATATTGTCAATACAGGGCAGAACACAAGCTACCAAATTACAGGTAAGGTGGGACACTTCTCAGCTGAAAAAAAACAGACAAAAATGAACAATATGTTAATCTCAGGTACGTATACTAAGGACTATTGGACCAACATATGGAGGTGTAGGACATTTAGCACCAAAGAACAGAAAGGAATTATTTATAAAAGACCATTTGACTGAGAAGCAGATGATTTTTGTGCAATATATGGAGTTTAAGGTCTGCGATAGCATTGATGGCACCTCAGGCTGTCACACTTGGCTGATTTTTAGTATTTTTGTTTAGAATGAGGACAGGAAATTGTGTACATGTCTAGCAAATATTTTTAGGTTAGTATGTTGTATACTTTAGGAAATTAAATACCTGGTAAAATATCTTTATCTTATTCTGACATTTAGCCTCAATATTTGTATATTCAGGTGACAGTTAAAACAGGAAGAAAACGTCAGATATATAAACAGATTTATCAGGATTTTACAGTAGAAATATAATGTACAAATCAAAACTCATACAGACACACAAGGAAGATTGATTCTCCGAATAGGAAGCTTAAACAGTCTGTATGGGAATCCCAGAGATTTATACAAATATATATATATAATTGAATTAGAACCAAAACTAGAGCTAGAAATTAACACTTTCATTTTTCATCTTCATAATGCCTATATATATACTACAGGACAAAGATTAGATTATGGAAAAGTAAGTAAAATATATTACAAATAAGTAATAATCTGAAACTGATGGACTAACATTGGCGTAAAGAAAGACTCAAGGGGACAGGGCATTCCTTACCAAGATACTGACTAAAGTGTACAGGTAGGGCAGTATATACATTATATATCATGATACATTTACAGAGTATTTATTTAGTAATCAGTGTAAGTGTGTGAATGAGTAAGAGGAATATATATATAGATTGGTATGTACGAAGTATGGCGAATGATAGCCCTCTTGTGAGAGGACAATTGTTTATATATCTGTTTTGGTTTTTTAAAAAAATCATGACGACAGAAAAAATGTTTTCACACTTACAATGTACCTTCCGGTAACAGACAGAAACGAAACTACTAAAAATGTCGATATTTATGTCGCGCACAAATCTCCCTTATTTTAGGCAAAATTCCCTTAAAATAATCATCAATCTCCCTTATTGGTCTCCCAAAAATATGGCATGTATGAACTAGGGATTGCAATTAGTAGAAAGTAGAAAAAGGCACTGCAGGATGAGAAATGACGAGGAGAGTACTATATTGATATTCAAATTTTTGCTGTGTTTTCTGTAATTTTTGCTCATTATGTAGTTGGAATTTGCTGGAACTTTGTTCAATTTTTGGTTTTCATTTTCAGCATTGTGTAGATCTATAAAAGTTTCCTTTTGCGTAAGATGAGGGCACTTTGTTCAAATCTTGGTTTCATGGTTTCTGATGTTGTATTATTTGGAATTTTTTGTTTTACATGGTATAAGGCCTATTATTAGTTAAAAAGATTTGTGGACGCTTGCTCATTTTTCCCATTTTTTTTTCCTACATATATTGTATAAAATAGTTTTTCTATTTTGTATACAGTATATATTGTGATCTATTGAGAATATAATTTTACCATTTCTAGCTGCAGGTATGTGTTTAATTTCAGATAACAGCTCGAGTAGGTGTGACATATGGCTGTTGTATGCAATTAATGATGATAGAGTGTTGTTAATTTAACTTTATCCTATGGTTTAAAATACACATTGTCCCTGTGTGATATTACTCTGTATACTACAGGATTGTGGTATAGCTACGTAGTATAACGATAAAATAGAATCGATCATTCTCTACGATAAAATCAATAACCATGGTTATTTGCTTTGTTGATGACAAGGGTAATTGGTACATGTAAAATCTATTAACTGTTAAATATTGAATGAAAATAAAACAGGCTAGTCGTGAAATGGATTCATTATTAAGATGTGTATAGTCTTGCCAGTACACGCATTACATATTATTACCAGAGATGAAAATGTTCAGCCGATTTTCTGATTTTAGCCTTTTTGAGAATATCAGTGTAATGTAAACTTGTAATTTTTCCCATTGAAAAGATTGAGTAATCTAATTTTCAGCCTTTTTGCCCTTAGTCCATTTTCATCTCTGTATTACTTCGGGCAGCTGGTAAACAACGATGACTCGGATGTTTTTATGTATGGTTGTCCAAATGGTTGGACCAGTGTTGTTTATTGATGAAATATAGACAGACCTTGTGTGTTTTTCTTGTTTTTAGACGAGTCTTGACAAAAACATTTAAGGCCTATTGACATCTGCAGGTTCAAGATTTATGCCTGAAATGTTGTATTTAGGACATCGACTGACCACCTTGTCCACATAAATGAACAAGCCCTTTTTGTGGAATCTCAGCTGTAATGTAGAAATCAATGATATATAGTACATAACAATGTCGGCTTCTATAACAGTCTTCGGCTTGTTCTGTATGACACATGAATGTTTATGTTTGTACATATGTATACAATATTTATAATGTCACAGTTTCATGAATGTTGCATCAAGGAAAATGCCATGCATGAGCCTTCACATTTTCTATGTAATAGACATTGTTGAGGTATGGTACTATCAATAATACAAACAAAATCAATATTTTTTTTGTGTTAAAAGAGAGAAATGAAAAGTATGTTCACATTTTCCCCCTACCAATTTGCTTGTAAATTGGAATTTGTGCTTCAACAAACTTCACTATATCCTATTTTGTTGATCAGCACTTCCTACTAAATGTTCTATATAATCACGTTTAACAAATTAAAAAAGCGAAGCATAATCGTAGCATTCAGATAAACATAGCTTCATATAGACATTATTTAGACTGTAGTGATATTTTTTCTGATGGATTGGGCAATAATTCATAAAGTATAGGAGAATTCTAAGATAGACTCAAAATCACTGAAGAGTTAAGAAATATTATGTAAAAGCCTTTAGTGAAATACAAAAGGATTTAACTCACAAAACCTGGCACAAAAATCAAATACAATAGATTTTTTTTACTATTAATGTGTTCCAATTACAATTAATTATTTCCTTAACCTTGATATGTCTGTATTAATTAAGACACTCTATTACCTCCTGATTCGTACTCAGCCAAGTTCCTTGTTGTAGGTACATGAACCAATTAGGAAAATGTTTGTACTTAAACATTATTAACAGTAACATTTGCAGCTTTGATGGATAGGATGAAGTACTCTACTATATTCATCCACAAATAAACCCATTTCCACAAATAAGCCTTCTTCCTCAGTTTTGCAGAATTTATTTTAAAATGTTAAGCTGAAATTGGTTCACAAATAAGCCCTCCTCAAACTATAACATGTAAATTCAGAATTCAGAATTTTGTATTGCACAAAACACATCTACACTAGGGGAGGAGGTTTATTTGAAGATAAATACATACTTAACATTTACACTGCAGAAGGGAGTTAATTTGAGGATAAATATGGAAATAACTTTTTAAATTTGGCGAGGTAGGTTATTTGAGGATATACCCTGGTATAGCTACTATATGGTCGTTGACTGAAAATATTATAGTTCAGTGAACATGCAATTTGTTAAGATTTGGTTTCAATAGCTAATATATGGTGTAATGCAAATATATTTCTTATTAGAAAATCTTATTGAAAACTTTAAACCAACAAATATTTCATAGAGAATTAATCAATTATTTAAATTAAAATTTTAAAAATGCAATTGAAGTTTGTAATGGGAAGTAATAATGAAAAATATACTGGGGTTTGAACTAGTGACTCTATATAATTGCACTTTAATGAGACACCATACAACTGAACTGGATTCACACCGGTTAAAGAAATGAAGGTAGCTGATCTGTCAACTCATTTACACCATTTCCTCCTTCACGAAGTATTTCATTCAGAAGACGTTTTCCACAACCCAGATTATTTACTGGTTTGGCTACAGCAAAGCTGTTCACCATCCTATGGCTTACAGTTGGAACAGTTGGTAAACTGCACCAATTGTTTTCTCCCTCCATACTGTGCATCCAACAATAAATTTTGTCTTAAGTAGTTATATCAATGACAAGAAAACAATAAATATAGGCTCGTGTATTTCGCATCCAACATAATAACATCATTTCACAAAAGATTTGCTGATACGATTAATGCAACCTCAACATTGATATAAAACTGTTGATGTACAATAACATGAAGTAAGCACTTTTTCTCTAAATGTAAATACTGGACGGGTACCCTCTATCACAGGTAATGCTGCCGCCCAGGAAAAACCACGATCTACTGTGTAGAATGGAAACCTGTGTTCGATGGCATGCAATGCCTGTACAAGAGAACTACATCTTAATATAGCCATTGCTGAAGCCATTACCTCCAGAGTGGTGACCGAGCGTCATCACTACCCGATTATTCCAATGAACATAACTATAAAATAGTATATTTTCTCCAAAGCCAAAATGGTGGGAGGATGGGGCAACCACAAAATGTGCACAGTTAGAAACATGTCCTTACTGAACAACAGTGAGCCTCGCAATGTCCTAACTCTACACGCCACGTGTCGGAATCTACAACCTTATGTGCAATTAACAATATCATACCTGTACAGGTAATATCGCTTATAATCTTGAGAAGGGAGACAACTCTTACGACCTTATACACTTAATTGACTGTAATATTGTAAGAAATACATATCTTTAACAGGATGGAGCATTGAAAAATATTCTGCCCTCGCTAGTGATCTAGCTCTTGCTTTCTCTGTGTATAATCTATCACTAGTCTAAAGGAAAATTCCAACCAGATTGAACTGCTGGCAATACTCTACACTTTCATTAGAGTTTCATAGAGGAAAGACTGGAGAACCAGCACTTGTGTCGTTTTAGATAATGGTTATGTCCTTTGATGGTTACCTTACGGTACTATGCAATGGAGATCTTTACAATGTTCAGTTTTTGTTGTGCAAGATCATAGGAGTAAACCAATGAACTCATAGGAAATTAAATTATCACCCACACCTGTGGACTACTGTACTTTGGGATATTTTGGCATTAATTGCCAGAGTTTGGCGGTTTTTTACTCAAAATAGGGTGGTTAAATATTGCTGGGTCAAATTTTGGCGTTTACCATCATGTGTGTTAAATTTTGGCTCTTATAATTACCTGTAGTTAATGTAATTGATATGTTTGTTCATTACGCTAGCCTACGAAAGTCTATATATGTACATGTAGGAGCCATGTCCCGTGGACACATACACAGGGATTAAAAGCTGAAGCTAAGTGACAGGATTCAATCACCTACCTGAGATATAGCTTTGTTTGAATATGTTTTTTCTGAGAACATATCAGTATACTGTATAAGCCTTTTGTATTTCGTCTCACCTGGTTACAGTCTTCGCTTTGTACACAAGTTTATCGATTGATTGAGACGCGACTTGTCCTTGAACGTAGCTAATACAACAATCAATATGAAAACAATGTGAATAAATTTTTGACACATTTAGATGAAATTTTGGTGTGTTTAGTTTTGGATTATTCACCCCAGGCGCTAAATAAACCAAAATATAACCACATCCAAAATATCCCAAAGTACAGAAAGTGTACGGTAATGTAAACTGTCTGTCATGGTTATGTAAATGACATTTTCATTAAAGGGTTATGCTAACTGTAGTTTGAGAGAGCTTTTGTGGTACAGAAAGAAGTACTTTTACATACCCCTAAATGTCTTTTCATTAATGTTATTTCAAGCAGTAAGTGAGGTATTCACAAATTCTCTGAAGTCGTCACTGCCGGGGAGAATACCCAGTAAGGAATTAGGGTACCACAGTGGACAGGTGTTAAACTACCTGGATAATTTTACCCCTCCAGTAAGAAGGAAGTTCAATTGAGGTGAACCAACAAGATGCAGATCCCGATGGAGCTGCTGATGAGCAAGCTTGGGAACCCTGGGAGATACCAGGTGGCAGTGTTCTTACTGCTGGCGTTCAACTATATACCGGTGACCTTCAATCACCTTGTGATGGCTTTCTTCGGTTCTACCCCTCCTGTGTACTTCTGTACCAATCCAGATCTTCAGCCTTCCCCAACTCACAAGGGGCATTCCTTGAACCTACAGTCATGGGTGCCGACAAAAACATACACAGTAGCTAACCTGACCATTATTGGTGTTGAGTATGACAAGTGTTCAAGCACATACTTTCTACAGGATGGAGGTAATATGTCTGTTGATTGTACAGCGCAGATGGCGGGTATGTGGAACTACGCCAAGGGGCCACGGGAGTCTACTATTGTCACAGAGGTTAGTCATTTGATTTTCAATGAAATTTTATTAATTTCTTTTAACTTTAATTTAATTGATTTTAATTACTTCTTAATAACAAGGTGTTTTAAATTTCCTGTGGTCAAATTGCTTGTCTATTTTATTGTGCAATTTGTGAGACTTTCTCTAATAGGAAATTTTCAATTTCTTATGCAGGAGTGTGACAGATGTATAATTGTTTTTATTGGTTGTGGGTGAGAGGCCAATACAATTAGTAAGACACCTTTTAGATCTAAATGAAATAAAAATATTTTGTAGGGTATATATCACATTTGTTATTTATAAGAGTACTTTTTGTTTCAGTGGGACCTAGTGTGTGACTCATCTTTCCTGGCTAAGGTTGCCACGACAGTGTATTTCTCTGGCGTAATGGTGGGAGGGCTAGTGTTTGGTGTTGTAGCTGACAAGCTGGGACGGAAACCAGTGATGCTAATCACCTTGTATGTCCCTATCCTCGTCGGTATTGGCATCTCATTCGCCAACAGCTACATCCTCTTCCTGGTCCTCAGGTTCCTGCAGGGAGCCTTCATGCAGGTAAAATAGTACTTCATCGTTGATAGCAAACTTCACTACACTTCAAAGGCCCATATTAAGCTATAACATGCTTAGATTCAAGCTACATGTCCCTTTTTTTTGGACAATGAGTTTTTTATATAACATTAATAAACACTGAAACATGGTAGAATTGGTACTTAGTTTAAAGATCTTAAGAAGTTTTCTCATTTGAAGTTGATTTAAGTTTGAGCTAGGACAGAATATCAATTTGAGCATCTGGATTTATGAGTGCTGAATAGTTACAGTCTTTCAATAAGGCTGATACATTTTTTTTTTCAACCTGAGAAAAAAATCAACCAAGTATCGAAGTCTTAGGTTGATATTTTTTCAGGGTCAATTAAACCATGTACGGACTGAAACCTGAAGGCTATAATATGTTATTATAATGCTGGTATAACCTGTTATCAAGAATCACATGATACCTGTTTCAGCCAATCAGGACATGGAAAGCATGTTAATTTTAATAAATTTAATCAATTTTAATAAACGTAGGTTTTGATTAATTATAAGAATCCAACAACACCGTAAGAAAGTGAATCATTTCAAAATCTAACGTACAGGAGACTATAATAAAGTTGAAACTAATTGGTAACACTCGAGTATGTAGCCCGAGTTTCCTCTGGCCCTGTCACCATGTCTGGTATAGACATGGTGACAGGGCCAGAGGAAACTCGGGCTATCGAGTATGTTGCAGTTATTATCCCCTCTATATAACTTACAATAGTTGATAACGGAATTGTAGGGTCTACAGACATCTACTTACGTCCTTGCGATGGAGCTATTCTTGCCTCAGTACAGAGGAGTGGCGGGGGCAGTGCTGGAGTGTTACTGGGGCGTTACCGTGGTGATGTTAGCTGGTGTGGCCTATCTGCTGCAGTCCTGGCGATACATACAGCTGGCTATTACCCTGCCCAGCCTTCTGGCCCTTCCTTACATTTGGTAAGACATAGTTTTGAACTACATTTATAGCAGCCTCTGTCAATAAAAACTAAACTTGGTGAGGGTGTACACCTTCTTGAAATTCCTCGAATGTGATTCCCACATGAACTCGGACCTGATGAGAAAGGTTCCATTTTGTAACTAGGGAATTGTTTTTCAAAGCAACATGTTTTCTGCAGTCAATAGTAATAAAGACAGGGAATCATTTTTCACATGACAATATATAAATGTTAATTTTTTTAAAATGTTTTTTTCTTTTTAAATTCATTATTATCATTCATAAACCACACCAACAGTGTTTCATACCCATGCCATTCCGTAGTTAACAGCTTTCTGCATGGTGATTGTGAAAGAACTGTTTCAAATACACCCTATACATAATATAAAAAACATTTAAAAATCAGACATCGATAATATGAAAAAAAAGATGTGTATTTGTCCGTTAATTTCATTGACCATTAGTAGCACATGTATTGCATGTTTTGTTGGAGACTCCCATGACAGGAATTCCCAGAATATGTTTTACACAAAAGTCCCGAGGTTCAATATGTATGTTGGTATTTGATCGGTTGATATTTTTAGAGTTGAAACAAGTTTCTCTGTACCAATCGTCCCATGATCTTTGTCCGCGAGCGTCGGGGTTAGGGTCAGATCTGCCTTTGTAAGGTTGACATCTGTCATTAAGTACATTAAATATATCGGTGATTAACTTGGAATTTTTCACATGAATGTACTTTTAATTGTTCCCTGAACAGGTTGATTCCAGAATCCCCTCGTTGGTTGCTGACAAGACATCAGTTCAGTGAGACAGAGAAGTGGATAGGCAAAATGACAAAATACAACAAATTGGAGTACCCATCCCAGGTGATGGAAGACATCAAGCTCCATTTGGACAAGAGTGAAGCTTCATCGGTGCGCCAGTACACATTCATGGACTTGGTTGCCACGCCGCGGATCAGGACACGCAGCTTCATACTGTTTTACCTTTGGTAATCACAGGCTGTTCCAAACTGTTGAAATAATATTTATATGTTACACTGGTACATATTAAATATTCTATAACCTGAACCTTCGTAAATGTAGTAACGATTTCTCTACTCTTGGCTGTAAATATTTAGGATTTAGGATAGTAACATGTAGAATTTGTTTGTATCTGACAGCATCTGTACCAAAGTACAGTACTGTAAACACATTCACATGTCATACTCAAATCTTAGAGCATAACTGAATTTAGACAGATAACTACAATGATGAAGAGACATACAAAACCTGCAATTAGCACATTCATAATTTAGTGGAATAATTCAAGCACGAATACCTCTGAAATGATATTACCTCCAAAATTTGTATGTTTACAGTAATTGTGTTGCCTGTCTTCAGACAGATGATTTGTTTTTTTTTCTGTACAACTGATTGATGCTTCTAGGTTTGCTGTAGCTGTTGGTTATTATGGGCTGTCCCTAAGTGTGACCAGTCTCCCCGGCAACAAGTATTTCAACTTTGCCACAAGTGGATCAGTGGAGTTGGTGGCATTCATCCTGGTGGTGATCATCATCAAAAGGTAGGTCAGAGTTCTAGTGTCAGAGGTCATCACACAGTAGGTCAGAGTTTGAGTGTCAGAGGTCATCACACAGTAGGTCAGAGTTCTAGTGTCTGAGGTCATCACACAGTAGGTCAGAGTTCTAGTGTCAGAGGTCATCAAACAGTAGGTCAGAGTTTGAGTGTCACAGGTCATCAAACAGTAGATCAGAGTTCTAGTGTCAGAGGTCATTGAAAGGTAGGGCAGAGTTCTAGTGTCAGAGGTCATCAAACAGTAGGTCAGAGTTCTAGTGTCAGAGGTCAGCACACAGTAGGTCAGAGTTCTAGTGTCAGAGGTCATCAAACAGTAGGTTAGAGTTCGAGTGTCAGAGGTCATCAAACAGTAGGTCAGAGTTCTAGTGTCAGAGGCCATCCTTAAACAATAGAGCGGAGTTCTATTGTCAGAGGTCATCAAACAGTAAGTCAGAGTTCAGGGCCCAGTTGTTCAAAAGGTGATTAGGCTAGTAACATTTTAACAACATTTTTCAAATCCTGATATAATAATTTCTGGTAGAACTAGCTAGCTTGACAAAACTTTATGAAATTCTGCAATTATTAATTCTCGTCAAACTGGCATAATTTAACAATGATATACTCATGGGTTTTGCAACAAATGGGAAATGAATTTTTCACTAATCAAGTGATTAAGCTAATCAACTTTTGAACAACTGGGCCATGGTGTCAGAGGTCATCAAGCAGTAGGTCAGAGTTCTTGTGACATAGGTCATCAAACGGTAGGTCAGCGTTCTAGTGTCAGAGGTCATCAAATGGAAGGTCAGAGTTCTAGTGACAAAAAAGATAACAGATCATTAAAAGGTAGGTCAGAGTTCTAGTGTCAGAGGTCATCAAATGGTAGGTCAGAGTTCTGGTGTCAGAGGTCATCAAATGGTAGGTCAAAGTTCAAGTGTCAAAGGTCATCAAACCGTGGGTATTAGGTCATATATTATATAGACATGAAATGATAGGCAGAGGTCACTGACATGTTAAACCCATTGCTGCCAAACTTTTCTAATTTAGAGGGAAGCTCTATTTTTTCTTTTTCCCACCCATGGAAATTCCACAATGATTTACTAATCCAGTATTAGGTCAGCATATAGTTGGTCAGGTCAAACATTCTACCTAAATATCTTTTAAAATTTTGTGTAAATAGAAAATTAGCCATAAAAAGTTTTAATTGTTTCTGTATTAGGTTTAAATCATATGAATTCAAAATTATACACAATGCACGGGTTAAAAGTCGCACATGTTTTAGAAAAAATGTTTTTTTTTTTTTATAATAAAGTTAAGATTACTGTGAATTTTAAAATCCAATGACTATTATGAAACTTAGGAGGAAAACAGAAATACATTTAAGTTTTGATGCTATTTAATAGATTTGGAAGACGGATATCATTGCTGACTTTCTTCATGATAGGGGCTACTTCCTGTATAACTGCTGGGGTGTTGTCATTCTTCAGTGAGCACGGTAGGTTTTATTGTAAGATCTGTAATGTATTTCTACAAAAGATCTATGATGTTAAACTATTGGTGGATTCTCGCAGGTTTAACCAGACAATATATTTTTAGGAAAAATCATTATGTTGTACATTTTCATCTTATACAAAGATTTTTTTTTTTAAATACATGTACAAATATATTTGTTTGATGAAATGCATTAACTATTATTATAATATGAAATGCTGTACATGTATTGACATATGCATGTAGGGGCATGTGCCTCAAGTCAAATTATCATCCTTTACTAGTTAATCCATAATACTTTTAATGATAATTTTACCTTTAGAAAAAACAAATTCTGTATCCTGTGTGGAGATATTATCTAATTGTATACAGACAGAGTATCTAACTGTATACAGACATAGAGTATCTAACTGTATACAGACATAGAGTATCTAACTGTGTACAGACATAGAGTATCTAACTGTATACAGACATAGGGTATCTAACTGTATACAGACATAGAGTATCTAACTGTATACAGACAGAGTATCTAACTGTATACATACATAGAGTATCTAACTGTTTACAGACATGGAGTATCTAACTGTATTCATAGAGTATCTAACTGTGTACAGACATAGAGTATCTAACTGTATACAGACATAGAGTATTTAACTGTATACAGACATAGAGTATCTAACTGTATACAGACATAGAGTATCTAACTGTATACAGACAGAGTATCTAACTGTATACAGACATAGAGTATCTAACTGTATACAGACATAGGGTATCTAACTGTTTACAGACATATAGTATCTAACTGTATACAGACAGAGTATCTAACTGTATACAGACATAGGGTATCTAACTGTATACAGACATAGAGTATCTAACTGTATACAGACATAGAGTATCTAACTGTATACAGACATAGAGTATCTAACTGTATACAGACAGATTATCTAACTATGTACAGACATAGAGTATCTAACTGTATACAGACACAGAGTATCTAACTGTATACAGACATAGGGTATCTAACTGTTTACAGACATAGAGTATCTAACTGTATACAGACATAGAGTATCTAATTGTATACAGACATAGGGTATCTAACTGTATACAGACATAGGATATCTAACTGTATACAGACATAGAGTATCTAACTGTATACAGACAGAGTATCTAACTGTATACAGACATAGGGTATCTAACTGTTTACAGACAGAGTATCTAACTGTATACAGACATAGGGTATCTAACTGTTTACAGACATAGAGTATCTAACTGTATACAGACATAGAGTATCTAATTGTATACAGACATAGGATATCTAACTGTATACAGACATAGAGTATCTAGCTGTATACAGACATAGAGTATCTAACTGTATACAGACATAGGGTATCTAACTGTATACAGACATAGAGTATCTAACTGTATACAGACATAGAGTATCTAACTGTATACAGACATAGAGTATCTAACTGTATACAGACATAGAGTATCTAACTGTATACAGACATAGAGTATCTAACTGTATACAGACATAGAGTATCTAACTGTATACAGACATAGAGTATCTAACTGTATACAGACATAGAGTATCTAACTGTATACAGACATAGAGTATCTAACTGTATACAGACATAGAGTATCTAACTGTATACAGACATAGAGTATCTAACTGTATACAGACATAGGGTATCTAACTGTATACAGACATAGAGTATCTAACTGTATACAGACATAGAGTATCTAACTGTATACAGACATAGAGTATCTAACTGTATACAGACATAGAGTATCTAACTGTATACAGACATAGAGTATCTAACTGTGTACAGACATAGAGTATCTAACTGTATACAGACATAGAGTATCTAACTGTATACAGACATAGAGTATCTAACTGTATACAGACATAGAGTATCTAACTGTATACAGACATAGAGTATCTAACTGTATACAGACATAGAGTATCTAACTGTATACAGACATAGGGTATCTAACTGTATACAGACATAGAGTATCTAACTGTATACAGACATAGAGTATCTAACTGTATACAGACATAGAGTATCTAACTGTATACAGACATAGAGTATCTAACTGTATACAGACATAGAGTATCTAACTGTATACAGACATAGAGTATCTAACTGTATACAGACATAGAGTATCTAACTGTATACAGACATAGGGTATCTAACTGTATACAGACATAGAGTATCTAACTGTATACAGACATAGAGTATCTAACTGTATACAGACATAGGGTATCTAACTGTATACAGACATAGAGTATCTAACTGTATACAGACATAGGGTATCTAACTGTATACAGACATAGAGTATCTAACTGTATACAGACATAGAGTATCTAACTGTATACAGACATAGAGTATCTAACTGTATACAGACATAGGGTATCTAACTGTATACAGACATAGAGTATCTAACTGTATACAGACATAGGGTATCTAACTGTATACAGACATAGAGTATCTAACTGTATACAGACATAGGTATCTAACTGTATACAGACATAGGGTATCTAACTGTATACAGACATAGAGTATCTAACTGTATACAGACATAGGGTATCTAACTGTATACAGACATATGGTATCTAACTGTATACAGACATAGAGTATCTAACTGTATACAGACATAGAGTATCTAACTGTATACAGACATAGAGTATCTAACTGTATACAGACATAGAGTATCTAACTGTATACAGACATAGAGTATCTAACTGTATACAGACATAGAGTATCTAACTGTATACAGACATAGAGTATCTAACTGTATACAGACATAGAGTATCTAACTGTATACAGACATAGAGTATCTAACTGTATACAGACATAGAGTATCTAACTGTATACAGACATAGGGTATCTAACTGTATACAGACATAGAGTATCTAACTGTATACAGACATAGAGTATCTAACTGTATACAGACATAGAGTATCTAACTGTATACAGACATAGAGTATCTAACTGTATACAGACATAGAGTATCTAACTGTATACAGACATAGAGTATCTAACTGTATACAGACATAGAGTATCTAACTGTATACAGACATAGAGTATCTAACTGTATACAGACAGAGTATCTAACTGTATACAGACATAGAGTATCTAACTGTATACAGACAGATTATCTAACTGTATACAGACATAGAGTATCTAACTGTATACAGACATAGAGTATCTAACTGTATACAGACATAGAGTATCTAACTGTATACAGACATAGAGTATCTAACTGTATACAGACATAGAGTATCTAACTGTATACAGACATAGAGTATCTAACTGTATACAGACATAGAGTATCTAACTGTATACAGACATAGAGTATCTAACTGTATACAGACATAGAGTATCTAACTGTATACAGACATAGAGTATCTAACTGTATACAGACATAGAGTATCTAACTGTATACAGACATAGAGTATCTAACTGTATACAGACATAGAGTATCTAACTGTATACAGACATAGAGTATCTAACTGTATACAGACATAGAGTATCTAACTGTATACAGACATAGAGTATCTAACTGTATACAGACATAGAGTATCTAACTGTATACAGACATAGAGTATCTAACTGTATACAGACATAGGGTATCTAACTGTATACAGACATAGAGTATCTAACTGTATACAGACATAGAGTATCTAACTGTATACAGACATAGGGTATCTAACTGTATACAGACATAGAGTATCTAACTGTATACAGACATAGAGTATCTAACTGTATACAGACATAGGGTATCTAACTGTATACAGACATAGGGTATCTAACTGTATACAGACATAGAGTATCTAACTGTATACAGACATAGAGTATCTAACTGTATACAGACATAGAGTATCTAACTGTATACAGACATAGGGTATCTAACTGTATACAGACATAGAGTATCTAACTGTATACAGACATAGAGTATCTAACTGTATACAGACATAGAGTATCTAACTGTATACAGACATAGAGTATCTAACTGTATACAGACATAGAGTATCTAACTGTATACAGACATAGGGTATCTAACTGTATACAGACATAGGGTATCTAACTGTATACAGACATAGGGTATCTAACTGTATACAGACATAGAGTATCTAACTGTATACAGACATAGAGTATCTAACTGTATACAGACATAGAGTATCTAACTGTATACAGACATAGAGTATCTAACTGTATACAGACATAGAGTATCTAACTGTATACAGACATAGAGTATCTAACTGTATACAGACATAGGGTATCTAACTGTATACAGACATAGAGTATCTAACTGTATACAGACATAGAGTATCTAACTGTATACAGACATAGAGTATCTAACTGTATACAGACATAGAGTATCTAACTGTATACAGACATAGAGTATCTAACTGTATACAGACATAGAGTATCTAACTGTATACAGACATAGAGTATCTAACTGTATACAGACATAGAGTATCTAACTGTATACAGACATAGGGTATCTAACTGTATACAGACATAGAGTATCTAACTGTATACAGACATAGAGTATCTAACTGTATACAGACATAGAGTATCTAACTGTATACAGACATAGAGTATCTAACTGTATACAGACATAGAGTATCTAACTGTATACAGACATAGAGTATCTAACTGTATACAGACATAGAGTATCTAACTGTATACAGACATAGAGTATCTAACTGTATACAGACATAGAGTATCTAACTGTATACAGACATAGAGTATCTAACTGTATACAGACATAGAGTATCTAACTGTATACAGACATAGAGTATCTAACTGTATACAGACAGAGTATCTAACTGTATACAGACATAGGGTATCTAACTGTATACAGACATAGGGTATCTAACTGTATACAGACATAGGAGTATCTAACTGTATACAGACATAGAGTATCTAACTGTATACAGACATAGAGTATCTAACTGTATACAGACATAGAGTATCTAACTGTATACAGACATAGAGTATCTAACTGTATACAGACATAGAGTATCTAACTGTATACAGACATAGAGTATCTAACTGTATACAGACATAGAGTATCTAACTGTATACAGACATAGAGTATCTAACTGTATACAGACATAGAGTATCTAACTGTATACAGACATAGAGTATCTAACTGTATACAGACATAGAGTATCTAACTGTATACAGACATAGAGTATCTAACTGTATACAGACATAGAGTATCTAACTGTATACAGACATAGAGTATCTAACTGTATACAGACATAGAGTATCTAACTGTATACAGACATAGAGTATCTAACTGTATACAGACATAGAGTATCTAACTGTATACAGACATATGAGTATCTAACTGTATACAGACATAGAGTATCTAACTGTATACAGACATAGAGTATCTAACTGTATACAGACATAGAGTATCTAACTGTATACAGACATAGAGTATCTAACTGTATACAGACATAGGGTATCTAACTGTATACAGACATAGAGTATCTAACTGTATACAGACATAGAGTATCTAACTGTATACAGACATAGAGTATCTAACTGTATACAGACATAGAGTATCTAACTGTATACAGACATAGAGTATCTAACTGTATACAGACATAGAGTATCTAACTGTATACAGACATAGAGTATCTAACTGTATACAGACATAGAGTATCTAACTGTATACAGACATAGAGTATCTAACTGTATACAGACATAGAGTATCTAACTGTATACAGACATAGAGTATCTAACTGTATACAGACATAGAGTATCTAACTGTATACAGACATAGAGTATCTAACTGTATACAGACATAGAGTATCTAACTGTATACAGACATAGAGTATCTAACTGTATACAGACATAGAGTATCTAACTGTGTACAGACATAGAGTATCTAACTGTATACAGACATAGAGTATCTAACTGTATACAGACAGAGTATCTAACTGTATACAGACATAGAGTTATCTAACTGTATACAGACATAGAGTATCTAACTGTGTACAGACATAGAGTATCTAACTTTATACAGACATAGAGTATCTAACTGTATACAGACATAGAGTATCTAACTGTATACAGACATAGAGTATCTAACTGTATACAGACATAGAGTATCTAACTGTATACAGACATAGAGTATCTAACTGTATACAGACATAGAGTATCTAACTGTATACAGACATAGAGTATCTAACTGTATACAGACATAGAGTATCTAACTGTATACAGACATAGAGTATCTAACTGTATACAGACATAGAGTATCTAACTGTATACAGACATAGAGTATCTAACTGTATACAGACATAGAGTATCTAACTGTATACAGACATAGAGTATCTAACTGTATACAGACATAGAGTATCTAACTGTATACAGACATAGGGTATCTAACTGTATACAGACATAGAGTATCTAACTGTATACAGACATAGGGTATCTAACTGTATACAGACATAGAGTATCTAACTGTATACAGACATAGAGTATCTAACTGTATACAGACATAGAGTATCTAACTGTATACAGACATAGAGTATCTAACTGTATACAGACATAGAGTATCTAACTGTATACAGACATAGGAGTATCTAACTGTATACAGACATAGGTATCTAACTGTATACAGACATAGAGTATCTAACTGTATACAGACATAGAGTATCTAACTGTATACAGACATAGAGTATCTAACTGTATACAGACATAGAGTATCTAACTGTATACAGACATAGAGTTATCTAACTGTATACAGACATAGAGTATCTAACTGTATACAGACATAGAGTATCTAACTGTATACAGACATAGAGTATCTAACTGTATACAGACATAGAGTATCTAACTGTATACAGACATAGAGTATCTAACTGTATACAGACATAGAGTATCTAACTGTATACAGACAGAGTATCTAACTGTATACAGACAAAGAGTATCTAACTGTATACAGACATATGAGTATCTAACTGTATACAGACATATGAGTAACTAACTGTATACAGACATAGGGTATCTAACTGTATACATACATAGAGTATCTAACTGTATACAGACATATGAGTAACTAACTGTATACAGACATAGGGTATCTAACTGTATACAGACATAGAGTATCTAACTGTATACAGACATAGAGTATCTAACTGTATACAGACATAGAGTATCTAACTGTATACAGACATAGAGGTATCTAACTGTATACAGACATAGAGTATCTAACTGTATACAGACATAGAGTATCTAACTGTATACAGACATAGAGTATTTAACTGTTTACTCTCAATCGAACATTAATGGTTGTCAAAAAGTATATGGCATATAAGTCATCCAAATTATCTCAATCAGCAGATCATCATACCATTGCAAACTCCAGTGAATATTTGAGGTGTGATTCAATACCTACCAGGGGTGGTTTACTGAGTAAACTGAGATCATGCACACACCAACTTGTACTGTTGTGGCTGTGTGTTCTGGGTAATAATACTTTATTAACATGTGACAGGCTATGATGTTCAATAAGGTTGCCGCCAGCCTTTACTATGAGACCCCACCTCCAAATGACACCTGCTGTCTACCAGCCACTAATCAGTTAACAAAACTCCCATACAGTGTATATGTATATCCTGAATAGTAGATATATTGTATATTTTTTAGATATTTAAACATGAATTAAAGTTTTAATATTAGGCTATCCTATATTGCTGTGTTTCAGGGTCCAAGATGTCTCAGTTCTCCACAGGATTTGCTATATTTGGGAAGTTTGGTATGGGTGGAGTGTTCAGCCTTACCTTTCTGTACACCTCTGAGTTGTACCCTACTGTTATAAGGTAAAATGGTTACCCAGAACGGACATTTATATGAATGTTGGTAAGGCATGTAAAACCGGCATAAAATCTGACATTTTTTGTTTATTTAAGGAATGCATTTAATTTTTGTAGCATCCATGAAGTTATAGCAATATTTGGATATATTCTATTAATCATGGTGTTATTCATTTTCTTTTCCTCACAAGCTCAGGAAGACCAGAGTTATTTTTCACATTTGCATGCTTACATAATATATTTGTTAACAGGTGATGATTAAACTATCTATTCTGACAGTATGTTATAAACAGCTGAAACCCTAAACCATGTAAATAACTACCAGTCTATATCACCTGTGTACTCCGACGCTGTCTTATCCACCCTAAACCATGTAAATAACTACCAGTCTATATCACCTGTGTACTCCGACGCTGTCTTATCCACCCTAAACCATGTAAATAACTACCAGTCTATATCACCTGTGTACTCCGACGCTGTCTTATCCACCCTAAACCATGTAAATAACTACCAGTCTATATCACCTGTGTACTCAGACACTGTCTTATCCACCCTAAACCATGTAAATAACTACCAGTCTATATCACCTGTGTACTCCGACGCTGTCTTATCCACCCTAAACCATGTAAATAACTACCAGTCTATATCACCTGTGTACTCCGACGCTGTCTTATCCACCCTAAACCATGTAAATAACTACCAGTCTATATCACCTGTGTACTCCGACGCTGTCTTATCCACCCTAAACCATGTAAATAACTACCAGTCTATATCACCTGTGTACTCAGACACTGTCTTATCCACCCTAAACCATGTAAATAACTACCAGTCTATATCACCTGTGTACTCAGACACTGTCTTATCCACCCTAAACCATGTAAATAACTACCAGTCTATATCACCTGTGTACTCAGACACTGTCTTATCCAATCAATTCCACAGCGTGTCGGATTAGATAAACTTAACAATGTTATTCTCACATATTTTCAGAAACCTCTTTTTAGGCTTTTAAAACATTTAATGACTAATTGAAAAAATGTGTTGTCCTAAGTCATAAGTAAATTGCAAAATCAAAGAATTGCTTGAACTTTGCCCACACCACATCGATAACATCTGTAAGTATTTTGACCACTACTGCGATCTTCCTCATTCCATTGACTTGAATGAGGTCCGTGTACCGGATAGGGACCCAGGCTGTCTTGAACATGGAATTTGGGCGGCCATTTTCATCGTCTCTATCAGCTGATCCTCAACGAGGAGGTTCAGACTTCCAGGGGTCTATGACTCACTCCCGAGGTCACAATACCACTGGTAAATCAACCTGGCTAGTCTCAGTCCTGAGGTCACGGGCCCCAGGTAAATTCACCTTGGGAGTCTCGGTCCTAAAGTCATGGGATCACAGGTAAATCCACCTTGGGAGTCTCAGTCCTGAGGTCACGGGGCCCAGGTAAATCCACCTTGGGAGTCTCAGTCCTGAGGTCACAGACCCCAGGTAAATCCACCTTGGGAGTCTCAGTCCTGAGGTCACAGACCCCAGGTAAATCCACCTTGGGAGTCTCGGTCCTGAGGTCACGGGCCCCAGGTAAATCCACCTTGGGAGTCTCGGTCCTGAGGTCACAGACCCCAGGTAAATCCACCTTGGGAGTCTCGGTCCTGAGGTCACGGGATCACAGGTAAATCCACCTTGGGAGTCTCGGTCCTGAGATCACGGGCCCCAGGTAAATCCACCTTGGGAGTCTCGGTCCTGAGGTCACGGGATCACAGGTAAATCCACTTTGGTAGCCTCGGTCCTACTGAGGAAAATCACATTTGTGGTCAAAATATTTAGGTACATTGTATGTAATTGATGTGTTGTGAGCAAAAGCTCAAAGCAATGCTTTGATTCTACTACCAACACAGATGAACTTTCATTGAAGTTTTTAACAGCTGTCCCTGATACTGAAAATGTATGTTATTTGTCTGTATACTTGAACTTGTAGAAACATTGGAATGGGAAGCTGTGCGTTCTGGGCTCGGTTTGGAGGAGTTGTGGCACCACTTGTCCTTATGCTCGTAAGATTTCTAATAATAATCTCGATAATAGTGTTATAATAGATCAAATTATATCATGATAAAAGGGTTAAGGATGTCATTTCCGAGATAAAAAAAAAACAGAAGTTTTATCTGTCATAAGTCACAACAATTCAATTCGATTTATAGATAATTTAACATTTGTCTGCTTTTTGTTGTACCAATGTAAAATTAATTCTGAGAAATATTTATTTACCTTTTTTATGCCCCGGCCATGAAATGAGGGTGCATATACATGTACGTGTTACCCATATATGTCTGTCTTGTCTCCTCCCGCCTCATTCCGTCCAGTCCTGTACCTATGCAATCTATATAACTAGCTAATCTCAGGAACTGCTGATATGATCCTCACCAATTTGTGTTTCGGGGTGTCAAGTGGCAAGCAAGGGCATTTTTGTTTGACAGACATTTTCTAGTCTGTCGTAAAATTACTATGTAAACAGAGCAATGTCATAGAAATATCAAAACATAATTATATAGAAAAGTCACTTAATTTTGAAGAAAAAATATTCTGTATTGTTCATTGTAATAGGGAGACGTTACCCATAAGTCGATATCTGTGGTGGTGTTTGGCTGCATCGCAATGATCGGTGGATTTATCACTCTCCTTCTCCCTGAAACTCTCGGACAAAAACTTCCGGATACTATTGGAGACACAGAGAGTTTCCGAAGCTACAGAGAGGACCAGGAAGAGGATGTTGCTGTGAAACAGACGCTAGCTCCGGGAGACGAGGAAGTCATTGTCATGACAGACAAGTAGCGAACTAGCCCTGATCCTCAGTCTACCAGTGGCTTTGCTTGATTTTAGAATGAGCTTCTCGTTAGTGGTGAATTGCTTATTACTGTATAGATGGTTAGCTTTGCAGGGGTAATATTTCCTGTTTTTCCAGGTGAAAACTAGTTCATGGGTTTTAAATATTTGCCCAATGTCAGTAAATCAAGAAACAAGTCAAGCACACATCTTCATTAATATAATAGTTAAAAGCTTATGATATGGATATTTGATTTTTTCTTTAATTAAATTCAATGACTATTAGATAAATATTTAATTTCTTGCTAATTTTACCAACTGTACAGTATACATTGGAAAGTTGATCTTTAGAATTGCCTTAGCAAGTTTTATTTTTATTTTATATAGTTTTACATGTGTGAGATGAATATTTTTATTACATTAACATATATGTCAGGAGTCACTGACATGTGTACAAGTTTTGGAACATTTATGTTTTATCAATGGAGGAAGATATCTCTTGATTTGAAAAATATTGGAGATAAACGATGTATTTATATTGACAAAAGTTTTTTATTGTCTGAACAATATTAGTTTTTGTTATTTTCAATATTTTGTTTTGGTTTACTTACAAGACGACTTACCAGATTTATGACACATGATTTATTTTTGGGCTTTTTCAACTGTTAAAAACACTTCTTTTTGGATTACCCAAAAAACTATTATACCACAGTATAAATTATCTCCTGAAAACAACCTAGTACACAGTAGAACAAACTCGTCTACATTTATAATTAAATAGTCCATGTACAACCGTAAAAGATTTTTTGAGGGGTAAAATTTTTCATGGTTTTAGTAAAGTGGGACGGATCATATATTTTTTTGCAAAAATTATGGAATGGACCACATTTTTCTCCAATTCATTTTTCAATTTGTTTTATTTTCATGATTTTATTTTATCATGAAAAAAGCTAGTTAAAACTTCATGGAATATTTACAACTTTTTCAATACAAAATGTGGTGCAGCCATGATGGTACCGAATTTATGGAGAACCATGTAAAAAGAATTTGTGAGTGTGAAGTATGTTTAATTGTGTGAACCTTAAGCATACTTGTCCTAATTTTATATCACTGAATATTGTTTTATATATATATATATGTTGTAAATTAATGTTGTCTTGCATATAAAAACCTACGCTGTTCTAGGGCAGGTTGTACAACTGTTTTAGCCAGATATACAATGGTATTATGACAGCCAACCATCTGCATTTATCTCTACAGGAACCCTATGGTCATTTATCGGTAACCCTACAGGAGCCTTGTGGTCATTTATCGGTGACCCTACAGGAGCCCTGTGGTCATTTATCGGTGACCCTACAGGAACCTTGTGGTCATTTATCGGTGACCCTACAGGAGCCCTGTGGTCATTCCACAGTGACCCTACAGGAACCGTGTGGTCATTTCTAGGTTATCCTACAAGAAATTATGGCCATTTTTAGGTAGCCCTACAAGAACTCTGAGGTCATTTGTAGGTAACCCTACAGGAACATATGGTCAATTCAATGTAATGATACAGGAACCCTATGGTCCTTTCTAGGTAACCCTACATAAACCTTGTTGTCAATTGAAGGTTACCCTAAAGGAACCTTGTGGTCATTTCTAGGTAACCCTGTAACCCTATAGGAACCCCGAGGCCATTTCTAGGTAACCCTGTAACCCTATAGGAACCCCGAGGCCATTTCTAGGTAACCCTGTAACCCTATAGGAACCCTGAGGCCATTTCTAGGTAACCCTGTAACCCTATAGGAACCCTGTGGTCATTTCTAGGTAACCCTGCAACCCTATAGGAACCCTGTGGTCATTTCTAGGTTCTGGTAATTGCTAGATTAATTGCAGCAAAAGTTTGGTTAAAATTGGTATACAATCAATTTGAGCTAATGGCTTGTTTGAGCATGGAATCATTTTGAAATGGTGCCATATTGATAAAGGTATGCTTTAATTGACTATATTTGGTTTATATGCCATGTTCTTATATGATGTTCGGTTGTCATTTTGCCGCTGTGCCATAACAGTAGTACTACCTTCTTTCTGAAAAAAACAAAGCTCTAAAAAACCAAAATAAAAAGAAGTAGCCAGTGTTTGTGCTATGCAATAGCAAGCTTAAAATTAAAATTTAAAAAAAAATGTGCTTTACATAGCTTCTGATGAGCATCAATATAATATTGACACAACAAATAGGTCAATGGTTTATAATACATGTAGTTAGAAGATTTCTTCTAGTTTGGAGGTTTTCGGAATCAAAAGACGATCTGGCCCTTGCAATTTTCTGTCAGATCATGTTCAAATTGCTTATTTTGTTTTACATCATATTTTAACGTATTATGATTACATTTCGGTAATACATTGGATCTGTGGGTTTTTTTTCGGACAATGTCTGCAATTTCCCAGAATGATGAAAAAATTGAGTTAAAAAGATTTTACAATTATTAAAGTGTTGATGCTTCTGAGGTAGTTATGTATAAAAGTACAATTAATAAGAAATCTGATGTAAGGTTATATTTGGAATCAAAAGAATAGATGTTTGCTCTAGTTCACACTACACATTTCATGGGAACCTCGGTCATTATGGGCCTTTTTGTTTATGTTGACAAACCGGTTTGTCAAAATATTTTTAATGTAACATCTCGGGCATAAATCTTGACACATCTACAGATGCTAATTCAAGTATTGGAAGTCTTTGTCAAAGCACGTCTGACAACAACACAAAATCACTAGGTCTCTCCTTATTTCATAAACGAACAACTCTTGTCCAACTGTTTGAACCACGATATATTGGTACATGTATGTAAAGGGAGGTAACAACTAGCTAGTAACAACATGTTATATATAATATCAAAAGGGAGGTAAGAACATTCACAGAAATTATCAACACATAATATACTATCATTATTATATTCTCTGAAATAATAAATAACTACAAACTTCCAACATACAGTTAACTATATATTCTTTCAAGGGCAATCTTTCCGAGAATTAAATTTATGAAAGTTTATCTCTTTGTTGACAAAATATTAGTACAATATGTTAAAAAGTGAAAAGAGAGGAATATATCTAGCAATACAGTGAGAGTTTGGCTATATATATTCTGTATTGGGAAGAGCTTTTATAGTTATTGATGATAAGTGGACTAAATTGATATAGGTTTATTTACTTATATATTGATGATTGTTATTCATATCCTTGTAAATTGTGACTTCAAAGACAACGTAAATTATTTTCAACACAGTACATGAATATTAACATTGAATGATCCTGTCACCACCAACAACCACCAACCACACCACCACCACCTACCACACCTCTACCACCACCACAAGCTAAAAACCACTAAGAACCACCACCACTACCAACCCCAAACTGAAACCCACCATCACCACCCAAAACCACCACCAATGGACACTCATCACCTCCCACTGACACCCACCACCCACCACCACCCACACCCACCAACACTACCCAAAACCACCACCAACACCACCCGCACCAACCACCACCAACACCACCACCACCAACACCACCCACACCCACCACCACCACCACCACCAACACCACCCACACCCACCAACACCAACACCACCACCACCAACACCACCCACACCCACCAACACCACCACACCCACCACCACACCACCCACACCCACCAACACCACCACCACCAACACCACCCCACACACCACCAACCACCACACACCACCAACAACAACCAACCACCACAAACCACCACCAACCCCAACTACCACACCACACCACACCCACCAACCACAACACCACCACCCAGCACCAACCACACCCTCCCACTGACACCCACCACCCACCACCACCACCCACCACCACCCACACCACCACCACCACCCACACCCACCAACACCACCACCACACCCACCAACACCACCCACCACCACCACCAACACCACCACCAACACCACCAACACCCACCACCACCCACACCACCCACCACCACCACCAACACCACCCACACCCACCAATACTACCCAAAACCACCACCCACACCAATCACCACCACCACCACCACCTCTCTGACATGTACACTTCTGACAGACAACCAAAACATTTACAAAAATCTGAGCATATCACATCTGTTCTGTTGATTATGAATTTGACCTTAACGGTGAAGTGCATTTTAACATCTTGCGCAAAAAAAAAAAAAAAATTAAAAAAATTGATTGATTAATAAAAAAAACTTTTACATCCTGGTAATTATGGATGTACTTGTAATTTTAATTTATTTTAATTATATTGAACCTTTCATTAATTTTCTAAACAAACTGACTTGTTTAGATTATCATTCCTACCGCCCAGTCATATTGGGACGTGTTTGGAATTGTACTGTAACCTCTGACCTCTATAGTGATTGGCTCCTTGACTATTATTGTATTTTGGAGTGTGGTTGAGATTGCTTGTTATACTATACATCTGTATCAGAAAAATGATATCAAACACAGGAAAGAAGCAAAGCTGTTTGTTTAAATTCAAATAGAAATGACATCGAACATTGTCAATCTGAATGAGCTGTGCTTTTATAAGAGTTAAATTCAATAAAGTTATTTTATGAGAAACTGCATATAAAAGAAAAAAATTGGATTTTGGTCAAAGCTATATTCAGAAAATATTTATGTCATAGTACATAGTCTGGGATGAGAGTATTTGTTACCTTACAACTTTGACTAGTAAGAATTTCCTTTTAAACAATAGGACATTCACTGAGAGAATGAGTGAGAGTTTGCTAGTTCAAGCTTCCATCTGGGCTAGACTTTTTTTATTGCTCCTTTTTAAAGCAGATTTAATGCCATTAATTACCACTTGAAACCAATGAGGGATTGAGAGCCTTCATTATAAATACTGAACATGGGTCGTGATTGTCTTCTAGGGGCAGCCAATTAACAACTGTGAAGATTGGAGTAGGAGTGCAATGTTGTCTTATTATTTTTGTCTCGTGAGAATTAGCCTTCAGGGTAGTGGTAGGGTGTACACTTCAGAAAGAGAGAGATAGATCTACAGTATGAACTTTTGTTCAGTACTCTTTCCTTTTATAGTTATAATTATTGGTACAGTCTCGGGGAAACGAGAGAGTGAATGGTTTACTGTTACCATCATTTTTCTGGTAAGTAACAAGGCCTTGATGTTCATCTCAACCACACTTTTTAGCTGTTTCACTTGAGTGTCATGTTACAATGTACTTATTTTTATGTCTTCGTATAGCACAAGCTGGCTACATCAACTCCTACTGGAACAGTGTACTTATATATTGTATATCTTGATGTAATATTTACAAAGAATATTGTGTTAGGTAGCTCCATATATTTATGACTTTTTTTTTTTTTTGCTTTTTAAAATTTTTCATACTTTGTTTTAAAGATATCCATGATGTAGTTTGTTAGTATTATAAATGAAGCTTTAGAAAAGTAAAGTAATTTTAGAAGCAAACTCATACCTTAAAAGTGTTTATTTTTTGTTGGAATAGCTTGGATTTTTGAATTTATGAATAATGAAGAAATTGTTTTATTGATAACTTAAGGAAAACATTTAAGATAAAATCTTCACTAAGTACTACATCACATGTTATGTTTAAAATTTTCATTTTCAATTAACGAATATGGTGCACATTTTGCTGTGTTTTAATGTTAAGTAATAAAATATATGGTGTAAATTATCATAGACTTCTTATTGTTTATATGTCCCTGTACAACTTAGTTGGGACATACATTTTGTGGATTTGCCCTACCATGTTTGATATATTGGACCTGTAGCATGTAGGTATGAATGGCTGAATTTTTTTTTAAGTTAATGACATTGACCTACTTTTTAGGTGACAGGAGTGATTTGTGCTAAATATTTTAACCCTTACAACCCTATGAAACTTTAGTGGACTCTTCCATACAATCATCATTTGAAGGGTGTGTTCTCCTTTCTCCCACTTTTTAAAAATAACATATTCAACCTCAAAATAGCAAACCATCTTGGGCGCCAATTAAAGGACATTGAGGATATTGAACCCCACATACATGTATATACCAAGCTTATCCTTGACTGCACACATCCAGATGTCCCTGCAAATATTCAGCCAGATCAACAGAGGGTAGAAATCTTTGAACTGTATACCAGAGAACTATTACAATCGCTACACACCAACAGAGTGCGAATCCTGTCTAAGTTAATATGCTAACCGTGAGGAAGAATTAGCTCCCTTACCCCTGATATTCATGGCCAGATGGAGACACGTGTGTGTTTTTTTTAAAATACTTTTCCAGTGTACATAAAGAACTCGTGATTTTATCCCAGTGCCTTAATCACCCCAATTCTACTACCAGAGTCTATGCTCTGGGTGCTCCGACAAGTCAACGGAGGAATTTGCAAAGAACAGAACAGAGCAGAACAGAACATAGGGACAGGTAAGTTGTGACAGTCATTATAATCTGCTTCATATATACCTTACCTGGATTTTACCTGTGTTCTCCCACATTACATGGTTTTTACCTCTATTTTACACAAACTTTCAATTCATCTCATTTCGTTACTATTTTATCAATTTTTACATACCATATACCATTTTCATCAACAATATTTGCAGAAGACAGCTATAGTACAACGTATATATATTATAGATATTTCACTGTTTGAAATGATTAAAAATGCGAAACAAAATCACATCAGGCCATTTACTACTATCCGATAACCCTTATCAACACGGCTAAGTATCGCTGATATTTTTCTTGGTACTATTTAACTTAACTGATTACAAATCATACACACATATATACATATAGGATTGGAAAACAAGCTAAAAGATTATACTAATTCTTTTCCTAAAACACTATTACGGCGTGAAATCATGGACATTTACACACAATAATGAGATGGACAAATTAACTTCTCAACAAAATACTTCAGTTGATTACATATTTGATACTTTAAATTCTGGAAAATTTGATATAGCCTCAGTGGTGTTTGAAAACTAATCAAGATGTGTACAATATTAAAATCTTTTACTGTTACAAATGAAATTAAGAACAGAAATGAATATTTCTTCATTTTCCTTGGTGTTTAGCGATTGATCACCCCATAAAAGAATATCTGTAAAGTTTTCATTAATATCATACTTCGTCATTACATTTGATAAATATTATTGTTGGAATAAACTATTGAGATCAATGTTTGAGCTGTCTGATTTGTAAGTATACAGCCTGTAAATGGATGGCTATGTATATCACTATTCCCTGTCTACCAATAACAAGGCAAATGCAGATTCAGATGAAATTTCTTCGGTACAAGAACATCACCTACAATGAATACATACAGAACCCCGGAACAAAATTACTCAGGCTATTTTATTAGTTGTGTATGCATGTTTAAATTTTATGAATAATCTATCATCTATTGTCCAGTGCTGAGTGTATATGCCAAGTATTCCTCGTATAGATGTAAACAATTACTATTAACTGCTAATTACTATTAGATAATTGTGTGTTTCATTTAATTTTTAATCAGCCAATGTCTAGTGTTAACTATTCTGAGTTTGCTTTTTACTTTAGCATTTTCACTTCAGGCACCTATCACTTACAATGATGTAAATGTTCTGTACTAGTGTATTCTCTGTATACATGCAAGTATTGTAATGTACTTTCTTTCTTTCTCCTAATATTAATTGTCACATGCTTCAGAATTTCTGTATTCTGTATTATGCTCTGAAATTGAACTTGGTTATTATTGGAATCTGGAAAATATCATAATTACAAAAAGAAAGAAATAAAAAATGGAAATAATGAAATTTTTTTTTAAATATAAAAAGTAAAATAAAAAATATACACAATACCGAAACATTGACAGCCGCCTTTAATATAATAAACAGATATATTGTGATCTATATAGCACATGTAGTATGACTTGATAATTTGATAATACAGGTAAATATCTACCTTTACATATGCACATTCCCAGAACAGACTATAATTGGCGTGCCATTGTTCCCAAGTGTTTATATAATTCTTTTGATCCACAAAAAGTGGGAGAAAGGAGAACAAACCATTTGAAGTCCAATATGGTCAGTGGAGGTGAAAGGGTTAAAGGACAAAAAATTCTTCTCAATCTCCAAAAGGCCCAGATACCCGATATTGATTGTTAATAGGACTTCACCAAAACCAGACAAATGAATAACTTAGCCAACTGTTATATTTTAATCTAATGGTAATCAGCTTTAATTAGCATCCACATTAATGACCTAGATAAACTTCCATTAGTAGCAGGCAAGCAATACAGGCCCATTGGACAATTTGTTTGTACTTGTAGCAATGACAATGATGACATGCATATTATTAGAAACTGCCTAAGTCCATCACTGGGAAATGTAGTTCTTGTCACTGGAACTTCATGCTTGGGGCATAGTGTATCACGTACCACAAGTATCTACATTTTGACCTTTGACCTATATTAAAGCAAAAGTTCGTCGGACCTCAATTACCTATATGCTTTTCACTGAAACTTCTTACTTTGGGCATGGGTTTATCTGCATTGAACATCTGACATTGCCTACTATCATTAGTGATTTTACTGAATCCATTCACATTTATACCATCAAATCAAATGCAATTGTTGAATTAATATTGTTTGTATGTTAAAGATTTAGTGTTTAGATTTAGTTCCTACACAAATTTATCATCAGTTCAGGTGGGGACTGTAATTCACCCAATGGTCATGTTTCAATAGAATTCAGATGAAAGATGAGATTAACAAGTAAACTGATACCATGGAAGCACTTTATACAAAAGCTGAACCTGTGCAGGTTTATTTTTGTATTTGACATAATTAGTATGCAGGGAGCTAACAAAACACCAGCCAAGCAGTCGGGCACATTAAAAAAAATTAAAAGGTTTTACCTACATAGGGTTAAAGAAAAATGATTTTAGAGATAGCTGTCAGGGTCTCTTTAAAACCATCCACATATGAACCTGGCTGTTAGTGTCTCCTTGTTACCCAACCTCATATGACCTTGACTGTTGGTGTCTCCTTGATACCCAACCTCATATGACCTTGACTGTTGGTGTCTCCTTGATACCCAACCTCATATGACCTTGACTGTTGGTGTCTCCTTGATACCCAACCTCATATGACCTTGACTGTTGGTGTCTCCTTGATACCCAACCTCATATGACCTTGGCTGTTGGTGTCTCCTTGAAACCCCTCCTGATATGACCCTGACTATTGGTGTCAACTTGAGATCCGTTTTATATGACCATGTGTATTGGAGTCTCCTTGGCACCCGTCTTCATATGACCCTAGCTGTTGGGTGTCTCTTTGATACCCAACCTCATATGACCTTGACTGTTGGTGTCTCCTTGATACCCAACCTCATATGACCTTGACTGTTGGTGTCTCCTTGAAACCCCTCCTCATATGGCCCTAACTTTTGATGTCTCTTTGATATCCATCCTGATATGACCTTGACTGTTGGTGTCTCCTTGATACCCATCCCCATATGACTCTGACTGTTGGTGTTATTTTGAAACTGTCCTCATATGACCCTGTGTATTGGTGTCAACTTGAAATAGGTTTTATATGACCCTGTGTATTGGAGTCTCCTTGGCACCCGTCTTCATATGACCCTAGCTGTTGATTTCTTTTTTGAAACCCATCCTCATATGACCCTAGCTGTTGGGTGTCTCTTTGATACCCATCCTCATATGACCCTAGCTGTTGGGTGTCTCTCTGAAACCCATCCTCATATGACCCTAGCTGTTGGGTGTCTCTTTGAAACCCATCCTCATATGAACCTGGCTGTTAGTGTCTCCTTGTTACCCAACCTCATATAACCCTGACTGTTGGTGTCTCCTTTGCAACCAACCGTCCTCATATGGCCATGGGTGTTGTTTTCTTTTGACACCCGTCCTCACATGATCCTGGGTGTTCTGATATCCTTGGCATCTGTTCTGATATGACCCTAGCTGTTGTTATATCTATGACACCCGTCCTGACAAATCTGCCTATTCGTGTCTGCTTGAAACGCGTCCTCATGAAACTGACCGTTTCTTGAGACTATTTGATAGAAGACATTGGGTTTCGAATCAATGAAAACATGTAACACTGTAGGGAAGGAAGCGGTCATGTTTCTGTCTAGAAATGGAAAATTCTCAGGATGGAACAGTTCACCTAAGTTCACAGTGGAAGAAAAGACGAGGTTAAATGTTCTGATAAACTTTTCGGAGCTTTTCACGAAATTTACGAATTATGAAAATATAGTTCATGTCGGTGTATTTGAAAAGAGAACGAGGACATTCCTGAGTACAGTAGAGCATGGGAACCTGCTGAATGGACAAGTGAAATGTTATAATAAAAGACATAAAAGTCCTGTTTAATCCTTCAATACCCAACATTCTCCTTTATTTTAACTCTTCTGCAGTATACAGTGTCAATACGACAAGTTTCTTTACAACCACTGGGAACCAGGCTGGGTGTTTAGTGTAACAACAAGAAAGTACTGACGTGTAAAAATCGTAATTCTTATTCGAGACACCAAGGCCATTTAGATAGGACGAAAAGTCACTAGCTCCGGAAACCCCTCACAGGAATCGTGATACAGAAGTATGTCGTTGTTTTTTTAATGAATTAACATTAATTATTTTAGAGGTTGATGTTGATAGTGCTTTCATCAGAATGCCATCTACTCAGAAATGTGTCTACCGTTAGCCATACCTTAGATGTAATACCTGTGTTTGTGTATACTTGTATAGCTACCTCAGGGACCTGAGAATTTGTTAAGTATTCTTCTTCTTTAGAGAGATTGCTCCTGGGGTGAAAATTATATTTGGACGTTTCCTTGTATGTATAGCATATTTACAGGGATTTTTTTTATTTTTTTGGGCGGGGGGGGGGGGGGGGGGGGGGGGGGGGTAATTCAAATGACTACCCAGTGTTCATTATATTATCTAGCCCAGTTTAACTGATTTTTCGCTTGACTGTTAAAGTGTCCTATGTAGAGGGAATGGGCACATTAGTCATCACTCTAGCCAGAAACTCTATTCTTACATTTATAAATTTGATAAGAATTAAAAAAAAAAAAACTTTAATACTTCAATCGAATGTCATATAACCTAAATACCATGAGATTCGGAGACACCCTGACGACTGGTTAGTATAGGAATGGATCGGATCTGATTTAGGACCCCATTGGAGATACCCTGAGTAAATTCAATATAAAACGTGTCTGGACAAAAGTTAGGCGAGGTACATTAATCTTTGATGACTGCTTGGGGCCATTTTTGTTTTTTTCCCTCTCACTTTTTCGGGTGAGAAAACGATGTAAATCAGGGACCCGAAAAAGCCCTGTAATCTCTTTATTGCATAATTTCAAAGGACTTAAATCTAAACCGGTGTCACTGTTTATGTCGCTTTAAACTTATGTAATGAATTTGAGGTCAGTGTACTCCAGTCTAGAGCTAGGGGAATGTCTTTATGCCGTATACACAGACTCGAGTCTGTGAGCGTGTGGTAGGTTTACCACAAGAACGCGTCCCCTGAGAGACATCTACTTTTTAAACATTTATAATCTATACTAGACTCTTAAATCTGACACCTTCCTTGTATTACTATTTTTTTTCTGTACAATCACTCTTTACACAACCGGTAAAGTTCAGTAACTTGCAGACGTAACACACGGCCACATATGAATATGAATAGAGGGAGTGCTATGTCCTAAATACCTTTTGATTAGTTGCCTTGGCTTCGTCATAGATTTCAGAATGTAGCTTTTAATGAAAGTGCATATATATACTGTTTACACATCGGCAATGATTTGTAACAGAACAGGTTCAACGAATGAATATCTGTAATAACTTATCTGGGATGTACTTGTGTTATGTAATATATATATCATACATCTCAAAATATGTTATGTGGTGGTTTGTGTTTTGTAGGATCAACTAAGGACCATGGGTAACCTACGTATTATCTGTCAATATTTAAAATGTCCATTTTGTTTTCCCCGATCAGACTCAACATTGAAAGGGAACAAATAGGAACCAGTATAAACGGTCAAAATCCAGGATGGCCGCCTGTCGGCCATTTTGTTTTCCCAACCAGACAAGGGGCAACTTATAGGGACCAATGCAAGAGACCCACACATCAAGATTAAAAGATATCCGTTCTGTACGTCTCAAGAAAAACTCAAATACTGTGTATGTTTGCTGTATATGTTAAGAATATAAGTAAAGTATATACAAATTATATATATTTATAACATAGTAACACAAATGACGAAGGAAGGCACCTATCCAGGCCTCGAACTAGCGGTCTGTGATTACCACCCGCCTATAACCAGAAATACCCACAGCCTATTAAAAGGAACGCTTCAATGGCACAGAGATGTTCGGCCCGATACCCTGACATGATCATAGTGACAAGCCGTCTTTTAGATGATATGGATACCCGGGTCGCAATGTACACATCTAAATATTCATCACAGGGAAATTCAAATCTTTACATTCGGACCAACAACACATAGTGCATATGATATATTGTGCTATAATAATTAAATATATATATAACACGAATGGCGATGGAAGACAACTTTATGACTCGTGCCCTGACCGGGCAATACTATACAAAACAGCATATAGATATATAAATCCTAAATAGAAGATAACTTCATGTACATATCAAACGGTTCAGGTAGGTATCCGGTTTATTCGATGTTGTCAGCATGGCATTGATAAAAACTTGACTTCCAAGCGCGTCAAGGTATATATCCGAAACCGGATATGCAGATGTATGTCTTGATAGTTATATTGATAAAATTTGAAGCGCAATAAGAAGAAATACATCAGAAAACATCTGCTGAATGTTGTAGTATTTATTGTATCTTAGCTTTACTATAGGTACACACGTAAAACCATAAGTATATGGTGATAACTTTACAGTTTAGTCTATATTTCGGCACTGTGGGTCCTGCCAATCGTTTACCACAGAATGTATACAATGTACATTATTGGATTCATGTCGTTTCTGTGACTACACTAAGGTGTGATGTGTACGAGATTGTAATCGACAAGTCTTCTCGTTTGCACTGACATCTCGATTATAGATGGCTTCCTTCATCTGATGTTTGAAAATGCTGTTCTCCCCGCCAACCGCTTTTGAATTGTCCTATAGTTATTGTCATGGTTTGTGTGGTATGATGTGTAATTACTGATTTATCAGTCTGGGACTCCAATGACTGGTTGCTAAAGACCCAATGACCACGGATAATAGTTAGTTTGTGAAGCGCTTTGAGACAGCTATTGTATGTCAACTATTTAATACTGTGTTAACCATTTAATTCAGTGTTAACTATTTAATACAGTGTTAACCATTTAATTCAGTGTTAACTATTTAATGCAATGTTAATAATTTAATTCAGTGTTAACCATTTAAATCAGTGTTAACCATTTAATTCAGTGTTAACCATTTAATACAGAGTTAACCATTTAATTCAGTGTTAACCATTTAATACAGTGTTAACTATTTAATTTAGTGTTAACCATTTAATACAGTGTTAACCATTTAATAGTGTTAACCATTTAATACAGTGTTAACCATTTAATTCAGTGTTAACCATTTAATACCGTGTTAACCATTTAATTCAGTGTTAACTATTTAATACTGTGTTAACCATTTAATTCAGTGTTAACTATTTAATACTGTGTTAACCATTTAATTCAGTGTTAACTATTTAATACTGTGTTAACCATTTAATTCAGTGTTAACTATTTTATACAGTGTTAACCATTTAATTCAGTGTTAACTATTTAATACAGTGTTAACCATTTAATTCAGTGTTAACCATTTAATTCAGTGTTAACCATTTAATACAGTGTTAACCATTTAATTCAGTGTTAACCATTTAATTCAGTGTTAACAATTTAATCCAATGGTAATAATTTAATTCAGTGTTAACAATTTAATTAAGTGTTAACCATTTAATTCAGTGTTAACCATTTAATTCAGTGTTAACCATTTAATAGTGTTAACCATATAATTCAGTGTTAACCATTTAATACAGTGTTAACCATTTAATAGTGTTAACCATTTAATGCAGTGTTAACCATTTAATTCAGTGTTAACCATTTAATTCAGTGTTAACCATTTAATTCAGTGTTAACAATTTAATCCAAGGTTAATAATTTAATTCAGTGTTAACCATTTAGTTCAGTATTAACCATTCATATCGTTTTCCCCTACCTCCACATATATGAAACACTTCAGTGAACATTTACAATGGTATTTTAACACAATATGTTACATTGTTTTCTTGTCCCAAATATTTTAGTTGAATGACGTGTCTGCAGTAAGCTATGCATACGTGGCACCATGACCTACTTGGTTCTATCACATTCGTCCTTGGTCATGAATGTTCTCTGAAAGTTAACAATATGTCAGACAAAAAACTCTACGAATCTCATTTCTTCATCAATAAAGGACGGTTATGATTTATGATGCTGTTCATGCAAAATTGTTTTTTTTTTATGTCATTGCTTCTCTGAAAACAATGCATCGGAATTCATCTACTCTCGCCATATAAACGGACTCCTTGATTGAATTCTCACGAACCTCTCCAGTTTGACCTAGTTTTCACATTAATGTGACCGGGCGAGATGACACGATGTACCCGTCCTCTCATGACCTTGTTTGTTGCAAGGACGTTTAAAATAATCTTTTGTCCCGATTTTCTTTTAAACCTATATCAACAATACACAATTAGCTAAATTAGTACTTAACTACAAAATGTATCTCGGTTAATTTACAGTCCATTAACATTATTCCTTCATGGCATCGATATACATGTACAGTGTATATATATTTGCACTGTCCTCAATGTTAATGTAAAAGTTGTGGCCTATATGCCAAGGGAAATAATTGAACACTTATGACAGTATCTTTAAGATGTCAATATGTGTCAGATGCCGAGGGAGAAATTAACAACAGAATATTTCGATAGATGCAAGTTGATGAAGACCATAGGAAAGTTTTATGTTTGACATCATGATTCCGTTGGGGAACATTTTATTTCTTTATGAGAACAAGTCTGACTTTATATGAAGTCAGACTTGATTGGTCCCTGTTGGCTTGGCTAGTGGTTCTGTTGTGACTACCTTGGCTTTCATTGGAGATTTTGACTTAATTCAGATTTGATATAGATTTGTAAGGTGCGTATCGAAGATAAAATAGAAGACGCTCACTCCTCCGGAACACATGATCGTATTATCTTGGTACTTTTTCAAAGGTTGAATTATGGTTTAGTTATAATGATTGTATTGTTGTTTTTTTTCTAATCATAATTCTTATTATTAATTGTTTGATAATTGTTTCGGTTTCGATGAAACAATTGGATGATTAGTGATTCATTTTTTTGCTGTTTCCTGCTTTCAGAAAGTTCTGTAACTGTTTTAAAATGATACGATATCCCAAAATAACTGGTGAAAAAAGACCCAATGTAGCACTATAACGTTTTGTTGTCCATCATCATTTTCATGACTTCTCATCTTGATTTTCACGCTGATGTCGTCAAGGTATCCTTAGAGGGACGAAACAACTATACGATAAGGGATCTTTTTTTTTAATTGTTTTACGACCCATTGGCAGTTGAAGTCTAGTAGAGTCAATTTTGATGCAGATTCTATTGCTTGTGTAGCTTTAAAGGTAGTAATTACCTATTTATCATTTGTATAATTTTTAATGGTTGCATGTAGGTACGCTCTGCTGGTTAACGTTCAGGTTTGCCGTAAATATGCTTGTTACGTTATGATTTAGGGATGGTGGTACACTTGTACTAAATACACGCTTATGATGTAGGTTTAAAACTATACAACATCCAGTCACCCTGTTGATTACATTACGGGCCCTTTTCTTTATTTCAGCACTTGTGTAGGCCGATTTTGATTTTCCTAATCTTCTGTCCGAATGTTCTTTCCTTTTGCCCCAACAGCACTTATGGACTGTTTACATGCTAAAATATTTACGCAGTTATGTTATAGTTTTTAATGGTTTCATTAATATTATATTTCATGACATGATCTTATTCAAAACCGTCATATCTTCTACAAGTTCGCGTTTCAACAATATTGGGTAAAATGAGGTCATTGTTACTATGAATATATTTTCGACGTCCTAGCCCTACCGACTTAATTAGTTATCCACTTTTCCTAAAACCTCTTACATTTACTCACAACCATCGTATCTTTTTTATGAGTTTGCATAGGGTAAAAACTGAGGTATCTGTTGCTATATAGTTTGAAGTCCATGTTCACTTACAACCATCATCTCTTGAACGAGTTCGGGTTTCACCGTTTATTGACATTTTATGTTGCTTGAGTTGTATCATAAATACCTTATTGCATCATCTAGCTATTTAGAGGTACGGTGCTATAAATGTTTAAAGGGGACATATGGGTGTTTTTCGTCACAAGTAATTTCACCAGCGAAACGAGTAAACCATTGTTGCTAGCCTAGGCACACACTGCATGACATTACTCATCATATAGTTGAATGTGTGACTGCCCAGTCCTGTCCCGTACCTGGCTGTCTAGGGCACTCGTATCACCATAAGGTAGGTTGTAGTGTAGATATATGATCTGAAGCAGAACATATTTATCATTTCCAAACCTTTGATATCTACAAATGTTTTGAAACTCACAACTGTCTGGTTTGGTTAAAAATTATGTCACATTTATATTCCTTATAAATAAACTTAAACTTAGTCATTGAAGTAAGGTAATATGATAATATAGCGATGCGTTGCCTCAGGTAGAACTCGATTAAAAATCTATTTATATCTTAATCCGGGCGACTATTTGATCAACACATTTCTTACCTGTTAGTTGACTACTTCATGACTGGAGACAGGTAAACATACATATTACAATTACAATGTGTAGTTGGCATATCTATCACCTGTAAAATGTGTTGACAGCAGAACAAAATACTGTTGTATGTTTTAAGACTATTCTGAAAAAGTAACATATTTCTATTTTTCTTTCTGTTTTTATTGTAGTTTTGATACTTCCATGAAGATTTGAAGGTGAGTAAGATTTTTATGGTGATATCGATGCAAAGTCTGCAATGAGTGTTTAAGATAATGTCTTCTACTTCATTTACTAATTGTATTATCTGACGTTCGTGCACATACCTACCATGCTAATTGTATAATGTTTAATTCTAATTATCATGTTAAAACCTAAATATCATCCAAGGCTCAGTTGTTCAAAAGGGGATTAGCTTAATCACTTGATTACTGAAAATTTCATTTCTCATTTCCTGCAAAACCTGTGAGTATATCATCTTTACATTAAGCCAGTTGAAAGAGAATTAAGAATTACAGAATTTCATTAAGTTTTGTCAAGTTACTTCTACCAGAAATTATTATAAATGTATATCTGGATTTGAAAAATGTTGTTAAAATGTGATTAGCCTGAACAACTGGGCCCAGGTAAGCGTTGGTGAAAACCTATCCGTCCAACGTTATTCATTCTAGCAAAGTATGTGTACAGTTTATTTTGTGCAAACATATATATCTTATTAAGGTGAACTGAAGTACCTTATTTCTGAACTGATCACTGTCATCCACAGAGATCGCCTACATGTTCGGGCAAATTAAGAGCGCCCTGGTGTGTGTTATTTATGAGGCAACTAAAATAGCTCCCTGCAGAGTCGGTCTTTTTTCCCTTTTCTGTTTGGATATTTTATTGAAATCATTTTTGATTTGTTCAAAAGTAACGGTGTTATAACTATCTTCCATTTCTGTATAAATCTTTCAGTAAAATGCATCGTTCTTCATATAAACATAGGTGCTAACATTTACATTTGATCGCTGTTTTTGTATAATTATATAACTGCGATTGACTCATTATATGCTTTTTATTGCAAGGACCAATTATCATATTTAATATACACAACGAACATCAAATTATAAAATTGTATCATATACGTCTGTTTACAATGGAACGCTGGATGAGTTTTACAGCACTAGCTTCGCCGATTATTCAATTAACTCTGGTGTAATTGTACCAAAAATTACTCATAAGTTGACTATGCTCTGACTAGACTGCTCCTGTCAAACAAAATTGTATCGCCAGTGAACGTATTTTTAAGATGGGTATCTTGTGTCCTATTCATAAAATGAACTTTTGCCTCCATACTTCTGTACTCGCAGGTAGCAGTCGTTTGCTAGGCTTTATTCAACTATTGTAGAGCCTTTTAATGTGTCACGAACAAGAAAAGGTGCTGGTTTGTTTGCTTTTTAAGGTTTGTCTACATTGCGAGAGCTGCGTTCATACATGTAATTGTCTATATTTTCAACTCCACACATTAGGTTTTCGTGGTTTATATTAACATTGACGGAAGATATAATGTTATTAGACCGATGCTGATGATACTGGAGGGGATTGTAGTATGTTGTTAAGCTGATTATTCAGGTATTTCATGCATGGGCATTGGTTAATGATGTGAGCTTCTAAATGTAGCTTCAGCACAATACCTCTACAGATGTAGAAAAATACAGTCGCTCTAATTGAAATTTATTTTGCTCTAAACTACATCTCATATTTATTTAGGGTTTTGCTTTATTGCCACACGAGCTCAAGTATATTCTGTCGTCGCTAACATTTAAGTGCACTTTTGTCATTAACGTTAAAAAAGACACATTTCTAATTATCCTTTCTGTTCTGCATATTCTACAGATACCATAGTACCTTAGTCATGTCGGAGGGAAAAGCTGACCTCGGGAAGATGAAAACCAAGACAGTGGCCCTGGATGAACTACTGCCACGACTTGGACATCCAGGGAAGTTCCAAACAATTACATTCCTACTTCTTGCATTGAACTATTTTACAGTATGTTTTAACCACGTTTGTATGGCGTTTTACGGCTCAACGCCCAAACATCAGTGTCAAGACAGAGCCATAGAGGCTGGTAACACTACCATTCTTGGTGTGACGTACGGGAAATGTACTACATCCTACATCTTGGGTAATGGACAAAATACGACAATCACGTGCAAGACTGATCCAAATGGGATGTGGAGCTTCACTCCTTATACGGATCGGGAGACTACCATCATCACAGAGGTATGGACTGATATGATTTATCAACCCAGTTGAGAGGTGAAACTGGGGATCACAACACTAGAGGGACTCTAAAGCTGACAAACACAGCACGAGTGCTTGGCAGCTTAAGAATCTTTCTAGGAGATTGAGAATCAATCCCTTCCCCACAACCCTCCCAGTCTATGGCCACTAGGGACTAAATGGTTTTTTTTCTCTAAACCTTTTTTTTCAATTAAAACACCAATATTGTATACTTCTGAAACAAATCCACATTTAAAGGCTGCCGTTGTTTGGGCCTATGGGTCAGCCTTCATACAAACAATTTATGTCCGTCCACAGGAAGGCCATTAATCTCCATACATACCATACAATCAACACATTCTGCACTATTATTAGTTCCCTACCGTTGAAACCAGTTTTCCGCAATTTTCTCAGCCATGCTTCAAGGTATATTGGTGAAAAATGGTGTGTAACTTCAGAATGAGTAGCTACAGATCAAGTTCGAGTTTCAGGGTTTGTGGGTCAAGGTCAAGATCACTGTTACTATATTTTTACGGGGGCCGGTAGGGGACATGTATTGCTTTAGTAATAGCCAGAATACTTGTTTCATTGATAATAATTTTGCTAAGCTATAGTTGTAGATTGAATTAAAAATCGAAATAGTTTCAATATATCAATATTCTTTCCTTAATAAATCCTTCATTCGTTTCCTGTCCAGTCATTCATCCAAATGATATAAATAAAAACCACCTACGCTTAAATATGACACCCCTAAACCTATTTTCCTCTCCTATATGTTAAATGGACACTATATCATTGCATCTACGAAGTAACGCCAGTAAATTGTTGCCGCGGCGTCATACAGTTATAGTGAAAGGGGAATCTACCCGTCTAAACATTTGAGTGAGATTAGGGAATTTCACAACACTGAATGTGTAGATACACCTAATAATGGTTAGAGAAAACATAATTATTCATCCTTCATTTACCTGTGGAACTCTCGATAGGGATATGTTATCTGTATTTTTCTTTAAAGTCTTTAAAACAATTATAATGACAGTTGATTTATCGATTCCGGTATCTGTAGTAGGATATATACTCGAAAACATGAATTATTTATTGCATAGAAGTACACAATTTTTCCTTGGTCGATCAGGAACCCTGACATTTTTAATACAACATATGAAGCTATAACGACCTACAATTTAACTTATATAGAGCATACACGAAGGTTTCTATCACGAAGCATGCTAAATGGTATGAATCTACGAGAGAATGTTGCTATCAAAGTTTATGTTTTACAGTAATTCCTATGATTGGGTTTTTAACAGTGGGATTTAGTATGTGACGATGTGTACCTGGGAAAGCTGGCCACAACTATTTACTTCCTTGGAGTGATGACCGGAGGTGTGGTGTTCGGGCATATCGCTGACTTTTTTGGGCGGAAGTGGACTATGCTGATATGCCTGTACGTTCCTGTTGCCATAGGGATTGGCATATACTTTGTAACAACATTCACCGCCTTTGCTGTTTTGAGATTTTTCCAAGGGGTGTTTATTCAGGTAAATTGATCACTTGTCTTATCGGAAATATAGAAATATAAACATCGTTATATTATCATGACTTCTAAAACGAAAATGTATGTGCCTGGATAAAGGATGAGGTAGTCTTTATTACAATTGATTCGTTTAAATGCATAGAAAGTCTTAATTACAGTGAAAATATCTGTCATTATAGTTAACATGTGAAATAACCTTTTTTTTAACCAAATCAATGACAGCACATACATGTACTGTACATTTGCCTAATCATGTAGCTCAATTCAAGAGTACATGGATCATACCTGTATTTTTTTTTTTACCTTTTTGTAATAATGTTTAAAAATGAAATTTATGTATTTAAAACCAAGACAGTTGCTCTTGATGAACTACTGCCACGACTTGGACATCCAGGGGGGTTCCAAACAATCACATTCCTACTTCTTATAATTTGCTTATATTTCATGCATTTCATGTAAAGACCTCGTGAAAGATACCCGATATTAGCCACACGCATGATATATCAATATATTACCTCATTCATGAAATATACCAAATCATAAGCTGTGATGCATGTATTTCTAAAGACATTTCCTCCTCTATTTATTATCACTAGTGCCGATGATGTTAAGGAATTGAAACGAGAATTTGACAAAGATGGCCAAAAAATGTTTCTACCAGAATAGGTGTACGAGTGTTATTAAACTTTTAAGGCATGCAATATTCATTTCAACTGTTGAATAACAAACAGTTTATACCACACGTGATCAAATTCTAAACGCGATTTGACTGGTTGATAAGGTGACCTTTGACCAGTACTAATTTACAACCACGAGGTTCAATGGGTTTTGATTGGCTAACACTGGAAGGCCACTTCACGAGGTTGTTGTGAGATAATTAATTTTTATATACATTTCTATCAAATTATTGCTTTAAAAATACTAAACTTGCTAATAATTTATCATGATTAATATTAAATTGTAATATCTGCACATATTTCCAAAATTGTCAGTTTTGCATATTTATAAGCGGTATTTCACTTTAGGTTTTATTCTTACATCTCTGTTTAAAAGAACACATGCTATACACAAAACAAGTACAAATAGGTCACACAAACTCGTGGTTGTTGTACAGTATATAGTATTTCTGTCGCATTTGTTAGTTATTATAAAAAACATCGCTTAAACTCATGTTTTTGTAAATATTCAACAGCCACTTGTTGTGTAACATCTATTTAACACTTAGCATATCTAGTTTCGCTATGACGTCAAGGTTATGGGCATTACTGAATAACAATGTAACCGCGGCCTGTTACCGCTCGACTTATAATGCATGTACAATGCAAAAGCATTAAGGCCCGGATACGATGACAGTTGTTCTTTGTTTATCCAACATCATACAAGGTAGGAGAAACACATTGACCTTCAAAATGACATCTTATGCATACCTAAAAAGGACATAATTGCAAATGTAGTGTACATGTACAAAAAGACACAGGCAATTTTAAACGTTTTAGACTGTTACCACCTATTATCATGAAAAAAGCTTTATCTCTGAAAACTTAGAAATCCATTATGGATTTTTGGCTCTTTAGGTACAAAAGGATGAATGTCTCCATCTACTGATATCAACTCGAATTCGAGACCAATTCTTCCGAATGTGAATATTCAAAGATATTCTTAATATTTCTGATTAGTTCATGCTTGTACGGAAACAAGTGAGGAGTCCGATATCGGAGCTCAATATAAAAATAATATGCACTGGACAAAAGAGGCGAAAGCGCGACGTTCTTAAACTTATCGATAAAATCGAAAACAATGATGAATGGAATCAACCTTATTTTCTGGATGAATTGAAAAAAGGATAACAGGGGATTTGATCAGTTAGATGAAGGCTACTCTAAGGACGATTTTCTAGCAAATATCGTAAATTAGATTTATTGTCTAAGATGTCAATATAATGATGTGATAAGAAAGGAATATAATAACTGTGTTAAATGTAACATTTTACAATTTTTGTACATTATTTGCATTATAAAATAAGCTCTGTTTTTAAACAGATCAAATAAAACGCAGTTTCAAGATTTGTGTATATACATCATTACATATGAAATATAACTATTATACTAGCAAAAAGCAGAAACGCAAGTTTATGATATAACTTTTAGACACGTTGTCAAAATTAAATAAAATTTTAAACTGAGCTATGTCCCTGCACTGTAAAATGTTCTTCAGTGAAAATTTATTCAACCATGACCAGTGAAAGCGTGCATCCAAGGTACTCTTGCATTTATGTGCTGGTATAGATCTTTGCAGATCGAACATTGGAACAGTACAGATCAGTTACACAACATTTCTGTCCGAAGCGATTGTACAGCGAAATGTCGCGATTGTGTGAAGTCGATAGGGGAAGGATCATTGCTCTGATAATACAGGGGCATTCGCAACGTAATGTAGCCCATCAATATGGCGTACATGAGACAACAATATCCCGTTAAGCGTCTCTGAGCCACAGGGAGATTGGGTGACCGTCCGAGGAGCAGACGCCCGCGCATTACGTCACGACGTCAAGATTGAAGCATATGTCTCTCACACCTTCGTAACCGATTGTCGACACGCATGATCGGACAGAGTTCCAAGAACGGTAAGGACTCGGTTGCGGGAGTCATTTAAGGCCACGACGTCACTGTATTGGTCCGTCATTTTCGTAGAGGCGACGAACCTAATCGGATTCGTTTGACCCCTGTTGACGCGTGTTGTTCACTGACGAGTCTCGCTTTCCGCGTTACAGGTCAGATGGACGACAATTAAACGTGTATATCGACGTCGTGGTGAGCGATATTCTGACGCTTGCGTAACGGAAGGTGACGGATTCGGGGCTGAGTATGTTATGCTGTGGACATATGTGTTACATACAGGCCAGATATGTCCCCAATCGAGTATTTGTGTAACGAGCTTGACAGGAGGGTAAGGAAGCGTGTCAAGTCCCGAATAACGTCGCTCACCTCACGCATGCCCTTACTCAGAAGTGGACTAATATCCCTCAAAGGGCAATGAACACCTTGGTGGGGTCAATGTTAAGGAGAGTAAGAGCAGCGACTGATGCCAGGGGTGGGCACAAAGGCTACTGATTTGGACCAGGATACGACGTAGGGTACGCTTGTTTTAACGGTTTTCACGTCAACAAAAATCATCAAAATGTATTCAGAATGATGAAATATTCGATATATATACATGTATCTATATTGTATATGTAATGATTTGTGTGTTTAATAAAACGACTGACCATTCACCCTATATCCTCTAGATAGCTCGTAGGCTACCCAATGTAGAATAATAGACAGCATTCAATGTGTGAAGTGAGTTATCCCGATAGGAAACTCAACAAACAAGCTCGCGATTCAATGCGGTCACGCATAACAGACTGTGTATAGGCGAACACATCACAATGATTTATGTATATACTACGTCAAATTTCAGGGTCAAAAAGATATATATATAACTACAAAAATGCATCAGTAATTCTAAGGGCATCAGCTGAAATATATCACACATGTTAAAAATACAACATCAGATGAAATGTCTTTGCATTATAAAGTATGCAGTATTTCATTTCCATGGTAATTTGATAGTACACTTCACGCGGTTATATTAGAAGGGTTATATATATATCTTGTGCCTACATTAGGATAAAGAGGAAGTCAAACCGGTGACCTATGACGGTATAATGGTGCACCTTGGTGAATGTGGACTGGTTAGGAAGATTAAATGACAGTGGAGTAATATGGGGCTTTCACAGACATGATATCAAAACACTAGTAAAATACGGTATTCAATATTAGAGGAAAACTGAAAATGACATACGCTGCGGATATGTGACTTGTTGATAATATAAATGTTTTGTCTTGCTTTTTGTTCTGAACGTCTTACGGTTTAACGTCTTCGCAACAGCCAGTTTTATATGAGTAGGCACCACGAGTAAGAAAACAAACAACAGACAGAGTAAAGAAAAAAAAAAAGATTTAAGATACCTAGTCTTGCAATGGGGACAATGTCCGATTCTTCAGCGTCTCAAATGTCTCCTGAACAAACGACAATAGAGATACAGCAAGCAAGCATATTTCCCCCCGCTCCTGCATGGGATATAACCAATAAACCCTATGGAATGATCAATGTTCTCCGTCCACGGATCACATCGTTACCTGCTTGATTAACTTAAAATTTCCTCTATCCCATACATTATCAGGGGCTGCAGACATCAACGGTTGCCCTGGTGATGGAGATTGCGGTGCGGGAGTATCGAGGAATGGCAGGAGCAGTGTTCGAGTGCTACTGGGGTGCCGGGGTACTTATCCTGGCCGGGTTAGCCTATTTCATCCAAACCTGGAGATACATACAACTGGCCATAACTCTCTCTCCCATCCTGCTGGTGTTCTATATATGGTAAAATACCGTGCGACAGACTAAGTGCCTTAATTATGCTAAGCAGTATACATTTATATATATAATGTATTGTAAAAAAAAAAAAGTAAAAAGTGTATTCTCCCTAGCCAGATGTATCATTTTAAACTTTTAAAGGAAACTGTATGTAAGCAGACGACCTTCCACATTTTTAGCCGATAGCATCACTGACGAGTTCTTAGAAGGACGATCACACGCTATACTATGCAATTGTAAATTCGGATTATACTGCATCTATTTCAAAACTCATATCAAGGAGAGATGCTATTCACTTTTTCGTTCTTGTTGTTTGTTTATTTATTCACATTGAATTCTTAATGCTACACTATCCTAACAGTTGGGTCCCAGAATCGCCAAGATGGTTGGTCATGAAAGGGCGGTTCGACGATGCAGAACATGTTGTGAAGAGAATTGCAAAGTTCAACAAGTTACCATATCCGGCTGACATCATGGCTGCCATTCGAAAGGAAGGTGTGCCTTTCCAAGACAAAAGCAGGAAACAGTTTACTGCCCTGGACCTGATGAAAACATCAGTCATCAGAAACAGGACATTCCTGATGTTTTTTCTTTGGTAACAGAGTTAATTGTTTATCTGTACTATCAGAGTTAGGATGGACAAATCGATTTGCATTTGTTTCTTTAACACTTTGTGATACCTTGTCAGGGGTATATCGTACCTTGTCAGGGGTATATCGTACCTTGTCCGAGGTATATCGTACCTTGTCCGGGGTATATCGTACGTTGTTAGGGGTATATCGTACCTTGTCCGGAGTATATCGTACCTTGTCAGGGGTATATCGTACCTTGTCCGGGGTATATCGTACCTTGTCCGCGGTATATCGTACCTTGTCAGGGGTATATCGTACCTTGTCCGGGGTATATCGTACCTTGTCCGGGGTATATCATACCTTGTCAGGTGTATATCACACCTTGTCAGGTGTATATCATACCTTGTCAGGTGTGTATCATACCTTGTCAGGGGTATATCGTACCTTGTCAGGGGTATATCGTACCTTGTCAGGGGTATATCGTACCTTGTCCGGGGTATATCATACCTTGTTCGGGGTATATCGTACCTTGTCAGCGCTATCTCGTACCTTGTTCGGGGTATATCGTACCTTGTCAGGGGTATATCGTACCTTGTCAGCGGTATCTCATACCTTGTTCGGGGTATATCGTACCTTGTCAGGGGTATATCGTACCTTGTTCGGGGTATATCGTACCTTGTTAGGGGTATATCGTACCTTGTTCGGGGTATATCGTACCTTGTCAGGGGTATATCGTACCTTGTTCGGGGTATATCGTACCTTGTTAGGGGTATATCGTACCTTGTTCGGGGTATATCGTACCTTGTCAGGGGTATATCATACCTTGTTCGGGGCATATCGTACCTTGTCCGGGTATATCGTACCTTGTCAGGGGTATATCGTACCTTGTCAGCGGTATCTCGTACCTTGTTCGGGGTATATCGTACCTTGTCAAGGGTATATCGTACCTTGTCAGGTGTATATCGTACCTTGTCAAGGGTATATCATACCTTGTCAGGTTAACATCGTACCTTGGCAGGGGTATATCATACCTTGTCAGGTTTATATCGTACCTTGTCAGGGGTATATCATACCTTGTCAGGTGTGTATCATACCTTGTCAGGGGTGTATCATACCTTGTCAGGTGTATATCGTACCTTGTCCGGGGTAATCGTACCTTGTCAGGTTTATATCGTTCCTTGTCAGGTTTATATCATACCTTGTCAGGGGTATATCGTACCTTGTCAGGTGTATATCGTACCTTGTCCGGGGTATATCGTACCTTGTCAGGGGTATATCGTACCTTGTCAGCGGTATATCATACCTTGTCCGGGGTATATCATACCTTCTCAGGGGTATATCATACCTTGTCAGGTGTATATCATACCTTGTCAGGTGTATATCGTTCCTTGTCAGGTTTATATCATACCTTGTCAGGGGTATATCGTACCTTGTCAGGTGTATATCGTACCTTGTCCGGGGTATATCGTACCTTGTCAGGTGTATATCGTACCTTGTCCGGGGTAATCGTACCTTGTCAGGTTTATATCGTACCTTGTCCTGTATATCGTACCTTGTCAGGGGTATATCGTACCTTGTCCGGAGTATATTATACCTTGTCAGGGGTATATCGTACCTTGTCAGGTGTATATCGTACCTTGTCAGGGGTATATCGTACCTTGTCCGGGGTACATCATACATTGTCAGGTGTATATCATACCTTGTCAGGGGTACATCATACATTGTCAGGTGTATATCATACCTTGTCAGGGGTATATCGTACCTTGTCAGGGGTATATCGTACCTTGTCCTGTATATCGTACCTTGTCCGGGGTATATCATACATTGTCAGGGGTATATCGTACCTTGTCCGGGGTATATCGTTCCTTGTCCGGGGTATATCGTACCTTGTCCGGGGTATATCGTACCTTAACCGGGGTATATCGTACCTTGTCCTGTGTATATCTTATCCTGTCCGGGGTATATCGTACCTTGTCAGGTGTATATCGTATCTTGTCCTGTGTATATCGTACCTTGTCCGGGGTATATCGTACCTTGTCCGGGGTATATCGTATCTTGTCCTGTGTATATCGTACCTTGTCAGGTGTATATCGTACCTTGTCAGGTGTATAACATACCTTGTCCTGTGTATATCGTACCTTGTCCTGTGTATATCATTCCTTGTCAGGTGTATAACATACCTTGTCCTGTGTATATCGTACCTTGTCAGGGGTATATCGTACCTTATCAGGGGTATATCGTACCTTGTCCGGGGTATATCGTACTTTGTCAGAGGTATATCATACCTTGTCAGGTGTATACCGTAACTTGTCAAGGGTATATCGTACCTTGTCAGGTGTATATCGTACCTTGTCAGGTGTATATCATACCTTGTCAGGTGTGTATCATACCTTGTCAGGGGTATATCGTACCTTGTCAGGGGTATATCGTACCTTGTCAGCGGTATATCATACCTTGTCAGTGGTGTATCATACCTTGTCAGGGGTATATCGTACCTTGTTCGGGGTATATCGTACCTTGTCCGGGGTATATCGTACCTTGTCAGGGGTATATCGTACCTTGTCAGCGGTATCTCATACCTTGTTCGGGGTATATCGTACCTTGTCAGGGGTATATCGTACCTTGTTCGGGGTATATCGTACCTTGTTAGGGGTATATCGTACCTTGTTCGGGGTATATCGTACCTTGTCAGGGGTATATCGTACCTTGTTCGGGGTATATCTTACCTTGTTAGGGGTATATCGTACCTTGTTCGGGGTATATCGTACCTTGTCAGGGGTATATCATACCTTGTTCGGGGTATATCGTACCTTGTCCGGGTATATCGTACCTTGTCAGGGGTATATCGTACCTTGTCAGCGGTATCTCGTACCTTGTTCGGGGTATATCGTACCTTGTCAAGGGTATATCGTACCTTGTCAGGTGTATATCGTACCTTGTCAAGGGTATATCATACCTTGTCAGGTTAACATCGTACCTTGGCAGGGGTATATCATACCTTGTCAGGTTTATATCGTACCTTGTCAGGGGTATATCATACCTTGTCAGGTGTGTATCATACCTTGTCAGGGGTGTATCATACCTTGTCAGGTGTATATCGTACCTTGTCCGGGGTAATCGTACCTTGTCAGGTTTATATCGTTCCTTGTCAGGTTTATATCATACCTTGTCAGGGGTATATCGTACCTTGTCAGGTGTATATCGTACCTTGTCCGGGGTATATCGTACCTTGTCAGAGGTATATTGTACCTTGTCAGCGGTATATCATACCTTGTCCGGGGTATATCATACCTTCTCAGGGGTATATCATACCTTGTCAGGTGTATATCATACCTTGTCAGGTGTATATCGTTCCTTGTCAGGTTTATATCATACCTTGTCAGGGGTATATCGTACCTTGTCAGGTGTATATCGTACCTTGTCCGGGGTATATCATATCCTGTCCGGGGTATATCGTACCTTGTCAGGTGTATATCGTACCTTGTCCGGGGTATATCGTATCTTGTCCTGTGTATATCGTACCTTGTCAGGTGTATATCGTACCTTGTCAGGTGTATAACATACCTTGTCCTGTGTATATCGTACCTTGTCCTGTGTATATCATTCCTTGTCAGGTGTATAACATACCTTGTCCTGTGTATATCGTACCTTGTCAGGGGTATATCGTACCTTATCAGGGGTATATCGTACCTTGTCCGGGGTATATCGTACTTTGTCAGAGGTATATCATACCTTGTCAGGTGTATACCGTAACTTGTCAAGGGTATATCGTACCTTGTCAGGTGTATATCGTACCTTGTCAGGTGTATATCATACCTTGTCAGGTGTGTATCATACCTTGTCAGGGGTATATCGTACCTTGTCAGGGGTATATCGTACCTTGTCAGCGGTATATCATACCTTGTCAGTGGTGTATCATACCTTGTCAGGGGTATATCGTACCTTGTTCGGGGTATATCGTACCCTGTCCGGGGTATATCGTACCTTGTCAGGGGTATATCGTACCTTGTCAGCGGTATCTCATACCTTGTTCGGGGTATATCGTACCTTGTCAGGGGTATATCGTACCTTGTTCGGGGTATATCGTACCTTGTTAGGGGTATATCGTACCTTGTTCGGGGTATATCGTACCTTGTCAGGGGTATATCGTACCTTGTTCGGGGTATATCTTACCTTGTTAGGGGTATATCGTACCTTGTTCGGGGTATATCGTACCTTGTCAGGGGTATATCATACCTTGTTCGGGGCATATCGTACCTTGTCCGGGTATATCGTACCTTGTCAGGGGTATATCGTACCTTGTCAGCGGTATCTCGTACCTTGTTCGGGGTATATCGTACCTTGTCAAGGGTATATCGTACCTTGTCAGGTGTATATCGTACCTTGTCAAGGGTATATCATACCTTGTCAGGTTAACATCGTACCTTGGCAGGGGTATATCATACCTTGTCAGGGGTATATCATACCTTGTCAGGTGTGTATCATACCTTGTCAGGGGTGTATCATACCTTGTCAGGTGTATATCGTACCTTGTCCGGGGTAATCGTACCTTGTCAGGTTTATATCGTTCCTTGTCAGGTTTATATCATACCTTGTCAGGGGTATATCGTACCTTGTCAGGTGTATATCGTACCTTGTCCGGGGTATATCGTACCTTGTCAGGGGTATATCGTACCTTGTCAGCGGTATATCATACCTTGTCCGGGGTATATCATACCTTCTCAGGGGTATATCATACCTTGTCAGGTGTATATCATACCTTGTCAGGTGTATATCGTTCCTTGTCAGGTTTATATCATACCTTGTCAGGGGTATATCGTACCTTGTCAGGTGTATATCGTACCTTGTCCGGGGTATATCGTACCTTGTCAGGTGTATATCGTACCTTGTCCGGGGTAATCGTACCTTGTCAGGTTTATATCGTACCTCGTCCTGTATATCGTACCTTGTCAGGGGTATATCGTACCTTGTCCGGAGTATATTATACCTTGTCAGGGGTATATCGTACCTTGTCAGGTGTATATCGTACCTTGTCAGGGGTATATCGTACCTTGTCCGGGGTACATCATACATTGTCAGGTGTATATCATACCTTGTCAGGGGTACATCATACATTGTCAGGTGTATATCATACCTTGTCAGGGGTATATCGTACCTTGTCAGGGGTATATCGTACCTTGTCCTGTATATCGTACCTTGTCCGGGGTATATCATACATTGTCAGGGGTATATCGTACCTTGTCCGGGGTATATCGTTCCTTGTCCGGGGTATATCGTACCTTGTCCGGGTATATCGTACCTTAACCGGGGTATATCGTACCTTGTCCTGTGTATATCATATCCTGTCCGGGGTATATCGTACCTTGTCAGGTGTATATCGTACCTTGTCCGGGGTATATCGTATCTTGTCCTGTGTATATCGTACCTTGTCAGGTGTATATCGTACCTTGTCAGGTGTATAACATACCTTGTCCTGTGTATATCGTACCTTGTCCTGTGTATATCATTCCTTGTCAGGTGTATAACATACCTTGTCCTGTGTATATCGTACCTTGTAAGGGGTATATCGTACCTTATCAGGGGTATATCGTACCTTGTCCGGGGTATATCGTACTTTGTCAGAGGTATATCATACCTTGTCAGGTGTATATCGTACCTTGTCAGGGGTATATCGTACCTTGTCAGCGGTATCTCGTACCTTGTTCGGGGTATATCGTACCTTGTCAGGGGTATATCGTACCTTGTTCGGGGTATATCGTACCTTGTTAGGGGTATATCGTACCTTGTTCGGGGTATATCGTACCTTGTCAGGGGTAGATCATACCTTGTTCGGGGCATATCGTACCTTGTCCGGGTATATCGTACCTTGTCCGGGGTATATCGTACCTTGTCAGCGGTATCTCGTACCTTGTTCGGGGTATATCGTACCTTGTCAGGGGTATATCGTACCTTGTCAGCGGTATCTCGTACCTTGTTCGGGGTATATCGTACCTTGGTAGGGGTATATCGTACCTTGTCAAGGGTATATCGTACCTTGTCAGGTGTATATCGTACCTTGTCAAGGGTATATCATACCTTGTCAGGTGTATAACATACCTTGTCAGGGGTATATCATACCTTGTAAGGTTAACATCGTTCCTTGGCAGGGGTATATCATACCTTGTCAGGTGTATATCGTACCTTGACAAGGGTATATCGTACCTTGTCAGGTTTATATCATACCTTGTCAGGTGTATATCGTACCTTGACAAGGGTATATCATACCTTGTCAGGTGTATATCGTACCTTGACAAGGGTATATCGTACCTTGTCAGGTTTATATCATACCTTGTCAGGTGTATATCGTACCTTGACAAGGGTATATCATACCTTGTCAGGTATATATCGTACTTTGTCAGGGGTATATCGTAACTTGTCAGGTGTATATCGTACCTTGTCAGCGGTATCTCGTACCTTGTTCGGGGTATATCGTACCTTGTCAGGGGTGTATCGTACCTTGTTCGGGATATATCGTACCTTGTTAGGGGTATATCGTACCTTGTTCGGGGTATATCGTACCTTGTCAGGGGTAGATCATACCTTGTTCGGGGCATATCGTACCTTGTCCGGGTATATCGTACCTTGTCCGGGGTATATCGTACCTTGTCAGCGGTATCTCGTACCTTGTTCGGGGTATATCGTACCTTGTCAGGGGTATATCGTACCTTGTCCTGTATATCGTACCTTGTCCGGGGTATATCATACATTGTCAGGGGTATATCGTACCTTGTCCAGGGTATATCGTTCCTTGTCCGGGGTATATCGTACCTTGTCCGGGGTATATCGTACCTTAACCGGGGTATATCGTACCTTGTCCTGTGTATATCATATCCTGTCCGGGGTATATCGTACCTTAACCGGGGTATATCGTACCTTGTCCTGTGTATATCATATCCTTTCCGGGGTATATCGTACCTTGTCAGGTGTATATCGTACCTTGTCCGGGGTATATCGTATCTTGTCCTGTGTATATCGTACCTTGTCAGGTATATATCGTACCTTGTCAGGTGTATAACATACCTTGTCCTGTGTATATCGTACCTTGTCCTGTGTATATCATTCCTTGTCAGGTGTATAACATACCTTGTCCTGTGTATATCGTACCTTGTCAGGGGTATATCGTACCTTATCAGGGGTATATCGTACCTTGTCCGGGGTATATCGTACTTTGTCAGAGGTATATCATACCTTGTCAGGTGTATACCGTAACTTGTCAAGGGTATATCGTACCTTGTCAGGTGTATATCGTACCTTGTCAGGTGTATATCATACCTTGTCAGGTGTGTATTATACCTTGTCAGGGGTATATCGTACCTTGTCAGCGGTATATCATACCTTGTCAGTGGTGTATCATACCTTGTCAGGGGTATATCGTACCTTGTTCGGGGTATATCGTACCTTGTCCGGGGTATATCGTACCTTGTCAGCGGTATCTCGTACCTTGTTCGGGGTATATCGTACCCTGTCAGGGGTATATCGTACCTTGTCCGGGGTATATCGTACCTTGTCAGCGGTATCTCGTACCTTGTTCGGGGTATATCGTACCCTGTCAGGGGTATATCGTACCTTGTTCGGGGTATACCGTACCTTGTCAGGGGCATCTCATACCTTGTCAGGGGTATATCGTACCTTGTCCGGGGTATATCGTACTTTGTCAGGTTTATATCGTACCTTGTCAGGGGTATATCATACCTTGTCAGGGGTATATCGTACCTTGTCCGGGGATATCGTACTTTGTCAGGGGTATATCATACCTTTTCAGGGGTATATCGTACCTTGTCAGCGGTATATCATACCTTGTCAGGGGTATATCGTACCTTGTCAGGGGTATATCGTACCTTGTCAGGGGTATATCGTACCTTGTCCGGGGTATATCGTACTTTGTCAGGGGTATATCATACCTTTTCAGGGGTATATCGTACCTTGTCAGCGGTATATCATACCTTGTCAGGGGTATATCGTACCTTGTCAGGGGTATATCATACCTTGTCAGGTTAATATCGTACCTTGTCAGGGGTATATCATACCTTGACAGGTGTATATCGTACCTTGTCAGGGGTATATCATACCTTTTCAGGTGTATATCGTACCTTGTCAGGTGTATACCGTACCTTGTCAAGGGTATATCGTACCTTGTCAGGTGTATATCGTACCTTGTCAGGTGTATATCATACCTTGTCAGGTGTGTATCATACCTTGTCAGGGGTATATCATACCTTTTCAGGTGTATATCGTACCTTGTCAGGTGTATACCGTACCTTGTCAAGGGTATATCGTACCTTGTCAGGTGTATATCGTACCTTGTCAGGTGTATATCGTACCTTGTCAGGGTATATCATACCTTGTCAGGGATATATCGTACCTTGTCAGGTGTATATCGTACCTTGTCAAGGGTATATCGTACCTTGTTCGGGGTATATCGTACCTTGTCCGGGGTATATCGTACCTTGTCAGGGGTATATCGTACCTTGTTCGGGGTATATCGTACCCTGTCAGGGGTATATCGTACCTTGTTCGGGGTATACCGTACCTTGTTCGGGGTATATCGTACATTGTTAGGGGTATATCGTACCTTGTTCGGGGTATATCGTACCTTGTTCGGGGTATATCGTACCTTGTCAGGTTTATATCGTACTTTGTCAGGGGTATATCATACCTTGTCAGGGGTATATCGTACCTTGTCAAGGGTATATCGTACCTTGTCAGGGGTACATCGTACCTTATCAGGGGTATATCGTACCTTGTCCGGGGTATATCGTACTTTGTCAGGGGTATATCGTACCTTGTCAGCGGTATATCATACCTTGTCCGAGGTATATCATACCTTGTCAGGTTTATATCATACCTTCTCAGGGGTATATCGTACCTTGTCAGCGGTATATCATACCTTGTCCGAGGTATATCATACCTTGTCATGGGTATATCATACCTTGTCAGGGGTATATCGTACCTTGTCAGCGGTATATCATACCTTGTCAGGGGTATATCGTACCTTGTCAGCGGTATATCATACCTTGTCAGGGGTATATCGTACCTTGTCAGCGGTATATCATACCTTGTTCGGAGTATATCGTACCTTGTCAGCGGTATATCGTACCTTGTTCGGGGTATATCGTACCTTTTCGGGTGTATATCGTACCTTGGCCGGGGTATATCGTACCTTGTCAGGTGTATATCATATCTTGTCCTGTGTATATCGTACCTTGTTCGGGGTGTATCGTACCTTGTCAGGGGTATATCGTACCTTGTCCGGGGTATATCGTACCTTGTCCTGTGTATATCGTACCTTTTCCTGTGTATATCGTACCTTGTCAGGGGTATAACATACCTTGTCAGGTGTATATCATACCTTGTCAGGGGTATATCGTACCTTGTCCGGGGTATATCGTACCTTGTCAGGGGTATATCATACCTTGTCCGCGGTATATCCTACCTTGTCAGGTGTATATCATACCTTGTCAGGGGTATATCTTACCTTGTCAGGGGTATATCGTACCTTGTCAGGGGTGTATCGTACCTTGTCAGGTGTATATCATACCTTGTCAGGGGTATATCGTACCTTGTCCGGGGTATATCGTACCTTGTCCGGGGTATATCGTACCTTTTCCGCGGTATATCGTACCTTGTTAGGTGTATATCATACCTTGTCAGGGGTGTATCGTACCTTGTCAGGTGTATATCATACTTTGTAAGGGGTATATCGTACCTTGTCAGGTGTATATCATACCTTGTCCTGTGTATATCGTACCTGGTCAGGTGTATATCGTACCTTGTCAGGGGTATAACATACCTTGTCAGGTGTATATCATACCTTGTCAGGGGTATATCGTACCTTGTCCGGGGTATATCATACCTTGTCCGCGGTATATCCTACCTTGTCAGGTGTATATCATACCTTGTCAGGGGTACATCTTACCTTGTCAGGGGTATATCGTACCTTGTCAGGGGTGTATCGTACCTTGTCAGGTGTATATCATACCTTGTCATGGATATATCGTACCTTGTCAGGGGTATATCGTACCTTGTCCGGGGTATATCGTACCTTGTCCGGGGTATATCGTACCTTGTCCGGGGTATATCGTACCTTGTCAGGGGTATATCATACTTGTCAGGAGTATATCAAACTCTTTCTCCTCCGGAATTCATGGTCTGATTCGTATTGTACTTTCAGGTTCACTACGTCTATTGGATACTACGGCCTCACATTTCAAATGACTAGTCTAGCTGGGGACAAATATCTCAACTTCTTTATTGGATCCATGGTGGAGATGATCGCCTACATTGGTGTTGTATACATCATTAAAAAGTATGTTAGCGTATTAGTTAACCGAGACACTGATTAATGTAGAAAGGTATACCCATTGACATAATATATGTATCTAAATTAACAGTTAAGAATGTTTTAAAATTTATATAATACAATTGTTGAAGTTGCAAATGCATCTCATTGAAATCGGGAGAGGGCGTTATTGGCTACGCCCCATAGGCTGTGCCCAAATTCCTTTGTGCTAAGATCTGCGAAGCAAAATATTCAGAGATGAAATTGTTTCATGTTTTCTGTTAAAATAATAAGAGTGCTACGGAAATCGTAGCATGACGCTTAAAAGATTTTATTCAATGAAATGGTATTAACGTTTATTGCTTAAAAGCTAAAAAGTATTTTGAAAATGTGATTTCAATATGATGACTCATTTAGATTTGATTAAATCTTTCTTGTGTATTATCAGCTTTTGATTTATTAAATACATATTCTGAAGTGGTGATATCATTATGATGGGTGTTATTTAGATTCGGCCGACGTAAACCTCTGGCTTTCTACTTCCTGGTGGGTGGATCCTGTTGTATCCTGGCTGGTGTGATACCTTTTGCTGGAGATGGTACAGTAAATCAATTATTGCAAACGGTCCTATTTCGGCGCACACAAACTTTTAGGACAAAACCCTATTCAAACAGATTAGAGCAATGATACATGTCGTATGAAATTGTAAACAGAATATGATATTAGCGTCGTCATCATTAAGCGAAAAGCGTTAAAATGAAATAACCGCTAAAAATATACGTTTACAGTTTACGAAAATTTAAGTTTTTTTTTGTTCAGCAATCCTCTTTAATTGTGAAACCTTTTGAACATTTCAATATATCCAAATTGATAAGGTTTTATATACAATCAGGGTTTTAAGGAAGCATAGGCATTTACCAATGCATGTTTAAGAAAATATAACATGTAAGTAGAGAACATTTTTTTGTGTAAGCACGATTTCAAAATTTTCTATCATCCTTGACACTACACAAGCGTATGTGATCGTAACCCCTATGGTACTGTGGATGCTTTTCTTTTATCTACTGAGAAATTCATATGCTGTTGAACAAACTCTCATACTTGTTTTATTTTCATTATCAAATCCATTTTATACAGGTGACGACATAGCTAAGGCATCCACTAGTTTTGCCATCGTTGGTCGATTTGGTATGGGTGGTGTGTTCAGTGTCATAGTACTATACACATCCGAGTTATACCCTACAGTCATCAGGTACGTGCTGTAACTAATTAACAAATGTATTCTCTTATCTGATGATTTCCTTGACAATGAGATAACATTGAGAAAAAAAACAACATTAAATGAATAAAAACAGTATATGGATTAAACTTTTATTCATTCTTCCAAAACTTAACAAGAGATTTCGATGTCACTGTGGTGGACACAAGGTGGCGTTGTTACATTACTCTAGTAGTGGACGTTAGAGGGCGTGGTTGCCACACTCGAATGATGAATACTAAGTGAGATGGTAACGTCACTCTAGTAGTGATGGACGCTAAATGGAATGGTTACGACACTTTAGTGGTTATCTCTCTACTTTGGACGATAGGTGGCGTGAGTATGACACCCTATAGTGAACGCTACGTGGCGTGTTTACGTCAAACTGGTAGTGGACGCTAGGTGGCGTGGTTGTGTCATTCTAGTAGTGGACGCTAGGTTGGATGGTTGCGTTACTTTAGTGATGGAAATTAGGTGGCGTGATTACGTGACGTGCCATCATTGTGTAAATGGCCTTATTATTTGACCATTGATTAGATATTTTAAACTTGCCTGATGTTGTGTTGGCAATACCTGACAATAGATTTGTATACATAATCAGGTCTTTCCAGTTCAAAAGTTATTGCATTAGTTAAAACTTTTGTGTATTTTCAGGAGTATCGGAATGGGCTGCTGTTTTTTCCTAACCAGAGTAGGAGGCTTACTCGCACCTCAGATTTTACTTCTGGTATGTTAACATATATGTATATCTCTTTTTGTCTTTATTTATCTCTTTTTATTTTTTAAAGACACTAAGAAGCACAGAAAAAAATCAATGATAATTTTAAAGGGAATTTCAGGAAAAATAGCATCAAAAACACATATTATAAGTATTTGAAAGGATTATACAAAAACACACTAGATATTAGCACCTTTAAAACAAATCTAGACTTACAGTAGAGCCAAAAAGAATCATACACATGTTTCGTCCCTCTAGGACTCGTCAGTGATGCTAAAGGCTTATAGCACTGATATCTGAAGTAAATGAGAAATTTAAAATAGCTCGAAAAAACAGTCGCTGTGTCCTGAACAGAAATTATATAAAAACATTTTGGTGTCATTATATACTGTAAAAGATGTTTATTGTGAAGAAAGAATAAAGTCGCGAAAGCTGCTAGATACATTATCATAAAATTTCCCCAAGAAAATTATATAGCATTACGAAAAGATAATCCTCTTACTGATATCGCAAACTTTTGTTAAAACCACGAAAATTCGAACCACAGGAACAAAACTTTTGGATTTTTTCTTCGTTTTTGCTCGTATTTTGCCTTCGATTTTGAATTCGAATTTTTGTTTCATTATTATGTCTGGTTTTTACTTTCCTTTTTGTTATCCCATTTTGTACGTCATTGAAGTAATGGCACTTATGGTTGATCTAACTTATCTTGGTATTAAGGGGGACTACACACACAAATCGGTTCCTATCATAGCATTTGGTGTGTTGGCTGTGATTGGTGGATTTGCATCGCTGATTTTACCGGAAACGCTCGGACGAAAACTTCCGGATACTATTGAAGAAGCAGAAAATATGAAAGGTAAACAGATACTAACATACCAGGACGACGCAGAGAACGTGGACAGTGGGAAACACCCTAATGAAAAATACAAGGCTGTTAATGAGGGCTTCAGTGAGGATACCCATATGTAGAGACAATGTAAGTATGTTAATGTATTTCAATGAAACAAAAGGATATGTATATATTATTCTGTTAGAATGTGTATTGTCAGTAAATGTGTATGTTGTATAAATTATATCATAATTAAAGTCCATACATTTATACTTGACAGTGTATGTGAATGTTGTATAAATGATTATAGTCCATACATTTATACTTGACAGTGTATGTGAATGTTGTATAAATGATATCATAATTATAGTCCATACATTTATACTTGACAGTGTATGTGTATGTTGTATAAATGATTATAGTCCATACATTTATACTTGACAGTGTATGTGAATGTTGTATACATGATTATAGTCCATACATTTATACTTGACAGTGTATGTGAATGTTACAGTGTATGTGTATGTTGTATAAATGATTATAGTCCATACATTTATACTTGACAGTGTATGTGTATGTTGTATACATGATTATAGTCCATACATTTATACTTGGCAGTGTATGTGTATGTTGTATACATGATTATAGTCCATACATTTATACTTGACACTGTATGTGAATGTTGTATACATGATTATAGTCCATACATTTATACTTGACAGTGTATGTGAATGTTACAGTGTATGTGTATGTTGTATAAATGATTATAGTCCATACATTTATACTTGACAGTGTATGTGTATGTTGTATACATGATTATAGTCCATACATTTATACTTGACAGTGTATGTGAATGTTGTATACATGATTATAGTCCATACATTTATACTTGACAGTGTATGTGTATGTTGTATAAATGATTATAGTCCATACATTTATACTTGACAGTGTATGTGAATGTTACAGTGTATGTGTATGTTGTATAAATGATTATAGTCCATACATTTATACTTGACAGTGTATGTGTATGTTGTATACATGATTATAGTCCATACATTTATACTTGACAGTGTATGTGTATGTTGATATTCAGTGGCCTGATTGACATTCCACCCCAGTTTTAACTGTGACAGACCGAAGATTATACTCATATAGTTCTTGGTGATGTACCTATTTCAGATCTGGTTATCTGGTCATAAATGTTTATTCATGTCAAAGTGTGGAGGTTTGGTGATTGAATATGAATGACAAACATTGAATGCGATATGATTGAAATGTTTACATGTATGTATTTAGCTACATCTGTGTTTTGTAAGTTCATTTTAAGGGTTGATTTGATAAACAACCAGGTGGAAAGTTGTTTTTAAACATTTGTCATAAAAGAAATTCCTTTGGGACTGTAGAGTGTTGGTCACTTCGGTTCAGATGAATTTTCAACAGTGACAGTGTAATAATTCAATAAAAAAAAAAAAAAAAATGTTTGTTTATTCTTATGAGAATTTATTGCAGTTTCATGTAACAGAGATCAAAGATTAGAATTCAAAGCCTTTTTTTTCACCTCAACAATCGGACACAAGACAGCTTTTAAGTACTTAACTATATCTGTATGTTTTAATTATCAGCTGATCATTGAACAATCACGAATGGTTTGTCATTAAAACTGGATAGGTCCCTTATAAGATTTGTTACATTTCTATTAAAATTGGTTTCAATCTTCAAAAACGAAAGATTGGTCGTTGTATGGCAAGCAGAATAATGAATTATTGTGATATTATGTGTAAATGCAATATTATGTTTTCTTCAAAATGTGCAATAATGTGAGTTATATGGTGTTAATATGATTGACACCGGGGTTAACTTCTGTTTTGTTCTTCATTGTATCTATACTTACTATATTAAAACATAACTATACTTTTTTTATAAAGAGTTATCTCCCTGTACAAAATGATACTAAGCATTTTATGGACCGTTTTCGTTTATTACGGTACAAAGAGTTGGACCAGATTTTTTTTTTTTTTTTTTTTTTTATAAAATAATGACATACCGTGTGGTTTTAAATTGCTTAGTGCTATTCTAGGAAAAGTTTTTTTCTTCAAATCAACTTGGTATCGATTCCTTAGTTACCATGGTTCCTTAAGAAGCGTTTTACACACAAAAACACTGCAAGGTTCTCTTTCCTTTTTCAAAATCAGCAGAATTCGAAGCCAAGACCATTTGATTATAAAGTAAGGAAGCTTTTCCATTATGTTACCTGTTGAGATACTTTTTTGTGTTAAGACTTTTTTTTCTGCTATATTACTTTAGATGATTCCTTATCGATTTAACTTCCTTAAAGGGCATGAGGCCTGATTTTGTTTTTAATTGAATATAGAACATAGAAGCTATCTAACGTCGGCATTATGAGATGATGTTCAATGTTTCATTGTTGCATTGCAACCTCAAACTCCCAGTTAATTGTATGTTATTGTTTAGTACTCAGCAATATTTTAGTATGGCACACGATATCATTAAATATCGTATTACAGAGATCATCAGGCGATTAACTGTTTTGGTTGTGTTTTACAGGCAAACATCGTCTCCAGACGACGAAGGGAAACGTGTTCTACTTAAGATGGACATATACTATAAATATATACTTGGAAATACGATATTCTAACAGCTCTTAACCCATTGTGTCTTATTGTTAGGTGGTACATTAATACAATTTAAAGAAATGCTGACTTTATTTTGTACATAATATTCATGTACACCGGTTTAAGATAAAGCTTAGATAATACAAGAGTCTACCAGGGGATTTGTTGTTACTGTTCGTGATAGTAGTGTTTACTTCTAATGACGGCAGTTTTTGTGTAATATTAAAGTATAATTATTTACTACAGGAAATATAAAAAAAATGCCGTGGTGACATTGTATTTATTATATCTTTATCTCGTGTTCACCTCTTTATGACATTCTCTTTTCCCGTTTCACTTTTTTCTTTGTATTTTTATACGTACATCTTATATATTTTTACTGGAGTGGTATATGTTGTCTAGTGAGTGTATTCAGGGAAGATTTCTTTAATTACTCACGAAATATCTCCCTTTAAAATATTTTTTATCAAACGATACTTTTGCGCTTATAGAGGTACTTATTATGTGTTATTGTGTAACACTTTGATGAAAATCAATATTAGGAATCCATATCTATGTCTCAGAACCTAACACCTAAATCTAGGAGGAGTTTGATAGTTGGTTTCAGGATATTTAGCAAATGTGTTTTCATGGCCGGGGTCGTATTTCATGTAGTAATGATATGTTGACATTCAATTTATGTTTTCTACAATTTCTCTTTAAATGTCATGACGTAAAATCATATGTCGTCATGGCGATATCTTTGACTTAAGTATATTTACTTTATAATATGGTTATTTTTGTGATTATATTTTGCATTATATATATTAATACACATATATATGAAGTTTACATCACATTTACTCATTTATATACATATATTTTGAATTTTTAAGCGTTGTTTGATTTGCTAATCAGTGTATGGACTAATTACAATATCAATAAAGACTTTACATATTTCGTATTTTTTTTTTTTTTTTTTGAAATAATACACATACTGAAGGAAGTGACATCATTGTGTTCTCAGAAAAGTGTATGTGTTCCTCATTGTGGCAGTGACCTATTTTTAAACGTAAACCATGAACTTTATCAATATTTACATTTCTACATTTGGCGCTAAAGTCTCCCTTTGCCCCAGTGTTAAAACATCATGCAAATGCTTTGCTTTGCGCTACGAATGAATCAAACGCAACGAGGATTCTGATTGAGAATTGCGTTTTTATGTAATTTTGGCACTTTTTGACCATCGTCACGGCAAGTCTTTGCACTATAAGTCAGATCGGTTGCAAATCGATCACAGAAAGGAATTTGATTTAAAGATACTATTCTTTCAAATGAACATACAGGGAAATGGTTGAAGATAAAGGAAGTAACCATTTAAGGAAGACAGGGATTAGCATAAATGTAAATATAATAACCAAACCATTGGTAGATCTAACAAACTTTTTTTTATTGTTATTCAACCTACCCATTCAGATAAAATATACAGTGTTTATAACATACTTATCAAACCAACCTTTACAATTTAAAAATCTGCTTACTTGAAATGCGATAAAGAGAACCACATGCTACCTGTTACACTTCCTTTTAAGCAGGATTGTGTTATAAATGTTTATACATATATGCATGTACACATTTTATGTTGCTTGTGAAATGTGCACTCGTCCCGTAATATGCAAATTAAAACATCTTACTGTTACCTTTTCTACCTTCACGGCAATGTTGATACTAGGTTGTTTATAGACTGATGTTTATGTAAAACACAAATCAGTACACAGAGAAGCCTTAGGAAATCCCTACAATAATTCATTCTGTGGTATCACATGGTTTACTGAATTAGATTTTCTGTAACCAAATGTAAAGACAATAAGTAAAGTTTCCCAAAGGTCCCATGGTCATAAAATGATTGCTATTAATAAAACTCTTCAAATTAGATATTGAATACCTATCGGTGTATTAACTACGCCTGTATAACTTACCTTGGCCATTTATGTCTGAAACGAGTTTACCTTTAAACTGAATGTATGCATTGCTACAGTAGAGGGTTATTTGTAAATACTGAGCCGTGACGGTATGTATTGTTACACGGAGGGGTAGCACCCCCCCCCCCCCCCCCCCCACAAAAAAACACAAAACAAAAACAAAAACAAAAAACAAAAACACACACACACACTACAACCCGAGAGACGAAACCTAACATTGTGTTGAGTCATGTAGGCGGAAAATTAGTAAGTACCTAAATATGTTGCTATGGTAGGGGATTATCTATGCCTGGTTACATGACGGCATTACTTTTCAATGGTGCCTTGATCGTGTAGTTGGTATGTGTTGATATTGGACGGAATTATTAATCTGTCGTTACATTCCCCCGCCCTAGCGTGTACGATATATATCTGTAATACCTATTAGTCACCATTTATTGCAAAAAAGAGGCGATAGTTATTTGATGGTGATGATTATGACTGATCTACAATTGTATTTATAATTATCATTATGTCCAACAATTATAGCAATTTCTGTACTTGTAACCGTTATTGTCCCAAAAATAAAAAAGAAATAAATACATTATTTCAACAGATGAAATGATTTAGATAAAACCAAAAATCATAAAACCCCGTTAAACCGTTTGCTATAATTTCAATGCATTAACGAAACATTCACATATCACAAAGAAATATGTCAAATACGTTACACGTGAAACTCACGTGTTTTACATGTATCGTGATCAAGGGTACTGGGGATAGCTGTAATCATCCTCAGTGGTCGGGGTGCAGATATACCAGGCTTTTACAGAGCAATCAGTAGCCAGCCATCCAGACATATCCCTTGGTGGCGTAAAAAGCATACTGACACAGTTGCCCGAATCCGTCTGATTTTCGCTCCAGTGAGAGCTCAGAAAATCGTTAAAATTAAAATGATAATCGTCACTTGTTTTCCAAGTCCCTTGCGGACGAGAAGCGTCCATCCATATCATGTGAGGTGTTGCTGTAAAGAATAGAAAATCAAGACGTTTTGTATAAACATGTTAAGCGATTCTGTACAAACAAATTATCTAACGAGAGGAGCAATTTCATTTCATTTCAAAAATTATTTCTATCAAATAAAAAGGGTTTAACGAGAATTGGCCAACAGGATATGCCTATACAAACTCTCTGTAACAAGTACAAGCATGACTTTCCCAATTTATTTGACTACAATGTGAAGTCAATGTTTTCCAGACGTGAAATTGATGATATATATAGATTTAAAAGTGATCCAGATAGTATAGATTGGTACACGACATAGCTTTCAAGTTTCGTCTGTGCATATCACGAATACACTTTGTTTTGAACTCAAAGACAGCCTGCTTTCTTTTATTATGACGCCTTGACTTTTAAAGTAAGGTGAACAAGGATACAAAGACATGGCTGCACTCTATTCTAGAGTAGAAATCACGAAGATCCCCAACTTAGGTCAATATCATTCATTCATCTTTAAACATTGAATTCCTGGTAACCAATATAACGTCCGATTTCAGAACAACACATTTAAACAGACTATTGTTTTGGCTTTAAATAACACGAAATCCATTGGCATGGTTGATCTTTTACACCCTCAATGACTTGAAATCAAGGCCACTACAGATTCTTCATCGTCGTTCATGAAGATTGCCTTGCAAGCTGAGCCCTTCTGTTGTAGATTTAATACCACCCATCTCTGCTGTTGTTACATCCGTAAAGATACTACATCTGTGTAGGCTTAGCCTGTTATCTGATCATATTTTTGTACAATAAAATTTGTTGAAATGAACATACATTGTTTTATTTCAATACCACTTCGCAACAGACCATAAAGGTATATTCCACACCTGTCAGTCATACTCATAACTATGATATTTCTGATCAGCATGCATTATTTCTATGAAAAATAATAACAATGGATGTGCATCTTTGCCTAGCCTTAACGTTTTGCTTCCTGTATTTAATATAACAGGTACTTACTTGTTCCGATCGCCGCTTCAAAGACGGCTTCATTGACTGCTTTTAATCGCTCACGACTGTCGGGAAGCATGAGCTTAGATCCCTCTGCCGTGCAGAGCAACTTAGCATCATTAAAATTGGCTGCAACCATTTCAATACGATAGCAGATCGGTGGATCAAATCTAATGATTGCACGGTAATTAGATGGACACGGCTGTTTGACAGTAACAGAGGCTTTGGTTGTGGTGTCGGTAATCGATGATGTCGGCTCAGTTGCTGTTACCTCTGACGTTGCAATATCACCTGTTGCACCGGATGCTGGAGAGGTTGTTTTACCGGATGTAGTCTTAGCAGTTGTTTTACCGGATGTAGTCTTAGCAGTTGTTGTACCGGATGTAGTCTTAGCAGTCTTTTTACTGGATGTAGTCTTAGCAGTTGTTATACCGGATGTTGGAGAAGAAGTCGCTTTACCGGATGTAGTCTTAGCAGTTGTTGTACCGGGGGTTGCCTTAGCAGGTGTTGTAGAACCAGGGATTTCCGTGTTCATTTTTGTGTTCGATAGTGTCGTAGAATATTTAATTCCTGAATAAGACAATATGATTTAAAACAGTTCCTCACAAAGGGCAAATTACATAAAGGTACATTGGCTTTAGAAGTTCTACTGGTGTCATATTCTCACGATATTATGCCGTAATGAGATTAACCATTTAATATTCATATACTACTTATTATAAACGATCTAAGAAGATGCACTCAATTATAAGACGACAATTTGAACTGAGCTTATTAAATTACACGATTTCAATTTGTTTTGTATGTAAACATATTCTTCTTTTCATTTATATGATTGTTAGTAGATATGCTCAAAATTAACATCCATTTTGGATATAAATATATACCATAACACTAATGTCTTCATTCAGATAAATCTCACTATTACCATTTTTATTACATTCTTCCCATTCCTTCATGACAGACAAGCACTCTTGTGCACTTTTCTGAAATTTAAGACAAGGCATTTAAGCTATTAGAAATTAACAAAAATAATTATAAAAAACCCGCAAAATTTAAACATCCCAGGTAGCTGATTACTACTGGTCATGCATTGTTACATTAATTTTACATCACATACCTAACCAGTTTATAGTGAGGTATGTCCATGTCTATTAACAGACATTGGTGCATGTATACAGGTTATACGTCTACCTGCATTCAAATTGTACATGTTGAATCTGTAATTGTTACTTTAAGTATTTTATATACCATATTCCACTTTTGATATTTATGTTACAACTGTGTCCATTTCATATAGTTATAGATTATTCATAAATTTTAATGTTATTATTTCTGACCAAGTACAGTACATACAGCACATTTACAAATAATTAGATATACAGGTGATTTATGTTAATCAGACAAATTATACCTGCACATATTCATTGGTATATATTTAAAAAAAAAAATGACGTATTCAACGATAAAACTTTTAAATTATGCATTATATATAAAACACCAGATCAACACGGTAAACAGCCATTACAGAAGAATAAGTGGAGATTATTAAAATTATCTGGGGATGGGGATACAAATATGCATGATGGTATTATCCATCATTTAAGTATCCGGGGAACGCTATGAAATATCGGAGTCGGGGTGGGGCACAGATATGATAGCCACCATAACAGTAACTTGAATAGATAATCAAATATCAAGGGGGATTAAAATATGATAGCCATCATAAAAGTACCAAAATGTATGCATGTGTGAAACTTGATATTTTCTGGATTTATTTTATTGCCTGGCCAATGTCATCTTCGATGACCAAGACGGATATCTTTTACGATTACGCGAAAAATAAAAAGGTCAATTTCAAATATGGATTTCCAATTGATACTAAACATGAATAAAAACAATGGCAGTGTTTCGTCCATCTACGACTTGTCAGTGATGTTTGGGGCTAAAAGTATGAAGAGCAAGAAGGAAAATCGAGGAAAGCAAGAGGAGATTGAATAAACGATAAGGTATGACAGAAAAAAGGCACCAATGTTTTCTTATTGTTTTTGGATAGTGATTTTTTTAAAGAACATAGAATATGTTTAAGCTGTGCAATTGTTTATACACATAATTCTCACCTGGTTTGTTGAGTAAGGTTTCTCGCTATACTTGTATCCCCTGATCCAGATCAAAGATGTATTTGCGATCTTTCTGTTAAGAAAACATGTTTTGGTCTTCTCCTCCAGTAGTATGGAGTTACACCTCGGCCTCTGTAAACACTGGCTGATACATTCCGTCAAAGAGAATGGCCGTAATGACGCGTACACGTCTACTTCAGCAGCAATATCCCTCGTACGTGTTCGTTGCCCTAATGTCATGCTCTCGATCAGGATCAGGGAAATCAGTACTTTCATGATGTTTCGGCCCTTGCTTGATTTGCCTATCACTGAAGCTATTGGTGTAAATTGTACCTAGTAATGTGAATTGTAAATAATTATTAGAATTAGCATCCCCTTTTCAATGAGTACGAAACGTAAATAGTTATAGATCTCCATATCGATTCATTAACGATAATGTTTTGTGTGCGCACTTATCATCAAGCGTATCCAAATTTTATTGCATGGCTAGGATAGCTATAATTTGGGACAATGTTTACATTTATTAGATTTACACGAACGTTTTGGGTGTAAATGTATGTATCTGACGATATTTACGGATGATTTCCGAAACAACCGTGGTCTAAATAAGGGCCATGTTTTCCGCATTCATGCCTACATATGTTATATGATAGAGAGGAGGCAACGTCTAGACCGAGACTCCAACCCGAGACCTCAGAACTATGAACGATCGCTCTAACAATTTGAGCCACCTGGCTACCACTGTTCAGCTAGTCAAGCTCCATTACATTCCTCTCTCCTGCAACAAAGTCTTCGACCCCGAAGACACGCACAAGACCCTATACCACCTCCGCGGGTATATAGTTGGGCATCAAATTTAAAGCATGCATTGACCCCCGGACCTCCGAATGGAAGCTCTAACTATTTGAGCTACTTGACCACCGGCTGTCAGCCCAGTCCAGTTATCGAAAACGAGTTCCCCTAATTCGTGTAGTTGTTCAGCGTGATACTCTGCGGTTTATTTCACATGGGACTTAAGTCTACAAGCGTTCATTTAAGATATCCGCTAAGATATCATTATTTCTGCCGAGACCTAACCTCACTGCCAGATATAACAAATCGCATATCTCAGCATTGATTTAGGAAGGTAGCCCTGCTTACCTGCCGTACCAATCTGAGTACACCAGAAACAATGAAGGATAACGAGATAATAACGAAAGCGAATTTCAAACTTAATGTCGGTAAAGTTAGGTCAAAAATATAGATTTACAGGAATAAACCCACATGTTTCGGAAGGGAAATCGCCCTCTGATTCCATAAAGACACCCGGCATACAAATCTAGGTCTAAGTCGTATTCTCATAGTGAGATTTAAAATGGCGACACCGATAGAATGATACACGGACATTAGTACTAATAACTAGAGTCTACAAATATAAATGTATATAAAGTTACAAGAAAACATCGATGTTGTAAAATTGAAACATACAGAAATGTAATATTCATTGAGATATGTTGTTATTTTAAAGGATACGTATGTCGTTTAAACCAGTCATTGAAATAAAATTCAGAACTGAACTTACCATGCAGGCTAGGACGGACAAGAATGCAAAACATTGTCTCATGTTGATATTAAAACGGTGATATGAATGCTTATCTATAACCAATGAAATGTCCAGTGATTATCATTATACAATTAATTTTTTTTTATAGAAGCACTGATTATGTGCCTATGGCCTGTGTGGTAGTGTATACATACCTAATCCAGTTTCTTAGTGTATGTCGATACATTGCTACTGCGTGGTTCCGTTACCAAGTTACCAACTCACATACTTAAGTGTTCGAAATGGATATAATTTAAGGCCAGCACATAAAGATATCGATTGCAATTTTTAATTATTTGCTTAAAAATGCGTCATCTATAACAGTAGGGGAGGATATTACCAGGTACTCCATCTAAATTAGGTTTACATTGCTATTCACATTAAATCATGGAATATTTAATAGAAACGTTCTAAAGAAAAAAACAAGTTTTTTCCTTCCTTAATATGTTGAATATTTATCCTGAAGTCTCTGAACCTTTATAAGGTAGTGTATGCTGCTTTTGAAACACCTGTTCTACGGCTCTAGGTAAAAGTTTAGAGCAAATTGTAAATCCGTAAATATGAACACATTAATTACTATTTTGAAAATCATAAATACACCGAGTGTTTGATTAGTCGTTTGATTATAATAAAATGGTATCGTGATACAGGAAGATGTTCTTACATGTTGATTAGCTAAATTAAAAACGTTTCAGATATCCTCTTTTCCCTTTGTATTGTATGTGTTATTGACTGCTAGTGCATCACATGACAGACTACTGACTTTCCATTGGCTTCACACTTGGTTAATATGAGGAGATAGTGACAGGTCCTTCGGGCGCTATAAAATTTGGCAGGAAATTGAACGTGAATTGATTGTGACGTCATTGTTACTAGTATGACAACCATTGATAACTATAGCATCCCTTAAGGCCCTTAAAAGAAGGCAATTATGTATATGAGGTTTAAAATGACAGCAGCATCCTACTTCTAAAATATCCCTGGGTTCGTAATTTTTTATAACATCTGCAGCTTTTTTCCTGCCTTCATCAATGAGGGCAGTTGGGATACCGGCACTTTCTCCTGAAATAACCTGAGATGAAATTTTATGTCGTGTTTTGAACCGGTTAAGCCAGCCGTTAGAATAATAGAAATTTTGAATTCCAAGTTCATCTCCAAATTTATGTGCTTTTGTTTTTAAAATATCGTCCGATATTGGAATGTTTTGTGCTCGGGCGTTAGTAAACCACACATACAGTGCCGATTCCAAATCAACATGATGAGCAGAACGATGACGCTTACGAGCTGGCGATCCTAAATCACTTTCAGAATTCAATATTTTGGCTTTATCGTTCAAAATATCACCGACAGTTCGTCGTTTCACGGTAATATCCCATATGGTGGAAAAATGATTGGAAATACTTTGTTGCGTAGCCGTTGGATGAGACTCGGCATATTTGATTAATTGAGATTTTTTGTCAATATCTAACGCAGTACGTTTTCTCTTGAGAGAAGCCATGGTAAAAATGAGTTATGAAATGCATGGACAATAGACTGACCACAGTGATTACATTTAAAGGTAAATGAGTGTGCAGGGTGTGAACAATGTCTCACTCGATAACACATGATTTTAACTGCTGATCGGCTGTATACACAATTCTATTTTTAGCCGAGTGAAATTACCTGGCGGACCTATCGGGGGTGCGGTAAGGGAAAATTGAACATTTGTTTTGAAAAATGTGTGGCGGATGGCGATAAGCGCGTTTGGCGCTAAAACGGGTGTATTAACGTGGAGAGAAATCTGTTTTTTTCTAAATGTGTGGCGATAAGTGAGTTTGGCGCTATAACGGGTGGCGTTATAAAGGAGTTATACTGTATATGCATATAATGTGTATAGCGATTGCACCATATGTTAAGTGGTTGCGAATGTATGCTTTTGCTTAAGTCATTGGTTTACCTACGATTGTTCGAATTGTATCGCGAGGAAAATATTGACATCATGCTTGCTTAAGCGTAAATCTCATGCTGGTATTCATAAGGGGAGTTTTGTCGTTATATATCGGTTTAGCAGCATTGGTGATGACATTGATTGGTGACATATGTACAGTGTAAGATGAAGACCTCGAACAGAAACATAATCACTGTTATATAATAGTAATAATTATCAATAAAATCAAAAGATTAATCCTAAACAAAAAATGAATAAAATGCAATTTATATTTTATTGAATACGAGAATACGAAGAAGCTGTATGATGTAGATCCATATTCGGTTTTCGGTACATACTGTATCTGTTTTTCATATGTTTTGGATTCATATGGTAAAAACCTTTTTACGTATTTCTTTTATAATTCTTAATGCATTGCTTTTTGGCACTTCCCTAAAAATGATTTTGTTATACATTTCGTGAACTTTTTTTTAAGAATGAAGGCAAGCACTTTTTATTTTCATCTAGTATACAGGCAGACAGACGCTTATACGTAATGCATATTTCCCTTAAGTTATCTGAATTATTAAGTAGTGTTTTACGTCCTTGAAGTGTCAAGTTAGATTCAGGCTCTCATGAAGTTCATATCTTTAGCTAAAGATTCCTTCTCACGAGTCAAAACGAGAACAATTTCAATGAGATATATACATCATGGAAATATACACAGCTGCTAATAACATCGTTCTTCATATCTACAGGGTGACTTAGGAAAATGGTTATATTTATATATCTATTACCATATTATATATTCATAAACCGCATCAACATTCTGTAGAACAATGAAAAAAACATTATGGAAACACATATTCCAAAAATGCAGCTGATCAACTGATCATGCAAAACGCCTGTAAAGAGTGTATCCGTGTTCTGACCGTAGACGTCCACTAGCACCAACGGTGGTGTAAAGCAGACAGATAACAGAATCGGTAGCCCCTCCCAAGTAGGGTTTCGTAGCTAGGAGGTAGCATGCGCTATACTCCAGACACAGTGCCAAACACATGATCGGTGATCCTTTAGTCGTGTTGTGGAACGGGGGTTCGGACGGTAGGTAATCTTGGAATCTCTGCACTGACGTCGTCTGTCGGAGGCGGTCTGGGAAGTAAAATGCAAACATATATAGTTATCATAGTGTGTTTGTGATAATTACAATATTGATATTTGAAAGCTTCTGTATATCTTTTTTGTATGTACTGTGGTGTCTTGCTAACCCCGTTTTAAAGGAAAAAAATAAATTTGAACTAAAATCGTTGAAGAGGTAATAAGATATTTCTGAACACCGATTTTGTTATTTTTTTGGAAAATTTGACTTCAACTTGTCATGTCACTTAAGTGGTTTTGGACAGAAAATAGTCGTTACACATAAAGCGACACTCAGTTTGATAAATCAATACGCCGAACAACTTGAACCCTCTGTCAGGTATCACTTAACGTTGGGTGTGAAATTACAGATATCCAAGAACACAGAAAAAATGCAATGAAAGTGCATGCTTTTTTAACATGCCAGCAAGCTATACAAGATGATCCTGCATATAATGTTTTTTGAATTATCATTTTTATAGAACATGCTAATGATTTCCTTAATACTCTTTAAGGGAGTACAAGCTTAATAATGAAAATTAAATGAAAATAAAAGCATTTTTTTTTATTACATAGTTATCATAACGCATCCTATAAATTTTTACAAAAAATTCAAAATTATGATGATTATAATAATAGCAGAGACACCCTTTTCTTGTTCCTACTAAATACCACAAAGAATTGAAAATATCATATGTTGGAAATAACAATGGTTTAAAAAAAATAATAGTAATACTTTATAAAAATACGATTTGATCACCGGAACACGTCGTTTATATATTTTATCCATGTCTTTATATCAAATTGCATTTTCCTGTCAACATCAAACTGCTAGTGTCAAACCGAAGTAACTGCTGGAAAGTGATGAAGCTATATCTCGGCAGTTACCATTGCATTTAAATAGCATTGCCCGTGTCAGTGTATGCAGTGTAAAGAGCACAAGGAATATTTTGCATGTCATACTTTCAATCCCAGTGGTCCAGCAGTTTACATATATTGAAAAGAAGGGGAAATTAGTAATGTTAAGGATCAACGCTAAGGATTGAAATATAAACATAAAAAATATCAGGACGATAAAGGGATTAAATGGAATGACCTATGTCTGCTTCACGGTAATATTTCATTTCACAGAAGTATTATATTCGGTTTATTTTTAACACAAGAAAGCAGTACAGATTAATCATCCAATTTAATCCCTGTGACTTTGTTTTCTCGTTCTATATGTTGAAGAGAATATTCTCAGAGATACCTACTCACAGAAGTCCTTGAAGTGCTAGAATAGTTCATTATACATTTCAATAGTAATAATGAACACTATCCATTTGACCCATGACCAAAATCTATTACAGTCTGTGCCATTGGAAGTACACACGTCGCGAGATATACAGGGAGACATGCGACCACATTCACCCCCCTGACAAATACAAGGTGTTTAGGGATTGAAATAAAGGAAATCAACATTATAAAACATTTCATTATTTATCATGCATTATCAACGATTTCTGAGTATACCTACCAGTGTTATCATCCTTTGACGTGTTGATCTACAAAAATAAATCATAAGTAAGCTTTAGAAATATAAACAAAACTATGTTATTGTAGAACTCTTAGAGAACTCATACATCATAGCCCCTAGTAAATATCAGTCATAACAGACCACAATTATACTTCCGGGTCGTTGTACACGAATGTAGTACGTATGTAAATTTCAGAACTGTTGCTATTTCCCCCCTGCCTTAGCTGTTTAAGATATGTGCATAATTTTGGCATATATTTATAGTGCAATACTTATTCTAGTGATAGAATTTTGTTTTGACACCATTTCTATGTTTGTTTGTGTGTCAGGACACAGGGAGGTATAAGGCTTGAGTAGTGATTTTCCGAATTGTCCCACAATATAGTCATAACAGTCAAATACCAGAATATTTATAATATACACACCTGATCTCGCGGTACTCCCAAATACCGACCGATGGCTGCCTGAAAATGCTCCCCATTGCCAATTCCATGTACAATGCCTGCTAATTTGGCCTCTGGCCCGTCACTTGACAACGTATGTTCACCTTCTGTGATATCTTCGATTTCCGCGACCGAAAACTCGCTGTTTGATATGCTGACCCAGGAAGCTAATGGATCTAAATGAATATTGTCAAATAGTACGTTCATGATATATTTCGTCTCAGCAATGATTAATAAATTGTACTGATGTAAGTTTGTGCCCTGTTTGACCGGCACACCAAATATATATTCCGAGGACAAGTAGTCTGGATGGAAGGCTAGAGACATTGATGAATCACCCACAACCCCGTCTATGCATCGGGAGGTACTAATCTGTGCCACAAGGATTGCCTTGTCCGAATTGATTAAGGCACCAGTTATTGGTAAGTCAAAATCATAGTAGGCCCCCATACCTTGTAGTTCAACGCCATAATTGGAAGAATTGTAACTTATGTTGATGTTTGTAAGTTCTGCTGTACTCACTACACGGATTAGCTCTGGTGTATGTTGGTACGACGGTTTCTTAACTACCATATATTGACGGCCAAGTGACTTCAAAGGTGGGAGCATGACTTCCATGTGGTCACCGCTGGTGTCCCCAAACTTAAGAAACGAATGTCCAGAAAATGCTGCCACGGTAATGTTAGCTTTGATGAGGATCCCTGTAACATCTGTCGTTACAAGATGGAACACTTCATACTTGTTCAAAGTGATATGCATCTCACCTGTATATGTACTGCTATCAAACAAGACCGATATATTGGTTGGTAAATAGAAGGATACCACACCAACCTCCAGAGCTACCACTCCAATGTTGGAGCCTATAAAGGCAGGGTTAGGAGTATCCGATTCTCTAGACACAGCTATATACTCATTAGACAACGTGTCGGTTGGATACACAACACAAGAGTCGGTGCTCTTGAATTGCATATTTGACGCAAATAAAACAATGACGTCATCGCTTGTCACTAGGATAGATTTGTATGTCTTTTCAGATTTTAGTTCACTTTTCAGTATCTCTGGTATTACGACATTGGTCGTGTTGTTGTTATATACTTTAAGTGTCATATCTATCTGTACCAAAGAGAGATCCTCAGGTGTCTGTATTTTCACAGTGACAGGGGCAGTTATGGGTGTCGTTAGAAACAGCTGTAAAGGCAGACCTGACTTCTTCTGATTCATAAACATCAGTACAAAGTCCGTCCCGACGTTATCTAAACGATCCTGGAAAAAAACAATATCAGAACTAATTATGAGGTAGTTGTAGAATAAATACACACCTGAACAATTCTATTTACAAGTCCGGTCTGAATTATCCGCACAGGTTTTTTTTTATCTGTGTCTAAATTTTCGTGAATTTAGCTAAAAAAATGAAAATGAATTTCTTGAGATATGAAAATACACGAAAATATTAAACATAAATTTTCAAATTTGAACAGTACAATCATGTTTAATGACGTTACTTTTCGTCGGTAACCAACAGTCCTGACTCCCACGGACAAAATCCGGGGGCGATAGGTACAGATAATCTCTTTTCGACTCTAAAATATTAACCAATCAAATACCACCATTCATATTAAATTTCGGATTTTTTTTCTTTCGTGAAACATATTTTGGGAATGTCGGTCATGGGGACTGCCACCAATAATGATTGTAAAGCCTCATACCACAATTATACTTCCGGGTCGTTGTACATGAATTTTGTACATATGGACATTTCAGGACTGTTGCTAAATATTTTTTCGTGACTTCGCTGTTAAAGATATGTGCAACATTTTGGCACATATTTATAGTGCAATATTCATACTAGTGATATGATTTTGTTTTGACACCATTAACTATGTTTTTTGTGTGGCAGTACACACGGAGATTATAAGGCTTGAGTAGTAATATTTTGTGATTTTCCGGATTTTCCCACAATATAGTGAGGTGGTTACACTTAAATATGAATATCTTTCTTAAATGCTGGTCATGAGGTACTTTCCAGCTCACTGTAGGTTCAACTTGAATAGTTCTAAATAATTATATCAAAATTAGATTTTTTTTTTTTTACAAAATTTTGGAATATCTTAATTTAAATGCTCTTTGGTATAACATAGAGGGAAATTAATTGAGGTCTGAGGCCATATATATAATGATTTTAACAGACAATTCCAAATATTTTTTTATTAATAGCGTCGATGTTTGATGTTCTAAAGTCTTTAACATTATGTATTTGAAACAGTTCTTCACTATCGGAAGGTAATCCGTGGAGAACGCCGTTACTACATATAGTCGAACAGAAACCCCAAAGAAAGCGACCTTCTGAATACTAGTAGTCTTTCCCGAAGAAATATTTTTTCGGGAAGACACGAAAAGTGTACAAATCGTCCCACGGTCTATGTTCATGAGCGTCAGGATCGTGGGTTAGCGGCGATGGACGGCACTGATAAAGCGGCACTGTGGGTTGCGTTGGCATTTTTATCCCAAATAATAGTTATCTCAGGGATCAAATTTCATTACTGCGCACATGGCATAGATCATATGGCATGAGAATTAGCGAAAATATTGTCCCCGCGAAAAGGACCCATTTTATGGTTTTTAGACGGTTTTGGCGACATTATTTTCTAGAAATCATCATTAGGATAAATATATGTAACACAATAAAGACATAAAATCAATATATACTGAAATACTGATGCGACCCTTTTCATATAAACATTATTTGAAACAAGAGTTTGTTATGCAAGCCTGCGTCTTAAGACCTTGTATATGACGTAGATTTGCTTCGTAGACACTAATAAAAGTTATCCAAAATTATCATTTCAGTTATCTAAAGGATGGTACCATAATTGATTTATCTGAATATATACCTTAAGCATGTAAAGACCGTGAGCTGAATATATCACCATTAGAACCGCTATCTGTAAATATAAATTCGCCAATATCAGGAAAAAACATAACTATTTGAAAAACACCTGCAAACAAATTAACAATATATTGCCATCTGTAATAAAAAAAAAGAAAGACAAAAAAGAAGCAAAGCAGTTACCATATCTGTAAAAAATAATCAATATATATTGTTATTTATAAGAAGAAAGAAGAAATAAATATCGCTACATGTACAGAAAATTACGTCAGCACTAGAAGAAACATGTTTTAATAAATGCAATCAAAGATACATGATCAAGATCAATATCGTTACCTTTAAAACAAATACGTCAATGTCAGAAAAGTACTTTGAATCAAAGTGCAACGATAAACACATGGACAAACAATTAATACACCACGGTTATAACATTACTAGCTACACATGTGGCAAATCAGGGGCTTTTCATTCCAAACCGACTTTCTTGTTAGTAAGATATCAGATTAAACGAAACAAAACTCTTAGGTGTCCAAGGGTAGCGTACATAACAAGACTCAAAATTAAAGATACAGAAAAGCGACCAGACCCTGGTCGATTAGCGGGAAGCCACCAGAACCTCTGGTTATGGTCTGGCTAATATGATCCTCTACACCACATGCTCCAGCAGAGGTAGAAATACTTAATCAGGGACAATGACAATACTGCTTGTTCTTAAATACAAATCCGAGATAGTGCTTCTTTAGGTCAGATGTACAAGTGGCCTAGCAAGATGAAGATGCAGTCTAAAACAACGACAAGACAGAGTAGCACCTAAAGATAAAACATAGAGGAAATAGGTGCTGTAACATCATTATCATAGCATCCCTTCTCCATAAAGAGCTTATCTTGGACATCCTCATGTTAAGAGACATGCATGGCAGATCAGGCAAAACACTTAAGTTATAAATGGTAATAAGGATTCACCAGCAAACTCGTCACAGCGTTTAAAAAAGCTGTCATAGAAAATGGCCAAACATGTCATGTTTCGTAATAACAGATTACATTTTTCTTGTTAATGGTTAATGTACAGATTATAGAAACGAGTATCAGAAATTTTGATTCCTTTGAGTCAAATGTCAAACTTGAGATATATAGCTTTCTGGGTAGAATAATGTCTTTGAAATTAAAAAAGGCACTGGAAAACGGTGGTTTCATAAGTCAAGAAACCGATTCATCCCGATAGGTAAGTACCCTGAGTCCTGTGTGGAATCCTACAAGAAGTCAACTCCCAGACTTATCATGAGGGAATGGGTCTGCTTGAGGGACTAGTGTCTGGAACCGTTCAATTTGTGGTGAATAAAAAGTATTTCGTTATCTGATCTAGGAATTCTTTCAGCATGCTAGCCGAAATAGTTAAGCGCTTAAAAGATATGTAACTAATGCTCTTATGATGCTCTCAATTTTTGCCCTCCTTTTGATAGTTATACCAACGCAGCCATGTAACCGTGGAAACAAAATTGCTTTTGATCCGGTGATGGCAATATAACAAACATTGGTACAACTCAAACAAAGCAATGGGAGTTTCAACACGTTTGGATTAAGCAGGAATCACACCCAGAAACGATTCATATTTATGCATACCATCAAAAACTGAACTTGTAGCGTCGGTGAACAGGTGGAGGTTTGTTGAAATGTATAGGAAAACATCAGAGAATATCGACATTAAAACGGAACCGTTATTCTCACTTAATGTCAAGAAGTACAAAAGATAAAAGAATGATAAGACCATGTGCTCCCGAAGAGTAAGCGTCTTCTGCTTCAGTGACTGCAGCCGCCATATAAATAAGTAAATTTATCTTAATAGGTACAAAATTGGTGAGAACGGAACTACTGAGTATATAAACAAAAAATCGAACACGTCTGACTTCATATCGCATAGAGAAATAGAATATTCCCTAATGAGATCATTATATAGACCTATAAAACTTCCCCATGGTCTTCATTAACCTGCATTCCTCGAAACCTTCTGTTAGTGTTTTCGTCAGTAGTCGACATGTCATGGTAATGGGATGAAATCCTTGAATGTGATATATGATATATACATGTATATATATATATATATATATACATGTATAAACACAGTAAGTAGGGGTAGGAGGGATGGTACTATCTAGAACACAGTAAGTAGGGGAAGCAGGGATGTTACTATCTAGAAAAGGAAAATTAACAATTTAGGAGATTTGAAATTGTCGCGCTTGTCATACATCTTAGTTGAAGCTGTTGCAGCTGGTTACGTTTTAAGTAAAGATCGAGTTAAGCGGCTAGTGTTGAGTATATAGTGACAAGTTCTGTAGGGTATATCCGATCAATATATATCAACATATCCCCGGGCTGACCGCGTATGATAAAGGTAACAATATATCCCTAACAGGCATACTCCCAGGAGGACGCTGATTGGTCAATCAGTAGTATATGTCAGCGACAACTTTTGCATTGGAAACAGAAGATAGAGCAAGAAGGACAACCTCGTTGTAGACAAATTATGATTAAAAAATAAATATCAACTCATAGTTATCTGAAAACACATCAATATTAGTATTGCTATCTGTAGATATACAATAATATCGGTAAAATACATAATCATTAGTATCAATATCTCGAAACAAAAATAAATCAGTATCAAAGTCGCTATCTTTCAATAAAATTATATTGCTGTTGTTAGCACGATTGAGAATATATTACGATTAGTACCGCCATTTACCAAAACAGTTGTTATTAGACTTACTTTATGATAGATAAATAGAGGTTACACAACGAGTGGTTGTTGGAAATGGAATTTATTTCACACGAGTAAGTTATTTTTTAAAAGTTACAAAAGACACGAGCTTTAGCGAGTGTTTTTTTACAACTTTAAAAAAAATAACTTACGAGTGTGAAATAAATTCGATATCCAACAATTTCGAGTCGTGTGACCTGTTTCTACCACAATAATATCGACCTGAATCAAAGGGAAACGTGTCCAAGTATAATTTCGCGTATGCAAATAAAGTGTACCGGTGACGTCCGGGACGCGGTGATGTGACGTCATTAGATTATTGATGACGTCAATAACAATTGCAGCTTGGGTCAAAGTTCACCGCGTTAGCCAATCAAAATGCGTGTGGTATAAACTGATTGTTCATCAACAGCTGTAATGATTAACTGATGATCTGAGAGTTGAATAACACAGGATATTGTGGTAGAAACATGCTTTGGCGCGGGTTGCGCTAGATTCATTGTCTGGCACATATACTGAAAGTGTGCGGTATTTGTTCTCCATCGAATTTACGGCTGCTGTCCAAGACAGAAGACGAAACATGGATGAGAGTACAAATAAAACACGTATAGCTTCTATCATTTTGGCCCCTAGCATCACTGAGCCCTTCAAGGACGTAACAGTTGTATGCTTCAGGTTAATATAGTCATCGCTATTATGTATTTGATATATTATTAGATTTAGACGTAGATTTTAATATCAGAATACCGTATTATGTATGATAAGGCAGATGACTAGTATATCTTAATATTCTATTTTCAGCATTAAAAACATATACTTGAATGAATCTCATAACCCTATCACTGTTTTTATGCATTTCTTAATATTTATGATTTTTTCATCCAATTATGGAAAAAATATCGATGAGTAATAAATTCACTTTTTAAGAGTTCTGGACTATTACAGAACGAAACTGTTGTCTTTGAAAGTTCTTAAAATGCTACATCTGTTAACAAAGTGGTAAGGATCAACTAAAACCAAGAAGATAATTTTAATACAACTCCAAAAGTTTCATGATTAAGATTAAAACCACCCTATAAATTTTTGAGCTTCTAATTTTATATAAAGTGGATAAATAATCATTTACATCATCAAAAAATTACAAGTCTTATTATTAGGGTATTATTATTATATGTCAAAGGATATTGTTATTATGTTGTTTAGTCTTATGATATATTGTTTTTAAGTTGTTTAGTTCTATACGATATTTTTATTATGTTGTTCAGTCTTATAAGATATCGTTATTATGTTGCTTATTTGAGTTCATTAGAATTACAAATACTTCCATACTGAGGATGGCATTAGAGTATCCTGTACAACCATGGTCGTCTTTCATTTCATTACACTTACCTTGAGACGAAACCCGTGATTCAACATTGTGATGTTAGAAATTCCCACCTGCCGTCAACGTCTATGTTCAACAATCTTTATGCTTTGCTCAGTACTGCTAGCCGTAGCGATTATTTATATCACAGTGGCCGTAAGTAGGATATTGTTATATTTTAAGGTAAAGAAATTGTTTTCAGGGTGAACGAAATCGATAGTACTGAAGGTAGAATTAGACTCAGTCATATTGCATCGTATGGTGCTGCTTAAGTTCTAGTTGGAAGTAGAAAACGAATATACTCATTAAGCACTTCGATTTGATTTGGCCTCATCAGGTGGCGAAACCAATAATGTCCTTGCTTCGGAATATTATAAATAAAAAAGCGCAGTCAAATCCACAATCAATGCCTCAAGTAAATAATATAAGGAAGGGTTAATTAGGAAAGTCAGAAGCATTTTTGTTTTGTTTTGCGAAATCATTAATGGTAACGGTGAAAGTATATTTTTATATTTTAAGCTTACGCTTCACGCAAAATGAACAATGATATATGAAAGCCCGGAAAGAACGAATTTAGACAAACGAAATCTAAACAAATGTAAGAATATTCGAGGCGAGGTACACTTATATCTTATAACAATTTAGATATGTCACCTGAGACGAAGTCTGAAGTGACCTTTTACGATTGTCTTTGCTCGGCTTCATGCGTCTTGTGTCATCCGTCGTGCGTCGTAAAATATATTTTCGATTTATTTTCAATAACAAAGAGGTCGAAGGTCATAATATTTGGCCAGTAGCATGCTGTGCTGAAGGGCTACCGATTTCTTTCAAATGAATGACCTTGACCTACTTTCAAGGTGACACAGGCGAAATGTTTTTGAATCTTTAAAAGGACGTCCTGTTAATATCCTATAACCCATAATCATGATATTGGGACAGTTTTGTGCTGGGATAAAGGGCTGCCTAATGTGTTCAAGTGAATTACTTTGATGTACTTTCAAAATCACTGAGTTCAAATGTAATAAAATATTTAAACGACGTCTAATAAACAAGAGGTCTATAGTCATGACAACGAAACAGTGGCTTGCTTCGATTTCAGACTGAAATATTTATCAAATTGAATGACGTTGATCTACATTTAAGATCATACTAGTCATGTGTGTTGACTTCTTTATTTAAAAACAAACAAAACATCAAATATATATGCATTCAAACACTTAAGGTCAATATGTGTAGGTAGATCATGGTTCTTTAGATGAGGCTGCAATAATTCCAAGGAAAGAAGGATATTAAAGGATGCATTTATCATTGTCTATATAAATAGAAAATTGAGGCCATGTGAAGATCCATTAAAAAAAATTCGTTCCGCTCAGATTCATAAGACTTGAAATAGTAAGAGAGCGATGACAATTTAGCGACGGTGCTTTGTATTTTGAGTGACGCTGGAGAGTGCATGCCTTTTCCGCATCTTAATTACAGGCTATAACAGGAATGACTGGAATTTGTTTTTACATTTTGAGCAATCTGAACCTTACATGTATCATATTGATGTTGTTGTTAAGTAATTGGACGAAAAAACAAACATATTTTTTCTCTCAAGTATGCTTAAAAAATCTTTTGAAGATTTTATTTAATTGCACGTCAACATACATGTAGCCACACCGGGTTAATTCATTAAACTAAGTGAGAAACCTAATCTAGCGGGATAAACATTGGATATCAATACATAAACCCTAGACGCCTCTAAGTCTGATCGAGTGACAATGGTGAATGTCCTAGCGCCATCTATTTTTGTGAAAAGTATAGTAAAAGATAAAATCGAAACAGAAGGTCACAATCGGAGGAGAGGGCTGTATCGAGAAAAAAAAAAGATCACAGGAACTAAAGCTTGTTTGACCAAATGAATCTCCGGATAACCGGATATGTATGTGTATTGATTAATCCATGGTGTATTGATTTTGATCTGTATGAAACACATACTTTATTATCTTGGATACACCGGATCAATATAATAATCGGTTAAATTCACTTCAAGAGGCCGCGAACATATCCTAAGGACATTGCCTTATTGATCGCGTATCAAATTAAGTGTATTATATATGATTCCTCTATCCCCATGGCAAGCTTGTTAGACTTGTAAAGTATAATGAATTAACAAAACACCAAAATTGAATTGAAATATGGCCGTTTTATTAACGACGTAAGGATATCAATGTACATATACATTTTACATACATAAAGTTTTTTGATAAACCGTAGGTAATCAACATCAAGTCTAAGATGGGGATATGCAAAACGCCCCATCTTGAAATAATATACATGTATATATATATTGCGAAATAAAATGGATCAATTTACCATAATTTCAAACACATATAGGTGGATTGAAGGGGAGGTGGTGGGAAAAGATATAGAGCTTCCAGCTAAACTATAATTAGTAAACACTATAAATAAACAAACGTGTACAGAACTTGTTCATCCATATCTCAGGGGCCTCTGACCTCTGCGTCCAGTGGCCGTAAACTTATATATGAGCTAAAAATAGAAGCCGACTAACTCTGCATCCTTAGCCAATCACCTCACTTCAAATTATAAAATGCTCAGCATTGATATGATGCACGAAAACTTAAAATAATTACGAATGGAACAATCCATAATATAAATGACGTGATAATGTGGTATTACATATATAAATGACATTAAACAAAGTTTAATTTGTATTTATACAAGTCTATAAATACCTACCTACCATGGCGAAAATTGTAACTTGATCAATTATTAGTACATATCATAGCCAACCTAGGTTTGGCTGTTGATGTGTTTTTTGTTCAGATGTAAAGCAAAAAATCCATTTTGCAGGGGGACATAATTAGCTCATTTATATCACATGTATTACACAATATAGCCATACTGTTGTGTTCATAAGTGTCTATAGCACACAATAAAAGCATTGCTTTGACCTGATTTGACTTTATAATATGCATAAACACACTGCCACCTTTTTTGCCAAATTTGTATTATATTATTCACAGCCGCAATTTCCATTTCAAGGTCAAAAACAAAATAAGGATGTATACGTACATACAGTCGAACCCGGTCAAACAAATGCTCCTTATATTTGCTATAGACACTTGTGAGCATAACAGCATGACTATTTTAAGGTTTGATTTTTTGGGTGACTAGAATAATTCCCTGCTACATCTTACTAAAAATCAGCTCTACAGAAAAAAAACTATTAGTATCTACAGCAAATTATTGGTAACTTAAAGAAACTCCAGGTCTTAAAAAACAATTTGGTATATTGCTTGACTAGGTTTGTGCAACTTTGTAGATGTTTGTTCTTGTTGAAAATTCAACATTATTCGCCTACATAGGTGTCCCTTATATCCGTGTTGCCTCTAAAATATGTTAGACCTATGTCGCTGTGTTCTTCATTCGACGAAAAAACTATACACTCTACATTTCAAAGGTGTATATGTGTGCTTCAGCATAATGTATACGTAAATCGAAATCAAATTTGATGTGACAGGATATCAAAGATATTCATTTTAGTAGGGGGGTATCAACAGCTGTTCACCGAAATGCTTTTGTTAGCAGTAAGCATAGTGACCTACCATTAGAGTCAGTGGTAAAATATTAATAAAGAGATACGGGTTATTCGAGTTATAAGATTTTAGTTCTTGATAGCCAATATATCGGTCACAAACTATCGGCAACCGTGCCTGTCAATGACATTGGTAATACATTTCTCTTTCATCTTATATCATTTCTGATATGCCAAATGATTTATAGTTATTAGGTACAAATTAATTTAAATAAACTGAGCATATATATCTTAATTACATATCTTTCTTTCTTTAAAAAAAAAAGAAAAGAAAAAAAGAAAGACTTACGTTCACTTTTTCTTAGTTATTTCTAAAGCATTCCTCTGTATACGAGGGACGATCGATATGTTATGAGCCTCGTATTGAAGGAGGTATTCAAGGATGTTGTTTTTAAGTGCTACTATTCTCTGACTTCTCTAAAGTAAAAAGTAAACAAGACAAGCGGCTTTTGCGAAATGGACAAAATCCATTAGGTTAGGGTTAGGGGAAAGAGTCTGTCATTTTCATGGCTGCCATTAACGTTTAAGGCTTTAAATTGATTGATCATCCGCCTTATTCACTTAATCTCCTTCCATCAGATATTCATCTATTTCCAAACTGAAAACATCTATTTCAGGCACCCACTTTCAGTCCGATGATGACGTCATACATGCAGTGGATGACTTTCTGAACAGCCAAGAAAAGGAGTTCTATAAAAGTGGCAATGATGCCCTCAAACACCCCTGGCAAAGGTGTATGGATACTGAAGGGGATTGTGTTGAAACATAATACAATATGTCCGGTAAAATTTAAATCCTTCAATACGAGGCTCACAACATATCAATCAGTACTCGTACATGTATGTAACACACCATTAGCTTTCCACGTGTCGGAGCCATCAGATGTTATGGTGGTTTTTATTGTGTGGTAATGTATACTTCTGAGTGATTCTGCTTGGAAGTAGATCTTATTGTTTCATTAAGTGCTTTATTAGAAGATGAAGATGAACATCATCTGTCATTTCATCTATGGTTTAATGAACTTCATGTTTAGACTTTAGTGGTAAAAGTTTACAAACACGTCATGTTTGCTATCAGGTCTTTAGATAGAACTACCAGTTAATAAACAACAGTTACAGCGGTTTTCGGTCATTGAATAATCAATTCAACGTATATTCCATGATGTTAGATGAAGTAAATGTCAAGAAACAAACAAGAAGCATTTCTTAGCCCTGATAGAAATATGATATTTTATTTCAAATAAATCAATTTATATAGCAAGGTACCTGGTATACAGATTCACTGCATTTTTTTTAAAACTTCAGATAAGTGTATACGTGTGTCTGTATGAGTATATTGAAATATATCCTCAATCTTAATTTTGCACATATACTGTGTAATGATTTTTACTTGTAGAAAAAAAATCTCTATTTGATAATTAAGATGATTAATTTATTCAATCAGGCGTAGTCGGAGAATTCTCACGGCGCATCCTATAGTGTAGTTTTTTACCAAGAAATGCAATATTCTCACACCTCTTGAAAAAATGGCATGTTGATTTTTACTTTATTTGTATAGCTTAAGATTAATTGGGCTTAACAAAAATAGCGAAATTCTGAGCTATCCTGCTTTCCCCTACATGTTTTCCCCGGTGACGATAACTGTCACTTTATATTAATGTAGTTTATTGAAGGCATGAACATTCTTACATCTGCAAAATAGAAATACAATTCAGTAATATTTGATGCCATGGGAAGACATTTTGAGGTTTGATTTAGGAGTACGAATCATGCTTTTCTAGATTCATATATTGCATGTCAGCTTGATGCAATTATTTCAGGCAATAGGCCTACTGAAACAATGGTGCACATTCCGACAACCAGGAAAGACCCAACAAGGCATATATACTTGCGTTGACGACTCTTTCTTTCAATATCTTCAAACAAGTCTATAATATTTGTTTTTAATAGTACCATTTTAAAGCAAAGTTCCAGCTAGGTTCCATTGTTGGGCCCTCTCTGCCCATCAGGGTTCAAATCAACTTCAATATTAAAAACATGATAATCTTTCCCAAATGATGCTTCGGACAAAATTGGGTTGAAATCCGCCAAGAGGTTTAGGAGGGAAAGAGTTTAAAAGGAAAGGCTTACGGATGGCGTAACGTGCACGACGACAGACGAAACACGATGACTAGAGGTTAGGATGACATTCGTGTCGGATGCTAATATCCTGCATTTAATAGACGCACACCGTATAAACATTTTAATGTATATAGCTATATCACCTACACATTAATGTAAATAGACAACCATGACTGCATGATCGACTTTTTAACAGCTTTACTTAGCGGTATTATAGTAATAAAAAACTCCTGGTGCAATACACACAAGTGCATATAATGAGTTGATACGTAATATAGCCAAGTATACATCTATAAATGTTTTGTCTGTGATGTGCCTCTATATACAAGTACTTTCAGTATGCAAATATAACTCATTAACTATCCAAAATTTAGCTTATTGAAGAATTGATGATTATGTGTTTTCACCCATATGAAATATATGATGAAATATGAATATTATTAGTTTATCATAAAATCTAAATGATCATATAATCCTTATCACTTTTTAAGTTTACTGCTACTGTACAAGTACGTACATTATATACATGTATCTAGTACCTCAGACTAGTTTAAACCATGTATTTATGTTACCAAGAGGCCATTGACATCAAACAGGTACAGTAAAATCCGGTTTTAGCACAATATTCCGGTCACATTTCTTACCAGGCTAGGCCTGGTGTTAGTGTGTGTACTCAAGCGGCATTATAAAGATCACTGCATTTTATTTTATTATCTACAGATTGTTACAGATTGTGTACAGTGTTTACCAGTTTACCGGCGAGACATTTATCTGTTCATATACTGTCGCAAAAAAAAAAAAAAACAAAAAAAAAACAGTCATATATTTTTGTTTTGAAGAATAATGACACTTGTCATGCAGCAAAGTCAGAAAGTTCAGTAACACAAGCGAAGATTTTCTCATCAACATTCTCGCGTGACTCTACAAAAGTTTATTTTGTCAACACTGTCCACGAACTCAGAGAGGGTAGGAATTTTTAATTTAACACTTGTGAAACGGTTTGGTTTTCCCATCAACCCAGGTTCTTAATTATGCTTAATAGTACCATGCTATGAACATATAAACCACACAAGAATTAGATACAGGTTCTGCATTTATTCAATAATCCATCATTTGCAATATAAAACAGCTAGTAACCATAATTATTTACAGCACCACATAATAAAACCAACTTCCACACTTTAAAATCAGAGCAGCTACTACCCAAAAGCATAGACTGAAAACTACACAGAAAGTTACCTGCCAATGGCTTCTCTTAAATGTAAGGAAAGTGTAGAAGGGGAGTATACAACCAACTTGCAACAATGAAGTACCAGCCAATGGCTTATATATCTTCATACAACTACCCTCACATTCATTCACATATTTAAACTAGCACACTTTTCCATTCACAATGGTACACATAGATTAGCATACACTGTTTACAATATAAAATACACAATCATAATTACTCGCACACATTCCAAAACTAAATACATACTCTCAAACTACATATATTTTACATTCTGAACACATATATTCACACTCACAATTAATAATTCAACTATAATTTAACAAAATACTCCCATACATACACAAATACATACTTCTACTAAGGGACACAACTCTCAAACAAAGGTACATAACTCGCAAAATCCATTCCCGTTACATTCCCCCCTCATTTGAAAAATTGACAAATGTTATTTTCTAATAATAACAGTTTGTCTCAAAATACATTGGAAAAATAACAAATACGTCAAATATTAAAAGCAATCAAATATATCACAGCACAATTATACATATCACACTTAATGTCCAAAATTTTCTAGGAAAACTCCACAGATCCTAACGCGAATCGCGAAGCCAGCGACAACACCTGGCGCGAACGGGAATCGTCCATAAAGCGCGGTCGACGATCCAAGGCCTCCTTCCATACGAGGTACTCGCTTCACAGTAACTACCGTCTCTGGTCCGTCTCACTGGTACAGGTATCTTCGCCATTCAACTACAGACCATCCAGTGCCCAGCTCACATAGAATTCGTGTTCACCAAGAACATTGCCAGTACTTACAAATAATACACAAGGCACAGACACGGCCAACACTTTTGCAATCATCACATAAAGCATGTATTTATGTTATCAAGAGGTCATTGACATGAAACTAGTATCTCCTTGGTGAAAGCTTCTTGTATAGCTTGAATACACATACGATTCACTTTCTTCCTTTGGCTCACTACACAGGCAAAATATTTTCTTCTAATAAAGATGTGTATGGTTTTACAATATTGACGTTGGTGGTAGATGAGGAATGGAGCCGTAACAAATGATGAGGATCAACAACCTGGTCAATTCAACGCACAAAAGAGGGCAACTAGTTCAGCTCATGAGGAACACACGATATTGATGGCCTTACAACGCTATTCATTTTGAAAGGGGCAGCTTTGGACGAACCCTAAATTTACCATGCTACTAAACATGCATGATAAAACTTTCGCAAATAACAGAGTGGTTCCCTATTTTTCAATCAATTTCATTCTATAACATATTTTCCCCCCAATTTCTAATTGCGTGTCTTTTTCCTTTCAGTATATGGTATACCATTTTTTTTAAAAGCCAAGCATGTCTAAAAACACAGAAGACTTTATTATTCTTATGATACTATCAACGAAAATTAAATACTCCATATTACATTTACATAAACGCAACTAAAATTCAGATTTGCAAAAAGTTGAAAGTAATTATCAAATAATTCATCTCTCATTAAAAGCTAATTTTCATTACAGTATATGTGTCGGACATTTATCATCAATATATGCATGCTTTTTTTAAATGAATTGATAGCTTATTGGTCCCATGCATAAAACTGAGGGTCGATAAAAATAGTAATTAAGCTCATTTCATATTTTGGATTTAACATGTGCAGGATTGCATTTCAGGTTAATGAGGCCAACTTAGGTGAATATGTTTAACTGAAGTACCTAATGGGGATGATTCAGTAAGTAAATAAAACACTAAATTTGCAGATGTATAACTAATATATATATATATATATACAAGAGACAATGACTAAAGGTTAGCACATTTAATTCATAGAAATAAAATAAAACCTTACCAATAACTTCCTACATAGAACAATGTAGGATGCATGCACCATGTTAACATCAATTTTAAATAAAAATTATCACATTAATGTAGATGTTTATTCTGTTTACCAATAGTACCTATTATTATGGATGATCCTGTTTGTAAATAAAACAGAGAGATAGAGAGAGAGAGAGAGAGAGAGAGAGAGAGCACTCACAATTTCATGCCTATGGGGAATATAATTAGACTTTTGACCAACATTGTGGGGAATAATCGGTTTTATGGGGATTCCTCTGATTCCCCATCAATCCAAGCACTATTTGAAAAGAATCCGGATGCAAAAATTTGTAAGTTGCCGCCAAAAGAGATAGAGGATGGTGATACCGAGGTCATTGGTAAAAAAATCTGATACTTATTTCTCTCAAATTTTGTTTTCATAGTAATTGTTTTACTAAAAATGATGTATTTTTTGTAAATTGAAATGATTCTTAATCGTATTAAAGAGAACATTCAAATTAAGATATTTGTACCGACATCTTGACTTATAGACACTGTTTAATGTTTAATGAGAATTACAATATCATTATCTACAGAATTAGCATTAGAATGAATGATACCAAATAAATATATTTCTTTGTTTACCAAGTGTGGAATCAAATGAACATCAAGAAGAGATTCAAATATCACTAAACAAAGCTGTACCTCTATTCACTTCCATAAACAGTGAGCGATTGTCTCCAATACCTTCTGACGAAGTATGCATAAATGACTAGGAATTAAATATTGAAAAGAAAAGTGTTTGTTACCAGCTGAAGCTTAGAACTTTTTGTAATAGTTAATGGAATTCTTAGTATATTTTTCCACTCCTGTTCATCAAAGTCAAAATCGTCACTCCATTTTAGAATACCAGCAGATGTTTGAGCCTGTTTAATAATATTGCTGCAGAAATCGTTGAACTTTTTTGTTCTTTTAAAGAAAATTTCAAGTAAAAAATTATGTTTTTGTCAAAAATCTTGTGTTGAATATCCTAGATAATCAATGATATTTCTATCCTAAATCCCATGTTAATTATCCTAAATCCTCTTGAGGTGAAAATGAGATGATCCTATCGTAAGGCATATGGGCAATATCAACGATGTAGAAATAAGGAAGTACAGAAGAATTTTTAATTTGAAATAAAAACATATATGCCATAGAGCCAATTCATGTACTTTAAATTTGAAATATTCACTGTAACTGAAGTTACTATCATTGGTGTTAGATATCAATAATGATAGAAATGTGGGAATGCGATCCTATACGACAAAGTATACTAGTGTATCATGGATATCTTATTAACAATTCAACATCATGTTTAGTCCTCTGATCTATGAAGTGGTATCTACAAATATGGCAGCAACAATAACGCGGCATTACTTCTGATATAAATATTCACAACCGTAACACGTGGCGAGACAGTACGCTCTAGAAGGTATTATTTGTCAGACGTCCTATGCTTTTATTATTTGTAGACAGGAATAATTTCTGAAATGTGCTGAGGTGTATAATATCTTTTTACGACGTGATTGTAGAACAAAATACAGGTAACATTCTGGAGAGTCTTACATACCTCGAAATGGAGAATACCAATAGTGCTTCTAGCGTGAAATGGACATCCCGGCTGGAATTTGTTGTGGCCCTCCTCGGTTATTCCATTGGCATGCCGGAATTTTGGAGAGTCCCGTACCTTACATACAGGAACGGAGGGGGTAGGTGTAAAAACCTGTATAAGTCATGTGCATCGAAAAGAAACAGACACTTAATACTATACCCAAATTATCCAGGCGTAAAAGTTTTGTATCATATACTTAATCAATGTTTAATACAGGACTTTACTACGCCAGATGAATGCATTCAAGCAATACTTGCATTACGATATGTTATGTCGACTACTCTCCAATATTTCTTACAAACATTTGCATGCCAGTTTTTCATGAATACGTAATTATGCCCAAGACTCTTCTTGTTTAGTCTTATAAACTTACGAATATATCATAATCGATAAAAAGGGGCAAGTAGGAACAAAACACAGAAACTTTAAAACGTGAAGGAGAAATAGGACCAGATGTCACAGAAAGGTAAACGTCTTCTGATTTATCGATGACATCCGCCGTACACAATCTAGGTCAAATCCAGTTGATGTTATGCCAATCTAATTAAAATCAGCTGTTACATGGCTACGTTTACTATGCAAAACGTAGCCATGTAACAGCTGATTTTAATCAGATTGATGTTATGCGTCATTAAAATTATAACAATAGCATCATATAAGAGCCACACAGGAGGTAGAAGTGACGTCACATAGGTACCGGAAGTTGCACAATAAGAGATTGCGTAGGTGGAAGAGACATCACATAGGTACCGGAAGCTGCACAAAAAGAAATTGCGTAGGTAGAAGAGAAGTCACATAGGTACCGGAAGTTATACAACAACAGATTTCGTAGGTGGAAGTGACGTCACATAGGTACCGTTAATTTAGCAGCAACATATTTCGTAGGTCGAAGTGATGTCATATACATGTAGGTGATCATGGGTTCATATGAAAAAAGTTTTCGCAGTTGATGAAAAACGAATTTTCCGACGACTGTTACGAGTATCATTGATTCATGTGTATACACATGAGGAAATTGTATATAACAATACACCATATACCTAGTGCGATTCGCTAGAATGCCTGCGATGTTGTAGTTATATAGAAAATCTACCGATCCGTCTCTGATGACCTGAGGTGATAGGTTTGTACTTGTTCAAACATACTCTGATGTATTTCCTTAGTATGAATGAAAATTACACCACCTAACTAACCTAAACATATGTGTTATAAGTCTCAGTGATGAAAGATTTTTTAGGTGGAATTGACTTACCGGAGGTTGCGCAATAACGGGTTTCGTAAGTGGAAGGGACGATACGTAGTAGTTGGTCACATGTATACCTTTGAAAAAAGAAGTCAGGTTTTCGCAGGTATGGTGGCATATTTCTGCCATCGAGTTGCCGACTTACGACTTAAATATGTCGACATCATTAAAAAATATGCCAACATAAACCGTAAAATATGTCGACTTAATAGTTTACTTACCGAGATAATATGGCCGTGATAATTATCTAGGAAGTGGCTGACAGAAATATGCCACCATGCGATATAAAGCCGAGTTTCAATCTTCCCAAATAGTTATCACGGTGTTATTATCTCGGCAATTAAGCTAATAAGTCGACATATTTTTCGGTTTATGTCGACATATTTCTTTATGATGTCAACATCTTCTCGGAAATATGTCGACATCTTTATGTCGTAAGTCGGCAACTCGATGGCAGAAATATGCCACCATAGATAGAAATTCAAAAGGAACAATGCAAAACAATTACTTTCCCAATATGTTTCGTAAGAACTTTCAGTAGTACAGTACCAATGGGTTTCGCTGATTCGTTATAAGTACTGACGACTTTCAATCTTTCAGAGATACTTTTCTAACGTGTATCAACGGTACATGTGCATAGACCTTAGGAATTTGTGTATGAACAATAGAATGGTACAAATATAGAGACCATATACCTAGTGGTTTCGCTAGAATGATTTTGTACCTACCTAGACTTTATATATGTGTCATAGATGACGATTGAGTCTAATCAACCTCATTGAACTAAACAATTGATTAGATATCGACTGTCACGTGATTTACCTTGGTCTAATCTTGCCACCTCTGACTTTCTGTTTTGACGGCATTTGCCGTTTTCTTTTTTTGGGGAGTATGTGGGCGCTGGTAGCCAAATCATGGGGACCACTTTATTAACACCAAGAGTCAAATAATATACTTGAAATACGTCCCTCTGTTCACAAAAACATTATTATATATAGTTGTGTGATTACACAACGTACTAAGAACATAATAAAACCTACTATTAGTTATCCGAAAATATGCAGTAAAAATAAATATTTAAGATGTTTGCTTATATTTTTGCGTTCTGCATCAAAGGTTTTTATTCATGTTTATCTTAATACCTGACTCGCATGAATTTGCATTTTGAAAAAAAAGATTTTATTAGAAATACGTGGTTTTATAACCATCGTTCAGTTCTGCATGTATCAAATATTCATAAACATCGATGTACTTTATCTCGCTGACCACACTGTCTCAAATACAAGTCAAATATGTGTACGTACATACGTACACAATCTAAGAGGTGTGATAGAGGGCAACAAAACATACGTCATTTCCCTAATCCAGACAAATAAATATAAGGCTACTATAAAAAAACAAACACAAATTTCATTTATCATGAAGCAAGATAAGTTTTTCGTTTATTTGATACTGAATTCTTGTGATTCAAGAAAAAATCTTTTCTTCAATCGATAAAAGCGTAGCGTTTGTGTCTTCGACGATGCTATGCAAATAACAGAAATCCATGTTAATTAATTTTCTCAATTTCCAACTTTAAAATTTCAATCTAAGATATCAAAGAACATTGTACTGTTACATGGCATTATGACATTTTAAACATAATTGTGGTTGACGTCCATGGTGTTTGTGATTGCTCAATGATGTAATTGTTCTTCAGACAGAAAGTTTTCTTTGTTAAGCTCATTTTCTAGTTAACATGCTTTTGTTGAACATGTTATAAATGAGGTTTTTCTTGTTTTTACACAAATTGAATTTAGGTTTCATCATATTTGTCATTCTGCATTAAGACTATGAGATCAAAACACCATGTAATAGAATACATTCTGTATTCTTAAAATTACAGAGCCATTCCAAATATCAAAATAATAGTTTTGTAATGTAACATTCTGTTTCCATATCATGATTCGAAACTGATGAAGGGATATTATTGTATACTAGGTCTACATTTCGTAGTGGGACGGATTCGAAACAACATTCATATAAGACGTTTAAAGGAAAAAAAAAAGATCAGTGGTTTTACCCTAAACGACACGAACAGCAAATTGCTCAAATTTGAAGCAATGAAAAATATCAGGAGAAGAACACGACAGTCCTAAATAAAAGCCTGACTTTTGATGTACAATTTCTTCGTATCTATACACATGTATCAATGTACCCGTAACATTGAGAGTCGTCGTTTTCACATTTTTCACAATGAAAGGAATTTCATCAACCGCGAAAAATTATGACCGCCTATGTGACGTCACTTTCACATACGAAATCTGTTATCGCACAACCAGTCGTAGGAATCTACGAACAACACATGATCACGTACATTTGTATGTGACGTCATTCCACCTACAAAATCTGTTGTTGCGCAACTTCCCTCACATATGTGACGTCACTTCCACATCCTGTATACCTCCTTATATGTTGCTAACAATAACATCAGAACTACTATTTATGTTTTGAGTATCGAGCACGTCACGCTTCACATCACATATCACCCGCGGGACTGAATTAGTAGGATCGTAATGTAGACGATAATAATCACCATATTGATTTCTTAATCCCACATTTTTCTTTTTTTCTATCAGCACTCGACGTCTATTAAGCAAACTATTATATTGAAAAGATGCGTTTTAGTATAACTGACATATTTTGATTTGACACTGAAGTTACTGCATAGAAATAAAAATATCGATAGATAAATTAAAAACCACGGCTGTTGTTAGCATTGTTAGTGATATTCTTGTAAATGTTTGATTAAGAACCCGTATTCTCCGTGTTGTTTTCAAGACACTTCCCCAATGCGCCTCCAAATCTAGATCTTAACATTTCTGTCTGTCATATATTTTGTGATTCCCCAATGCTAATATCGAGGGTTTTGTACAATCCTTTGTGCTCCTTAAGATTTAATCTGATCATTTTAATAAGCAGTTGATGCAAATTTGCCAAGAATAAATATAAAAGCATTATTTGAATTGTGTTCACAATATCCAGTTAAATGTTTTATTTGATATATAAACAGGTTTATTCATGCATTCTATCAGAACACTACTATGAACCTTCTATAGACACGCTTAGTACGTGACCACACAACAACAAATAAACATTCTGCATAATTTATATTTTTAAAATTTAATTTTGGCTGGTATACATTATACATATTTATATATGAAAACATGTTCAAGTGTATCTTTATGTTTAAATGGTATTAAAAATATAACACATTTCTACCATAGAATGACACAAAAATCACAAATATTACCCAGATTTCCATTACCAGCGCCTCATATTACAAATGTCGAGGCATTTGAAAAGGTGTGTCTATGATTCTAAAAGTACTTTTTAAAACGCCATGATATTGTTAATATGTATGAAAAACGCATCAAAATTAGCATTAATGATAAAACTTCCACTGCGTTTAATATATGTATTTATAATTCCAAAAATGCATTACCATTCAACCACATCTGGCTCTTAAGATTTTTGAAATGTCAGTCAAGCTGACCCTTTTTGCCTCGCCCCTTAGGCCCCTGTTGGTTTGGGACCTTATTATTCACAATTTTGGTTAACCTCTGGCCATGAAAGGTTTCTGGGATTTCTAATCAGAAAAATGTAAATTGTTTACGGACGCATGATGCACGACTGACAACGGACGATGCACGACGACGGACAAAATGCGATTAGAATAGATCACTTGATATTCGTCTTAGTTGACCTCAATGTTTGTGTGCATTCCTTATGTTACAGGTGTGGGTATATATAATCCAATGCCACTTTGTTGTTCATGGTAGTTTTATTATCCATTAATAAAACCCTACAATTACAAGAAATACTAATCATACACACATACATACTAAACTACAGACATGACAATCAAGGGACATAACTCTTACATGTAACATATTTGAACCGATAACAAAGAGATGACACAATTTCTGTTATAAATACGTTAACAGAACCAAATACTAATACATTTATGTTTTTAGAATACACATATCGATAACTAGAATATATCAAATTAGTTATTCACTATTTAGACACAATAGATATACAAATATCAAATTAGGAAATTATCCCTACCTTTATCACTTACATTACTATTAATATATATAAAACATTGGTAATTTTCCTACAGACAAAATCACCATGTACATAATGTACTGTACAATTCATACAATTAAAACAACCAGAACTACAACTCACCCCACATATCATGCGGAGGTTTCCGGAACATTATTCATTACCACCAACCAGATTCACAAGTAATCACCAGCTGTAATCAATGAATAATCTGGTCTAATATATATACAAATAAAAAGGTCATATACAAAATATATTGTATTATGATATCTATCAATTCCAATTAAACATACATGAAGCACATAACTTCTGACAAAGTACCAGATATGTTTTCTACACAGATCTTTTCAAAATACTTATTAAAACATGATATTACATGTTGTTTTATAATACAACATTAATATATACTTAGTTACAAAATAGTATCAAATGAAAGTAAAAACTCACCAGATCTTCAATATAATTTAGGCTCTGACTTCTACAGATTGTTTTCAGCTAGAGCGCCAGAAGAGAAGTGATTTGAAATACTAAGAGGATTAAAAACATGCAATACAGGTAAAAACTGTCCAATGAAATTGTCCATGTCAGGTCACATGTCATACATACTCACATTCCTTTCATTCCTATTAAGGTTTCTCACACCAAACAAATACCAACAGTACATTAAAGATGCACATTCCATGAAATATAACATACAATGATTTTACATAAAATATAACCCTGTGACACTTATATAGCTCGACACAGACCAATTGTTCATAGTTATATAAATGCAATTTCTTTTGCTAGGGATTCATAAAGAATCAGAAATGTGAATATAATTTAACGTTTTGTTATTAGTATCATTTATTGAAAATTCTTTTTTTACACAGGGTCTTTTATTATCGCCTACATCCTACTGATGCTGGTGTGTGGGCTTCCTTTGTACTTCCTAGAGCTGGCCCTGTCTCAGTACTCGGGAAAAGGACCATGGCGGTTTTGGGATATATGTCCTTTATTGAGAGGTAAGTAAGATACATAAGTAGATCAACTTCTCGTCTCATGCTATCAATAATACGAATACCTAGCTATGATCGTTCGTTTTGACTTCTGTATCAAAGTCCACAAACAAAGAATTACTCCGATAGTATGTTGTGATGGTTACATTTAAAGAGTGAAAATGGTAAAGCCAGCAATCAGTGAATTTATTTAAATAAGAATTTTCATCAATGGAAGGTAATGGAAATTTTATACACATACCCTTATGTGGTAAATGGGGTTGCGTGTAAGAACCATTAAATGTTTTGTATATTACTCCGAAATCTCAATATATAAAATAAAAAAAACACCGTGCCGTAGATAATTTCAGATAACTTGTTAACAGGAGTAAGTATTGCCATTGCTGTCATCAATGGTTTAAGTGGCGTCAACGCAGCCATCCTTGAAGTCTGGGCATTTGACTATTTTGTGAACTCGTTTAAGACAGTCCTGCCTTGGGCAAACTGTGACAATGACTGGAACACCCCTGTTTGTCATAAAGATGGGTCGAAAGGAGATACAGCCATGTATGCCAGCATCAACAACAACAACACGAGCAACTACAACATCATGGTAAATATGATTTATACATATGCAGATGGGACGCAATGCGATATTCAATTACTTTTATTACTGTAAAGTCTTTGCATATAACATATAAACCCTACAAAGCTATGTATAAGTTTACGTTAAACATATCGAGGCACTACGTATTATTATTTTGTTTGGTTGTTTTTTCAGCAAATAGAGAAAGGGCAACATAAACTTTATTCTGAAAACGCCACGAGTCTTCGTATATATTGTACCCATGGCATAATCTTGTTGCGTTATTTCATGCAATATCAAGGAAGCAAGATGTGTTCACTGGTACAAACTACAGCAAGATGAAAATAATAAATAATAAATTACCTCCATGTTATGTTAGAAATATCACGAAACTTTTGAAAAAGCCCTTCAAACTCATATATATTATATGATCACATCACACCCAGGTAAGATTTCCATATTTTCCTGCCGGGTTGTATTACAGATTAATTTTTTTTATACATTCCTATGAATATAGATAATGTCATGTCCTGAATCACAAGCCTACCAAAAACTATTATGTGGATACAAAATATTAAATATTAAAGACGAGACGTTGATAGCACGAATTTGTTCTTTGACCTTTAGTGACAGTTTTATAAGCTATGCTATGGACCGAAATGAGTATGGATTCTTAGGCGACACAGCCATATCTTTTATGACACCGTATTCGCATTATGACGCGATAAACACCTGTTGCCAATTATATTAATAAATAATGGTGGTGATTATTTAACTGTGCTTAACTGCATCATTAGACGAGAATAATGCATCAGATAAAATGGTTGGCACAATAGTTATTTTTCAGGAACTTTATTTCAAAGTCTCCATTAAGAAAGAAAGGACGTGAAAAGTTTCTGTCGCAGGATCGGGTGCACGCATTATGATATGTTCTGCGAAGTTGCATTAAAAAGGTTTGGGAAATATTTTCCATTTAATTTTCAGTCGCGATCATTTTTTTCGTGTAAGGTAAGGGGTGGCGATGTAAATATAACTCATTTCCGTTTCGAATTATAGGTATATTAACGCTCACTGAATTTTAGGAAAATGCAGGAACCGCTAGCGATTGGAAAAAAAAAAAAAAAAAAAAAAAATCCAAGAAGTTAAAAATGTCGTGGACGGATATGTTCCAAGATTCATAATCCCGCTGTTGCTTTATCATAATTCATTGCAGTCAGGGTTTAGCTTAATTTCTATTCCTTTCTAAGACTGTTCAACATTTTAATGCGTACGACGGCGTTCATGTTGGCGCAATCGGTAAACTTTTCCAGTTTATAACATTTCTAATCCAAATGAGTGTCTCCTATTGTCCAACCAAGAGTGTTGTACCTTATATCTTAGGGTATGTAAATTGAAAAGGGTGGTGTACTTTGTGCTTAAAATACGTAAAAACGAATAAAAATGTAACATATATTAACATATATCTGTTATATCTATTTTCAGAACAATGCATCTTCAACGATGTTGAATAACAGCGCTTTTCGTCATCCCGTGGACTCCGTCAATGAATTTTGGCTGTAAGTTATGGTCATTCATTGTTATAGAAGAATACATAAGTGTAATGATTTATTCAAAATACACAGACATTGTTTATCATGCCAAAACATTCATAATATATATCCCTTTTACATTTTAGATTAAAGTCAATTTAAGCATTCAAAATACATTGGATACGCAATATTTTAATATATGAAGGGTAACAGGACGTAAAAATTTTGATTTATGCAACAAGTATTCGAATAGGGAAAAAATGTTCAGGTTGTTTATAATCAGACTCTTGTCATTTATATAAAACATGTAATAAATAACAAGGCATGCAGCGAAATACAGTACCCCAAGGGATGTGAAATTATATGCTAGAAATGCACATAAAGATGATAACTTTGTAACGAATAGGGTGAGCCCATACCCAAAGTATGAAGTTCCAGTGATAAGTGGTACTGGAGATATAGCCGGGTCAGACTTTTCTTCGATGTAGATTGAAGGTCAAAACATAGGTTAGAGTGAGGTAGTTTTGATACCCGACATGTCACATAGTGAATCAACACCACAAGCACGGAGTTCCAGTGCCTAGCAGTGTAGAAGAGCTCTGACAAGATAGGGTAAGGACCGACGGACGCAAAGCAAAATCAAAGTCCTTCCCCGGTTCGCGCTGGGGGGTAGATAAATAAGCATATTGTTCAGCAATTCCCACGTGCTTTACCTTTGCTAATGGATTAATGGACGGCTCTTGAATATAAGATTGCAATCCTGGGGCTGTTAGATGTGTATATCTAAGGTCAGCTGTAAACATAAACTAACACACCAAATAGATATGATTTTGATAAAAAGTGCGGAGAAGTGCTAATAATTTCAATTAATTGGATCCTGAATCTCTTTTAATTTTCAGAATAAAAAAATCCTTGACGATGAAGAGCTGATCCTGAGTACAGAAAAAATAGTTTGAATCGTTTACAATGCAAATAAACTAGGATAGATATGTATTCAAATTACATTTCGAATGAAAGGATTTTTTTTTTTTTTTTTTAATTTTTCGTCTATTTTCCTCCATCAGGTATCGGATTCTGAGAATATCGGACGGATTTGATCACCTTGGGTCCATCAGTGTTATTTGTGTGATTTATCTACTTGTGATAAGAATACTAAGTGCTTTTAGCATGGTAAAGAGTGTCAAAAGTATAGGCAAGGTATGTATTTATTTGTTTTTCATCCTAAGGCACACGAGGGCTGATTGATATGTTGTGAGCCTCATTTTGAAGGATCTGAATTTTACCGGAAATATTGTATTACTTTTAATCATAATCGCCTTTAGTATCTATATACTTTTGCCACTTTTGTTCAAGGGCCTCAATGCCACTTTTATAGAACTCCATTTCTTGTCTGTTTAGAAAGTGATCCACTGCATGTATGACGTCATCATCGAAAGTGGGTGGCGGAAATAGCTGTTTTCAATTTTGGAAATAGATGAAAGTATGATGGAGCGAGACCAGGTGAATAAGGCGGATGCTCAATCAATTCAAAGCCACAATCGTGAATGGCGTCCATGTCAATGACGGACTTGTGAACATGAGCATTGTCCTGGTGGAATAACACACATTTAGTGAGCTTTCCGTGGCGCTTAAGTTTAAAATGTTCCCGTAACTGCCTCAGGAGTGAAACATAGTATGTGGCATTGATTGTTTGTCCCTTTTGGAGATAATCTATCAGCAGAATACCATCTGCATCCCAGAAAACCGAGGCCATAACCTTCCCAGCTGATGGAACAGTCTTTACCTTCTTTGGCGGAGGAGCCAGGGTGCTTCCATTGTTTCGATTGTTGTTTGGCCTCTGGGTTAAAATTATGGACCCATGTTTCATCCATAGTGACAAATATCTGAAGAAAATTGGCAGGATCTTCCTCAGACATATTAAGATTAGCACGCGAAAATGTGCGCCAGGTGTGCTCCTGATTAACTGTCCGAAGCCTTGGTACCCATAAAACTTTCTCATTACAAGATCCTCGTTCGGAATGGAATGCACCCTTTCCTGTGAAATGCCAATTCTACTGACTATATATTTTTCTGTGACTCGTCTGTCAGTCATAACAATTTCATGAATTTTATTGACTATTTCTGGGGTTGCAACATTGGCAGGCCTTCCAGGATGGGGGTCATCCTCAAGGCTCTGTCGGCCGCGCTTAAATTCCGCCACTCACATTTTCACTGTAGCATAAGAAGGGGTATTTTCCCCTAGTGTTGCTACAATATCATTATTGATATCTTTAGGTGTTCAGTCTTTTTATGGAGATATTGGATCATTGCTCTTTCACCGATTTTGTCCATTTTGCAAAAGCCGCTTGTCTTGTTTACTTTTACTACCTCGTCAATATAAACTGACCAAATGAGACTAGTCCTTGGGTATATGGCTCTCGTCAATATAAACTGACCAAATGAGACTAGTCATTGGGTATATGGCTCTATATATTCAGAGAATAGTAGGACTTAAGAACATCCTTGAGTACCTCTCTCAATATGAGGCTCACTGCACATCAATCATCCCTCGTATATGGTATTTTCGAACGGAAATGTGGGTAACCTCATATCTAGAAAAAATATTTTTAACGACAGAATATGAAAGAAATTTAGTCAAAAACAAATAAGCATACAAAATGTACATGCATAGCCAAACGATAAAATAAATGAAAAAAGAGTTAAGTTTCTGTTATTTGGACAGTTTCAAATGCGTCAGAAACGAATTCAAATGGCTTAAAAATGATAAATTGGTTTTAACTTGTGGTTTCAAAACACAGGAAAATATGCCTAGTGCATAATTCACAATAGTCTACAATACCCCTCCTTGTATGTCAAACAATTATTATCATCATGTCTGACCTACAGGTAATGTATGTAACTGCCCTTCTACCTGTGTGCCTGATTCTGGTGATATGGATACGAGCCCTGACCCTTCCTGGTGCCACTAAAGGAATGCTGTATTTTGTGTCAACTGACGTCACTAAATTAGCTAACACACAGGTATCAATTAAGCCTTTTAAGAATTTCTCAGAGGACAAATTAATCATAACGCGCAGTTGCAAACAAATAAATCAACAAACTTAGGCGCGTTATGATTAATTTTACTGCAATCATGTGAGAATAAAAGCTGATAATACTCGACCTGTGCTATTTTTATCGTATTCATAGTCAAATATTTACATTTTTACTTCGCTCCGCCTCAATGAACATAGTAAACTCATTTCACTTCATTTCCCGTTGAAGATTTTGGGTCGCGTGCTTCTGTTCTGAGAGACGAATCACTTTGTTGCCGGCGTGTGAATACATTCACTGAATTTACAATGGCGATCGAGTTCTGTACCGCCACAGACTTGAATGCACTTTCATTTTGTGAATTGTTTAACATTGTTATAAACGTATATAAACACAAGTGGAATAGCCGCTTTATGTGCTAATAAAAATGACAGTATAATGCAGACAGTTTAGAAAACAGGATCTGACAGAACACTGACACCCCCGATAGCACTGAGCTCATGACCTACGTAGCGCAGTAGGTCTAACGTTAGCTGTATCTCGAATGCCATGCCTTGATACCATTTTAGTGGTCACAGAAAATAAACCTCAATTTTAACACTATTTAACAACACAAAACAGACTGGTAGCAGAAGCATGCTATATCGAGAACAGGGACACATTATTGTCGTATTTTGACTCAATCTAAACATATGGAGGACACAAGTTTCCGGCCGTCGAATACCGCCAATTTTCAAATCAATGTTTCTTTACTTACTATTATCAGAATTTACATCCCAAAACGCCAGTGCGACAATGAAATCCAATATTTCAAGAACACCATGTACATCACCAGCTAACCTGCGACTAAAATCCACATTGTTACACTTTTTCTCGAGCTATGAATATCCCAGTTATTAGACTGCATCACGTCATTTTTTTAACCGAGTCCCTGTGTCTCGAGTGACCAAATCACACACATACTATACTGTCAACAATGCACTTTAAATTCGTATTTATATGGGTATTGCTAAGTTTTTATTATACAATATCATAAATATTTGTTATAAATGAAAATTTTACCTTGAAAATATCGTATCTATGTGTATCAACATCGTAATAATCAAAACGTGTATGGCACTATATTTTGTGTTGCCTTGGCGACGAGAATAGTTGACTGTCTGCTGTTCCACTACTGTGCACACATGTACGATAAGTATAACAATGTTACAAAGTGACGCACTTACGTCACACTGTTGCGACCGAATTTTGCAATCTGGTGGCGAAGTTTTAAATTTGGTTAACGTAAATATAAGGATTGATTGTCAATTTTGTTGCTTGCATGGACTGATGAAGGGAAGTGAACCTCGTGCAAATGGTACATGAACTGCTTCGCAGTTCACTTCATTTGCACGAGGTTCACTTCCCTTCATCAGTCCATGCAAGCAACAAAATTGACAATCAATCCTTAAATTTCTCTCTGTCCATAGGACTTGTTCTTGTGACGTCACAGCTAAACGCAACTGTTCCCGGCTAAAAAATATGGTCCGTGAACATACACAAAAAAGCTTCAACTTTATTTCAACAATATTAATCAATATATGCATTAGAAATGATATTCACCTTCTCTACTACACAAGTACAGTACATAAATTGTTGCGAGTATAATTTAATCAATGGGATTTTTTAATCCGGTAGCACGAATCTCCGTGACGTCAAAAATACAATAACTATAGTGACGTCAGACAAAACAACGCCATTTAGTGGTGACCTCACGAACATTGTTCTCCATATAAATATACCAATGGGAATTTATGTGAGAATTATATAGGACAACTCATTTTGTTTGGTAAAGTTGTACATGTATATTGGCAATGTACGGCAAATGGACATATTCCTTTATTATAATATGTTTAGATCGACAAATAGTATTTACAGTCGGAAAGACATAAAAACGTTAACAGAATAAAAGAAAAGAAAAATACATTGCATATATTTACATAATTACTACACAAGATCGTACATAATATGTTACTGATTTTAGTTGTGGACCGAGGCAGCTTTCCAGGCATTCATGACGCTTGGGCCTGGTTGGGGAGGGCTGATGATGATAGGAGCACACAACAAATTCAAGACAAATTGTTTCAGGTGTATATTTTCATAATGATAAAAAAATCATGTGATGTTCATCTTTGATAATATCATAATATATTATGAATATAAGTATCACCAGTAAATATCTTTAATGTTTCTCTATTCTTTTGTATGTCGAGTTGCAATGAAAGTCCTTATATAGTTCGTTGGTTTTCTTTTGTTCACTTTTTCATATTAAAATGCCACCACCAGGAAGAGTAATTCAGTCTTCATAATACTCACCACCATATCGTAGTAAAGGCGACATAAAACACACTTATCGTTTTATGGCAGAAAATTCACCTCCATAGTTGTCACGCATCTTCAGTTCCTGTCGATATTACTTTCATATTTAGATTTCAGTCTTGAATCTTGTTTTCTCTCTATCTGTTTGTGTTGTTCTATTTGACTTTCCTAATGCATTACGTTCGTTTTTATAGAGCATCCATTATATCAACTTCGGCGACGTTGACCTTCGGACTATTCAATGGTCTCGTGGTGTTTTCCGTGCTTGGTGTGATGTCTGAAGAGATTGGTGTCCCTATAAAAGACGTGATGACGTCAGGTAGGGGTCTTTGTAATGATACACTACATCGATAACAATAACAACCAGACAATATGAATAAACCAATCAAACCAAAACTGTAGCTAAAAAAGTAAATAAAGAAAAAGTGGATAAGTGAACACAAGAAAAAATAAGAAGATACATGTTAAAGAATATCATAAAACTATATAACTCTAGGTGAAATTCCAGAAATGTCAAGCTCTCAATTTGAGCACCAAGACGACTTATTAACCAGATTCATTTTAGAACAAAGATCGGGAAAATTTCACAAATGTTGAATGGCATTATATAACCAAAGGGAAGATAACACTATTCTATCCTTATCAACTACATACCACATTGTGTGAAATAGCGTTTCTTTATGGAGACTATCATATGTTTATTTTTTGTTTTATGCTTTTTTTCAGGTGGTTTTTCTATCGGTTTTATCGCCTATCCTAAGGCACTCAGTTATTTCCCCTTACCACAACTTTGGTGCGTTATTTTCTATTTGGTCATTCTACTGCCGGGATTGGATGTTATGGTAATGCTTCATGCACACGATTATTGGTTTATTTTGTAAATACCAGATGTATGCCAAACAAAATCTCGCACTCCTTGCTCCCAAAAATAATATTAAAAGGAATTATTCAGTGGGTACAACTTGGAAGTAAAATCATCATAATGACAACTTAATCCCAAGTGTTAACTATAGTAAGTTTCTATAATCTTTTATGATAATACCTCCTGTACTTGTTGTGTTGTTTATCTTTTTGTCCATGCCTTAGAAGGGAAATAACTCCCGACGACACCGTTGTTGCAACACATAAATTTCGTAGGAGCGACAACCTTTGCCTTTCCACGTATACAAATGATTTAACGTATCAATTAAAACATTTGCATTTTGTATATTATCATATGATTAATCTAAATCATAAACCGGCATTCTTTATATATTACGTTTTATTTTTCTTAAACAGGTTGTAGATACAGAACCGCTGTTGATGGTACTTGAAGAGATGTTCCCGAAGGCTCTAAATAATCGAAGAGTCTCTTTGCTCGCAATTGTCAGCATGGTCATGTTTCTTCTCAGCCTACCGCTGGCAACACAGGTAAATATGTCAATATAGGTAAAAATAAGCAACATTTTTCAATATGGTTATAGATTAACAACACGTATGCAAATCGGTAAAACGTGGAAACATGTACGTAAATCAATCAGCACACGTCTAATTAATCAACACGTGCAAAAAAAGATGTAAATCTGCCACACGTATACATATAAGTGTCAATCAGTGACACGTGTTAAAATTAGTATAATAAATCAGTAATACGTGTTTACATTAGTATAAATCAGTAACACGTGTTTACATTAGTATAAATCAGTAACACGTGTTAACATTAATATAAATAATAACATGTGTTAACATTAGTAAAAATCAGTAACACGCGCTTACATTAGTATAAATCAGTAATACGTGTTAACATCAGTATAAATCAGTAACACGTGATAACATTAGTATAAATCAGTAACACGTGTTAACATCAGTATAAATCAGTAACACATGTTAACATTAGTATAAATCAGTAACACGTGTCAACATTAGCATAAATCAGTAACACGTGTTAACATTAGTATCAATCAGAAATACGTGTTAACATCAGTATAAATCAGTAACACGTGTCAACATTAGTATAAATCAGTAACACGTGTTAGAATTAGTATAAATCAGTGACTCGTGTCAACACTAGTATAAATCAGTGACACGTGTCAAAATAACTTAAAATCAGTAACACGTGCTTACATTTGTATAAATCAGTAACACGTGTTAAAATTAGTATCAATCAGTAACACGTGTTAACATTAGTATACATCAGTGACACGTGTCAACATTAGTATCAATCAGTAACACGTGTCAACATAAGTATAAATCAGTGACACGTGTTAATATTAGTATAAATCAGTGACACGTGTTAAAATTAGTATCAATCAGTAACACGTGTTAACATTAGTATACATCAGTGACACGTGTCAACATTAGTATAAATCAGTAACACGTGCTAACATCAGTATAAATCAGTAACACGTGTTAACATTAGTATAAATCAGTAACACGTGTTAACATTAGTATAAATCAGTAACACGTGTTAACATTTGTATAAATCACTGACACGTGTTAACATCAGTATAAATCAGTAACACGTGTTAAAATTAGTATAAATCAGTAACACGTGTTAACATTAGTATAAATCAGTAACACGTGTTAACATTAGATAAATCAGTAACACGTGTTAACATTAGTATAAATCAGTAACACGTGTTAACATTAGTATAAATCAGTTTAACGTGTTAACATCAGTATAAATCAGTAACACGTGTTAACATTAGTATAAATCAGTAACACGTGTTAACATCAGTATAAATCAGTAACACGTGTTAACATCAGTATAAATCAGTAACACGTGTTAACATTAGTATAAATCAGTAACACGTGTTAACATTAGTATAAATCAGTAACACGTGATAACATAGTATAAATCAGTGACACATGTCAACATTAGTATAAATCAGTAACACGTGATAACATAGTATAAATCAGTGACACATGTCAACATTAGTATAAATCAGTAACACCTGATAACATAGTATAAATCAGTGACACATGTCAACATTAGTATAAATCAGTAACACGTGATAACATACTATAAATCAGTGACACATGTCAACATTAGTATAAATCAGTAACACGTGATAACATACTATAAATCAGTGACACATGTCAACATTAGTATAAATCAGTAACACGTGTTAACATTAGTATAAATCAGTAACACGTGTTAACATTAGTATAAATCAGTGACACATGTCAACATTAGTATAAATCAGTAACACGTGTTAACATTAGTATAAATCAGTTTAACGTGTTAACATCAGTATAAATCAGTAACACGTGTTAACATTAGTATAAATCAGTAACACGTGTTAACATCAGTATAAATCAGTTTAACGTGTTAACATCAGTATAAATCAGTAACACGTGTTAACATTAGTATAAATCAGTAACACGTGTTAACATCAGTATAAATCAGTAACACGTGTTAACATTAGTATAAATCAGTTTAACGTGTTAACATCAGTATAAATCAGTAACACGTGTTAACATCAGTATAAATCAGTAACACGTGTTAACATTAGTATAAATCAGTAACACGTGTTAACATTAGTATAAATCAGTAACACGTGTTAAAATTAGTATAAATCAGTAACACGTGATAACATACTATCAATCAGTGACAAATGTCAACATTAGTATAAATCAGTAACACGTGTTAACATCAGTATAAATCAGTAACACGTGTTAAAATTAGTATAAATCAGTAACACGTGTTAACATTAGTATAAATCAGTAACACGTGTTAACATCAGTATAAATCAGTTACACGTGTTAACACTAGTATAAATCAGTAACACGTGTTAACATTAGTATAAATCAGTAACACGTGTTAACATCAGTATAAGTCAGTAACACGTGTTAACATTGGTATAAGTCAGTAACACGTGTTAACATTAGTATAAATCAGTAACACGTGTTAACATCAGTATGAATCAGTGACACGTGTTAACATTAGTATAAATCAGTAACACGTTGCAACATTAGTATAAATCAGTAACACGTGGCAACATCAGTATAAATCAGTAACACGTGTTAAAATTAGTATAAATCAGTAACACGTGTTAACATCAGTATAAATCAGTAACACGTGTTAAAATTAGTATAAATCAGTAACACGTGTTAACATTAGTATAAATCAGTGACACGTGTTAACATCAGTATAAATCAGTAACACGTGTTAACATCAGTATAAATCAGTAACACGTGTTAACATCAGTATAAATCAGTAACACGTGTTAAAATTAGTATAAATCAGTTAAACGTGTTAACATTAGTATAAATCAGTGACACGTGTTAACATCAGTATAAATCAGTAACACGTGTTAACATTAGTATAAATCAGTAACACGTATTAACATTAGTATAAATCAGTAACACGTGTTAACATTAGTATAAATCAGTAACACGTGTTAACATTAGTATAAATCAGTAACACGTGTTAACATCAGTATAAATCAGTAACACCTGTTAACATCAGTATAAATCAGTAACACGTGTTAACATTAGTATAAATCAGTAACACGTGTTAACATTAGTATAAATCAGTAACACGTGATAACATAGTATAAATCAGTGACACATGTCAACATTAGTATAAATCAGTAACACGTGATAACATAGTATAAATCAGTGACACATGTCAACATTAGTATAAATCAGTAACACGTGATAACATAGTATAAATCAGTGACACATGTCAACATTAGTATAAATCAGTAACACGTGATAACATACTATAAATCAGAGACACATGTCAACATTAGTATAAATCAGTAACACGTGTCAACATTAGTATAAATCAGTAACACGTGTTAACATTAGTATAAATCAGTGACACGTGTCAACATTAGTATAAATCAGTAACACGTGTTAACATCAGTATAGATCAGTGACACGTGTAAATGTAAATCAATGAAAACCAATGAAGAGTTTTTGTTGTCATTTCAGAGGTAAGTTTATAGATTATTGTAACATGTTCGACACAAGTTTGTATTCTCGGATTTACTGCTACTCCAAAGTGTCAAATCATTGTATGGCTTTATCTAGTCATAATTGTGTACATAATACATATCTCTCTATATGTATGCAGTACGAAACGTCCTTAGCTTACACTGATACGAAACTTCTAGGTCAAAGGTCACAACAGAATGTCAATAGTCTGATATGAAATTCCAAGGTCAAAGGTCACAACAGTTAGTCAGCAGACAGGTATGAAATTCCAAGGTCAATGGTCACAACAGATAGTCAATAGACAGGTATGGGGAAATTCCAAAGTCAAAGGTCACAACAGAAAGTCAATTTTCAAATCAATTACGATAACATATTTTAATCAAACTGATATGGATATGATTTCAGTGCCATATGTTCGGGTGTTTATAAAGTCGTTAATATGATTGCGTATTACAGCTTGTCTATAACTACACATATATCTCATGATAATGTCACTACCAGGAGTATATACTTGAAATACTTATCTGAAAATAAACACCATGTACTACTGAAAACTACTTTTTATCTTAGTAGATACATCCATGAGGTAACATGGTATACCATATCAAATATTCATATCAAAAGTGGGACAAGTTAAGACTATTCATGCATATTGAATGCATTTGATTTCCATTTAAAATTATCTAACATTCAAAGTCTACCGAAAATAACTTTAGTTTGGTTTTGTGATGTCATTGACATAGCTATATATGTTTGAAAAAGCCTGTTCTAGCATCCCTTACGTCTCTTTTAGACTTTTGATACCCCTTAGCCCACACACAAACATTAAAGCATCATGACGAGTCCTCGAAAGATAAATTATATTTTTTGGTGCAGTTTTATCACTGTTCAGAATATACTTCCCTTTTCGTGACTGACTTATAATTCATACCCGTCTTTAATGACCATAGCTGTTGATAGAACATTAGATAATATTAACCTGAATCATACCTGTATAATAAATCTTTGATAAATTCACTATTTAGATTCCTGGATGGAGAAAAATAAAGCCCCTGGTGTTACGCATTCCATATTAAAAGAGGCGACTTAGGTGTTTGTCATTTTAGTGCGACTAAAGTCTGAATTGTTCTACCTTTATTTTCGTCACAAGATTTAGCATATTACAAAAAACATGGATATTGATCAATATGGTAAAAATGACAAATCCAAAACTCCTGTTAATTACATCTAAGATCGATGATGAAAATGTCTACATAATTTGGTTGCAATAGTGTAGAAACAATTGTATTGGAATATCAATGCGCTTTTTTACGAATACGACCTTCTAGACACTATCTGACACTTATATTTATACTGATTTCCTAATTATTGATTTTCATGAAAGGTCCTATTTTCAAACATGGCGTATTTTCGAGTACGTTTTGCTTGTTAGAAACTACATGCTTATTTTCAGCATTGGCTTATTTTCAAGGTCGGCTTGTTTTCGAGTTTTGTGGGTTTTCAAACCTAGCTACACATTTAGACGTTTTCTTGATTCATTTACAATTTTATCTTAGGTACATTGGTATAAATATAAAATTCCGGAGTGTAAATTGATAATCTTTTTTAAAGAAAACCTAAATGTGCAGCATGCGTTCGACACCAGAGTATCGTTTGTTATTCCTAACAACTCCATTGTAGAATTGAGTGTCATAGTCTCCTACTTAGGAATCATTTGAAAAGATATTAATAAACTTGTTTTATTTACCTCCAAGGCAACACGTGCGCGCCAGTATAATGTGTTCTCTTTTGTATCTATACTTCCTAGGGGACATTGGATGATATCAAATCTGATTTGCTGCATGGGTAACTCTATCTTAACTTCTATATATACACTTTACTTTTCAGTCTGTTATAGTCTTGACCAGTACGCCGAATTATTCTTTTTTTTCTGAACAGGGCGGAGTCTACATTTTTCTGTTGGTGAATTGGTACACAGGTACCTGGAGCGTCACACTGATCTGTTTGGCGGAGTGTGTGATCTTTGGCTGGATTTATGGTAAGTCTGGCTGGCAACCTTATATTTCTTTTGAGGTATTTAACAACCGTTTTGTTGAACCAGATGGAATATTGAAGGAACGCTTCTTTACAAGGCGAACTGAGACCAAGACCTAGTCTACAATTGCTGTTTTTGATTTGCAATATTCTGTATGAAACACGCAGCAAAAATAACGTTTCGGCTAAGAAGGACTTCCCTCACGATTCTTATCATTATTAATATTTTTAGTTATTCCAACACGTTGAAATAATTGATTGAATTCAATGATAGCCACACCAGGAAAAAAGGAATCGGGACACTGAAAAGGTTTCGAGTTTGATCAATATGATTAGTTTTTCCTATTACAATGCACTGGTGGTACCCATTATCTTAATGTTTATTGAAAGATTTTTCTTTAGAAGGACGTTTTCCAGCTATATTCAAAAGCATGACCGTATTCGTAATATATATCATTTGCTTTGTACCTTAATTAAATGTTCAGAAAGAACTGCTTTGAAAAGAACTCTTTCCACTTGAGCATTGCAACTCTTAATGCAATTGTGGACAGGTGCAAAAACAGATAAGGATTTGCAAACGCTTAAAAAATTCAGATGTACTTTAATCTTTTGGAGAGCGTTTTGTGCGCCTGAATAGTGATTAATTAAATTGAATTTGATCGATTGAATAAAGTGTTGTAATTGAACGGTGACAGCGGACAATGAGTACGTATCCGGAACCTAGTGTACCTAGTGTACCTAGTGTACCGTACCTAGTGTACCTAGTGTACCTAGTGTACCGTACCTAGTGTACCTAGTGTACCTAGTGTACCGTACCTAGTGTACCTAGTGTACCGTACCTAGTGTACCTAGTGTACCTAGTGTACCGTACCTAGTGTACCTAGTGTACCTAGTGTACCGTACCTAGTGTACCTAGTGTACCTAGTGTACCTAGTGTACCTAGTGTACCGTACCTAGTGTACCTAGTGTACCTAGTGTACCTAGTGTACCTAGTGCGATTTTATTACTACTATCATGGCTGTAATGTCAACGAAGAACCGACATTATCTTTCAAAGGACAACATTAAAGAGACATACACAATAACATTAATTAGACAATCGATATACTTTTGTCGGAGAAAAAAATAAAAGATGTCTCTCGCATTTAACATAGCTTGAATTTTTGTAATGCTTTCCAATGATAAAGCGAATTATTAATCTAAAAAACCAACATATATCTCCTCCTTCTCCTAAAACTACCTCACACACGCACGCATATATGCATTGGTTCATGGACGTTAGTTAAAGACTGGACAACGAAGTTTCGTATTTATGCTTTAAATGGATTAATGACTAGATTGTCGTTATCACTCTTCATATATTGTTGTTAGTTATAAGTTCATGCTTTAAGGACAGTTACACCAATAATACACTGCATTACTCTAACCGTTTTATCTTACACCAATAATACACTACATTACTCTAACTGTTTTATCTTACACCAATAATACACTGCATTACTCTAACTGTTTATCTTACACCAATAATACACTGCATTACTCTAAACGCTTTATCTTACACCAATAATACACTGCATTACTCTAATAATTTTATCTAACACCGATAATACACTACATTAATCTAACCGTTTTATCTTACACCAATAATACACTACACTGATTTAACTGTTTTATCTTACACCAATAATACACTGCATTACTCTAAACGCTTTATCTTACACCAATAATACACTACATTATTCCAATCATTTTATCTTACACCAATAATACACTACACTGATTTAACTGTTTTATCTTACACCAATAATACACTGCATTACTCTAACTGTTTTATCTTACACCAATAATACACTACATTGATCTAACCGTTTTATCTTACACCAATAATACACTACACTGATTTAACTGTTTTATCTTACACCAATAATACACTGCATTACTCTAAACGCTTTATCTTACACCAATAATACACTACATTATTCCAATCATTTTATCTTACACCAATAATACACTACACTGATTTAACTGTTTTATCTTACACCAATAATACACTGCATTACTCTAACTGTTTTATCTTACACCAATAATACACTACATTGATCTAACCGTTTTATCTTACACCAATAATACACTGCATTACTCTAACTGTTTTATCTTACACCAATAATACACTACATTATTCCAATCATTTTATCTTACACCAATAATACACTACATTACTCAAACTGGTTTATCTTACACCAATAAATCTTACATCAAATATACACTGCATTACTCTAAAAGCTTTATCTTACACCAATAATACACTACATTAATCTAACCGTTTTATCTTACACCAATAATACACTACATTAATCTAACCATTTGATCTTACACCAATAATACACTGCATTACTCTAATAATTTTATCTAACACCGATAATACACTACATTGATCTAACTGTTTTATCTTACACCAATAATACACTACATTAATCTAACCGTTTTATCTTACACCAATAATACACTACATTAATCTAACCGTTTTATCTTACACCAATAATACACTACATTAATCTAACCGTTTTATCTTACACCAATAATACACTACATTATTCTAACCGTTTTATCTTACACCAATAATACACTACATTATTCTAACTGTTTTATCTTATACCAATAATACATTACATTACTCTAACCGTTTTATCTTACACCAATGATACACTGCATTACTGTAACCGTTTTATCTTACACCAATAATACCTTGCAATAATCTAACCGTTTTATCTTACATCAATAATATACCGCATTACTCGAACCACGTTATCTTACACCAATAACACACTGCATTAGTCGAACCATTTTATCTTACGGGCGAGTAAAATTATGAGTGCGTTACCTTTTTTTGCATATATTTTATATATCGTATTACAGGTACCCACAGAATCGATCGTGATGTCCGACTGATGCTTAATCGGCCGCTTCCTGCCATTGTCCGCTTCAGCATTGCGTTTATAATGCCAGTTTTTCTTACGGTAAGCTACTATAAATTTATGATGAAGACATTAATAAAAAAAAAAATAACAATATATAATAATGTTATTAATTAAATGCGTTGTTCTTAAAGAGATGCATCAGTCTGTTATTAAGATTACAAGCATTTAAAAAAGATGTTTAGCTTTAACACATTATTTCAAATGTTTTTTGTTTTTGTTTTTGTTTTTGCATTACAGATAACATATTCTGATAAATGACACACATTTTGATTTAATAATTGCATCACTTGACATCCATATAGTTAATTCGTGTTCAATTATATAGTCATGTAATCCCTGGCAACTCCTATCAATCATATATATACATGTATAATAACTATTACGGAGTTATAATTATGTATAATAATATATGTATATATTTATATATCATTTCCTCCCCTGGTTACTTTTCTCTTCTTATTTTTGTTCACAATATTGGTTTGTGTTTCGCATGCCTGTATTGTGGGGCGGAGTTTGGCAACCCCTACAGGTCTTTGTTGTCATTTAGTACCATGGTCAATTCGAGATGTTTATTTTTAGATGTTTTAATGATTGTGTTATTTTATGCAATTTTTGTATTGTTAAATTGTAATATATTTAGAGTTTACATTAATGTCATCATATGCCATGTATGGTGGTCATTTTCAATCTAAACATTCTTTTAATTGTCTGTGACAGGACTGAAGATACATGAATATATTTCCATGCAGATGCATATACTGCTGGAGGAATTTAATATTTGTACTGTAAAAAGAAAAAAAAAAGCCATACATGTTTCAAGAACTGAGTTAATTAATATAACAAACACTTTAATTACATGCATATCGTATTTACAATGTATTTATATTTTTACAGTGTCTCCTTTTCATTAGTATATTTACTTACAAACCACCAACATTTGGGGAGTATCATTACCCTGTGTATGCCCGTGCCATAGGATGGGGATTCATTCTCGCGGCCATATTCCCGATCATAATATTCTGTGTATGGGTCGTTAAGAATGAAGAAGGAACGCTGTGTAACGTAAGATATAGAGTAAATTTAATTGTTTCTTATTGAAAAGTCATGGATGGGTGTTACGTAACAAACACGAATGAAAGTTTTGGTAATACTTAGCATTTAACATATGCTTGAGAGAGACAATAAGTACAATCAAATTAATTGTCTCAAGCGTTGTTTTGTGTGTCCTATCTCTCGTCGACTCCTATGTATTTTTATTGGATTTACCTGGAATTACTTGTGACACTATTGAAACACGAAAAAGAAAGTTGCAATATTGTTCTCTTTTAGGGGTAAATTAAGCAGCTATGCTTTACTTGTTAAAACACTGTGCGAGACACGAGACATGCTTTTTTGTTATTTTTAGATATAAAGTCCATATATAGTCCAAATGGTAAGAGAAGACAGTTTCTTTCTATTTCTTTTTTTTTTTGAATTTACAGCGGCTCAAACGTCTGTCACGACACACAGAAAAATGGCTACCAGCATGTGAGAAAGTTGAGGACATCCACAGGGATACAGAACAGTTAGCGAACTACACCTGGTCACAACTATTTTGGTTTAACCTGACGGGCAAGGGGGGCTTAGTCATAAATAAAAGCAGGGAGATCGTGCCAATGCTGTAAACGAATGGCATCCCTCACACCAAAAATACAAATATTGTGAAGATTATAGTTTAACCAGAAGTTAGGAAATTAAAAACAAATTGAATATTTAGCGAAAATTAATGAAACGGGCAACAAAGGGACGATATTTTAAAGATATCTACTTTTTCAATCGTTATAATAACCCAGAAAACGTCTAAAAATGGATAATTAAAAACGAAATAAACTTAACAAGTTTTCTGTTTTGCTTACTGTTCCATAAAGTTAACGTTAGCTCTTTAGCATTGTTTACCGACTGACATACTGGAAATTGATCAACACGTGGTGTAAAAAGTTGTAGACATAAAATAATTGGTTTTACAACCTTATGTGTATCTGTCGGTCAGTACAGATGTTAATCAGCGATTGTGGCTATCGGCAGGTCATCCATGTTAGCATAAGGCTTTGTTGACCTATGCCACCCTGACACCATATATAATAACCTACATCTTTATCTAGAGAAGGAAAACAGAAAATAATCTGCAAATTCAAACTCCCTGATATGCATACAATATAAATTCAAATTAATGAAAACCACACTGTTTCAAAGAGATTAAAGAGCATAAAACACCACCATTACTACGAGGATAAAATATTAACGTTGATCATGACAGAAAGTACCATTGTTGAATACATATGGACGAGTGTGTCATGCTATCAGTGTCAGCTGATTACCGCGGTCACTATTAAGATGACGCATCAACATGCTTGACCACTGACCAGAGTCAATCTTTAAAAAAATGAAATAGATTTAAATTAATGTTGCACGGATTTTGTCTAACAAAGTACAGTGACAATGGGGGATGTTATTCTGGACCGTATTACCATGACAACAGATGACAAGGAGGGACTTGTGGATCTAGATGAGGATGAAAGTAACAAATCTAAGAGAGATTGCTACAAGGTGCTAGCTGTCATCAGTACCATATGGATGTTCACTTTCACAGCCTATTCGGGACTACAGAATCTTGAAAGTAGTTTAAACCCGGAAGTTGGGACATATTCGTTGGCGGCTTTGACAGGGGGAGGTCTTGTGTCATGTCTGCTGGCGCCTGCCATCCTAAACTACATCGGTCCAAAGGGGGCACTCCTAATATCATGGGTATGCCTGTGTGTTTTTATAGGGGGGAACTACTACCCCAAAAACTACATTTTGATTCCGGCTGCGGCTATTGAGGGATTATCAACTGGTATTATGTGGACTGCTCAGGGTATTTATGTTGCAAATGCCGCAATGCAGTTTTCTGAAATAACTGGAGAGTCGTTCGATAGTGTACTTAGTAGGTTTTTTGGAATATTTTGCATGGCATTTCAGAGTACACAGATCTGGGGAAATCTCATCTCGTCTGCCGTTCTTCAGTACGGCCATAAACAACCTCCACTGCCCAATATCACTTTAGTGTGTGGAGCTGAAGAGTGTCCAACAAATATGTCCATACCAGCTCTACCAGAGACTACAATAATATATATCCTTATCAGTATTTATATGGGACTAACCATCATTGGCCTGTTCATTACATTATTTTTCCTTAGGCCACTGAAGAAGAAAACGAACCAGGAAAGTATAGGCAAGTTACTGTTGTCGACTGTTAAGCTGCTCGGTACGGACATGAATATGGCGTTGTTAGTACCCTTCAGTCTCTACACTGGTTTGGAACAGGTGGTTATGTACGCCGAGTACACAAAGGTAACACGTATATTATTTAAACGGTCATAAGTTATACAGTTATTGAACTCATTTAATAACAATCGGATTAAAATCATATCTTGATCAGCGCTCCATTTCCGTAAAATACCCTCCGCCTTGATCTGCGCTCCATTTCCGTAAACTAAACTCTGCCTGGTGGAGAGCAGTGTGCGGAAATGGAGCTCAAAAAAGGTGGAGTGTAGTTTATGGAAATGGAGCACAGGTCAAGGTATGATTTTAATCAGATTGATTTAATAAATTTCAGATGTTCTATTGATCACATAACTCAAACAGTCATGTGACGTCATCACGTCATTAATTCATGACGTCACAATCGATTTATTAAACGCGTCTTACGATATTTGTTGCATAGACGTGACGTAAACGTGGTGAAATAAACCGTTTTTCAGTTATAGGATCTTCACCTCTTTAGTTGTACCTCAGCTTTAGAGTACCTGATTGGTCAAGAGATCGAATCCAATTAACTTAGCCGATAGCATATTACTGTCGAATAGAGCTGTCAGCATACGTGGTACTCCAAAGCCGTGCAGAAATTTAAAAGACGGAAAGAAATTAACAAAAATAAATGATGAACGTACAGCCATATGCTGATGTAAGATGATTTTCTTTAAAAAAATAGTTCACCTGATAACTGTCTTAGAGACCATTGATTAGACCATTGCCCAAGAGTAGTAACAACTCGCCATCTTGTTTCCTAGTCGTTCGTGGCCTGTCGACTCGGAGTGGAGTGGGTAGGATACACAATGATATGTTTTGGAGTATTCAACACGATAGGTTCCCCCCTGAGCGGAACCTTAGCCAAGTACGTCGGTCGGGGCTCGTTGCTATTGGTTGCCTTCCTACTGAACCTTGGCGTCCTGGCGGGCCTCAGATTCTGGGCGGTTCCGGATCAGCCTTCCATCAAACAAACTATACTGTTTTTTGTGTTTCCTGGAATATGGGGGCTGGCGGATTCCATTTGGCAAACTCAAAGTGCAAGTAAGTTACGGTTTGAGTGATATATTTTAAGAGCTTTTTTTACCCCTAATTAAAATAGGGGAATTTAACAAACTCAAAGTAACAGCAAGATATTTTGATATCTCATAATTCAAGAACTGTTATTTTAACCTCGATGTGTTAAAATGAGTTTACGTTGACCTAGAGTAACCGTAAATTGTTGTGGTAATTCTGGACAGTTAAACTAAATTGCTTTGTTTGACGATATGGGATATTTGTTTAGCTCTTGTAGGTGTCGCCTTCAAAGACAAACAGGAACCAGCGTTCGCTAACTTGCGACTGTTTCAGGCCATGGGTTTCACAGTGGCCTATTTGTACAGTATACACCTTTGCGAGTACATCAAACTGTACCTTGCTGCTGGCTTTGTCACACTGTCCGTGGTGTTGGTTGCTGTGGTCGAGATCCGGTTGCGCAAACAGGCCAGCAGCTACGACATCCAGATGAAATCGCCAGGTTACTGATAACCAGAGGGACGCCGTCTCAAACTCGTCAAAAAGACACCAGGCATTAATTTTCTAATGTATGACACTAATGGGTATCTCACTATTCTACTACCAAGCTCCATGTCATTTACCTCGGCGTATATGGCAATAACGGTCACCTAACGACTTCCAATGTCTATCACATTACCGGACAACCATGGTCTCCTCACGCATCATTGAAATCCATGACATTACCTAATTAGGTATGGCAAAAATAGTTATTGTACCAGAACCACGATATTTACCTGAAGTATGAAAATAATGTCTAGCTCTCAAGCAAACTCAAGCTTGGTGTTGGAGATGTGTGCGTGTATGACGGACCTACTGTGTCATAAACATATTTATGTGATAGTAGGTCCATTGAAATAATAACATTTGGGGAATGAAATACCACACTCAATTTAATCAGTATGCAATTTATCTACATATCGCATTGAGACAATTCTCGGTTGCAGAAAAACAGGACACTGAAGGTTGTATACAGACGTAGTAAGGCCTGGACAATGAAGGTTGTAGACAGTCGTGGGTCGTAGTTTGGAAAAGATAATGAAGACTGTAGACGGTCGTAGTTTGGTTTGAGCAATGAAGACTGTGGGCAGTCGTTGGTTGCAGCTGACCTGGACAATGAAGGTGGTGCAGTCGTAGTCTGGCCTGAGCATTGGAGGTTGTAGACGGTCGTAACTATGCCTGGTTAATAAAGTATGTAAACAGTCATAGTTTGATATGGACAACAAAAGTTAAAAACAGTCGTAGTTTTGCCTGGACAATGAAAGTTGTAGACAGTCGTAGATTCGGCTGGACAATGAAGTCTGCAAAAACACGTAGTTTGTCCTGGACAATGAAGGTTGTAGACAGTCGTAGTTTGACATGGACAATGAAGGGTAGGTAGCCAGTCGTAGTTTGACCTGGACAATGAAGGTTGTAGATAGTCGTAGTTTGACCTGGACAATGAAGGTTGTAGATAGTCGTAGTTTGACCTGGACAATGAAGGGTAGGTAGCCAGTCGTAGTTTGACCTGGACAATGAAGGTTGTAGACAGTCGTAGTTTGACCTGGACAATGAAGGTTGTAAACAGTCGTAGTTTGACCTGGACAATGAAGGTTGTAGACAGTCGTAGTTTGACCTGGACAATGAAAGTTGTAGACAGTCGTAGTTTGACCTGGACAATGAAGGTTGTAGATAGTCGTAGTTTGACCTGGACAATGAAGGGTAGGTAGCCAGTCGTAGTTTGACCTGGACAATGAAGGTTGTAGACAGTCGTAGTTTGACATGGACAATGAAGGGTAGGTAGCCAGTCGTAGTTTGACCTGGACAATGAAGGTTGTAGATAGTCGTAGTTTGACCTGGACAATGAAGGTTGTAGATAGTCGTAGTTTGACCTGGACAATGAAGGGTAGGTAGCCAGTCGTAGTTTGACCTGGACAATGAAGGTTGTAGACAGTCGTAGTTTGACCTGGACAATGAAGGTGGTGCAGTCGTAGTCTGGCCTGAGCATTGGAGGTTGTAGACGGTCGTAACTATGCCTGGTTAATAAAGTATGTAAACAGTCATAGTTTGATATGGACAACAAAAGTTAAAAACAGTCGTAGTTTTGCCTGGACAATGAAAGTTGTAGACAGTCGTAGATTCGGCTGGACAATGAAGTCTGCAAAAACACGTAGTTTGTCCTGGACAATGAAGGTTGTAGACAGTCGTAGTTTGACATGGACAATGAAGGGTAGGTAGCCAGTCGTAGTTTGACCTGGACAATGAAGGTTGTAGATAGTCGTAGTTTGACCTGGACAATGAAGGTTGTAGATAGTCGTAGTTTGACCTGGACAATGAAGGGTAGGTAGCCAGTCGTAGTTTGACCTGGACAATGAAGGTTGTAGACAGTCGTAGTTTGACCTGGACAATGAAGGTTGTAGACAGTCGTAGTTTGACCTGGACAATGAAGGTTGTAGACAGTCGTAGTTTGACCTGGACAATGAAAGTTGTAGACAGTCGTAGTTTGACCTGGACAATGAAAGTTGTAGACAGTCGTAGATTCGGCTGGACAATGAAGTCTGCAAAAACACGTAGTTTGTCCTGGACAATGAAGGTTGTAGACAGTCGTAGTTTGACCTGGACAATGAAGGGTAGGTAGCCAGTCGTAGTTTGACCTGGACAATGAAGGTTGTAGACAGTCGTAGTTTGACCTGGACAATGAAGGGTAGGTAGCCAGTCGTAGATTGACCTGAACAATGAAGGGTAGGTAGCCAGTCGTAGTTTGACCTGGACAATGAAGGTTGTATACAGTCGTAGTTTGACCTGGACAATGAAGGTTGTAGACAGTCGTAGTTTGACCTGGACAATGAAGGTTGTAGACAGTCGTAGTTTGACCTGGACAATGAAGGTTGTAGACAGTCGTAGTTTGACCTGTACAATGAAAGTTGTAGACAGTCGTAGTTTGACCTGGACAATGAAGGTTGTAGACAGTCGTAGTTTGACCTGGACAATGAAGGTTGTAGACAGTCGTAGTTTGACCTGGACAATGAAGGTTGTAGACAGTCGTAGTTTGACCTGGACAATAAAGTTGTAGACAGTCGTAGTTTGACCTGGACAATGAAGGTTGTAGACAGTCGTAATTTGACCTGGACAATGAAAGTTGTAGACAGTCGTAGTTTGACCTGGACAATGAAAGTTGTAGACAGTCGTAGTTTGACCTGGGCAATGAAAGTTGTAGACAGTCGTAGTTTGACCTGGACAATGAAAGTTGTAGACAGTCGTAGTTTGACCTGGACAATGAAGGTTGTAGACAGTCGTAGTTTGACCTGGACAATGAAGGTTGTAGACAGTCGTAGTTTGACCTGGACAATGAAGGTTGTAGACAGTCGTAGTTTGACCTGGACAATGAAGGTTGTAGACAGTCGTAGTTTGACCTGGACAATGAAAGTTGTAGACAGTCGTAGTTTGACCTGGACAATGAAAGTTGTAGACAGTCGTAGTTTGACCTGGGCAATGAAGGTTGTAGACAGTCGTAGTTTGACCTGGACAATGAAGGTTGTAGACAGTCGTAGTTTGACCTGGACAATGAAGGTTGTAGACAGTCGTAGTTTGACCTGGACAATGAAAGTTGTAGACAGTCGTAGTTTGACCTGGGCAATGAAAGTTGTAGACAGTCGTAGTTTGACCTAGACAATGAAAGTTGTAGACAGTCGTAGTTTGACCTGGACAATGAAGGTTGTAGACAGTCGTAGTTTGACCTGGACAATGAAGGGTAGGTAGTCGTAGTTTGACCTGGACAATGAAGGTTGTAGACAGTCGTAGTTTGACCTGGACAATGAAGGGTAGGTAGTCGTAGTTTGACCTGGAAAATGAAAGTTGTAGACAGTCGTAGTTTGACCTGGACAATGAAGGTTGTAGCCAGTCGTAGTTTGACCTGGACAATGAAGGTTGTAGACAGTCGTAGTTTGACCTGGACAATGGAGGCTATATAGCCAGTCGTAGATTGACCTGGACAATGAAGGATATAGCCCTGGACAATGAAGGTTGTAGACAGTCGTAGTCTGACCTGGACAATGAAGGTTGTAGACAGTCGTAGTTTGACCTGGACAATGAAGGTTGTAGACAGTCGTAGTTTGACCTGGATAATGAAGGGTAGGTAGCCAGTCGTAGATTGACCTGGACAATGAAGGTTGTAGACAGTCGTAGTTTGACCTGGACAATGAAGGTTGTAGACAGTCGTAGTTTGACCTGGACAATGAAGGTTGTAGACAGTCGTAGTTTGACCTGGACAATGAAGGTTGTAGACAGTCGTAGTTTGACCTGGACAATGAAGGTTGTAGACAGTCGTAGTTTGACCTGGACAATGAAGGGTAGGTAGTCGTAGTTTGACCTGGACAATGAAGGTTGTAGACAGTCGTAGTTTGACCTGGACAATGAAGGGTAGGTAGTCGTAGTTTGACCTGGAAAATGAAGGTTGTAGACAGTCGTAGTTTGACCTGGACAATGAAGGGTAGGTAGCCAGTCGTAGTTTGACCTGGACAATGAAGGTTGTAGACAGTCGTAGTTTGACCTGGACAATGAAGGCTATAGCCAGTCGTAGTTTGACCTGGACAATTAAGGTTGTAGACAGTCGTAGTTTGACCTGGATAATGAAGGGTAGGTAGCCAGTCGTAGATTGACCTGAACAATGAAGGGTAGGTAGCCAGTCGTAGTTTGTCGGCCATTGTTTGACTAGGACAATGACGACGCTCATAGTTTGGCTTTAAAGATAAAAGCTGTAGAGAACAATGAAAACAGCCGTATATAGGCATGGAAAATGAAAGCTATATATTGTAGTTTTGCCAGGACAACTAAGGCAGTAAACAATCGTAGTGTTTACTGTACAGTGAAGGTTGTACAGGGTCGTATATTGACCAGGATAATGAAAGTTGAAAACAGTCATAGTTTTGCCTAGACAATGAAAGATGTAGATAGTCGTAGTTTTGCCTGTACAATAAAAGATGTAGATAGTCATAGTTTTGCCTGGACAATCAAAGTTGTACACAGTCATACTTTTGCCTGGACAATGTAAATGTTGAGAGTCATAGATTTGCCTGGACAATGAAAGATGTAGATAGTCATAGTTTTGCCTGGACAATCAAAGTTGTACACAGTCATACTTTTGCCTGGACAATGTAAATGTTGAGAGTCATAGATTTGCCTGGACAATGAAAGATGTAGATAGTCGTAGTTTTGCTTTGAAAATGAAGGTTGTAGACAGTAGTAGATTTGCTTTGACAATGAAGGTTTTCATAGTCAATATGAATGCCAACTGGACAGAGGCAAATTCCATGAAGCGCGCTAGCAAACTGAAAGCCGTTCAATGCTTATATTTACCATCTGCGATTTTTTATTTGTCGTGCGATTTTTTTTTTAATTTTCAAATTCAAATTTCAGTTGGCAGTTCATAAGCTGGTGAACTCGCAACTGAATTGGTAGGGTTATATAGTGGCAGTGCCATACAATGGTAAATATAATGTGATCATTATCCCTTTCCATGGTCTTCATCAACAGGCATTCCTCGAAACTATGTTAATTTCATACTGGAGGTCAAGACATTTAAGCAGTTAATATATATCTCTTTAACAGTGTGGCTGTTCATGTGATAGTACGGAAGACGTAAAATTGTATAGCACTGTAATATGAAGGAAGAGTCAGTGTATGTCATGTAATGAATTTAAAGATGTACTAATCAAGTGTTTTGAAGGGAAGTCGAGAAAATCAAAATTGGTCTGAAGAAGTATTTAAAGCATCAATATGCCTACAGTATAAGGTGTAGGCATATTGAAGTTACATTGTACGTATTTTTGCTACACATACTAGTAAGAATTTAAACCTGGCAGATTAAGAGTAACAAAACAGCATATTTACTTTGAAAATATTTTTATTTTGCTATGTGACACTTTTGTTATAATGAAAAACAAAAATAAATATGAGACTTAATGCACGAAAGTTGTTATGTTGATTCCTGATAGAAATCATTAATTCCTATTTCATTAAGTATTCTGATCTTGTCTATCATACTGAGCATGACAGCTGACCATCCTGATAGAATAAATAAGCTGAAGCATGTATTAACAAGAGGCTCCGGATTCATGAAAATTGGTTGACTAACATTTGAATTACTGGTTAATGATTCAAATTGATGCCAATATAATATAGGTATCAACACTGAGGTTTGACAAGTTCCTTTGACCCAGAATAAGTCAATAAGTGATCTAGGGGTCGGACCCTGGGGTTATCGTGTGATATTTCAGTGATTTGGGGGTTGAACCCCGGGGTTATTATTTTCATCCTGGGTCGTAGGAACATGTCAAGACACTGTGGGTATGAATGCCAATTCTATCCACATAATCCATTGACATTTCAAAGCAATTGCCCGTTTTTCTCATTTAAAACAAAAATTTTGATATCAAGAAATAGTTAAGTGTTTCAATAGCCTTGAAAGAAAATATACCATTACATTGTACTATGAGTCATTTAGTATTGGATAATGATAGTTAAATGATGCAATAAAAGGCATTAATGAAATAGTTTGCCAAGATAGAAAGAAATAGTTAACGACAATGAACAGAATCATTTACATATATCGTAATATTGATTCATATATATAATTATTTTTTATACATAATCAGAATAATATGTTAACAAACCTTTCTGTGTTTTTAAGAAATGCCTTATCCTTACAACAATCAATTCCTCAATAGAATTACTTACTATATAACAAGAGATGCTTGTATGTAGTTTCTTTTGTGGTTTGGAGCTTTCAAATATTTTGTTTGTACAAATGTTCGTAGTAAGCAACTTAAACTTGCAACAATAACATAACAATAATGCATACAACAATATTCATTGAAGTCGTATTTGCTGTTTCATAACAAACACGAAAGCAATGAGTTAAATGTACTATAATACAAATCTAAATAAAACAACTTATAGTCCAAACATTTTTTCATACAAGAAAACACCTCTTTACTTTTTTCAAGACATTTTGAAAATAAACTGAGCAGCCTACATTAAATGAAAGACATTCAATTTAAGTGTAAACTTTGTACCCTAAACCTGCAAAATGTATATCATTGTTTTTAATTATAAAACAATGTTTACAATTAAGCAAATTTCAATATGAAATGTTTCTATCAAAATGCTAATTGAAAAAAGGATCATAACCATTTCTATGCTACAAATCCCCTATCAGAAAATAGACAATAAGTAAAGGAATTGTTTTAAAATACTTTACATATTGGCTTCAAGAGCTCCAAATATAAACAGCCAAACCCAAACCCATTTTTGAGATTAGTCTTCATAAATAGTTCCCGAATTAGAGGGCAAAATATTGAAACAATTCAAATTAATTACTGTGACAATGGTAATGGTTTTATAATCTTAGGTGATGATGGTATTATACAAAATTTAATGTGTATAATATAACACTATACAATGTGTATTACATTGTATATTACATTGTTTTTTCTATGACACTGCTACAATGTATAAATGCATACAACTCGAGCGGACTACATCTATAGTATCACCTATTGTTATCAACATGTATATGTTTAACCAAAAGAAATTACGGCAATCAATATTTCATTTAATAGCACTTTATTTTTCACATAAACTCTGTGCTTACAAGGTACTTAACAACAACTGTAACCAATTATCGAGAAACATTTAACATAAAAACATTAACAGGTTATTTTGCATGGGAAGAATTCGGTCAGAACACATGTTTTTCATTGCATAATGGGTCAACATCTCATTAAACAATATTTATCCATTAAAGAATTTATCTATCCTTCCTAAGAATTGTTTTCTTATCCATGTGATACAGATAGACTCTATAGCCAATAATTTTCACAAATAAAAAAAAATTGCAACTTTCATTTAACACGAAAGAATACAATTTTAACAAGCTAAAATTTTATGACAGGGCTATAGGGGAATATCTGAATTTTCTGAAAATTGATGCCGATCTATTTACAAAGTGTTTGCCATGTTATTGGTGATACAGTATATCACAACTAACAACTGGTTAGAAAGTATGGTCTTGGTGTGACGTGTGATGTGATTATTGTTCAGATGTAAAATTTGCCAAATCATTCATCATCTTTACGTATAATCTGTTCTGAACAATTATAATCATCAAGATAACCTCGGATGATTGGAGGCTACCAAGTCAGCTAAAGATGGTACAATATGACAATACACGTAGTCTTCAACACAGATTAGTTCACCGATAATATTTACCTGTGTCATATTATTTCACTGAATAACTGGTCGTGACCATGTCAATGGCCTGCGAAATGATTACTCAGTAAAAATAATTAAAGTAAACATTGTAGTGTTTTCTATATTAAGTTGTACTATTTATTGCTATTTTGCATTAACATACAAAATAGCAACTCTATTATACAAACAGAGCAAGTTCCACTTTACTCCCACAGGTAGTCGACTTCCATTATAAATGCATTATGGAGAAATAGTTTTCATGAATTTACATATTTTCAATAAATCATACATGACACTGAATTTGAATGGCATTTATAAAATACTTCTATAAAAAGGTCATGTGTTAAACTTGATTATTGAAAAACATCAATGTGTAACCCTGAATTGTCAAGCAAAATAATTTCTGATGTTAATATTTTCTTCGCTTTCTTTTCTGTTTTCTTGAGTAATCATTGAAATTGTCAACTTTAATTGTCCATTTCAATTTATATGGCAAACGTGCAAACCAAAATTAATAACTATTGTTTATTAGAAATTGTAACCAAGATACTTTGAAAGTTTTAGCTATAGTAAAATATATATTTTAAAGAAGATGTTCTACCAATAGTCAGTACAAGACTAACATTCCTAATATAAACACAAGCTGTCCAACAATTTCCTTTTTTTTTTTTTTAAATTTATGATCTATTTTCTCAATGACCTAAAAATGTTTTGTTGTAATCCCAACAACGGTCTGTCAAGCCCTCTGAAAGCTTAGCTACCTTCAATCATCATAGCTTCTGATAACATCAATAGAATCATATGGGAGGTCTGCACGCGATGGGTATACAACTTTCATAGAAGTGTCAGAGTCCAATATGCGGACCTGTTCCACCACTAGCCGCTTGGGAGAGCTGTTGTCAGCCTCGGGCCTGGCACTAGCCTCATCACCACCCCCCTTACTGGCTCTGGCTCCACAACCCAATTCCAGCATCTTCAGTAACAGTTCATCCATCGCCTTCTTACACACGTCCAAGCTCATGGAACTGGTCACCTCTATAAACAACTCAGTTGTTTCTTTGGAGATCTAAACAAATGATAAAAGTAAAACATACATTTTTTTTGTTTAGATATAAAGACTTCTTTATCAATTTGCCTGCTTTTGGGAAATAACAAAAACAAGACAACAACATGTGAAAGAAATCTTAATCCTATGTCATAAAACCTGTGAGACTTTATGACCTGTATTCCAAAGTAGTCATGCATGATAATTCAACTACACTATAAATAACACTGAAACCATGGATAAACTTTAACAGGAATGAGACTTTGTGTTTCAGAAGGGTACAGTAAGTGTATCATTATATGAAAAGGGACCTCAGTGTTGTCATGCGAGACCTGTTTACATCTGAAAACAATAGGTCACCTTTACTGATATTACAGGCTTGTTGATATTCAAATTTTCCCATAATTACAATATTGGGGTTGGGGTAATGGGGGTAGAAGATAAACAGAAAGAAGTTCTTTTGTTCTGTTTTAATTTTTTTTGTTTTGTTTTTAATTTAAAACAGCACATAAATGAAATGTTAACATCAAAATTTTGCATAAGATTATAACTGTACATTTTAAAATCAAATTCATGAAAGAACTCCCTAATGAAATTATTTTTTCCCCTATAATATGAGGATAAACCTACAAGAACGGCTGCATCAATAGCCAATAGAGTACAAATTAAGAGTACATTTAACAAACTATAAAGTTGTTCAGAAATCATGTCAAAAATTTCTATTTTTTTTTTAATTTTAAAGCAAATAAATTTATTGTGATGCACTTAAAAAACTCTTCCACAACATAAACAATTATCGTATTTAAAAAAAAAATAGTACATATTCTTAAGCTTGCTATTCCAACATTTCTTTGGTACTAAACTTGTTACCTTAGTCTTGTCACTGTTTGTGATAGGTGGAAATGAGATGACATCCCCCTCGCCATCTAACAAACATGGATATTGTACTTTGTCTTTCAGTAAATCCAGATACCTGAAAACAAAAACCAATATTTGCATTTTTTTGTACAACAATCATATGAAATATCCAGTATATAATGCAATTACAGTAAGTGCCACTTATTTTATTATTATATGATTGGTATGAAACACTATCACTCATTGGTCCTAATGAGATAACATGGCATCAATTATTTCCTTGGAAATACCCCATGACATCACCAAGGAGTCAATATAATGTTTTGTCAGGTCCGTGGAATCGTATATCGACTCCTGCTAAAAATAGAAATTATGTCATATCTGCTGAGATGTATTTTTAGCAGAGGTCGATATAACATTCCAAAAAACTTGGCAAAGCGTTATATTGACCTCCTGGTGATGTGATGAAGTATTTTAATTATTTTTCTTCAGTTTTTTTTGTTTTGTTTTAAAATTAATACAAAACATATTATAAAGTAAATTCAGACTTCAATTTTGGTCAATCCATAGTTTAACGGACCTTCCCTAAATTATATCCCCCTCGGCCTTTGGCCTAGGGCAATATTGTCCAGGTAAGAACTGTAAACCATGGATTGCCCTCAACCAAAATCTGTATTTGTATAATATTGTTTTGAATGTACCAAATATTCTTTATAGAAATTAAATAAAAAACATCCTGTTTATCATGATACAGTCCAACATGATCATAATGGGCTGAACTTTAAGGGCCTGTAATTGCTTGATTCGTTATTATAATATGCTGATTAGCATGATGTAAGGTTTGATAAATAAATATCCTAATTCATTAATATGATTTACTGTACATACTTTAAATCAAGTCTTCGCATGAAATGTTTACAATTACTTACATGTAGAACATGAACACTTTTTTCCAAGTGTCACTTTATGAGCTACTAAAAATGGGAATGCAAAAAAAAAAAACAAAAAAATAGCAAAATGCAGGGATTGTCTCCCCTTATTGATCAAAACGAATATTCTTCAGGTAGAAGTACAGAAAAATATTAATGTATACACTTCCCTTGCTCGACCTTTAGTTACTGCATAAATATTCCTGGTAAGAGTTGTTTAAGAAGTATGAAATACAAATGTAGTATTATTGTAAGTAATACAAAACCTATGTAAAACACATGAAAGTTATTCCCCAATAACTTATGCTTTAGATTTAGCATGTGGTAGGTTATTTATTCATGCCTTACTGATGAATCCCTGACAGAGTATTTCTTTTCTTCTCTCTCCTGTAATCCTCTGCCTCCTTCCGAAGATCAGCCACAAGTTTTTCTCCTGTTACCTCTTTTTTCTTGAACAGGGGCACAATCTGACAACATAAATTAGAAATATCAAGATTACATCTTCTTTTCGATATATAGATATATATATATATAAAAGATTTTTTTTACAGTATTGAGTATCTAGTATTTTAGAGGAAAAACAATTTGAATCGTGTAAACAAGCTGTGAGATTGAACTAACATACAATACTATTCGTGTACAAATCAATAAATTTTTTGTCTAAGCATAAACCATTGAAAAATTGTACCAAAAGAATTGTCTTGAAACGAATTGTTGATAGACAAAGTTGGTAAATGATTATAAATCCTAAAAGGTTTGACATATTGTATGATAAATGGAGCTGGTTGTCTGATAAAATTCCACTGTTAGGTGTAATGCTTACCTTTAAATCATGTGGGAACATAGCTTCATAGGTTAGAGGTCGCTTGACACTCTTCAGATCATGTGTAGCGATGGTGGCAGCCTGCCTCTTCTGACATACTCCATCATGAAGCTTTGTCTAGAAGCATAATAAAGTAGATGCATGAAAAACTGTAATACATGCATGAATATTCAACACACCAGCTCAGTTTAAGACATGTGTCCGATAAATCGATGACAAACAGTCCTATAAAAAATTAACAGTAGATATGATATGTCCTCTTAGATAAAAGTTCAGGAATATCAAACAATAATATTTAAACATTTTTTTGTGCTATGGTTAATTGTAAAATGTATGAAACAATGGTTATATATATATGCATGATAATATCATTCATCACTTAACTGGCCCGATCTATGGCATCTCATGTACTACAGCCATGTAATAAACATCCTGATATATATGTGTAATAAAACTATATGTGACGTCACAAATAACTTATGACATCACAATAGCCATAATGATATATTGTCAAAAAGTTATCTCTGTAGAAAAAAACATACCGTCTTAGTTTAAATTTGATTCTCAATTATAGAACTTTAATTGAGATTTCACTTAATTATGTTCTATTAAATATATGTTATAAACAGAATCGTACATTCATGGTTATGTAATGTAGGGAATTTACTGAGCTTGTTACAAATATTTACACGTCACTCGCCTAAGCTTAAGGCCAGAGATTTTCCTACAATTTTCAACTGGGTCCAGGATCCATTGGATTGGGAATTTTTATGCGACAAAATGTGACATTGGGAAAAACAACAAATAGTAAAATTCATACAAATTTCAGTTATTCTTTGATGAATATTGCCTTAATAATATTTTTGATTTCATTTTGTTATCTGTAGCTGTTTTTCAAAATTGCCTTAATCAGAGACATATATAGAGAGATAAGTAACATCGCTATTTCCCTGTACAAGTGGTGGCTCCCTTTATTCGTGACCACTCAAGCATATCCCTTATCGAGAGCGCCCTGTCCCCTATCAAACACACGCAAGCACAGGTAAATCGGGCTTTGCGCATGTGTGTATCGATGTACTGGAACTTATTTGACATGTTCTGGTTAATCCGCCATTACGTCAGACCAAAACATCGTCAATTTTAAATGCACACGAAAAGCACATCGCTTTATTTAGGCCACTACAAAAGTTACCACATTAACCAAAAACTATCATACTTATGGGATATAGTCTTATTGATCATGCACATTGTTGTCATTAATCCGTATTTTCGAAAATCCATTGGGTCCTATATCGACATGTCCAAGTTTTGTAATTAAGCAGCCATTACGTCAGACCAAAACATCGTCAATTTTAAACGCACACAAAAAGCACATCGTTTTATCTATGCCACTACAAAAGTTACCACATTAACCAAAAACTATCATACTTATGGAATGTGGTCTTGTTTATCATGCACATTGTTGTCATTTATCCGTATTCTCGAAAACCCCATAGGGACTTTTCGAAAATTGGAGATTCCCGCCGATCTTTCCTGCGGTGTGCTTGACTTTCATACTCAAAATACAAACACTTGGACAGCAAATTGTGATATATTTCATATTGATGACACTTCTGCACTTTGATATTAATAAAATTAAAGCACATAATTGGATCTTGGTGATGATTTCAAATAGAAATTATCGATAATTATGTGTCTGGTTTTCACGATTTCTCTAATATGGCATCAAGTGAAGACTGAACCGAGCGACCGCAAAGGATTGTGGGAAGGTCAGGGGCCACTATGTTAACACAAGGGCAAATAGAGAGTTACCAATCTCTATGTATACATGTCTCTGCCTTAAGATAGTTCTTTGTATATAAAACATACTTAACCATTCAAAAGTGACTTCAAAATTGGGTATGTTTCATTGATAAATTGGGAATTTCACAAGATTTTTTAGGGGAATGGGTCCTTTTAACAGACCCTGTTTCTCTTTTAGGAAAATCCCTGAATGCTCATGGCATATCAGATTAAAAAACATATCAATCACATTCAGTGACAGTATATATACTGAGGATTTATATATATACCTGTAAAGTAATGAAGTTTTTAAACAGGTTCACCGACTGTTGAAAATCAAGCTCTCGGACAATACAGCAAACAATATATTGTCTAACTGACAGGACTGCTGGCTTCAGCTGAACAGTGCATCCTGCCTCAGCTGCACCAGCAAAGTGTAGAATATTTATCATGTTCTTTATGATATCTTCGACCTCTGCTTGTTCTTTTTTTCCACCTTTCTTTTTCTTCCCTTTCCCCTTCTTTCCTGCTTGTTCCCGTTCTTTCTTCAATTGTGTTGCTAGGTAATCTAAGACAGATTTGGTACCACATTGGTCAACCATTTTACCAAATCTTCTATCCTTGAATTTATTTCCTTTCAAATTAAGTTCTTTGAGTTTTGCACATTCGCTCATTTCTGATGGGACCTCGAGTAGCTTGTTGTTTGACAAATCTAGAGTGTTTAAATGGGCCAAATCAACAATATCTCCGGAGAGCTCGGTGATGACATTATCATTTCCTATAATCTTACTCAAGTGTACAAGACTTGAAGAAAAAATCCCTTCCGGCAGTTCCTCCATCTGATTATGTGAAATGTTGAATATGTGCAAAGCCCCTAGATCTCCCACTGCTGGGAACTCTGTTAATTTATTCATGGAGACATTCAACGTCTGCAAATTTGTTAAAGAAGAAATGTCTTCTGGAAAAGATGTGATCTGATTGTTTGAAACATCCAAAAGTTTCAGCAATGTGAGCTTCGTAATTTCGTTCGGTACAGATGTGAGGTTGTTGTTGTGCAATACTAAGTCTGTGAGATTTGTCAGGAGACCGACACCACTTCCAACATCGGAAAGACATGTTTTTGAGATGTCTAGAAAATTCAACAGAGATAGATCGAAAAGGCCTTCATCAATACCGCTTTCCTTGATCCTGCGACTAATTTCCTGTCCATGAAGAGTGAGTTCTCGGCGGTTTTCAGAGGCTGCCAGCTGTACTTCAGGCCATGTGTTAGCCATTGCAATTTTTACAAGCGTCTGTCTGATCGAGATGATGTATATAAAATTAAAATCGGATATAATAACCTATTCCGGACCATTATCAGACAAATGCAACATTAACTAATATCTGTTAAGTTGAACTGAAAGTTTTGCTTATTTTTGTGACATTATAAGGGCTACCTACAAGGTGGATGTGCACAAATTAAAGGGACATATTTGAATAAAATTTAGTAAATTTACATACGAATATTGTAAAGGTAATTATATATACCATGGAAAACAACGCTACACATATAGGATCTATATACCAGCCAGGTGAGTCAGCCTATTTAGATATTAAAATCAAATTAAAATGGAACCAACAAATTAATTAACTGTGGACTTTAACAGTGACTTCAACATATTCAAAGACATATATATGCGTAACCGATAAGGGGGTTACACTATATAATATCACAATACCAATACGTCCTCATATGGTTGTACATGCTATTAAATACATGATAAATGCCACTGTTTTACACATTATTATATTATATAATTTAAGATAAAACAAATAAATAAATAAATAAATAAATAAATAAATAAGAATTAGAAAATAATGATAATAAAAATCATATACGTTTTAACCAAGCTGTAAAGTACATTTCATTTATAGATGACAGCTCTTTGTACTTACATAATGTGCGAACATTCTTTCGTGTGCAAGGAAATTTATTCAGAATTCCACACTTTCTATCTATCATTTGAAATTGCGTTATTTCTGTTTTTAGTATTTCTAACAATCTGAATAATCTTAATTGAGATATTCTCATTGATCAGTTCTGCTTTAATTGAGAAACAATTCGTTGAGAATCGCCCTACAATGAAAAAAATGCGATTTTATATAGATGCTTGATATAGAAGAAAGATATTAAATGGGACCTACACTATTTGTAGATAAAAACATCAAGTTCAAGTTCTTTATTAACTTTGAGTCTTCCGACTCATCAGTATCCTACACATACACAATATACAAATTTAGATAACATTGACAACATCAAAAAATAATAACTACGTGCCAGCGACAATATACTCGGTGAGCATAACATTTTCTTCCTATAAATGTACGTTATATTTTACTTTCGCTTTCCATTTACTTTTCACTGTAAATACTCCATCTGATACGTATTCGTGTAAGAATTTGTATAAATTTACATAACATTGACAACATCAAAAAATAATAACTACGTGCCAGCGACAATATACTCGGGGAGCATAACTACGTTAATGAAACTCATTTGCCGCTTTGATATATTTGGGCCAATTTTTCTAATTCTTTGGTATTTTGTCCGGTAAATAACTGCATCAGTTTAAACATACTTAAAAAAAAGATAGTAACTTTTCAAATATTTCTTACGTATATCAGAATAACATGGACATTTTAGAATAAAATGAAATTCATCCTCGACATCATTTAAATTACATACAGTACACATTCTTAAGTGTCACTGGATATTTTGATAACGATCTTTTTCTACATTTAAATCGTGAGCTGACAGTCGAATTTTAGTAATTTTTTTTAAAGTTCACTTTCACTAATGGTTTTCTCAAATAACCCCGAATACCATATTCATTGTTAAGACGTATAATAAAATCCCTTTGAAGATGTTTTTATTTGTTCTGCGCAATTCTGTCTGTTAATATCTAAAAGTATGTCTTTAATTACAATGTAAGAAATATTGTCAATATTTTCTGTTTGCCATATATAGCCTAGGCCTATTCTATATAATTCGTTCTTGATATTTAATACCCATTTATCGTTATGCTCTAACATGTCTTAACATTTTAACATGATCTTAAAATACAATTATCAGTGTCATATGTATAGATAAAATCGACAACCGAAAAGATATTATTAAGGTATTCTCTTTATTTCCTCCTTAAAAGAAGATTACATAAATAGAATAACACAGTTAAGATCGTAAACAGGATAATTGATATAAGTAAAGTACATGTACAGTATATAATATGACTACAAAATTGAATACAACACTATCAATCATGATAATTATGCATTTTACCACACTTCTGACATATTTCCTTCTCTGGTTTTCTTAAATTATGATTACTGACATTGCTTTCGGTATGGCTTCTCTACTATGAGGGAATTTTTATTAATAATTTCCAAAACATGTGAGGAGATAAATTATCATGAACTATTATAAATTTGTGAAAATCAGGACCACTAATCATTCTCTCTCTCCATACTTCTTCTTCCTATAAATGTACGTTATATTTTACCTTCGCTTTCCATTTACTTTTCACTGTAAATACTCCATCTGATACGCATTCGTGTAAGAACTTGTATAAATCGTATTTCTTTAGAATTATTAAGATATCACTTGTAAACCCGTTATTGTACATGTTGGTATCCATATATGTCAACAAAAGTCCACCTTTTGAAAGACAACACAATTCACACCCATAAAGAGCCGAAGCATGTACTTTTGATTTAATTATTTTATAAATACAAATGTAGTTAATGGATTTTACGCACATGAATGAGCTCCACTTCTAACTAAACTCATGGCACCATTCTAAGCTTATTACAAGCACGTACTGTGGATTCGATACCATTAAAATTATTGTTTAACATCACACCAACATGAGTTCTTTCTTTAACCAGTGGAAAAAGATGCTCGTAGAGATAGAGTTTCGCCTCAAGATTGCGATCCTTTCTTTTTTAGAGAAACACATTATTTTACCTTTTACAGCAGAAAAAGTGACACGCCACTTTTTACTTTACAAATCACATATCTCGAGCATATTCTGTAAGCTTTTACGTGATGTACTAATATCATCAGCTTGTGTTAGTATGTTTATTATTAAATCAACAATAAGTGCTCCATTTTCACATTTTTCAATTTTGTCTATAAACTGTTTATGAATACAAGAAACATCTTGGCCGAAAACGCACTCCCCTGTAAAATCCCTCTCTCCATACGGATCCATCTTGAATTCAAACCATTAAATAAAACACAACTTGTTATTTCTGTATATATTGCTTTTAGAATATGCCATGACTTTGAAGTACATTTAATACCGATATCTTTAAGTTTGTACAGTAACCCATCATGCAATGCATTATCAATTGCCTTTGTTGCTGTCTAAGAAGGCTACATAAACATTTTCTTCTCTTTCTAAATTATAATGTATACTTTCCTGTAAATTGAATGGCGTTAACACAATCCTTTTTGATACGCCGATTGTTGTCTATTCGGGAAGTTATTGCAATTGATAACTGCTTCTAATCTTTTAGCTAAAATCATTTCAAAGACTTTGGAAATGGCCGGTAACAAAGTTAATCCTCTGTAGCTATTCGGATCATCTTTAGGTTTACTGTTACCTGTATACAACGTAATTATTGTTGCCATTTTCCACTTTGTTGGTATCTATTGATTCTTAAGGACAGCATTAAATAATTTTGATAAGTGAATATATACAACGACAAGTTCCCGAATTTTAAATGTTCCTAGACAAGAATGTCTGGGCCTCCCGATTTATTTGCTTTTAACTTTTTGCAAGTACTTTTGATTTCCGATACAGTGATAGGCTCTTGTAAAAACCTGTCCTCATTACAGATTATGCCATCAATCTCTCTAACTTTACCCGAAACAGTTTGTTTGAATTCTTCGTCAAATGAACTATTGCAATCGTTCTTGAAAATATTTTCAAAATGCGTTGCCCATTTATTTACAATAATCTTAGGATCTCTAAACGTTTCACCATTTGATGTAAACTCCGTCTGAGAATTTCGCTGCTTTAACACATTTTTTGATCTATTTCACTTTATTGATCGATTTCTGATAACTGGCTAGACATACAATTGTCAAAAGCCTGTCTAAGATTTTTCCTGGAAACGTTTTTCATGAGTTCACACCTCTTGGTCTACCTTCACTGACCCATTTTTGTCTACTCAGTCTCATACCAGTATGGTTTTAAGTAACGTTTGTACTTCACCATTGGCATAGATTCTATGGACGATTTCAATATTGCAGATAAATTTCACAATGATATTTCTCTATGTATTCATTGGTTTCACCATACAAGACACATTTTTATTCAAAGCTGCTCTGTAAGCACTATAATTTGCTTTCTTCCAATTAAACCTCGTATAATTATCCGTACATTGATAATTACTTGTAACAATGACCGGCATATTTATGGCATTTATTACTTGGACATGCTCAGAAAGATTCAAATCGCATTCCTCTGAAATAGCCGCAGTACATTATGATATGGTCGATAAGTGTTGATTTGCCAGTCTGAGGGAGAAAAGTATTATTTGGTGTGATACAGTTAGCATGCACATTCAATGATATTATATTACACCCTTTGAAAAACGATTAAACAAGATTCGACCTTTCGTTTTCTACGAAAATAGACTTAGGACCAAGTATTTTAACGTTCATGTTCCCATTAATATAACCTTTCCCTTTTCAGAGTAAACCATATATAGAAATTCCAGAAGCGCAACGTGTTCTATGAACAATTTAATACTTCTCGAAGAAGGTGGCATACATACAACATTACAATAAATTACTATATCATTAGACAATGTTAACTCAGCCCTTACTAGCCTCGGACTATCGACTTTGATCTCTTGGACTGTTACTGGTTATCACAGCTTAACTCATTTGAAGGTCTAGAACAATTATATTGTTCATATGTACACAACAGACATGTGTGTAGTACATTTAAAAAGATCACACTACTCAAAGGAGAACTGAATATAGCTCTTGTGACTGGAATACATAACGGTAAACTGGTCGTAATATCGACCTAATTACAGGTACCGTACTTAGACGTGATATACACAACGACGAATTCGTTAACATCAGACACTTCTACGGTTCTAAGGTGAGCATTACATTTTTATGTTTTTAGCATAAGACGTAGCTTTAGCCTTGGAACTCATGATATGCTTGTGCTACATCTATTGTGTATACAAAACCAATGGGTGGTCGGTTACCAGGAAATAAAATACAGGCTCGGTAGACACTAACTCTTTACCGAAGTAAACTGTAGATATATTTGTATGTTTTACAATGATATATTGTTTAGTACTAATTTCGACCCGCATACAATGTTTACCTCTACACACAAAAAGGATAACTGCATGTTGACATCAACTAAGATCTTTTCAAATAGATGACTAGATATGCATGTCCTTACAACAAGAAATCAAATAATGATAGCAAGCTTTAAAGATATGACAGGGCCGATAACATATACGCTGCCTTGTACAAAACTGCATAAAACATTTATCCACACCAGCAACTATCTAATTATCACGAAGAAGAAGGAGAAAAAAACCTTACAAACAATACATATATAAATAAATAAATGTAAATGTATTTATTTAATGCTGATTGTTTATAAGACCTGAAGAAATGATCCAATCAAAGGCACCTGTTGCGTTGACCTTTGCTTGGCAGACGAGTCGATATTCATGGACAGTATATAACATACATGTACAGTGGAACTTCGTTAACTCGAAGTCGACGGGACCACGAAAAAACTTCGAGTTATCCGAGTGTTCGAATTAAGCGAGTTATCGTTTTTGGTGAAAAGTTTGGTCAATATTTGTCAACATTATATAATCATAATAACTTCGCTCCGTCGCTCACCAGATCAGTGTAAAGACTGGTCAATACATGTAAATATAAATGTAATGTTTCGTTATGTCACTTTTAATTTGGTGTAGTTTTGCCGATATACAGTCACGACAAAGTTTCTTTCACTTAGTCACTTCAATAATGATCTGATGTGCAAGTCATGTTTGCAAAAGGTAAACGATAAAACGGAATTCCACAAAATAACAAGTTATTAATGTCAAAACAAATAACCGTTTAAGTTTAACACAGATTGCATACAAAACGTAACAGAACCATTACCTTTTATTGGACATATATAAAATACTGTTTGATCGGCCTACTTACTTTTTATTGATAACCACGCCATTTCCACGTGTATTAGCACCGGAAGTTGGGCTGCGCATGTGCGTATAAAATGTTACTGTAACTGAGTTGGCGTTTTATCCGATTTAATAGACAGCACTGATCATGACCGTTACAGTTGTACTCTGAACACCTCGGCAGTAATTACGCTATTGTTTCAGCAGTTTAAAGATTTAATAGGCGCCGGGACGTCTTTAAACACAAAGGGCATATGCTATTTGGAATCGTCTATATCCCGCCCAGTAGCTCCAAGTATTCCTCACCTGACCTTTTTGATGACGTTGAAAATGATTTATTATCTTTCAAAACACAAAATAACAAGTATGTTTGCCTGCTTGGGGATTTCAATGGTAGGACGGCGGATCTTCCAGATTTCTTTGAACCCGAAAGCGGTGACTATGGCTATTTTTCAGATGTTGATAATCTAATTGATATTAATGTACCTAGAACAAGGTCATCAAAAGATATTTTATATAATGATTATGGGAAGCGGTTAATTGAGCTATGTAAACATTGTAATATATTTATACTCAATGGCCGAATGGGAGATGATAATGGTATAGGAAATACGACATGCAAAAATGTAAGTGTAATTGATTACTGTATAGGTAATATTGATACATTTAGTATTGTGGATGAATTTACTATTAACGAGTTTTCTCCCCTACTATCCGACGTACATTCTCCGATACATATAGGCCTACTATTGTGTGTAACAAATAACGTAGGCGATCACTTTGATACAGATGTTGGATATAATACATGCAAACCCAGAAAGTGGAATGATGATCAGAAAGATGTTTTTGTAAATTTTCTAACTGAAAAAAGCTCCTGTATAAATAAACTTGTAAATAAATTACACAATCATATAACTGTTGACGATAACAATGATTTCATCGACTCTATAGTAGATGATATATGCAATCTTTTTATAGATGGTGCCAAACATGCATTTGAAACTATATACACTAAACCAAACTCTGTAAATAAACATGCATTTAAATTTAAAAAACCGTGGTTTAATAGAGAGTGTCAGTCTGCTAGACAAAACTACAGAAAAGCAAAGCGATTGTATAAAAAGTTTGGTAATGATTACCTCAGAGAGGAAATGTATGTAATAATCATAAGGTATATATTAAAAATAAACTCCGATCACTGAGATCAAGAAATCCTAAGGAGTACTGGAAAATAATTAATAATGGCTGCTCCAAAAAAAGTAGTTGTAAAGCTGATATTGAAGATCTTTTCAAAATTTTTAAGACATGTTTTAACAAAAATTTTGAAGGTGAAGATAATCACGTGTTGACTATCAATGAGCTCACTGAGCTCTCTACACTTGAAGGTAATGGTTTTATCAATGAACCAATACTACCGAATGAAATAATGAATTGTGTCAAAATGCTTAGAAATAATAAGGCTGTTGGTGACGATATGCTATGTAACGAGTATATCAAATCAACTATTGATTTATTGATGCCATTATATGTAGAATTATTCAATTATATTTTGAATACTGGTCATGTGCCCGAATCCTGGCTTATGGGAAATATTATCCCTGTTTTTAAAAATAATGGTAGTTTGTATGATCCCCATAATTACCGACCTATTACTTTGATTAGTTGCCTGGGTAAATTGTTTATAGCTATAATTAACGAACGTTTAAATAAATATGCTGATAATGTTGAACTCATTCTCGAAAATCAGGCAGGGTTTCGAAGAAACCACTCCACAACTGACCATATTTTCACGCTCTATACATTAATTGAGTTATCTAAACATTTTAAAAAGCAATTATTTTGTGCCTTTATAGATTTTGAAAAGGCATTTGATAGTGTATGGCGAATTGGTCTTTGGAATAAACTTTTGATAAATAATATAGATGGTAAATGCTTTCGGATTATTAAGAATATGTACAATGGTATCAAGGCCAAAATAAGTAAAGATGGTGTATTCTCAAATGTATTTTTGTGTACATCCGGTGTCCGGCAAGGCGATAACCTATCCCCGTTTTTATTTTCACTATTTCTTAACGATTTAGAAGATTTTATTAAGTCACATGATTGTAAAGGTTTGTCTTATATAAGTGACAAATTAGAACAAGAATTGCATATATATTTGAAATTATATGTATTGTTATATGCTGATGACACTATTTTACTATCAGAAAATGCTGATGACTTGCAAAAGCAGCTAAATATATTTTTGAAATATTCTAAACTTTGGCATCTTAAAGTTAATACCAGTAAAACCAAAGTAATGATTTTTGGAAGGAAAAGAATTCCTAACGATCTGAATTTTATATACGGTGAATATAATCTAGAAATAACCAAAGAATTTAAGTATCTTGGGGTTTATTTTACCCAAACTGGTTTAACACAATTCAATATCAAGCAGCTTTATAAAAAGGGGATTAAAGCAATGTATGGTGCTATTGCTAAATGTAGAGATCATAATTTGTCTATAGATTGTCAACTTGATATATTTGATAAAGCTATCAAACCAATTGTTTTATATGGATGTGAAGTTTGGGGTTTCTGTAACTATAAACTTATTGAACGTTTGCACCTAAAATTTTGTAAACATATTCTTAATGTTAAAACATCTACGCCAAATTTTATGGCATATGGAGAACTTGGTCGGTTCCCACTTGATATTAATGTTAAAGTCAGAATGATTGGATTATGGGCTAAATTGACAAAAAATAATCAGAATAAGTTGAGCAACAAACTCTTAACGATTATGTCATATTATAACTCGTCTTGGTTGAGACATGTGAAAAATATATTTGTAGAATGTAGATTATTAGATATATTTAACAGCCAAGAGTTTTCAAGTATAAATTGGCTGAAGAGTACAATATTTTATAAACTTAAGGCAATTTTTTTAGCAAACTGGAGAAATGAAATTTTTACTTCCACGAAAGGTATCAATTATAGAATTTACAAGACCGAACTTTGTTTAGAGAATTATTTATTAGAACTCCCTCCCAAATTAGCCAAAGCGTACTGTAAATTTAGAGTAGGTAATACAAAAATTCCAATTGAAAGTGGTATATGGACTAATATACCACGGGAACATAGAATATGTACTTTATGTAATTTAAGAGAAATAGGCGACCAATTCCATTATTTATTTAACTGTGATCAGCAATTTATAATCAATAGCAGACGGAAATATATGTCTAGATATTATTACGAAAGACCAAATACATTTAAATTTCATACATTATTCAATTACGTAACTAAAAATGAACTTATTTCATTGGCTAAATTTATTATTGATATAATTATAATTAATTCACAATCCTGATGTCCATCCTGTTTTACCATGTTTTATTATTATCCATTTGTCTGTATTATTATTCTCTACACTGTACTGTTTACGAGAATAAACAAATTGTCATTGTCAAAATTGTCATTGGTGACTGTGTCATTTCTACACCTGTAAAAACATCAGCCGGGTAGATCTACCGGTGTGTCAGAGATTAGTTCCGCTTGAGCGAACGGGTAGATGAGTTGTTGACTATCGTGTGTACTGATATCGGCGACCGTCTTGGGAAATTACCTGATGTAAGTAAAGCAGTACTTTTTATCACCAAGACTTGTTGTTATAAGATTCAACCGACAATTTCTTTTATGAATTTATGAAACACTTATAATAGCATGTAGGTTAGTAGTGCCGATATGTTCAGTATTACAAACGGAATTTAGCTCTTAAAAAATGTCGGCGTTTGCCACCGATCGACGAAAATTATACTTCGAGTTATTCGAACATTTCAAGTAGGATTTTTATTGTTGGGACCAAATTTTTACTTCGTATTATCCGAGTTTTTCGAGTTATCCGAATTCGAATTATCCGAGTTTTTTTTTTACTAAGATAAAGAGAGAATTCGGCCGGGACCGGCGAGGTACTTCGAGTTAAGCGGGGTATTCGAGTTATCCGAGTTCGAGTTAACGAAGTTCCACTGTATGTGTATAAACAACAATTCCAAAATGGTACCCCAGACTTCAAATCACTTCAAATCAGAAGTGGGGACTCATTGGTTACGTCTGTGAGCAGAGGTTTAAGTGTAAGGAGTGCGAATCCCGATAGGTCTTGCTTTACTTTGATAAAAGAAGTAGTTGTTTTTGTTGATGAATTATCTATGTGTGTAATTGTTGCTTAGTGTTATGTTTTGTATATGTTTTGCTTTCCATTTTACTTTTCCTTCTCTTTATTTCTACTCTCTCACATATAACTTATGTGTTATATGAGACCCTTAACTTTTGTTATAAACCATAATTGCCATATCGAATTCAAGAATTTTAATGATATACTCCAAAACGTTAACACTAAAGTCTACGGAAAAACAATTGGTTGGTTAGTCCCTATACATGTTTAATGTTTTTTTTTCTATCTAAGATACTCCTTCCTGCTGTTAATAACTGACAGCTTGAGGTACACGCATTACATTGTATAATCATAAAAAAGAGTATAAGACAATTTACACAATGATATAGAATCTAAGCTTATAATATGGGCTTTAAAGTTCATCAATTAACTTTTACGATCAATTCGATTTGAACTTTAACTGAATAGCTCTTTATACTGTGTATTTAGCCCGTTGCGTTCACCCATGACGAAGGCTACACCCAAGTGGTTTTAACACACACATATATATATGTTTGTGCGTCTTCTGTGTTATTTAAATATCGTCGACTTGAAATCGGACAAGTAAATATCTAGTGAGCATTGATTTTTAAATAGTGAAAAAAAAACAAAAAAAAAAAATAGTGGAACAGACATTTTTATCATGAACAAAACTAAAATAAATATATATATGTATGTGTATATACATGGATTTTGACATAATGACCTATGCCAATCTCGAGGCCTTCTTACTAATATGTGGCACTTTGATACGCTATCATACGTCCCTGGTCCAGACCGTCCATTTTTATTGTTAATGCTCAAGTGTTTACCTGTAAATTTTTCACACCTTCAAGAACTATGTTTGACTTGGGCGACCAAATGAAGGTTAATGATTTTCAGGCTGTATTGTTCTCGATAGTTTGATCATTGCAAGTATAAGATAAATATTCGAAAATGAAAAATGCACTATTTGTTAGAGCAATTTGAGAAAATTACCAATAAACATGAGTAGTTTGTCGTTGTTGTCATTAAGTAGAGCAAGAAGGCTATTTCCTCGAGTAAATCACTCAATATGGAGAAAATGCACAACTTGTACCGATACCTGGCGGTTGGGGACCAGTCTACAATGCATAATACAGAAACCCTTTCTTTTGAGGGGTTAGGCTATGTGACATAAAATATGTGCAGCATTAACACTTGGTCAAAGAAATGCACGACGCAACCTTTCTTGCACTGCACGACTACGATTGGCCTATAATAATAATTACAAATAATGAAATATTCAAATAATGAATGTCAACATGTTGGGACAGTTTGAACACGACCATTTAAAAAATATATCGATGAACTTCTTGTCAGCCGATGAAGACACAACACGGATTAATCTTCGTACGTAGATTTCTTTTTATTTATCCCATAACTACGCTTGTTTCACAACTTATATGGCACGTGATAACATTCGTAGTAGTGTGTTATTGTTTTTGTTTACACACCGCAGTGTGTGACCACTTTTAAGCCTCCGATTGTTCATTTGTGACCCCCAACAAATCTGATTGGCTAACTTGTGGCCTTTTACCACGGACTATTTTTAAAACTCTCACTTAGTCTTGTGTTTTTTTTGTCGTCTGTCTTCCAAAAGATCAACATTACATGGACACGTTTACCTACAACACCTGGAGCTGTATTCATCACTGTAAATTGAAGTATACAGTCTCATGAATACAATTCAATTTACTAACGACATATAGACAAATGCAACACAGAATGTAAATATAGAGAGATGAAGCGCTCAGCTATCAACGACCACCCCAACCCCCACCGCAGCACCCACTCCAACTGCACTTACACTCAAGCTTCAACCACCGCTGTCTCTCTTGAAATAGTTTGCAGTTCGTTCTGATGAGGAAATAACACAGCTATGAGAGGCCAGAGTAAGCAAAGTCAGAAACACATACTGAACAATGAAATAGAAATGAGATAACTTACAATTAGACCACTCGACGATGAAACGTTACTTTTTCGATATTCCTATTCTGTGTAAAATCTTATGAAACACGTTTACTGCTGCTACTTAAGAAAAAAACAATAGAAAAAGAACAATTACTTAACTGTTACACCGACGACCATGTCTCAACTGTCAATTACCACAAAAGTGGTAATTTTCAAACATCTAAGTCTACATCTTCATCGATAAATAAAAATAATAGATTTGTGATTATTTGAACAGGATATGAACGGGGATTAAAATATTTTTCCTTTATCTGATCCGTTTGCATTATATCTCTAATTAAATCTAATACATTGAATTGAAATAGGATTGTGTAACCAAAAATGTAAAATTCACTTGTTCAGACTGCAACATTGAAATAAACGAAAGGAGGGTAATTTTAATACAGTTCAAGCAAATGTATTGTTCAAATCCCCGATAAAGTCTACGTTGAAGCCAGACAGAGTATATTATTTGATCAACTCTACCACTTTTGTCGGTCCTACAAGAGTCCGAAACGTCATATGGACGTATCAAACGTTCAATTATCAAAAGGAATAAATTGATATAAAGTATGATTATAGTTTGGATATTCGAAGACCATTGGTCTGGGATATGTTTATACGAATATTTATCAATATAACATGGAAAAATATGTCAGAAAATGTTTTGTTATTTTTTTGATGTGATTATGTAATTCAATTAAATATTTTAATTTATAGTATCTTATTTCAGGTTGACGCATAAAAAAGATGTCTGCGGAAATGGCCCAGTCACGTTGTGCGATTGATCCTCCTTGCCCAAGTCATCCTACAACTGAAGCCATTTTTGTATGTCTCGAAAAACCATGTGAGGAAATACTGGCGTGTCCCAAGTGCATTGTAATTGCTGGGGATCACAATAAACATGATATAGCTTTACTTGTGAATCACTTGGGTATATTTAAGAAAAAAATCATTGACTATAATACGAATACCGGAGAACAAATACTTGGTCCATTGAAAAAAATGGTTGACAGAGTAGCAGACGATTTAGAAGAGTTTGATACGGCTACGTCATCTATCCTCGATGATATCGAGACAAGGGGGAAAGAAATTAACGAGCAAACAAACGCATTAGTAATCGAATTTAAAACAAAATGTAGCCAAATCAGATCATCTAGCCGACAGATGATGGAGCAATATCAAAGCAGACTGTTAGGTAAGATCACTGAAATTGAGGCTGATATCTCTGCACTAGATAGTTGTCTTTCTGCTGATTGTAAGGCAGATATTGTCAATGCAGCGAAAACAGAACTATGCAAAAAGTACCAAGCTTTACCGTATCCTGACGATATCAAAGAAGTTTCTTTCAAAGGCAGTGACACCCCTCTGAATGCAAACCTTCTAGGGACAATTTTGATTGGAAATGAAGAACCAGTGAGGTAATAAGTTTTTATCATAAATGTTATTTTTGGTAGATTGAAAACAAATGACTTTGTCAAATAATTAGGTTTAATTTGTTGTTACATAAAAGCACTGTAAAATATCCGTTCAAAAATATTTGGATATAAAATTTTGTATTTTTAACGCTACATTGCATACGATAAAAGTGGCCATAACTGTCATCTTAACATAAACGATTTGTGCATTCAACAGTTTAAATACTATTTTTAATGAATGTCTACGACTTTTAAATAAGTTTCACAGTTAGTGTGTCACAATTTACTCAATCCTCAGGGCAGAACCATATACCGAAATGATCAAACGACTGGAGGATAACATCAAAAGCATGGAACAGAAGTATGTAAATTTATCTTTGACGTCAAATAAATAATAGTTCCAGTATAGTGAGATGCGATAGGGTTATCTTTCTAAGCATTGGTTGTAGACTGGTGTTTTCAGTTTTCCAAGATACAATCAATTACCATGCGTTAATGATCAAGGCGCCAGAAACAAATTCTAGAGTCAAGTTTTCCTGTTGTACTTGTTGATATCGAATATGAATCTTTTATCCACTAGTGTATTTTATTCCAGGAAGGAAATTGATGAAGATCGTATTCAGAAATCGCAAAAAGAATTACGTGACGTGACACAAAGGTACATTTTTCAAAATATGTTAATACGAAAGAAACAAGCAACGACTTTATTAACCAGATAAGGAAGTATTATACGTATATTTAACACGAATACCAACCATGAATATATTGTATCTAAAGATATTTGAAGGCAGACGATTATGTTTTGATAGCAGTAAATGAACATTTGTATCAAGCTGCAGCTTATTGGTGATTCGACACGATCTTTAAACATATTCCAACACTTATTTAAATTTTATTTCTATCAAACAAACAAACAATGAACTCTTACACTAAGTTTCTGCTTGAAGTTATCATACCACACATGATATGCACTACCGATAGATTCCACGTGACTATTGTTCATGTGATTCAATGTGTTACAGTCAAATACACATGACTTTACACCTAGGGATTCAACTATAAATCAATTATTGTCTTTTTACCATACCATTGTTAATTGTCTAGATCAACATATAGAAATCAAAATAATACTTTGTGACATAAGCAAGGCTTTTGATAGAATCTGGCATAATGGACTACTTTAAAAGATTACCTTTAACACATGCTTCAATATTGTAGAGCGGTTTCAAATGTTTTTGTCAGATAGGCAAATGAGAGTTCTAACTGAAGTTTATAATCAACCTTTGAGCCTTTTCAAGCAGGGGTTCCACAAGGCTCGGTCCTCAGCCTATTATTGTTTTGATATATATTTATGATATTGTTGATTGTGGTTCCAGTAAAATAAATTATTTGCGAATAACACTTCTCTCTATGGTACATGTGATAACAATCCCATTGAATTGGCACAAAATCTCTCAGATGACTTAACTAATATTACGCGTTGGGCCAGTAATTGGGACAATAAATTTAATCCTTCAAAAACTGAATCTGATATTTACTCAAGGAAAACTGACAACAAGAATCCTGCTATAATTACTTTTATGATGATTCTATAGCTGAAAGCAAAGCACATACACATAGGGCTCTTACACTTGGTGATGATGCCAAATGGAATCAATACATATACCTAGAACTAATGAAAAATGCATTTCACAGAACAAATATATTGAGATTATTAAGAAACAAAGTTGATAGAAAATCCTTAAATAATATATATACATCCTACATAAGACCAATTATTGAATGTGCAGATTTTGTATGGAACAATTGTACACTAACTCAAAAAAAAAAAAAAAAAAAAAACATTTTGGGATCTATACAATTAGATGCTGGGAGACTAATTACAGGTTTACACAGAGGAACAACACATGATAAATTATACAAAGAATTAGGACGGGAAACTTTGTGTTGCAGAAAAAATAAACATTAACTTATTTTGTTGTACATGTATAGAATAATGAACAATGAAACTCCAGATTACCTTAGAGAAATCATACAACCGCATATTCATAATGAAACTCAAGACAGTACCCCCTCCGAACAAACAGAATATACAGTCAAACTTCGATGTTTCGAAGTTCAAGGGACTAACAGAAAAACTTCGAAACAGCGGGACTTCGAATTATTCATGGCTGACAATAGATCGATGTTTTCTTGATAATGACCATATCTGTTAACGTTGCATGTCCTCAGTGTCTTCGTGTTGATCGTCGCCTGTCGTGCTCACATCGAAAAGTTTAGTTAATTTATACCTCAAACACAACAAAATAAAAATTATTTTCATTAATTCTACCTAAGCATTTTATTAATTAAACAAAATATGTATCGGTTACAAAATATTTATATCGCGTTTAACAGATAAAGCAAAAGAAGCACAATTCACACTTACGTGCGTTTACGTTATGTGCATATAAAATACGGAATGCCGATCGGATGGAGAATGCATGATTGAATGACAAATAATCGATTTACTTGGATATTTATGTATAAGTTTGAAACGTGACACTTTGAATATGAGTGAAGCCATCGCTAATTGTTTGTGTTTAAAATTGGTCCGGTTGTTTTACAGTTCCGTAAAATTTACTCACCGACCGCTGATTTCAATGGCGGTGGAGATTATCAGAGACGACTACCGAAATGTTTTACCGGAGTGATTAAATGTCATGGCTTCTAAATACACATTTTATCTATCAATTTGGTCTGATTATTAATTAACCCCATGACGGGGAGTGACAACACACGCTATCGTTATCCCTATTGTCAGTCAGGGCATTTGAGGGAGAGGTGTGAAATCTTGCCGCAGGGGTCACGACAAACACCTGTATGATCCCCCACTCATTTAATTGAATATCCAATGTGTGAATGCAACCGATCTTTTGAAACTACATTACATCATTTTCCAGAATGTAATCAATTTGATAATATTCGTCAGACTCTCCAACATAATTTGAACTCTCATAATCATCATTGTATAAGTGTTCTATCATATGTTTGTAATAGTTGTAATGATATACAGAATAGAGATATATTATCACATGTATCAAGCTTTATATTACAATCAAATAGATTTCATTAAAATTATATTTTTCTTTTTTTCTTTTTGCAAAGCTATATACATGTACATATCGTTATGCTTTCTTAAGGGGTAAATCCCTAGGTGGACTACAATAATATAGCAGTACATAGTATACCCGGGATTGGCTTTGGGCAATTTAGATAAATGCTATTGTTCTGTTTATTTCATGTAAACATCAATACGAATTAACTCCTTTCCTGTCGATTAAGGAATAATCATATTATTTGCGAGATTTAGTGTAACCTTACTTAGAAATGCATATCTATTTACTGAAATTGGCTTTTGATTCTCATCAGTGTATGACCTTTGTGGGGGAATAAATTCAATATCACCAAATATTATTATATATCCAATCAATCCTATACCCCTTCAACTTTGAAATCATGTCCCGCGGGAAAAGTCTCGCGCCTCCAGTAGAGGCAGTCATGTTTGAAATCTCTTTTCCTACACGACGAGATCTGAATGATTTCCCTCTCGTCGAAACAAATAACTGAAAGTTAGTTCAAATTACTTATAGTAGTATATTTATATGAATTCCAATGGTTAATTTTGTTTACTATCATTCACTGATAACATACTGGTATAGTAAGTATTTCAAATCAATATATCATGTCACTGTGTATATATGTATTTGTCTGTATTTCTTATCTCCTGTTGTCTCCTTAAGGAGAAGACTTATATAGGATATGCATGATGTCTAATCCTATAGACTTTCTCTATGTCAATAACATTTGTTTAAATTGAAAATGACTAGCTGAACAAGAACTGCAAAATTCACTTTTTTCTAAGGATATAACATGTCTAGGAGAAGAGAAATTGTACATGTTGGATCAATAATCAACGTTAATTGTATCTACAGTGTAGTCGTGTGTATCTGTGTACCTTAACTAACTTAACATGATATCATACGATACACAGTGAAACTGTTAAAATGGTCACCATACACTTAAGGGAAAACATGAAATTTAGTGTATTTAAATAAAATGTGTGTCGTGAAATTCAACTTGATATATTGCAGGGGTCAAGATTATCAAGCCCATATCGAGAAATTGCAAGAAGAATTGCAGAATGCAAGGAAGGCGTAAGTGTGTTTGACAAAAATGTTATCTATAGATTTGAATAATAATTATCATAATAAAATAATAATAAATAAAATCATTGGAAAAAAACCCAACAAAAAACAAACTATTTGACCATTCTACATGGTTTGAAAACAGTGCAATAAATGATTCTTTTGTTAATTTCTTAACAGTTCCCTATGGTACTGTATTTGAAATCATAATTGTCACGATCATCAAGGTACGGAAGCATATAGGACCTTCACATAAATATTGCATCTCAATAAATCAGTACATTTCTTTTTTCTAGGTTTATAATATGATTCGTCTGCAAAGTCAAATATCTATGTTGTGTTAGTTAGTTTTAAATATCAATACGTAAGGTAAGTATACTGAAGTGTAAAAGTAAGTATACATTGAAGTTTAAGATGGTATATTTCCAACACCGAAATAGCAAACTAACACATATTTTGTATTATTAGAAATTTCATTATATTGGCAAATAACATTTCTGACATAATTCATATTGCGTTAAGTAGTTCAACGCCAATTACATCACGATGTGTTGACAGGTCAACAATGGTTGCGTTAATTACCGGGGCTATCTTAGTATCGTGTATGTCCTCCGCTTGCATTTATCACAGTGTTGATCCTCCTCATGGAACTTGTGTGTCACTGGATGATGTTCCTTGGAATGTTCCGCCGCTCATCGTGAATAACCCTTTCCAGTTCTACCAGAGTTATCGATGGGTTTTGCTGATGATGTACGCGGCGGTTTAAGACATCCCAGATGTGTTCTATTGAGTTTTAATCCGGGGATTTTAATGGCCACGGCAACACATTAATGCTCTGAGAAAGTTCTGTGTTACTCGCGCAGTATGTGGGGTAGCATTGTCTTGAAATAACGTCAAATTTCGACCATGACGTCTGAAATATGGCACAACCTTTTGGTTCAGCACCTCAGCACAGTACCTTTGCTGCCGTTAGATTTCCTTGGATAGCTACAGATATGTGTCCCCAAGCCATAGCACGTCCCCTCACCAACGGTCGAACTGCTGTACACAGCTACCCTCATAACGTTCGCCACGACGTCGCCAAACTCTGAAGCGTCCACTGCTTATGCTGAGACAAAATCTAGACTCATCAGTAAACACAGCACGATTTCAGATCATTTGATTTTGTGCTCGACGTTGTTGCGCCCACTGAAGCATTGCTACACTCGTCATTTCTGAATGTCTAAATATTGGGGTACGTTTCTAGTACAGATGTATACACAGGTCACGCGACAAAAACAGATAGCACACACTGCACGTGCATTATTCGAAAAACAGTGCATATTGGTCAGGCAAGGTGATGCTTTGGTGGCATTTCGTCAGATCTGAATTATATCTATTTACGTGTTTTTTTGGTCAGGAATCATCTTATAAACGTTATATATTGATCTTTTACACATTTTGGACAAAACAATATTTTTTCATATGTATACTTACTTTTGAACCTCAGTTATTTCAGACGGTATTATTTTAGTACAAAAATATCGATATAGTGTATTAAATGGAAACCGAAATTACGGATCTGGATTCATTTCAGGTTAACTGTCTTTTGTTAACTCCAAAAATATTAATTTTATGGAGAGTGGTTTATAATTTACTTTTGTAGGGATTAGAAAGACAAGGTATAAGTGTGATCTGAACATTAAAATGAGGACAAAGAAACTAACCGAATGCATTGATGATAATAAAAATGAATATGTATTTTATCAGAAATGTAAATATAGGCTGTGCTACTTACATCTGGTTATTGTTTTTATGAGTTATAATGGTACTGGACAATTCACCATTACGAAGTTAGCGTTTTCATAATATAAACTATAAAACTAACCCTCCACAGAATCATTGGATATTATAACATTCATGTCACTCCGTGTTGCGATAACACAAATATTTAAAGCCAATACATATATGACTTTTCTCATATGTCATTATCGTATCTTGAATCTGTATATTTCCTCTCTTTTGTGTCACTGTCAAATTTTTAAATCTCTCTATGGCGTTGCTTCTAATAAAAATATCGGTGTAAAGTTTCTTCTTATTACTATTAAAAAAAAGGAAAACTGCTGATGCAAACGAGAAGAAGAAAATGCAGGACACTATTGATGATTTGAGAGCAAAATTAAAACAGTAAGTATTTTACAAATAAAACTGTAATTGGTATATGATGAAGACATCACCCGATTATCGGTAAACATATTCACATTGTTAAATGTGTTTCATGATTATAAAATTACATTCTAAATACAAAACAAGAAAACGGAGAGTCAAGGCACATACAGTAAAACATAGACATTTGAATCATGCTGAAATAATAACTGGTTCAAAATAAGACATTCGTATCACCAAAAATCGTTGCAAGCGTGGTCGAGCATCCCTAGAACGATTTACATTTGAGACACTCCATCATGCATCTAATGCATTTAATCGAATTCGGGACAAATCTAACAGTGGTACTGTTCACAAGTTTCAACAAAGATATGCCACGAATGACCGTAATTGCTACGAATCGTGCTATTGCGCTAATCCTGCAGTAAAAGCCCTGTCAGCAATTCACATTACTCGAGTTACCGATTAAAAACTTAATCTGTGTTTCACATTACCACATAGACGTGCATACAAAAAATAATATGACGACACGACGGTATGATAGATGCACATATCTCCTACAGCTCATAATCGTTTTCAGACAGAGGGAGGATCAGTAATAAACATACACCGTCACCATTCTTTTCGTGTGTTATTCAAAGACGAATCTCTGTTAATATATCACAGATCAGATAAATAATGACTTTGCTTTCGGCGAGGGCGATAAATCCAACACACGGTAGTGTAACGCAGAAAACCGAAGAACTTGAAACATGAAGCAAATTATAAAGACTTCATCATCGGTTTTCTACGTTGCCATCGTTCTAGACACAGTCAATACTGCTCCTATTGTCGGCTTCTACTGAATTTATCCAGCGAAAGTTCAAATACACTAACCATTAAGATTAAACTTTTCCTTTCAGACCAGTGTTATACTTGAACATTATTTTCTGTTTTAAACAAAAGCGGTTGCTAGTACTTTTATGATATCAATTACGTTTAAGTATCACTTTATCCCATGCAAGGATGTTTTGTAATATTTAACAAAGTATGGCAAATCCTCATAGCAAACAAGCATCTGAAAAGTATGTCAAGAATATACTCGGCTATAATATGCAGAGCATTTTCATATTATAACAAATTACCCCTTCGACTGCCATTTTTCAAAAGACAAATTTTCAACTTTGTTATTCTAGATTGATGACTTAGATGTAGCAAGTTCGTTTTTGCTATACAACATGTAAATCCTCTTCTGAGTAAAAAGAATATGGTCATGGGAACAAGCTTATATAGTCTAAATCGGAACTTCATTTGAACGAATACACCTTTGTTACACTATTAATTATTATTGATATCAATTGATTACTGTACATCTCTGTTTGTTGCGTATACGCGAGTACAATTTACGTCGCTTTGCTAAAATTATTTCTGATTAATGTTACAGAATCCTAAACACACTGTGTAGTGAAAATTCCAAATGCACAAAGGATTTATTAGTATTGACATATCATCTTACTTCCCATCAACGAGTTTAAAGATTGATATCAATAGTGTAGATGTTAATTTGGCATCTTTAACGTAAGTCTGACGTGTTTTACGGTTAATACTGTAATTCCAATGAAACGTCATAGAAAAGTATATGTTTCCTTCTACATTGTAATTCGATTTGATGCCTATGTTCTTTAGTTATAATTACAGAAACAGACGTACCATGCAGTCTCAACCATCGGTAAGCTGTTTGATCTTTTCCATTAAATTCACCTCAAAGGAGTATGTTAGACACTATGTATATCATAACAATATTATCAGAGAATATCTCCATGTAATTAAAATGTCACCCAGGTTATTTAAAGGAAATTACTGCAATACTGCAAAATGTGACCTAGAGTAGTAACAACAAAATAGCTGTATTAAAGATAACTTAATATCTTACATCATATTGTATAATTAAATACACTATTTCTCATAGACAGTAAGAAGTCGATAATTAGAAAGCGTTGTGAAAAGAAAATATGATAACAACAGAAATAAGCAAAATGTATGGTTACAAACGTTTTGCTAGAAGAGACTTTTCAGGAGCGAAAGTTTCAGATTAAAACCCATTAACTGTAAGTCTTCATATTAAATCATAAAACATATTGGCTGTAAATAACATGTCTTATCTTCAGAACTTGCATGTTTATGGGAAAATGTTGTATATAAAAGAACGCAATATTATTTTTATTTCAAATTACCAAAACTCAATGTATTATTTCAAACGTTCATGTACATATATATCTACTTCACAGCCAAAAGATAACTGTCTGGTGAGTACAGTTTGAACATTACTTACATATTTATCACAAACATAAATATGACTCTATAAAATACCATATTGATTAGCGTGTGACATAACTGAACTGCTTTATTATAAGATACGGATTTGCTATTAATAATCTGAACACACGTGTAAACACATTTTTGTGAAATTTCCGATATTTGATACATCCGGATAGATATAGAATGCTGCTCTCCTTGTAGAGAAAAATATATGTAAGAACTTATATCCGTGGTATTACAATTGAATTATCAATAAATGAAGTGTCTATACGTCCGTGTTAACATCTTGAATTAGTTTTCCACGTATTGTTAAATTCATATTTTTGTTTTTATTGAAAGTCGTGCCATAAACCAAAGTCGTCTTGTACATGTGTAAGTATTGTTCATTCGTTTTTTCCAAACATTGCTATGTCACATATGATTGTTAATATTTTATCATGATTTAAAGATAAATTGTCATTCCATAAAACTGTACATATCACTTACATGCCATTGATTGGTAAAAACGAAACAATTTATTTGCTTTCTCATGTTCGCTGTTGCTTTACTTTTTCCTTTGTCGGGGTAAACTGTTAATTGCATGTCAATGTATTTGTTGTATTTGAATTGATATTGCCTTTCGTAGTCAGCTATACCTGCCCAATGCTACCGATATACAGGTGCTTGAAACATGGCCTGTACATAATTCCGACTTATTTCCCGTCTCGCTGTCGAAAATGAATTATTACTATGATGTTGTAACGTCGAACACTAATTGGATTCTTAGGGTCAATAATAACTATCATAAATAATATTACAACGGATGAGTTGAATTTTGATCCAACATGGTTGAGTCATGACAAAAATTCAGGTTGATTTTTCCGAAAAAAGTGCGTTTTACCTGTTCTAGATATAACCAGTATGATTGTGTATGTTATGATTCCACGCTTGAATGAAATACAGTTACAAAAAGATATGATGATCTCCGGTTTACACAGATATTTCATTCAGTGTTCATTCCTTTGTTGAACTGATTTTACATATTTTTTGTCAAATCAGCTGTTTGTGTATCACTTACACATGTATCACGTTTCGTATTATTAGGTTACACGTTGATCAACAGAGGTGTTTCCACATTAATAGCAGATGGTCATGTATACCCTAATAAGCCTTAATAGGGTATGAAGGGGGATGCGAATACATGTTTCATCCCCTGTTGTGAATATTATGCCACTGAGAGAAGTAAATAGAAACAAAATCGTAAAAGTATCATGAGACCTAGGTCCACGTGTATGTTACAGCGAAAAATGAAATAAGTTACTTTAATCTGAGTTATTCAGAATAACTCTAATGTAAGTTGTCGAAGAGTATAATATCTTATAGGAAAGAGCAATAGTATAGAAATGCGATGCGCGCCATATATGGCCATCATAACAGTGGTGTCCAGATAGCGGCCTCGTTGAGCCTTTGTGTTGGTGTGTAACATAGTGTATATTCCAGGTGGAGTCAGCGTAATGGCAAATATTTTTCATTCATGTTACAGCCATTATCAGTTACTTGTAATTTATATGTAAATTATTACAGGACCTGTCATACCACAAACATACATATTCCGAGATATCCAAAGGTTGTCACCTTGCTTCAAAACCAAATAGGTGTCCCATTAAACTTTCTGAGGATCTGGATTTTAAATTCCATGTTCATTTTAAATATCAATATCAGATCACTTATCATCCACGCATTTTACATGGATGAATGCTTATTTTTGTTGTTTTTGTTGATACGAAGGGTATCATAATTTTTGTGTGTGTTGCGTTAGCTAAGCATGTTACTACCATAGCATACATATGCATCCCACCCTGTTGACTATTTCATACCGATGGCGCAATATTGAAGCTAACTATATACTTTACATTCTTTATCGTTCTTTAGTGAACAGTATAATTGTGTATCCAAATGGGGATATCTGAATTGAAGTGTTTTCTCTCTTCAATTTGTAAATCACCAAAGGACAGAATAAGCAAGATTCTTTAATCAGTAAGGGTTTAAGCATGATAAAAATGTTATATATAAACTGCTATAAATAAATTACTGCATGAAAAAACAAACAACATCATCGTTTCACTTATTCTGATGCTACACATGTCAAGATAAATGTCTCAAAACAATACATATATAAAAGAATACAAACAAAATCACAGCAATGTTTATTAATGTATAGTATTTTTTTTTTATTTACAGAGGACCTGCCCTGAGTGCAAGGTAGGTACTGACGGGATTTAATGTGCCGGGGACTATTGAACTCTTGACATTATAAGTAATCTTACCCGCATACAATTTCTGTTCTGATACGGTTTGTATTATCATTAATTATTATTTTATCAGAAATAAAAACAAAACAACGGCATTCAAGTCTGATACATATTTAAACTATTTCGCCTTTGAAACATATATCGCTGTATTTTTGTTTATGATGATTTTATGTTTTATACTTTCAGTACAAAGGAAATGACTTCATAGTAAGTATTATGTATTATTGCTTTAGGTCACTATTATATAATCCGAATATTTATACCATTGAACAAGCACGCTACTTATCGTTCGATCAATTCATCAGCATGTATTAACAGCGGAGGTTGGTTTGTCAAAGTCACAAATATACGGAAATACCAACATTATTCATCCGTAAGGACATAATCGTAAGGATATCATCGCAAGGATATCATCGTAAGGATATCATCCGTCAACATTACCACCCCTATCTCGGAATCAATGTCATGAAATAACAGTATGATATAAGTTCCTCCCACCATTCACATATTTATCTCCAGTTTTAGACGTGAGGGATTTTTCTGTTAACCCCTTGGGTATGACAGATTGCACGCGCTAACCTTCTGAACCGGAAGTATTTCCGGAACTATTTTTTTGTTTACAATTCGTCGTCTTCTTATAGTAAAACAAGCAAAAATATACAAACAGGCTACTTATATCCCAAGAATAGATACATTTATCTAAATATATGTTAGCTAGGCTGCTTTTGACGACGCCAGATTAAGATGTTACATTGTTTAAATGCTTGAAGTTGTGGAGAGACTGGGGTATTAGGGGGTATTATGGGTACTTCTTCAAATTCAAGCGCCGACCATGTGCGTTTGTTTACAACGAAACTTGATCACGGCTGGGATATACAGCTATCTAAAGTGGTGGAAGAAAACAAATCATTCCCTACCTATAGTGTGTGAAAAAGAAATTTTAAGCCTCGGGTTTAACATTCATGAATTACCCCTCGGTTTGAGAGTTAATTGTCATGCCCAAAGGCAGGGAAATTTTGAATTAAACAATATCAGTACATGTGCATACTAGTAATGAACATCTGATATAGATATGACGAATGCTAGTATTTAATGCTAACTTGCTCATTACGGTCACGCCAAGGATTAAGGTAGCCGCGGATCTAACCTGCTTTGTTTATTATACATTTCGTGTATAATGTAAGCACAAGGTTTCTCCTTGTGTTGTATTGAAATAATGTTCAAACCCATTTATACAGGTAAACGTTATATACGCTTTCTTCAAAGTTTGTGTTTTTGTTTTTTGTTTTTCTTGAAAATGCATTCAAACGTGCGATGCATTATATTAAATGTGATAGTTTTTCAAACGAGCGGAGAGAAATTTACGCAAAATAGATTACTGATTAATTCAACAGCAGTTGTATATTTTGTTGTTTTATTCCGGTTATCTATACTTTATTTCGACAAACACAAGCTGTGATTTGGAACAGATGTGCTGTTCAAAGATGTGTCGGTGAAAATATAAAGATATAAAGGGAATATATTGATATCGGAATAATGTAAATGTTAAAAATACAACAAATCCATACCAGATACACTAAAATGATGTGATAAAAACATGACTTACTTCTTTTGTATTTTTTATTGTTTTATTGATTTTTTTGGATGGTATAGGAATACTTATTTTTATGAGAATAAAAAACAGTTAATGCGTTCCAGGTAAAGCAAATAAAAAAGAATCCGCGGGTTATCTGCATTATTTAAAATTTAAATAAATGTTACTTATAACTGGATTGATGTCGTTTTCTTTTACTGCCGATGATCCTAATTATTGTATCGGGCTGTTTAGTATGTAACAGTATGAGATATATACCTTAGATTTTCGATAACTTTACTGGATATTGTCATCGTTTAGCCCGCGGGGTATCCACTGATATTTTATATACATACACATTGTACATTTGACGCCTTGTGGCCTATTCAATGCAGCGGCCAATATGACGGAAATGTCGGAAATAGTACATTTTCCTTACAAATTCAATGTAGCTGTTGGTATATTCAATTCATTTCATGAAACATAAATCATTATTCCTATATCAAATCATAGACAAACATACACAGTGTTCCTATAATACAATCAAACATCAATCAAGTGCTAATTTTAGTATAGTTCTTTCTGATCTCTCTTATTGTTATTGGTTTCAGATGGTGAGTATTTTGGAACAGTCCTGGTACGGTAGTAAATTTCACTAGTTCTTGTTTGTTGTGTATTGAAATCGTGTCCAAATGGTATGATACAACACCTGAAGAAGTTTCATTTTATATTGCAATAGCTTGATGAAATACTATCAAATCAAATTAAATTCTAACGCATAGGTAAGACGTAGACGATATTTAAAGTATACAAGACAGTGTTTATAGTTCTACTCTCATTGCTTTATAAACCAAGCAACATATATATTTGCTTCAACCCGTACTAGTATAGTAATATACCATTAGTTTTGATTATAGATAGTTAAAAACAGCCTACAAAAACCGGTATTAATTGAATCGATAGGTGAATCCTCATAGGTTAGAATATATGAAAGACAACATCATATAACATGGATATCACAATTACACTTACACACGTGTTACCATATCAATTAAGATAAAACCAACCTGGTCATTAAACCAGCACACACATTATACCATCGTATAGTTAAATACATCTGTTAATTAATTTGTAATGGTACTTCTAATGATGGTCAGCTAAGCAACAAATAAACTATATAAAATGCTTGTCTTCTCATCATAGTTATAGTAATAACAGGACGTAATGATTTCAGGTGGTAACACTTCTAGTCTATATCGTATACTATAATTCGCGTTTAATTGAAGGTGTTTGAAAAGATGGAATTATGATCAAATTTCGCTTACATATAGTGAATAGTCTAAATAGGTAACGTCAAAAAGTGACGAAAACACTTAAGTTGACACTTATTTCTTGTATTAGAATACGAAAGACGAGGAGTGTGAATAATCATAAAAGTAATCATAAAATTGGTATAAATGTCCTGGGGTGATATGTCAATCCTGGATGATTGTCTTTCTCTATATTTACGAATCTATTACAACAATTTCCTTCTTCAAATAACAGCCAACAAGTAATCAATTTTCGGATGGTATAGGAATATAGGTATACGGAAATGACTTTAAGGGTTTTATCAGAGATACAAGGGTGTGTTTTATTAAGCAGACGCATATCAATGTTGAAAATTCAAACAAGTCATAATAAATGCATATGAATGATTAGTATACAACTTCATTGATGCACTAAAATATAATTGGAGTACGATGGAGCATACATTGGTTTTATCTAAAAGTAACGAGACGTTAATGCGTAAAATATGCCATGTACATGTACCTACAACACGGTCTGTCTACAAAGCGACAGGATATAGCATTCTTTCAGGCTGAGCTCATGATCATTTTAGTTATTCCATTTTCTATAATACATTTTAACTTACGTTATTATTTTACAATTATTTAAGGTTTATATTTTACTTCTGTTATATGAATATTTAAAGATATATATACCTCAAGAATATTCCAAGATAGTCTGTTAAAATATCAAAATATCGAAAAGTTTTGTTAATCGAATATATATTTCAGTAGACATTTTAGACGTAAAAGATGTAATAAATCCTTAAACTGTTCATACATGTTGTTAGTGATAGGCAAATTTCAAATGAATTGATCTCCACTACACATATTGAAACATGGATTTATTTTTGATCGCATCAACCATATCTATGAAACATACCAACATACGTATAATTGCACTGGTTGCATGCGCATGCCCAAACTTATTAATACTAAACAATAAGTAGTTGCAAGGTTTCTAATATAAAAAGTTCGTCTAGAATTCTGCTAACAATTACACCATAGTGCTTTTTCAAATCCAATGCTTGTTGGCTAAAATTCTATTTTCTTCAACCTCCGCATGCTGCTGTAGTTGGAAACTTTAATATTCCCTTTCACAATTCATAATTCATAATCATGCCTGTTACATACAAAAAGTGACATGCATGATTGCCATCAAATGTGTCTTGAAAATGTCACTAAGAAATCAGAATGTCAAGCCACATACAGACCAACATCAAATACTGAAAGAAATGACATTTGAGAAATATATATATATATATATATATTCGAATACAAATTCCACTCAGGGGAAAAAATCATCACGATTATAAAGCCCATCAAGTCTTTAAAGGGGATCGGTTAAACTGTTGGACGGAACGATAGGGTAAACACAATAGTTCGGCAGACGGACGTTTGACGCCTACCACAATGCTGCCCCAAACTTGATTACATTAAATGTTGGTATGATTTATTCCCAGTAATATACCTTTATACCTCCAGCTTTTAAGTAACCGGGAACAGTCCTGACACGATAGTATATGTCGCCTAATACATCTAACGTACCAACTCTAATTTAAATTTAAATTTTTTCTCAGAATAGTGTTATACATCATTAAGATAAGCTTCAATTTCTATCAAAGGGAAAAGCAACAAAATAAAATCAATACCAGGTATGATGCACACTATATATATATATAATCTATAACGAAACCGGTGTCTATAAATCCACCCAAGGTCCAAAGTGCAAAACATATTTTAATGAAATATATAATCATCTCGTGAGTTATGGGATGAACATATTCTCCAACGAGTGACTGGTGTTATTTAGGTAGTTGGGTAGGTGCGTATAGTTAAAAAATATCATGTTTTGAAATTCTTATTGCCAAAGGCATCCAAACTTGATGTTTGCCACTAGTAAAAAAAAAGAAAAAAAAAAAGGATATCTCCGTCATTAGTTATTTCAATTAAGATATCTCCAAAAAGAGGACACGTTCTTTGAGTCAAATTATTCAAACCGCACTACCGAATTCTCAAATTACCCCTCTTCTTTCACATCTCTCTCTCCCTTCCACTGATCTACCAATCATATCTCTGCCTCAACACTTCATTCCTCTCCCTCATTATCATTTCTATCCGTATGCATAGACTATTTCGTTACTGAGAGGGGAAGGGAAAAGATAATTAACAGGCTGGTATTAAAGAAATGTTATCAACCTTAGCTTCAGTTAAAACAATCTAACAATGCAAGTTAAGATAATTATGAACTTCAAATTTAATTCCAGGGCCCCAATTCTCAAATACATCTAGTAATGTTGATTTTGTTAATCCCGACCTTTCCCGATTTATGCTTGTATTTTGTTTAGAAGGCAATGGTATTTCTCATGTCCGTACTAGGTCGTTTTAAATACCCAAAATTATTACCGCAAAAATACATATGTGGGTGTTTTATTGTTTTTTAATTGGTGTTTTTTTCTTTTTCAGCCCTTCGTGAGTATACTACTACAGTTTTACAGTAAAGTATTTATAACTCCGTTTAAATTTCTTCAGATGATTAAAAAGATATCAATATAAATTTACTTGATATAAATAGCATGACTATTTGTATCAAAGAATAGAAATATTACCAGACTTTAAGTGATATAACAATAATTATCACGCGTCACCACATATATGATAAATCATCATATATATATAATTAAATTTTCTTTGTTTTCATGGTAAATACTCAAATGTGATTGGTCGAAAAATTCTTTTCATTCTTCTATGAAAGAAATTCCGAGAATGGCGCGAAAAATGTGACGTCACAATACGACAATTGACGTTGCGTATTGATCTGAGAAAAACAAATCCCATTTAAAACCAGTAAAATTGTACATAAAACATGTTTTAAATTAGAAAATCATTTTCAAAAATTAATTATAAGCGTTGATGTCAATTATATTTTAGTTTCATCGGGGTATGAAACAAATTTTGTTTGCAAACTTCTGTAAGAATCCGCTACGCGGACAATATCCAATCAAAGAGGTTTTTACCTCATGAATACCCATTGTAATGTGTAGCTTTTAACGCAGGCACATGCACAAATCGCCATCATTCTTTTGAGCAGAGCCGACACGTCGATACATGGTATCTGTTTATCGTAGAATTGCGGTACATAGGCGAATTAAAAAAAAAAGTACTGATCATAAGCCACGCTAGCTGGTTGCCATTATTCCACGTGGTGGATACATTCACTAGTTTACGACATTATGACCGACAAGGATGATATCCAGTCGGATGAAACGTCAATAGACTAGAAGAAACACAAAAGTAGTTCTGACGAAGTCAGTGAGTCAGAATATGACAGAGAAATACGACAAAATACGTACAATAAACGTGGCCGTGGCCGGGGAAATAGTGGAAAGACTGATGCCACGCGAAAAACATCTAGGCGCCGGATCGATAAGAAGGATAATTCTTCACTGAATATACCTAAATTTAAACAACAACGCGGTCTGGGTAAATTGGAGAAGTCGTCAATGGTCAATATTGTAACAAGAAACGAGACAGCGCCGCTGCTTGTAATGTAAACAATGAGACACAGGGGCATGCGACCCAGAATAATCCAACGGATATACAATTATTCGGTTGGTTCACAAGCGCAGACAGAAGTTCTCGCGGGGATAATACCAGCTTACTATCAGGCGGCAATGACTCCGTCAGTGTTTTTGAGCCTGATGAAAACTTTTTTTTAGGCAAAGTAATGATGAGTATTCGGGGATTCCTCGGAATGAGGATTATGAGATTATGGGTCCTAAAATATCTTAACCTCTGGTCAAAGCTGTCGATAGAGCGTGCAGTCGTAGAGTAGACGCGGGTATAATAGCAGAGATTATAAAAAAATACCCAAGATTAGCAAATTGTGATTTAGAAGTTCCAAAGTTAATTAATTCAGAGATCTGAGGCAGCTGCCTAAAAGGGCACAGACAGCTGATGTTGCCCTTAAGGAGGTTCAGAAGCTTCTAACAACAGGACTGGCACCCATATGTAAGCTGGATTAAGTTGTAACGTCCTTCTCTGATGATCTGAAGGAAACAAAGTCATTGCAAGATGATGGGAAATGTCATGTACTCTTTATCTGCAAAGAGGAAATGCTTCTAACACAGCACTTGTTCGGAGACGACATTACTAAAAGGCTCAAAGATTTGAACGAGGCAGGAAGGGTCTCAAATACTGGGAATGCCGCTTATAGTAGTCGGCGTAATGACAGGGGTTACAAACTGAATTGGGACATTTAAACTACCACAAACGCCCATACGGGCGAGGCCAAGGATCCTACAGGAACAAGGGCACGTGCAGCATGTACACAAGGTATCAGAGACAGGCAACAGAGTGTCCCCAAAAGACAAGAGTGACATAACCTCCTAGTAACTGGCCAGGTAAATACTTTAGACACATGCAAAGATTGTTAATGGAAATTGTTCACTACGGATGAGTGGATTTTGAGCACGGTTCCTAGATATCAAATTGAATTTTGTGGAAAAATTGTTTCAGTCTTCAGTTCCGAATTAGATATGCTTTTCAAGAACAGAGATTAAAATTATTAATAAGGAAATTAGTGAACTCCTTAAGGAGGAAGCTATATGAGAAGTTTAACCAGAGCCAGCAATTTATATCAAATATGTTCATTGTTCCCAAAAAAAAAGAATTGGGAATTAGGCCAGCTATCCATTTACGTAGAATATCAACATTTTAAACAGGATCATATAAAGATTATTATTAATTTGATTCAAAAGAATTATTTCTTAATATCAATAGAATTGAAGGATGCTTATTTCAACATTGCCATAAATCGGGAGTATCAAAGATACCACAGGTTCTCTTGAAAAAACATATTTTTGGTTTTACAGTTTGGGCTGTCTTCAGCTCCTAGAGTATTCACCAAAGTGTTGATACCTGTATATGCTGAGTTCAGAAAAGTACATTTTTTGTAGTCTGTTATATTTATGATTCTCTGCATATGAATCAAAATTATGATTGTCCAGTCAGTAATACACAAAGAATGGTAGATCAGTTGACAAATTTAAGTTATACAGTTAATACGGCAAAATCTGTGTTGATTACAACGAGAATTGAATTTTATGGTCTTGTTAATGATACTGAACAGTTTAGATATTTCTTCCACAGCAACAGGTTGATAAAATCATGTGACAAGTGTGAAAGTTCAGCTAGAATTGTCATTCGTGATTTGACCTCATTCATTGGACTCCTAATCCATGCTTTCCATGCAATCCTACAAGGGCCCATGCATTATAGACCTTTAGAAAGGGACAAGATCAAGTTGCTCAAACACAACGATAATGATGTTGACCTACTCATGGTTTTATCTGAGCAGATTGTACAAGAGATTTGTTGTTGTAGGCAAAATTTTGTTGTATTGAATGGTAAATCAATAAGACAGTCACCCCCTGTAGTTTGGATAGAAACAGACGCATCCTTAAAAGAAGGGGTGCATACTTCACTTGTGGATCTGCTGGAGGCAGGTGGTCTTGCTCTGAAGATGATATGCATATACTTTTTTTTTAGAGCTTAAGTTATTTTTTCTCGAAATTAGGGCATTCTTCTCTAAAGAATCAGTTGAACATAGGCAATAAGTCAGACAATTATACAGAAGTTCCCTATATTAATGACGTGGGTGGCATGCAGTCTATTGGACTTGTTATGTTAGCTAGGAAAGTTTGGAAATTGTGTTTTGACAGGTTTACAGCTCAACATATACCCGGAGTCGAAAATGGAAATACAGATATTTTATCGAGACATTTTCAGACTACAGAATGGATGCTCAAAAGTATCATTTTTGACATTTTTTTTTTCACATTTTGTCAACAGAATATTGTTGTGTTCGCTTCTAATTAAATTCAAGGTGTGCTGGATATGCTATCTGGTCGCAAGACCCAGACGTATTGATTGTGGATGCATTCTCACTTTCTTGGAAAGATTACATGCCATACATTTCCCCACCATTTTGGTAGTTCAGTGGAATAATAAAGAACATAGTCAGTGAAGAAATTGATAAAGCCATATTAGTGATATCATTTTGGCCGACACAACCTTAGTTTCCACATGTTATGGCTAATGTGATATCGTTACCTTGTACACTACCAAGGCACAGAGACCTGTTAACATTGCCACACAACGGAGAAGTTCATCCAATGAGCAGACACCCCGGTGTACCAGCCTGAACTTTGGAGGATCAGGGCATTTTAAGAGACGTTGCCATGTACACTGAGTCATCTTGGAGACAAGAAAAAAATAAACAGTATGGGAAGGCTTGCACAAAGTGGGTTATTTGAACCTGTTTCTGGCCAATTGATCCATTTCCTCCGTCTGAAGCTCAGGTAATGGCTTATCTTACTCATCTTTTAAGGCTGGCCTTTCTTACTCTGAAGGCTGGCCTTTCTTACTCTGTGATAAGCAGCCATACAGTTATGTTAACTAAAACTCTACCTCTTTTAGGAGTGAAGTGGTCTATGGGATCTACACATATTTCTAGACTTATGAGTATGTTTTACAACTTAATACCACCTAAACCAAGGCATTCCTACACCTGGGATGTGTCAGTTGTACTGGATGTTTACGAGCATTATACCCCTTGAGCAGCTATCAATAAAGTCGCTTACTTTTGAATTAGTGGCCTTAGTACGGGGACAAAGCACTACATTGCCTTGATAATGATAACATGAAAATAACGTAATAAAAAAAAACCTTTTGTAATAGTTGAATTGAAAAAGACATCTACATTTGGGAAGCCTGCCAGACGTTTGGAAGAAGACCATGCGTTGTCAGAGTTTAAAAGAACACTTGATCGAAAATCCAGCAGGTTATTTGCAAGTCTCGCACAAACCTCTATAGGAGTATATAACCCCACTTGGAGTATATTACTCCAACTTGAGTATACACATAAGCCCCAATTGGTGTTATGCCAAGGTTATTAATCCACAATATTTAAAGCGTGCATAATCGAGACCTGATTCGCATGCAAGTCAGCATTGTCTGCCGAATGTGTTGCACGTTTTACAGAATTGTCTCGAAAATCATGTTTAAGTTGTAAATTGACCTGCATTGACTTTAATGATATTACTGGGACTTGGTTGTAAGGAGATTGACTCTAATGGTTAACTGTGTTTACGAAGTCGAATGGCTCCGATATCATAGTCTTAATTCCCGTAAAAAAGTGTTTCTTCAGTTTATTAAAATGTTGAAGTTGATCTGACATTGTTGTTCTTACTATGTGATACCCTCGTAAGCCGATGCCACAGTGTAAAGGAATGCCCCCCTCCTCCAACTATACCATAGGATATGATAGAGGAGGGGCATTCTTTAAACTAAATAGCTCGAGGCTAAGAGGGTATCAACCTACCCATATTGCCAATGGCTGGATGTATTGTGTTTTGTTTGCACTTCCCACCTTGATGGGTATTTTATCAACAAAATATTTCTCTCACTGGTCAGCGAGAATATGCTATATGATACCCTCTTAGCTTCGGGCTATTTCGTTTAAAAATACAATCAATCTTAGTGAGTATATTCGAACACTAAATTGATCCGAAAACAAATTTGGAATAAAACAACGGCTCCGTTGTTTTCTTACAATCATAATAATATATATATAAAAAAAAAAAACTTTACTCTGTTCTTCTCTCTCTGTAATACTGTCAATTAGTTAGGTTCAAGTTTTTTGTTTTTTTTTTGTTTACATGATTTATAAAGAGTATAAGCTATGACAAATTAAATCAAATATGGATCAGATGCATTTTTGAGGACCTAAATGTACATTGTGTTTAAAATATAATATGTTTGTCATTATACAAATTACGTTAGAATAAAAATTTAAATGTTTCAAAAATGGAGGAACACAGATGATGCAGGTCATTAGTACCATCATAACAAGGTGCGATTATCAATAGGGGATCACGTGTGACATGACCTTAAACGCAAAGCTATAATTCTGTGTTCAGAATCGGCCAGATAAAATTCTGTTGACATCCTTAATTTACATTAACATTGAGCTGATATAAGTATACACCAACTCAATATTAAGATTACTGGAGAAGTTCATCACTAAATATCGTATTCGATGTATAACTACTATAACCAATGATAAAAATTCGAATATGAGTAAAACATCCTGTTAATGTACAGAATCCAAAATGATCTGAAATATCAAAATAAAACGAAATACAACACAATAGACATATGTTTAATCATTTCAAAGTATCTGAGTCGATTAGAAATATTAAGTCAGTTTGTTTAATAATTTAACTGAATATATTCGCACTCATTAAGATTTAAATTGATGCAAACTTTTTAGAGGCGCTCTGCACATTTTTGTATCGTTTTAATTATCTACTTGTAGTATTGTTGTCATTCATTTTGCCGTTTGCAAAAAGATATTTTCATTTCTTGATTACGAATAAATCTAGATTGGGATAAGCAAAACTTGAACTACAGCTTCAGTTACCTAAATTCAATGACATTTCATATGGCAATGGAACAAAATGCAACCAAAGCAATATCCATTTTTTTTTATCACGGACCCGTCAAACGTCGGTCAAGTTACGACAAGTAAATGCTACATTCGTTAATCTTTGAACCATAAAAGGAATGAGATGTATGTACAAACTTGGTTATTTTTCAGTATTTTTGGTAAAAACCTTCAATTAATCAACTTAAAAAAGAAATAAAAGGTTGAGGCGCTGATAAGCTGTGTGGGCTTGTTATTATGTTATGTTATAATGTTATTATTAATCAGATAGAAGTACTCACCCTGTATTTCAGCACCGCCATACTGAGTAAGGCTTTACTACGCGATCTATTTTGTTAATGTTCGCCTAAACAATAAATGGTTGAAGTAAGGCAAGCTTATTTAAAACTAAAACAACACAATAACAAATACGTGTACATAGAAAAATGGCATGTGACATAACTTCCGGTACATACCTTTATAAATATTACATTAAAATTTGATTACTACCTTGTTTGTTTTATTTAACGATCCATCAATTGACCGTGTCGGTGATAACCACACATGCATTTGTGTTGGAGATGATTATTTACAACAAACAATATGTGCACTTGAGATTCATTCTGCAATCATTACCTACAACTATAGGCAATACCCGTAATCCCAATGGTATTTAATACATTTAAATATGTTACAACTATTGTGGCACGTGGTCTGCCAGTCTTATCTGGGGTTTTCTTCTAAGCAGGAATGTAACAAACTATCACGTAGATGCATTTTGAATTTTGAATTAATCATGAATCTGGTAATTGTATTTTGTTTTAATTGATTACATATTAATTTAATGTGATGATTGAAATGACAATTAAAACGGCCAGAGTAGTTTAGACAGACATCGCAGTAATTGGTAATCATAAAATCTAAAGATAACGATTTCAATGTTAATTATGTTAAAAGAAAAACTGATAATGAAAATAGTCTCTGTCATAATATAATGTATATATCAATGATTATTGCTATTGCTCTCGCGAACGTGAATCTAAACATTGCTACTTAGATATTAAAATCAGGTGCATTCATAATATTATTATCATGACAGATTTTGTATGATTTTATTGTACTTTTTACCGTAACATATTATGTCAATTGAATTGCTAAATAAATTAAATTAAATTTGAAATTTATTTTTTCTTTCATTTATACTTTTTTGCTGTATTTTTTTTTAAAGAATAGTTTTGTTTTTAAGTGAAATTATGTTATTTTTTTCTCTGTTTCAGGATTGGGTGAGTGTCCGACTACATTTATGTCAGGGAAGTACATATCTGCTCTGTTATTTTTGTCTTCCTTTCTAACATATCTTTGCAAGCACTTATAAGTGCGATGTTGATAATAATATATTTCCATTCATATTTGATGCATTGTAGAGAAACTAAAAGAAAAACAGACAAAAATACCCAAATGTTAACATAACCAGTGCAATCACTATAGACTCTCCTGGCAGAAATAGGCAGTTTTCACAGAATAAGTATTGCATCATAACTCATTTTATCAAACACACATACCCGCACACAACTCACCACTCACCACCACCACAGCATACAATATAGTTGCGCGGGTTTTGCAAATATATCCCCTGGACACATACGATATTTAAACTTACAAACAACCTCGAAAATAAATCTAAAAGAAATATAATTCAATACTGATATTGAAGAAATTTCTGTTAGACTGAACTACATATGAACCCGATTATTTCTGCTTTTCTACCTAAACATTACGTATAAATCGTTACAGTGTTCACAGCATATGGGGGGAACTGTTTATCATCTTTATTCATTTAATTGCATACGATTCAATCGTAACGAATCTGCCGCAAATATGATACATTGTGAATACTTCTGGAAAATAGGACATCGTAACTAAAATAAGTATGATATTCTCAATTGAACTTGAGATTCTACCGATTTGTTTGATGTTTTTTTATGTGGCCTCATTCTTTATATTGAGTTGAGCACGACAACCTCACATATACTTATAACGAATTACACACTTAATGAATTCTCCCTGGCAAGGACAGACTCGGATTTATATATATATGTATATAACATCTACATATTTTGCCTAGCCCACACACAACAAATTTTGGAAACGTCTCGCACCTGAATATCCAATCGGTAGGTCCAAATACATTCACATTCCTAATAAATATTCTGCCCAAACGGAGAGAACCCAAAATCTATTTTTGATTTGGTTCTGTGGCCCCTTTCGACAGACATCGCAGTGATTGGTCATCATACAATATAAAGACAACGAATTCGATATTAGACATGTTAAAAGTAAAATTGATTATTAAAATAGCATCTGTCATACCATAATGTATATATCAACTATAGTGCCTTTATTGTAACTATACCTATCTCGAATACAAACAGTTTTACTTAGAAATTAAACTCACGTTAATTCGTGAATTATACATGACTGTTTTTCTATGTAATTTCACAAGGAGATATTGTGTTTTTTTCTGCCACCAATATTATCAGTGGAATAAATAAAAATTAATTCACTAAGCCTTGATTCCCATTTATTTGTACTTGTTTTTTTTTTTTTTTGTTTTGTTTTTTTTTTAAGAATTCCTTTGTCTGTTGATGAAATTGCATTGACTGTTGTATGTTTTCTGTTTCAGGTTGGGGTGAGTATCCGGTTTCATTTATGTCAGGAAAGTATACATTTACTCGATGTCCTCCGCTCCATCATATCCTTACACACATTAATAAGTGCGTGTTAACAATTATGGATTTCTATTTCTATTTGATAAATTAAGTGTTACTTAAAGACTTAAAAACACTCACGGCAAAACCAAAAATGCAATCAGACTCTCCTTACGCAGATATGCAGGTTTTGCTGAATAACTCAGTATTACGCAATTATCTCGTTTTATCAAATTCACACACACACACACCACCACCACACACACAATGGGATTGCGCGGGCTTTATTAATATATCCCCTGAACAAACAACTTAAAGCTAAAATCTTAAAATGAATTCTGATATTGTTGATATTTCTAACTATTACAGTTAAATTGGACGTAAACTACATACTAACTCGGTTATTTATGCTTTTAGGATAAAGGCCCACACTTGTTTACAGCGTATGACAAAACTGTTCATACTTAATACTAGTTGTGCGTGTGTAGTATGTTATGTGCAATGAATTAACTTTCTTTGTTTCTATTGCATGCGAGTCAATCTTAACTAAGCTGCTGCCATTATCATATTATGCGACATTAAGTTTTCTATGAAAATTATTGAAAAATAGGACATCCTAACTAAAATATGTATGAAACTCTCAATTTTCACAGAAAGAATTTCTGTTTATAAGTTAATTATGGCATATGTATAACATTTGATTGATATATTTGTTACCTTGATAAAGATATCAAGCTGTTTTGTAATGAAAACGAGCGTAATGTAATGTAAGATTTGGATAAGATTTTGCTAATATCATTAAAATCGAGCTAAATAAGTATGAATCAAATCTCTCAACCCCAACAGTACCATCAATAGCTTGATATACTATTTTATTTTATTTTCACCAGTGAAATATCGAACATCATTAGCAAAAAAATATATCACTTTTTCTTATTTGACTTATTAAAACACTGCTCCAAATCGACAATAGGGAAAAGTAAGATTTGCATATAGCTCTCCCTCATGTTATATGACGTCATAATGCCAGATAAAACACATAACGTCTCGATTTGGCGTATATTTAATTGTAAGAGCCGTTGATAGGGGACCGCATTGAATTCTGAAAGATATCCTCTATATATTGACCTTAGTGCCCTGTACCTCATTGATATGGTAAAATGCACGAAATAATAAAAACAAATAAAACCAGGCAACAAGAAACAGTAAGGCGCTTATATTATGACAAATGAAGAAGAAGCGACTTATATTTACCTATACATTTTGTATATAAATATTTGTTTATTTTCATGTTATCTTTCACTTTCAATGCAAATATATTTATTTTCATGTTTCAAACCATGGTAAGTATCCGGTTACAGATATGTCATAGAATTATAAATATATTCCGTTGCCTTTGTATTTTCTGCTACCTTATCATCGCGATCATTAACATTTGCGACATTAATAATTATGGATGTCCACTAATTTGTGATGAAATAAATAATAACACATACAAAATATCCTGTCAGTATAGACTATAATATAGGATTGCTATTTATTGCATCACATCCTTTCCGATAAAATATCAATTATTCTGAATCTTATCATTAAAAAACAAATATTAACTTAAAGCATCGTATGTATCCAATTCATTTGTTATGTATCAACCACACTTTTCAATATCAATACCTTTATCAAAGACATTAAAATGTTACTATATATTTTAACTCAACTAGATAGTCAATACCAATGAATACTTGTAGCATTACGTACTACGTATAAACACGTTTCCGTAAATGAAAAAAATAAACAAATAACAAATAAGTTTCGGATTGACTAGGAGGAAAAATGCTTTAAAGTTATATAGTTTTTAGGGAAACAAATCCGTCACTTCATAACATATCACATCAGAATGATGAACATCAAATTGATAGATTACTGATTAAAACAGCCATTATTCTTCTCAGATCATATTATCATGATTTTATGGCATCCGTAAATTCTGATTGATCTATAAATCACTTTAAGATGACATATCTTAAATGTATGTGACGTTGTACCTATGGTTTCTTTCAGCGGGAGTGTCCAAAATGTGGTGTAAGTAGTTTTACCATCCTTTATATTGTAAGAAATAATTAAGTAAATGTACAACTGCATCTTAGCAAGAAACTGTATAAATAGCACACTTCATTCTTAAGAAATAGAATAAAAAAACATCTAAGAATATATTCCGAATGGGTCGCTACCGTCAATCATAGAATGTATTCTATAGGGAACAGCCAACCAATTGAAAAAATAGATTTTTGAAACGTCCCCTGTGTATAGAAAGTTGAGCCAAGGATAAAATATCTGGCAGCCACTGATTGGCCAGTATGTTATATAGTAAGAAAATAGATATGTAGCCTGTTAGGTAACTATCAATAAGAAATGTTGATATAAATTTCGGAAGTCCGATTGATTTTTTTCCAAAAGTTCAGGTAATAATAATTAATTAGTCCCGTCTTAGAGGAATTGCTAGATAAAAGCATGGTTAACATAATAGTGATACCCAATCCCTATATGGTGTCTATAACAGATACTAACCAAAAGTATTATCTTTTAGAGACAGATCGAGATATTAAAGCATTTAGTTACATTCTTTGGAAAGTTTGTATTCCATGCGTTTCACAGCATTGAGTTGGCGCGTTACGATTGGTTGTCTGATACCCTGTGAGAATCATAGGAGGAATACTTCCAATAAGACAATTTAATGCTGATATATCCATTTTAAAACCGATATGCAACCTGTAACAGTATAATCACATTTCAAAATCAAATTCTGCGTCACGAAAAGTGTTATTCATAACACTTCACCAATGTGAGTTATGTGAGAACTATGATTGGAAAATTTTCTTTTTGGTCTAGTAATGTTTTATATTGACAATGCAGAGCGAATAGAAATATTTACATTTATATTTTTGATATCGTATTTTTAGCAGATGGATAATACAATCTGTCGGTAACAATATGGAAGGCCAACGCTGCTTATTATGATAAATGTGCATTATATCATTTGATTTTACTATTATATTATATCATATCATATCATCATTATATGGTGCGATATTATCATTATATGATGGAATATATTATTATATGATGAAATGTATTATTATATGATGAAATGTATTATTATATGATGAAATGTATTATTATATGATGAAATGTATTATTATATGATGCGATATCGTCTTTATATGACGTTATCCTACTATTATATGATATGAAGTACTGTCTTTTAATGGTGCATTGTCATCATATAACCTCGATTTATTATAATGGTAAAATCACATCATATAATAATAAAATCACATATAATGGAAACATCCGATCATAAAGAGAAGAAATTACATCATATAATATGAAAGTTGTATCTTATAATAGTAAAATTACGTCATATAAAGACGATACCGCATCATATAATGGTAATATCGTGCAATATGATGATTTTTTACATCATGAAATAGCAAAACGATATCATATAATGACAATATCACATCATATAATGATGATACGATAGCATTTAATAATAAAGTCAAATCATATGATGAACATTTATAATAAAAGGCAGCTTTAGCGATTCATACAACAATGATTTCATTTTATTTTTAGGATCGCTTCTGGTAATAATCGTCTATTCTGAAACACCCTACTTACAGGAAAAAGAGCTGATACTTTACAAGGCGACGTTAAATGTCACATATTTCAGTGTATATGGATACATTATGACGCCAAAATACATAAGTATAAAAAACAAAGACGACTTTGAATAAACGGCTATGGAGCTTTTGTTCGTTTCTGATTCATTTGTATTTAATGAACATTTTCGAATTCATCGAAATCGCATTGTTTACATTACAGTCATTTGTTTTATCATCAATTACAGCTTGTAATCACTTACATGTTTAAATATCTATATTTTGCAGTAACTTGTATTGTGTTGTTGCAGTCTATGAAAATATTCTAGGTTTCGTTTCAGAAAGCTTCGTAACTTACGAAATTTGCGTAAGTCACATTTACGAATCACTAAGCGTTTCACAAAACCTTGCGTAACTTTACGTTATATCTAAACTGTCGTAACTTACGAAAACAATTTAAAATCGTGCGCAATAGAGATCTACATGAGCATGAATTAAAACTTCTAAAATACGGACTAAAATTTACTCTAACCCAGCGAAAAGATATACCAGAACTACAGGTAGATATCAAAGGGTTTGAAAGAAACAATCTAAACAATCTGAATATGTCCATTCAGTTTACAATGGAATGTAGCGAAACATAACCTGCATTCCTTGATGTATTTGTTGACAAATCGGGAAAATATATCATAACTGATATATTTTACAAGTCCACGGATACACATCCGTATCTGGACTTTCATTCATGCCATCCAACGCACACCAAAAGAAATATACCATTAGCTAAATATACCAAGACGTATATGTGCAAAGGTGATTGACAGTGAAAAACGCATGCGAAGACTTGATGAGCTACAATTTTTTTAGTTAAAAAGCATTACACTGCAAATTTTTAAGAAGTATCGATCGGGCTAAGTCATACCAATAGCAGAATTAAGAAAAGCAAAAACCACATCCGATGTAACAACCCGTGCCACAAAAACTTTTCCAATGCATGGAAAGCCTCTGCCACATAAAAGTGAAAATATGCGGAATTTGATTCAAGCATCGGAGTAAACAACAGCCGGCCAATCTTAAAAGTATTCTGACAAAAAGCTAAATTTAATGAATCTGGTCAATAATTTTTTTCTGTATTCAAGTGCGAAGACACAAAGTGTGGGACCTGCAATGATATACATGTAGGGAAATAAATCTCATTTTGAAAAATGGGAAAACGTTGAAGCCCAGTAGTGACTTGAATTGTAAAAGCAACAAGGATGGATAGTATTGCAACAGCAATGCAAAGTCCCCTGCCTGACCCAGGAGTGCAACTATTTATTTCCCATTTTTTAAACTATGTGTTATACTGATCACGTATACCAAGTTTCGTTAAAATCGGAGTAGTACTTTAGGATTGTCCGGACATGCCTCAACCAATGAGAAGCCGGCCGCCATTTTGAAAAATGGTTTTTCGGAAAAAAAATGTGGGATGCCGACTACATGTTAAACTGATCATGAATACCAAGTTTTGCTAAAATCGGAGTAGTACTTTAGGGGGAGTTGTCGGGACAAGCCTCAACAAATGAGAAGCCGGCAGCCATTTTGAAAAATGAATTTTTGAAAAAAAAGTGGGATGCGCAACTAAATGTTATACTGATCATGTATACCAAGTTTCGTTAAAATCGGAGTAGCACTTTAAGAAGAGTTGTCCGGACAAGTCTCAACCAATGAGAAGTCGGCAGCCATTTTGAAAATTGGTTTTTCAAAAAAAAAAAAAATGTGGGATGCACAACTACATGTTATACTGATCATGTATACAAAGTTTCATAAAATCGGAGTAGTACTTTAGAAGGAGTTGTCCGGACAAGCCTCAACCAATGAGAAGCCGGCAGCCATTTTGAAAAATGGATTTTTTGAAAAAAAATGTAGTATGCACAACTACATGTTATACTGGTCATGTATACCAAGTTTCATTAAAATTGGAGTAGTACTTTAGGAGGAGTTGTCCAGACAAGTCTCAACCAATGAGAAGTCGGTGGCCATTTTGAAAATTGGTTTTTCTAAAAAAAAAAAAAAAATGTGGGATGCACAACTGCATGTTATACTGATCATGTATACCAAGTTTCGTTAAAATTGGAGTAGTATTTTAGGAGGAGTTGTCCAGACAAGTCTCAACCAATGAGAAGTCGGTGGCCATTTTGAAAATTGGTTTTTCTAAAAAAAAAAAAAAAAATGTGGGATGCACAACTGCATGTTATACTGATCATGTATACCAAGTTTCGGTAAAATCGGAGTAGTACTTTAGGAGGAGTTGTCCAGACAAGTCTCAACCAATGAGAAGTCGGTGGCCATTTTGAAAATTGGTTTTTCGAAAAAAAAAAATAAAAAATGTGGGATGCACAACTGCATGTTATACTGATCATGTATACCAAGTTTCGTTAAAATTGGAGTAGTACTTTAGGAGAAGTTGTCCAGACAAGTCTCAACCAATGAGAAGTCGGTGGCCATTTTGAAAATTGGTTTTTCGAAAAAAAAAAAAGAAAATGTGGGATGCATAACTGCATGTTATACTGATCATGTATACCAAGTTTCGGTAAAATCGGAGTAGTACTTTAGGAGGAGTTGTCCAGACAAGTCTCAACCAATAAGAAGTCGGCGGCCATTTTGAAAATTGGTGTTTCGAAAAGAAAATGTGGGATGCACAATTACATTTTATACTGATCATGTATACCAAGTTTCATTAAAATCGGAGTAGTACTTTAGAAGGAGTTGTCCCGACAACTATTGCGTGACAAACGGACAGAAGGACGGACGGACGGACGGAGGGTAAACCTATAGTCCCCCCGTTTTTCAAACGGCAGGGGACTAATAATCTAATTAACGTTATAGTTTGCCCAACATATAAAGAACATTATATTGGCCAAACAGGGAACGCATTAAGTGAGAGAGCTCGGGTACACACACACAATAGATACGTCACCCGGAAACAAGCAACATTCTCGGGTGCTTTGATTTACTCTTATAATAAGTTCTGGATTTGTGAAACACGTGTTCGTCTTATTTCATGTAAGCGTTGTGCATGTAATGTGCACAATATGAGGGAACATTTACAATTTTCATTTTTAATTCCACATCGATGGCTCGAATACTTTGTCAAAATTACAAAAATCTGTCCTTCAAAAGGTCATTAATAAACTACTTAGCCAGATGAAAAACGATAATTGAAACGCACATTTAAAATGTATCGACGTTTTCAAAATGAAACATAAGTGTTGATTAAAACTTGGAAAATATGTCTCAGAGACAAATAACTACATGTCATTCCTCCGAGATACAAAATTCAGCAACATTTGCAATACAATGTACCTGATATATATGTACAGCGTAATTTAATTTGGAGGGAATTATTTTAGTGCTCTCATAGCTAATAGATAAAGAATCACACGTACGATTCAGTGTGTCACCAAAGTAGAAAAAAACAACAACAAAAACAAAAATCAAGAAACAACAACACAAAAAAACCAACAGAAAACAACATAATATTTTTCTAAACTATCAAGTTTTAGATATGACCTACGTTTCATAGTATGTTAAATATCATATTTTTACAACATGTTTTATAATTCTCTCTTCAAATTCCTTTGGTTTAGTTTGTTTTTGTTTTACGTTCTATTAACAGCCAGGGGCATTTGAGGACGTGCCAGGTTTTGGAGGTGGAGGAAAGCCGGAGTACCCGGAGAAAAACCACCGGCCTGCGGTCAGTACCTGGCAACTGCCCCACATATGTTTCGAACTCGCAACCCAGAGGTGGAGGGCTAGTGTTAAAGTGTCAGGACACCTCAAACACTCGGCCACCGCGGCACTTTTTTTTCTCGAAAATCTATTAGTAGTAATAGTGACCTTAATTTTGACCCTAATAGGTTGAAATCTAAATTTACGCCAAAGATGATGGCTGTTACTAAGTGTATGGAGCCTCGGCACTAAGAGAAGCTTAATAAAGTCAGTAGAGGAAGGTCACCAAAATATAATTACATAAACACTGACCTCACTGTTGTCTCCAGGAGGTTGAAACGCAAACTCGTACACGATATGATAGTGGTGAACAAGTGCATGGTGATAAAGGACTACTAAAACATTAATAAAGCCAATAAAGCGAGAATGTCATTATTCTATTAAAAGTAGTATTGACTGAAATGCGAACTCATACAAGAGATAAGAGCTGCGGATTATGGGTATGAAGATTAATGAAGTGGCTAGAACGACGATGTTAAAAATCTATTGATATGGTAACAATGACTTAAATTAACTCCAGGTGGTTGAAACGGAAAGTCGTACAAAATATAATGGTTGTAGTTAAGTGTTTAAAGTTTCACGACAATTGAAACATTAATTAAGACAGTAGAGACAGAACATGGCATGGTCACGTATGTACGAACATATCCCTATATCCCACTGTTGATTCGTTCCGATAGGATAATAAACTATCAATTCTTTATGTAAAATTTCTCCATTGAATATTACTTATGAAAATACATGTTTATAAATGTTAATTTATTGTATGCTATCCATTAATAAGAATACGTTTTCATTCTAAACAAATGCATTGTATCTATTTTTGCAGTTACTGAACCCTATTTCCCTATTTCGGAGTTGCAAAATCATACTCATGACCAAGAGGTTTCCCTCTACAGGAAATTCGAAACGAAACAACTCTACCCAACCTATGTACCAAAGGTAATCCAGTTAAACTGCATGTACAGTCTTTAACAAATAACCAACCCGATATAGATGCTATTTATAGAATGACACGTGCCGTACCTTTTTATTTTGAAGCCACACCAAAATCTCACCCCTATTTGTTGCTACCTATTAGCGTAACTGGGCGCGTTTCTGATATTTCGAGAAGTTACATCGCAGAATATTTTCTCTACAAAAAAGTCCTTCTCTTAGAATTTTCGTCACCCTAGGTTGTTCATGATAGGAATCCGCATAACTACCATCGCGAATTCAATGCAGAGTTCGATTTGTATCAGAACAGTAAACAACTGGTGAAATTTCTCTCGTCCGATAAACCCGGTAATCACCAAGACATTTTTTCAGTACAGAAGCTTGTTTATTATAGAGTATTGTGAACTGCCGGATATATTCTTAGCTGAAGCATGGAAAATAACATTGGAAGACATCGGCATTTGTGATGTATTATGCTAGTGTTCTTATTGCTATCAAACATACGATTTATTGTGTCACAAAAATGAAAAAATATATGTTCCACTCATTGTTCATAAATTATGAATTATGAGCTAGAATCTACGTTTCATTTAAGCATTGATGTCATTTTTTTTTTAGTTTCATCGGGGTATGAAACAAATTTTGTTTGCAAACTGTATGAATCCGCTACGGGGATTCATACAGAAGTTTGCAAATAAAATTTGTTTCATACCCCGATGAAACTAAAAAAACCCAAATGGACATCAACGCTTATAATTCATTTTCGTCACATTTTTCGCGCCATTCTCGGAATTTGAGTATTTACCATGAAAACAAAGAAAAATTAATTATAGTACGGTGAATATCATGTTATTCAAACATGTATTAAAATATCATTTTCCATTTTCAAATATGCAAAGTGATAATATTTTATCAACGTTACGATTTATATTGATAATGTTGATTATTTCCAATAAAAGCCTTTTCGCTGGGACGTAAACTATTAAGAGTGCAGTTTACACAGGTTAGTGATCAGCCACTTTCCTAAAACAAACTTCCTGTAACCTGTGCCTTTTGGTCTCACCCTTTAACAGATTCACTTGCACAAGGTCATGAATCCCTATGGTTTGTATTATCTTAAACTTAAGTGTTAAACTTAAACGAGACGTCCAACATCAAAGAAATCGACCCACATCTGGTTACATAACATACTTTTCAAATTGAATGCCTCAAACAATTCAGTTCACCACAGTTTATTTATATATATATTGTTTTTTAAAATTAAAAACAATTATACAGTCTTCTAAGTTGCATTTCTGCCATCTCACCCTACCTTAAATCTACTTCTCTCTCTCTCTCTCTCTCTCTCTCTCTCTCTCTCTCTCAGTCATTACCTTGTAGGATACTGTCTAGGATACAGAGTGAGTGAATAAAGGCTTTTGAAATATTTGTTGTTTTTTTTTTATCTCATTCCCCCCCCCCCCTTTACTCCACTACTTGTCCATATACATTGTACGTGTAAACATTGATGTTTCCTAGCATACTATTCAAATGTATAATGTGTTAGTCAGGGTGAACATGGATGTAAAGGTGTACATGTGGCTAAGGGTGTACATGTATATGTATGTAAGGGTGTGTATGTATGTGAGAGTGTTTTTTCATGTGAGGAAGCGGGTATATGAGGGTATGCATGGGAGGGTGTGTGCATGTGTGTGTATGTGATGGTGAAATATATAAACAAATTGTAGTAAATAGAGGATATCTAACAGTATCTTCAGTAATACCAAATATATTTCACGAGTGGGACTAATATTTTGATATTTTTCACGAGTGCGCAGCACGAGTGAAAAATATCAAAATATTAGCCATCAACGAAAAACCTACCCCGTATGCTAACTAGGCCTACAGCGATAATTTGTAAACAAAAAAAATAGTTTCCCCTGTCCAGGTGCTGACATATATGTCGGGCTTTCTGATTGGTCAATCATTTTGGTATTTTCTAATCATTAATTTGATTGGTCAAATCAGCAAAAGTGATATTTTTCACTACTGAAAAATATGATAGTGAAAAATATCACTTTTACAGAATGAATAATTTTTGATATTTCACTGGTAAAAATGTAATAAAGAAATTATACATTTGTAAATTGTGAGTGTAATTGATGCAATGTATTTACAGTACAGAAATCTTGATTATTTAGTTTTCTCTGCATTTAATGTTTGAGTTGGACATATGTATGTGTGTGTGTGTGTATAAATGTGTGTATGTGATAAATACAGTAATTTTGAATATCTTTTATTTATACAAATTTAGTAAATTTAATTGATTGAGTGTATACAAGCCTTAGTGTGTGTGTGTGTTTGTGTGTGTGTGTGTGTGTGTGTGTGTAATTGTACATTGTTTGATGAAAACACTGAATAAAAAGTAAATTATGTAAAAAAAAATTTGTTTTTCAAACCTTATACCACTAATCTCTATTCTCGCTTATGGGAAGTACTCACTCGATATGTTTATTAATCAGACCAACCCCTACAGACCTCAGGCAAATCTCTCAAAATTAGTTCTTGTTCCAAGAAAAATAATAATTTTCTCCAATTTTAGACACTGTCCTTTATTTCTAGCATGGACGAGCTAACATAGTGAAAATTGCAGAATAATAGGACACATCACCGAGTTTTAGACAGCAAAGTGAGAATTAGAGAGTATTCATCTTTTTTTAGACACTGCAAACAATATTAGTGCCTATCATAGAAGTTTTAGGTACGTTTCACAAAATTCGGCTTGAAGGCAAAAAACTAGTGTTTGAATTGCATAATTAGGTATGTTTCTGACAAAAATAGTATGTGCTGTGCTAAATCAGTGCTTATTTGGTAAAATTGGTAAACAATTCTAAATTAGTAGAAAATATGAAAAAAAACTAGGGCATTCGTATCTCCCAGTGATAACATATTTTTTTCGGGGTATTCATTGCGATTGCTTGTGATGTTGAATCTTTTGTGATGATATGCTAAACTATACATAATGTTTTTTTTTATTATCTAGCAAATAAGGAACTGTAAGATATCGATAGCTCACTCACCGGTTAATAAACCCAGAAATTCATTATACATATCAGGCCCGCATTGCTTTTCCTTTTTCTTTTATCTGTATTCTTCATGACTTCAATGCCAGTTTTATCTTCTAGGAATTTCGATGTACAATGATATATAATCCCCTCAACTATCTACAGCATTTGGACAGAGTCCCCACAGTCATTTATAACAATGCCTCCTTGTCCTGTAAGATTAAACCAGAACAGTTGTTTCCAGGTAAATTCTGCTGAACGTTCAGAGTCCCTGTAGATTTCCTCAGCCTTCTCATTTGCTGGAATCCACTGTAGTGTGTGTCGTGCGAGGTGTTTGATCCGCTAAAAGAAAAAAAATATTATCGGTAAACTGGGATCTGAATAAACAGCAAATTATGGACACCAACATATCTACATGTATCATTGCTATGTTTTGAGCAGACATTTGTATTTATGTTATCTGGTATAGCCAAAGATAAAAAGACAAAATATAATTGAGGCGTTCGAAAGAGCCAATGAAAAAAAAACCTCTGTTTTTTTTAGAATACTAGTATTCAAATAAGATTAGAATAGCATTGAATATATGTGGAGGAAATATGGGTTAAAGTGAGATAGTTGGCTTTGAAATTATGTTTAAGCTAGCTGACATAACTGTAGATACAAAGAAATATCAAAATGTCTCGCCTACAGCTCATGGTACACACACATAAGACAATTGTTATCTTGACATATTTCGCAAACACTTCCATCAACTGTCATTAAACTTCACCTGTATAAAACAAACTTAATCAATATATTTCTCATATATCTGTGTAAAGGTTCCGTTTGCTTTCGTTGTTACCCACACACAATAGCCAAGAGCTGGTAGTAAAGAAGACAATGTAAAGCACCATCCTATAGCCCGGGCATACACAGGGTAGTTATACTCTCCAAAGGACGGCGGCTTGTATGTAAATATACTGATCACGAGGAGACACTGAGGGAAACAAAATATTAATACACAACTGTTTAAATATGAGTATAAACATTACATATTGATAAAATAGTAAATATCATGTGACAGTTTGATAGCTTCTTTTTGTTGATTTAAAGTTAGAATTAGCTTTTGTTTACTCGCTGGTATATCCTTGTTGTTTTAATCATGAATAGTATTCCCTGTTTGGATGAATTCTAAAGCAATGTCGGAAGAAAACAACATTAAAATGTCATCATATGAATTATGAGATAAACTTATATTTTTTGTTTGCTGATTTCTTGAGTTGGTGGTCGGCAACATAACAATGACCAGAAATTATCAATGGTTATTTATTGTGTAACATATTAATTTTCTATGTATTTCAAATAAAAAAACTAACTTACATACATGACATTAATGTATGCTGTACAAAATCGAACGAAATACAAATAAAATTGATATACACGGATATTTTTCAAAAGTAACAGAAGAACAGGACCAGGTTGTTCTGAAGTATTAGAGTCTTCTTCTTCATCCACAGCATTTATAATGTTATATACTCGATATTTGAAGAGTAAACTATTGGGTTGGTTATACATAGTTATTGACATGTTCTCACCAAATCAAAGAGATAATTTTTAGATTGAAAAACAATCAAATATCAAATATGAAAAAAACGACACATGATTGGCAGTTCGGAAGATTTATAACGATCATGTTAACGAAGAAAGTATATAAATTGGTCGGATTTACACATCCTTAAAGCTGATCCGATGATAGAATTGTGTATTTCTGTTATCATTGTTAAACAGAGTATATCACGTTTATGATTTGTTAAAGTTTACGTCATTGGTTAACATGAATTAACATATTCTTTTTCATGATACCGAAGGTAAAACGAGAAAGCAGTATAATTATTCGGGAAATGTTCATCCTCAGGATAGAAACTTTTAAAATCATTACATCAAAATGAATAGATAATATTCATAAATAATGATACAAAAATAATAATAGAAAAAAACGTACTTAATTGCTTGTATGTGTCCTAAAAATGATAATCACAGCAGCGTCAATCTACATACCGTGAGAAAAACTGGCATAATGAACGCTGTACTTATACGAACAATAGTTGGAAGGGGTCTGTTAAGCATCAGGCGAACGTCACGATCTATTCTGTGGGTGCCTGTAAATGGTGATAAAATATATTAGTTCAATGGTCCACTAAAGTATAAGACTTTCTCTACTGGTGTATGGGAATCTTGATATGGAAACATTAATAAATAATACTTAAGACGCAATAAGTTTCTACGAAATGATACTCGAAACGCTCTTTTGTCAGGTTTTATTTATTTACTTTTTTTGTTTGATAGAATTAAACAATACAGCAAAACAATTTAAAACAAACAGTACTAAAAGCGCAAACTCCGTTCTAAAAACAGACATGTATACCATCATTTCCTTTATAAACTAAATTGCATTAATCCTCATTTTTCGATCATTTTGCGACTTTAAATTGTATACGATATATTTACCATAAATCCATGCAAAGACAATACACTCGGCCATACACATCAGCATAACGCTCCAAGTTCCAGTGTACCAGTCAACCAGCAGAAATATGTAGACTCCTGCCTGTTTAAAATACAAAAATAAAACGCACTAAGACTAAATAAATTTGACTGGAACATCATAGCTGTGATGGAAAATATAATAAAGTGTTAAACTAAAGCTTTACATCAGAAATGCCGTTTGTAAACTACCATTCTTTACTGTCACCTATTTTATTACTTCAATATAGGTGTACCATAGAGAGTTTTCACATTATGAAATTGATTTATATTCTATACAAATTCGGCTTGTTATTGATCCCTCATTTCAAACAGCTATATGTTTAGTCATAATAACAGTATACTAGAGCATATATGTAAATACCAACCTTAAATCATATTAAACATGAATTACTGTGTAAGTCAATAGCCCTACGTCTGCAAAAGCATAATCGTCATGCAACCGCTCTCTGTGTTATTGCGTCACTTTTGTGGTATATCTGTTACCTGAGTAGCATAGGGTAAGCCGACAAGAAACATCCCAACACTGACGGCAGCCAAAAGTGGAATCCTTCGATTGTTCAGAGCTTTGGGGAACATTTCTTCAAGAATCATCAGAAATGGTTCTGTCAATATTGCCTGCGAAATAGGTAACGCATATATATTTAAAACAAGTTATTCAAGTTAAGACGTGAATTGAATATGTCATTGATATTATTTTCATTCACACAAAAAAAGGGGTATGCATTAAGGAAATTTTCTCCTTTTCTCTTCCATCAGTCGTCAACCGTTATTTTCTATTCACATGCTTTTCCAGAAATCAATGAATCATATGTAATGACGTTCTAAGGATATAATTTTTCTTTTTTTAAATGATGATTTAAAGCTGTCACCATAGCATCCAGCCCCGGAAGCAAAATCACGAGGTAAAAGATGACGCACCAGAGTTGTGGTAAGGGGAAATAACTCAGGGCTTTGGGATAGGCGATGAATCCTATGGAAAAACCACCTGAAACAAAAAAGAGAATCGTTCATCACAGTTTATAAATCTGTCAGTTTGACTAAGAAAGTATCCTTTGAATATAATTTATGGTATCGCTTAACGAGAGTATGTAACCAAGAATGGAAAATGAATTAAAAAACAGTATAATCACATTTACTAATATCTTTAAGGAAATGCTCAGAAATGTATCAAAACTTACCTGATGTCATCACGTCATTTATAGGGACACCGATTTCCTCCGACATCACACCAAGCACGGAAAATACCACGAGGCCATTCACTAGTCCAAAGGTCAAGGTTGCCGTTGTCGATATAATAGAAGATCTGCCAAATAATACTCATTTAAAAAAATGTACATGTAACAATGTGCTTTGCTTTTGTCTGACATTTCATTAAACCCTAATTGTTTGCTATAAATTCACATCGACACTGGAACTGAACTATTCAAAAAAATGTAATGTTGTACGTTAATAGCATAAATAATGTAACTATGTTACTTTTGGTGTTATATAAAATACATAACAACCTATTCCTGATTTCAATCCATCATAACTACTCTAATAGCTGATGTAACATCTTTAATTTTAATACAGAATCTGATTGTCACCTAGTATTTCCAGCATTTTATGTATTGTCTAGCAATAAAAACATACTGGAAACAATTGGTCCGGAATTTATTGTGTGCCCCCATCATCATGAGTCCTCCCCAACCCGGACCCAGTGTAATAAACGTCTGGAAAGAGGCTTCTATCCACAACTAAAAAAAAAACAAGAAACGGCATCGGTGTTATACATGTAAATGTAAATATCATAAACAAATTGAAAAAATATAACAGCGGATAACAAGAAGAAAAAAAGATAATTATAAGAATGAATGCTACATACCAAATATAGAGATATAAAAATTATAGAATTTCTTCGGGGTTTAATTTGTTTCTTAATTTCTAAAAAAATCTATTGAATGATGGTAAAAGTATAAAGTATGTAACGATTGGTATACATTATAAGACAGCCTATATGTGTTTTCAATCTAGCATTGCTCGTATGTTCTATGTTTGCGCCTTTAATAAGTTACTTGTCAAATCAAACCAATCACTGTGTATCATATTTAACAGTAGTAAGGAATAGTATTTAAACTGATATGCAAAGAATCATATCAAAAGTATAAAGTTATGAAAATGGGTCCCTTGCCTGTGGATCAGCAAACCTTCTGAAGTCAGCAGATAAAAAATACATTATCCCTTTGGTAGCACCGGTTAATGTCAAGGCTCGAACCCAGATTATTAGGACTAGGGCCACAGGTAACAGGGCAGTAACATACAACACCTGAAATATCGACAGATCAGCATCATTACACATTGGATTTCATTGTGTTGATATGTTTTGAAAGTATTGTATCCATCACTGAAATATATGAGGTTTTTAATATCAAGTAACAACTACCTATAGTTTGAATGTTCTACGAATCTCCCAAGTACATCAGGATTGTCACAACATGGCATTGTATTAAAGATTTTCAAATTGTTTCTCAGCCAACATTATTGTAGTGGGTTATGAAGTCATATGATAAATATGTCCATGCTATAACGTCGTCAATATTGTTGTTTCGATGAAACAATTATTCGGGAGATTAAGTACGGAAACAAAACAACATCAGTTTTGATACAAATTTTTGTTCTTAATACACCACATGAACCATAAGAACTTCATCAACATTTGAATTTACACGTTTCTGTGCTATGGAGAGAATAGAACGTGTATCTACCTTTCCCATACTTTCGACACTTTTCACAATACTTATTGCCGCCACTAGTCTCATCCCGAATAGGTAAACCACAAATATAGCACTGATAGCTCCAATGTCGTTAATTCCATCAGAAATTCTCAGGATCCGATACCTATTTAAGCATGAACATTACTAAACTGTCAACGGGTGGATAAATTCATAATTTTGCATTACGAAATACACAGGATCCCGGCTTAAGAGGACTTTAATACAGCGCTAGTTTTAATGAGAAGAAGCATGAATTACAATAAATATTCACATCGTTTCTAACTTTTAAGAATGGTTCTGGCACTGACACATTTATACAGCATATTACATAACGAGCCAGGCTTTCAATTTTGATAAATGTAGGATTTGCTTTTGAATTTATTTCAACCTTCGGTCACACATCAATTGGTAATGTTTGTATACTAGATCTACTATTATACGGGGAACCCTGTTATAAGAGTTCTTTGATGTGTATCACCCATCATAATATAGCATTCAGGAGTTCCTGTTACATATCACACAGACTTACAGCCAAAACTCGTCAACAGAATCCACCGAGTGATTTGTTCCAGGTGTAATTGTTACATTCTGAAAAAGTGAAAATAATATTTTTCAGTATGCCTCATTAAAATCAAAATTGTATGGACATCAAAAAGAAGTCAGTCGGTTTACCGTCTGGCTACGCATAAGAGGTACGAGTGTCGACATTTTATGTAAGTCTGGAGACAAACAAACGTATAGTAACATCATGTACAGATTTAAATACGTATCAACCATACAGCGACTTACTGTAATTATACAATTACAACATATTATATATGACTGGCTGTCCCGTTGTCACGACCCTTCTTGTATGTTCAATCTCTTAAAGAACAGTTATATTGCTTTGTTTTAATGCAAAATGATCAAATGTATAGCCATCACAAATCAGAAGCTCGAACCTCATGAAACAAAGTAATATTCTCACGTGTTTCGTGCTATGCTTTAGAACAAAACCGTCTATCGGTATCATTTATGATATATAGTAATGGCTCAACTGTGTTACGATATCCAGGTAAGCATTGCAATTAAATACACCACCAATTGATAAACACTTCCTAGCATATCTTCGTTTATTTATAGACATGGTGTTCAGAGATATGATGGCGTCCTAAGACCCTCTCACTTCATCATATCATTCAGACGGTAGTTTTCTATTGCCTACCAACGATTGTATCTAGCAGAAACCTTATATATCTCAAACGGAGAAAATGGGACAAAAGATACATTCGAAGATCACAAATGATTAACATAAAATGCATAGATTTACACAGGTAACACATTATTAAACCGAACGCCTTACTGCAATGCTATGGTTGTATACACTGCTGTTGTACATGGACATGTTCCAAAGAAGTTTATTTGATCCTTCACGGTAACACGCTAGGGTGTTCCAGTCATTGTCACAGTTGGTCCACGGCAGAACTGATTTAAACGAGTTCACGAAATACTCCAATGCCCAGGCTTCCAAAATGGCTGTGTTAATGGCACTTATAGCGTTGATGACTGCTATGGCGATACCAATACCTGTGAAATAGGTTATTGTAATCATATCAGTCCATCTCCGAGTTTCAATTATGTTTCTCTGTACTCCTGGGATATGTCAAAATAAATCAAAGGCTTACATACAGCCATTATGATGATGAAAAAGAAGACAAGTTTAATACTTTGAAGTGCATCTGACAAATATAACCATACTTTCAGAGAGTAATATTTCTTTGAATATTGGATTTCAAAAGAATGTCAAACAAAGGTGTATAGATATTCTGATCCGTGTCACTATTTAAATGATTTTTAAAACGTGCATATGTGTAAAGGTTGAATTTACCTTCTCAAAATTTTGCTCAAAGCAATTAGACCCATACCATGGCTTTGCATTTTACTTAAATGAAAGTTGTGGCAAGGAAACAGTGAGCAGGGACATAGATAATTGAAACGGCCCTTTTAATAGGAAATTCAAATGGCTGGTCGATCAAGTTTCTTTTTCAGTCAATGAATGTGGCAGACTCCCTTAAGTAGGACGAACTAGCCTTGTTAAGACGATAAACCTTTTTAACCCTGTGCAGTATCTTGACGCATGGGCATCGTTTTAACATGATTTTTTTTAAATGTATTTGATGATTACATTTCATATATACATATATTTATCTTAACTAATTACTCCATTAAAATTTACCTCTCAATAACGGACAGATATCCCAAAATCGCCACGGTCCTTTGCCCGAGTACTGAGACAGGGCTAGTTCTAGGAAGTACAACGGAAGCCCGCACACCAGCATCAACAGGATGTAGGCGATAATAAAAGGACCTGGAAATTAATGAAATATATCAATATCAATTAAATACATTGAAAGAGGACATGTACGCTTTCTTATTGAAACTTGAATCATCAATGCAAGATAAAGATAGTTAAACTAATATATATGTACAGGATAGAATAAGAAGCTAAAAATAGTTTAGATTTTGTAGGTCATAGTGGTATAATAGTGTATCTATGTGTTTTTGTCGATATATGTATATACCAGCAAGACGACCAGTGAATGCTATCTATTATTCCCGGGAAATTGTTACAGTCATTTGAAGGCATATATCACTTGAGACTCAAACTCGAAAAAGGCACGCAACACACCGCCTTGTCATTCTAAATAAATTAATAATCCATTTACATTCATTGATTCAGTAGTAACACATGTCAGAATCGGCCTTAACATTGACGTTGTGTCCATAACATTATATTAGATACGTAGCAATTATTCGCTCAAGGAATTTGACCTTTCATCTCTTTTACCTTTAGTCAATTCGGCTTTAAACCTAAAGAAAAACCTTTAGGCGCGCATACCCCAAAGTGGTACCAATCAACTCGTATTATTATCCTTAATAAATGTACAGCCAAACGTTTTTGTACATACCTCCACATAAGAAAGTATGGCCATGACGATAATATTTTTGTTGTTGTGTGTACCACTTTGGGTCTGCTATTGGTCAAGGTCAAATATAGGTGAAAGGTTAAAGTGATCTTGATCCTTGATATAAAATCTTATCCTCTAAATTAAATTTCGCTGACCTGTGTGTAATACAACTGTAACTCCTAGGCAGAATATGAAAAATACGGATTTGTACAAGACGTGTAGAAACAGTGCAAGGCGTATAACAACATGTTTCTTTGTGTCGACCATAACACGTTTCCATGCATTAACTTGCATCTCTTGAGAGATAGTGTTTTAATTTATCTGTCACGGAAGCCATGGAAATAAGTCTTTGAATATCGAATCAACTGAGCGGCTACATCGTAGGTAGGGGGAGCTTGGGTGTTTCAGTCTAGAAATGGAAAAAAAAGCAATTAACTACTTGGAACTTGATTTCAAAAGGTTAATCATACAGCTTGTTGTAAGCTTTCTTCGCTGAATAATCCGTATTATCATGGCACTCTTTTACATTAGCACACGCATACCAGGTGAAAATGGCCCATATTACGCAAGAGCGAAAACATATGCTGGGTGATTCTTTCCCTGCATTTCATATCATAGAATATAAGCCATGATTAGAACCTTACAAGATCTGAACGTTTTTTGTTTTAATTTTATACAGTCCAGATTTAATTGAAAGTTCTAACAACGAATTGAAAATATAACTATTTTTCATTCGAACCCCTCCCATGGGGCAAACACGAGACCCCAGGGCTAGGAAATTCACAATTATGGTAAAGCACCTTAAGACCCTTCGATCTGTGAAGAGTATTTAATTTTACCTTATTTGGGTTGTAAGAAGAAGATTTTTGAAATTTCAGTTAATTTGACCCTTTTTGGCCCCGCCCATCAGCCCCTGGGGGTCAGTCAGGGCCAACATGTACATCAAACTGTCATCCTATGCTGATAACGTTAACGAAGTTAGAATGAATTCCAATAGAAATCCAACAAATAATAGTCAAAAATGTGATTTCCCTATATAAACTATAGTAAAGTTTACCCCCTACCCAGGGGCAAACGTGAGACCCCAGGGTCATGAAATTCACAATTTTGGTAAAGCATCATAAGACCCCTTCATCTATGAAGAGTATTTGATTCTAACATATCTGACTGTAGAGAAGAAGATTTTTGAAATTTTAGTCAATTTGACCCTTTTTGGCCCCGCCCACCAGCCCCTGGGGGTCAACCAGGGCCAACATGTACATACCATCAAACTGTCATCCTATGCTGATAATTTGAACAAAGTTAGAATGAATTCCAATAGATATCCAACAAATAATAGTCAAAAATGTGATTTCCCTATATAAACTATAGTAAAGTTTACCCCCTCCCCAGGGGCAAACGTGAGACCCCAGGGTCATGAAATTCACAATTATGGTAAAGCACCTTAAGACCCTTCGATCTGTGAAGAGTATATAATTCTACCTTATTTGGGTTGTAAGAAGAAGATTTTTGAAATTTCAGTTAATTTGACCCTTTTTGGCCCCGCCCACCAGCCCCTGGGGGTCAACCAGGGCCAACATGTACAAACCATCAAACTGTCATCCCATGCTGATAATTTGAACAAAGTTAGAATGAATTCCAATAGATATCCAACAAATAATAGTCAAAAATGTGATTTCCCTGTATAAACTATAGTAAAGTTTACCCCCTCCCCAGGGGCAAACGTGAGACCCCAGGGTCATGAAATTCACAATGTTGGTAAAGCACCTTACGACCCTTCCATCTATGAAAAGTATTTGATTCTACCATATCTGAGAGTAGAGAAGAAGATTTTTGAAATTTTAGTCAATTTGACCCTTTTTGGCCCCGCCCCTCAGGCCCCTGGGGGGTGGGGACCATATAATTCACAATTTTGGTTCACCCTCAGCCATGGAAGCTTCCTGTAAAATTTCATTGAATTTAGTTCAGCAGTTTTTAAGAAGAAGTTGAAAATGTAAATTGTTTACGACGCACGACGCACGACGCCGGACAAAAGGCGATTGCAATAGGTCAACTGAGACTTCGTCTCAGGTGACATAAAAAAATATATTAATTAATAACTGTTAAGGTACTAATACTGTACCTTACCTACCCCCTCCATTCCTGTAGGTCAAATACGGTACTCTCCAGAATTCCGGTAAACCGATGGAATATCCAAGTAACGCCACAACAAACTCAACGTGGGAGGTCCATTTAACATTAACAGCACTGGTCTCCTTCATTTCAGCTCAGATTTCATCAAAACTATACACAACTTTCAGAAACTATCAAAATTCAGCCTCAGAGATGAAAACGCTATATGGTAAACGTAATTCAATCTAACATAATATGCTTATTATAGCGTCCGTGGCTGGAGATACACTGTAAGATCTGTCTAAGGTAACTCGCCACTACTTTATACAGACTGTATTTAATTTATGTGGGGCATAATTTCACAAACAGCATTTTCTCACATTTCTGGTTAGGTTAGAGACAAGCCATAATTAAGTGATACGACTACATCAGATGATCACAGATTATACTTTAAGGTATCTATAATATGCAAAAACGCGAATGTTACAATCAGCATTAGTATGTGAGAGCGAAATCGGACAACGTGATGTTGCACATTATGAACACTACAAGAAGCGATCATACGTAAAATATAAATCAGGTCATATTATCTACGCAAATGATGACGCACATTTAAAAAAAATATATGTTATAACATTAACCATAGATAATACAACAATCTACGGTATGTATGTATATGTGTACGACCTGTAAACATATTATATACAGTTTATATGCGTATGTACGTACAAACTATATAGAATCTAACATATATTTTTAGATGTACAATAAATGTAATTGGCAGGATGTGAGGTATATACATTGTAATACATGTAATATACAGGATAAACCTATCATACGTGTAATTTACAGTATATAGGGAACAGCCAACCAATTGAAAAAAATAGACTTTTGAAACATCCCCTGTATATAGAAAATTGAGCCAGGGATAAAATGTCTGGCAGCCACTGATTGGCCAGTATGTTATGCAGTAACAAAATAGATATGTAGCCTGATAGGTAACTATCCATAAGAAATGTTGATGTAAATTTTGTAAGTCCGATTGCATCCCCCCCCCCCCCCCCCCAAAAAAGTGCAGGTAATAATAATTAACAGGTAAACATTTCAGATTTCTGAGAATTTTTACTGCGAAATTCACCCATTTTCAAAATGTCTACATTGGAAAAAATTTCAGCTGAAAGACCCAACTGTTTTTTTTAATTACGTGTTATATGATATCTTAAACTTTTGTTATAAACCATTATTGCTATATTTAATTCAAGAATTTTAATGATATTATGACAGATAGAAATAGTATAAATTATGTTATGTAAATAAACATTACATATATATAGATAGCAGGATAAGGATGTCCACCGTATAGGTAGCAGTGTACAGTAAAAATGCCCAATTCTGAAAAATATGGCACATGTTTTAGACATTGCCAGTTAACCCTACATATTACCTCTAATAAAGTATATATTTTTGTAATCTGTACAACATTTGCAATTTTAATACAGCTCTGAAGGATAAGTAAAACTTATATTTTCTGTGATTTTTAGAGCTGTGAATACCATGGTAACAGCTTAGAAAATGCTCAAAAATTGCAAAATATTATGATATTTCACCCAAAATGACACAATTCTCAACACATTTTTTTTCTGAAACCTATTTGAAATTAATATCTCT